>NC_091820.1:135864166-137092500 GCF_041296235.1 Equus asinus | reverse complement strand
CAGACAGAGACCCTAGATTTTCCCAGGTATGCAGTAGTCTCTGACTGAGAACTTACTCTGTGCTAAGCTTTGAGCTGGACTCTGGCTTGAGAGGCTAGAAAGGCTGAGAAGGACAGGGTAGGGGGAGAGAGGAAGAATGAGCCAGCTGCCGTAAAAGATGGATTTTCAGAAAATAGCCAAGATGTTTAAAGAGGGTACTTGATAAATGTTGCTTTGTGATATGTGATATCTCCCCTGCCTCTCCCTGAAGGCTTCAGTCAAATGCCACATTAACCATGAAGGAATTTGCTGCTGGATTTGTCCTGTCTGAGGTCTGAGCAATATGCTAAGACTGCCCTTCATAAGGGCATAGTGCCAGAGCAGGAGTGGCCCAAGGATGCCCTGGCATCCTTGAATTATACACAGAATAGTTTTACTAATGTGGCCTGTCCACAGGAGGAAGGTCTGATGGTTTCCGAGCTACTCACCTACTCTCATTGCCATATCCCCTGTCCAGGGGCCATCAGGCCACAGAAGCCCCGCTTCTCAGGAAGGGTGAGCAACCTCAAGGAGGAGTCAAAGAAGAAGCAAGTCTTCAAGGTCGATTTCACAGTGCAGTCAATTGAAATGCAAGCCCTGACACTCAGAGATCTGAGGAGCCACATATAGGATCTAAGTTAGGATTGCAAGCTCATCGGTACCATTGCCACCTGCTAGGGACTGAATTGTGGCCCCCCCCCCCCAAGATTCACATGTTGCAGCGCTAACCCTCCTCAATGTGATGGTATTTGAAGATGAAGCCTTTGGAAGATAATTAGGTTTAATGAGGTCACGAGGGTAGGACCCTCATGATGGGATTAGTGCCCTTATAAGAAGAGACACGAGAGATTTTGCTCATTCTCTCCCTCTCCCTCTCTCTCTGTCTCTCTCTCTGTTTCTCTCTCTGTCTCTCTCTCTCTCTCTCTGCCATGTGAGGACAAAGTGAGAAGGCAGCATCTACAAGCCAGAAAGAAGGCTCTCATCAGAAACCAGCTATGCTGGCACCTTGATCTGGGACTTCTGGTCTCCAGAACTGAGAGGACATTAACGTTTGTTGTTTAAGCCACCCAGGCCACGGCATTTCGTTATGGCAGCCCGAGCTCAGACGCCACCCGTGATAGGAAACCAGAGCTTTGCCCTTCACACACATGCTCATCAGCATCCCTGTGGGCTAAGCATGAAAGCAAATGTTAAACCCATTCTGCAGGTGGGAGAAACTGAGGTCCAGAAAGCAACTTCACTTGGCCAAGATCACAGAGGACTAGGTTTCAGAACTGTCATTCAAACTCAGTACTTTTGAGTACAAGTCCAATATCTTAGTCCCAGTTTTGCAAAGTGTGGCCCAAGGACCTCATGTTTCAGAGTCCCCTACAAAGCTTTTTTATTTTAGGAAGATTAGCCGTGAGCTAACTACTGCCAATCCTCCTCTTTTTGCTGAGGAAGACTAGCTCTGAGCTAACATCCGTGCCCATCTTCCTCTACTATATACGTGGGACGCCTACCACAGCATGGCGTGCCAAGCGGTGCCATTTCCGCACCTGGAATCCAAACCAGCGAACCCCAGGCCGCCGAGAAGCGGAACGTGCAAACTTAACCACTGTGCCACCGGGCCGGCCCCTGCAAAGCTTTTTGAGTAAACATAACAGGTGGGCCTCTCCCAGGCTTACTAAGTCACAGGATCTGAGGGTGAGCCCATGAATCTGTGGTTTAACCAGCTGCCCTGTGATTTTTAGGCTTCTTAACGTTGGAGAAGATGTATCAGTTTTCTCAGGCTGCCATTACAAAGTACCACAGGCTGGATGGCTTAATCAACATGCATTCCTTGTCTCCGGTTCCGGATGCTAGAAGCCTGAGATGAAGGTATCAGCAGCGTTGGTTCCTTCTCAGACCTGTCAGGGAAGGACCTCTTCCAGGCCTCTCTCCCTGGCTTGTAGATGGCCTTGTGTCTTCACATGGTCTTCCTTCTGTGCCTGTCTGTGTCCTATTCTCTTTTTATAAAGACACAAGTCATATTGGATTAGGGTCCACCCTAATGACTCTATTTTAATTTAATCACCTCCTTTAGGACACTATCTCCAAATACAGTCACATTCTGAGGTACTGGGTATAAGGACTTCAACATACGAATGTTATAGGGACATAATCCAGCCCATAACAGAAGCATTGGTTGAAAATATGATTCCTAAGTCCCATCTCTAGTGAAAGACAAGTCATTTCTCCTTCTCTCCCCCTTCCTCCCACCCACCCCCCCTGAAAACAACAGCATGTTGTTTTAGAGCATTGGCACAGAACCATGTGTTGTAGAGCACAGGAGTCCCTGCTTCCTGTTTCCATATCTCCTAGCCCAACTGAGGCCTTTGAGGACCCCCAGGAAGCTGGGGCCTTCCCTCCCTTCCATGACGGTGGGTGTGCACGTGAGTGAGGTGTGGCACGTGGCATAGTAGCTTGCAAAGAAGGCTCCTACCCTCAGATGTGCAAGTGGGCTCCATCTGCGTGTCTCCAAGGGCTGTAGTCAACCCAAAACCAAGTGGAAGGCATGCTTCCAGCAGCAGAAAAAACACACCCACCACTCTGGCTCTGTGCCAACACAGTAAATACTGTCGTTCATGCCCTGCAGCTGAAAAGTTCATGTAACTCAAAGGAAATAATCAAGGCTCATCATCTCTCACCACATCAAGCACGCCAGCCCAAGATACCAGAGACCCAGGATGATGTCCAGCAGGGATGTGTAAGGGCAGTCCCTCTTCCACCATACTCCAGGTCCTTGGGCCACAGTTATCAGAGGGTGGTGCCGTATGGAGCACCCCAGCTTTGCCCATAAGCCCTGGCACAGAGGCTGCAAATCTTGACACAATGGGACCCAAGCTAACCTGGGCCCTTTTGGTGCTCCTCATCCACCCACATCTGGCATGCCGGATGCACTGAAGCTCTTGCCCTCAGAGACCATTTTGCCTTCTCTGCGATGCCCAGGCACTTTTCAAGGACCACCTCCAATCCTCACTCACCCACAAAGCTTTGGACAGAATCCATTGTCATTTCCTCTGACCTCCTCAGCCTCTGGTGTAGAGATTCCTGGTTGTCCTCCTCCCTTTGATTGCCTAGCATGGAGTTCAATCACACTGGGAAACAGCCCCCAGGGCTGGGGTGATCTAACAGCACTTGAAATCAGACTGTGGCCGCTCTCCCTCCACCTCCACTTCCTGGTTACCCCGAGCTGCTGTCCTGGAAGTCCTACTTTCCAATGTTCCTGTTCCAGAAAGCATATGTGTACAGCTCCCCCTACCCAGCCACAAGCATTCAAGTGGCCCAGGGACATGGGCAATGAAGGGCAATTTTAAGGATCTGCTATGCCCTGGCTTTCAGAAGCAGAATTTGGCCCTCTACACTGTTTGCCAGGCTGTTAGAAGGCCTCACTACTTGGGACAGGTAGGGAGGTGGCAGGGTTGTAAGGCCCTTCTTTTGTGACAGCAAGAAGAGAGAGGAAGGGAGGAAAGGCATATGAATGCAGTGGTGTGAAAGTTACGTCCATACGAGCAGAGAGCCGGAGGTAGACTGTGAGAGGAGACCAGACCAAGAGCTAACGTAGGCCATGGCCCACTGAGCTTGTTTACTTGCGCTTCTTACATGGAAGCTGTTCACAGAACCCCTGCCCGGTCCACACATGAGCCCCCTTCACCCCTGATGATGCAGAAAGAAAGAAGGCTGCGGAGATGAGGTCTCACACCCAGAGCTGACCTCTCCTGAATAGGGACTATACATGCCTGTAAGGGTCCACTCTGGCCACGCCAAGCTCGGCAGGCGGGAGCTGAGCCAATTTGAGCAGCCATGAAAGCAGCTGCAATGATGCGGTCCCATGAAGACAGCTATGCTTCACAGGTGGGTTTGATATCATCCCCCAGGCATCTGGGGTGGGATTGGAGAGCCCCCTCCATCCTGCCTTTGCCTTATTTGTGCACACATCTGTCTCCCCCACCTAACCAAGAGCCCCCCACCCCTGGCCAGCAATGGCATATGATTCCTGTTTCTATCATACTCACCCCACAGCCTTCACCCTAGAACCTGGCATTGAACAGATGATAGTTTAGTGTTTTCAAGGGAACCCAGTCAAGAAACCTAGGAAGATGCAGTGTAAAATCACCATTGCCGATGTGAGTCAGGAGATCAATAATTCTGGAACAGGCAGACTACCCCCTAGGACCCAGTTGGGGCTGCTGGAGCTGGAGCTGAGGCGATGTGATAGCTGTAGGCTTCTTAATCTAAGGGAGAGCTGGCTTGCTTCCTCCACCCATGAGGAAGGCATGTGCAGGGCCTGCTAAGGAAACACTGGGCTCTCCAGAAGGATCCTATGCCCACACTGGCTTTGTAAGGCATTTTCTTTCCTTTCTCCTCCTCCTCTTCCATCTTTGTATATGTACTGACTTTCTCCATTTTACTAGTAAAAATGCTCATTGTAGACTGTGGAAACATTCAAATAAGAGAAAGAAGTAGAAAATTTCATCCATATTCCATCCACCCAAAGATAGGCACAGTTAATATTTTGGAGTGTTTTCTTTCAATATTTCCTCTAATCTTTATGAGCAGTGAGAGTTTATGTGTGTTTGCTTTATTTCTACTGCTTAGTGACAACTGCCAGCCAGGTGAGGAGGAGGTAGTAGAATTAAGCAATGTAAATGTCAGGAGAGTGGCATTTGAGTCCCCACTGTGCTCCTGACGTGCTCTAACCCACCCTGGGCTTCAGTTTTCTCATCTGTATAATGGGGTGTGGGATTAGATGAGTTTAGAGATTTCTTCCAATTTAAAGATTCTTTGAATCCATTAAGGAGTAAGGAAGGTTTCCGGGAGAGGCTGTTACTTGAGCTGAGATTTGAAAATGAAAGCTCTGTTAATAGATGTGGAAGAGGGTACTCCAAGTGGAAGAAAAGGCAGTTGTGAAGACAAAAAGGTTGGAAGACACAAGCTGCCCTTAGGAGACAGCCCTGCAGGGTTGAATGTGTGGGAAGTGACAATGTAAGATGCAACCTTGGCCTGGCACCAGCCACCTGGAATTCCTTCAGTAAAAGGCCCTCTGGGTCCAAGATGGATCCCAAGCACAGTATGTCTGTGAATCTGTGGAGTAGATAATGGCTGTTGGGAGATGAGCAGAGGACAACCTGCTGTTGCCCATCCAGGTGTGAGATCTCAGGGCAGTCTGGCCTTCCTAGCCAAGCTGAGATGGAGGCCTATGGAATCAAGGAGGGCTGGAGACAGGAGCCTAAGGACTCCATCAATTAATTGCAAGCATAGCACAAGTCTCAAGGTAAAGAACTCAAAGAAGCTGGAATGAAAAAGAAGCCCCAAAGAGAAAACAACTAAAAAAAAAGGTAAAAACTTAAAAGGAGTGAAATGATGACCTAGACACAGAGTTTAGATTATCTCTCCATCTCCACCAGCCTTATTCTCCTGAGTCCCACACTAATGTGGACAAGCTGGCAGATAGAACTTTCGACGAAAATAATCCATAACCAATCTATAAATGAAAATTTGGGTGAGTTTATTCAGAGCTGAAATCTGAGGACCATGGCCCAGGGCCTTTCTTCCCAAAGGAAGAAAGGGCACCAAAGAAGTGAGGTATACAGAGTGGTTATATACCCACATACAGGATGTTTCACATAGGATTGAAATGTCCCTCCCACAATAGTCACAAGATTGCCCTGTCGGCACAGAACTTGATGGACACAGCAGGTAGTTGGGTCTGCTATCTTGGTGGGCATGGCAGGAGGCAAGTCTATTGTCTCGAGCTGGGTGGTCACAGGTGAGCACAGCAGTCAGTTCCTAGCCTAAGGAAAGACGCTTAATCCTTAAGGGAATGCCAACGTTGGGAGGGAGAGGGAAGTTGCAACTTTATCTCAAGGGCCTTTGTTCTTGCCATACGGAATATTTAAAGCAGATATACAATGCATGCTCAACGGCCTCGGTCAGGCCCTTTTGGAAAGACAAGGTCAGGCCGAATTAGGTTTACACAAAATGGCTTCCTCATATACTCCAATATATCCTATTGCTTGCCATTTTTATTTGTCAGAAGTGAAGATGTTGAGAGAAACAGTCAAACTTCCTAGGAAAGAAGACGGTTGGGGATAAAGGTCTGGGCATTCATTCACCTATTTATTTAACAAACATCTCTAAGGGCCTGAACAATTGGGGCCCTTTTCAGCTACGAGGTATTTGCCATAGCTCCTTGCTCCCTTGCCTTTCTTCTCGTCTAATGGCAGTACAGAAGGAAAAAGAAGAAATATTGGAACTCATTATAAATGTCCTGTGGTAGTCTCTTCTAAAGGCAGTCACCCCTCTCAGCTAACTTCCAAAACTTTAAATATGTGTCCTATGTAAGAAGAATTCTGGTCTTCCAGAAGCAGCTGTCAGTCTATTTCCCACACATCTGCTGTGAAAGGCAGAACCTGACTGGCCCCATTGCCCACTCCCTGCCCAGTTTGTTTTGCCTCAACTCCTCCCAAGAAAAACCAGTTCCATCCTCCGAACCTTTCTTGGTGGCAGTTCTCTCTTCCTTCTTCAACAGGAGATTGGAGTCTTTTAGGAAGATGCTAAAAACCCTGGCATGTGCTGATGGGACCAGGGAGCCCAGTGACAAATAAAAATGGCAAGCAATAGGATATATTAGAGAATATGAGGAAGCCATTTGGTGTAAACCTAATTCGGCCTGAGCTGGTCTTTCCAAAAGGGCCTGACCAAGGCCGTTGAGCATGCATTGTGCATCTGCTTTAGAGATTCCCTATGGCAGGAGCAAAGGCCCTTGAGATAAAGGTGCAACTTCCCTCCGCCTCCCAACATTGGCATCTCCTTAAGGATTAAGTATCTTTCCTTAGGCTAGAAACTGATTGCTGTGCTCACCTGTGACCACCCAGCTCCAGACAATAGACTTGTCTCCTGCTATGCCCTCCAAGATAGCAGACCACTGCCTGCTGTGTCCTTCAAGTGCTGTGCCGACAGGGCAATCTTGTGACTGTTGTGGGAGGGACATTTCAATCATATGTGAAACGTCCTGTATGGGGGTATATAACCACTCTGTACATCTCACTTCTTTGGTGCCCTTTCTTCCTTCGGGAAGAAAGGCCCCGGGCCATGGTCTTCAGATTTCAGCTCAGAATAAACTCACCCAAATTTTCATTTATAGATTGGTTACGGATTATTTTCGTCGACACCAGAGAAGGCCCGGGTACTGGTGGTGCTGGCAATAGCAGAGGTAAGAATGAGGTCTGGGTGTGGCCCTGCTTACTACTTTTAGTAGAGGGACCCATGCTTGTCCCAGAAGGTCCTCAAACCTGTCTCTACCCTCATGCCCTGCCCAGCCCCTTTGCCTGTTTTCTTGCTGCCTGCCTCCTTTTTAAATGCACTCGATGCACTGCAGGACCACAGAGCATCATGAACTTTTTGTGGTAATCATAAAGCCGTCTTCATCACCACCACCCTTCATTATACTATTTGGCCATGATAAAGCCAGCCCTGTCAACATGGACTGTGGATCTCCCCTTGCCTCTATCTACAGTTATTATTGAGCTTGACGTTCTGGCTGCAGACTAAATATCTATCATGCTGATAAATGACCTCTGCAGCAGAGACAGAAATGCCAAGTCACCTTAGAGCAGCCAGTGCCAGTTGACCCAGCCAGAGCAACCCAATCCAGGGAGCCCAGTCCCTGGAGCAATCAATTTTGCATCTGTGGCATTGTACCCAAGCTCACCTGTCTTCTCATCAGTCCCATAGATCAGCTCACATGGAAGGAGGCCAGGAAAGCTGGTTGATGCCCTGGCTAGCAGTGGCTCTAGGAGATCAAACACCTGCCACTCCTCTCGTGTTTGCCCAGGCAAAATTGGAGCCCCCAACCCAAAGAGACACAAGCCAGGGCTTGCAAGGTGGTGGGCTGTGGATGCAAAGCATAGGGTAAGGGGCTGTAGCTGTCCCCACCCCAGACCACCGGAAGGAAGCAGTGAGGAGCACTGTGGGGAAGGGGACTAACAAGCAGCTTCCACATTTGTGCATTCCTACAGCGTCCCTGGTAACCAAATCCACCCCCGCACCACCGTAGATGAATTTGCCAGTTAAATTCTGAGGAGTGCAGAAGCTCAAGCTTTGGCTTGACAGCTCCATCCCCAGGGGCCTATCGTGACCCTACCGTTTCATGAGGGGCTCTAGGCTTTCTCTAAAATTTTGCTGCTCTGAAAAAGAAAGGACAGATTTAGAGTTACAAAGCCCCTGGGCCCTCATCCTTTTCCATGCTAATTGGCAAGTTCATCTCCAAGGCGTTTGCATCACTGCAATCTGTCCATTCTCACCTCTGGTGAGTCATACCTCCTTGAGGGAGGGTTCCCTGGTGTCTCTGCTCCCTGTGGCGCCACCAAATGCCACTGCGGTTCTGGCAACAGGCAAGAGGGGGATGCTGCAACCACCACAGTGCAAATGATGCTAAGGCCATGGCTCAGTCCCAGGGACAGTGTTGAGCATAGCTTCTGTGGAGCTCCACACCTCTATCCCTGGCTAGGCCAACTCTTCTGTAGATACGTGGCCTCCATCTCCAGCACAAGGGACTAATATCAGAGGGACAGCCTTGTTAACAGGGTGTGAGTCTTCTTTGGTTCTCAGGAAAGTGCTGTTGAATGAATGAATGATGAACAAATAAATGAATGACCAGGAGTGTAAAAGAAAGACTTCTCAGGCTCTGAGGGTTATGGCTTACTCATCGGGCCTCCCACAGTGGCCAATGCAGCCACTTCAGGATGCCTGACACCTATTCCTGCAGTCACCAGGAAACACATCCTCAGACTCACAGTTAGAATGTTCTCATGAAACAGCCCAATCTGTTATCTGGATAAGGGATCACAGAAGGCGCTTGTTTTTTTTATGTTGACAAAACATGGTTGACTACTTCCTCTAACTTGCAGCCTGACGGCTCATCATAGGATTTCCTTCTGGAGCCCACAAGCAGGCAAGCCTACTCTCTCCTCCCCAGGACAGACTTAGAGACTCAAGAAGGTGACCACGCTCCCCCAGGAATCTGCTCCTCTCCATGCTGAACAGTTCTATTACTTGTTTCTCCTCTTCACCCATAGCAGTCTTCTTTTACACACACCAGGTTGCCCCCAACCCTATTCAAGTGTGGATCCCAGAACTAAGCTCAAGACTTCACGGGACCGGCCCGGTGGCACAGTGGTTAAGTTCGCACATTCCGCTTCTCGGCGGCCTGGGATTCGCCAGTTCGGATCCCGGGTGCGGACATGGCACAACTTGGCATGCCATGCTGTGGTAGGCGTCCCACATATAAAGTAGAGGAAGATGGGCACAGATGTTAGCTCAGGGCCAGGCTTCCTCAGCAAAAAGGGGAGGACTGGCAGTAGTTAGCTCAGGGTTAATCTTCCTCAAAAAAAAAAATACTTCAGGCATGGTCTGCTCAGAGGGCAGTCACTCCTTCCCCCTTCCTGGACAGTGCAGCCAACTGCTGTGGCAGCTAGCTGTCTAGCCACATCACACTCTGGATCCCTTTTGAGTTTTGTGGTCAAACAAACTAAATATTTTTCTTATGAGTTTCTTCAAAGTCAGAGATCTTTAATCAGGGACATAAAATTTTATTCTTTAAAACATGATGGCTTTCCATATGACCCTTTAAAAAGTCACCTTGTTGAGTTTGTCTAGGGTACTACAAGTAGCAAAGATTGCGTCCTTCTCTCCAGGTCTTATACCATTAGTCAATTTGGCAAACATGCCTTCTATGTCTTCAAATTTGGGACTGATCAAGATTAAGAACAGATTTCTGAGACATGTCATATTCAACCTCTATTCAGTGTTAAACGCAAGTCTCCATGCACACCCTTTTGGTGTAGTTGCTCAGGTAGTTATGAGTCCACCCAATGATATGAACATTCAACTGATATTTCTGGGAAATTCGTGAGAATCTTGATTGGGTGGCTTAAAACACTGAGACTCCTAGAATGTCACAAGTGGAAGGCCCCATAGTGATCACCTGTCCCTTTTCTTTGTTGGACAGGTAAGGCAGAAGCCAAGAGAGAGGAAGACGTTGCCCAAAGCCGCCAGTGTAGTAGAACAGAATGAAGCTCCATTCCCATGCAATCCATGTCTTCCTTACCTTGCTGCAGGTTCTCTTCACTAGGGGACAATGAATAGGCATTGTCTTCATCACCCAGAATATGTGAAGTTTCCTTCCAATTGACATTGAAAATAAAAGCAGAGACTTGCCATCCAACAGTCACTTCTACAGTACAGCAGTGGAAAGCCAGAAGTCATCTTTCTTTCCATTTGGCATTCAATGTTACCCAGCTCTCATGTACCTTGTGTCAAGGCAAATCCCTGAGTGCAGCAGTGGTTCTTCTCTCCTTCCCTGGAGACACAGGCTGGGGTGGGATACACAGTGACTAAGGCTAAGTGGAGTCTACAAGGAGCCCCCCCGTTGCCAAGACTAGTGCTAGACCATGAGGCAGGTTGAGGACAAAACCCCTGCAGGGTGCCCAGACAGCCATTAGTTATTTCAAGCTCCTCTCTGAGGGTGAGAAACCTGTGCCCCTACCTTCATGCACACTTTTCACAGATTGGGCTTGAAAGGAAGAAAAGTAATGGATATAAAAATTTTGCCAGTAAACTTCTTAACCAGCCGACAAGTTTATTTTTCCCCTGGCTTCCCTTGGCATTTTAGGTTTGCTCTGTTTTTCTTTCTTTCTTTTCTTTTTTTGTTTCACTTACCTTTCAACTCCAGAGCTTGTACATCCCCTTTCACTGGAAGGAAGAAAGCATTTATCAGAAGCTGAGCAAACCAGCCTACTAGTTAGACACATTTGTGCTTCCTACTGGGCCTCTGGGCCTTTCTCACTGGTATCATCTCTCTTCAGCTCTAGCCCTCCACCTCTGTCTTTTCTCATTGTCTTGGTGAGCGCTCTCTCTCTGGCTTGCTATCAGATTGTATCTCTTTGTCTCTCTCTCATTCTGTCTTTCTTCACTCTGACCTTAGATCCATCTCTCAGCCTCTGACATCTGGAAGTTATAGTGACCTAAACCCTCTCAGAAACCCCAACAGTTTCCTTCTAAACTTATAGCCATGGCCCTTGCCCCAGTTGTCTAACTTTGAACAATGACTGTTATTATAACACTTGGTGTTGAGGATTTAGCACATGCTTTTCTCAAAGCAAAATCAAAGAGTGTGCGCTTAGGCTTAGGAAAATGTAGGGCAAAAAGAAGGGGAACCATTGAGACTTCCTGATTTATAATGAGAGATGCCTGGGGACAAATGAAGAAGGTAGAGTTTTCAGTTTGAGCCAGGCATCCCCACAGCACCCTCCTTCCATGGCTTCCCATTGCCCTCCAGACAATGATGAAGCTCTGTAGCTTGGAGCACAAGGCCTGGTGTGCCACATTCCTGTGGGGTCATCTCCATCCTCACCTTGCATCTGCCTTGTTCTTCAGCCGTTCCAAGAACCCACCATTCTCTCAACTCACCCTCCATTTCCATGGCTTCATGCCATTGTTCTTGTTGTTTTCTCACTTAGAATCCCTTTTCCACCTTCTACACAACCCAACTGTCAATATCCTGTAAATTAAAAAATAAATTAAAAAGATGAGATTGGGCTCATCTCCCAAGCCCAGATCAAAAGTTGCCTCAATGGTTCAGCCATTTAGCAACTATTTATTGAGCATCTACTATGCACCACATACTCTTCTAGCTACTAGAAGCACAGTTTTGAACAAGACAGATAAAGTGTCTGCCCTCATGAAGCTTAACTTTAGTGAAAGAGACAGATATTAATCAGACAAGTACACCAATAAAGGTATAACAACATCTGAACTATGAGCTGTGAAAGAAGGGTCCAAGACGCAGTGAGAACATGCGATGGAGAATTTGGTCCAGTATAGAAGGTTGGGAAGTCTTCCTTGCAAAGGTAGTGTATGAACTGAGGCATAAATAGGAAGAATTAACTAGGTTTTGGTCAAAGAGATCAATATGTGCAAAAGTCTTGAAGTAGGTTGCTTATCTATGTTTGAGGAAGGAGCCAGGAAGTCAGTGTGGCCAGAACATAGTAAAGGATGGAGAGAGAGAGAAGATGAGGTCAGAGAAGTGAGCAAAGGCCGGAATAGGCAAGGCTTGGAGACCAGGGGGAAGAGTTTGAATTTTATTCTTCAGAAAATATAAAGCCACTGGAAGGTTCTGAATAGGAGTTATGAGCTTTGTAAAGATCCTCCTGTCTGCTGTGTGGGGAGTAAACTTTGACAAAGTGGGCAGGAACAGAAGCAGGGGGACCATTGAGAAGCCTATTGCAGACATCCAGGTAAGAGACCATGGTGGCTGTGATCAGGGTGGTAGCAGTAAGAGTGAGGAAAAGAGATATATAAGAATTAGAGTTGACATAATGTAAAATATATTGGGAAGCAGAAGTGATGTGGATGGTAGAGATATTTGCTGAGTGGAGAATATAGGACAGGAGGAAGAGCTTAGAGAAGGTCTTGAGTTTTGCTTTAGACCAATTTGAATGGAACACGACGATATTAGCTAACAGGTCTTCAGTGCAGTAAAGAGCGTACTATGCGCCAGGCCCTTTCCCTGCATTTTACATGTATTACCTACCTCACTCTTTCTCAAACCCTGTAAGGTAAGTGACGACGATGATGACCATTTTTATTTTTAAATGATGTAATTTCATAGACAGTCAGTGAAGGAGCAAGAATTTAAACCTGGGCAGTTGGGTCCATGCGTCCGTACTCCTAAGTACTAAGCTCAACTGCTGCTCATATTGAGTTTGTGGACTTACAATGCCCAGTAGGTGATAGGGGCTATGGGTCTGGTGCTCAGAGGAGAAATCTGGGCTGGAATTGGAGGCTTACCAGTCACAGGTGCAGATGTCATCACTGAAATCATGGGAGCTGGATGCTTCTCAGCATCTGAACATCCATTCATCCAACAATCCTTCAGGAAGACCACTCAGGGCAAGGCTCTGATGAGGCCCTGGGGTTATAGACATGAAGGTATCTGGGACCCTGCCCTCAGTGGGCTCACAGACTGCTGGGAGATATACTGCATATATGGATTCTGTTTCTCCGGTAGAATCCTTTAGATAGATAAATAGTTGACTGATTGATAGGTAGATAGATAGATAAATAGAGATAGAGAGATAGAGATAGACAGATAATAGGGAGATAGACATAGATAAACAAACGAGAAAGAGAGAGAGAGACAGAGAAATAGAGGTAGATTTATTGCAAGGAATTGGCTTACTAATGTATTACAATCAATTAGTGACCCAACTGTGGGGCTGGCTAAGGCAAGACCGAAATCCCTAGTACAGGCCATCAGGAGGGGCAGGCTGGAAACTCTCAGGCAGGAGCTGACACTGCCATCCACAGGTAGAACTTCTTTCTCATGGAAACCTCAGTTTTGCTCTTAAGGCCTTACAACTGATTGGCTGAGGCCCATCCTCATTATCAAGGGTAATCTTATTTACTAACTCAACTAACTGTAGATATTGACCACACCTATAAAATACTTTCACAGCTACACCTAGATTAGTGTTTGAGTGAAGAATTGGGGACTATAGCCTGGCTAAGTTGCCACAAAAAAACTGACCATCAACCACAGGCACCCAGGATAGGGACATTAAAGAGCTTTCACTGAACAAATACTGAGTGAGCACAAGGCACTGAGTATACAGTATTAAACAAGCCAGGTGATAATCCCTGTTCTCATGGAGCTGGCAACCAGCCTTTTGACAATTAGGTCCCATTAGGAATGTCTACCTTCTATCTCCCCAGTGGACTGTGAGCTCCATGCATCTCTAGAGTTGGGGCCATGTGTGATTCTTCACTGACCTCCCAACCCAGGGCTCAGCACAGAGACTAGCAGCTGGAAGATGTTAAGTAAATATTGATGCTATCAATTTGTCTTTGTGGTCACAAGAGAAAGCGGACACAGATCAGTCACACTAGACATCTTAGCCAACATCTCTTTCTAAACCATGGAACATTCAAGAGAGACAGGGCCTCAGCAATCACTCTATCACATTCTATTCTTTTGACTTCAAATGGCCCGTCTCCCTTAACAGTCTTCCCTTGGCCTGCCCTCGGAGCCTTTGTGCAGCTGTTACTCTGCAGTCAGACCCACCCGAAAGCCCTTCCACCCTCTGGACAACAGCCCCTGGAGCACTACCATATAAATTGGGCCTCTGGTTTGGGAACTCCACTTTGGGTACCACAAGGGACCCCTCTGGCCTAGGCAAGGCCTTTGCAAATCAATGTATGCTTTGTTTAGCACATATTGTGCAGAATGGGAAGGCCTGGGCCCCCTAAACAAAAAAGACTGAGCAAGTATCTTAGATCCATTGGCATTTGGGCCCTGGGAGGAAACTGTAATCTTCCACCTTCACAGAGAGTGGGAAACTGGGGAGCCAAGACAAGCATAGGGCAAACTGGGCTCTCTGTTGGTAAACCAAGCTCAAAGAGCCTGGCCCTGAGGAGCCTCACAAGCTGGAGTAGAGGCAGGACAGCCTTGGCTGACCATGGGCAGGGGCACAGCAGCTTCTGACCTCCAGGGCAGATGTAGTCTCTAGAGGAATGGTCCTCTGAGCCCATGCTATGCAAACCGTGGTCCACAGGCTAGTGCTGGCTGCTAAGTACAGCAATGAGTAGGTGTTGAAGTACTGTTTTAGCCATTTGACACAGCTGCAGCACAGAAGTGTGTGATTTTGTATTTTATAAAACTATAGATTGTAACAAAATGGAGACTGAAAAACTAGTCCTTCCATCCCAGGTAGTGTGAGAAGCACTACTCTAAACTGCTGGTTCCCCAGGCTGGGGATAAGTCAGCAGGGTAATGACTGGCATCTGTGTTTTTAACCCACTCCCAAGGTGAATCCCAAGTCAACTTGGGAACCAGTGGACCAGTGGTGTAGAATGATCTACACCCCAAACACAAGCACAACTTCCACCTTCTTATGGCCATGCAACCACCCCTTGTACACCTCCAGGACCAAAGAGGGCCCCCGTTCTGAGGCAATGGTTCTGACCTTGAAAAAGTGCTTACTCAGAAGGAGTTGGCGTGCTGAGTGGCAGCTGGACCCCTTTGAGACCCCACTGAGGCAGTGTCTATGGTCATAGGATGCCTGGATTAAGTCTTTCCGCTGATCTACTACTCAGGCTGACTTCATCTTTAGACTCCCAGTCTCTCTTCAAGATGGCTCAGGAACCCCTGCTGGGTGTACCATCTCTGCCTGCAGAGGTCCTGAAACAGATAGACCCAGCCGACTGCTGACTTCCTCAAGGCAGTTACTGGTACCACCACGTCCTTTTCTCCCTCCTCCCATGCTTGCCTGATGGAGTGTAGGAGGTCTTGATTTGTTAAGACCCATTCAACTCCTTCCATATACACCCCTGCAATATCACCCCATCTGGCTGCAGAACTGCTTCTACCATCTCTCAGATCTCCCTCTGCTTTGACGATAGCCTACCAACTATGCTTGATGACCTCCCTTGAAATGCTTATTAGTCTTCAGCTTTTGCTTCTTCAAAGCAATTCTGGCCATGCTTTCCCTTTAACTTATTCATCCAGGTGAAGAGTAGGCGGGGGCAAGTATTTGTGCTTTGGAGCATGAGTTGTCTACTTTCTTTCAACACTGTGTGTTAGCATAGTGTGGTGACAAGCTAAGGACAGGGACTCAGGAAGCATGGGTTCAAGAACCACCACTACAACTAACTCGCTGTGCATATCTGGGGATCCCTGCCTCTCTGAGACTCAGTGTCCTCATCTGGAAAAGGGGGTTGCCTTCCTCAGGGGCTTCTTGTGGGTCCTGAAATAAAACAAGGGATCTGAAATAAATGTGCAATGGCTGAAGCACTAGCTCCCATGAAGGAATAGCTCTGCCCAGGACCCAAGAGGAAGAAGGGCTTCCCATTCTGCTGCCAACTCAGTGTCAACGCCATGAGCTTATTTACACGGGAATTTAGAAAAGAAGAAAACATTACAGGAACAAAGGCCTTGAAATAGGTAAGTCAGTTTGTGTAGAAGAAAAGCAAAGAGGAAGACTTATCCCACCGGATATTAAGATATAATACAACGTTATAGCAATTTAAAAATGACAATAGGTATTGGTGCAGGTAAAAAACAGACCCCAAGGTAAATAACAGAGAGCTAATATATATGCTAAAGTTAGAATCACAAATCAATAAGGAAATCAAGGGTTTCTGAGTAACAGTGCTGAGAAAATGGGCTAGATCCCCACCTCACATCATGTATAAAAATTGATTTCTGGTGGATCAAAAATCAAAACAGAAAAGGTAAAAACATAAAGCTATTAGAAGAAAATGTAGAATATCTTTTGGCCCTGGAGGAGGCAAGGATCGGAGCTAAAATAAAACCTTTAAGACATACTGATTGATAGATTCAACTAAACAAAATTAAGGATTCCTGTTCACAAAATGATAACATTAAAAAAAAGATAAATGACTGAGAAATGAATACATTTGCGATGTCTAAAACCAAACTGACAAGAAAGGATGATTCAGCGAGAAGATAGGAATCCAAATTTTAAAAAAAAGCAGAAAGAATTTGAATAGGTAATTTACATAATGGCCAATAAAAATGCGAAAAGATGCCCAAGTTCACTAGTAATCAAAGATATTCAAATTGAAACAACAGTAAGACTCACTGGGCTCCTATCAGTTTGGCAAGAATTAGAAAGTTGGAAAATACCAAGTGTCAGAAAGGACTAGGTGAAACTGGAGCCCCCATGCCTTCCTGGTGGCAGTGTAAACTGCTCCACTGTTTGGAGAGCAAGCCAGCAGGACTTAGAAGCATTAAGCATACGTGTACTGATTCACTGAGGTCCTATTGGGACATGTTCAAGGAGGCCACTGTGGCACTGCATGGAACTGGGGACAGGCCATTTTTCCATCTCAAGGAGAATGAATAGTCGAAATAGAAAACTAAGCAGCAGTTTGAAGTAACTAGATGTGTGTGCAACATGGACTGATCTCAAAGTTATAGGGCTGATTTTTCTAAAAAAGTAAGAAACAGAATAAGATTTATAGCACAATAACATTTATGCAAATTAAGAACACATACACAAAACAACACTATATTTTACAAGAACGCATACATATTCAGAGACTCATCTCAAATGCATTAGTGTGGGTGCCCATGGAGGGGGGAAAGGGTGAGG
Source organism: Equus asinus (assembly GCF_041296235.1). NCBI lineage: Eukaryota > Metazoa > Chordata > Mammalia > Perissodactyla > Equidae > Equus > Equus asinus. The sequence goes on along the minus strand of NC_091820.1, from coordinate 137,075,284 downwards.
GGATCTGGGATAAAAGGGAAAAAACATACGATGAGAGAGGGGCCTTGCACATTCTGTAGGTGATTCTGGTAGCCAGCCTCGAAATGAGCAGTGGATTTAATTCAACTCCTTGCACCAGAAATCCACAAATAAGTTTTAATGATAAGTTTTTTAAAGGGAGAAGAAGGAAGAAGGGAACGGGGAGTGGCCGCTTAATGGGTATGAGGTTTCCTTCTGGGATGATAAAAATGTTCTGGAACTAGATGGGGACAATGGTGTACAACATTGTGAATGTACTAAATGCTATTGGATTGTACACTTTAAAATGGTTAAAATGGTGAATTTTATGTCAACGAACAAAAAGAAAAAAAAAGGAGAAGAAGAAGGAAAAAGGAGCTGGCTGGCTATTCAAGGCTCCTCACAATGCAGCCTGCTACCCTCACCTCTCCTCATGGCAAGCGCAGCTCCTGTCCACCGGCCATTGAGGCAGGTTCCCCACTGTGGCACAAGGTACCTCTTGGGCCTGGGCATGACCCTGAGCAAAAATGGCATTGACGGCTGTGCCCAGGGCTGGCATCTGCCCATGCCTCCCTGGGTAGCTAGTCCTGGTCCTGTTGACTGCACAGCCCATTGTGACAAACCAGTGGGCTGATGTATGGGAAAGAACTCAGCACCCGACCAAGCACCATGCTGATGTGAAGGATTATTGCCGATATATACGACCAAGCCAAATTGCTCACAAGGCAATTTTCTCTCCCTTATTCCTTCCTGACATGGCAGCCAATTTCCATTTCAGTGACTTGGGACTTTGAGAAGGCAGTATCACAATACTTCCCCTCTTTCTCAGGGCTTGCCAAAAATTTAGTCATCCCTCCTGATGTTAAATTAAAACAAAAACTGAGAGGTACATGGTCAGTGGGGTGGGCAGGGGCAGGAGTTCAGAGCCCATCACTCAGACACAGGATGGCTCCTCAAACAAAAGTTGCTTGGCTCCAGTGCCCCAGGCCTAGAGCGTGCGTGTGCAGGTTCGAGTCCATGCACTCACCTCGCCACATGCCGGGGGGGCCTTCATCCTCACCCTGTACGAAGATGTCCTCAGAGGGGCCAGCTCTAGCAAGAGTGAGACACTTCTAGGCTGCAGGGCAAGCTGGTAGGAGGCATCAGGATGTTTGCTTTCTTTAGAGGAGCTGCTGGCCACTCTTTCTTTGCTTGGAGGGCCCTGCAGTTACCTCATTGGTGCCACTGGGTCTCAGGATACTTAGGAAGGCAGCCCTCCCCAAGTTCTTGGTGTTCAAGTCCACACCTTTGGTCAGGGAAGGTCAAGGCTGGAGCTGGTAATGCTAACATTCCAACAAGTGTGCCTTTTGTTCCTTTGCGAGCTGAGTTGCCACACACAGCCAACACGTACCTCCTTGTCTGATGGAGCCCTTGACATAGACTCTTCTTGCAGCAGGGAGACTGCTCACCTCTCCCCTTCTCTCTGTCCATGTTGCCGGCAAGCAGAGAAGCAGCATCAAAGCGAAGATGTGAATGTGTGTCTCCCCTGCTTTCAAACGTTGCAAATAGACAACCAGACAATCTAACAATGTGCAAATGCCTCTGCGTAGCTTTCAAGGGTCTCTGTGATCAGGCCCTTGCCTGCCTTCCCTCCTTTATCTACTGTCTTCTCCCACACCCAGACCTTCAGCCCTACAAAGCCCTTCCTCATTCTTCCTACACACTAGGACTTTGTCCTATCTTAGATCTTGTACATATTGTTTTCCTTACTAGAAATGTCCTGTCCTGCTTCTCTGCCTAGAAAACTCCTACTCATCCTTCAGTACATTTCCTAATTCTCCCAAACAAGGTTAGTCACTGCTTGCCCTGGACTTTATAGCAAATATTCATTGAGCCCCTGCTGGATGCTAAGCACGGTACTAGGTCTTGCGGGTACAAAAGGGATCAAGACAAATGTGGTCTTATACTCATGGAGCTGGCAGTCTAGTCAGTGGAAAGAGAGAGACATTGAACAAAGAAAGACGTAAAGGAGGACAATATGAGTGAGCCATGGCGGCCAGAAAATTAAGATGGGATGACATGACAGAGAGTGACTGCATGGCCACTTTAGACTGGGTGGCCAAATATGGTGACATTTAAGTTGAGGACTGAATTTCCAGAAAGAGTCAGTAATGTAGAGACTGGAAGACAGAGGATGCAGGCAGTAGGAACAGCAAGTAATTATCCAAACATTATGAGCCTCTGCCACCATTGAAACAACGACTAAACACACGCCGCCTTGGGGGAGGCACTCTAACTCCCAGCTTCTAGCAGGAATGGAAGGAAAATAGCCGGCCAAAGGCAAGCAACTCCTTTGAGCAGTTTTAACGTTTGCCCTCATTGGATTCACCTTTCCACTGGACAAGTTGCTGCTGCTGGGCAAGAGCTGAGTGTGCCCGAGCCCTGGACCGACTCCATCAGGAAAAGTCCCTGATACAGTGTGCCAAGGAGGTGCAGGGCCAACAGACCCATGTGCAAGCCCTGGCTCCTCCACTGACTCACTGTGCATCTGTGGCGGATCATTTAAACTTCTTGCACCTTGGTTATTATATGCGAAAAATGGGGAAACCCAGCCTCTCAAGTTATTGAGAAGCTTAAATGAAACCACATATGCACAGTCCCTGGAGCAAACTGAGCCTTGAACCCAGTTCTTGGACTGCCTAAATGTAGGGCCCTAGTTGGCCCTCAGTGTCTCCTATACAAGAGGCTTAAGATGGTGTTTGTAGAGCCACCCCTACTCCCACTCCCTTGGCTACTCTGCGAGTCCCTAGAACACTGTTGCCACTGTCCTCTGGCAGGACTTGGTGCAACGATAGAAACGCACCCCGTGGGCGATCTGTGTGCAGCGTCTCCAGGAGCTCCCCTGGGCCCAGTGGGCTGTCTCTGTGAAGGACAGAATCCTCATTTGCCTGGGGATGTGACTGTGGGGGGTTGATGGTTTTTTCTCCTCTGACGCAGAGCTCATGATCGGGCTGTGCTGGTGTCCCTACCACCTTCAGGAATTGCCCCCCTTTATGATAAGCAGTCTCATTGGTTTCCCAAGGAGGCTTCCCCTGCTGCCCCACAGCCAGAAGGAAGCAGAGGGACAGGCAGCAAATTGGGCTGAGGCAGAGAACAAAGCAAGCTGAAAATGAAGAGCCAGGACCTGGGCCTTGGGCCTGAGAGACACAGCAGGGGCAATTGACAGCTGAGGGTGCATGCGATGGGCAGGGATGGCCAGGCCCTATAGGAAGAGGCTGGGATGGAGGGTCATCCAGCCAAGAGAGGTTCCAAGAGGGAGAGAAAAGGTCATCCTACATGAGATCTGCCTGGGGCTCAGCCCATGACCTTACTCCCTTATAGATGGCTCATCACTGGCCGTGCCCATCAGAAGCAACTCCCACTGATGGAGCACTGACTCGGAGCCACTAAGGCCTAGGAGCCTTCACACATCCCCCTTCATCATTTTCCAGGCAGGCATCACCAGCCTCATTGGAGTGTTAGCTCAGAGCTGGGACTCTACCCCAGCATGCCTGGCTCCCAGGGCTTGCTTTTTTCCCTGCATCTCACAATCTCCTAAGTCCTTGTTGCCTGACTCAGGGCTTAGGACAGTTAAGGGAGTGGAGCTAAAGTTGGGGGACAGGGTCCAGGCCCTCGGGGCCAGTGAAAAGCCTATCAAGGCAAAATCTTCACCAGCTCCAGAGGCTGCTCTCAGGATTCTGCTACTTGGGATGCTGGAGGCGTTGGAGGGGAAAGGGCAGGCTAGCGGTCTGAGAAATGGGCAGAGGAAAGACTGAGAAAGAAAGGGAGAGAGGAAGGGCTGGAGAAGCAGCTTGAGGGGGAAAAGAAAGATGAAGAGAGTTGGATGGAGTAGGGAAGAGCTATGAGAAAGGAAAGAGGGACAGTGAGAGGCAGAGAGAGAGACCAACATGCAGAAGCAGGGCCAAAGGCCAGCTGGAGAAGACAGAGTTACGGAGAAGTCAGAGAGAGAGGAGAATGGGAACAGAGGGCAGAGTGATAAGGAAAGAATGACCAAAGGACAGCAGAAGATAAAAATGATGCTGATGAAAAGGAAGGGGTGGGGGAAGGAAATGGAGAAAAGAATGAGGAGAGGAAAAATGATGGGAGAGAGAAAAGTAAGGAGAGGGGAAGCCTTGTAGGGGAGACAACTGGGGGAGGGAAAAGGGAAGTCAAAGGAGGAAGGAGGGGGAAGGCAAAAGAAGGAGCAGAAGAAAGGGCAGGAGGAGGGAAGACAGGTGAGGGAACTACTGAAGGAGAAGGAGGAGAGGAGGGATGAGAGGGGAGGAGACGGGAGGGAGAGAAACGGGAGGAAAAAGAGACAAAACTAAACCAAACAGGGAAGAGGGAGCGCGAGAAGAGAGAACAGTGAAGAAAGACCCAGAGGAAGGAAAGCAAAAAGGGTTCAAGGTACGAGAGGACCACTGTGGATGGCACCTGTGACCTGGGTGTGAGGGATGGCCAGCCAAGCCGAGGAAGACCCACTTCAAAGGGGACATGACAATGGCCTGCTGGCCAGGCTCCCAGGAGATGCTGGGCATTCCCCAGACAGAGTTAAGCCAGCACACTCGTATGACCTGCCAGGATTCTTTCCACTCCAGGCTGGACCAGCCCCTACAGGCAAGCCCTGCTACCCCGTGGGGCTGAGCAATAAGCTCTGGGCGTGAGGTGCTGGGTGTTGGGTGCTGGCCTGGCTTGAGAGGCAGCTAAGCATTTCCAGCTGTCAACACTCTGTGGCCATGAGTCACCAGGATAGCGGCCGAGAAGTGTCCCTCCCTTTCTTCCCTCCCGCCCGCCCTCCTCCCTTCCTTCCTCCCTCCTTCCCTTTTCCCCCTTCCTCCTTTGCTCACTTCCTTCCTTCCCTCTCTCTCTCCTTCCTTCCTTCTTTCTTTCTACACTTAAAGCTGGCCACAGGCTTACCTCTCCTCCAAGGCCCTCAATGCCCCAGTAAGGTGGGTGAAGGTCTGGCCCCGGCCCCAGGTCCAGATTGAAGCCCCACAGTGGAAGACAGGTAGAACCCAGGAGTGTGTGTGCAGCAATATCTCACAGCTGGCCCCTCGCTGTGGCCTCCACGCCTTTGTGTAGCAGGGGAAAGGATGCCTCTAGCTCAAAGTTGTGGCTTTGCAGGGCCACTAGTCCAAACTACTAGGTCTCCCCAGTGACACAGATCTAGTTATGGTCCCTGGATGTGAAAAATAGGCTCTTAAAATAACCAGCAAATACGAACTAATGGATAGGATTTTTGTGCCATTCAAAAATGATTCAATACACAGCAAGATTTGAAAATAGACAAAAATCAAGTTCCAGCCAGCTACAACTCAGAATCCTTAAATGTCACCAATCAGTGCTTACTCCATCTGGCTGTGATGTTATTCCTGCACTTAGATAAACAAACCACCAGAAACCTAGGTTTTGGGCCCACAGTGGCTCAGTTGGGGACTGCTGTCAGCTTGGGGCTCAGGAGCAGCTTCGGGGTCGCATGCCCATGGCAGCCAGGCTTTGAACAGCCCACTCCACGGGATCTTTCTGTGGGGAGGGTCTGAAGCTGTCCCGTAGCAGGTACAGTTAGCTCTAGCACGTTTGGACACAGTCACTGACTGCCTTGCCTACTTTGTCCTTGGGCCAAGGAAAGCTGCTTTCTGGTCCACATGGTCAGAACAGAAAAGGAAGAGCAAGATCGTGCCTGCAAAATGAACCACACCCCCGGGACTCTTTCCAGGTGGATTTCTTCTTTCCCAGACTCTGTTCCCCCACCTACTCCATGGCCCGCATCTGCACAGAACTGGTTGATTTCCTGAAACCACTGCTGTGCTATGGACACATTGAACATAAGCTTTTTTCCTAAACAGCTGTACTTTTATTTCATAGGTATAGAAGGAAACACAGACAAATCTAAACACATTAAAAAATAGAGAAATACACTGGTTTCCTCATTCTTTCAACATATATTTAATGGCATCTACCCTGGGCCAAGCATTGAACAGGGACAAGGAAATAAAGCCACAAGATGGCGGCTTGATCAAGTGGGGCTGGGAGGACCTCTGGAGACCCCCAAATCAGGATGGCTTTGGGAAAGCCCAGTTTCAACTTGAAACCTGGGGAACTGGTCCCAGCCCTTGCAAGAGGGACCAAGGAGGGGAAGATACAAGGGCCGTGGCTTCTGGGGCTGGCATGAAGAGGCAATGCTCCTGGGCCACTGTGGTGCACCCCAAATTGTTCTATTGTTTTGAGGGAGGCCTCCAATCCAGCCTTTCCTTCTAAGCACATCGCGTATCCAAGCGCTCAGTGATGAAATCGGTCTGCAGAGGCGACTCACAGGCAGCCAGTCAGTGCAGTCACAGAGCTCTGTCTGCATTCCCAATTTGCCCGCTCAGGCTGTCACCTCGCTAATGTTACTTACCAAGCCTGATGCCCCCAAATGCCTGTCCCCAGCCCCTGCTAGAGCCCTCCAGCCATTGTCTTTATAGGCCTGTCACATCTTGTCACTGCCTCCTTGAATTCAACAGGTCTAGGCAGCCTGTCTACAGACTTCCTGCTCATTCTTGTGGCCCCAGGAGCCAGGAAGGTGGCCTAGTGGCCCCAGCCCCACTCCCTCTCAGAGCAGGTCCCAGAGGGGAATGTCCCACAGCTACATCCCTCCTGCCTTTCCTTGGTCAAGAAAGAGAAGGAGTTGCCAATGATGGCTCTCCGGCGTGGCACTGTGCTGCTGGCAGATGTGGTCAGGATTCCATGCAGTGAGAGGAGGGAGCGAGGGGCGAGGCTCTGTGGAAGAGATAAGGGTGGGAAGACCTGGAGCAGGGGCCCAGAGAGCTTCCCCCTGCCATGCCCTGTGCCTGCGGCTGCACTTTTCACTGCTCACAAACCCTTTCTCGCCCGGGAGTCTTGGGGTGTTCCTGCTCCCTGGAGTCCAGGGCCCGTAAAAGGGCTCCCGCGACCTAAAAGCACTTTCTGGGAGGTGGGAAAGGGCTTGGAAAGCGCCTTGGTGTGCTGTACTCGCGGCACGACAGCACCCCCACCCTGTTCTGCGGCCAAAGGTGGAACAGCAACTGGGTAGTGGTCTTGAGCCTGAGACAGCCTAGGCACAGGATGCTGCTCATCCCCATCCTCAGCTCCCCGCCCACCCCATCTCAGTTGGCCTCCAAGACCTGGGTCCCAAAGTCGGCATCCTCCTTCAGCACTGGACAGACCAGCTGTACCCTGGTGAGGCTGGAGCAGTTCCCACCTCCCCAAAGCCAGAGTGCCCCAAAATGTCAGAAGGGAAGAGTGTCCAGAGGTCTTATCCATTATATAGATTGGAAGACAGGCTGAAAATTCAGGTCACACACTTGTTTGTGGGCAACGCTAGGAATTTCTGATTATTATCATCTCACCACTGTTCCTATTCAACACTAGTCCTGAAGCCCCTCTAGGCACCCACCTTACCCTCTTAGACTGGTAAAGAAAGTTGGGCTATGCCCCAGGGACTCAGACCCTCAAGAGCCAGAGGATCAATCTACAGATCTCAGGTATATCCACTGATTCCACCACTCCGGGAAGAAGTTGGAAGGACTTGGATGCAGTATAAGCCCAGGTTATGAAATCAAGTTGGCATTTAAATGACCTAACAACAAATTGCCGGATTTAATTAGCTTGCTCAATCAGATAAAGGAGAAACAAGAAAACCCATCTAATTAAACACATTGATCCATAAAAACTGGCAACTCTGAAAGTCTGCCTGGAAGTCAGAGGTTCGGCAAACTTGAGTGATTCAAAGATATGAATACAGATAAGACAAACCCATTCTCCTCCCATCCCCAGGTGGGCTGCAAAGGGCCCTGAGAAGCTCTTTCTTCAAAACAAGTGGAAAACTAGCCCCAAAGGGAAAGAAATGACAAGTTCAGCCAGTGAGGCCAAGTTAATTCCAGGGTCTGTGGAGCCCAAGAGAGTATTGGGTTCATGCTCCACTCCAGCCACAAACTGGAGCCCTTGGCCTCGCTGTTCAACATCTTTGCTCAATTGGCTCCCTGGACCTGGTACTTCACCCTGCTTCCCTAGACAGCTCCTCTGCATCCTTCAAGAACCTGGGCAAATAGGTTCTCAGGGACAAATCTGTCCATGAAGGGCAAAACAGAAGTTTTCTCAGACTGCCTTAGAGCACTGCCCAGTTTGAGTCACATAAGTACAACTAGGTGGAAAGTGCTGGAAGAGAGCAAGGCCTCATCAAGCTTGGAGGAGCCAAGGAAGGATGCTTTGATTGGATGTAAAGATAATGCCTTCTTCCCCAACTCCCCCACTGTGCTAGGACCCAGGTTTCCAAGGGTAGAAATTTCCAAGTCCCCAGCAAATATGGGTGGAACAGAAGCCAGCTTACATTCCTAGGTTGCCAGGCCAGTGCCTTATCAGGCCTTCCACAGGTATGGCCCTGGTACCAGCTACAACACTGAGCCGTTGTGGATCCGTACTTAGCAAAACTTTCAGCTAGAAATGCATCTTCATCACCCTCCTGATTGGGACTACCTGTAGCTGTCTTGGTGTTGGCCTTTAAATCAGGGCTGGATTGTCCTTCCAGGGAAATGTCTGCCTTGGAGAGAAGCAAAATCACTTAGTATTTGGCAACTCAACTCATGCCAGGGGGAAGCTGACCTACAACTGAACCCACAGCCAGTACAGCAAGCCACTCCTCCCGCTAGGACCAGATGGCACCCCATGCCTGCATACCTCGGCTCCTAGTTATGTTTGTGGAGCTCTGCCTTCAGCAAGGCCCTCTAGGGACCAAGTCCCCACCCATGCTCCCAGCACCAAGTATCCTCAGCTGTGGAGAGGGCAATAAGAATCCTACACAGACCTCTCCCCAAGGAGCAAGGAAAAGAAAAGATACAAATACAGATGAGCAGTGGGGACAGGGATGATACAACTACTTGTAAGGGATCAAAGAAAGCTTCAAGGAGGAGGTGGCATCAGGGCTGGCTTTGAAGGATGAGAAGGACGTTGCAGGCAGAGATTTGGGGGAAGAAGTACGCGTAAACTGAGTTCCCTATGGGACGGCTCCAGGTGGGTTATTAAATGCCAAGGAGTCTTGTGTGGCCACAGCACTACCAGGGCGCATGAGGATGGGCAGAGAGAGAGAGGAGGCTGAGGATGTGCGATCTAATCCATTAGAAGAGAAAGAAGGGATCCAGCCTCGAAAAGAGTTCCTGGCATTTGGGTATTTGGCAGCCCCAGTGGTTGCTATAGGTGCCAGCCATCCAATGGGGAACCAGCAATGATGTTTACCTTAGGGTGTTGACAGACACATGACAAGCAAGATGACTAGAGAGAGGGATAGATACCATAAAGAAAGTCAAACAGTGTGATAAGACTGAGCATGACAGAGGAGATGGAGGCTACTTTTGATGTGGATCTCTATGAGGGCCCCTTTAGAGCTCTGAAGCCAGGGAGCCGGCCACAGCCACGACAAGGTTCAGAGGAAAAAGGGTCAAGGCAAAAGGACAGCCAGTACAAGATCACCAAGACAGGAAGAACCTTGGTGGGCATGTGTGAGGAATTAAAAGGAGACGGGAGGGCCTGGGGTGGAGAGAAGCAGGAGGAAAGTAAGAATGAGCGAGGTCAGAGACATGGGCAGGGGCCATCAGAGACAGTACCTGGAGGCCACGGTCATGAGTTTGGATTTTATTAAAAGAGTAATGGGGGCCTGCTCCATGGCCTATTGGTTAAGTTTGCCACACTCCCCTTCAGCAGCCCAGGTTCAGTTCCTGGGCATGGAACCACATCACTCATTGGTGACCATGCTGTGGCAGCATCCCACATACAAAATAGGAAAAGATTGGCACAGATGTTAGCTCAGGGAGAATCTTCGTCAGCAAAAAAAAAAAGCAAAAACAAAAAACAAAAGAGTAATGGGAAACCACTGGGAGGTTTTAAGCAGAGGACTGAAGTGACAGGATTTTCATTTTTTAAAAACTCTGGTGGCTGGGTGGAGAAGATTGCAAGGAGGCAAAGTGGAAGCAAGGACACCAGTCTGGAGTTGACTGCAGCCATCCAGAAGAGAGATAGTGGTGGCCTGGACCAGAGTGGGACCAGTGGAGGTGGAAGAATTGTGTGGATTTTGATTTAACTTTGAAAGTTTTGTCATTGTTAGTGCCGTGTAGTGGATTCTGACTCCTAGTGCCCCTGTGGACAGCAGAACAGAGCCCTGCCTTGTCTTTTTGCGCCATCCTCTCATCTTCCAGCGCTATATCAGGCATTGCTCTGCTGCTATTCATAGCATTTTCATGGCCAACTTTTTTGGAAGTGGGTGGCCAGGTCCTTCTTCCTGGTCTGTCTTAGTCTGGAAGCTCTGCTGAAACCTGTCTGCCATGGGTGACCCCATTGGTTTTTGAAATACTGATGGCATAGCTTTAAGCATCACAGTGACACGCAGCTGCCACAGTGTGACAAGCAACAGACAGGTACTGTGGTTGTCCGACTGGAAACAGACCCAGGCTGTGGCAGTGAGAGCTCCAGATCTTAACCACTAGACCACCAGGGCTGGCTTTGAAAGTTAAGCGAGAGTATTTCCTGGCTGATTGGATATGGTGGATGAAGGAAAGAGAGGAGTCCAGGATGACTTCGAGGGTTTTGGCCTAAGCAACTAGAAGGGTGGACGTACCACTCCTGACATGGGGGGGATGGGAGAGAGCTGGTTTGGTAGAAAAGCAATCAAGAGGTGAATTATGACGGTCTTAATTTTGAAATGCCATGGTGGTGTCACATAGGCATTTGGATATTCACCATCATCTGTGTGCTACCTTTATGTGCCATTGGAACAATTATTTACATAACCTTTTTCTTTAAGTCAACTTTAAATCGGCTCACTTTTTTCCTTAGCTCCATGCTAAGCAGTAATATGCATGACACCGAGGACTTTGTGGACTATTGGTATTTTTTTTCTCTGAAAACACATTGAAATAAATAGTGACAACCATAGTTCCCAGGTGCTCTTGCAGTTCAGCCCTGACGTTTCCTCCATACCCAATCTCCGGCAGAGTCTGGGCACCTAGCACACACAGATTTAATCTGGGCCGTTGCATTGGACACCCAGCAACCTCTGAGGGCATTCAGAGGGATCACGGTGGGACATTCAGGGAGAGAGACCTGACCCTACAACTTAACAAGGCCCTGAGGGCAGGCACCTAACTGCTTCAGTGGGCCCTGTTCAGCCCTCTGATTGGTGGGGGGTTCACAGAGCAGAACCCACCACCCTTTCCTTGGGTCCATGCGCCCTCTGGTGGCCGGGTTCCCTGTCTCTGTGCACTGGGGGCTTCTGAGCTCCTGTTTCCAGACTGCACAGAAGAGGAGGACCCTCTGCTTTGGCCTCCCCTTGGGGGAGGGGCAAGAGGTCAAGTTAGCTTTAGGCTCCAGACTGAGGGACAGTTAGGTGCTGCTGAAGCTGGGACTCAGGCTGGGCTGACGTAGGGATGGCAGTCTGCAAGCCAGGCAGGGGCCACCAAGGGTCAGATAGAAAGGGAGGGAGAGTGGTAGGTGGGAGCAAGGGCTTTTGTTTTCTATAGGAGATCATCAATGCAGAGAAAAGCAAGTTGATGCCCATATACAAGGAGGGCAATTTACCTTAGGTGGATATTTTCAGAGGAAAATGAAAAATATTCAAATTTAAACATTTTAAAATTAAGAGCAGAGAACAGTAGACAGTACTGAATAAATACAACACATAATGGAAATGTACTTCAGTTCTTATGTTACAGCCGGTTATGAGAGAAGCGGGGGTGGCGGCCAGTGACAGACAGGAGAGAGTCACGCTCTTGCAGACAGAGCAACCGAGGACAGGGCTGGGTAGTAGTGGGGGGAGCGGGGGAAGAGATAGATGTCTGCCTGAGCGAATGTCCAGGTGCTAACACAGGCGTCCATACTGCATCCACACAGGCACACGCATGCACACACACACACACACACACACACACACTCACATCCTCACACGCCTCAAGCTGCGTGGATATTCCTTCTGTCACTCCTTCATCCTTTCCTTAATGAACAAACTGTATTTAGATGAGAAGAGATCAATTGCTAAACAGACACTTGAGGTCCAGTGTGCAAGAGAGTCTCACATAGAAAGTTACAATGGGGCTCAAGAGAAGGAGCTGTGAATCAAGTCTCGGAGGAAGAAAAGGCAGAGAAGAGTGATCCAGGCAGAAGGAACTACATGAGAAAAGTCCTAGAAGCCTAAAAGAACACCGACATTTGAAGCACTGCTAAAAGTCATGGGTGGTTGGACTCAAGGATGTCTGGGGAAAGGGAAGCTGTGGAGTGGGTGGGAGCTGAGCCCTTAAATCTATGTCTCAAACTGGTGGGGTCCCCACGTGATCCAGATGAGTTATTTCCTTTTCCCTGGGAAAAACCAGATCCAAAATTTGATGTCCACTCAGTCGACATGGGTTGGAAATCGGGCACCCATTGGAGCTGGACTGAGGTTGAAGCAGGCTCCAGGGAGAAATGCTGCAAATTTCTTACTGAAACCAAGGCAACATTTTTCAATGCCGTCATCCCCCTGCCTCTGGGCCCAGTGCCATCATAGGGCTGCAAAACTAACATCTATTTTAGGTTCCAGCACATGATGAAAACTGAGCTCCTTAGTGTAGCCTTAGCAATGAGTGTCTGGGCAAGCAGCTGGCTGACTCTCCAAGGACTCCACCTCCTCGTGGCTCAGCCTTTCTGGAAGTGAAGCCGCTTAGAGTCTTTTCTTCCAGCCAAACACCCAAAAGGAGAGCATACACAGAGTGCTGTCCCATTATGAACGCTGCCACCCTACCGGTGCCACTCGCCGAGACCAGGGCCTGGGTATGGGTAGCGTTACAGATTCCAAGTGAGTTTGCCCCTGGTTAGGATTTACTACTGTAAGCTAGGGAAGAGGCCAAGAAATTACATTAAATTTAATAGAAGTCTGACTAGAAAAGTGAATTCTAGTAAAAATCAATGGTGACACCAAAACCCAGGCAACGAAAGTAAAAATAGACAAATTGGACTACATCAAAATTAAAAACTTTCTGTGTATCAAAGGACACAATCAACAGAGTGAAAAGGCAACCTACGGAATGGGGGGAAAATTGCAAATCGTATATCTGATATGTGTTAATATCCAGAGTATACAAAGAACTCCTATAGCTCAACAACAAAAAAGCAAACAGTCCAATTGAAAAATGAGCAAAGGACTAAATAGACATTTCTCCAAAGAAGATAAATGGCCAAGAAGCATATGAAGACATGCTCAACATCACTTAATCATCAGGGAAATGAATATCAAAACTACAATGAGATAACATCTCACATTCGTTAGGAGGGCTACTGCAAAAAAAAAAAAAAAAAACACAGCTCAAAACAGAAAACAACAAGTGTTGGCAAGGATGTGGAGAAATTGGAATCCTTATGCACTGTTAGTGGAAAGGTAAAATGGTGCAGCCACTATGAAAAACAGTATGGCAGTTCCTCAAAAAATTAAAAATAGAATTACTATATGATGCAGCAATTCCACTTCTGGTATATACTCAAAAGAAGTGAACGCAGGAACTTGAACAGATATTTGTACGCTCATGTGCATAGCAGCATTATTCATAAAAGCCAAATGATGGAAACAAACCAAGTATCCACTGATGGATAAATGGCTAACCAAAATGTGGTCTATCCATAAACGTAATATTATTCAGCCTTAAAAAGGAAGGAAATTCTGACACATGCTACAACATGGATGAACTTTGAGAACACTGTACTAAGTGAAATGAGCCAGTCACAAAAGGATAAATACTGTATGAGGTCCCTAGCATGGTCAGCTTCATAGAGACAGAAAGTAGGACGGTGGTTGCCAGGGGCTGGGGCCGGAAGGGGAAATGAGGAGTTGTTTAACGGGGACAGAGTTTCAGTTTGGGAAGAAGAAAAAGTTCTGTAGATTTGTTTCACAGCAATATGAATATACTTAACACTGCCAAACTGTACACTCAAAAATAGTTAAGATAGTAAATCTTATGTGTGTGGTACCACAATTAATAGATAGGGAGATAGAGAGAGAGAGGAGGACAGAGAGAGAACTGCTCCTCCAGGAGATTTTCCCCAACTCCCCAGACGCAGCCAGTGTTTCTGTCAAGACATAGCTGCTGGCAAATGGAAGCACAGGAGTTTTGGTGTGTTTGCTCACTGCCCCAGTGAATAAACATTCTCTGAATGTCTCCTCCGTGCCAAGCACGCCACTGAGGCTGCAGACAGAGCAGTGAGTGGACCATCTTGACTCTGCCCTCAAACAGCCCACAATCTGGAGGAGAAACCAGATTCATCAAAACCGACCACACAGTGTGATGAGTCAGAACAAGAAGACTTGGGAGCACTGTGGGAGCCTAGAGGGGGGGTTATTGACTGCCTAGTATGGGAGTGGGTGCAGTCAAGGAGGCCTTCTCGGAGAAGGTGGCACCTGAGCTGAGTCCTGAAGGATCAATATGGCTTACTCAGGTAGCGAAACACAGCAGAGGGTATTGCAGGTAGAGTGAGTCCTGGATAAGGGGAAAAGGGAAGTATGTGGTAAAGAGGGGTTGAGGGAGGAAGGGAATGAATGTGAACAGGAGAGTTGAGCAATAACCAGAAGGAGTTCAAAGAAATTTATTAACTTGTAAGTGTCTCTACTGCAAATATCAACTTGAAGAGTCTCCCACCCACCACCAACCTCAAAGCCTCTTCAGAAATGCTCTGCTTAGAGGGGTGATGGTCAGAGCTCCCAGCCATCACCTTCTCCAGGTGGCAACGTCTGCTGACCAACTACCACTTACCTTGCTCTTCTGCGCCCTGGAATAGACCAGAAGCCAGAAGCATCATCATCTCCCTGGTCCAGAGAAGACTGCAGAAAGACAGATGAAGCAACAGAGCAGGCCTCGGAGTGCCTGACAGAGGGAGGTAGCCCTAAGTGACACTCTTCTACCTTCCCCCTCCACACCCTTTGCCTGCCTTGGGAGACAGACACTGGGAACCCGTGCTAAATGTCTACAGCCAATGCTTGAACCACATACACGAGCAGGGAAGTGGGATATTCAGAACACATGCTAGATAAGCAAGGGCCAGGACGAAGTAAGTGCAAAGAAGCCCAGAGAGAGGGGAATGTTGCAGCAGAGTGTACATTGTCCTGCAGAAGGGCTTCTTCAGAGCATGTCATTGGCTAGGCTCCCAGGCCCACGACAGACTCCTGAAGACAGGTCAGCTGCTCCACTCTTCCTTCCTCAGACTTGGACAAGCTGAAACTCCTGGAAGCTGAGCCAACACAGTCTGCACTGTGCACAAGCTTGGCTATTAGCTGGACTTGGAGGAGGGCTTCTGGATGCTTGAGCCAAAAGTCTGGGGACAGAGAGGCTTTGGGGGGACTTCAAGGGGACATAAGTGTAATGTGTATAAATGTGGAGACCTACACAGCTCTTCTAACTCCTGGGGTCAAGGCCAAGCCTGGAGAGGCAGTTGGGCCCAAGCCTTTATGGCTTCTCGGCAGCAGCTGGCTCAGGGCTGTTTATTCCATCTGACAGATAATCGTCCTCGTTGTTCTGCTTCATCTTGATTTCCAGAACCGTGATGCGCTGCTTGAGCTTCTGCTGGGCCCCTGTGTACTCAGCCAGCAGGCGGCCAAAGCGAGTGTACAAGGTCTCCATGTTGGTCTCCAGCTGTTCTAGCTTCTCCTGCACGTCCACCTCCATGCTGGCTGCCACCTCATTCTCATCCAGCAGTCCCTCCTTCATCAAGATCTCCCGGCCCCTCTCCTCCAAGACCTTCTTGGCATCAGGGTACTCAGTCACAGCTTCCATAAGATCATCCTTAGACAAGCAAAAGAGATCTGAGTAACCAAGACTGCGGATATTGGCTGTGCGTCGATTGCCCATTTTGCTGCCCTTAATGTTAAGGATACTGATCTCTCCAAAGCAACTCCCAGCTGACAGCAGGGCATACTGAGTGACACCATCATCAGCCACCACTGCCAACTTGCCCTCCTTGATTATGTACATCTCCTTGCCAATATCTCCCTTGCGGCAAATGTAATCCCCAGGGCTGAAGACCTGAGGACGGAGCTTCAACACTAGCTCCACCAGCAGGCCAGCCTCACAATCCTGGAAGATGCGCACTTTCTTGAGTGTGGACAAGTGGACATTAATGGCTATCTCAGCTCTCAGCTTGGCTGGCAGGTTCTTGAGAACTTCCCGCTCATCCACACTCTTTTTATTGGTCCACAGGTAGTCAAACCACCTAATGACCTTGGCTTCCATCTCCTTGCTGACCTTGCGGAACTGCATGTAATGTTTGACAGCATCGATCTTGGCCTGGAATTCAGCCCGGGTGGCATTCATGTTGGAGATCATGGAGCCCACATTTCCAACGATGGTGGCAAAGATGAGGACACCGATCAGGAAGTCAAAGATGACAAATAAGTACTCCTCATCCTTTACAGGGGGTGGTGTCTCCCCAATGGTGGTGAGGGTCAGTGTAGACCAGTAAAGGCAGTAGATGTATTCCCTAGCCAGGTAGCCATACTCAGGGTCAGTAATGTTGGGATAAACCCAGGTGTCGACCCCAAAGCCAATGGACTTGGAGATGGCGTAGTAGATGCAGGCATTCCAGTGGATGATGACCAAGATGTAGAGAACTAGGTTGCTGATGCGGAAGATATTGGGATAGCTGGTGCGGGTCTCAGTGCGGTCAAAGAATTCAAACATGCGGGCAAAGTGTAGCAGCCGATTGAAGCGCAGCTCAGGGCTGTGGATGCCCACAGCAAAATAGATCAGGTCCGTGGGGATGATAGAAGCCACATCCAGCTTGAACTGCAGGGTGTGGATGTAGCTGTCCCGCAACTTCTTGGTATCTTTGACCAGCAGCCCCTGCTCCAGAAAACCTAGTAGAGATGCAAGCCAGCATATCATCTCTGCCCCCAGGCCTGTCCCTCCCGGTAAGCTAATACTCAGCAAGGGACAAACTGCTCACTCAACTGTTCTTCCCAAGGAGGGGTGTAGGAAACTCATGTAGCTAGTCTGACTGGAAGGACCCTAAGAGATCATCCCCAGGTCTCAACCTCACTAAGCATATGGGGACCACGGGGTTCAAAGAGGAGCAGGCAACAAACTGAACCCAAGCCAGGCTGTTGAATCTAACACAGTGTTGAGAAGTCTTCCTGAAAATTTGAACTCAGGCCTTTGGACATATGAGTCCTGCTCCTGCCTGTGTATCCCAGTTACTCACTTACCGGTACGCAATCGGATAAAGAGGTCTGCAATGTAGACCACATCTGAGAAGTAGTCCAGCACCAGCCACACTAGGTAGTAGCCTTTCTGTAGGTCACTGAAGCAGGCTCTGCAAGAAGACAGGGCTGGGCTTCACCTTCAAAGTCAGCCAAGGCCCCCTGGAGACCCCAAACTGAATGCCCACTTTGTGTGATGCCTGGGATGGCTACCAGGGGCACTGATGAGTCACAGTCAGCCTGGTGCCAGGGAGACGCTTATTGACAAGCAACTTCACTGCAGCTCTTATTATTACATAGAAATCACTGCATAGACATCGCCACTGACCAACTGTCTGTCTCATTTGCCGTACTGTGAGCTCCAACAAGACAGAGACCACCTCTTAATCATTACTGCATGTCCCATGTCCTAGTCCAGAGCATCAGGATTTGAGTGCTCAACAGGTGTGAGTTGAATGAAAAATGACTCTTTGGAAGAACGAACTACAATACACAGCTGAATAGCCTCCATGCTCATCTCTTCAACATGTGCCTATTGAGAATCTAACACGGAGCACTGGCCAATACAGGTGAAAGAGAGGGCAGAGCTGGGCCAAGGCTAGAGGCAGCGAGAATGGAGAGAGGTTGGAGGCTGCAGGACAGCTTTAGGAGGAATTGACAAAACTTGGTGACTGAATGAGTAGCGCCCTAGGGAGATGGCAGAGTAGGGGACAGAAGCCAGGAATGATGACCTAGTGAGTGTACTAATCAAAGAGAGGAGCAGTTAATACTGACTACTTGGTCACATTTAGGATGAAACCCCAGCTCCCTCTCCTGGCACACAAAGCCTGCAGAACTGGCCTGTCTACGTCCCTGCTGCTTCACTCATAGGCCTCCAGCCACAATAGGCCATCCTGAGACAGGGTCTTTGCGCGTCTTGTTCCTTCTTCCTGGAATGTTCCCTCCACCAACCTCAGGCATCTAAATAGCTGATTTCCTCTCGCTGCTCAGGTCTCAGGTAAGGTATCCCTCCTCAGAGAGATCTACCTTGACTGCTCTTTCTCTCGTAGTTCCCTGCCTCCAGGCCCTGGAATCATCTTGGACATTTGTTTTGTTCAGGTTTACTGTCAGCATCCCCCACTAGCCTGAGAGCTCCAGGAAAGCAGAGACCATGTGTCTTGTTCCCATTATCCCCAGCACTGAGCACAGAGCTTAGCACCCAATAGATGGTTAGTCAAATCCTTACTGAATGAATGACTGAGATGGGGAATGGGGCAGGGTGGGAAATGCTGTCAGGGAAAGCTACACGTAGAAGGTGGCTTTGGAACTGAGACTGCAAGAAGAATCTCCATAGGTTGAAAATAGGGAAAGAGAATTTTCTCTTGAGGAAACAGTGTGTTACGATCCGCGAGTAGTGAATCCTGGGGTCAGGGAGTATCCAGAAGTTGGAGCTAGAGAGAAGGCCAGGTACAGAGGGCCTTGAAGGCTGCACTGAGGACTTGAATGGGGGGGCCATTGAAGGACTTGTGAGGAGGGAGCGACATAATCAAATCCCACCTTCTACCAACCATGCTAGTTACAAGTGTGGAGGATGCATTGGAGGGGACAAGAGTGCCTGCAAGGAATAGGTGCAGGGCTGTTGTAGTTCCAGGGAAAGAAAAGGGTGGCCTCATCTAGGACAGGATTGGTGTAGATTGAGAAGTAGGAACAGATTACAGACACCAGGAAAACCATAGACATGAAGCTTTGGCAGCATGATAAATTGGGGTGGGGTAGTTGGGGGTTAATAGGGCAGAGGGAGGCGTCATTGGCCAGCAGAAAATACAGAAAAAGGTCTAGATTGGCACGAGGTCTGTGTCCACAGCTGGCACTGTTGTGCTCTCGATCCCAGGGCCTGTGGAGTGGGCTGCTTTGGCATCCCCTCCCGGACCTCCTCCCCCACTCACCTGGCCACAAGCAGGCACCAGTTGTAGAGGACAGGCATGGCAATGACAAATAGCCAGCGGTAGTACCAGTCCCCAGCTGGGTCCAAGACAAATAGCTCAAATTTCTTCCTGAGGAGAAAGATAGAGACCAGGCTCGGGGACAAGGTCCGCAGTGTGGCAGCACCCCAGCTCCCAGAGGCCAAGGGTCCCTGAAAAAACAATGCCTAAGGGGATGTGTGGATTGGCTTAGGGTCCCATTTTCAGGGAGCTGCAACCTGGTACTGGGCATCTGAATAGAGCTCAGATGGGTAAGAGACCCCTCTTCCTATCTTGACCCCACATAGGCCGATTAGCTCCCATCCCCTCTGGAGGCTTCTTGCCCAGAGGGCATGGCAAAGGACAGTGCTTTCACTGGGAGGGGCCTCAGGGCCTGGGGAGAGATTTCCACAGGTTGGTAATGAGGGTTCAGGGCCTGTTCCCATATCCGTCCCAGGAAGAGAGAGGCACTCTAAACAAGTGAGCGCAGTGTGCTTCCTGCCCACCCTACTTTCCCTGTTTGGTCCCTAGTCTCCAGCCCCCGAATCACTTTCCCAGATGCTATGTCCTGCCTTGGCAAGAGCTCTTTTCCTCTACTGGCCAGAGGTGGGGAATGTCAGCTTGGCCAGACATCCGCAGTTGCCTATTCATTCTTTGAAGAATGGACCCTCCAGCTCTGCCTTCTCTGCTCTTACTTCCTCTTGCTCAGTTGTCCCCGGGCCTTCCCCACCAGCCAGCCTCCAGCACGGCCTCTTCGAAGACCCAGCTCTGTGCCAACATGGATGCTGGCATGGGCCTACCCTCAACAGCACTCCCTAACTGCACTCTCTTCTGCATTTATTGCCTGCTGGACCTGGGCCTGGGGCTGGCACATCAGCAAGAGGACATCTCATAAAAGGCAGCTAAGGTGAGAAAAACCACCAGGGGGTCCCATGGTAAGTGAGCCACTAGCTGTTGGAAAGGCTGCGGGTGGGCATGATGGAAACGTTCTAGAGTTAAAACCATAGCAGTTCTCCCCTGCCCACCCTTTTCCCTGCTTCATGGACATCTCGGTCTGCCCCTGGGTGTGGCCTAAGAAACCCCACTGAGCCCCCTGATTGCATGCTTGGGAGCCCTTGGAGCCCCACAGGCTGGATAGCTATACTTGGTGCCCTTGCCCTCGCCGTCCTTGTTGCCTTTGCCATCCCCTTGCTGTGTTGTCACGGTCTGGAGCTCAGGCCCACGGAAACGCTCAAGGAACGAGTCAGGTCTGGGTTCCTCCTCGCGGAAATTCTTGTTGGCCCACTCTCTGATGACTCCCACCAGGTGGGCGATCCTAGAGGTGAGAAAGGGAGCATGAGCCAGAGAAGAGAACTGCGCCTGAGAGCTCGCTGTCTGAGGAGGGAGATGGGAGACAGAGAGGGAATCCTGGAAGCAGGCCAGGCCAAGATGTCCCCCCTGCTAAGAGCTGGGATAGGGACCAGTGCTGAGGCAGCGGGTTGGGGCTCAGGCGTGCCTCTAAACACAGCCTGAGGGGAAGGGGTTGCGCTGGGAAGACTTCCTGTAGGAGGTGCCATCTCAGTTGATTGTGAAGAACAAACAGGAGGTCTCCAAGGCAAGGTGGAGGTTGTGCTAAGGGAGGACAGGCCAGGAGAAAAGTTAGCCCAGGCTTCCTGATTTTCCAATGGAGCCTACGACTCTGGACTGGAGACCTCAGGGCCCTCTGCCTAGGTACCTCTGCTGGGAAGGACCCCTCCCCCCAATGCTGAGACAGACAAGTCAGAAGGGAAGCCTCCACTGGCCGCTCTGACCTTGCTCACAGGAGCCTCCTTAAGAGGAAAGAGTTGGACAGCACTGACAGTGCTTCCCAGGGGACTTGGTGGAAAGGCCCAGTGAGACCAGGAGGAGGAGAGCCATGGTAGCCACTCTGACAGGCCCCATGAGTGGGAGGGGTAGTAGCAGGGTAGTAGTGGAACCCACCTGCGGAAGCCACCTCTCCCCCGCTGGGGGGCATCCATCTCGGCCAGCCTCTGCAGTTCTGAGGAAGTGTCATCATCAGCTGCAGACTGTGGCCTGCAGAGGAAGGGGCAGAGTTGACTAAGGATTCTCTGGGCATACTTTTTCTCTTATCAGCACTCTCACCTCCTGGGAGAGGCCTGGAAATCCCACGGTCCCTTTAGAGGGTGTCCTTGAGCCAAAGATTATTTGCTCTGTGACAATGAGGCAGAGCTGGGAGGAAGTAGCAACCTCCAGGCCATTTCTGAAATGACCCAGCCTCAGCAGATTCACCTATTGCTGGTCCTGCGGTCATCTTTGCCATTGGCCTTGATGGTAGGAGGTGCATGATGGTTGTGGTTATTGGCTGGGGAGCTCTTCACACCATTGGATTTTTCTGTCATCCTCCATGTACGACCAGGATCCTCACCTGCCAGGGAGAAGACCAAGAGGAAGGTCACAGAGGACCCTGGCACCCATATAAGGCAGGAGAGCTGCAGGTGAGCAGTGAGAACAGAACCAGGGCCCACCTGGCAAACTCCAGCACCCCTGGCTACTGCTATGGCAGTGCAGGGCAGGGGGACCCAACATTGTCTAAGTGCCAGGCTCCAAGCACCAAGAAAATGATGGTGCTGTCCCCACCTGATAAGAAATTTAAAAGGCAAACAGTGCTAAATTGCAAGATGTGTTTCTTTTTCTTTTACCCCAGTGAAGTTTTTGACATATGAACTACCAAAGCTAAAACAAAACAAAACAAACAAAAAACTGTTTAAGCCATCTTCTGGTGCCCTTGCTTTGCAGATGTTTGGCACATGTTTAGGCTGTTGAGCTCCGACAAACCAGCCACCGTCCTCAAACTCCTGCCCCGTGGGAGGAGATGTATCTCCTTGGCAGAAAGCAGCTGCCGCCCACATCCCCAGCTCTCTGATTCTCCTTACCTGAGACCACCTCAGAGCTCATGCTCTGCAGATGGGAGTCTCATGTCTCATTGACTTCTTCAAACATGGGCACTACCTCTGGGGTTCCTTCCTTTCAGCTCCAATCACATTATCTCCAGCACCCCCCAAATAATGTCACTTAAGCTGAGGAACAAAGAGTAGCCTCGTGGATGGGCTAGGGAGTGAGGAGGAGAGAAGGGAGAGCTCCCACGGGCTCCACAGGCACTGGTCCAAGTCAGGACTCTCCTCTAGGCTATGGGGAGCCTTGGAAGGGCTGAACAGGAGCATGACAAAGACAGCATTATATTCTAGAAAGATCCCTCTGGCTGCTAGGTCGGCACTGGATTAGAGGGGGAGCAAGAGTGGCAGCATGGTGGTAGGGAGAAAGCTGGAGAAGACAGTGCCTATGGAGCCCAAGTCAAGTGTGCACAGTGGAGAACTGTTTAGGAGGGAGGATGGACAGGACCTGGAGATGGATGGGTGTGGGGAGTGAGGGAAAGCATGTGGAGTGGATCGCACAAGAAGAGGATACAGAGTGAGGGTTCAAGGCAGAGCCCTGGAGAACTGCAACATTTGAAAGTTGAGTAGGGGAAGAGGTGTCCACAAAGTAGACTGAGAAGGAGCAGCCTGAGGGAAAAATCCAGAAGAGAGACAGGAGATTGTGTTCCACAGTGTCTCTTGCAATGGGGTCAGGGAGGCTGGGGCAATTCTTCCTTGCTGAGGCTGGTTAGAACACTCTACAAGATTTGGTCAGAAATGGTCAGCACACCCTCCACATTTCCTGTGGCACCCCTCCCTCCAGCTTGTTCCAGCTTCTTAAGCTGTCACCATGGCGATGGCAGGCACGTCAAGCTCTGTGGTGAGTGGTAACAACAAGCAGCCTCAGAGCTGCTCGTTTGGCGCTCTCTGTGGGACTACAGTGCCAGGATGCTAATGAGGGCACCTGAGGGAGAGGAACCAGCATCCTCGAGTCTCTGCTTAGACCCTAGAGGCAGCAGACCATGGAGATAGAAAGTTCTAGGCAAAACAAACAAAGTTGGGGCCACTCGCACTGATCAGTTTCAGCGCTGGCCTCCTGGAAGCCTGGAAATTAGGAGGGACTGTAACACAGCCCAGAGTGAGCCTCAGTAGAGCAGTGTTCAGTGAATGAATCACAGGGATAGAGGAGGGGCAGTGAAGACTATCCATTGCAGGGATGGAGGGGACGCTGGTGCGGGGTGGCTGGACCCAGAGTGGAGATGGGCTGTGCTTAAAGGAATAGGGTGGAGGAGCCAAGGCCAGCCCAGAGAGGCTGCAAACACCAGGCAGAGGACTTGGAACAGCCTGTCACTGATAGAGAGCCAGTGCAGGCCCTGCCTGCCACCCTTTGGACCCCTCCTCTCCTTACTGATCATCCCCAATAGCACTCAAGAGGGACAGCTCTGGGAGCACATGACAACATTTATGCCTTCTCTAAGGTTCCGGCACCAAGACGGATTCCTCTCCCATGATCCTTGCTCTTTCTCTGCCAAGAATAGGCCCCTCCCTCAGTCTGGCTGCCCAGCGGTGGGGTAGCTGCTCTGCAACACACACTCACCTTCATTAGAACCACCTCCTCAGGTCACTTGCCATGGAACAAGGGCAGGCAGCTATCTCCTGCCCTGGCAGGTAGCTAGGTCAGTGACCCTCATCTGCACACTCTCTCTGAGAAACTTCATCTAGTCCCAAGGCTTCAGTTGCCATCATGTCCAAAATCAAGACCCCAACCCAGGTGTCTTTCCCAAGCTTCCCACCCATATCTCCAGCTGCCTGCTGGTCATCTTCTCCTTTGAGGCACCTCAAACTCAACATAGCTAAAACCAAACTTGACACTTTTACCTACAAATCAGCTTCTCCAATTTACCCACTTCATAGAGGGGCCTCGCTCTACCCAGTTACCCAAGCCAGAAACCTGGATGTCAACCGTAAGTCCTTGTTTCCTTTAATCATCACATCCAAGCAGCCTCTGTCCTCAGTCAACTGTCCCCCAAAAGTGTCAAAGATGTTTCCATCCACTGCCCTCTATCCCCAAGGCCCTGGCCTGGTCACGAGCCTTCATGTCACTCTCCAGGCCTGCTGTAGCAGACTCAACTGGCCCAGCACTTATTGGAGTCTGGACTGGAGGGGAAACATGGACATCATCAGGATTTGGTGGGAGTTAAAGCTCTCAGAGGGAAGGAGCACCCCCCATAGCATGAGAGCAGAGAAGGAGGCTGAGGGGAGAGTTCTGGGGAGCTGCAAAGGTGACAGATGGCCCAAGGAGCTAACCAAGTAGAGGAGATTGAAGAGGACAGGCCGCAGGGAAGGGAGAGTCTCAGGAAGGGAGGAGTCTGCAGGGCTGATGTCCTGCCCCCATATCAGTAAGATCAGGGCTGCCTGTAGAGCCTGAGCCTTCTTCCCTCTGAGATGAGAGCTGGAGGGGCCTTGCATCAAAAAAATAGGGGCTTCGCTGGCTAGCTTATCAAGAGCAGCCTTAGGGAGTGATGGCAAAAGAGGGCATGTTTTGCAAGGTTTTGGAGTGAGTAGTAGGAGGCAAGGAACAAGAGATAGAGAATGTAGCTAACTCTTTCTAGAAGCTGGACTGAGAAAGAAAGGAAAGAGATAGAATGGGAACTGGAGAATGTGGGATTGCAAAAGATTCTCTGTGGTGCTATTGTTACTTTACAGAAAGGAGATAATAAAACAAGTGTAAAGGTTTTGAGGAGGGATTCAACAGATAATAAAAGTGTCTGTGCTTGTGACCAACTCCAGTTAAGACTGGAGGTCATGAAAGATGGATATAATGGGTGGGTCTATGTACCAGAGGAGGTGAGGGAAGAATTATCAAGAACATGGTGGGAGAGTGGTTTTGATGAAAGGGCCAGGAAGAGAAAAGGTGCTAGACATTTTAGATGGGTGTAAGGGAACAGTGAGAGACTCTTGAAGGGGCTCACTCAGGCAAAACTCCAGCATTCTCAGTGAAATGAGAGAGGGTTTCATCTTCAGAGGCGTCAGGCAGCAGTAGATGCAGACGTTGGAGGAGATCAGACAGTTTGCAGTAGCTGCTTCAGGGAAGCACAAGGGAAACCAAACAAGTGTGAGGGAAGGACCAGGCTGGGTGAGGAAGACAGCAGACGATGTTGTTGGCAAGGAGCAGAGAGATAAGCAGGGGTCCTAGATGGAGAGTGGGATCCTTAAGGAGGGAGACTTTCAAACCAAGAGTAAGGTGCAATGATTCAGTAAAAATCCCAACATCAATCATGGTGTATTTTGGGGCCTCTTTTCTCCTCATTCACAAATTCAACAACCAGCCCAAGACTTTTATAGAAAAACCAGCCTGGTCCAAGTAGTCTCTTCGATCTAGTCGAAAGCATTCTGAGGATAATTCCTTTAGAGATGCTAAGACCAGGGACAGAAGGGACAAGTTAGCCATACAGCCAAGACTAGAAGCCAGGGCTACTAACTTCCAGGAGCTGCCCAGTGCTCTTTTATTCACGCATCTATTCATGCATATTCCCAAGGCACTTGTGCACCAGGTCTGTGCTAAGTGCTGAGGTTAGAGAGATGAGTCTGGCAGAGTCTCTGACCTCAGTGTCGCTCCCAGAATAAAAGAGAAGACAGCAAGAAACACAGTTTATCCCCAGAGTTACTTCTCTGTCCATATCTATTGTTTCTCACCAGCATTTGACACAGCTTATCCACTCTCTCCTTCTTGAAATAATGAGTTCCACTCTTCTGATTCTCCACCTGCCTCAATGGTCACTTCCTCTTAGTGTCCTCTGAAGAAGCCTCCTCCTATTTTCTAATTCTAAAGTTTGGAGAGTCCTGAACTCAGTCCTTGGATATATTCCTTCTCTTTTCTCTCTTCCTCATTTCCTCATCCAATCTTGTGGCTTTAAACACATCTGTATGCTGATGACTTGCAAATTTATAACATCACCCTATCCTCTCCCCTGAACTCCAGTTTGCCTCCTTGATGTTACCACTTGGATGTTGAATAGGCATCTCAGGCTGAATATATCCAAAACTGAGCTCTTGATCTTGCCCCCCAAACCTTATCCTCCCATGCTTGTCTGCATCTCAATAAAGGCAATGTCATTCTCCCAGTTATTCAAGTCAAAAACCTCAAAGTCTACCTTGACTCCTCTCTTTCTTTCATACACCCACACTCTACATATACAAGTCATGTGGACTCTACCTTCAAAACATAACCTGTATCCATCCAATCACTTCTCACTATCTCCACCATTAACACCTTAGTGTAAGCTACTATCTTTTCTCAGTGCCTGACACATGGTAGATGCTCAATAAGTAAGTTATGAATGAATAGTCAATAAACGGTACCTGCACTTTTTTCAGTCCATTACTCCCTCTCTTTCTACTTCCACTACTCAGCTTGGGCCCGCACTATATAAATTAGTTGATTTTAAATGAATATGTGACATTTCTGCTTCTGGACAAGACGGAGTAACAGGGACTGGATATACCTTCCAGAATGAAACAACCGAACTTCAACAAACTGTATGAAATAATAATTTTCAAGACATTAGACAGTAGGCAACACTTGGCAGTGATCCCAAGAGAGACAGGAAACAAATGAGATGATCCTTAAAATTGCTTCAGATTACTCTCTTGTAAGAGTTTCCAGGCCATGGCACAAAGAGGGGAAACCCAGGTGGAACCTGAAAGGTTCCCTGGGTTCAGAAGACAGAGAAGAGAATCCAAGAAGACCAAGGCAGCTAGAGTTTGCAGAACAGAGTACTGGAGAAGAGAGAGGTTCCCAGAGAGAGAACTCTGGAGATCTGCAGAGAGTCCCTCTCAAGTACCCAGCTGAGCATTTATCAGCATACACCTATGAGGAAGCTATCCATGCCTGGGGAAAAAACCATCCCTAAAAATTAAAGGTTACAGCTCCCAACTCTAACACAGGGCTTGGAATGTTGCTTGATGCCACCAACTAGACTGGAAAATCTAATGATTTATGGGGTATGGTGTACTGTACCCAGAAGGGCCTTGCCACTGTAGCGGGGAATAATTAGTTCTTAACTTGAACAATGTTCCGGTCCTACTGAAAAAATCTGAAAAGCAAGACTCAAAAGGATCAAATTCTTCCCAAGTAACTTAACTTCAACCTAGAACAAGCCTCAAAAATATTTTTACATATAAAAAAAGTATCCAACATTCAACAAGGTAAAACTCACAATGTGTGACATCCACTCAAAAATTACCAGGCATACAAATGATTTCTTCACAATGAAGAGGAAACAATCTATCAATTAAAATTAACCCAGAACTGGGGCTGGCCCTGTGGCCGAGTGGTTAAGTTCTTGCACTCCGCTGCAGGCGGCCCAGTGTTTCGTTGGTTCGAATCCTGGGTGCGGACATGGCACTGCTCATCAAACCACGCTGAGGCAGCGTCCCACATGCCACAACTAGAAGGACCCACAACTAGAAGATACAACTATGTACTGGGGGGCTTTGGGGAGAAAAAGGAAAAATAAAATCTTAAAAAAAAACCTACTTTAAAAAAAAATTTAACCCAGAACTGACACAAATGTAAAATAACCAGACAAGGAGATTAAAACAGTTAATATAAATGTATTCCATAGTTCAAAAAGTTAAGTAAGGGTATGGAATATATGAAAATACTTGAATCAAATTTCTAAAGATAAAAACGACAAATTGTGAGATCAAAAGTACATTAGATGGGGGGAGGGGGGGCTGGCCCAGTGACACAGCAGTTGGGTTAGCATGTTCCACTTTGGCAGCCCAGGGTTCACCGGTTTGGATCCCGGGTGTGGAGCTAGCACTTCTTATCAAGCCATGCTGTGACAGGCATCCCACATATAAAGTGGAGGAAGATGGGCATGGATGTTAGCTCAGGGCCAGTCTTCCTCAGCAAAAAGAGGAGGATTGGCAGTAGTTAGCTCAGGGCTAATCTTCCTCAAAACAATTTAAAAAAATTAAAAATTATTTTTAAAAAAGTACTTTAGATGAAATTAACAGCAGATAAGCTATTTCAGAAGAAGAGATTAGTGAACTTGAAGACAACACAATAAAACTATCCAAAATGAAGCACAGAGGAAAAAAGAATCAGAAAAAGAAAGAGCAAGCTGTGGGACAACTTCAAGTGGCTTAATATGGGTGTAGTTGAAGTTCCTAAAGGAGGTGGGAAAGAAAAGATATTTGAAGAAATAACAGCCAAAATTTTTCTAAATTTGATAAAAACTACAAACCCACAGATATAAGAAGCTCAATGACACTCAAGCACAAGAAACATGAAGAAAACTACACCAAGGCATATTATGATAAAATTGCCCAAATCCATTCATAACAGGAAAATCTTAAAATTGGTCAGAGAAATGACGCATTATGTACAGCCACAAAAGTAAGGATGGCATCGAATGTCCAGTAAGAGATAAGGATGACAGCAAGCTCTCTCTGCTGAGCTTTAGGCTTTCCTTTCACCTTCCAACTGGACCTTATTCTCTGGCTGCCCTTGGACAGGCACAGCTCACCTTGTCCCAAATCCCGCTGAATTCATCACCACCATCTGCCCTTAGACAGACATGTGTGACTGACTGAGACTTCAAGCCTTTAGCTTCTGGTCCTCGGGGTGGTTTGGCACCCAAACTTTCCCTGCATAGCATGCCCAGGCTAATTCTCCCTGCTCATGGCTTCCTGCCAAGCCCCCAAAGTCCTGGGGTCAAGCCTGAGTCCAGACAATACTACCCTTCTTGCCAGACCCCCTGCACTAGAGTGTGTACCACCTGAGGGCAGGCATCAGTGTCTGCATGGTTATGCACTGCATCCTCACACAGCACTGAGGTTGACTCCTGGAAAGCACTCCATACATATTGGTGGAAGGAAGGGAAGGAAGGAGGAAGGGAAGAAGACATAAAGGCTGGACCTTGGTGCAGTTCTAGGGAATCTCAGAAGATAGAGCTCAGAGGAGGGAACTGTTAGTAGGGTAGACTAGCTCTAGTGGGCCTTCCCAGGGGGCTCATGAAACCCTCCAGGAGACCAAGTATCCTGGATGCTTTTATAGTCCAGGCCATCCTGGCCTCAGATTCAAGTTAACACCAGCCAAAGTTTTTCCACTGTGATTAGGAAGGAAGCTCATCCATGACTGACAGCCTAGAGAGGCAGGCTCCAAGTCTCAGCCAGAAACTAGTGCCTCAGATAATCAATTCTGACCACTGCAGTGGAAAAAGTCCCAGGCGGCAGGCAGACAACCGTGCCAAGGGGAGGGTTCCTGCACATCATCGGTGGGCCGGGCAGTAGGGCAGGCAGGAAGGAAAGCAAGGAGACGGGCAGGCAAGTAGGCAGATAGCAACAAGGAGAGACAAGAGGAAGCTAGGACATGGGGAATGCAAGGCAGCTTCTCATTCATTGAGAGCTACGATGAGCTAAGCACTTGAGCTAAGTTAACTCATTTAATCCTCACAACAACCTGACAAGGTTGATGCTATTATTATCCCCATTGCACAGATTCACACCTAAGCAATCTGGCTCCAGAAGCACACTCAGCCACAGGGCCAGCCTGGAAGGTGAACAGAGCCAGAGACTGGGCATGAGCACTGAGAGGAGTGTGAGGGCAGACTGCACCAGGCACAGCAGGCTCTTGGGGCTGACTTTTGAGTGTGGAGCTGAAGCTACAGTGACCCCTCGTATCCCAGGCCTGGGGGACAGTTGGAGGGGGCCTAGCTATGGCGGGATCTGAAGGTAGACAGCCCCAAGCTGGAGGTGGAGAGAGTCCCTGGCACTCACTATGTAGGCAGTGGGCCCTTGATGCTGCCAACTTTGGCTGTAATCAGCCACCCTGAGGTCAGGCTCCAGCCTAGCACTTTCATGAAACAGATGCTTGAGAACTATTTGTTAAACGAATGAAATCTCCGGTGGGACATAAAGGAGGCAGGGCTCTGTCCAAGAGGCCTGGCAGACCAGCATGGTTGGTCACTACTTTGGCAAAGGGCTGGAGCCTCTAACGTGGACACCATTACATCAGCAATTTGCCATGGTTGGGCTACTTTTGCCAAGAGAGGTTTCATTTCTTTACCGAAAGATAGGGGTGGGGCAGTATATTTGACATCAACCACATTCAGTCCATACCCCAGGGGAGTCTCCTCTTAGGACAAGCTAGACCCTAGAGATAGTAGTTCATCCCTCAACTCCTGCTGTCCTCACTGAGAAGCCCCTCTTGTACTTCACATCCCCAGGTTCCCATGGGCCATCTCTTTCTCCTGGGGGCAGTCACTGGACCCCTGGACTCATCATGTCCCAAATTGACATTACTTTCTAACCCCAGCCCCAGCTCCTATCTCCCCAATGCCTTATCTTGAGAAAGGCACATTTCTCCCAACATGAGCTCAATCTAGAAACTTAGGAGTCATCCTTGATACCCCTGACTCCATTCCCAAATCCTCTTGGTCCTACTACTAAAATTTCTCTCCAGTACCTTCTTCTCTGTCCATCCTGACGGCTACTGCCCTGGGCCTGGCCTTAATCCTTGTGGCGGTCTTCTGACTCACTGCTTCTCTGCCTTTAGATCCCCAGCCCTGACTCTTCTCTGCCTTCCACATCACCAGCGTGAGTTCAGTAAGTCCATACCTGGGTCTGTCTGTCACTCTTGCTTCTAAAACCTGTGGACAGATGCCTTCACCCTAGAAATAAACTTTATTAAGGCAGGGACTTTGTTTTGTTTAGTCATTAATCCCCAGAGGCTAGCCCAGAGACAAACACACATACTTGGGAAATGAACGAATGCATGAAGTCCCCGAACTTGCTCTGCACTTTCCCAAATCCACACCTTATTTCCTGTTCACTTTTTCCCACTCTATTTGTATCGTAGACTTACCATGCCCTAACAATGATTTACTTGCTGTCCCCCCACGAGATGGTCACATTCCTGTGAGCAGGGAGCCTTATTCCCCGCTGGCCCCCAGGACTAAGGATGCTGTCAGGTACTTAGGCATTCAAACCCTTTCTGGATCTCACCGGAGCCACCTTTGCAGCTTCATCTTCTGCAGGGCCATCTCATGTGGGAGCCTGGAGGAGTGTAGCCAGGGCTGCTCCTGGCAGTTCTGAGGCTACCACGGTACCTGAGGACCAACTGGGTACACATCCTATCAGCCACAGTCGGGGCTCAACACGAAGCACATGTGCCCTGTCCAAGCACTCAGTGACCCCCTCTCTGGAGAAGGCAGCTGCCACCCTGGAGGCCTCCATTTGGCAAGTGTGACTAAGGGCTTTGCCTATGCTCTGCCAACAGCAGGGCCCAGACACTGGCAGGAGGTCTGGAGACTAGGCCTCCCTAACACTAGCTTCCTCCTATGGGTGTAGTCTGACATGGATGAAGCTGACATTTGCTGGTCTAGGCTCAAGTTGAGATGGAGGGCAAGCTCAGCGGCAGGGCCAAAATGGGGAGCCTGTCCCTGCCCCAGGCCTGCTGCCTGGTTCCGGAATCTTGCCTCAGCCAGAAGCTCCAAAGGCTTCGCTGCAGATGTATTTGCCCAAATGGCAGAGGGGCTGGCTCCCAAAGTCTGCGCGGCCCGCAGCAGGCACTCTCCCTCAAGGATCTCCTGAGGAGGCCAGGGTGAAGTTTGAAGGGCTGAAAGACTAGGCTGAAATCCCAGCAAGGTTTCTGGGAGAAGTTCCACACAACCCCCTGCACCTGCCTCTGTTACTCCTCATATGCAGAGAGCCGTGGAGCTCCAAGGGGCACACTTCCCGTGCACTGAGGCCAGGATGCCCAGAAATGCTCTGGGCCAGGCAGGTAGTGGAGGCAGGCGCAGGTGATGAGGCCCACAGGCTCCTCCCTCTCTCTTATTGAACCCTTTCTGGCCAGGCAGTCCCTCAGGCCCTTTGCCCCTCTGCTCCAAAACCTACTCCTGCCACCCTCCCTGCCGCCCTCCTAGGAAAGAACAAAGGCTCTGTTGCCTTGGGGTAAGTCCGGTGTGGCACTCAGTGCCTCCACACTCCTAGACCCCCAGGATTTCATTCAGCTGCTTTGACAAGGGATAAAGGTTTCCCACATAGCCACTTTCCCTCAGCTCCCTGGGTAGACCATGTCAAGCCCGGCTCTAGGACTTGCACACCCTCATGGGCTCCAGCCCCAGCCCCATGGAGGCCACTAGCCCATGGCCACAGGAAGGTGTCAGGCCTTGGTCAGTGGCTGCCTCAGCCAAATGTCAGCCCCTTTCCTCACCTATCAAGCGGCTTCAGAGGCAGGGTGTCCCCTGGCCACAGTCAGCATCCGTTGATCCGTCCACGAAGCCACCAAACTGAGATGAGACTTTGGGGGGCTCATCAGCACCCAAAGCCAGCAGGGACTTCCTGGTGATCCTGTCTCCAGGACAGTGGGGTCCCTGAATCCCCACAGAGCTGGCAGCCTCCCAATCAGAGAGCTGCCCCACCTTGCCTGACACCAGCAGGGGAGGCTGGCAGTGGCCCAGAGGAGCTCATGCTCACAGCTGAGGCAAGCTTGAGCTCCTGGCCCAGCGCAGGACTTGCCCACTAAAGAAGCTGTCCTGTCTGCCAGTTAGATACCTGACCCTCTCACTGTGGGCCCTGCACACCCCACGCTGTCAGCAGGTGAGGGCTGGATACTGGGCTGCCTGGCTGTGGAAGCTGCTTGTCCGCCCAGACCCAGGAGCCAGCCCCTCCCAAGCTCCCTGAGGAGAACCTCCCTTACATGGAGCATGCATCGCTCAGGGCTTGGTGTCTGGGGACTCAAAGCTGCCAGCTCACTACCCCATGCACCTGCCTCCCAGCCTTGGTGACAGTCCTGGCCAGTCTACCTGGCCAGAGGGCAAGCCAGGGAGAAACTCGGGGAAAAGAAGAGGTACCTGGGGTGGGGCAGGGTTAGGAGAGAATTCATTCCTGCTCCTCCAGGATTCCCTGGGTGTGGCCTCCAAGAGGGGCTGGGGCTAACAAAGAGAAAGGGGTAGGAGTCCTTGGGTGGTGAGTCATTGGCTCCTTTTCAAGAGGCCAGGATTCAGGCTGCTTTGAGGTACAACAGAGCCCCCTCTGTGCACCCTCACATCTCCCTCCCCACATGCCCACCTTCTTTGGTCTGCCTCCCCGCAGCTTCTGGGAAGCCAACCTGAGACAGAAGAACTGGAGTATTGAGTTTCAGCTTCTGCCAGGGCGGATGGGAGTTTGGGTCAGCCCTGCGAGGCAGGCATGACCAGAGGCTTACAGCTTTCCTCACTTACACACCAGGCTTGGGGGACTAGCCCCTCTCTTGGGGGCTGCAGGGGGCAGCTTATATGAGACCCTGCGCACAAAGCCTGGAGCACATACAGGTATTCATATCTGCACGTGACAGTGACAGTTTACAAGGATGCACACCAGGCCAACCATGGGAGTTAGTTCTGTGGAGGGGCTTGACACTGGGGGACAAGGGGCTTTGTTAGCTACATCTGTAGTGTTTGCCTTTTGGGGGAGGATATTATCAAGTGAGACTCATGTAATTAAATATTTTTTTAAATGCAATGTGCTGACACATAGTACATGCATCAGAGAAAGTAATGGTCAGAGTTGGCTTACTTCTATGCAGAAGGTTTTTCCACAGAAGGCATGCCCTAAAGGCCAGGCTTGTGTGCCAAAGGCGAGGCCAGCCCTCCCTTCAGGAGGCAATCAGGCCAGAATTTCTTTCTGGGCCGAGGACATCCTACCAGCCCTTTACTTCTACTGGGTGCCAGGGATGCAGAGGACAATGGAAGCTAGGCCTTGCCCTCAAGCAGCTCCTGATCCAGCCAGGGGACTGGCTGTGTACCCCTCTAATACCAAGTCTGGGCAGCCCATGGGAAGTTTCACAGAGGAGCAATAAACAACAAGCTTCAGAAGAGCCCTCTCCCCAGCCCCCAAGTGAAAATGAGTCCCTCCCCTCCTCCACTTGTCCATGGGGAAATTCAGAGCTTGTTGGGAGACGGATTTGGCTCAGGCTGGAGTGCTTGGGCAAGGCCAGGGCAGCTTGGTGGGGAAAAAGGATCAAGGGGGCAGATGCTCCAGACATTATGGTCAGAGGGCCAGGCAGGAGGTGTCAGCCCCCACAATAGAGCCCTTCATGGAAGCATGCAGAGGGGCCCACTGCCCGTTTCTCAGGCTGCTGTGGAGGCCAGCACAGGGCAGCTCTGGCTCCAGTTCCCCTCTAGAGGCCTATCTGGAGATGGAGCAGGCAGGCAGGGCTGGGAATAACCAAGCAGTCACAAGGCAGGGCAGGGTAGAGGGGCAGCCAGGGCCGAGGCAAGGACTCCACCTTAGTTCACCTCACCCAGGAGGCGTTTCTCCAGGGGCCACCACGCTGTTTGTTTGCATCTCAGCTAAATTGCTCCCAAGGGTGAACCTTTGTTTCACAACATATTTTCAACCAGACTTTTTCTGCAAAGATGTCCATGTCTGCTAACACACACACACCCATGTCCCAAAGGAAAGGCCTTGCTCCGCCCCTCAGCAGCCTTCTCTTCTTCTGAGCATTCCTGCATGGCCTGGCTGAAGCAGAAGAAAGGGGCAGCTTTAGGAGGGCCACTCGAGGGCTGGCCTCCTGGCCTCCTTAGCTCTGGGCCACTCTGCTCTGCACGCCATCAAATGTAGGGGGACTTTAGGCTGGTGACAGGAAGCCACATGTCCTGCCCCTCTCTGAACTTGAATGGGTGGGCTGCTTCCCTTAAGAATTCCTTGCTCCTTGGGCCCTGGTCTGTCCTGATGCTGCAGGGAGTGAAGGGACGCCTGCAAGGAGGTTCCCCCAGCCTGTCTTCTAGCCCTCGGGTGACTCTTGGGGCTCCAGGGCTCATTTGGAGGGGCAGGGAGGCTTTAGGTTTTCCCAGGCCTCTTAGCTCTCCCAGCACTGGTGTCTGGGTGCTGCTCTCTCCCCATTCTGCAGGAGGCCTGCCTGTGGTACCCCATTATCCTCTCTGCCTGGGACCAGAGAGGGAATCTCTCAACTGTTTCTTCACCAGGTACCCTTGTCTCTGTTCTCAGCAGGGCCCAGCCACCAGGAGCCACGTGCATGGTGTCCCACAGGGCTGACAGGAGGCCTGCATCTGGCTCACGGAAGTATTGCAGGCCCCAGAGTCAGAAGTGCAGGAACCCCCTCATTGTACAGGGGCCACTGAGGACCACAGAGGGGCTGGGCAGGGGCAGGGTAGGCTCTAGGACTCAAGGCTCTCTCTCTCCCTCTCTTTCTGCCTCCCTGTCCTCTCACTTCCTCTCTCCTCTCTCCCTCTTTCTCTCTCTCCCTCACACACACACACACACACACACAGAGTCATGTTTATTTTATATCTAGTGACTAAGACACACTTTCACCTTTATAGACAAAAAAGCCTTGATAGATTTGAGGGATTGAGGAAATTCCTGTTGGCCACTAAAGCTAATGAGAATGTTCCGGGCCCCTGCCCCCCAAAAGATGAGTATTTAGCTCTTCCGAAGGCCTCCTGCAGTCCAGCACATGCGCCCTGTGGTCAGGCCCCAAGCAGTGAGCCTCTCGCCCACTCAGGCCGAGTCCTACTGCCCTACCCACCAATCTTCCCTGGCTGAGGTGAGCTTCACAGGGCAGTGGACACAAGGGAGAGCATTTCAAAGCCCCCTGTGTGGCCTTCCATCCAGCCTCCCAAGCTGAGTTGAGGTCTCGTCCCCAGCCAGCCTGCAGGAGGCAGTCTGAGCCCTAGACTTGGACTCAGAAGAACCCATCCTAGACCAAGGCCTGTCCCCGTCTTGCTGGACAAAGCCAGGGCCATGTCCCCCCTCTCTGGGACTCAATTTCCTCCTGGGCAAATGGAAAGTTTTCTGGTCCCTTTCAGGACATTTCCTCTGGTTGAGTCCTTGCAATGCCTGACCTGGAGAAGCTGCTGCAGAACCGCTTCCCCTGCCTGGGCCTGGGTCTGAGAGGGAGGGGGCCCAGGGGCTCCCGAGGCAGAGGCATCAGTCGAGTCCCAGCAACAGGGCGTTAGTCCCAGCAGAGGGGCTGTCGCCACCTGAGTCCTGAATGCAATAAACTCAGCCACCAGGGTTTGCAGCCATCGCTGAACTTTTATTGAGCATGTTCTCTGTGCAGAGCCCTGTGCACAATGTGGAAGAAAACAAGGAAGACACAGCCAAGCCCCCGCCACAGAGGATGGAACAGACCTTCAGAACACCGCACTTCCTTCACCTCCCAGCAGCTAGGACCTCCTCCAGGCAGGGGTCTAACCAGAGCTGGCAAATGGCCTTGACACTGCTAGGAGCTGCTGGGAGATGGAAGGAGGATGGGCAAGGGCAGCTCAGGGAGAGAAGGGAAGAAGGGGTAGGAGGAGAGGGCTCGGCGGCACAGCAGCATCAGTGGCGCATACACAGCCACAGGTTGGCAATGCAGGCCGACACTATCATGGTGAAGAACAGAGCTTCCCTGTGGCGCCAGGTGGCACCCTGGTCCTCCAGGGCACACAGACGCTCAGTGATCACACGCAGCTGCAGAGAGACCAAGAGAGCAGGCTGATGAGCAAGGCTCTTCTGGGAAGGCCCAGAGCACACCAGTGGGAAACGATATGAAGTTAGAACAGGGAGAGCTTTTGCTGCCCTTTGAGGGGCAAAAGTGCCTCTGGGGGAGAAGCAGGCAGAGCAGCTGAGACCAGGGCCTTGGGGTGGGCTCGCAGGACCGAGGGCCAGGCTGCCTGTGTTCGCAGGCCCAGCCGCCCTGCCCCTCCTTGGGGTTCATCCAGTTGTCTGGAAGAAGCCAGCCCATCCCAGCTGGGCCAGGGGGAGCTGGGGAAGGGCATTCCAATCCTGGGGCAGGCTGGCACGAGGGTGGCAGCACCAGAGTGAGGGACCCAGGATGGGGTGACACTCAGGGGCTGGAGAGGGCCACCAGGGCAGATGCCCTTCCATGCCTGCGCCCATGCCCGTGCCTGCCGCGGTCTCTGCCTGAAAAGACCTGGGCTTGGCCTTAACCAAACCTCTCTCTCAGACCTCTTAATGGCTCTCTCCCCGCATAGTCATATTCCCTCTTTCTCCTCCCTTTCTCTCCCTTGTTGCCTTCCCACATCTCAGGGAGAGAGGCAGGTTTGAGACTCACCATCAAGATGGGACACTGGAGCCATAAGGACTGGGAGGAAGGAGAGGGGAGGGTAAGACAACCCTGGAAGGGCTGCGAACCTCAGCGGGCCTCATCGTGGTGGAGACTCACCCGCCCCAAGACACTGATTCTGCCTCCACCCTCCAAGTGAGGCCCTGGCATAGCAGACGCTCACCTGTCTTCGCATGATTTCCATCTCCAGTCCATTTAGCTCTTCCAGGCCAATCTCTGTGATCATATCCGCCTCTGGGTTGCTGGGCAATAATAAAAGACAGAGGGTCGGAGCTGTTGGTGGTCCCAGGCCGGGCCTGGCAGGGAGCACAAGAAGGCCATGAGAGCAAGGGGGTAAGGTCAGGGGCTTCTCTGGGCAGTGACTCTCTCAGCCTTGAATCCTTCCCTTCTCTGCTAAGCAGGTCCTGAGGCCTGAGGGCTGGGAGCCAGCCCAACCCAGTCCAGCCTCAAAGTCCACTCAGGGGCCCTGAATGGGCAAGGGGCCAGGAGGATCTGGGGCTGTGTTGAGGAGGCAACAG
The DNA here is from genome assembly GCF_041296235.1 of Equus asinus. Lineage (NCBI taxonomy): Eukaryota > Metazoa > Chordata > Mammalia > Perissodactyla > Equidae > Equus > Equus asinus. Next base: position 137,037,620 of record NC_091820.1, on the reverse strand, counting down.
GGCACCAACACTTCAAGCGTGGTCAGCTGATCACAACTCCTTCCTGGCCAGTCGGCTTGCCAGCTCCTCTGGCCCACCCTGGTTCCTTCCCAAAGAGCTCCAGCTTTCTTCCAGCAGGCTCCCTGAGGTCTTTCTTACCGCTCATAATGGAACCTCATGCCTTGGAAGCCACGAGGATACTCCTGAGGATGGGCATCACTGTGGCCTGGTTCTCTCAACATTCTGGGCATTGGCAGTTGGTGCCCCTAAGGAAAGGAACGGTCAGTCAAAATAGCCTGCTCAGCCCCAGCTGAGCAGCTGCCCCACACTCTACCCAGCACCAACGGTGCACCCTCTCAGGAGTCGTGTGGTGCCTGATCCTCCGGAATCAGGGGCTGGCAGCTTCAGACCACAACAAGAGCCTGGGAACCCCAAAAGTTGGCCGCTTGCCACCACCCCACCCACACCATGCTCCTCGGTAGCCTTAGGCCATCCAGGCTGTGGCCAAAGAGCAGTGACAGGGGTCCCTGGCTTCTGCCAGCACTGTCACATGGAGACATCGGCTCAGTCTGAGCAACCACTGGAGAAGAATGGAAAACCTCAATTCTACAGCCAAGGAAATTGAGGCCTGGTGAGGTGGCTATACTTCCCAAGGACACATGGTAAGTGCCAGAGCTCAGGACAGAACCCTGGCTACTAGAAAACCATAGCCTCCTTCTCTGGGCGAGCCCAGCCATCCCTGCGGTTTTTCTTTTTACCCATCTGCCAATGACTCCCTGGAGTGGATGTCTCTGGCCTGGAACTCTGGAGCCAGGGGCATCTTGTGCCTTGCAGATCCAGTGTGGGCTAGATTAGCAGAATGTGCCAGACCCACCTGGGTTCAAATCTCAGCTCTAGATTTCCAGTGCAGATGAAATATTTTACAAGCTGCTTGTTTAACACACACTTACCAAGTATCTGGTAAGTAAGCCCTTACCAGTATCAAATCATTAAATTTTCTTCATGATCCTTCAAAACAGGTATTACTATCACTCCATTTTGAAAGATGTGAAAACTGAGACACAGAGAGGTCAAGTAACTTGCCCAAGTCCCACAACTTGTAAGTAGCAGAACAATAATGTGAACCCAGGACATTGTGCTCTTAACCATTACACTATCATGCCTCTGTTATTTGACACTGCTTCCCCTCAAGACTCCATTAAGACGACAGTGAAGACAATAAAGTGGCGTAAACCCACAAGAAAGAAAATAACAGGAGAGGCAACAGAGAATGAAAGAGCTCAGCAAGATTGTGGAATTCAGAAAGTGCCGCTAACGAAGCCCAGAGAAGCAGGCCTCACATGGTGGCAAAGCAGACGGGGAGCAGCTGAGGAGGGAGCCCCTCACGCAGCAGCACCCAGAGAGGACTCAGACCTGGAGGCTGCAGGGACACTGGGGGTTCTCAAGGACCAGGGTGGAACACAGGAGCATCAACTGAAGGTCTGTACAGGGAACAGTCAGCCATCCCTCTCACCCCACCTGGCTGGCAGCCAGGCGCTTACCCCAAGCCCAGACCTGGACTAAATGAATGGGAAAGTGGGGGTGCTAGTGCCGCAAAGTAGAACCTTCTTCATTGAGGCATTTAAGGATGCCCCTACATAACAGCCAGTTCCTCCTCCGCCCACCCTCCTAGGGTGCCATCTGACAGGCCTCACCACAACTCAGAGTTCTGGGTTGGCTCTTCTATTTGCCTCATTCTTTTTGTCGTTGTTGTTGTTAAAGATTGGCACCTGCGCTAACATCTGTTGCCAATCTTTTCTTCTTCTTCTCCCCAAAGCCCCCTGGTACATAGTTGTATATTCCAGTTGTGAGTACCTCTGGTTGTGGCATGTGGGACACCACCTCAGCATAGCTAGATGAGTGGTGCCTTGTCCACACCCAGGATCTGAACTGGTGAAACCCTGGGCCGCCAAAGAGGAGCGCGTGAACTTAACCACTTGGCCACGGGGCCCGGGGCCAGCACCTGTTTGCCTCATTCTTAAAAAGAAATAGACAACCAAGGCTCATTTGTCACCTGAGAAAGATCTGCAGCCCTCCTCTGTTCTTAAGATCATTGAAGTGCAAGGTAGAACAATTTCTGTATAAAGGATTTTCATAGGAACTTTGCCACCATGCTCCATTCGTTGTGATAACGCAAAATTGCCTTCCTCCAGAGTGCACACAGATACAGGTGTGACTTTTGTGTGTGTGAACAGTGCTTCACAATCATACTCTTATTTTCCTCTTCTTCTTCTTCTTCTTAAGACACCTCAAAAATAGCATTAAAAGGACAGTGGGTGTCAAGATGACCCCAAGACTACAAAAGGAAATCCGATCAAGAGTTTCTCCTGGGGCAATTTGCACGGCATCCCCCGAGTTCTGTAGATTGAGATCAGAAGGACAAAACGTTTCTTGAGAGATTTGAAGGCAAAATAAGGATGAGTGGCTGGTAGCTGGGATTTGTTTGTTTGTTTCTGATAACATTGTTTTTAGCACATCAATATGATAAGAATTAATTTAACACCATCTGCAAGTGGATGATAACACTGTGATTGCGCACCATAAGACAGGCCTAACTGTTCAAAACAGCTGTCTTATTACTTTCTTGTTTTTAATTTTAGAGACCCTCTATTTAGAATTATATACATTGTAAAACATAAGACTGTTATATAAGTTTGATGGAGATCAGGAAAATCTAAAACTGCAGCAAATCCCAGCTGCCCTCAGTCAATTATTTCAAAAAGTGTTTTCATGTACTTTTTAAGGCACACTACTCCTTTTTACCCAAATCAGCAGAACAATATTATTATTTTTTTTGTTCTTTCATGTTGTGGTTCTCTCAGAGGCAATAACAGTTCCATTAACTCTTTTACTCAAAAATAAATAATGAGTAAACAAATAGAATTGACAATTTTCTTAATTCTACGTGTCTAAATTTAATTTCTAAATTTAATACAACGACTCTATTTTCTAAAAGTGTACCCCCCTGGTCTTAACAGGTAACTTTAATCCAGAGATTATACCAGCGCTACTGTCCTCCCCCTCAGTCTCAGGGGCACGGGTGGCTTGCTGGAGCTTGACTTGCTAAAGCAACTTGATTTGGCTCAGCCTTTGGACACAGGAAGCCAATTCAATATTTCTGGCTTATTTTAACTCCCAGGATGTCTTGACCTAGGAGCTCTTTTTCTCTTTGTTCGTTGGGGCTGGAATCATTTCGGCATTTACGGTAACCCATTTCCTAGGACATCAGCTCTCTCTCCTCCCCAACCATGTTGCCTTTCTCCAGTAACGTCTGCAACAGTGTAATAACCGTTTTTCTGAAACTTGCCCTCACTCAATGAACGCAGCTAACAGAATCAGCTACAGAACTACCGAACTCAAGTGATTCCCTAGAACAGTCAGGTCTCCCTCCTCTCGAAAATGGCTGCCTTTTCCCAGTATTCTTTGCAACATTATGGCCACCATTTTTTCTAGAGCATTTCTTCACGTATGGTGAATGAAGCTTAAAGTGTTGGCTACAGAACAATGCGACTCAGGCGATTTCCTGGAACATCAAGTCTCCCTCCCTCCCCAGCCTGGTTGCCTTTTCCCAGTAACCTTTGCAACAGTACGCCAACCATTTTTCTAAAGCTTTCCCTCACCCACAGTGAAAGTAGCTTAAAGGATTGCCTACAGAACATGAGACTCACATGATTTCCTCCAACAGTCAGGTCTCTCTCCTCTCCAACCTGTTTGCCTTTTGCTGGTAATTTTCGCAACAGTATAGCAACCGTGTTTCTAAAACTTTCCCTCACCCCCAGTGAATGGAGTTTAAAGGGTTGCCTACAGAATGACAGGACTCAGGCGAATCCCTACAACAGTCAGGTCTCCCTCCTCTCCAAAATGGCTGCCTTTTCCCAGTATCATTTGCAACAGTATAGCTGCCATTTTTTTCTAGAACATTATCTAACTCACGTTGAATGTAGCTTAAAGGATTGGCTATAAAATGGCTAGATTCGATTGATTGGATTTCCTAACAGCCTGGGAGCACAGGAACCTCACTTGCCTTGCCCTTGTGCCAGCCCTGAGACACATATATTTTTATATATATTTATATATATTTCTATGTAGAAATATCTGTTTACATATAGAAATATATATAAAATATAGACATATAGAGAAATATATATGCATTTTTTTAAATAAAGAAAAATGTCATTTTACACACACTGGACTTTTGCAGAGTAAAGTATGTATGTACTCCCCAAGTAATATGTCCTTCAGGCGTTCTGGACTCCCAAGGTTGAATCCCCAGCCTACCAAAGGATGGCCCTGACTTCTCAGTGGCCCTCCCTGCCCTCATTTGCCTACCTGGTACACAGAAGCTTCCCCCTCCCCACAAGTCAACATCTTGCCCTGCTCGACCTATCATCATCAGGGTGGAGCTCCTACAGCCATAGTCCCAACCCCAACCCAGCCACCACATGCCAAGGACCCCATACAGTACCACTTTCTTGGGCCGGGTGGCAGTCATATTCCAAATCGATTGGCTTGCAGCAGAGCCAGCAGTCTTTAGATCCAACTTCTGTTGCCGCTGAGAGGTACCCAGGGACCGGGAGCCACGCCCCATTATTTCTAGGGAGAAGAACAGAGGCCCCAGGAACACCCATAGAGGCAAGACCAAGGCTTCCCTGGCACAGGACACACCAGAAAGGATAGGGTCCCCAAACTTCTTAGGAATCACTCAACACCCACTCACTGCTGTCCATTGGTCAACTCCAGGCCTCAGTTTGTTCACCTATTAAGAAGTTTAGCAAGTGTTTACTGAGGACCAAGCTCTGGGCTAGGTTACTGAAGAAAGAGCAATGACTGAGAGACAGCATTGCAGCAATCAAGGAGCTGATTGTGCATGTATAAGAGGAGTGAGGGGGAAAAATAGAAACTAATTCATCAGTGTAGATTCAGACCAAGAGATACATGCTTCCGAAATGATGAAAACAGGGCAACATGACAGAAGGAAGGGGCTACGTCTAGAAAAGTCAGAAACAACATTGAGGCAGAGAGATGAAAGACAAAAACAGCCCAGCCATGGAAAATCTAGGGAAAGAGCATCCAAGGCAGAAGGAACAGCAAGCACAAAGGTTTCAAGAAAGAACCAGTGTTGGGGTGTCACAAGGACAAGCATAACCAGTATGGAGTGGGACACCATGCCACAGCATGAAATATGTTGAGTGACCTTGATTGGATCCTGTAGATCATGGTGAGGAGTTTAGATTTTTCCCTAAACAGCAGAAGAAGGCATTGGAGAGTTAGGAGAGAGAATTAATCCCATTGATCTTATAAATTAAGCCCTCTGAATGTTTTGCAATAGACATAGTGGCAGCTTAGATGAGGGGGAGACCAAGGGACTGCACATGTTGATCCCTCAGAGGTGCAAAATGCTCACATTGTCAATCCCTATCCCCCTAGCTCCCCTGTCACTCAAGCCACAAATACATGCACATGCATACCAAGGCACAGACACGCACACTTACTCACACATACATGCAAATACATACATACATATACACAAGTGTCTGCCCAGCCACACACGCACCATCTCCGACACACATGCACAAGTGTAGACACCCACGGGAAGGGACACTTCAGGAGAACCTCACCTGCTATGACCACATGCTCTTGGCTTTGCCCATGGCTTCCAGGAATCAGCTCTTCAGCTATGGACATTTCCATCTCCTCCTTGATGCTAGAGGGGCCTCCTGCCATTGCAAACGGTTGTTCACTTGTAAGCTATGGCCAAGGATGCGCAGGGAGAAGGGCACAGAGAAGGCACTTGGGTACTGGGAAAATCAGCTCTTTGAGGGGTAGGAGCTCAAGGAAGATATATCTGGACGTGGGGGTGGAGCCAGACTTCCTTTTTGGGCTCAGGCCTTGGACCCAGCACCTTCTGTTCCTGCTGTATCTTGTTGGCTGGGTTTGAGGCCTTCCCCCCTGCTACTCTGTAAGCAACTTAGGAGAAGAGATAAGGCTCAGAAATTTTGCCTGTGAGAACTTCCCTAGCTCTCAGGGCACCTGATTTGACCCCATCGTGGGGCACGTGGGGTCCATCCTCCATCATTTCTAGAGAGACACAGGGACTGGCACAGGACCCCAGAGTCAGTCAGTGGCCAAAGCAGGGTTAGATCTGAAGCCTGTCATGGCTTCTTCAAGCCCAGCTCTAGCTAGTAATCCCAGCCACAGCACCCTTCAGAAGGCCTCTTCTGCAGAACACACCCTGCCTCCCCAAGCCAGGAGCTCTCAGGAAGGGGAGATGGGCTTCTGATGCCTTGGGTGAGCCTGGGCAGGAACCGTGAGAACCAAAGGAGAGAAGGGCAGGAAAGAAAGGACCTGCATGCAGCCGCTGGAGCCCCCAGCATCCCCAGGCCCTGTACCCACTGGTCTAAGTCCAAATTCTTCCTCAGCTGCCCTACTGATTAGGCCGCTGTGAGGGTCAGGTTTATGTGTTCACTTTGCAAGCCTATAGTCCCCAGGAATTCCATCAAATTCTAGTCTAGGTATTGCTGCGAAGGTATTTTGTAGCTGTGGTTAACAACTAAAATCCGTTGACTTTAAGTAAGGGACATTATTAACCCTTGACAACATGGGTGTGACTCATCCAATCAGTTGGAAAGCCTCCAGAGCAAAGACTGGGGTTTCCCAGAGAAGAAGAAATTCTGATCAAGACTGCAGCATCAACTCCTGCCTAAGATTCCAGCCTGCTGGCCTGCACTGCAAATTTTGGCCTTGCTAACCCCACAATGGCATTAGCCAATTCCTTAAAATAAATCTCCACATACATACACACATGCATACGCATATACATACATACATCCTATTGGTTCGATTTCTCTGGAGTACACTGACTGATACAACCACCAAAGGTGACCCCTCAGCTCTTGAGAATAGCTCGAGAGCCCCTGGGGGAAGAGGAGGATACTTATAAAAGGAACCAAGCAGAGCTCGGACCAGGTGAGGGGAGGAGGAAGAAGGGGGGAGTGAAAGAGGAAGAGAGGAAGGAAAGAGTGATGGAGAGGAAAGAGAGGGGCAGGGACTTGCTTAGAGAGGGCAGCGTGGTCTAGGCCACCTGTCCCCCAACCTGGCCCCATCTGTCCAGCACTAGGACCAAGCTCTCCAGAGCAGAGCTGACACAGGCCCCGCCTGCATTCCTGAGGGCCCCAAAGAAGCCCTTCCCAGCTCCAGTGGAGCAGCTGCAATGAAATCCGAGCCTTCTGGAGGGCCACCTTAGCAGAAGAGAAGTGAGAAGTGTGCTCTGTGGGACTCAGGAGCCTGGGAAGCAGGAGCCATGGGTTTCTGCCAGGCCAAGGTTGCCAGATCGAGCAAATAAAAACACAGTTTGCCAATTGAATATGAATTTCAAATAAACAAGAAATAGTATTTTAGTGTAAGTATGTTCTGTGCAACATTTGGGACATACTTACACTAAAACATTATTCATGGTTTATCTGACATTCACATTTAACTGGGTATCCTATATTTTGTCTGGCAACCCTGTACCCTGCCCATCCTTGCCATGATCTCAAGATTTGACCTTGAGCAAGACTTTCCTTTCTTTGGCCCTCAGTCTCTCAACTAGACAATAGAGCTAACAATCCCCTCCCTAAAAAGAGGCTGAATTGTGAGAGCACTCAAGGCAGCAGAGCTGGTGGGACCTTCCATTACTGACCTCAGATCAGATTCCCCACTGACTGCCAACTGGCCTTGACCAGTTGGGGCTTCCTGGGGGCTGGGACACTGGGCCCAGGTGCAGGCAGAGGCACTGCCCTCTGGTGGCAAAGGAAACCACCACCTAAAGCCAAGCAAAGAGCGAGAAAGACTTCTTTCCCAATCCCTGGGCCCCCAATGCCACCCAGAAACCCAGGCATTTCACCACCTTAACATGCCTGCTTCTCTCGGATTGGACACCAAGGATGGCTGGGCGGTGGGAGACAGAATTTGCTGTGTGACTTTGAACTTTTCCTTCCAACATTATAATTTCCTTCTGAAATTGCCTCAAACTCTCACCCCAAACTCCCCAAAAGGGGCCCACTGTCTGGCGTAACAACATCGGGGGCCCAGAGGGCTGGAGAATCCCGGGCACAGAGAGATCTGACAAGCTTTACAGGGGCCCAGGCCAAGTGTAAGTGGTGGGCTGCAGAGACCTAGACCCCAGGTGGAAGGCTCCCGGAGAAGAGGACCGAGAACCTGAAGTGCTTTCTACCAGGGAGCTTAGACAGATGCTTCTGGGAAGGGGAAGCAGGGGGCCAGAGAACATCTGGCTTAGATGTGTTTGTCTATGTTTGCAGTGTTTTACACAAATGAGATCATACATTTGAGGTACACGCTGTTCTGCAACTTACTTTTTTAAGTAAACAGTGTGCCTTGGGGATCTCCTATGTCAGAACAAATCCACCTCATGTCTTTTAATCAGCACGGTGTTTTGCTGCACAGCTGCACCCTTGTTTATCAACCTGCTCATGGACGTTTTGTGTCTAGAGCTTTTCACTTTTATAAACAGTGTAGCAATAAGCATTCCTGGACACACCTCTTTGCACACATGTGTAAATGTTTTTGTAGAACAGGTGCCTAAAAGTTGAATTGTGGGATTCTAGGGTATGTGTGTTGATGATTTTGACCAATATTGATTGATATTGTCAATGTCTGCTGCAAAGAGGCTGCACCAAGTGGGGCCTTACCAAAGGGAAGAAAGTGCTGGTTTCTTCACAGCCTTATCAATGGGAGATATTATGAAACTTTCTAAAAGGCATCATTATGCTGGGTGAAAAATGATATCTCTCTCATTGTTGCTTTAATTTATATTGCTTTAACTATGAATAAATTTGAGAAAGTTTTCATAGGTTTATTGATCTTCTGTATTTCTTTCCTGTGAACTGTCTGCTGGAGGGCGTGGATCTTTATTAAAAGAAGAGCTGTTTTATCAACAGAAAGAGACGGGAAGAAAGCCCTCCCTCCTTCAAGCTAAGCATCTCCAAAGAAAACATATCATCTTTTTCCCTAAAGGTGATTGTGAGCACTGTGCCTCCACTGGGGACCAAACAAACCTAGCTAATTGCATCCAAGTTTGTGCTGAAATCTAGAGGGCATCCAGCCTCCCACAGAGCAGGTGTCCAACTTTGGCTGTTGCCTGCCTGTCTGACTGTCTGCCCTTGGCTTGTGTCTGTCTGTCTCTCTGCCTGCCCAACCACCTGCCTCCAGACACCTTCGAACCACTGGCCTCTTCCAGCTGTTCAGCCAGCCATGGACTCTACTCAAATTCCTGACCAGCTTGGGGGCTGACAGCCCTGTCTGCGACCTGCTCCCACCTCCCTTGTAAGCAGCAGTGGGAGGTGACAGGACCCAGTCCCAGGGTCAGTACACCTGGGAGTGACTCCTAGCTCTGACACTGGGGCATCTTAGGCAAGTTGCTTCCCCTGCTCTGAGCCTCAGTTTCTCATCTTCACATGGAAGATTGAGCTAAAACCCAGTTTCAAACTGGGTTTCATTGTTTCAGGGAGGTGCAATGGGGCTACCTGGGCTTCAGGGCGGACTCCAGCTTCTCTTCACCCACAGCAGTTCTGCCTTTCTCACTTTCTTATATTGGGGTTCTATGGTAGAGGCCATTCAAAGCCAGTGGTGCGGTGGTCTGCTGCCTCCCAGCTCTGCTCACAGCCCAGTCTCAGGCAGCTACTGTCCCAAGCCCAAGTGAGCAAGCCTGATTTTGGCTGCAAACCCAGATCTTCTGGGCATCAGGGAGCTTCCTCTCCACCTGCTAATGAAACTTATGAACCTGTAAACAATTCTCCTTCCTGCTCCTGGAAGCAGCTGGTACTGAGGTCATCCCTGGAGCCCCAGGGCCCTCCTCAACTAGAGGGGAAGGGGAAGGCAGCCCAGCAGAGACTTGCAGCTGTCCCTCCATTCCTTAAAGAAACAGGAAGGACAGAGGCACAAACTGTAGGGACGATAGATGGCCAGGGGAGGAAGGACTACCTTGTGAGCAGAGAGAGGAAAATAAGGGACAGGGCCAGCCTTTTGGACCCACCCCCCATGGGGATAGGGCCACCAGCAAGAAGTTACAGGAAGCACCTGGATTTCCAAATGTGAGCTCCTCTCATTCAGTATGACTGTCTTGAATCAAGACTGAATCGGTGCCAGGTGCTGGGGATGGGGACAAGGCCCCTGTCCTCACAAGGCTCATGCTCTAGAGGACAGATAGAAACAGTATACAGGCAGGAAGTCCATGGGTCTATGGGGACAGTAGCAGGGGGTTGTTTTTGTGGTGATCCTGCCCTTAATCCTGCCACACTCTGCCGCCCTGGGAATATGGTGGGTGCTCTATAGAGCTTTGTCAGCCTAAGAGGGAGTTATGCCCAGTGCCTGCAGCCTCTAACTCCACCCCTCTTGGACAGTTCGCTACCTCCTGAGGTGGCTCAGATTGGTAGAAAAGTCTTCCCTGCATTCGGTGGAAATGCTGGTCATGCTGCCTGAACTCTGGTCCTGTCTGAGGGAAGCAGCTCCGGCAGATGTGGGCTACAGATGCTGACACGGAGCCACAACCTTGGCTGACAAGCCTGAAGTCAGGCCCGTGGCTGCTGAGATGCTATGCTGTGCCTCTTGGTCCCTTCAGATCAGCCCCTAAAGGTTCTCCCTGCAGGGAGGAGGGCTGCTTGAACAACTCAAGCGGAGCTGCAAGAAGTTTAGAGAAATTGTTGCCGGCTGATTGCCCCTACCCCCAGGGGTAACTCAGGACTGCTCTGCAGGTGAAGCAAAGAGCAGCACCAAAGAGTGAAGAGGGAGCAGCTCGCCTCCTGCCTCCTAGTGTAGCCAGCTGCTGTCCCTGCTGCTCCTTCTTCCTTCTCCTTGTCTCTCTACTGGCCCAAGATTCCCTCCCTCAATAGCTGGCAGCAGATTTGGAAACCCAGAGGGGTTTAGTCACCTGTCAGTCAACTTGGCCCCATGTACAGGGAACCCTTGGAGCAGGTGGGGAAGGACCACGTTCCTGATCCCCAGGGAAGAGTTTGGACCTGGTGACCTCACAGAGCCCTCAGCCTCACCTGCAGGGTGACTCCTTAGATAGAAATGCAACTGCTTTCAATTGTTTCCATGTCCGATGACTGAAACGTGATGTGTATGAAAAATTCAGGAGAATAGGGGCCAGAGGAAAATGGCCAACAATAATGAAGAGATGGAGAAAGTGGTGCAAAGTCTCAGATGCTGATCAGCTCAAAAGCACAAGCAGCAGCTGCCCCTCCGAGCTGGAGAAAGACATGGAGGAGAGGTGGAACCCAAGGTGAGAAACACAGGGCTGAGAAACTGTATGTCTTTTCAGACAAGCCCTCCCATCTATGAAGCAGATACTTTTCCCAATAGCCCCCATTTTCCAGATGGCTAAACTGGGGCCCAGAGAGGGCAGGGATTGGACCCAGTTCACTTAGCGATTCAGTGGCAGGGCTTAGATGCAAGCCAATGTTTTTAGACTGGCACTCCAGGGTCCTTGCTACAACAGAAGGAGGTCCCAGGGAGGAATTGGCTCAAGAGAGTTTCCGCAAACATCCTCTAGTCCTGATCCCACTCCAACCTGCACTTCACTCTTGGAAGAGAGAGTCAACAGGCAGATTATAACACAAACAATGGGCACCAGGGAGGATGGGGTGAATGAAAGAGCCCAGGCTCTGCAGTCCGACTGCGCCCCCACCAACCTTGGGGTTGGAGTCCTAGCTGCTCAGTTAGTAGTTGTGGGACCCTAGGCAATGTGCCTCAGCGATCCTGCCTAGAAAAGCTGGGTACAGGGTCATGTGTGGAATGTGAAGCACTCAGCTCTTAGCAGAGTCAGTGCTTGAAGCCCAGGCTGAGAGGGTTTTCATACTATCCGCAGGGCCTTCCAGCTTGCTTGTTACAAAAAATGAGCTGTCTGCACTGCTAGCGAGGCTGGGGGCCCCCTGTGCTTGGGCTACAGCTCCAGCTCTGTCAGTGACCTGTCTATGCATTCTCCTGGGCCTTCAGCTTCTCTCCCTTGCCAGGATGATTTTCTTCAGCATGGAAACATTGTTCCATCTTTCCTAGCACGGGAATATTGGTTCCATGAGGGCAGAGACCTTGTCAACTTCACTCACATCTGTCTTGTCTCCCCAGCACTTAGCACATGGCCTGACTCATGGGAGGAGCTCATTGTATAGCTGTTGAATTAAAATGATCTGAATGTTTAAAAAAAAAACCTGCCCTCCTTTGGTGTCTTGTCTCACTCATGCTACTGTCCTTTCTCAACTCCTTGAACGTGTCGCTGCCACCACGCACAGTTTCCAGTCTTTTACCTCCCAGACGTTCCTCTCCTCATTCGAGTCTGGCTTCCTCGTTCACCACTCAACTGAAACCACCCCAGGCCAAGGTCGTCAACAACCTCCTGGCAGCTGATCCAATGAATCCACTTCACTTTTCATCTTCACTTCTTGGAAGCATTTCACATCAATATCCTTTCTCTCCTTCTAGAAACACTCTCCTCCCTTGGTTTCCAGGACTCTCCATGCCCATGATTTTCTCCTTGCCTCTCTGGCCTGTCTCCTGGCCTATTGGGTACACACCCAAGACATCACTTATCATCTTTACAGAAACTCTAGAAACTCTCATATCTCCTACTCCAGCCTAGTCCTTCCTCCTTAGTTCTCCTCAGACACACTCCACACCAGACACTCAGTATGCTCCCCCAACCTCCTCCTCCTCCACTGTGACCCTTCCGGTGAATGGTCTCACCATCTACCCCACTGTCTGAGCCCTCAAACCTAAGAGTCATCTGAGACTCCTCCTCACCCCCTGCCAACCCAGTCAGTCACTATGCATGTTTCTGTCCCATCTGTGATGGTTAATTTTATGTCAAATTGACAGGACCATGGAGTGTCCAGATAGTTAGTCAAACATTTCTGGATGTGTCTGTGAGGGTGTTTCTGGATGAGATTAGCATTTAAATTGGTGTACTGAGTAAAACAGATGGCCCTCCCCAATGTGAGTGGGCATCATCCGATCCATTGAGGGCCCAAAGGGAATAAAAAGGCAGGAGAAGGCAGAAGAAGGGGATATTTGTGCTCTCTCTCTCTTTCTCTCTCTCTCTCTCTGCCTGACTACTTCAGCTGAGGCATTGGTCTTCTCTTGCCTTTCAAGTGGAACTTAGACCATTGACTCTCTGGTTCTCAGGCTAGAGCTACACCACTGGGTTTCCAACTTGCAGAGGGCAGATTGTGGGACTTTTCACCCTCCATAATTGCAATTGCATGAGCTGATTCTTTATAATAAATCAATCTCTCTGTATACGTATATGTATATGTATATCTATATCTTATCTACATCTACTCTATATCCTGTATTGGTTCCATCTCTGGAGAACCCTAATACAACCTCCTAAATATATAATTCAGTACTTGAGCAAAAATCTTCTCAGTAATCTACTTCTCTGTCTCCTCTGTCACCAACCTAGCCAATCCCCTCTCCATCTCTTGCCTGGATGACTGCAATAGCCTCTTTCCTTATCTCTCTGATCCCGCCGCAACCCCCTTCAGCTCATTCTCCACATAACAGGCAGAAAGATTGTTTTAGGCCTGATCACGTGCTCTTCCTCCTTAAAGCACTCCACAGTGGCTTCCCATTGTCACTAGAGCAAAGACTACAGCTCTGAGTGTGGCCTGTGGCCCTGTGTGGGCTGCCTCCCCCTACCTTTCCAATCTCATCTTGCATGAGTCTTTCCCCTTATGCTACCTTGGCTTTTTCTGTTTCCTTAAAAACATGATGGCTTTGCCAGACTCTAGGCATCTTCACATGCTATCCTTCAACCTGGTTTAATTGTCTTCCATGCTCTTTGTCTGACTGATTTCTACCCATCCTTCAAGCTTTAGATTGGACCTGATTTCCTCAGGAAGGCTTTCTCTGGCAGCCCCCACCCTCAGCTCCCTGGACTTATCTGAACATAAATTTCAACATACTCCATTGCTATGGTCTGTCTAATATCTTCTCCACCAAGCTAGGCCCAGAGCTCCAGGCAGGTAAGACTTGGCATGCTGCTGCACTCCCTTCTGCAGCCCCCTGGCCTGGCTTGAAGCAGACACATCCAGCTTGTAGAACACTGCCAGCACCCAGCCCTATATGCCCTGTCAGCCCCAGGACTCAGGGGTGCTAGGACCAACCAGACCACCCACTGTGCTCGTGTGATTCAGCACAACCAGCCTGTAGGAAATGTTACCAGTCTCTATTTTTATATTGCATAAAGCCTGATGAAACTGAATCTGCTATGCCGTTTGAGCTCTTTGGAGAAATTGCTGAAAGTCACTGTTATTGGAGCTGCCAGTCTTGGGATTCCTGAAGACAACATGTTTTGTCTATTAAAAAAATCTGAAGGAGTGCAAACATCTTGTCTTCAGGCTTTGGGTTCTCACATCACTCTCCACAGAGGGACCCTGGGAAAACCTTCCAAAGCCCACTTCTCATCTCCCAAACCACCTGCCTCGTGAGGACCTTTGGCAGCTGTCCCAGGTCCATGCATTTGTTGCAGGGAAGAACTACTCCAGGGCCTGATTTGGGACTGACAGGTGCCCCTGTCTTTTCCAGCATCTCAGAGAAGTCAGCGTCCTGAAGCTTTTCTGAAGTGTGTAGGATGTGCTCACAGTTGGGGTAAGGAGCAACGAGGACTCCCCCTGCCATGAATGGAGTGTTATGGCTGAATTGTGTCCCCCTCAAAATCCATGTGTTGAAGTCCTGACCTCCAGTCCCTCAGAATATGATTGTTTTGGGACCTAGGGTCTTTAAAGAGGTAATTAAGGTTAAATGAGGTTAGTAGAGTGGGCCCTAATCTAATACAACTGGTGTCCTTATACAAAGATGAGATTGGGACACACAGAAACACAGAGGGAAGATCATGTAAAGACTCAGGGAGGGGCTGGCCCGGTGGCGCAGTGATTAAGTTCGCACGTTCCACTTCTCGGCGGCCTGGGGTTCGCTGTTTCAGATCCTGGGTGCGGACACGGCACCAGTTGGCAAAAAGCCATGTTGTGGTAGGCATCCCATATATAAAATAGAGGAAGATGGGTGTGGATGTTAGCTCAGGGTCAGTCTTCCTCAGCAAAAAGAGGAGGATTGGCAGTAGTTAGCTCAGGGCTAATCTTCCTCAAAAAAAAAAAAATTTTTAAAAAAAGACTCAGGGAGAAGACGGCCATCTACAAGCCTAGGAGAGAGGCCTCAGAAGGAACGAACCCTGCTGACACCTTAATCTCAGACGTCCATCCTCTGGAACTGGGAGACGATACATTTCTATCACTTAAGCCATCCAGTCTGTGGGACTTTGTTAGAGCAGCCCAAGTAAACTAATACACGGATCTTGGATTCTGATTGGACAGTATAATTAGTCAACACATTTTATTTAATTAAACACTGACTGTGAGCCAAACATTGTGCCAAGTTCTAGGGAAGAAGTGGTGAGAGAAATGTTATACACAGTCCATGCCCTTGTGGAATTAACAGTTGGGCAGGACGTATGGGGATGCTGGAAGGATGGACAGTAGACAGAAAAACAAAAGCAAAGTGACCTCCAAAGGAGACTAGCAGTGCCATATTAGTGCCTGGGGTGGGGCAGTCAGGGTAGACCTGTGTTCATATGATGAGGCCATCACTCCCTCCCCGTGAGCCCTCGGCCTTGCTTCCTCGGCCATCACAGGTTTGTTGGGAAGAATGTCTCAGTTAATGCATGTGCAGGGCCTGGCAGACACTAACAAGTGTTCAGTAAATTCTGGCTATGAACATTTCCAAGCACAACTTATGGATCCTCCCCACTGTCCTTCTGTCCCTTCACTCCATGCAGTCTTAGGCCAGTTGCTGTATGGGCGTGGCAGTGGTGCACGATGTGCAGGATGGGGGGCTGGGGAAAGGGTGAGAAGAGGGGTCCTGAAGCACCTCTGCCCCTCACCTGATTCTGTTCCAGCAGGGACTGGGGAGAAACCGGGGTCGGACTCTCTCTTCTCACCATCACCCTTTTACGTCCCTCATCCTCCACAAGTAATCCAAGTGCTTTGGCTCTGGTACCTGTGGTCTTATGGTACAACCGGCAGATAAGAAAGGGAGGCCCAGTCTCTTGGATAGTACCCCAAGGGAGACTTTGGAAGCCTGGGGCCTCCCTCACGTATTAGCTTACTTGCATGGGCTACCATGGGATCCTGAGTCACTACCTAGAGCACTTTTTTCCAGCAAAAAGAACCTAAAGTTCAAAATCCATGTTCAGAACATGACCCCACCTGTGTGCTGGAGTTGGCTTGAAGAGCTTTATTTGACTTCCCAACATCCCTAGAATGTTGGCATTACTCAACAAGCCAGCCCGGGATAAGAATGGAGCCCAAGGCCTCTGACTGCCATTCCTGGCACTTAGCCTCCACATTCAATCCTCAAAGGAGACCCGAAATTTCTTTGCCATTGTCTCATCACTGCCGTGGCTTTTCCTATTAAACAGTGGATTATTCTCATTACTGGGGATTGGTGCAACTTGCGCCAGTGACTTCCCATGGCCATATCCCACTCCACACCAACAGCTGCAAGTGTTTGGGGCTAAGACCACGCTTCCTCCAAGGAGAGGCTAGGGCATCATTGCCCTCTGAACAGTCTCTGGCTCTTGCCATCCTCAGAATTCAGGAACCTGAGCCAGGACAAAGCCCGAGTATTATGTCCCACCTACATAGAGCACAGGAAAAATTCCCCCTCCTACCCCTCCCCCGGCTCTGAAACCAAGCAGGGCATCCTTCTAGCAAGCGACACCTCTGTTGGTAACCAGAGATCAGGTGACAGGGAAGTTGTCAATGTGATTTGTGACAGATCTCACTAATCTCATCCCAGGGGGATGAGTCAGGAGATTATCTTACACACATGGGAACAAACTTTAAGACCCAGGACATCTCTGCTTCCTGCTTCTAAACTGGTTTGGGCTGTTTCCTCATCTACAGTCTGACTTTTGGAAAAACAAGTTTAGCCCATAACCATCCATGCCCCATGGAGGTTTGGGAGCCAGCAGGGATCCAAGATGGAAGAGGATGGGCCGCAAGTAAATGTCATTTGCTCTTTATTATTATTCATTATCTTCTTGTACAGAAAGAGACAAAATTTAACAGCTAAATCAACAATTACAGAGAGAGAGAGAAACCAGAAGCAAGTTTGTTTGTTGCCCCCAGGCTCCAGTGAAATCCTGACATATCACTGAATGTACAGATTTCCCAGCTGACGTGGGTCAACACATGAATACAAGCACAGTTTAAAGTGGTACCAAAATTAATCCATTTCACAGTAATCATGTCTATAAGCTCAGCTGCACATATCAGGGCTTCCACTGTCACAAATTCACGATCACAGAGTGAAATAGCAGGTTGTGTTCAGGCCTGGGAAAGTGGCATCCATAAGGGGAGACAGATTGGGAGGCAAAAGCAGCTGTAGGATTTGTCCCAATCTTGAATTTCTGTGTTAATGCTCAGGCTGGGGGCGGGAGAAGGGCAGGCGCTGTTCACCGGTCAGATATCTCGGGACAGTGGAACAACTGTTGAGGCGTTGAGCCTGAGGGGTGTGCTGTTTGGATCTCTTTGTCAGAAAAATTCTTGCTAGAGAGAGACTCACCGCCCACAGCCTGCCAAAGGAAAAGCTGGGGCGAATGATGGGAGTGGCCGGTCTGTTAGTGAAACATCTGCTTTACAGAATATTTAGCAAGATACACAGTTATATTACTTTAAATTGCAGTCTAGTTCACAAACTATGTTATTCACAGGGTAAACAAAAGAGTAGAATGAAAAGCTGCAATACTCAACATCCCCACAATGGAGAGAGAACAAGAGAGCAACCTGTACAGAAAGAGCCTCACATGTGAGAGCTGCTGAACCCAAAACCGAAGGCACAGGGAAGGGATCCTAAATATCTTGAGCCTCATATTTGAAAAAGGTACTCACTTTAAACTAGATCCCTCTTACACACATTACCCTGCAAATTGACTAAAGGGAAGAATATTTCCAACATTTCTATGGAGCAAGAATCACAGATACCATGAATTATCTTAAGTCGTGATTTTCTCTAAGTTCTGAATTAGTGGGCTTCAAATTAATGGGCTTTTATCATAGTTGCAGGCAGTCTGATTACAGTACTTTTAAATTAGCTAATTATACTGATTAGCATGAGTAGAGTTCAGTGGGGAGGATGTGCTTGTTTCTGAATTGACGCAATCCTGAAATGGAGCTTCATTATTCATCAAGCTGAAAAGCAGCCGAGACCAGCAGCTTTGCTGCCCAGCTCTCCATCTCAGCCTTGAACGTGAGGGCACATACATGAGACACAGCACACACGCATACTCCTAGAAAGACAGAGCGGAGGTGAGTAAGAGAATCTCTCCTGATGATCTCTCTCTCTCGGACAAAAGAACAATCTAAAGGCAGTGTTGATTTTTTAATCCTTCTTGTGGGATGCCATTTGGTTGTCAAAAGATCAACCCTCAGCCAGAGAGGAACCATCTGGCCCCAACTCCTTAACAAAAAGACACTTTCCTGTCCTGAATTCCTCATATTCGGGCTACCAAAAAGACAACATCCAACATATTGGGCAGATTCCTGTTTTCCAAAGCACCCTAAGGAATTCACACTAATGGCAGTGGGATTCGCAGGTAGAAGAGGAGGCCCCTGGCCTCCAGGTCAGACTGCTCAGTGTTGTGTTTCCATTGGCCAGGGCGCCACGCAGCTGTGCTGCTGCTGCACACGCCGGGCACGTGTGCGCTCCACTCTTTCTCTTGTGCTTTCGTTTAGAAAACCCCAAGCGATGGGGAGCGGCAGGGGACGGACAGGATTGTGATTCTTGTTTTAAAAAGTCTTCAAAAGTTTTTTTTTGAAAACAAGTGACAGTCATATTTCAAGGAACTTTTTAAAGCCTTTTCTTTTTTTTTTTTTAATGAAAAATATCTAAATAACCAGCCCCGCCATTCCCAAAGTCAACAGTCAGACATCTTTCCACCAAAAAAAATATATAAATAAATAAAAGGGCCCAGGAGTGCTCAGATTTCCATCAGCTGCTGACACCCACAGAACAGGAGCGGAGGCTGGGGACACCACGCCCACAGGGCATGTGAGTGGAGGGTCCCACAGGGAGGAGTCCACCGGATGGAGTGGCTTCATCTTCTTCCAAAGCCTTTCGTGAATGGGGGCAGAAGGTGGTGACTTTGGGGGACTTTGACAGCTAATCTAGGCTTTCCTTGCTCAGGGCCCTGTCATCAGGCTCCCCAGCCCCAGGAGGTGACATGCCTCCCTTCAGACGGGAACTCTCCTGGTACAAATATAGCCACACACGAGCTATTGTTTCAGATAAGCATGTGAGAAAAGGCAACGTGCACACACGTACATACATACACACGCACACACATACACACAAGTCCAACAACAAAACTGTGGCTACTGCAGAGTTAGCATTGTATCAAATGAACGTCCATAAAAGACAGAATTTGAAAAGATATGTACAGGGCATTCGTGAAAGCCAAATTGCACCGCGAGGAGTTACAACCACTGTGTACTATACAGTCTTTTTTCTACAATATACTGCAAAAAACATCCCAGAGACCACGACGGCAACCCCACCTGGAAGCATCTGAACCAGAGAGTGCAGCACCTGAAGGACATGTGCTGCCCTCCACCGGGCCAGGCTCCTGCTTCTCGCTCTCTCCCATCTCCACCCAGCCGCAAACTACCCAGCAGCTTGGCAGGGAAGGGTTCAACAGGTGCCAAAGGCAGCAGACATTCCTTGGCATACTCCCTTTGGCTCTGGTCAGTGGGGCCCATGCTATCCAATCAGTGGGAAGGAGACACATAGGGATAAGTATCTTCCCCCATGCTCCCAAGTCACACGCAGGCACCTGCCTGAGGAAATGTTGGGAGAGCAGGGGCTGGTCCTAGAGCTGCAGGCTGGCCCAGGTCCTCCAACATGGCCGAATAGGATTGACTCCAGCCTCCATCATGGAAAAAGCAGGGGCCTTTTGGGCTGAAAATGTCTTTGCGAGGAAGGGCAGGAGTGCAGTGCTAGAGGCCCAGAGGGAGGAAAAGAGAAAGGAAGGAAAGGTGGAATGCCACCTGGTCAGCACCTCTGGCATCAGGGAGCTCTTGGGGGAGGGGGAAGGAGACAGAAAGTGTCAACTGGCAGGAGATTGACTCCCCAGGTTGAGACTCAACATCAGAGTCATATGAAGGCCTCCACTAAGACTGTTCCCCTATGACTTACACATTTCTAGAAGAATCTTCCTAAGGGCAAACTGCACTGGCTCCCTGGTGCTTGAAGCACTGCACAGGCATTAGCTCAGTCAGCCTCCAACGGGCCTGTGAGGTAGGGGGAAGGATGGAAAACCCTAGCCACAGGGTTGAGTTGTCCAAGCTGGTGGCCTCACTGGGATAAGAACACAAGCCTCCTGACTTGAAGCCTGTGCACAGGACTGGAGGGGCCTCCAGAAGTCATCTGTGGCCTGAAGGCAGGGCTGTGTTCGAAGAACGAGGCCCGAGGCCCGCCCTGGAGAGCTGTTTAGACAGAAAGAAGCTTGTCTTCTCACTGGGTTTTAACCTGCTGTGGTTGCTAATAGACCCTGGCTGTGCACTCTTTTGGGCCCCACAAAAATTTGCTACATTTTTTAAAGCACCACAGAGGAAAAATGGTTTGGCGCTGAGGCCAGGAGGATGGAGATGAAGGGGTGGGGGGAGGTGGTGTCCACAGCGTCTTTTGCTTGGTCCTTGACAGTCACGGGGCAGGTCACCTCTGCCCCACTGCTGTCCGAAGCCTTGCTGAAATGGGGAGGTGGACAGCTCCAGGGCCACAGAAAGGGGTTACTAAAAATGGCCCAGCACCTGGCAACGACAGAGCAAAGACCAGATGGGCCTTTGACCCAGGTCACGGACTTCCCTATCTCCCCCGCAAAGAAATTTCTAAAAAGGGACACTTCAGGATCTTCTCTCCAGGTAGGGCACCATCACTAAAGAGCAATCAGCCATCTGAAACTCAGTGCACCTACTCGTAAAAAGAGAAGTATCCTAAAAGTTCAAAGCCAGAGAGCACGGTGCTGAGGAGGCCAAGTTTGTGGGTTTAATCGTCCTGTGGGCCAGTCGATGTCACAAAGAGAAAACTCCAGCTCTCTGCCCCAGCCTGTACCCCAACCATTCAGAGGCCACAGGTTCCACAGGCAGGGTCAAGAGCGTCGGTTTTCCCAGGGCTATGATTGGGTTCATGCCAGTGGGTAGCGGTTTTAGCATAGCCAGTACATGTGTCTGGAGAGCCAAGGTCTGGGGGAGGCCAAGCACACTAGACCCAGAGCTACTGTCCAGGATGACAAAGTTCACATGGGCCCCCTGCTCAATCTGGGGGAGGTAGCTCTGCCAGCCAGGCCCCTGCCTCCCATCTTTCACACACCCTGTCCTCCTTCCAGGCTTCTCCAGACATTCCTTTTAACCTGGTCAGGAAAGTGGGGGTGGGGTTGGGAGAGAGGGGTGTCACAGATCTGTGCAGCTGATTTCCCTCAGCCTCTTATGAATGGCCCAGGTTATATTGTTGTGTTTTATTGTGTTCATTATTTATTTGTTATTACTTTTCATTTTTTCAGTTCTTGTCTTTGTCCTCAAAATGTAAGCAAGGACAGAAAGCACAGACTGTCAAGGAAATAGGGTACTGAAGGGCTGGCTTCTCTCGCTCACCTCTGGCCCAGGCTCCCAGACACAGGCAGGTCTCCAGCCAGCTGCGTGGCCCTGGGGCCCAAGCCTATGGACATTCTGGCCACAATCAACTCAATAGGGTGATTCCTTTGGCATCAGAGAAGCCAGTCCCTGACAGAAGGACAGGATGGCAAGGGTGCAGGGGCTTCTGGAGGAGCTGGGCTCTCTGGCCTGTGGCTCTCCCCAGGGGCTTTGACGCATGCGTGTTTCCTACCCCCTCCACCTATCTCTGACAACTGACTTCCTACAAATCCACGGTTAGGAAATTATTTGGCAACAAGGAGGCTAAGGCTGTTTTGTGGTGGCACAGTCTTTAAAAAGTTAAAAAGAAAATAGGAGACCCCTGAAAGAGGCTTTCACATTGGACAGGACACAAGTCCCACTACTTGTCTGAGCCAGGGTTGGCGGCCACTATCTCCTCATACTTCGGGGGTGGGTCGCTGTAAGAGACACTCGCCTCCTCACTGCTGCTCTCCTGGGGTGCAGTCACCTCCTCATAGGATGGGGGAGGGGTGGCACTGGACAGTCTGGAGAGGGCGAGCTCAGGGAGGTAGAGGGTGCTCTCGAGGCGGACTGTAGTTCTGCCCCCCCGACTGGGCCCTAGTGCCACCTGCGGGTTGCTCCCTGCCTCCCGGTGCCCAGAGGACTCCCCTTGGCTATGCACAGTGCCCCGGTACACCATGACCCGGGGCAGACTGTGCCCAGCGCGACTGGCTAGGTACCGGTTTTGAGCATACGAGGGGTGATGACGAGTGGCTTTCTGCAGCTGGCACCTCCAGATGATGAACAAGGCGATGACAATCAGCAATGCCACCCCTAGAAGGGGCACCACCACGTACATGGCATCCGAGCTTTGTGCGGGGTCTCGGACTGAGTAGACTGCATTCGGGTACCCCTTCCAGAACTCCATCTACAAAAGAATAAGAAAAGCCACTTATACTTACACACAAGAGTCATGCCCCAGGTGGACCTCAGAGCCCTTCAGCAAGTCAGGTATTATGTTCAGCGGGACCTGCAGCTGCTCCCCACCCTGCTCCAGCTGACCGGCCTATTAGAGAGCTATTAGAGAGGCTATGGAATGCACCAAGGACAATGGGCATGGCTCCCAAGTGAGGAGGTCCCCAGAGGCAGGCAGATGGGACTCTGTTCTTGTATGGCCCCACTGGCCCTGCCTTGGATGGGGCTGGCTTTTTCCTTCATTGCTTCTGATTCGTCTGAGATGCCAAGGCCTGCTCTGGTTATCCCTGAGACTAACTCTGCTCCCAGCCCCAGCCCCAGAGCAGTACATGCCGTTTTCTCTTTGTCCTCAAACACCTCCTTGACCTCCTCGTAGCTGCAGATCTCCTCCATGCACTCCCGCTCGATGGTACCCTGGCGCAGCTCCTCCAGGAACTCATTGGCACGAGGGAACCGCTTCAGGACCGAATGGGCGTTCTTGGCCTCCAGAAACACTGAGGAGAGAGCTGCACTGAGGCCTGGAATGGGGAGAGGCCCAGGGGCTCCTTCAGACCAGACTCAGCCCAGGCACAGAAGCACAATGATGGAAGGAAGCAAGACACAGCCAGCAGGCAAGACACCATCCCAGACATGGCTGGCCCTTTGTAAAAGGGATGGAAGGGCTGACTTTCTGTGACACCATGATGTATCTCCTAGAATCTCATGGACCCAACAAGACTCAGGCCTCTGGTGCTATGGAGGAATGTGGGATTCGACTGAGAGGGAAGTGTATGCTGCATAGGACCAAGGGGCACGAAGGATTTGGGGCATTGTAGTCATCAGTGAAAAAGTTCCCAGTATCTTCCACCTCACCTCAAAGAGTGAAAATCAGAGCCCTTATCATGAGAATTCATACCCCTTTGAAGCTGATGCTGGTGAAAAATACCAAATAGCCCCACAAGACTCTACCAGGGTGGGGTCCCTCCAGCTGAATGGCCACCTGTGCCATCAGCTTGCCTAGCATCAATAGCCTTGCCTGAGATAGTCTAGTACAAATGCAGGCTGGGGTAGATCAAGGGACTGGATGCACATGAACCTGAGAGTGCCTCTGGGAGGGCAGGTAGCAGGGTCTAGGTGGAGGATCTAAGCCTTTGTAGACTGGGTGCAGATTCCTCCTGCAAAAATGTCTTTGAGTGGCAGCTACATCCACCTATTGCAAAGGAAGAAACCCAGCTACGGTTAGGCTGACTAGCATGGTATGAGCTATGCACCCCCATAAACCTGAGCTGAGACTTTAGAGGATGAGAGAAGAGGTAACATCTGCTCCTGGTATTCCCCTGGAGGCAGGACTTCCTAATTCTCATGTCAGCCAGCCCCTCTTGGTGCCCAGGGAGGTAGGGCTTTGCCAGTAGGCAGGCAGGCAGGCAAGCACCCTTCCCCAGGCCCCACGGCCTGTCAGATTAGTTTCTCCACAGCGGCCTGGGTAGGTGCACATCTACAAGTGAGCACATGTTCCAGAAGGGAGTCAAAGAGTTGAGAGGGGAAAGCTGCAACCCAGACGAGCAGACAAGGGCCACCAGGACACCCCAGGGAAGGACCTGAAAGGTGTACACGCACCTTTCCCATGAGCCCCTAGGCACGGCCTTCCACCACTCAGCCTGGGCCCGGAAAAACTCACCTGCCATGGTGCTCCCTCAGATCCAGCGTCTCACTTGCCTGGCAAAGAAGAAAAGCAGAGTCACGGTGAAATCACACCCCCAAACCCACAGCGCACCCTCTTGGCCCTGGGATGTGACTCCCATGCCCACTGGCCTGATCAAAGTTCAAAGCAGCCCCTTAGGAGGCAGAGGCCCCTCTGTGCAGCCTCTCACAGTACTGCTTCCTGTCCTTCCCCGAGCTCTCCTCCAGAGCCCCCGAGGCCCAGCAGAGCCCAGAGCACATCTTCCAGCTATTTCCTCCAAGAACACATTCTGAGAGTCTAGAAGACCTAAGGGTTGACTTTTTTCTTTAAAAAAGAAAAACTCCTAAAGACCGAGGCTCCTCCTTCCTTGCTTCCCTCAACAAATCTTTGCACTTTTGAGTCAGAAAGGACTTCAGAGAGACAAGGACTTAGATGAGGTCAAGAAAACCAGCAGTGACAGAGACAGGACCCGGTTTTGGAACTAATTTTGCTCATGAGGCAAATCCCAGATACCTCTAATGACAAGCACGTTCCTTGAAAACAGGCAGTTAAGACGGCACCAACAACCATCTCCAAAGTCATGGCCCAAACCCAGATGACCTGCTGTGTTCATCTTCACCAGACAGGGTGGCAAGGATCTCCCGAAACCAGTCATCTCTCCTCTCTTTGCATTGAAGAAAACTGCAGCCGAGTACCAAGACATTGATTGACAGGATGAAAACTGAGATACTAACTAGACGCAAGCGTTGCCTCAAATGTGAGTTACCATCTGAAAGCCTCCTGCTCAGGAATTATCCAGCCAGTATGTAAACCACAGCCACAGCACACTGCCATCCCCAACACCCACTCTCACTCCTGCACAGATTCCAGAGCACTGGCCAAGCTGTCCACATCTGGGAGCAATCACTCCGCGGCTCCCCTCCCAGGCAGAAGCTCTGGATTTATGACTGACTGGATGCAAGACATGTGAATGGTGGCGCTCATTATGCTCCCCTTTTAGCCTAGGCTGCCAGGAAGTTCAGCGTTAACATTGACCATCAAGCACAGGCGCCCTGGAAGCCCAGCTGTTAAGCACATATGCTTGTCCCCTGCGACGTGGTATACACTTTTCTATTTACGTTTTCAGAGTCTTATGTCTATTTAAAATATATCTTCTAATCCTTTGGGCAAACAGGTAGAATATAAATCACAAATAAAATTAAAACTAAAGGAAAAACAGAAAATCTAAAATCTATCTATGGAAACACCATATTGAGGGGGCTTTTCTCTTTCAAACTCCACAAGAATCCCACCCAATACTATCAACGTGTGACTTTGTCAACAGATGGGCCTGCCAGTGTGAGAAAAGTTGACCCTCAATATTGATGAGAATAAAGATGGAATATAATCTCATAACCCTGCTTCCATTACGGATCTCTGAGGTTCCCCTAGAGCCAATGCCAGTCATGTGGCAAGGGTGTGGGTGTGGCATGCCTAACAGCAAGGTTTTTGATTGAAGAAAAATGGAGCTGTTGTGTCAGGGTTTGAAAAGAATGAGTAAACGCTTTACTAATAACTGAAGAGAGAAAAATATATGTTTCATTGCTTATCAAAGAGAACTGCAGTGTTTTTTAAAAATTTTTATGTGGAAAAATTACGTAACAGCTTACATATAGCCACCTCTTGTCCCAAACACACCCGACTTTGGTGTGTGCACACCCACACATATCACAGCCCGGAATGTGTGCTATCCTGACACCTGCAAAAGTCATTAGCTCATTTTAAAGCTTCAAACAAGCCAGGAACTCCCCAAAACAGCTCACAAGACATGGCCCACTCCATTTACAATTCTGTAGCCACCGTCACTGCTGCTGCTGCTGCTGCCAGGAGGCCTTCTGCCCCTCCTTCCCCAAAATTTAGCGCCTGCTTCTTCCCCTATAAATACACCATCAATAGGCCGTTACTATGGCAACAGTGAGGAAGCGTGAGGGCTCCACGACAGAGAATGCTGCTGCAGTCACGCATGTATATGTCCCTCCTGCCCCTGGTGGATACTGTAAGGCTGATTGTAGGCCGGAGGAATTTTTAACCCACTCCCCACAGGAACACAGCTGAATCCTGAAGCCCTGGAAAGGAAGGAAGGCAGGGACTGGCCACCACAAAGACCTTCCTTAACCCCACCCCAGGCTGAAGCTTCCGAATCACAGCACTCTGGGACATGCTCCCAGACTCCCTCGCATGGGGACTGGCGGCCATCAGAGCACCTGGTGTCCCAAGACGTGGCCTCCAAACCACTTCTCCAAATCTTAGCCCTTATTTCCCTCACTCAGAACTGATCGCTAGGAAAGCTTCTGTGATCTCCAGATCTCATGACTCATCAACCCACCCAGTGACACGGAACTCCCAAATTACGCTCTAACTCAAACTCTGGGCCCTCCTTGTCCCCTTCCACTCATGCCAGCCCTGAAAGTGCCTGTCCTCGCCCACCGTCGCCCACCACCAGCGCCCTGCCCACCAACTCCTGCTTTTGGCTCAGCAACACTCTTCGCCCGGGTCTGCTCAAGACCCCCAACGCCTTGGCCGGGCCCGGCCTCCAGATCCTCCCCCAACAGTGCCCCGCGCCCAGCTCGGTGGCCCTGAACACCGAACCCTGCCCTCGGGGCTGGGGCGCCCAACCCAAACGGCCTCACCGTTCTCCGGGGCCCAGGAGGCGGACGCCCTGTTTGCGCACGCAGCCCGCCACCTCGCTGCTGCGCCTCTTCCAGCAGGGCCCCTGTCCCCGCCCACCTGCTCCCCGTCGGCCAAGCCCCCCGGCCCAGCCCAGCCGTTTCCTCCCTCCCTCCCTCTCCGCCCCGCTGCCCTCCCGCCGCCCCCGGCGCCCCGTTGCCTGCCCGGCAAGGGCCAAAGTGCTCCTGGAGCTCCCACCCCTCGCATTCGGGCTCCCAGGCCCTGCCCATTACCTCGGTACCCCCCTGCCCCTGCTCTCCTCTGGGGGCTCCGCCGCTGCCCGCCCCCCACACCCAGCAGCGCCAGGTCTGGCCTCGCGCCCCGCGCCTTGCGCGCCACCCTCGAGCGCCACGACCACCGTGCCCCGATCGCCAGGCCGCGATCGTCGCGCCGCACCGCGCACTCGGCCGCCAGGCCCAGGAGAGGAGAAGGGGTGGGGGCGACGGGAGCGGGCCGAGGGGGTAGGGAGGGCGGGCCGGCAAGCTGGGCCGGAGGGGCGGCGGCGCGCACCGAGCACCGCGCGCCCGCGCCCCACTCCGCCAGCGCCGCCCCTGCCCCCGCCCGTGCCGCCGGGGGGCGGGGCCTGGCCGGCGGGCCCGGGACGCGGCAGGGACCCTCGGCCGAAGGCGTGGGCCTCGTCGTGCCCCCCGGCGCGGGCCCTCGGAAGCCCAGGCGCTGCAGCGGGCTCAGGTAGCCGCGCCCAAGACCAGCGCGCCAGGCGTCCCCGCGCAGCCCACCCCCCTAACTGTCCCCTAGCCCAGCTCACCTGTCATTCCGGCCGGCCCGCCCCCGAGTGCTAGCCGAGAAAAGTGAGGCGCAGGCCAGCAGCCTGGGCCCTCCTTGCCAGGGCTCCAGCGGGCCCGCAGAAGAAGGGCCGGGTCGAGGCCGCTTTCTGCCAATGACTGGGTGATCTTGGCTCCGTCACTTACTCCCCCCACCCTGCCCCGGGACGGCAGACTTCTCTCCTGTCAAATCTGGGAAATGGGGAGAATCCTGCCTCGCTCGCGGGGCTGCAGCAAAATAAAGGAGGAAATGAGCTTGGAAAACCCTTAAGGCACAGAAAGGGAAGAGGAAGGAATCTCCTGGGGCTGCAAGGGGAGCGTTGGCGTGGGGGCCCTCAAGAGGCTGCACTTTGGGAGGTTCAGCATGACAGGACGAGACGCTGGTAGCAAAGAAATGGCACTAGTCCAGGAAGAACCACACGACGTGGTGGACCGCTAAGAGAGGGCAGGACGTTTCGAGGGAGCTCAGGGTCTGGGTCTGCCAGAGCCTGGGCAGAGGCTCCTGCTGGGGTTTCAGGGCTCTTTTTGTTTTCTGCTCCTCTGGAGCCCAGCCAAGCCCAGCCCTGGAGTTGGCGCCCCCCTCCCCATTTGGTGTTTTTGGGCAGAATGAGCCTGAAAAGGCGTGTTTGGAACTACCCTCTCCCCCATCCCAGGCAGAGAAACCCCAGCCTGTCCTGCCTACTGCGGATGGACGGAGGGACGGGAAAATAGGGGGGCAGGCCTCCTTCACCGGGGATGGAGCCTCTCCCAGTCCAGCTCCCAGGGCTGGGAGGAAGTAGCCTTGGCCAGAGCTGCGCTCCCCCTCTTCCTCCCCTTCCCCTGCTCCCAATGGAGCGTTCCCTTCCATCTCTGCCTTCTGTTTTCAGACTCCCCCATGGCTTGCTTGCTCTTCTGTGGCTGCAGGAGCCCTCCTTTCCCATGACAGACCCTCTAAGGTTACCCCCATAAAAGCAGGAAGAGTGCACCCCTTGGCCTGTGAGGTGGGCTTCCACAGAAAAAAATCAAGATAATCTGGGGAGGAGAATAGGGGTCCTCTGGTGCCCAAAGGGCTGTGTATGTTTTAGAGGCGTCCTCAGTTCAGGGGGAGAGAGCCTAGGCCTTGGCTGGGGTTGGAAACAGTTTGGTGCTCTTCAGGAAATTACTTCCCGGATCTCCTACTCCACCACTATGATTGCATTCTGATCATAACCACCATGTTCACAGGCTACTTCACACAACTTTCAGTGTGAGGCAAGGATCTAGGGCTTCCGCTTTCCTCCTGGCACTCCCACCTAAGCTTCTGGCTCCAGCAACACTAGGCTACTTCTAGTTCCTGCTCGGCCCAGAATGCCTTTCCTCCCACTGTCAGCCTCTGTGTACTTGTATTCATTCTTCTCACATAGTTCAGATGACATCTCTACTCTGGGTCCTGCAGGATTCTCCGCCCCCACCCCTGTTGACTGTTCCATTCTCAGCGATCTGTCTGCAGAGACTATAAACACGGGGGCCTCTGTGGACACCAGGGGTGAGAAGGATTAAGAGCAGCTCCTCTGCAGTGTGCTGCCTGCTTTAGCCCTTTGTAGTACCACAGATCAGCTCCAGGATCTTCAGCAAGTTGACTTAACCTGTCTGCATCTCAGTTTCCTTGTCTGTCAAGCGAGAATGACAATAATATACTGCCTCAAACAGTGGTGAAGGGCAAATGGGATAATCATGTCAAGTGTACCTGGTGTTTAAGTATGAGCCTAATACATGTCAGCTTTTGCCTATCTCCAGCTGCATCGTGTCCATTTGGTTGCTCACTTGGGTTGCACACTTGCCTCCTCTATTTTGGGGCCAGGGACCTCGTCTCCTCATGTATCCCT
Source organism: Equus asinus (assembly GCF_041296235.1). Lineage (NCBI taxonomy): Eukaryota > Metazoa > Chordata > Mammalia > Perissodactyla > Equidae > Equus > Equus asinus. Next base: position 137,007,937 of record NC_091820.1, on the reverse strand, counting down.
AGCATCCAACACAGAGCCTCATGCACAGCAGGCTTACCAGATGCTTGCAGAGCTGAGGCAGGAGAGGCTGGGCTGCAGTGAGGAGCTGCAGTGGGAGTCAGCCTTCCACTTACCACCGAGATGTTGTTGCCAACACCACCAGCAGCTCCGGCCCCTGCTTCCTCCCATGGGGGCCCTGAGTCTTGGCTTCCTCCGGATCCTCTTCAGAGGGCTTTCTAGCTCTCCTCAGGAAGACTCAAGGCAATCTCGGGGTCTGGCTGGGGAGAGCTACAATCTTCCTTCCCTCCCCACCACCTGATTTCAAATCTTGCTCTGAACACTCCTCCTCTGCACCAGGATGGAAAGGCCTTGGCCACTGGCTACTCTGCCTTGGCCAGGCACCAGGCAGTTTGGTGCACTCAATGGACTTTATTTTTCCAACCAAATCACAATTATTTTAGCTTCCCCCAGACTACTGGCACAGTTCAGATCCTCATTAACTGAATCCTGGAGAGATATTCCTTCTCCCCCATCTCTGTTACATCCAGCGTGCACCGTTCTCTGACCTGCTGCATTGGTGATCTCAACAAACACACCTTGGCACACATCAAAATCACATGTGTAGGGCACTAACAATTGTGGGAGGTCTCAGCTCCAAAAGAGTGTATGGTATAGTTGCTCATAATAAAAACAAAAAAGATGGCAAAAGACAGATCATATTTCAATAAAAATTCCCAATACAGTGCAAGAGGACAGACCTTCTACCCAAACTTGTCCAAACTTCTAACCTGTCTTCATTTCTCATCCAGATCCCATCTGGCAGGACCACCTTCATAGGAGTTGGACCTATAGAGTCAGACAGGGCCTGGCACTTAGAAGGATTACCTATGCTTGGTTTAAGACTCTGCTGTCGCCATCTTTAAGTTCTTAGTACTTTTTGAGCAAGAAACCTGCATTTCATTTACCACTGGGCCCCACAAAGCTTATAGGCAATCCTGCTCCTTGGTAACATTCCAAACAACCTCAATCCTATCCCAGGGTCTCAACCACCCTACCACTCTTCTGACTCCTCCCCTCCTCCCCTCTGTAGGCCTTGGCCAGTCCCTCCTTTCTCACCCTTCCACTGCACCGATTCCATCATCTTCCTCCACATGGCCTCTCCCTAACCTCATCCCTGTGTCTCAACTTTTGGCTGAGACAAGTTCCCTTTTCCAGCCTCATTCTCTCTTGGCACCTCATTCTCTACCCTCATCCATCCCAGAATTGAACACTTCTATGAGCTGTACTGCCCCCATCCCCTTATGTCCTCACTGAGCCTCACCCCATCCCTAGCCTAAACACTGCTCCTTACCCCATATGAGCCTCAATTCATCTCTGCACGTTGATTAACCAATTGATTAGGTGTTACAGGCTGAATTGTGTCCTCTCAAAATTCATGTCGAAGACCTAACCTCCAGAATATGATTGTATTTGGAGATAAGGTCTTTATAGAGACAATTAAGGTTAATTGAGGTCATTAGAGTGGACCTAATTCAATGTGACTGGTGTCCTTATGAGAAAAGGAGATTAGGATGCAGACAAATGCAGAGGAAAGAGTGTGTGAGGACACAGGGAGAAGATGGCCATCTACAAGCCAAGGAGAGCGGTCTCAGAAGAAACCAACCCTGCCAACACCTTGCTTTCAGACTTCCAGGCTCCAGAACTGTGAAACAATGAATTTCTGTTGTTTAAACTGGCTTAAGCCAGTCAGTCTGTGGCATTTTGTATGGATGCCGGAGTAATCTAACACATCAAGTATTTATTCAGTGCTACGATGTGCCAGGCACTGCTCTAGGACCTGGGACCACAGAAGTCAACGAAACAAACAGAAACTCCTACCTTGTGGAGATTAGACAAAAAACAAAGTCAAAGATACAAGATGTTGGGTGATGATTGGTGCTATGGAGAAAAAATGAAGCAGAGAAGGGTCTCAGGGTGCAGAGTGTTTAAGTACAGTGGTCAAGGAAGACTCCACTGAGAAGATGGCATTTGAGCCAAGATTCAAAGGAGATGAAGGGTCGTACTATTCCAGGTCGGAGGATCCACACATGCAAAAGCCCTGCAACCAGGGGCTAGCATGTGCTAGCGTCAGCCAGGAGGCTGGTGTGCTGAAATGGAGTGAGTGAGAGAGGAAGACAGTAGGGGATGAGGCCAGAGAGGCCACAATGGGGGTGGTGAGAGATCCTGCCGGGCCTCACAGGCCATTGTAAGGACTTTGGCTGTTCGAGTGATGTGGAGAGACACTGAGGGATCTGAGTTAAGGGGTACCATGATCTGATTTCTATTTTCATAAAAATGATCAATCTGGCTACTTAATGAGAACAGATTGAAAAGAAACAAGGGTAGAAGCAGGGAGATTATTTAGGGACTATTGAAATAATCCAAGTGAGAGACAATGGTAGCTTACACAAGGTGGTGCAGTGGACTTGGTGAGAAGTAGGCAAATTCTGGGTAGATTTTGATGGCAGAGTCATTAGGGTTTGATGACAGATTTGTATTGGGCTATGACAGAAAGACAGGAATCAAGGATGGCTCCTGGGATTTTACTCAGAGGAATGCGAAGGGTGGAGGAACATTAACTGAATTGAGGAGGACAGCTGTGGAGTAGGTTGGAGTTGAGTTCAGGGGCAACATCAGGGCTGGAGATATAATTGGAGAATAAGTAGCATCTAATCAGTGTTAAAAGTCATGAGACTGGATGAGATCGACAAGGAAGTGAGTGTAGACAAAGAAAAGCAGCCCAATGACCAAGCCCTGTCCAATATTTAGAGGTGGCATAGATGAGAAGGAACCAGCAAATGAGACAGGGAAAGAAGGATCAGTGAGATAGGCAGGAAACCAGCAGAATGTAGAGCCAACTGAAGAAAGTATTTCAAGAAGGAGGGAGTGATCAATTCCTCAAATCCTACTAACTGAACAAGTAAGAGGAGGATGAAGAATTGACCACTGTGTTTAGCAATGTGGAGGTCAATGGTGACCTTCAAGAGCAATTTCCAGGGAGACGTGGGGTTCCAAGGTAGATCAGAGTGTTTTCAATCAAGAGTGGGAAAAGAGAAATTTGAAACAGTGAGTACTGACTGACAACTCATTTGAGGAGTTTTGCTATAAAGGAGAGCAGAGAAATGAGAGAGTGGTGTTGTAGGGATACAAGGGGACAAGATCAAAGTATTTTTTTTTAATATGAGAGAAATTACAGCATGGTAACATGTTTGTGTGCCAGTGAGCCAGTGACGAGGGAAAGACTAATGATGCAGGAGAAAGATGCACAGATGCAGGTAGGTGGGAGAGGTGATGGTGGAGCTTGGAGCAGTTCTCTTCTGATGGCTTCTATTTTCTCAGCAAAACAGGAAGCCAGGCCACCAGATGGGAGTGAGGGTGGGAGAGAGGTGGCGGCGGTTTGAGAAGAGAAGGCTTGAAATAGTCTTCTGGGAGATGGGGAGGCTGGATGTTCTATGGAAATGTAGCATGATTGCTTAGCTGAATTAAGGGCCCTCTTGAGATTTAATGGCCATTAATTTAAAGTGAAATTAATCAGCATGTCTGCATGGTTTTCTCTGGCCACGTTCAATCTCCCGCGTGCAGACCCAGAGTAGATAGAAAGTTGGATTTTATCACGGTTGACTTTTGTTATGAGTATAAGAAAATGACAGAGGGACACAAGAACTGCATGTAGATTCAAGGGAGAAATTATGATAATCGATCATTGATTTTAGGTTGGGTGTGAGGGAAGTAAGGATAGAGTCAGGGTTTGGTGAAGGACAGTGAAAAAAACAGGATTGTTAGTTGAAGCGTCCCGGTGGTGGTCAAAAGATTATTGGAGTTCTTGTAGTGCTGAAAGGAATGAGCTGGGTTTCGGAGAGCAGGAGGTCATGGAGGGGTGGTGGCAAGGTCTTAGGACATGACCACAGGAGTAAGTGGCTGTGGTAGGGAGGAGGGAAACAGCCTGGGTGGAGAGACCAGGGGCTCGAATCATCTACGTGGATATTGAAATCAGCAAGAATGTACATATTTAACCAATTCTTATACCAGGCCCCTTGAAGCCTTATCGCCTTTCCAACTCCTCACTCCATTCCTTGGACTCATTGTGAATCTGAGGGGCACCCCAATCCTGAGCTTCACCTCTTCCCAGAGCCTCACCTCTCCCTCAACCTCACTTGTCCAAGAGGTCACCCTATTACTGAGCCTAGGTCCTAGCAGGAGCCACGCCCCATGGCCCAATCTGTCATCCTTTACCTGAGCCTTGCCCCTGAGGGCTTACCACGTGCGAGGCACTATGCCTGGTGCTGACGACATAAAGGTGAGTCAAACAGATCAAGTCTCTGCCCCGCTTCCATTCTGGTTGGAGGAGAGAGACAATAAACTAGCAAACATGGTGAAAACTTAGGAAGGCAGTTGGTACACATATGATGGAGGAAACCAAAGTTGGGAAGAGGGCAGGGAGTGCCCGGACACTGGCTCTTACTTTGTCCTGATTCTAACCTAGCCTGGAGCCTCCCAGTCTTCGAGATCCCCACCCCAGGCCAGCTCATGGTGGCAATATGTAGCTTCAATCACTCCCCCGGAGTCTCCTCACCTCAACCCTGGCACTGACCTTGACGTCTTTGCTGAGCTTGACCCCAGACCGGGTACCATTGAGATCCCTGATTCTCATCTATTCTTCATCCACCCTCAACTGAGCTTCAACATCACACATCTTCCCCCTAAGTTTCACATTGTGCAGAGGCTTACTGTCTCCAAGAAATTTTCCCACCCCTGACCCTCGCTTCTAAACAGAGCACCCCTTCCCTGAGACCCACCCTCTCCTTGATCTGAAGCCCATCTGCTCCTGGGTCTATTCCTGACCCCACCCCAATACCCCAACTCAGACCATACACACCTCAGGCCTCCCTCACTCCACTCCCTGTCCTGCTCTAGCTCTTCTTCTCCACCGCTTAAACCACCCTCAGCACTCCTGCCTGCCCCTCGCTTTATTCGGCGACTCCTCACAACTCCATCCCTGACCACACACCACAGCCCTAAGCTTCCTCCATCCCCATTTCTTACATCGTCCTTGGCTGGGAGCACAAGCTCTGGAGTCAGACTGCCGAGATTCAAATTCAGCCTTTCCACCTGCTAACCACGTGCCTTGGGCAAGTGACTTTACCTCTCTAGGCCTCAGTTTTCTTGTATGAAAAATATGAATGCCAAGAGATCTGACTTCCAAAGGTCATTGTGAGGACTGAATGAGATAAGGCAAGTGAAGAGTTTAGCACAGCACCCAGTTCAATGAGGTCTCGATTAGTACTAGATACAAAAAGACGCTAGTCTTGGGCAAATGGTCTGGAACAGTGGGTGCTTCTGTGTTGATTTCTTTCATCTCAAGGACGAGACTCAGCCTGAGAATCTACACACCATCACAAGAGAGGTTCTACCCTCACCACTCCTAGCTTTGGGATGCTCCCAGAAAATTCTGATGTTCTTTTAACAAACTCTGGCAGGAGAAGTGGGACAAGAAGCGAGGCTGTTGGTCTTGAGGTTGTAGGACTAGGAGTGTCAGAGCAGCTTTTGTCTCCCCAGCTGGTGTTGGCCTGCATCTCAGTAATTGGCCTCAGTGCTGAGAATCCTCCTCCATGTGGCTCAGGGTGTTCCTTCGGGAGCCAGAGTCTGAGGGTCCACACTCCTAGGAGCTTGAAGACAACTGAGAAACTGCACAAGATTCGAGGCTGCTCCTTTCTGAAGAGGAAAACAAAGTTCCCTCAGTGGCTAAAAGTTTCCTGGCACCTCTGCCTTGGGGTGGAATTCCCTCCCTTTCACTGGGTAATCATTGTCTCTTCGGCCACATGCCCTACTTGTGGCAGAGGAACCTCTAGACCAATATTTCTCAAAGACTATGATGCACAGGAATCATCTGGGTTGCTTTTCAATCATGGCAATTCTCATGTCTTGGTCTACATCCCCTACAGAAACAGTAGGCCTGAGGGGGGAGCAAGAGTTCTGCATGCTTACCCAACATTCAGCATGCCAGTGACTTGGTGATGTGAATGTGGGGCTCTGGGTAGGCCAAACTTTCAGAAACATTGCTCTAATCTTGACTTTCTTCACAGGAAGTGCCTCCTTCTCTCTCTCTCTCTCTCTCTCTCTCTCTCTCACACACACACACACACACACACACACACACATAAACACACACACACACACACACAGTGGCGGTAGCAGAGAGCTCCCAGAGGATGGATTGTAAGAGTAAATAATCTGACCTCAGGTTTGGGAGGTCAAGTGAGCAAGTACACGAGGTCCTTAGAAACCCTGGGAGCCAGCAAGAGCATCTCAAGGCCGGGGACAGGGCTCCTAGGAGGTCTGAGTACAGTTGCCTGGGCTGGCCAGGCTCAGTCCAGGGCTGGAGAACCAAAGACAGGGCTAATGGCCATTATATAGCATGACACACCCACACACACCTTCCGTACCAACATACACACACACCTGGAAAAGATGCTTAAGCAGACAAGCTCCCACTGACCTCGGCCCTGGTGCACTTCATTTTCCCTACTGCCGTCTCCTGGACACTGTGGGCACTGTAACTACCACCATGACCACTGGCAAGTGCATTCCTTTCTTATGCCAGGCCTCTCTGGATACCCTTATCATAAAAGTTATGTCAACCATGCTTGTGGGCTCCAAACTCAAGTCCAAATATATTCCCTGTCCCTGACTCTTATTATTTGAGGTGGGCTGCTGGAATCATACCAATTTTCAGAAAGAATTGAGCTTCATTGAGCCACTGCCTTGACTGGAATGTCCACCAAGCATCGGAAGTACCATTGGCCACCAACCTCTGGTCTTTGGGAGTGGACATTTTATGAGAGAGGATGCTGATGATGGATGCAAGAGATCAAATGACAACTGTGGTAGTCAGAGTGGACAGAGCTTCTTCTATCATCCTGCTCAAGCCACAGTTGCCTCCTTGCTCTTCCAGGAGCACCATAAGCATGTTCCTGCCTCAGGATGCTTGCACTTGTTCACTCTACCTGGAATTTTCTTTGTTCAAAGTCTATAATAAACATTTGTTGAATAATCACTATGCACAGGTATGTTCTAGAGGCTGAGGACACAGCAGTGAACCAAGTTGACTAAAGGCCTTGTCTTTCTGGACATCACAGCAAGGGAAGACAGATAACACATTAATAAATAAGTGCAATATAGATGATATTCCATCAAATCCAGGATGACATCAAGTGCCTGACCCGGCAATTAAGCCATGATGCAATGCTTTCTTGGTACATATAATTTTTATTTTGTACTTATTAAAAGAGCTTTTTTAGACTTTATCAGACATTGATTTCTACCATAGTTCTTTCTGGTGCTTATATAAAGAGGAAAATATAGGCGTGACATCAGCATCAAGGCAGAGTGAGTTGTTCCCTTTGTCTCTCCCCTCTAAGTTACAACTAAACAGACATCCATTGACCAACAGAGGATTCCCTACACAGCACAACAGGACACCTGAGAGATCCACACAGCCGTATATCTGAAGGTGGGCCATCTGGACCCCCAGGAAGCAGTGGAACTAGGGGAGTGAACCCCTTTCCCTCCCCAGCAGGAGTGATCCAGGTCATACATCCTCACACAGTGGCAAGTGAAACTGTGAGTGGAGGCGGGGAGAGCCCATGTGTAAACGCTTGTGGAGTGGCAATAGCCCAGCCCACAGGAGTGCCCACTGCACTATGGTGGGCCCACTAGACTGAACGCTCTCCACCAAGCTGAAGTGGCTCAGCCTGGGTGAAGGTGCCCCACCCAAGCAACAGGCTCTGCCCATGTGAGCATGACCAGCCAACCAAGCATGGCGGCCCTGCCCATGGGAAATTGCCCAGCTGAGCCCCTGAAGTTTGGCCTATTCAAACTCAGAGCAGCCTGACTGGCAAAATTATGAGCAGACAGGGTGGGAACAGAAAAAACAGCTCCGGTCCCCCGACCCCCAGCAGTGGCAGGTGGAATCTGTGACCAGAAGCAACAGGAACCACAGCAGAACCGGTGACCCAGTCCCCAGTGGCAGCAACACCAACACCAGCACCACCAGCTGCAGGGGCTGCATACAAGTCCCCAGGTCCCCAGGCACTTGCCAGTAACAGCAACCATTGTGGTGCAACAAGCACCCCAAGATGACCTGGGAACGGCAGCACAGGTGGTGCATGGGACAGCAGTGTCTGAGTCCGCAGAGAGCCAGTGAAGGAACACTAGACTAGGTGATCAGAACCAAAGTAACCAAAGCTGTACCCAAATAAGAAAAGGTGATTACCACCACAAATGCACTAGGAGAGGATCAATTCATCAAACACCACAAAGAACTACAGTAACACAGCATAAGAGAAGGAAAATGACAATTTTCCAGAAACCAAACCAAAAGTCACAGAAGATTACAATCTGAGAATTCAAAATAGCTGTCATAAGGAAACTCAGTGAGTTACAAGAAAACTCAGAAAGACACTTCAATGAGCTCAGGAATAAAATTAATGAACTGAAGGAATACTTCACCAAAGAGACTGAAACTCAAAAGAAACAAAACAGAAATTCTGGATGTGAAGAACACAATTAATAAGATAAAACGTAATGTAGAAAGCATAAAAAATAGAGTAGACCTTATGGAGGAGAGAATTAATGAGATCTAAGATAGAAATCCAGAAATGCTTCAGGTGGAGGAGCAGAGAGAACCAAGATATTTAAAAAATGAAGAAATTCTTTGAGAAATATCTGACTCAATTAGGAAAAGTAATATAAGGATTATAGATATCCCAGAGGGAGAAGGGAGAGAGAAAGGAGCAGAGAGCTTCTTTAAAGAAATAATACCTGAGAACTTCCAAACCTAAGGAAGAATCTGGACTTACAAGTACATGAAGCTGATAGAACTCCTAATTACATCAATACAAAAAGACCTTCTCCAAGGCATTTAATACTAAAACTGGCAAACATCAACGGCAAAGAAAAAACATTAAGGGCAGCAAGAGAGAAGAAAATAACCTACAAAGGAATCCACATCAGACTTTCAGTTGTCTTCTCAGCAGAAACCTCACAGGTTAGGAGAGAATAGAATGATATATTCAAAGTACTGAAAGACAAAAACTTTCAGCCAAGAATACTCTATCCAGCAAAACTATCCTTCAGATAGGACAGAGAAATAAAAGCTTTCCTAAATAAACAAAAGCTGAGGGTGTTCATTGCCACTAGATCCGCCTTACAAGAAATGATCAAGGGAGCCTTCCTACCTGAAACCAAAAGGCAAAGTTTTACAAAGCCTTGAGCAAGGAGATAAATAGACAGACAAAATCAGAAAACTGCAGCTCTCTGTCTGAATAGGTTACCAAACAATTATAACATAAAAGATAATGGGGAAGAAAACATCAAAAATAACTATAAACACTTCAATTTAGTCACAAACTCACAATACAAAAGAGAATAACTTGTGACAACAAAAACATAGAGGGGGAAGAGGAAAGCGATGGAACCTGCTTAGGCTAATGGAGATAAGAGACTACCAAAAAATGGACTATCTCATCTATGAGATCTTTTATACAAACCTCATGGTAAACACAATACAAAAAAATCAGAGCAGAGGTACAAATCTTAAACAAAGGGAAAACTTAGGAAACCATCACAGAGAGCCACTAAACTGAAATAGCAGTTAGAAATGCAAGGGAAAAGGAACAATGTAAATATAGAAGAACCAGAAACCAAGAGATTAAATGGCAGTATTAAGCCCTCATATGCCAATAATCACTCTAAATGTAAATAAGTTGAATTCATCAATCTAAAGACATAGAGTGGCTGGATGGATTAAAAGACAAGACCCAACAATATGTTGCCTCCAGAAAACACATCTCAGCTCTAAAGACAAACATAAGCCCCAAGTGAAAGGATGGACGATAATACTCCAAGCAAATGGCAAGAAAAAGAAAGCAGGTGTAGCCATACTTATATTAAACAAAGCAGACTTCAAGATAAAAAAGATGATGAGAGACAAAGATGGGCAGTATATAATGATAAAAGGGACATTCCACCAAGAAGACATAACACTTATGAATATATATGCACCCAACAAAGGACGACCAAAGTACATAAAGCAACTATTAATAGACCTAAAAGAAGAAATTGACAGCAACACAATAATAGTAGGGGAGCTCAACACCCCACTTATGTCAATGGATAGATTATCCAGACAGAAAGTCAACAAGGAAACAGTGGCCTTAAATAAAACACTAGACCAGAAGAACTTAGATATGTATAGAACATTCCATCTTAAAACAGCAGAATACACACTCTTCTCAAGTGCACATGGATCATTCTCAAAGATAGACCATATGTTGGGAAACAAGGCAACTCTCAATAAATTTAAGAAGACTGAAATCATGCCAAGCATCTTTTCCAACCACAATGCTATGAAACTAGAAATCAACTACAAGGAAAAAGCTGAGAAAGTGACAAATATGTGGAGACTAAACAGCACGCTGATGAACAACCATTGAATCAATGAAGAAATCAAAGGAGAAATAAAAATACCTGGGGGTAAATGAAAATGAAAATACAACATAGTAACTCTTACGGGATGTAGCAAAAGCGGTACTAAGGGTGAAATTTACAGCAATACAGGCCTACCTCACCAAACAAGAAAAATCTCAAACAAATAATCTTAAACTACACTTAACAGAACAAAAAGAAGAACAACAAACCAAGCCCAAAGTCAATAGAAGGAGGTAAATAATAAAAATCAGAGCAGAAATAAATGAAATAGAGACTTAAAAAACAGTAGAAAGGATCAATGAAAATAAGAGCTGGTTCTTTGAGAAGATAAACAAAATTGACAAACTCTTAGCCAGACTCACTAGGAAAAAAAGGAAAATACATACAAAATAAATTGGTTAAAGTAAACTTGCTCACATTCAGAGGCCGACTCTATTGAATCACTTTTTGACTGAAACTTGTGGATGGCCCTGTCTTCTCACACCCCATTGTCCTCTCTGCTGTGAGGAGTGCTGGAGGAGATGGCCTTTCTTTAAAGGATGTACTGTTTCAAAGCCTTCAGGCCCTAAGGCAGGCTTTGCAATAATGACTAGAGGATAGCCCACTTTGGACTCCTGCTTGGAGAAGGTAGCTAATGTAACTGATCAAGTTTGACTCACCAGCTTGACACCACTCCATCCCCATTGCCATTGGTTCCTAGAGGTTAAAGGAGCGATTCCCTATCATCTTGGGGGTTTCTCCTCCAGCACTGACACCCTGCAAGTTTTGATGTTCACATACGTGTCGTGATTGGTGCTTGGCTGTCAGCATCGTACGGTGAGAGTCATCCTGATTTCAGAGACTAAAAGTTGAAGAAAATATGAAAAAAATGTACTTGTTAGCATGTCACATGGTAATAAGGCCTATAAGGAAAAATAAAGCAGAAAGGAGGGATGAGAAGGGCCTGGGGGAACATTTGCATAGCATGCAAAGTAGGTAATGAAGATAGCAGACATATGAGAGAAGAGTATTCTAGAAAATAGGAACAGCAAGTGCAAAGGTCCTGAGGCAGGCGTGTGTTTGGCATATTTGAGGAACAAGGAGTGGTGGAGGGCTCTGCTTTGGCATTCTGGTGACCTTTGCACATCTCCACAAAGACAATGTAGGCAAAGCTCAGCGAGAGCCTGACTCCAGTCTTAGTGGAGTGTCCCATGATATTCCCAGGAGCATCAGAAGATAGGCAGTCTTGTGAGGAGCTGTCACAAGACCTTTTCTCATTTGCCTTTCTGTTTGCCACGAGGCATTTTCTCATCCACTTCCCTGGTTCCAGTGAGGGATGGAACAAAGGCCTCTCCCTACCTTAGGGTGCAGCTGCAAACAATACAGCTGCTTTGCTGTGGCGTAGAAGTGGCTCCTCAGCAACAGAGGATCCCACCTCTCGTAGTGGCCATTGCCCAATCCTGTGGAACCAGGGACACGAGGAAGTGACAGGAGCTCAGTGCGGAAGAGTGGTGGCAGATGAGCTCAAATGAGGCCACTTCTCCTCCACTCTGAGCTGCTTCCCAGCCCCTGATTTCTTTCCCTCAGAGCATCTGCCACTCTTCGCCATCTTTCTGATTCATTCATGTTTCCTTGCGGTCTGGCTGCCTCCCCCACCAGATCGTCAGCTCCTCTCTGTAGACTCAGCTCCTTTCTAATCTCCTTTCCCGCCACACAGCCCAGGAATTGTACCTACTTTTTTCAGTTCTGATTATAAAAATAATACGCTCTTGTTGTGGCAGTTTTAGAAATAACCACTCACAATCCCACCAGCCAAAGAAAGCCATTATTAAAATTGTATATATTGTCTTCCTGTTTTTTCACTCTACAAATCCAATTTTACATCATTTAGTTCATACAATGTAAAGATGTTTTAAAATTTTCCTTCGTTTTTTATCTGAGTATAAAAGTCATTGCACATGCATTATAAATATATTAGAGTAAAACATACACATATAAAATACAAAGTGAAAAATCACCCATAATCCCATCCCCCGGTGACAATCACTTTAGTATTGGAATCTATCCGTCTGGATGTTTTCTTGTCACACGCAAAGGAACTATGAGCTGCTTTTTTACCCTTAACGAGATCCCATGGTCTCAGGGGCGGTTCTCCTCGTTGGCGCCTGCGGAGGATGGTGGAGCCACCGTTTCCTGACTTCCTACCCCCTCCTGCTTCCAAGCCCTGTTGCTTTCTTTTCCATTGAGAACGATGCCGGTGTGGCCTCGCTTGCACACATATCTTTGGCATTTGACCTTTCCTCCCTCTGCTTTCATACTTTCAAAGCCCTTCCCCACCCCCAACATTTAAAAAAAAATACTATTTTCACTGTACATTTTTATGTTTTCAATAGTCCATGTAAATTTTTAATCTGTCTGGAATTGAATTTGGTTTAAGACTTAAGCTAGGGATTAGCTATACTTTGCTAATTGTTTAATCTGTTTGTGGAACACCATAATTTCTCTTGCAGTGTTGGAAGGAAGGGGTGGCTTAGGGGAATTGAGCCCCTATAATATCCATGAATATTGGATTAATTATCCAATAATTATCCTCCAGCGTTTCTTGGTTATGGACAATTAATATTTCCTCAGCCTTCAAGAATCCCCTCCCCTTCTCACTGACCGGAGGGTCACCCTGAAGATTCATTCCTCTAGAAAGCAGCTCTGGAGCCACAGCCGACCTACGCTGATGGAAACGCCAGTCCTGCCATGTTTTTGTTATATATCGTTGGCTTTGTTTCTGGTCAAGTCCATCTCTTCCTGTGCTGTCACATGCTGTCAAGACCAACGTAGCTGTAACACACCTGTTAACACGTGGTAGGTCAAGTACCCTCTCATTCCTTGCCTCTGCTCACTTCTATTTCTTCCCCTCAAATTTCCTTATTGCTCACTTAGTCTTCTATCTAAACCCTAGAATAAATTCATAAACTTATGAAAGAAAAATTATACCATTGCTATCTTGGTAGTAATTGCATTAAATTCATGGATTAAATTTGGAGAAAGCTGATATCTTTACTGTAAGAATCTTTTCAATCAAGCTGCTGGTATTCCTCTTTATTTTCCTAAATGTTGCGTGATGTCCCTCAGTAAGATTTCCTGGTTTTCTTCTTATAGGTACTGCATATTTTTTAATGTTTTATGTATATTTTGTATATATATATATATATCTCATATATTATATAACATATAATAGATATGCATTTCTTGCAATTATGAATGGGATCTTTTTTCTGGCTGGTTATTGTTGGTTTATGAGAAAGGTGTTGATTTTTATAAAATTATCCTGTATCCATCTGCCTTGCTAAAAACGTTTCTTAGTTAATTATCTGTAGTTTCCTAAGCAAGCGATTGTAGCATTTGCAAATAATGACAAATGAGTCTCTTCCTTTCCAACATGCCTCCCCTTTGTTTCTTGTCCTTGGCTCTCGTGGTGATGCCTCTGGTGACTCACGGTGCGTACTGACATTTCCTCCACCATCGCTTCCCATACATTTAATATATTATGTCGAGGAAGAATCCTTTTATTCCTAGTTCACTACTATTTGTTAGTTTAATCAGGAATGGAAGTCAAATTTTATTAAATAACTTTTGTTTACTTACAGTATTTTTTAAATAGATGCAAACAATTCCATTATATGGAGGTTTTGAAATAACCCTAACAATTCCTCAGGTAGTTGGAGGCTTTGGTTGTTTCTATTTTTTATTACTGTAAATTGTGCTGTAAATGAATATCTTTTCCAAAAATAAGTATGCGTCTACTTTTTTTTATTTACATGAGCAGGAAGACAGGTGAGCGATCGAGACTGTCAAGCATCTCCCATGTGTCTGGTATTGGCGTTGGTGTTTCAAGCGTGTTGGTCTTTTTGGTTCATCCATGCTTGAATTAGTTGGGGGACCCCTCCGGCAGCTAACAAAGTTTTAGTGAACTTCTTTACAGTGAATAGGAGGTGGCTAACACAGAGTAGTGTCATTATTCTTTTTTTAGACTTCTATTCATTTCTCAGGTTAATTCAGCTCTAAATCGCCACTGAGTGCTTCTTGTAAGTCAGGGCTGATGTGGATTAGAGACAGAGTCTCCCCAGCCTCGGCCTTCCCCGGGTCTTCAGCGAGTCAGAATATGCATCAACTTCTTAAAAGTAGAATTATGGGTCCCAAGTAGTAAAATTCCTGGTGAAAGAATGTGAACCTTTAAAGGGTCTGTCCCTGAAGAGCTGAGCAGCTATACAACAAGGGTGACACAAACCCCAGCGCATAAAAGTGTTCATTCCACCTCACCCTTGCCAGCAAGAAATGTAGTGATTCAATTTTCTTTGCAAAATTTATTAAAATATTTCATTGTTTTAGTTTATATTTTTATCATGCTTTATTTTTCACATATTCATTCACTATTTTCCTTTTCTGTGAATTACTGTGTGTTCTCCTTTTTCTGCTGCAATCTTAATGTTTTTCTTATTGATTCACATATGCTCACATGTGCACAGCAGGTACACTGATAGGTGGCATGTATGTTAGGCTTTTTTGTTGCTTATCTTCTCGGCACACAGAACTTCATTACTTTAATGTAGATAAATCTATTGTTTTGCTTTTCTTTTGTGATTCTTTCCATTTCTTTTAAACATAGAAAGCCCCATCCATCCAGGGATCAGAAAGATATTTCATACATTTTTATCGTAGCTTTTTATGGCTTTACAGTTGGAGCAAAAAATAAATACAGAGGCCCAGAAGTGGTGGAAGCTCACAGAGTGAGGTGGGATTTACATCACTTTCATGGCTCCTGGGCCTTTGCCATGGCTGCGTCCTGTCTCTGTAAAGTCCACCCTCCCACCCCCACCTTCTCTAACTGGTGACATCCACTCAGAGCTCAGATCCAACAGAAGCCTGTGCTGACACTTTTCTAGCTAGAAATGGTCTCTCCATCATTCTTACCTCCACTCAACGAACCACTACATGCTTCCATTAGAGCATCTCCACTTCTTTCATTGTTTTTTCAATATAGATCTAATGATTGTCCACTCTGTTCCCTGGACTCTGGAGAGAGTGGGGAATCAGTCTTGCTTGGCCCCACTTTATGGTACTTATAGTTCAGAGGTGGAGGCAGAAGCTAAATAAATATGTATTCAATATATTCAAGTCCATTTATTCACTAATTTATTCAATAAAATAATATATAAGTACAAATGAGATGATTTGTATTGCTACTAGAGTTTATGACATGAAAGGGGAGTTATTCAAAACAATGCATTAAGATTAGAATAAGAAACAAGAGGCATACATATTGCAAAAATGTATCATTATTTGCAAAGTCTATGATTGCTTGCTTAGAAAGGTAAAGATGATTAAGAAATCTTTTTAGCAAACCAGATGGATACAAGACAATTTTACAAACGTCAACACCTTTTTTATAAATCAGCAGTAACCAGCTAGAAAATATAATGAAAAAATATCCTAAGCACATTCACAACTTCCCTTCTGAGGAAGTGATATGTAAAGTAAGACCTAAAAAAAGAGATGGAGTCAACCATGTGAAGTGGGTGTGAGGGGCTAGGGATAAGCATTTCTGGCAGAAGGAATAGAAAGTGCAAAGCCCCAAAGCATTAAAGTGCTTGATGCTCAAGGGCCATAAAGGAGGTCAGCGTGGCTGGGGCATGGTGAGCAAGGGTCAGGGGCAATGAGAGGAGATGAGTTCATAGAGAGGGCTGGGGCCAATCTGTGCAGCACCCTAGAGGACTTTGCAAGGAGTTCACAATCTTTCTAAGTGCAATAGAATGCACCGGAGAGTTTTAAGCAAGCAAGTGACATGATTGGGTTTATATTCTATAAAGATCACTCTAGATGCTGTGTAGGGAGTAGACTGTAAGGAGCAAGAATGGGAAGAGCCCAGTTAAAAAGTTATAGCAGTAACAGTTGTGAAAGATGGTCGTGGGAGCTTTGGAGGTAAAGAGTAGTAGATGGACTCCAGATAGATTTTGGCGATATATCCAACAAGATGTGGATGTTGAGTGGGGAAGGAAAGTTTAGGAAAAGGGTGGCTGTATGCGTCTGCTGGGCTGGCCATAACAAAATACCACATACTGGGGGCTTAAACAACAGACATCTATTTTCTCAGTTCTGGAGGTTAGAAATCCAAGATCAAGGTGCTGGCAAATTCTGTTCTCGATGAAGGCCCTCTTCCTCGCTCACAGATGGCAACCTTTTTGCCATGTCTTCACATGGCCTTTCCTCTGTGTCAGCATGGTAAGAGAAGAATCTCTGGTGTCCCTTCCTCTTCTTATGAGAACATCCTATTGCATTAGGTCCCTACCCTTCTGACCTCATTTAACCTTAATTACTTCCCTAATGGCCCTCTTTCCAAAAACAGTCACGTTGGGGGTTAGGGCTTCAACATATGAACTTGGGGAGGACATAATTCAGTCCACAACAGAGGCTTAAACAAGAAATGTATCGTCTCACAATTCTGCAGGCTAATAGGTCAAGTTCAGGATTGGTTTCTTCCAAGGGCTTTGAGGAAGAATCTGCTCCAGGCCTGTCCCTCAGCTTCTGGTGGTTTGCTGGAAATCCCTGATGTGCAGAAGCATCCCTCCCATCTTCACATGCCCTTCTCCTCCCTGTGTGTCTGTGTGCAAATTTCCCTCTTCTTATAACAACACCAGCCACTGGATTAGGGCCCTCCCTACTCCAGCACAACCTCATCTTAACTAACCCCGTCTACAATAGCCCTATTTCCGAATAAGTTTACACCCTGAGGTACTTGGAGTTAGGGCTTCGCCATATGATACATCTTAGCCCATAACAGCAGATTTCTTAGAGAATTGGGTGAATGAGTGTTCAATCTACTGAAAGAGGGAAGACTATGAGGCAAACAAGCCCATGGGGTATCAAAAGTTCTGTTTGGGGCATATTAGGTTTGAAATGCCAATTAGATATCTAAATTTGGGGGTATAAAGTAAGCAATTGCATATAAGTCTGGTTCAGTAAGGCAATGTGGGATGTGTGTGTGTGTGAGAGAGAGAGAGAGAGAGAGAGAGAGAGATTTAAAGTTATGGGACTGGATGTGATCACATAAGGTGTGAAAAGAGGTAGAGAAAAATCCAAGATGCAAGTTCTGGGCCCTCCAATGTCTAGCAGTCAAGAGGAAGAAGTAGCAAAGGAGAATGAGAAGGAGCAGCCAGTGAGGTAGGAGATGGGGGAAGCAGAAGTGAGGTGTCAAAGAATCTTAGAAAAGAGAGTTTAACAGAGAAAAGGGGTTGGCCAGTGAAACAACACTGCTGAGAGCCGGAGTAACACCAGAGCAGAGAAGTGAAGAGCGAACTTGACAACATGGAGTTCACAGACCACCATGGTCAGAGCTATTTCAGTGAAGTGGTAGGAGGCAAGGGTGGATTCAAGCGTGTTGACTACACTGGGAAGAGAGAGCAAGGAGAGGCAGTACCTGGAGAGAAGTGCTTTTAAAGGGAGCAGAGAAATGTAGCACTTGCTGGGGAGGGATCTGGGAGTGAAGAGATGACTTTTTCTCAGATGGGAAGTATTACACCATATTTGCATGATAGGGAGAAT
Source organism: Equus asinus (assembly GCF_041296235.1). Lineage (NCBI taxonomy): Eukaryota > Metazoa > Chordata > Mammalia > Perissodactyla > Equidae > Equus > Equus asinus. The sequence goes on along the minus strand of NC_091820.1, from coordinate 136,989,859 downwards.
CTGGTGATGCTAGAGACAGGGGCAAGTCGGAGAGAATAGGATCCAGAACACAGAGAAAGCATCAGCCTTAGAAAGGAGAAGGGATACTTCCAACATGTGAGCTTGAGGAAAGGAGAAAAGGTTGAAAACAGAGGAAGGCAGATTAATAGGCTTGGTGATGGGATGATGAGGGAGTTCCCTTTCCATAGCTTCTAATTTCTAGGTCAAATATGGACAAGGTAAGCAGGAGGGACGTGAGGACTTTAAGGATAGAGCAAATCATCATTCTGAGAATGGACTGGAAAAACACAAAACGCAAAAGTCCTTCCAAGCAATGAGGGGTGCCTGGACAAAGTTGGAGATCATCAGTCTATAGGGGAGCGCAATCTGCCAGCTTGGGTGATTCTCTCTAGCAACACAGAGACGCTTAAGTGCAGACAAACAGAGCACAAATAGCTGCGTTCCTTGAAGGCTGGGGATTTGCCAGTCAATCATGACAGAGGGAAAGAGGCCACAGGGAGTGATTATGTGACAGATCATGACTCTGAGGCATGTCGAGAGTAGAGAAGGGAGATATACCAGGGAACTGACCGAGGGCTAGACTGAATCTTGAGAATAGGATTCTCTCTGGCCCAGAGTAGGCGCTCAGGAAATGTTAAGTGAATTGGTCACAAGGGGTGGGGGTTGGGGGTGGGGGGCACTGGAGAGCCGCAATACTGCAGTTATACACCAGGGGGCAAGAGATGCCAAGAAATGAGTCAGACCAAGCCCCGCCTGAAGTTTGGGGGCTGTGTGGCTGGAGCTCCAGTGGCCCTCCTGCCTGCTCTAAGCTTTCCTAGGACATGGGGTGAATGATGCTGCCTACCCAAGCTGGAGCCCACTGTAGGTACCACCAGATGGCTGGTGGTGGTGTGTGTGAGGCAAGAACAGAAGAAACCATGAGCCCTAAGACACAGAAAAGGGAACCTCCTTCATTTATACCCATCCTGTTCTCCTGGCCCATGTCTGGGCTCTGGGCAATGCCCCAGCCCTGAGAAATCACAGGAAACAGACTCTGAGTGTTCTTGGGCACCCTAAGGTTTGGGAAATCGGTACCAAGAAGCCCAACCTATGTGCTGGCCCTGAGGAGCCATCAGACCTCCTTGCTGAGGCTGGTACCATGGCATATAGCCTCACAGGCTGGCCCCAATGTAGAGGGCCCCTAGAGCTAAGTGCCCAGAACCTGGAAAGGTATTGGTCCTGAAGCAGAGGCCTGGGAAGGCTCTGGTGAGGAGGAGAGAGCCCATTGCTCAACAGATCTTCCCTGATGCCTCCTATATGCCCAGCCCATGCTGGGAACACAAGACAATGAACACAATCCAGTCATCGGTTCAGTCCTTAACCCCCTCATTCATTCACACTCTCCTTGCCCCATACCATGTGTCAGTGAAGGAAACAGACAATTATGTCCAAGAGTTATGACTGGGGAAAGGAGGAGTTAAGGCTGATATCTTACTATTAGCTTGGGTGACTAAGAAGATGAAGATGCCTGTTCCTGACAGGGGAGCGGTTTCAGGAGATGCTGAAGAGCCTGTTTGTGGCTGTGTTGACGTTGAGGTGCCTGAGAGACACCCACGGGGAGATGTCCAGTATGCAACGGGATCTCCAGGTTTGGAGGCCAGTTGGGAGAGCTGAGGTGGGGGATTGAGGTTTGGGAGTCATGGATCACTTCCCAGGTGGAGGCTGTGTGCTGGGGTGGGGGAAAGTGCAGTAGTCAAAGGAGGAGGTGGGTCTGAAGGGCACCTTCCAGGGGACTGCGGTCCTAAGCGTGCTTGTAACTTGGGCAGAAAGGACCGGGGGTGGGGGGAGGTGAATGCAACAAGGAGGGTGGAAGTTCCTGTAGTATGGTCGTCCTCTCAGGGACAAGGCACCCCCTGTGTGTCTTCATTAAAGCTGAGGAGGAGGCACAGGGGCCAGACTGGCAGGGGACAGACTGTCATTAGTTCGCTCATCCATTCACTGGTTCCTTGCTCCAGGAGGGTTCTTAGCTCTAGCCCCAGTCTGGAGCAGGCCTCTTATCTTTGCCCCTATGTTCCTGAGAGTCAGTAGAGGCACAGAGAGGTAAGACAATTTGCCCAGGGTTTCAGAGCAAGTGGGTAGCAGGTAGAAGCCTAAAATAAAAGTTCAATGTCTTGTCTTCCTCGGCGTCACATCCCAGATGGAAACTGGTGGGCATTGCCTACAGGCAGGTGAGGGGAAGAAAATAAAGGAGTAGCACTAAACTGGGTAGGCCCAGCTCCTTCCCAGGTCTCCTGCTGTCCACAGACATCCCTCTATGCACACAGTCCGGCTTTCCTAGCAGACCACGCGCTCCAAGGTTCTGGGTGTAAATCTCCCTGTGAGCTGAGTTCTTGCCCAGAGCCTGGAATACCAGTTCTCAGCAGGAGTCACGCCCCACTTCAGCTGAACTTGCAGCCCCTCTCCCACCTACCTCCCCACAGGCTGGTGGCTAGAGCTCTAAATAGATTACAAAAACACTTGAATGTGCGATTCTGAATACTGCGATTTGTCTGTCCTGTCTATTGACCTTTGCCTCTGTGCATTCGACATGTTTTGATTCTGCAGGGTTGTGGGTTTCGTTTCATCAACAAGGTGACCATGTGGTTAATTACCCCCTGACCTTCAGGGTCAGGGCCTCCATCTGGGCAGGAAACATCCATGGTTCCAGGAGTTTCAGGCCTCTCGGCATTTAGTTGTCACTGCCAATTCCCCCCATCTCCCTGCAGTGTTCCTGTCTCAGGTGTGCCACAAAGCGATCTGGAGAGTTCATCAGAGCCACCACCAGGGACACTTGCCAATCGAAATGCAGTGCTTTGCGCTTTGTGACTTACACTCTGCTGTCTCATCCACCAAGCGCCTCCATCCCTCAGTCCCATAGGAACATGGCAATTCAGGGGCCAGGACTGTACCCCTACTGCAGGTCACTCCAGCAGGTTCTGCACACCCTCATCTCCAAGTCCCTCTGTGAGGAAGAAGCCTGAGGAAGGGCTGCGAGGTTACTGGCTGATGTTCAGAAGCTTAAGAACACTTATATCTGAGCTAAATAGAGAGTGAGCAGAGCAGGAGGTTTTTCCTGGGGCCTGGGACTGGAGGAAAGGGCTACCTTTTGGCCCCAGGGACTTCCTGGTCCCTCCCAGCTTCTGGGAAGTTGCACAAGAAGGCTCAAGGGCCTCACCAGCTTGACCTCCTGCTTGATGATCCTGTCTCAATAGCTGGTTTTCTTTGTGAAACATTTTCCCGGTGACTGCTAAGGACCTAGGTTACAAAGATGTTCATTGGAACATTTGTAGAGGGAAGGCTGTTTGTAAGGCATTGTGTTACATGGGCCTCCAACACCTGCCCCAGTCTCTGCTCACTGCAGCTCAGTCTAGAAGAGAGAATGCCACACGTGCAGCGGGAGCTAAGCAGAGACGTAAGTGCTCTGAGTGAAGCACAGGCAGGGGTGGAGGGACATGGAGTAGAGGGAGCCTTCCCGGCCGGGCTCTACATCACGGGCAAGGGTTGGAAATGCAGAGGTGGGAGGGAAGGACATTCCAGGTGTATGGAATAGTGACAAATCCATGAGGGCGGAAAGGCTGTGTCGAACCCAATGGTGCAGCGAGGCTGAGGCCAGAGTGTGTGAAGGGCAGAGGGACATGTAGCTGCAGAGGAAGGGTGAGGCCAGACCACCCTAGGCAGAGAAGTGGATTTTATTTGATAAGCAATGGAAAACCATTCAACATCATCTTGCTTACCAATGAAAACAGAAAACACCCCAATTATTTAATATCCCCTATGGAACATTCAATTGGGTCCTAGCTATAGACCAGAGAGTTTTCATTAAGATTGTTGTAACTGATTTTGAGAGACAGGGATGGAATTTGCTGTGGTCTCTCCTGAGGCTGGAGACACGTTGAGGCTGGAGGACCGACTTCCTCCTCTCACTCTGGTGAGAGAAGCTGCAGTTCTAAGCTCCCATGCCCACCTTATGCCCTTCTCCTCTGCCCAACCTTTCTCCCTCAACCTTTCCTTCCCAGTGATTTTGGCATGAACACCACTCGCATCCCAGAATGTTTCAAGGCTACCTTCACTTTCATTGTCTTCAAAGTGCTTGGAACATTTGAGATACTGCAGAGAGCGTTAGCCAGTGCTGGGCTGTGCACCGCAAATGGAGTTGAAGAAGAACATGCACTGGGGCTGGCAGTTTGAATAACACTCTTCTTTCTTCATTGTCAAAGGCGTTTGGGAACAGGAGCATCTATCCATTTTTGATGCCATAGAAAACATACGAATATTCAGCTAAATCTGTGCATAGAATATTCTATTACATGCAAACTGAGTCTTGCTCAGTGAGGAGGCTGTGCTGCCCACCTGGGAACGAGCTGATGGTTGGGTCACGGCGGCTGTGTATGGCAGCTCTGCCACGTGTGGCAGCCGAGGTACCTCTGTCATGTTCTTCGAACTTCCTCTGCCCCATCAACCCACAGAAAAATGCACATCCTGTGCTTTCCTAGACAGGGGATGCCAATTTGGCTTCATGCCGGAGGAGTTAACAAATCCTCACAAGCCACCATCAAGTCTTGTCGGGTAAAGGTAAGGTTATGATGGTCTCGGCCAGGGGCCACCTTGCTGACATCATTGCTGGGGGATGCCTGCTTTGAGTCTTGGGGCTGCTGGTGGCTGTGTTGAGGGAAGGAAGGACAGAGCCCAGGGCTCCTGGATCTTCTGTGTCTGAGCCTGCTTCTGCTGCAGGAACCCTGTGCCCACAAGATTGCCATGCTCTGGCCCCTCTGTACCTCTACCTACCCCTCAAGGGGGAAGCTGGTGTGGGCCAGGCAGCTGGGGTGAGAAAAAGGTCACAGCTGTCCCAGCAGTGGCGCACAGGAGGGCCAGGAAACTCCGGAAAAAGGCAACCCTCGCATTACAAGCCAGGTGCCCAGCCATCGAGTAGTGTGTTGGCTACTGTGCTCAGAGCCTAAGGCAGAACGCTGCTGCCTCTCTGGGGCCACCCAGGAAGGAGAGCCAGGTGGCTGAGGCTGGGGTGCTGGGGGTGGGCGGCCTGGGAGCAACGGCTGCTTTGCCTTTGGATTCTCCCTCCCAACCCCTTCCCCAGGATCTGCCTACCCTTGAGCTGCTGGAGGAACTCCCTCTGCTCTCCTCTCCCTCTGCTCTCCCACGCCCAAGAAGAGTCTAAGAGTAAAGAGGAGGTGGCTGACGAGGGTTGTGCACTGTGTGTGCAGCATGTGGGGCCTGGAGGGAGGGTGATGGACAGAAAATTTGTCCTCAGTAGTCCTAGATGCTGCATCTGTTTCAAGATTTCCCAGGAGAAACTTTGTGGGACAGGCTGCAAAGTTCCCAGAGCCTCCTGGAGCAGCTTAGTGCAGATCACGGGACAGGCATAGCTCTTTCCAGTTTGAGGCATGGCCCTGGAAGCTTGTTTGTAACCATTCTTTTTGAAGCAAGTAGTGCCTAAACTTCTCTCCTGCCCCGGGCAAGGCTGGTACAGGCCTCACCCTTCAGCTCACGACTGAAAAGTGCACATAAGGCCCACTCATTTCTTATCACTTTGTGGCTAAAGGGACACGAGTCACGCCTTATCCTCATGCCGACACTGCCATCCTTTGGTCTGGTCAGCCCTGCCCCTCCCAAAGCCTGCGAGCAGACAGCTTTCTCCCTGGTTGCAATCATCAGGAGACCCTCTGGAGCTGGGGGAATTAGGGCTCGTGCCTGGGAAAATGAAAAGGTAAGCTCCACCTGACCCCAGTTAAAGCCAGTGGTCCACCCAGGCAACCAAGTCTAAGGTCTCGGCAGGGAGTACCACGAATGCCTCAGAGTGGGAATTGGACCCAGAACTGCCTAAGAGGCCACAGAGAATTCACTCGCCATAGTTTGACCTCAGTAATACACAAAACTAAGTCACAACTGGATGATCCTGCATGTGAGCACTGATTCTGGGCTTCTGCCCTCGGTACCCCCAACTTCTCCTCATCCTAAGATGGGGTGTCCTTGCAGCTACTCCTGTGGAGATCCTTGGGAAAAAGTAGGCCTAGGCAGCCAGCCCTCCAAGCCTCTGGCAACATGGCTCTGGGGCCAAGCCAGGAGCTGAGCAGTTGAGGCAGAGCCTGAGGAGCCCACAGACTTCCCCAATTCAGGATCCTTCTCTGAAATGCAGGGGGTGGGGAAGCCAGCAGAAATTGGGCCAGATCAAACAAATCCCAGCCCTGGCACACTCCAAACATTGATCAAACAAGAACCCCAACTGAACGCCTCCCGTCTAGCCAGCTTTCACGGTGCCTTTCCCGAAGCATCTTTCAGTCCTACCGTTCTAGGTAGGAAAAGCATTGTCTCCTCCTCCCTCCTTTTTTTCAGATGGAGAAACTGAGGCCCAGGAGCTTAAGTGACTTGTCCAAGGCAGAACGGGTCTCAGCTGCATCTCCTGGGAGTGTGCCACTCTTGGGCCTGCCTGCCGGCCTCTCCCTTGCCATGTAGAGGGAGAAACAAGGCAGGACTAAATTCTTTTCCTGTGAGAAACACCAGATCTGGCTATGGGAGCTCCCGATGCTGCACAGTAAGCCTCTGAGCTGCTCCCATGATCAGAATGCTACCAGTTGACTGAGGAGCCAGAAGGAGCCTGCATGCCTGAATGCCACCCACCCCGCCATGGTCTACGAGGCAGCTCTTGACCCCTGAGCCTGGGCCACTCTGCATGCTAGTGGAGTGGTGCCTCTTGCTCCCCTGCAATCGTTCATCACTCTCTTTAACAAGTGTGACATGGTTTTGTACATATGTAGTCCTTCCTCTATTGTCTGGCAGGAGAGGGTACAGTGGTCCCATGATCTCCCAAGAGAAGGAAGTGGCAGATGTAGCAGCCTCTGCCTCCCAGTTCTACCTCTCAAGGGAGGCAGCTGCCAGTGCAGGAAGCAACAGAGTCCCTGCTAACACCTCGGAATGCCTGTCACTTCCAACTCTGTCTGTCCAAAGTCAAAAATGATATCAAGATTGCCTGGGACCACTGCTCCCATCTCTGCTGGGTGGCCCAAGAGAACTGGTTCCTGGAAATGTTCTGCATCTGCTGAACACAATGGGAGATGTTCCTCTAGGTGCCAAGGAGTGACTCAGAGAAGTGACTGGGCCTTCAGCTTCTCCTTCCCAACAGCTACGAAGGGACATGCCTGAACGCAAACAGCTCCTGTGCCTTGGTCAGCTCAGGCTGTCATAACGAAATACCATAGATGGGGGGCTTCGACAACAGATCTTTATTTTTAATGGTTCTGGAGGCTGGAAGTCCAAGATCAAGGTGCCAACAAGGTGGGTTTTATTCTGAGACCTCTTCTCTTGGTTTGTAGGTAGCCACCATCTTCCTGTATGCTGACATGACCTCCTCTTTGTGCATACAAGGTGAGAGAGGGAGCAAGCTCTCTGTGTCTGTTCTTATAAGCCCATTAATCCCATCATGGGGGTCCTACCCTCATGACCTCATCAAACCTAAGCAACTCCCAAAGGCCTCGCCTCCAAATACCATCACATTGCAGGGTAGGGCTTCAATGCATGAAGTTTGGGGGACACGTTCAGTCCATAGCACCCTGGTAGAGATCAGGCCACCTGAGAATACCAAGCTCCTCCTGTGGGTATGAGGCCTCATGTGCCCCCTTTATTTTAACTTGCCACTAGAGACTGGGGGCTTCCTTTGCCTTCTTCCAGCAACGGTTCATTACCTTAAGACTGATATTAAAGGTATACAATAACTTCAGATAACGTTATCAAAATGCCCCCCCTTTCTCTCCTCCCCTCTTTCCCTCTCCTTGCAGACAGCTGGAAAGGTGCTCTCCTTGGACCTGACTAGAGAGCAATCACTTTTCCTCCAGGGAGTGCACCTGCCCAAGAAAAGGCTATGGGCAGGAGAGAAGAAACCTGCATGCAAAGCAAATGGGCACTTTGCCCTTTAGCATCCAGGTTCACCTCTGAGGCGACATATGAGGCACGAGCACAGTCTATACAGGGTGGGTAGCCCCTAGGCTAACTATTTCAGGCCCGGCAGGCCTTGGGCTGCCCTTGGTTTCAGTGAAGGAGCCAGTAGGCCTCAGCTACACAGAGAGCCTGGGTACATGGCCACTTGGAAAGGCAGGATCCACCAGCCTCTGCAAATGTGGCAGGGAGCTGAGGTGTGAACGAGAGGTTGAGGAGAACAGACCACATAAAGAGGAACTCCAGGAAATGAACCCTTCACTCAGGACCTTGGCACGAGTAGGCACCAGTTGGTACCATTTCTAGGTTCCAAAAGTCAGTCAAAGTTCACAGAGAGTTGCAGTGAAAGACAATTTTTATTAAGCAGTTAAGTTGTGACTATTTCAGCATGAAGCGCCTCTGTTGACCTTATTTCAGCTTCCCACAGTTGTAATGCTGTTCCCTGTGGGTTTCCCCAAAAAGACTGTGGAAGAGATGCAGGGCTTCATCATCAAGGCCAAGGCCTTGGAATTCTTGCAGCTTAAGACAAAACAGCTTCTTCCTAGATAGTAAAACATGCTGGAAAATATTTCTTGGCAGAAAAAGGGTGTTCTAAGTTGATGAGACTCTGCAGCCTGCCACCCCATGGGAGAATAGGTGTGTGCGAGACTGGGAAGGGCAGGTGGGCACAGCGGTCTCCTGCTGTGGCCTGGCTGCTGTCACATACTAGCCCACTGGGGATCATAGGCTGCCTCTGCTTCCACAAAACAGGTTGTGCTCAACTAACAATTACAGAAAGAACTTATCAGGAAAGAATAGTAAGTATCCACACCCACCCCCTAACCCCTACTCTAGGGGACTCTATAAGCCTTGGAGTCCCCTGGCCACGCAGGCCTCATCGGCCTGTCTCCCCTCTTCTCTCAAGACTCGGTATGAAAGTACTGCTGGTGCTGCTGTTCATCCAAGCTGGACTGCTCTGCAGGCACGAAATAGCTGATTTGGTCTGGTGGATATTCAGCAGGGGCCTGGAAAGCCTCTGGACTTGGAGGTACCTGGGCTCCTGCCTCAGGGGCTTGTGCCTGCTAGGAAAAAGGGGGACAAGGTGGAGTCTTTTGCTAAAGTTTCTGGGCCCATTTCGCGGTGGAGGGAGGATCCCTTTAGTTCAGGTCAACAAGGTGCTGAGAAGTACCTCTGTGGAACACAAGCCTGCAAGGTGCCGGTAGAAGGTAGAGCGGGGGAAAACTGGGTTCCTCCCTGCTTCTCTCTCCTAATGTCACGTTAGCTTAAAGACCAGCAGAAGCATGCCTGGGCTCTCCTAAACTTGTCTTCATGTCTAAGGCTACTGGATCCCGTGGCTGGCCCTGCCCAAACCAGCTTCTCTGGCAGCCCTGGCTAGCCAAGGCCTTGGAAGGTCTCTTCCTGCCCCTACCCTTGGACCTTGCCATTATTCTACTTGGACTAAGTGACTTCCATGCTGAGCCTGATTAGCAGCTACCTGGCCCACCTGAACAACGTGATGGGAGAGGTAACAATCCACTCTGTGCAATGGAGAGGGGAAGAGGGACAGACACAAAAATGGTGTTACAAAGAGTGGGCTAAGGGAATCTTTTCTATTGGAGAAGGAGGGACCCCCCCCGTTGGGGTGGGTTTTGAAGGTGATGTAAGATTTCAACAAGTGGAATTCAAGAGGGTGGAGGAGAAGATAAAAGAATCAGAAGGAGCAAGAATGGGCTATGGGCAGAAAGCTAGAGGTGTCTGGGGACCCAGAGAGAGGGAGGGCCCAAGGGGTGGTGGAGATGAGCCAGAGCAGGGTGTGGGGGGGCCCCTGAAGTATTATGGACAGGGAAGTTCCCACACGGTCCTGCCCTTGGCTGTTCCACTGTGATCTCCTATCTGCACAACCTTCCGGGGTCCTCCCTTCTCCACTTTCCTGGGATATCTGCTCAGCTTTGTCTCAGCTCTGCCTCTCAGGGCACATCCAGAGGGTAAACACCTTGAGAGCAGGCATGAGGAAGGGTCTCACCAGAATCTGGCTTGGTAACTGAACCACAGGGTTCACTGGCCATCTGATCTCTTTGTGTGGGCAGTCCCTCTAACAGATCAACTTCCTGGAGGGCTGGCAGCCCAGTGGTTTAAGGTGTGTATGTGAAATTATTCACACCTTTAGCCACTTAAAATATCCAAACTCCTTCATTCTGCCTTAGCTTACTGTTTTTTTCTTGTTGTTTTTAGTTTTTAAAAAAAGAGTTGAGGCTCTATTAAGATTTCTAAAGCCAGAATCAAAATACCCTTTGTTAAGTGCTGTTAGTAAGAATGGGAGTTTGTGGTGCCCAAGGGGTCTGCTGGGAGTATACCTGGGAGCAAAACCTGCTATGTGACTGCCATCTGGACCAGTCCCACCACTGCCCTGGAAACATGGATGTTGCAAATGATCCCCAAGCTGGGGTCTGCCCTGCCAAACATGGGGCATGACATGCATAGATACCAAGCACATTCAACAGTAGGACTCTGCGTTTGTTTTCGGTATGAAGAAACACAGCTACACTAGGCCTGGATTTTGTAGCAGAACTTAAAATTCACAAGTTCAGAAAGGGGTCTGGGCTGGGGCAACAAACAGCATATAGCATGACTAACTTTGCCCAAGTAATATATTTTTGAGAAGTTTCCAAGTCAGATTGCATTTAATATCCATGAGGACAGCTCACTTTTTCACGGAAGGCTGAAGAGAATCTTTGTACTCAGCAGTGAGTGCTACTACCATGTGAGTAACCACCTCAGATTTATTGAGTTTTGAAGACTATATTTCACACATGAAGTGTACTCCTGTGTGTGAGCCTTATGGAGAAGGGGCCTGCCTCTGTGCAGAAGCCCCTGACTTGGGCTGCAGGGCAGAGGAGAAGGGGTGGCATACCTGGGGCCAGGCAGCTTGGTCTTGCAGGATGGCCTGCTCACTGGAAGACCAAGTATCCTCTTGGAGGTAAAGGTCATGCTGTGGATCTGGTGGCTGTTGCCAAAGAGGGATGTACTCCTGCGAGGTGTCCAGGGGGACGAAGTTTGAATCAGAACCAATGAGACACTCAGGAAAACTGGTAGAGGAAATCGAGCTTGGGCTATGTGCCATGGACAGCAGATTCATGGAGGACCCCCGCAGGTCCTCAGGAAGAAAGCTGTAAGAGAAGAAACATGTTACAGTGGCACAGATCTAGAAACGATGACCCAGAAGACTGTCTTGCTCATTAGTAGGTGCTTAAGGTACACTTGGTTTTGGTGGCTAAATCAAGATTCACTTGTTTGTACTCTCACTTTGGCCTGAATAAGACTCAATTTGCCAAAGTAAAGTGAAGGTAAACCTTGAGATAAATTACAGTTATTTGTCTCAAGTGGTTTTATTTGTATTACTTGGACCGTACTTGTTCTACCATGATGGTGACTTCTGTGGTCTTGTGCAAGGCACTTCATCTACCCCAAAGTCAGAGACTTGCCCTTCATCACTAAAGGGGCTAGTGACTGCGAGGGGCTGCCAGGCCGATTTCCTCACTCCAAGTCCAGTGCTCTCTCTACAACCCTAAGCCTGGGGGGGGGGGTCATGAGATAAACAGATTTCTAAGCCCTGCTCCCAACTCTGAATCTGCACTTTCAACAACCTCCTCACCTTGACTCTCACGATCAGGCCAGTGGGAAACATGGCATTGACCCACCTCACGTGTCAGGGCCACTGATCGTAAAAGAAGGCCCAGAAGGAAATCCGGAGAGCTCTGGGAGGCTTGCTCAGAGAGCTGGAACTCATTCAAAAATATTTATTGGGCACCAAGTATGTGCTAAGCAACCCCTTCACTGCTGAACAGAACCTTCTCTTTCTGGCATGGGACCAAAGACTGTATCACTGAGTAGAATACGTGTTCATGTCCTCATCCTGCCTTCCAGGACTGAATTCTGTGTTCGTGGTTCTTTAGGTATCCAATGGCAAACCAGCAACTCTTTCACAACGACTTCCCTCATATAGATCGTGAATGCCATGAGGACCCCTTCACCTGGTCTACTGTGATCACCAGATTCCACTGAAGGGGGAAATGAAAGCTGGGAGCCCAGGAGTATCCAGTTGTGGGCACTCAAGACTTCCCTAAAGACACCATGTGCCCGTGAGATTGCACTTGGGGGGATGAAGCCAAGCAATTTCAAGATTTGCATGCCAAATCCCTAGCTTGGAGGCTTCCTTATCTAGTCCCCCTATTTTCATGGAGACGACTCTGCCCATCAATGCATGCTTGGCCATGCACTGTGCATGTAGAGGCAGGGGCCCCAGTAGCCACAGAGCAAGATGAGTGGGAGCACATTGCTTTTGATGAGGGGGCTTTTGGTGTCCTCTGGGAAAGTCACCAATGGTCTCAGGCATGGTGTCCAGCCACAAGAAGAAACCAGTGACCTTAGCCATTATCACCATTCCATGCACTTCTTACCTACGACTCTCATCTTCCTGGCCCCCAAGGTTTTCGTCCTGATAGTACTCAGAGGGCTGTTGCTCATCTCCTAATTGGACAGGAATGACAGGCTGGCTCTGCGTGAACATCACGGGGTCATTATAGAGGGGCAGAGAAACGCTGCTTTGGTTTGGCAGGCCTATTTGCAGTGTTTCATCTCCCAAAACGACATTATGCTGCTGTGGCTGTTCCTGCAGCAGCTCCTCCTGCTGCATCTGTTGCTGCAGGTATTGTTCCTGCTCCTGCAGGTGCTGCTGCATCAAAAGGAAGAGATAAAAGTACCTCAGTGTCTGCAGGAGCCTCCCAGAAATTGATTGGACACTCCCACTCCAGGTTCCCAAAGCAGAAGACAACAGTAGCCCTGCCTCTCTGGGCTTTGCGCCCTGGGTGACTGTCTACTTGTTTGGCTGGGCACTACTTGCAGTCACGCTCTGTGCCATGAGAAGCTGCAACCCAGCACACATGTACATGGACGTGTGCATGTGTGTCCAGGTCTAGTTAACCAGGATTTTCAATCTCAGGCAAAAGAGCTGCAGCCAACTAATCAGCAGCCACTAACCCCTCAGGAGAACCAGGTGAGCCCAAATTTTCATGAAAATGAAATCCTCTTTCAGCTACATAGTTAAAACAGGCTTTCCATACCTGGGTGGAGGCATCATAAGGCTCCTCAAGCTCCTCAGGAAATTTGAAAGAGTGAGACGAATATGAACCACAGAAATGTTTGGCCTCCTTGAGATCTGGGAGGGACTTCATTTGCTCAGTGCGTCGTTTCTTGGGCACTGGCTCCAAAGACTGGGGCTCAGGATTTTCAATGTAGAGTGAGGTGTTTGGTTGCATCTGTAAGGACACAGTATTACAAAGATCTTGTTCAGGGTCCACACCTTTCCTTAGGGCACAAGACATGCTGGGCATGGAACGAGACTGCCCAAAGGTAAGCCCACAGGAAGCCTTGACTGTATATGAGCCACATCTGCCACTGCAAGAGCCTGGCTGGGCCCATCTCAGCTTCTGTAGCCAAGAGAAAAAGGGCATTGCCATGAAGTCCCTGCTGAAGATTGCTCCAGATGTCCCATGCTGCCCTAGGGCAGCAGCTGTCGCTACTAGCAGGCCCTATTGATTAACTCCCTGAAGATTGTCATGGTTCCTTTCTCCTCTCCCTTCTGCCACTTACATGGAACTGGTCTCTGACCTGAAATTTGGACTCCTGCATTGCCTGAAGCTGCTCCCTAATCATTTCCAGTGCCTTCTGCTGGTTTCTGATGTCAGCATGCAGCATCTGAGTCTTCTCTTCCAGCTGCTCTTTGAACTTCTTCATCAGTTCCAGCTCACGTTTGTCGATGTATGATGCAATTGATGATAGTGATGGTAATGGCTGTGGGAAGAAATCAATCACTTATGGTTCATATACTATAGGGACACCAGGTTCTCCAAATCATACCATGTTGTTTTCTTTCCAAGTTTTGAAAGACTGAGAATGCAAATAGCAGCACTCCAATCCTGATTTCATTCATTCTAGAAAGTTTGAAGAAATGTTTAGAGAATCCAGGAATTCTCGATCAGAAATGGATCATGGGGATCATTTAGTCTGATTTTTCCCTTAAACATAAAGCTGTGGAATTCACCCAGAGATGTGAAGAAACCTGCCCAAAGGCCTCGGTGGAGAAGTCAGAATGCAGTGGGTCATATCACAAATGAGACATACGGGAAACATCCATGGGATGCCCTGTTAGCACTGCAGTGAAAAGAAGAAGGCTCAACTGGCGCTTCCTTTGTTCCAGATACTTTTCTAAGCACTGTACAGAAACGCACAGAACTGACCTTCACAATGCCCTATAAAGTAGCTACTGTCCAAGCACAGTTATAGTACTTGAAGGACCATCCTCCTCCTGGCCTTAGAAATCTAATTTTAACTTGAGTAACAGCCTCAGATCTGGAATTAAACAAATGTACAGGTTTATAAAAGTATAGAGTGTGTTGGGGGACAAAGCAATGCTTCGGGTTTGCTGGAATAGAGGGGATGAGGCAAATCTCCTATGGAAGGGAAACCAGAGGAAGAGCCTTGTGCAGACCATACAAGTTTAGGCAGCCGAGGGACTTAGATTTTATTTATCAGCCATCTTGTGCTGCTGCCAGAAGGAGCAGTCTAAAACACAGACCTGATTGGGAAAGTGACATGCTCAGATCTATGTGGTAAAACATGCCTTCTGGCAACAGTGTGGAAGATGAACTGACTGACGGGAGAGAGTAAGCTTGGAGTCAGAGAGAAGCCAGTTAGAAGGCTGTGGAGGTAACTCAAGATAGAGGTAATAGGAGCCTGAAACAGTCCAGAGGTAGGACACTGAAAAGAAGGGACACATTCGAGAGAAATTAAGAAAGTGGATAGGACTTCTCAACTGATTGGCTGAAGGGGTCAGAAAAGAGGTGGGATTCTTGAAAAAGAACTGTCAAAGCTGTAAGTAGGACCTGGAAACAAGTGTTGTTTGCCTTGATCTGTGCTAGACACTGTGTGTACAAACAAGATAAGAGAGCCTCGCTTCCAATCCATAATCCCAATACCAAGAGTAAGAAAAAGGTACACACACATGCAACTGCTAGGAAGCAAAACTGTGGGTCTTCAACTCCTTTACGGTTAATGGAAACACACAGTTGAGTTCTTAAAAAGAGGGAGAGAGAAAAAAAAAACTTGCATAGAATACACTCGGAATAAAACATTATATATGCATTTTTAATCTATTGGAAATGATCCAATTGTCCTTTCACTATATTATATATATATATATATCTTCATATAAGAAAGCAGGCATTCATTAAACCAAAAAATCTCTAAACTCAAGACTGGAAGAGACAAATCTTACAGGTCATCACATCCACCTCCCCCCACCGCACACTTCTCCAGGCAGGAATCTTTTCTCTGCTGTCCCTGGCAGATGAGCTACCAAGCCTTGGCTCAAAGCCTTCCCATTGAAGGGGAGGGGGCTCACTACCTGGGGAGGCAACTTAACCCAGCTGAGAAGGGCTTCCTTGGAAGGGCATCCCTTCCTGCCTTGCGCTGCTAGCTCTCTGCCCTAGTTTGATCCACCGGAAACGTCTTCCACTTCAGGAGTATGACGGTCCTGCAGCTATTTGGATCAAGCTGTCCTGGCCCTCCCCAGTCTCCCTTCTCCTTCCACTACTGACCATGTGACATTTTCCAGCCTGCCTCCATCCTGGTCTCCACCTTATGGACACATTCCAGTCTGCCAACCCATGGCACCCAGAAATAAGCCCAATACATATGCTATCACATGCAGAGCCACACTACACATGCTCATTGCTGGTTATTTTGACTATTTTAAACAAAAGTTATATTTAAAGTTTAATTATAAATTAATTCAAAGGAGAAGAGAAATCTATCAACAGTGAAAGAGGACCCACAACTTTTAACATAAGAACATAAATAAGGACAAAATGGATTTCTACAGAAATTTTCTTTTAAATAGTTGAAAGAATTTTCCTACAAGTCTGAAAATCTCTTCAAGGCAAGCAGACCATTTCAAAATGGAGAAACCGAGACTTGGGGATATGCCATGGTCACGTTGTTGGGGCCAAACTCAAACAACTGTCTTCTAGCCCTCAGTTCTTCTCATTAGAAGAGGATGCCTTTGGCATCAGGAATGGAGTGACTCATCTTAGGCTTCGTAATTAATGCACACAGTCCCACATAACAGACCATAAAGTCATTATCTTGGCTGCCAATCCTGATTTTAATAATCTTCTCTAACATAAAAGATGATCATCCCAATCTGCGATTATGTACACACATTTGGGGATAGAAGAGCAACAGAGTAGTTAATCCAACCGTTTTGATTTGGCTTTCGACCATATACTGGTGCTGACATTTGAAGGCTGGATATATCTAACATTCTAAAAAGCATGATTCTAACCTAATAAAAATTCTATTGGGGAAGCCTAGCTCCTGGTGGGGAGGTGTTGGTATAAGAAGGCAGGAAAGTCATCTTTCCTTGAGATAGTTAGCGTCCCGTCACAGGTGACGAGGAGCATGGCTCAAAAATACTGCCTTTTCTTAGTAGTTAAGCTTCCTATTTGACTCAAACATTCTCTCAAGCATAAAGTGTTTTAGCATATTTCACATTAAGAGGAGTACAGGGATTTGTATTTAGGGAGAACCTCCAGCCTCCCTGTTTGCTAGGGCCCACTGGATTCTCAGCTGCATCTGAAAATCCAGTAAAACAGAAAGAGCATGCTTTCTGCAAAGTGAAACTGGGAACAAGAGTGGAAATTCAGAGCTTTGCAGGGTCAGAATAAATATGTGGGATAAGACTTCCAGAGGTACCTGATCACTGATGTCAGCAGCCAAACTGGAGGACAAGAGGTTCTTCTGGTCCACCTGCTCCACCTGGGCCTCCTGCTCCACCTCCTCCACCTGGGCCTCCTGCTCCACCTCCTCCACCTGGGCCTCCTGCTCCAACTGCTCTATTTGCTCCACCTCCTCCACTTGCTCCACCTCTTCCATCTCATCCATCTGGTCCACCTCTTCTACCTCTTCCACCTCATCCACGTTTTCCACTTTATGTTCAGATTCAAAGCTTTGCAAAGATGATGTAGCTGAGGAGAAAAGCACAGTGAAATCCATGACCAAAAAAGCAAAAGTATCAACATTATCAAAGAGATTACACAGATTTCTCCTTATTTCCTTTTATAAGTCATAAAAACAGGCGAGTCCAGTTTTATTCCATTTTAAGAATTAAATGTGCCAGGTACCAGGATTAATTCAAAACACTGCTTAAAAATCTGTTCAGATATGAAAATGAAGAAAAAGGAGCGAGTGTTTGACTTTACCTCCATCCACCCAAGTATAAGCAGGAGTCCAAACCCATTCTTGTTAAGTATCTTTTCATTATAAATTTCTTTTGGCTCTGCTTCTGGAAATTCGGTACTTTCAAACAGATAAAACCAAAGTAAACGTTGTCATAAATCACTTTTGAAAAACTAAGTTCCCCAGCCTGTGAGACTTAGAACTCAGGAGGGCTTGAAGTTCTCTTGGAGGTGTTGTGACATGACTCTCCTTCAACAGCCCCCAGAAGCAAAGTGGAGAACACTATTTGAATAATGCTAAATGGTAGAGTCACTTTGGAAAATGATTTGGCAGCTTCTTTCCCACATACTTCCCATATGACCCAGCAGTCCCTCTCCCAGGAATTTACCCAAGTGAATTAAAATTTTATATCCATACAAAAAACCTGTGCAAGTATTTACAGTGGCTTTACTTATAATCACCAAACACTTGGAAACAACACAGATGTCCTTCTACAGATGAATGGATTAAAAAAAAAAACCTGTGGTACGTTCATAAGATGCAGTACGATTCAGCAAGAATAAAGGAATGAACCACTGATTCATGCAACATGGATGAGTCTTAAATGCATTTTTTTCACAAAACCAGACCAAAAGGGCTAGATATTGTATGATTCCATTTATATGACATTCTTGAAAAAGGAAACCAGAGATAGAATACCCATCAATGATCGCCAGTGGGTGAGGGAGAGAGTTTGAGTTCAAAGAGGCGGCACAAAGGACCTTTGGGGTGATAGAACTGTTAATGTTTGGTCTTGTGGTGGTAGATACATGACTCCCCAAAGAGTGAATTTTACTGTGTGCAAATTAAAACTAAATTGTTCTTATACATTTTAGAAATCACAGTTACAGGTTCATGGACTTTGTCTCTCCCCCCAAAATAAATTGTTTTGAAAGAGTTTTTTTAGCAAAGCTTTGAGATTGACAGCAATACTGGAAAGGTTGTTAACGAGGGTATTTAAAATACAGAGATATTACTTCTACATATGGCGATTCCACGATACAAATTATCTCTGATAAGATTAGCTACCTAGAGGCCGTGATCTGCATTATGCATCCACCACTGCTTTAAGTTTTGTATTTTTTATACAATTATATTTATGAAATGTCTTTAATATTGAAACTTACATAATAAGAGACTATCCCTTTTGCCCTCTACTAACAATTCTTACAGTACAGTTTTTAAAAACAAGAGGTTTCTTTGGAATTCAACTACTATGCCACAGCAGGAAAGACTGCACAAGTATTGAAAGATAAGATGCTATTCCTCCAAGGCCTGAGAGCTAGCACCAATCTTTAGAACATTAAAATTAAATGGGAGAGAATAATATTCCCAAGCACTCGAACCATCGATGAGATATTCATTTTCACTGCTCTCAAATCATCAGCTCAAAAAATTCTTCATAAGATGAAGAAAGTTAGAATTCACTTTTGTGATTTCACACCATTATAAACAGAGCATTATTTTCATTTGAAAAATTGTAACTACCCTGTAGGCCACTATTTTTCTTTCGCTAGTCCCTACAGAAATGCCCACATGAACCTACCTGGAGAGTCAGGTATAGTTTCTGGGGAAGATATGCTGGAGTCAAAAGATGTATCAGACTCTATCTGAATTACAGGAACAGATTCTTGTGATCCATACTGCTTGACCTGTAAAATATTAGCTTTATCCTTGGAATTTCCAAACGAGCAGGAGAAGATATTTCAATTTGAAGATAAAGAGGTATATAAACAACAGGAAACAGGCAGAACACAAACTTTTGATACATTTCACATCACAATTTCTAACATTGCTACAATCAATTGAATACCTAACACAAAACCATCATGAAACATATCCTTGAAAAATACTGCTGGAAGATAACAACAAGCAGAGACCATGGGCACCACATGCTATACATTGTCAAACTAGAGAATAGAAACAAAGTATAGGTGTGCTAAAAGCACAAGTGGAAGAAAAATGTGTGCCAATCAAAGGCTGTGGCAAAAAAAAAAAAAGGCCTTTCAGAGATGTTGGGAGGACCCAGACCTGCTAGTTCAG
Organism: Equus asinus; assembly: GCF_041296235.1. Taxonomy (NCBI): domain Eukaryota; kingdom Metazoa; phylum Chordata; class Mammalia; order Perissodactyla; family Equidae; genus Equus; species Equus asinus. The sequence continues at coordinate 136,970,542 of NC_091820.1, read as the reverse complement.
AGGTGGGAAGGCTGTAGGAGAAGGGCACCACCACCAATGGGACCATCTTTCCATAGGTCCTGCACACGCAGCATTGGCTTAGAGGAAGGAGAGGCCAACTGGGGGCTGGTTAATGACCATGTCTGTAACAAAGATTAAAGCTGAGAGTATTATGAGCAAAAGTACCTTTACTATGGTAGCAGAGAGATATAGATGGCCCTGGAGAGCTTCTAGTGCAACCTCCCTATTTGATAGCTTCAAAGGGGAGAAGGTCATACAGCAAGTTAGGAGCAGAGCAAGAGAGAGAAAATTCAGTGTCTTCGAACCCAGTACTCTTTTCCCTAACCCCGGCTATCTCAACCTAAGCCATTTGCTGCTTTAAATCACGTATGTTATATTCCTATTTATTGATCCACTGCCATTTCCTTAACAACTGGATCCTTTTTGAATAGTCTGGGGCTCACTGCTCATATGAAATTTAAGTATCTGGTTTAGCAGTGAAATCTTTTACATCTCTGCCAAAAAAATTAGTTTTTTTTTTTTTTTTGCACTGGATTAAGACATTGACTCATGCTGACTTTTCTACAAGGAACCTGTTTGTTGGAGGACACTCCCCCAGATTAAATCCCAGCATTTGAACTTCAGGAAATTGCACAATCTCTGTTCAAGTGCACTATGTTTTGTACTCCTTAAAACAAGGAATGTGTTGCTGGGGATGTGGCAATCCTTTCATCATTTAGAAAGCTATTTTTGTGGGGTCATATTCATTGAGATGGGATATGACCTCTCTTTCTTTGTCCTCCTCCTTCTGTTCTTTATCGTGGCCATATATCAATTTAATCACTAGCTCCTTGCTTCTTGGATGATTTTCAATAGAAATGTGTATACTCAGATGTTCATCAAGATGTCCTTTTTTGTGTGTTCATATGCTTTAGCTTATCAATAAAAATGCAGTGAGCCTAAATGAACTTAAATTACAGAATCATGTGCAGTAATGGTAACTGGTTTAGAAAAAAACAAAGCAAGGGGCTGGCCGGGTGGCATAGTGGTTAAATTTGCACGCTCCGCTTCAGTGGCCTGGGGTTCGTGGGTTTGGATCCCAGGCGCAGACCTACACACCATTCATCAAGCCATGCTGTGGTGGCATCCCACATACAAAATAGAGGAAGATTGGCATAGATGTTAGCTCAGGGACAATCTTCCTCAAGTAAAAAGAGGAAGATTGGAAACAGATGTTAGCTCATGGCCAATCTTCCTCACAAACAAACAAACAAACAAAACAACAAAGCAAAGCAACTATTTTGGAAGGAAAAAGATACCAATATAAAATGCAATCAGGACTAAGATCTGAAGACAATCTTTCAAGAGAGGAAGCTAGAAGCTAAAAAGAGAGATGAAATGAAAATGCATGCATGGGGATCGGAGGGCAATCAATATGCTTTTACAAGTTTAAAAGGAGTTTTGGATTCACTTTTACTCTATAATTGTCTCCATGAACAGTATGCTAAATGATTTGAAAAGAGAAGCATAGCCTTTAAGGCTGGACATAGAGGAGGCTTCAAGTGCAGGCTCCAATACCTGAAAGTTATGTGAACTAGAAATGAGTGTACACTGCGGGGGAGGCAATCAAGACGTACATCCCCCAATCTTCACATTTTCCCCATGATTAGCTTAGCATCAGAAGTGCTCTGAGTCACTTTTAAGAGGTCCTTTCATTTTAGTTTTGTAAAAAGAACAGCGCTTTAGGGCATCCAGTCAAGATAACAGATGGAATAGACATGGGAAAAACACTAGATAAAATAGAGTAGAATTTTTAAAAATACACTCTGTTTAAAAATCCTCTCTGGAGCCAGCTCTGATGGCCTAGTGGTTAAAGTTTAGTGCACTCTACTTAGGCAGCCTGGGCCCAGTTCCTGGGCCCAGAACCAAACCACTCGTCTGTCAGTAGCCACGTTGTGGCACCAGCTCACATAGAAGAACCGGAAGAAAAACTTACAACTATACACAACTATGTACTGGGGCTTTGTAGGGGAAAAGGAAGAAACAAAAAATCCTCTCTGGATCCCACCTGTCTTTTACGTACCATTCTGTTTGTCTGATTCCCTTGAGAGCAAAACTTCTCAAAAGGGAAGTACTTAATGTCTCCAATTCCACCATCCTCTCTTATATCTGCTCAAGCAGACGATATCTCCCTGCCCTCGTCTACAGTCCACCAAAATTTTTCTCAAGTTCAGCAATGGCTTCCAGGACCTAAATCTAATGGCACTTCTGAGTAGTCAACCTACCTAATCTATCAGCAGTGTTTGACACTGTTTTTCATTTCCTCCTCCTGGAAATACTTTCTTCACTTGGCTTAACTCTTACTTCACTGGTCACGTCCTCTCAATCTCCACTGCTGATTCCTTCTCTTCTCTCTAATCTCTTCACTTTGGAGGTACTCCAGGCTTAGTCCTTGGTTCTTATTTCTGTCTATACTTACTCCCCTGGTGACCTCATCCAAGTCTATAGCTTTAAGACCATCCATGTTGCTGATTCCTCAATTCTTATCACCAGTCTAGCTCTATATTTCCAACTGACTATCTAATAAGCATCCCAAACATAAATATTTTCAAAACTGAGACCCCTTTATTACCTTCCCCAGCAAACACCTGTAAGCTTGCAAATTCTTCCCACAGTTTTCTCCAGTTAATGCAATACCATCTTTCCAGTTGCTCAGGTCAAGTACCTTAAAGTCATCCCTAACTCCTCTCTTTTTCTCATACATCTCATCCAATGTCAGCAACTCCAAGTGTTCTTCCTTCAAAATAGATCTAGGATATGACTACTACTTACGATTTTCACTGTTACTACCCTGCTCCAAGCCACCATCATCTCTCACTTGGATTGCTGAGATAGCCTCCTAACTCAACTCCCAGCTTCCACACCTACTCCTCCTCCCCACAGTCTAGTCTCAACATAGTGACTCTTTTAATAAACTAATCAGATTATGTCACTCTTCTGCTCACAACTCTCCCATGGTTCCCCATTTCATTCAGAGTAAACCCCAAAGCCATACAATGGCTTCCAAGGCCCTATTCGACCTGACCCCCATTACATCTCTGATTCCAACCATACCTACTCTTACCTTTGTTCACTCTGCTCTAGGCCCTCTGGCCTCCCTGCTATTCCTCTAAACACCAGGCATGCTTCCACCTCAAGGTCTTGCTTTGGTTTCCCCTCTCTTGAGTCTTCCCCCCAGATATATATCTTCATGGCTAACTTTCTCACTTCCTTCAATGTTTGCTCATATTTAATACTGCACTCCCCTATCTGTTGCATTCCCAATCCCTCTCATCCTGCTCTACTTCTTTTCAATAGCTCTTCTCACCTTCTAATTTATCATTTATTTATTTAATATACTTATCTTGTTTATCATCTATCTCCTCCTGCTAGAACGTAAGCTCCTCTAGAGCAGAAATTTTTCAATTTTCTTAACTGACGTATCCACCCCCCTCACCTAAAACAGTGTATAGTACACAGTAGGTGTTGAATAAATATATGTTCAATGAATCAATAAATGAATGAATCTGAAATGGCCTTTAAAATAAACACACTTAAAATGTTCAAAAATACAAAGAAAGGGAAGCCATAAAACAAAGAATAGGACAACATGAAAAAACAGAGAGCTTTGAAAGTAGGTGCTTCATTATATAGGAAGTAGATATTGGGATCAGACAGGCCTGGATTTGAATCCTGGCTCTGCCACTTACTGTGCAACTTTGGGCAAGTTATTCAATAGCAAGAATCCAAGATTCACCATCTTTAAAACTGGAACGATAATGCCTCATAGGGTTGCTGTGGGAGTTAAGCACCCAGCCCAATGCTTGATGCATAACAAGTCCTCAATACACTTTAGTCATTAGTCGTCTTATTATTCTATCATAAGTACCATGTCATCTCCCACCCCTATATGGAGTTAGGGATGACCTTCTTAAATCACTTTTTAGGTGCTTCAATAGGTGTCTGTTGAGTGAATAAATGATTAGGTGCCTACCTCATAGTAGGTATAAAATCACTGGAAGACGCTTTCACGATTACTCCCTAAGCCAGGTTTGCCCTGTCCTCCTCATTAATACATAATTAGCTTGGGCAGAGTGCCTCTGAGTCTGATGTGTACCACGGCTCTCCCACCCCACCCAGGCCCTGCGGTTCATGCTCAAAGCCAGCTGCTTCTGAAGATTTGCCTGCTACCTCCAGGAACAATGAATTTGAGTAAAAAAACAATGTGATAATGTACAAGCTCCAATTCTGCCAAACTTGCTTGTTTAGTGCAATGCGATTCAAGAACAACAGATCTCCAGGGATGGATGGCAGAATGTCAGTTGCAGGTAACATGAGTCACCTAAAGTCATCATTACAATAAAGTATCTGGGACAGAGTCAATTAGGGAGAATTTTCTTTGGATTGACATTGATGCTGCTACATTAGCCACTGCTATTCAAATGGTGAGGTGGTGGTTTTCATGGAAGGAACTTTGTACTCAACACATCATCTTATTCTCAATTCCTTGCCGGTTAACAGCTGTTTTCAACAGAACATGCTTCTCTGGATGCAGTTGTCTACAGTAACTGACAGATCAAAATATGACGGTCCCTGGCAGGGGGCCGGTATGTGCTTTGTGTGTTTTTTTCTCCATGTTTCTTTTGCTTAGGTTTAGTTGAGATCCTTGGATCTTTGGGTTTATAGCTTTCACCAAATGTGGAAAATTTCTGGCCATTATTACTTCACCTGTTTTTTCTGTACACCCCTGTACACTATGGAGACTCCACTTACACATATATTTGGCCAACTGAAGTTTCTGACAGCTAACTAATGCTCTTTTCTTTTTTCCTGTTCTTTTAAAACTTTTTTCTCCTTTTGTTTAACTTGGAGAATTTCTATTGCTTTGTCTTTAAATCTACTAATCTACTAAATCTACAATGTTTAATCTACCATCAATCCCACCCAGTGTTGTTTTCACCACTCAAATTTTCACTTGATATGTTTTCCCCATCTTCCATGTCTCTTCTTAAAATTTTGAACACATGTAATACAGTTATAATTGTTTTACTATCCTTGTCCACTAATTCAAAAATCTGTGTTTGTTCTGGATAAGTTCCTACTGATTGATTTTTCTCTTCAAGAAGGGTCATAAATCACTGCTTCTTTAAATGCCTGATACTCTTTGACTCAATGCCAAATAGTGTTCACTTCATCTTGTAGGGTATAGATATTTTTGCATTCCTATAAACATTCTTCATCTTTGTTTTGGAACATAGTGAAATTACCTGGAAACAGTTTGATCCTTTTGGTATTGCCTTAATGATTTGATAAGCAGAAGCAGAGCAATTGTTAGCCGAGGGCTAGACCTTTCTGTGTACTCTTCCCTCGTGTCCTGTGTATTATGAGGATTTCCAGTGTTGCTGGTAGAAACAGGAACTATTCTCAGTCCTGTGTGAGTGCTGGCACTGTTCCCTTTAATCCTCTTGAATGGTTCTTTCCCCTCCCAGTTCCCTGACATTATCTCTCCACACAGCCCCCTCCTCTCCAGGTACTCTGCTAGTACCCTTAGACTCCCTATACTCCCACCTCAATCTCTTCAACTCGGGCAGTCCACTGGGATCCCTGTGTGTTCTCCCCCTCAGCCACATGGCCTGGAAGCTCACTAGGTAGTAAGCTGTGGCAATCGTAGGGTTCATTTAATTCATTTTCCATCTCTTAAGAGTCCCTGTCCTTTGTTGCTTGATGTCCATTATCTTGAAAATCGTTATTTCATTTTGTCTGTTTTATTTTTGGCTGTTTTGGGCAAGAAAGTTACTCTGTTCCCTGTCAGTCAATCTTAATTGGAAGCAGAAGTTCCCCAACTCCAAAGAATATTATATAGTTACTGAAATGATTAAAATTGGAACTGTAGAAAAGTGGGACTTAGTGATAAGTGAAAGCCAAGGTTATAGAGAAGCATGTAAGCTATCATTCTAACTAAGTGAAAAATACATATGATGGTAGACCAAGACCAAATAGGAATAAGCAAAAGTAAATAGCACTGTGCCATGGTGGTGGGATTATGGGTTTCTTAAAAAAAAAAAAAACCTTGCTTTTAAGTGTTATAATTACTTAGGTTGTATAAGTTTTATAAAGTGAGAATTTTTTTTAATCCAGTTTTCCTCAAAACACACTTGTTTGAAGTGTGTTGAAGGACTCTGGATTCTTCACACATAGCACGCTACGGATCCTGGGTAAATATTTGTTGACTGACTGATGAAGTCAGGTTGTCAGCTGTGTAGATGTTAGTCTGATGGCCAGAGCTATTATGGATGTCTTGGCCTCTTTTCCCAGAATAACCGCAATTAATTTGTGTGTAAATAAAACATTGCTCTGTTTAAATTAGCCTTCTTCTACCTAATTCCTTCCTGTTTCATACTTTTTCTTGAACAGAATGTTAGGTTAAGCAGAGGTATGTCTTCAGAAGGGAGAAAGTTTTATCTACATAGAAGTAGCTTGTTAAATGAGCAATAGTTGGAAAATGCAACACAAAATCAGCACTTCATATTTAAAATATGTGCTCACAGCATCTCCACATTACAGAAGAACTTAATTACTGAAAAGACCTGTAGTCTGCAAGGCCCCAGGAACAGGCAAATCCTTGCAGCAAAATCATGTGGAAGCTTGTCTATACTGTTCTTGAATCCCTTTACCACACGTGTGAAGAGGGCTACAAAAATCCTAGAGTACTGTAACATACACTATTCCTTCGTGCATCTAATATTTATGAGCATCTACTGTGGGTGGCAAGCCTTGTTCAAGATGTCTGGGGATGTGCTGATGAACAAGACAGCACCTGCTCTCACAGAAGCTTCATTCTACTGCAGGAATACAAACAGTATACTAAGAAATCAGGTTTCTTTGAGCATTACTACATCCATACGAGATAGCCTGGCAGATTATTATCACACTTATTTTACAGATAAGGAAACGGAAGCTCTTCATGGTAAAAGAACTTTGCCCAGGTCACATAATTGGTAAGCGGCAGAATCAGGAATCAAACCTTTATCTTCTGACGTCTAGGCCATCTTTTCTCTCTGTAACACTCTCACCACTGCAGTGATCCAGCCTAGTAGCTGTGTTACATGCACCCATGTAGTGGCAGGTAATGTGAAAGAACATCCTTGGCAAGGCCTTCTGGGAGGCCTTTTCTGGTCTTCTATATCTTTTTTCTTGCAATTTGGTCTTATCCCCCAGACTAGAGTTTCAGATCATTGAAGGCAGACCCAGGTTTCATATTTCTATTGTATGTCCCTATAACATTCTCTCTAGTAACATCTAGCGAATGGATAAGTGGGTGATACATTCAATGGCTTAGGAAAAGGATGGGGACAATCTAGGCTAATTAGGGACTGGGTTCTGCCCATGATGGGATGACGTATGATGCAGTCTCATGAGTCTACTCACATAGCTACTTGCAGCAGGCAGGTCAGTAAACTTTCATTTTGAAATGCGCTCACAAGTCAAAAAGACCTTGCACAGAGGTATAGAGCTTAGCTTAATTTTTTTAAAGCTACTACATTCAAAGCATGGTAGTTACTGGCTCCCAATAAGAAATAGCTACAAAATGGCAACTGTGGAACATCGCTCACATGTATACCCATATGAGATACTTCTTGAAATTGAAACCTTTGTATGTCGGCAACACACGTTAACTGAAGAATAAACATCCCGGGGATAGGGTCCAAGCTTTTAGTCTATGGCTTTCAATGTACATACGTCTGAGGCAGCAGCATCAGGTTCATCATGCAGGAATTGCATTCTAGAACTTATTCTTTGGCCTTGAACACTTCTATAAATAGGTGAAAAGAGAGATGTTAAGCACAGGAGTCTAATTTGCTATTTAAATCTAATTTTTCTATAATACAGTAAAATTAATGTTCAAATAAGAAAAAATATTTGTTTTATGTTTCTTAATTCATAACATCATCAACCTTTGAGGTGTCACTTTTTCTGCAGAGAACATTGTTCTGCACCATATCTATAAAATAAATCATCTGGACCCTCATTAGAATGAAGTTTGCTGCAGGTTTCAATGTCTTTTTGACAATAGTGAGCAAAGCAATCTAAAAAAAAGAAAGCCAAGGTGTATGAGTGAATGTTCTTTATTTTTAAACCAACGGCAATTACAAAAACTGCCTTCACGCCAAATTTCATTGTGCTTCCTGTAATTAGAGAAACTCTCCACTCTTTGGCTCATTAACAATTCATTTCTATCAAAATTAGAATTTTGATGCCCAAGGTGAGAATACAGCTTCATGGCACACTTGAATCTAAGCACTAGCTTACCTTTCACCAAATAAGTAGAAGATGAGAGAGAAGAAGAGAGACAGAGGAGAGAACATGAATGAATGAGAATCTTTTTAATTTTGAAATTACTTTTTGAGCCTTAGACGTTTCATAACTGATAATCTGTTATGGAAATGCTTTTTGTTTTCAAGGGTTTTTCTTTTGCATGCCAAAGAGTGAAAAGCTCCTATTGCTCCACAAAATAAGAAACTGGAGTCTGATAACAGATATGATAAAAAGCGAGACCTCACAATAGCAACACAGTGACAAAATGATATCTGTGAAACCCTCCCAATTCATTCAAAAGACACAAAATTAACAGAATAACTGGACTATTCTTCAAGGTTTCAATAAGTCAATACTGATCCAATGGAGAGAAATTTTCCATTCTATATTTCATAAGACCCAGCCACAAAATCCATTTTACTTATATCATCTATTACAATTGAAGAAAATTAAGAAGAGTTTGAAAAAATATATTTTGGATATCAACATATTTAGGAAGTATTGATTTAAATAGCACAAAAAAACTACTTAATGAGTTAATTCAGTCATTTTTATGTATGATGGGACTATAAAATATCTGATATGTATTTCTTACTGGTTTGACTTTCAGCATCAAGTAACATAAACAGAGTTACTTATAAATTTGCATCTACATCATTTAAAAATAAAATTCCTAAAAGATTATTATCTTTATTTCTAATTTTTTTCAGTCTTTGACTAAATTTATAAGCCAATTAGTCTGACAGAATGTTTTCTTCCTTACTAAGTGTTGGTACTTCTTCAAGGTTGTTCTTCACTTTCTGTTCTTTCTTTATATTATCTCCCCTGCAGACCATATTTTGTCCCTCGGCTTCAACTTGGGGTGACTCCGACATCTCTATCTCAAGACCTCTCCCTGCGCTGTAGGCCCATATACCCAACTGCCTTTAGGACATGCACTCTGGATGTCTAACAGACATCTCAACTCAACATGGTTCAATTAGACTCATCCTCCTCCTCCAGTGTCTCCTATCTTGGCGAACAGTGACACCCTCCACACAGTCACTCAAGACTGAAACCTCCAAGTCATCTTTGACTCTTCCCTCTTTGTCAACTCTCTTCTGTTCTGTATGAAAGTTTATTACTTTCTGTCCACCTTTTCCACCTGATGAATCTTGTGAAAGCAGTGCACCTGCTTTGAACCCCTTGTATCCCAGCACTAGCACAATGCAGAGCACTTAGTAGGTGCTTCATGAATATTTGCTGAGTGAATAAAGGAATAAACAGACCGACCAGGCAACTCAATTAAAATATTTGCACATCCCTCAACGCAGGTCTACTCAGATTGACACAATTACTTTCAAAGAAAAGACGAGGCTTCTATCTGCTCTTTAAAAGCAATTAAATGCCTCCATATTGGCTTCTAAACAGTAAATGCCTTTATACCTGAGATAAACAGTATGTGAATGAATGTACTGCTGCACTGTCCAGTATGGTAGCCACTAGCCACATGTGGCTAAATTAAAACCAAAATTAAGTGAAATTTAAAATTTAGTACTTTAGTCACAGAAGCCACACTTCAAGTACCCAGTAGCTACATTTGGCTAGTGGCTATGGTATTAGAGCAGATGAAAGAGCATTTCTGTCATCATAGAAGGTTCTATTAGACAGCACTGTATACAAGGATGCGCTGAGTTTTACTGGACCAGACACCAACTTTGACAACAAAACATTGTGAGGCAATTAGTTTTGCTTTAAATCCACTAGCTTGGATTTTAAAAATGTAAAATAAAAGGAAGCAAAGTTTTCCAAATTCTTCAGTGAATTTACATCTCATGCTTCTCTAAATATCAACATAGATGGCAAATATTTGACTTATAATCAGAATGTAAAAGTAACAAATAAGCACACACATTGTTAAAGAAAAACTTTAAGGAGTTTTTCATACCTAACTAATCTGTGCGTGTAAACAGTGAATTCAGGCTCAAGACATGACTGACGTATAACAGAGGGTTTGCAGCCATACACATTGCTAGCCTTTGGTTAATAATAGATAAAAACAGAACTTTCCTTTTCCAAATTGCATCAATTTTCAAAAAGAAAGAAAATGATCAAAGAACACTTTGCTAGCTGTATTTACATGGAAAAAAACACCTTCTAATTACAAAGTACCTCTGTCTCATTATGTAAAATCTCAAAAGGTCACTCTTAAATTGGGCCCTTAAAATTTCTCACTCTCTCCCCATTTTAAATCTTTTCCGGGGTTTGATATTCATTGGTAAAGTACTCAACACTGCTGAATCACTTTCATGGAAGGTTGTTCTTGGCTCAAAAAAAATCCACTTCTACTTGCTATATAAATGAAACTGTAAATATGAAAAACACATCCAGTGAATACTGTTCTTTCATACGTCAATGCAGTACAAAGTAAGGTGTGTTTTGAACAGTTGTGGCACAGAGTCAGGAACCAGATGACAGTAAAAATATAATCCTAAATCTCTCTCCTTGTCTAACGTACAGCAGAGATGATCTGATCTGAAGCAGTGGAGGAAGGAAAACCAGAACTCCTTTCTTGGTTGTAGGTTGTGACCAAAGGTTAAGGAGCTCATTTATAAGATTACTCCAACCAAAGGTATTCCACAGGCTCACAGAGGAAACCCACTACCAGCCTCTGTCGGAAAGGTGAAAGTTTGGGTCAAGGCGCAGGCATCCTCTTTTCCTCCAGGCCCAACTGCAGCTCAGTCATCCCTGACAAGTAGATGAGTACCAGCATCTCCAGAACCTACCTCTCCCCAAGAGTTGCTATGCTCTTAAGTGGTTCCCTAAGGATCATATCTGAAATAGCCTCCTATTTTCCCCAGCCTCCACCATTGTGTCCCACATCCCAGAGCTGCCATGGAATGTGGACAGAATTTAGGGTCTCCCAGACTTGGGCTCGAACCTCAGCTTAGACACTTCTAGGTGTAAGACCTAGATCAAGTCTCTTAGCTTCCCTGAGTCCATGTTTCCTGGCATTTACAGTGTGACTTATAATACGTACCTTGTAGGGTTCTTGTAAAGAGAAATTCATGTTTAGAAAAAGTGCTTTGTAATCTGTATAGGCCAACGTGATCATCTCAAATACCAGCACTAACCACTCTCCCCGTGACTGCTCCATTCCTCTAAGTTTCTTCTCCACTTAAATATATGATTTGGGATTTATAATACTGTAATTTGCTTTAAAATGGTTCTTCTGTAATTTTAATTCTCTTTCCTAGAAAATGTGCTCCTCAAAGATGAGTTCTGCATACACTATCATTTCTCTATTCCTTCAGAGCCAAGAAGCAGACTCTCCAATGACAAGATAAGCAGACTGGGGATCAAGAGTTGATATTGCTATGGATCACCTAGATCAATAGTCTCCTTCAGGCAGCAGTTGTAGGAGTGAGGAAGAGGGGTGTTGTATGGCTACAGAGCTCTGCATCCAATGTACACTTGTAAATATCCCCTGAATGAATGCACAAACTGATCCCTCTGAAGGGGAACAGAATTTGTCACCCAAAAATACGCCTCTTTGGCATAGGGATTATTTTGGCTGATTATTTTTAGCAAACAGCAGACATAGGGAAAGCTCTGAAAATTGAGTAGAAGTTACCCTTTTGTAAGAGACATTTACATTTATAAAGGAAATCTCCATTTGTAAGGATGTTTCCCTCTCTGTCCCAGGAAGGGGAAGGTGACTCTAAAGCTCTAGAAACTCTTATCCACGGAGCAGGCCCCCAACTGAAATCTGCATAACAACCTTACCCTCTTTTACTGTGTTTTTCCTGGTCATCTCCCATAACTGGCTCCCCACCCCCATCATCTTCTTTTGTCTATAGCTGGAGATGGCATTTAAGGTGGTGGCTTGGGTTCTGGGAGTTACTCAGTTTTCCTGGGTCTCTGCCATGTATACAGGAGGTACACATGCTAGTAAACTTCTGTTTGTTTTTCTTCTGTTAATCTGTCTTTTTATTACAGGAACATCTCAGCCAAGAAACTGGAAGGGTATAGGGGAATTTATTTTTCCTCCTCCATACCTCCTAATACAAAATAACTACCTGCCTTTTAAATATTTCTTCTCTTTCAATATAGCTCCTTTTAGTAAATAAACCATTGGAGAATATCATCTTAATAGATTATTCAAAGATCAGATTAGTTTATTTTAGGAACCATATCCAAAGGCAGATAGGAAAAGGGGATGATTTTGATCAGTTCTGGAAATTAATAAACAGAAATCTCATTAAAATGGAGTTGGGAGGCCAAAAGGGGGTGCCCTCGCACCCTAGTCAATAGCAGATCCCATCAGGAAGAAGAAAGACTTCCTCTTCTTGACTGTCAAGAAGCTCAGCCAATGAGAGATTGTCACAACTCAGCCAATGAAAAGCTACCACACTACCGAACTCTCAGTCTCCTCCAATGGACTCTTTGTTTACAATAGCCCTCCCAACTTCCTCTTTCCCTCTATAAAAGAGTTTCTCCTCCCTTTGCTGCTTGAGACTTGCAGATGGCTTGCCATGGTTGCAGACTGGAGTTCTTTGCTGATCCCAAATAAACTCATCTTTGCTGGAAAAATAACCAGCTGTCTTTTTGTTTAAGGTCAACATTTTGGTGGCCTGTGCAGGGATCCAGAGAAGACCCCTGATGACTCCAAGGCTGGCGAGTAAACAGGGGTGGTACCCACAACAGAGCCCACTGAGCTCGCTGCTTTTCTCACCAACTCTGGAGTTTGAGGGTAAGTCTGTTCTCCTGGATCTGAATTTCCACTGTCTTTACATTTGAGGCTTTCCAGGCTTTATTCAAGATCTATTTTAAGGCTCCATCCTTTTCTGGTTAAGGCCTTGTTTGCCTGTGAGTACTTGGTTGGCACTTGGGCCTGACTCTTGAAATCAGACTGTTTCTACCAGATCTATGCTAAACCTTCAGCCTGATTCCTTTGGAATCGGACTGTTCCTACTTGAAACTGAGCTGGCACTTCAGCCTGACTCTTTTGGAAACAGCTGTTTCATTGGCACTGTGTTGATTCAAGCTTGAGTCCACCTTACTGAAAATGGACTGCTCCTATTGGAACTGGCTGATATTTGGCCTGCAGACTGAGAATTATTCTTTTGTTCTAGAGAAAAATCTCTAAGCAATGGGATCTCAATTATCTAAACATTTTGAGGGTGCTCCTCCTACAGGGACCCCAGCCGATTTTATGTTTAAAATCCATAGTACTTCCTCATGTGCATTTCTAACTAAATGGACCCATTTAACCCAAAGTAATTTAGAATAGTAATGGCCATTATGGCGAACTTTCAAACTTCCCAAACTTACTTTTCTTAAAACGGATTTGGACAACCATAGCTCTGTAATTTCCAAAACTGAAAGGAACACATATTTGTATTGGTATTTTGAGGCTTCCAAATGTTATCAGGAGTCTAAAATCGCCTCTTTGCAAAATAAGATTTTAAGATTAACCGAGATGAACAAACAATTAAAGAAAGATAAAATGGCTTCTGAAGCCTTATGTTCCTCTCCTCTGACACCATCTTGTTTCTCTCCTCCGGCTCTTGGTGCTCAGGCTCCACCTCCGGCACCATCTTTCTCCTTCCCTTCTATACCACCTACACTTCATCTATACCCTCAATTCCCCCAGACTAACTCTCTCACCAAACTTCCCATTTTCCCTGAACCTCTCCCCACTCCCTCTTCCTCTGAACCTATCAAAACCTGCCCCTTTAAAATTAAGCCAAAGGCGATACCCTTAATTTCTTATATTTCCTGGACTAAAGCTGAAGTGTGAACCATAATCAAACATTTTCCCAAAGTAACCAAAGATCTTCACAGATTTGCTGAGGAATTTAACAGAGTCATTGAAACTTAACCTGGTTTCTCTGACTTATATCAGCTAGTTCATATGCTTATCAGTGGAGGCCAGGCCCAGCATTGAGTGAAAACTGCTAGTTGAAAAAATCCTGAAAGGTATCTAGGATTACAACTGGGAGACCTACCCACTAACCTGTTGTGTGATTAGGCTTAGGCAGTTACTAGACTACCGCATCAGGCAATTCCTATGGCTTTCCCAAAGCCCATTGACTGCAACAAAATTCAGGCTTGTGCACAAAAAAAAAAAAAAAGAAAGAAAAGAAAAGAAAAAACCTGATGAACCTGTTCATGACTATTATAATTGAATTGAGATTGTTTTTAAAAGAAAATTCTGGACTTTCTTCAGATATTCCTTCTACCTGGGTAGCTTTTAATTGTATGTTTATTAATAGGCTGAACCATGATGGTTCCCTGCTAGTAAAAAGGACCAGGATGGAAGGAGAAACTATGTCCACTCCAGATTTAGTTAATCTGGCAAACCAACTCTCTCGCATGAGTCACCTAAAAGAAAGACTGTTAAAATTCTTAATCTTCAACTCCAGCAAATGAAGGCCCCTAACCAAAACCCAAACTCCCCTCGTTTCTGCTATTATTGCAAAGAGCCAGGCATTGGAAGGGTTTGTTACAAATGTAAGTGCTTCAGGAGTCTTCAGCCCTCTAACCAGCCTTTCCAATGTCCTCCACATTCTCAATGAAGGGGCTCCAAGGAATTACAAGGGCTCTTCCCAATCCTCCCTCTTAATCAGCTTGGAGGAACATATCTCCAGCTTGGGGATGAATCTCTCTGTCCTGAGACCAGAGTCGAACTCTCGGTGCTCAACACCACTGCTATAAAGTAGTGCTGTCTCAGAGTACTAAAACAGTTCAAATGGTGGGGATTTCTAACAAACCTCAGAAGGTTCCTGTCTCTCAACCTTTTGTTTAGGCCCTTTGAGAGATACACAACCTTTTCTCCTTAGTTCCTCCACCCCTATTCATTTAATAGGCCAAGACTTCTTGGAAAAGCATCATGTCAGAATTAATTTCTCCCGAAAGGGGGAAATAATCCTAGAATTTGACAGTAGCCATCAAAACAGCCAACCAGGTGAATTAAATGACCTTTTGACATCTTTTATTTGCTCTGTCTCTGATGGTACTAGAACTGATTCTGGAAACATGGATCATTTGTCCCTATGGAATCAACTACACCCTCCTTATGGACAAAATCTCCAACTGATATTGGTAAAATTCACCATGCACCTCCCATCAAGATTCAAATAGATTCTTCAAAACCTCTCCCCAGAATTAATCAATAGGCTATAAGTAAAGAAGCCCTGCAAGGTATAAAGCCCATAATAGAGGATTACATTATCACTTGTACTAGTCCCTGTATACTCCTATCTTACCTGTGAGAAAACCCAAAAGCCACGAGTCCAGGTTTGTCCAGGACGTCCAAGCAATAAACAACATTGTTATCCCCCGACACTCTATTGTTCTTAACCCTCATACACTACTAACATCCATTCCCACTGGAAGCGAATTCCTTATGGTAATTGACTTACGCAGTGCATTCTTAGTATTCCAGTTGATGAAGCTGGTTAATACCTTTTTGCCTTCACTTGGGAAGGCAAGTAATTCACCTGGACAGTAATGCCTTAGGGTTTTCATGAGGGTCCTTCCTATTTCTCAAAAATCCTTAAGGCTGATCTGGATGATATTAGGTTCCCTAGGGGTTCTACTTTGTTGCAATATGTGAGTGATTTGCTTCTTTGCTCTCCCTCCCACACCTCCTCACAGGAAGACAGCATGCACTCACCAAAGCTTTTAGCCTTAAAGGGAAATAAGGTCACCAGAGAGAAATAGCAATTTGCCCAGACTCAGGTTCAATATTTAGGGCGTCTGGTTTCAGAACAAGGGGCAGACCTAGGTCCAGACAGGCTCCGTGGCCTGAATTTCCCCAAATCGAAAACTGAGCAGCAACTGCAAGGTTTGCTCAGGCTAGTTGCTTACTGCCGAAATCAGATCCCATATTTCTCTTAGGCCAAACCTCTGTATACTTCATTAAAGAACAACCACCTCAACCCAATTTTATGGGAAGGACAGGATCACATTGCCTTTAAAGCCTTAAAGGAGAGTTTGATGAATCCACCTGCCATTGGACATCCCAATTATCAGATTAATTTTTTTTCCTTTTTGCATATGAAAAGGAAGGGAAGGCCCTTGGGATACTCACCCCAAAACAGACGGACCACCATCGACCCACAGGATATTAAAGCCAGCAACTGGACCCTATGGTGAGGGGATACTCCCCTTGCCTTAGAGCCATTACTGCTACTGCCCTTTTGGTTAAAGCCACCGTGGAAATCATTGTGAGATCCCATTAGTTATCTTTGTACCTCACACAGTGGAAGCCTTCCTGAATTCTCATCACACTCAACATATTTCAGTCAGCCTCCTCACCTCCTACGAAATCCTTTTGTTAACTGTTCCTCACGTAACTCTTACATTGTAATAACCTTAACCCTGGTACTCTTCTCCCCCCACATTACTGCAAAGTCCCTCACGACTACTTAACACTGATGAATCACCTCCTGAATCCTCGTGATGTCCTGCAGGAAACTCCTTTGGGTAACACTGACTTCTCATGGTTTACTGATGTTTCTTATTTAAAAGGTTACGATGGCAAATATTGTGGTGGGCGTGCTATTACAACTCCTTCTGATATCGCTGAGGCAGCACTATTACCTATGGTTAGTTTGGCCCAACAGGCTGAATAATACACTCTTACGAGGGCTTGTACTTCAGCCAAGGGCAACACTGCCAACACTTATACTGATAGCAGATATGCTTTCAGAATAGCTTATGATTTTGTAATGCTGTGAAAGCAACATGGCTTCCTTACATCCAGCTGAAATAAAATTAAAAATGGTCCCCATGTTCAGGAATTACTGGATGCTTTACTTTTACTTACTGCTTTAGCTATCACTAAGATCTCGGGGCTTTCTAAACTTGACTGTCTGGAAGCTAAAGAAAATCACCTTATTGATATTTCTGCAAGGAATGCTACCCTTAAAGGAACCAACAACAGCCAAACCTCTGTCATGATCCAAAGGGATATTTCCCCAAATGATAACTTAGAAAAAATGGCTAGAGAAGCCCAACAATTGGACTCAGAAAAGAAAAAACAAGATTGGAAATTCAACAATTATTGGTTTGAGAAAAAGAGAAAGCTCTAGTTCGGGCCAAATAACAACCCAGTCCTACCATAGACTCTAAAGTTCCCACTCTTAACCACTGTACATGCATTTAACCACTGGTCTACTGACAAAATGACAGCATTCATGAATCAATATTGTTGGGGAAATATTAATAAAGCTGCAAAAAATGCCTACTTCGCGTGTCTCACATATCCAAAATACAAACCGGGGAAGCCTGTACCCAGACATTTTAAACTGCATAATGGACCATTCAAAGTTTGGCCAATGGATTTCATACAACTTCCCCCATCTCACAGACATAAATATGTTTTAGTCCTGGTTTGCATGTTTTCTCACTGGACTGAAGCCTTCCCTTGCAGACAGGCTACTGCCTCTTCTGTGGCTAAAGTCCTTTGGGGAAGGATTATCCCTACCTGGGAAACTCCTTTTGAATTTCATAGTGATCAAGGAACCCATTTTACTAGTCAGGTACTTCGAGAAGTCTGTGCCGTTTGGCCAGTTTTACAACACTTTCATCGGGCTTACCACCCTCAATCCTATGGTTTAACCGAACGTACTAACTGTGTTATTAAGACTCAATAGGCAAAATTTGTAGAAACCCTCCAAATACCTTAGCCAAAAGCATTGCCACTGGTCCTTCTATATCTCAGATCCACCCTCTTTGGAACTCATAAACTCTCACCCATTGAGATAGTCACAGGATACCTAATTCACTCAGCTCCTGCCTCTTTCAACGCACAGCTGATAAAAACAGATGTGGTCTAATATTGCAAAGGCCTCATGGCTTCCATTAAAAATAACCATATTTTGGTAGAGCAATCACTTCACCGTGCATTCTCAGGAGACATAGATCTTAAGCATCACACTTTGCAACCCGGAGATTTCATCTACCAGAACAGACGCCTCCAGAGGAACTCTTCTTCAACCTTGCTGGAAACGCCCCTATCAGGTACTGCTAACTAATCCTGTGCCACCAAATTCCAGGGCATAGACTCTTGGATTCACGTGACAAATTTAAAGGAAGGACCAAACCTGGATTGGACCTGCATATCACCTAGTAATCTGAAAGTAAAAATCTCCTGAAATTGAAGGAGATGATATTCAACGAGACAGCTTTCCCAATGTGTTCAGACCAGACCTGTTGGAATTTTATCTGTCAAGCCTTTGATGATGACATACTGCTTCAGATGATCTCCAATGCCTATGATCTTGATAACATATGGACTTTAGAAAGGAAAAATGCCTGACAGTTGTCCCTCCTCTCCCTCCTTGTTACTCAAATGTGGCCACAATAGGTCTCCAATCTGTGCAGTTCCCTCCACTGTGGGACACGACACCAAGGAAAGGTGTTTCCTGGCATCAAGGGAAAAAAGGCTGCTGAAACTAGACAAACCTGACACTTGATCAGTGATGCTTTCAGAGAAAGATCTATCAAAAGGGAAAATGTGGAAATCAGTATACAGAAACCTCATTAAAATGGAGTTGGGAGGCCAGAAGGAGAAGCTCTCACACCCTACCTCAGCAGCAGAGCCCAAGAAGAAGAAAGACGACTTCTTCTTGATCGGCAAGAAGCTCAGCCAATGAGAGACTGTCACAACTCAGGCAATGAAAGGCCACCACACTTCCAAGTCCCAGTCTCCTCCAATGAACTTTGTTTACAATAGCCCTCCCAACTTCCTCTTCCCCTCTATAAAAGAGTTTCTTCTCTCTTTGCTGCTTGGGACTTGAACATGGCTTGTCATGGGTGCAGACCTCAAGTTGCAATTCTTTGTTGATCCTGAATCAAGCCACTTTTGCTGCAGAAATAACTGGCGGTCTATTTGTTTAAAGTCAACAGTTCAGAAAATCACTAACTTGAAGAGAGTGCTCCATCATCACTCTCAGTTATCATAAGGCAACTGCAACTAATCCTACTCCCTATCCACTACCAATCTCACCTCTGACTGGCAGGGAAGATACTATCACTTACTAATTTTGTGCCATGTGGTAGGTGTCTTACACATATTATCTTTTTGTTTGTTTGTTTGTTTGTTTTTGTTTTTTTTTTGAGGAAGATTAGCCCTGAGCTAACTACTGCCAATCTTCCTCTTTTTGCTGAGGAAAACTGGCCCTGAGCTAACATCCATGCCCATCTTCCTCTACTTTATATGTGGGAAGCCTACCCCAGCATGGCTTGCCAAGTGGTGCCATGTCTGCTCCCGGAATCCAAACCAGCGAACCGCGGGCCACCGAAGCAGAATGTGCGCACTTAACCGCTGCACCACCAGGCTGGCCCCATCTTTTTGTATCCTAAAATAACTCAATGATATGTGTCCTATTATCATCCCCACTTTACAGATGAGGGAAATAAAGCTCCACAAAGTGAATAACGTGTAAGGTCCTAACTAATAAATGACAAAGCCAGAATATGAGCACAGTCTGCCAACAGGTTGTGCCAGTGAGGACTTTCACCATATTAGGGGGAAGGGAGAATTTGCCACCCCAAAATACGCCTATTTGGCAAAAGGATTATCTTAAGATGGTTGTTTATAAGAAACTGTAGGCATAAGCCAAGCTCTGAAAATTGAGTAGAAGTTACCCTTTTTAAGAGAAATTTACATTTATAAGGGAAATCTCCATTTGTAAGGATGTCTCCCTCTCTCCAGAAACTCTTATCAATGGAGAAGACAATGACTTAAATCTGCATAACAACCATACCTTTATTTACTGTGCTTCTCCTGGTTAACCTGCCATAACTGGCCTTTTCTCCCCAACTCCCAGCATCTTTTGTCTTTGGCTGGGAATGATATTTAAAGTGGTGGCTTGGGCCATTTATAGGAGTTACTCAGTTTTCCTGGGTATCTCCCATGTATACAAAAGGTATATATATTTGTATATAAAATTAACTTCCTGTTTGTTTTTCTCCTGTTAATCTGTCTTTTATCACAGGGGAGGCTCAGCCAAGAATCTAGAAGGGTAGAGGGAAAATTATTTTTCTTCTCCTACAAGGGAATAGTAGAGATTAGATACCCTCCAGATGTGCTCAACTCCAGCCAGAAATGTCTTGATTTTGCCATGCCGCATGTTCAATATGACTTTCTTTGTTTTTACTATCAAGGCATATATGTCCTGTAAATTAATAGACCACTTGCTAAAATCAATTCCATTCCTTTTTGGTCACACCACAAGCCAACTTAAGAATATCCTCCACAGAATGAACTTCAAATAAGTATGAGCTATTACCAACTCTGCCAAATAGTTTGTACACATTGCTATGCTCTCCATTTTTCCAGAAAGGATGTAAACTTGCCCCACTCCTGGCTCCTTCTTAGCTTCACTTTTGGAAAGCGTGGGAGATCAGAATTGGCCACCCCAAAATGGTCTCTTTGCCTTGATTATTTTTAAGAACAAAAGACTTTGCTGTCTTCCCCTTAACTGCCTAAAAGAATTTAAGATAAAAGGCCTGTCCCAAGGACAGGCTATCACCATAAATAACTCCGTGTATCAGTAGACTGTGAGGGTCCTTGCTAAGCCCATTCTTATCAAAGTTCTGTCTACCAAACAGTCACATTTCCAACTCCATGTAAATTGTCTTTCTCCCTTTTGAACCCCCAAACCACTACCCCAACGTCCTTCTTTGTCTTCAGCTGAAGATGATATTTAAGGTGGTGATTTTGGCCTTTCTAGTGAGATGCTCAGTTTTCCTCAGTTTTTCCCATGTATACATGTTATTAAACTTTGATTTTCTCCTGTTATTCTGTCTCATGTCAATTTAATTCTTAGACCAGCCAGAAGGACCTAGAGGGTAGAGGAGTTGTCTTCCTCCCCTACAAAAGCCTTTGCTTTTCAGGATGGAAGACCAATTCACCAAGTCAATTTATTAACATTAAATTTGCCAAAAGACAACTTGCCAATAGACCATTTGGTCAAATGGCCAAGAACTCAGAAGATCTATCTGTCAAATTGCTCAAATATACTGATTTACCAAAACCTTGTTTTTTAAAACTATTCATAGAATTTACAGTACACTGGATTGGCAGAGCTTAAGACTGTAAAGGAAGTAAGGATTTCAGGGTTCTGGGGCCTTCAGGCACCAGTTTGGCTCCTGATGCCCTTCTCTCATGGACCCCAGTTCCTTCTCAACTCAACACAGGCTGTGCTGGACACTAGCTCTCCTTTGTTTCTTTTCCCCAGTACAGATTCTCCTCTCTTGTCCCCTGCTCCATCCAGCTACAGCAGTAGGGAACTGGGGGACAGATACATAGAACTTTCCTTATGCTAACAGGAAAACTGACCAAGCTAGATAGTCTAGGGATCTTCAAAAACTGCTAAAACCTTTCAATCTACTATAAATCACTGAACTTTACTGGTTAAAGGATACAAGTTTTGGGAAAACTGGTAAACTTGGCAAATGAATCTGTGGTGACAGAATCTGAAAAAATGCTAGATCATTGACAAAACAGAAAATGAATTATTAGAACAATTAATACTGCATTAGAATAACCTAAAAAAATCATATGAAATCCTAGAATATTGTTGCTATTCATAAGAATGGTAATTCATTCTATGACTTTTAACTTTTAACAAAGTGAATATTCCTTAAAATGCTGATAATAAGGATATATCCATTGACTATATTCCAGAATGTAGTCACTATATATCATTGAGAATAATATATCCATATGAAAAGATACACATTATTTGACTATATAAGGGGTCTAAACTACAGCCTGTAAGCCAAATTGGCAGCAGCCTGTTTTCGTATGAGATAAGAATTATTTTTACTTTTTTAAAAGGTTGTAAAACAAACAAATAATATGCTATAGAGACCTTATGTAGTCTCTAAAGCCCAAAATATTTATTGTCTGGTCCCTTTCAGAAAAGTGTTTATCAACCTTTGGAGTATATTCAAGAAGAGTGTTTCTCAAGACATGCTTTCTGATGAATCAATAAATTTGGGTAAATTTTGTAAATTGGTTATTCAATGAATTGGTTTTGGATGAATTGGTTTTTGGCAACTTGGCCACTGGACAAATTGATGATCTGGCAGAAAGCTTTCCAACAATTCGTTTTCGGTGAATTCACCTGGAGCTTGTCATGACTTCTCTCAAATGAAAGACTATGGATAGACAGACATCAAAATTTTGAAAAACCTCAAGCAGGTGAAAGATTTCTTTCCCCCCAAAGACTGTGGAAGCCAGTGGAAAACTCAGGGTCCAACCAGAGAGGCCCAGTCTATTCTCGCTTGGGAAAGGTCTTATTGGACCTGAAGTTGTTCAAGATCTTAACTTCTTGCTAACAAGGGGACAACAAATCCCTCCCCCGCTTTTTTTCAACATTTTAGCATTTGAATATGGAAACACTTACTGAGAGACAGTTTGCAAAAATAATTTTTGGCTTAAATTATCATTTTTAGTCTCAAAAAATTTTTCTTTCTTTTTTTTGATGGGAGGGGCAAACTATGATATTTCATTCAGTTACTCTGAACGGAAGGAACGTGCTATTTGAATCCACCAGTCTTCTCCAGTAGATTAATTTGTACCATGCATGATCCTATACTGAAGACTCTGGCAGTTTTCAGGTGCAAATTCTGAAAGAAAAGGAGTATGCATTTTCTGACCCATTACGCCAGGGACAAAAATAATAGAGCAGGGAAATGATTGGGGTATGCGTTTGTGTGTGTGAGTATGTGCAAAGGTTGGGAGATGGTTTGGGAAATACTTGACTCTTCTCCTCTCGGATTCCCTATTCTGAGCACCACACCCATCACTGCTCTGTGCTCAAAGTGCAAAGAGGATTTGTGCCAACGAGAAGATGACTTAGGGTCTATAAGCCAAATGTACCAATGATATCTTTCCTTCCTCTGGCTCAAGCCACAGATACAGATTCTTGTCATTTTTAAAATCATATTCTTTGTGTAGGCTGATCTATAGCTGATATATTTGAAGCTAATATATCTAAGCTGATTTATAACTGAACCTACATCATACATAAGACTTCAGATGATTTTACATATTAGAATATGAAGACTGAAAACAAAATTTTGAGTTTCAACTATTTAAAATATGGGGTCTCTTTTAAAATTATCTGGTAGCTAATTACTCTTATCACATAGCTAAGAAACTCAATCCTTGTCTTAGTTACATGTTAACAGACTTGCTTCCAACCACTGCTAATACACAACTAAAAAGGACTAAAACTCAAATCCTCCAACCCTCATATATCTCAGTGTTTTACAAAGGCTGGAGTCCAAATGGGAAAATCTCCACCAAAGGCTTACTCCATCCATTTCATAGAAAACATCACTCTCTAAAGGGTCAGTCAGAACTTCTCTAATGTGCTTTTTAGGTTACACTAGTTTTCCACAAACACATCAAAAGAGGAAAAATATCTAACGGCACTCAGTGGTATTTCTTCATCAGAATGGAAAAACAAGAAATGCACCATATTCATAACACTTAGAAAGTACATACAAATCATGAACATGGTAAAAATCCTAGACTGATATCCCCTGTACCTCAAAGGGCAAGTAACCTATGATAAGCAGTGCTCTGATGTCAAAGAATGAAAAGAAAGCAGACAACAAACACCAAGCAAAACGTACTGCTATGAACATATGGTAGGCCATCAATAACCAAAAAAAATTTTTTTGAAAGTTTTATCATCTTGAAAAGAATATTGCTGTTATTGACCCTTCTGAACAGTGTAGAAATATTAAGCAAACAAGAAGGCACCTTTAGAATCTGATTAGTGTTCTGTGGTCTGCTGCTTTCTCAAACGTAGAGAAGGTGACATATAGTGTTGGTTGGTGAGTCACTGGAACATATCTGGATCCCAGCCTGGATGCCAGATGCTAACACTAAAGACATTCATAAGCAGAATGAATGTCAAGACTACACAGTTCCCCATCATATATTTGTGGAAAATTCATTCCAGGAGAAATTCATAAATCAGACAAGAGACTATACTAAGACCAGCACTGTGTGGTAAGATATAAAGACAGTTTGCTCTGTTCCCACTAACTTAATAAGTCTTTTAGGCCAAGCCCTCCAGCAGAGGACAGAGTGTTCTAAAGGGAGGCATCTCCTCCTCCAAGAGAACAGTCTTTGAAGGACTAGAACTGCCAACTAACGTGAGTTTTTAAAGATGCTATTTTTCCTTTTTTCTCCCAAAGCCCTGGTGCATAGTTGTGTATTTTTAGTTGTGGGTCCTTCTAGTTGTGGCATGTGGGACGCTGCCTCAGCATGGCCCAATGAGCAGTGCCATGTCCGTGCCCAGGATCCGAAGCAGCAAAACCCTGGGCCGCCGAAGCAGAGCATGCGAACCTAACCACTCAGCCACAGGGCCGGCCCCTAACATGAGTTTTTATAATTCATTTGGTACCATGTTTACTTGCATACTTCATTATTTCCATATTTAGATCTATTATCACATGTTTCTACCCATGTAAAACGGTCTGAAGATTTTTTGATGAATTAAAGTTCATCATTTTTCCGTCCAAATGATTCCCCTTACATGGTACTTCAAAAGAAGGAAACGCATGCAACATTTTTACATTGCAAAACAGAGCAGGCCCAACTTCTTTTTAATACAGCTAGTGACTTCAGGGGGCCTAGCCTGGTTACATATGTTCATGGTAAGGTTTTAGCAAATCGCCCATGTTTTATTTGGCATCTCAATCTTCCTACTTTATAATCCACTCTTTCAATCATTTCTTGAAGGTGATATTCTATGTGCTTCTTCTGTCACTTTTTATAGGACTATTACCGAGCCATTTGGGGAAAAACAGCAACAGAAATCAGTCAAGTTCCAGCATATGTTGAAAGAAAAACTTTAGAGTATGTCTTTGCTGCGTATTAAAGCACTGATGGCCTAAGCATTGGCTGTGTAGATACGAGATATGACTTTAAATTTGGCCTTATTTTTCTTTTTCATTCTGCAAATAAGCCCTATTAATTTCTAGTGGTAAGGTGGATACATGGCTACATACATGCTTATATCCTAGAAATCAGAAAGCGGGTTAATTGGATAAGATGAGCTACTCTCTGTACTGAATTAGCCACAAGCTGAATGTAATTTGGGTACCTCCCTCTTGGAACTTTGGATTGTCTAGAGGAAGAGTGAAGTCAGTCCCTGTGATCTCAAGGCAAAGTGGAGAGTGTCAGTAGGAAAGCAGAGAACAGGGTGGGAGAACTCTTCCAGCCAGGCAGCAGGGACTTCTGAGAGGAGGAGGAATGAATTGGTGCCTGAGTGGTGAGGAGGATTTGAGGAGTTGGTGAAGGACATTTTAGTCAGTGCAGAAAACGGGAACAAAGGTACAGTGAAAGAGCTTAGATGGCATTTACATGGAATGGTGACTTTATTATAGCTTCTCGTTTACTTGTTCATCTCCACACCAGACAGTAAGTTTTATGAGGGCAGGCACAATGCTGGACACTGAGAACACAGCCTCATGGAGTTTACACTTTTTTGGGGAATCTAGAACAAACAAACAGTCCAAAGATAACTATAAATTTGCAAATTGCAAAAAGCATGATGAAGGAAGAGGGCAGGGTGTCATGGGAAAGAAGCAAAAGTGGATCTAGGGGACCAGGAGGAGCCAACCATGTGTCAACATAGTGGAAGAGGACTTCAGGTTGAGGACATAAGCCTATGCAAAGGCTCTGTGTTAGAAGAGAGCTTTGAGAAGTCAGAGAGAGGAGGCCAGTGCATCCAGAGTATGACAGATAAGAGGGAGTGTGGCACAAAATGAGGTTTGAGGAATAGGCAGGCATGGCAGCAACATGCCTTATAGATCATACAAAAGGAGTTTGGATTTTATTCCAAGATCCAGTGGAAACCACTGAAAGCTTTTGAGCAGGAGAAGGACAAGGTCATATTTCAACAAATACTTTTGGAACAATTGGACATCCATATGCCAAAAAAATATGAACTTCAACCTCAACCTCACCCTTTATAGAAATATTAACTCAAAATGCATCATAGATACAAATGTAAAACCCAGAACTAAAGAACTTTTAGGGAAAAAAAAAATAGGAGAAAATCTATGTGATACGTAGTTTGGCGATGAATTCTTGGACATGGCACCAAAAGCACAATCCAACAAAGAAAAGAATGGTAAAATTATCCTTCTTCAAAATTAAAAACTTTTATTTTGCAAAAGACACTGTTAAGAGAATTAGAAAAGAAGCTACGGACTAGAGAAAGTACATGCACATCAAATATCTGACAAAGGACTTGTATCCAGAATATACAAATAATTCTCAAAACTCAACAATAAGAAAACAAACAACGTAATTTTAAAAATAGGCAAAACATTTGAATATTCAAATGATGAAAAGATGCTCAACATCTTTAGTCACTAGGGGAATGCAAATTAATACCATAATTCAATACCCTAGAGAAATGAAACAAAAACTATGTCCACCAAAAGCTTGTACATGAATGTTTATGGCAGCTTTATTAATAATTGCCAAAAAATGGCAACGACTCAGATGTCCTTCAACATGTGAATGAGTAAACTGTGGTACATCCATACAATGAAACGTAACTCAGCAATAAAAAGTTCATGATGCGTGCAACAACTTGGGTGAACCTCAAAGGAATTATACTGAGGGAAAGAAGCCAATCTTTAAAGATTATATGCTGTGTGACTCTATTTATACGACATTCTCAAAAAGACAAAACTAGGGATGCAGAATAAATCAGTGGTTGACAGGGGTTAGGAGTGAGGTAAGGAAGGGATGACTACAAAGGCATAGCACAAGGAAGTTTCTTTGGGGGTGATGGAACTGTTCTTTATCTAGACTATGGTCATGGTTACATGAATCTATGCAAGTGTTAAAACCACAGAACTATACATCAAGAAAAAACAAATGAATTTTACTGTATAATTTAACAAGCAAATTGTTTAATAATTTGAAAAATGAAAATGTGTCCACAAAAAGACTTGTAAAAGAATGTTCATTCCAGCTTTATTTGTAGTAACCCAAAACTAGAAATAAATGTCCATCAAAAGGAAAATAGTTAAAAAATTGTGGCATATCCAAAGAACAAAATACGCCTCAGTAACAAAAAGGAATGAACTACTGATACAAATGACATGATGAATCTTAGAGACATCATGCTGAGTCTAAAAGGGCGGACTCAAGACAGTATATATCATATGCTTTCATTTTTATGAAGTTCTACTAAAGGAAAAATGTATAGTGAAAAACATCAGAACAGCAGTTGCTCTAGGTGGGGGGAAAACTAACCGAGAAGGGACACAAAAAAGCTTTTAGTGTGTTGGAAATATTGTATGTCTTGATAGGAATGTGAGTCCCATGGGTTTATGCATTTGTCAACATGCACGGAATGATATACTTAAGATCTGTGCATTTCATTACATGTAAATTTTACCTTAAAAATGTAAACAACATAAACTCAATTAAGGAGGTTTACGTTTCAAAATAATGTGAGTCGGCAATCCTAAAACTACTTTCTGTGCTTTTTAGACTTGAGCAAATGAGTAAATATATTGAGGATAATGAGGCAAGGACTCTGACTATTGTAGAAGAGTGTTGCAACAGTGGAAACGGGAAGACTGGAACGAACCCCGCAGTGTTGGTGTAGAATTGGAGGTATCAGTATGAATTCATGGTTTGTATTATTTTACATACACACATACACAAAGGTACACATACATATAGATGGGTAGGCAAGGAAATAACACAGATATAGATCTCCATGCCTATGTATGTGTATGTGTACCTGTTTCCTAGTTCTGAAAGCACCTAGAAATAATAACCAGTAACAATGAGCACAGCTAGTGCCCAGATTTTGGTTTCTAAATATCTCCACTTAAAGAAGCCACGGCTCCCTTGACCAAGGCTTAGAGAACCAGCTTATTTCATGGCTGAGGCTGAGAAAGTACAAATTATATCTGGAACATCGTATGTATAGCGCCAGAAAGTAAGGAATGCCCCAAGAATGGTGGGAAGCATCAAAAAGACACTAGAGCCAGGTTGAAGAGGCTGCCACTGGTCGATTCTAGGACAATCTGAGCATTAAAATAAATAATAATAGCAAAATAAACAAATGGATAAATAAATAATGAATGAATGAGGCAGAGGGGAGGAGAAAGAGAAAAAGAGGTGGAGAGGGGAGAGGAGAGGGGAGGGAAAGGAGAGAGGGAACAAGTGGGAGGAAGGGGGAAGAAAGGGAGAGAATAATGATAAAGCAAATGGAGCACAATGTAAACAGCTGTGAGCACAGGCAAAGGTGGATACATATGGTAGCTCCTGCCAATATTCAAATAAAAAGTTGAAAAGTTGAAAAACCAAAGTTTAATGGAGCTAAAGCAAAAAATTATCCTGGGAATAAAAGGGTAAAGCAAAAAGCATTAATTCAAAAGAGAGCTGGATCCTGTCCCACTTCTTCAGATGCCTAATACACAGCCTGGCATCTTCATTACAGGATGACAAATGAACACTGTGAGGAAAAAAATACTACATTGTTAATTATCTGAGTAGCGCAGGCAGCTGCCAGCATATTTATCCAAAACTACTTTTCATAAAATAGGCAAATACTCAGATAATTCTTCCCAGATTTTTTGAAACTTTGATATTTATGAGACTTATTTTCATTAGTGTCTAAACCCTCAGTAATTTTAGTGTGCTTCAGTGAGTTTTGAGTACAAACTATTACTTAGAACTTTTCAAAAAATATTCACAACAAAATTGCTCTTATCAATCGTCAATCTAATAAGACAATCTAATGATTTTATGCTTTTAGGTGATCAAAAAAATTTGTCATGCAGCTGGAGATGGAACATGGCTTGGCTAGAGGTCCTATAAACACAATGAAATATAAAACCCAGAATCTTGAGACTGTTATCCCTTCTTCTATCTTCTTTTTTTTGTGTCTGCCCTTTCCACGGACCAGGCTCTGTACATGCCAACAGGACAAGTTAAACAGGACAAGCCAAGAGGCTGGCTCCAAATCTGACAACTATAGCTGCATGGGAATGGGTTTGTGGGTTATTTCCCCTGAGGCCAGGCTGTCAAAAAGCCCCAAGTCCTTTCTTTATCAGTTGGCACCAGGTGTTAATATGTGAGTGTCTCCCAGGCGTGTGTGAGAGCATGAATCAGCTGACTGGATGTGGCCTTCAAGCTGGGAATGCCATCGCATTCAGATTTGGCCAGACCCCGTCCACCCATCAAGGAGACATGGACACTTTTCACGGAACAATTTAATGGATAGAGAACCATCTCATAAGGATAAAGGTTTAAAATGTGCTGGCTTGAAACTGAAAAAGAAAACTATCTTAAATTAATAGGAAAATAAAAGTATTGAAGAATCAGATCATGACCATAAACCAAAGTCACGTTAACCCTCTGCACTTAATAATGTCTTTATAGCTCAGTTAAGGATTTGGTATAGTTTTAAATGATAATTATTCTATATTTGGAAGTACTTCCTAATCAATCATAACTTAACTTTGTATAGATCTCATTTCCTTCTCTTATTTGATTGTCATACACAGTCTTCAGTAATTATTCTCGCCAGTTACAGACAAAGAACGTGAGACTTAAGGAGGCTTCTCCAAGATCACAAAACTTGTAAATGGTCAAGCTGAGAAATAAAACCTAAATATTTTAGTTTAAAAATCCAAATCCTATGTTTTTTTTAAATATCCCTAGACCACAAGGCCGCCCCAGTATTTGGCAAAGGTGATGGGAAGTAGTGTGGAGTAGAATGAGCCAAGTAATCTGCAGAGAGAGAGCAGGGGGCCTTGTTGAGGCTTCCCGTGGAGTGAAAAGCAGGAAGAAATAATGGTGAGTGACTCTAGCGTGGCTCTTTCCTGGCTATCCCATAGGGAGGGCAGGGGCGAGCTGACATGGTCCTGGTGCCTCACCCACAGCTGCTCACACCTTCCTGCCCATAGTCCTCCCCAAGTTCTGTGAGATCTGATCCTCTGTTCCTCTCTGCCCTCCTTTCCTGCTAGTTGCCCCTGGTGACTTGGCTCCAGCAACACTGGCTTCTCAAACACATCCAATGTGTTCCTGCCTCAGGGACTTTGCATCTGCAATTCTTTTTGTCTGGAATATTTCCTCCAAAATCCACATGGCTTGCTCTTTCACTCCTTTCAGGTGTTAACTCCAAGGTCACCTTCTTGTTGAAGCCTTAGCTGGCCACCCTATCTATTACATTAAGCCATTAGGAATTGCCAATATCGCACCATCTTTTAACCTATAAAAATATCAATTGCGTATGGCAAAATCTAATAAAATTTAATCTCCCCCCACAACCTCCCTATCTCTCTTCACTGCTTAATGTTTTCCCTTTGCCCTCCTCACCTTATAACCTACTCTAGAATATTTATTTATCATCTTTCTCCTCCACTAGAATGTAAGTTCCAGGAAGATAAGGATTTTTGTTCACTCTGTATTCTCAGAGCCTAGAACAGAACCTCCCACATAGTAGGTGTTAAATATTTGCTGTATGAATAAGTTTCACTGGGACTGGAATGATGAGATTGACAAGCTAGCTACTTAGTGGTAGAGAAATCCAACCAAACGGCGTGTGAGTCAATGATGTGCAGGCCCTTCTCCTGTTCAAAATGGGGTGGACATGAGGAATGAAGTCAGTACAGTCTAATAATCCATCACGTGAGAGCTGAGGTAGTTGGAGCTCCATCAAACAAAATCTCACTAATTAGGACTATCGTATATCTTTGAAAAATTCTCCTCACAACTTTGTACAAGATAATTCTTCACTGAAACAAATTGAAAAGGGAATTAGGCAGGAATATTCTTTTTGGTGCAACTGCTGACAGGGTGGAGTCTCCCCAGGGACCCATTCTAGCCCCGTAGCAGCGTCAGAAGACTGCAAGTAAAGTTAAGAACTACTAGAACCCTTGGAAATACATGTCATTTGTCTTTCCCGTTTCTCTACTCTATCTTAGTGGGAAAGGATGCTATCTTCGGACAAAGTTCTAGGAGTAATCGGTGTGGTCTCCTCCCCTGCTAATTCTGCTCTCCCCTGAAATTTAAGGCAAAACTAAAGGGGAAAAAACCTGTTTTCTCTCAGTAATGTCCCCAGTCAAGTACTTCCCAAAGATTCCTTGAATTTTCTCCTTGGAATCCCATACCAGCCACAGCTCCTGAAACTGGTGTCTGGGCAAGAATGAGCCCAGGAGAAGCTGGGTCCCAATTTCAGTTTTACTACTGCATGAACTGTGTGAATTTAGGAAAATCAGACATCCTCTGTGGCTGCACTTTCTCATCTTTACAATGGCTCTTGAAACTACCTTAGAGATTTGTGAAAAACTAGGTTAATAAACATGAAATCACATCATGAAAGATAAAGTACGGAGTGCATTTGTATTAAGATGACACTATGACAGAATTTTGGGACTTATCTTTACACACAACTGGCCAAACTAAAAGAGCAGATGAGTGCTTCCTTCTGACTACAGCAGCACTAAGATAGGAGAGGGCTACACAGGATTCAAGTTTTTGCCTACCCCTCACTGACTCTCAAGTATTCCTTACTTCTTTCTATCTTCGACAGTCCAAGCAAGCAAGACCTCCCACTCCAGTGCATCTGTAGCTTTAATGGAAAATAACCCAGCCTTTGAGTCCCTCTCCTGAAATGAAAAGTTCTTTAGCCTCAAATCTGAAACATGCAAGGACAGAACATCCTCCAGGGAAACAGACCCTTTCTTTGAATTTCTTTCATAAGCATGGACAAAGCTTTCATGCCTCTTAGCAGGATGCTTCCTACCTTTCAAAGAACATGTAGAATTAACAAGGGAAGTTCCAGAAGCATTTTGAGAGCACTAGGTCTCTATGACCTTTGTGCCTAATTACTTTTCTAACCATCCCTTGGACTGTAAAATGGGAGCCGGATTATCAATGACTGCTCAGGATGCCTGCAAACCATAATCTTGAAATGCCTCTAGCTCTTCTCCTTTTTATTTGAAACTATATTGAGGGCAAGTAACAAGTCTATGACAAAAATAAGGCAATACTGGTTTGCACTGGTTTATAACAATACTGCACCATGTCTGAGAGGTCTCATGGATTACTCTTTTGATAGGATCAATCAATCAGTCAGTCTCTGAGCAGATACTCCTTTCTGCCTACTCATGTTAGCCTCTGTGCTAGACAGGGATGCGGCTGACAGGTCCTCCCTTTGAGACCTCAAGACAGTGGACAAGCCAGGTCCACCAACAATCCATCATGTGAGAGCTGAGGCAGCTGTAGCCAGCACAGTGGCCCCATGTTGGAAGTGAGGAGGAGGGATATGGGAGGGGTGGGGTCTGGAATTAAACAGAATTTTCTTTATCAAATCCATCATTTCTTTCCTAAATGTCATTTTTCCATCTTACTGTCTACATGATAAACAATCCATTGCCTAATTTTTGAAGGAACTTTAGTAATATTTTATGAAAATATAGGTATAAAACTATAGTGGATTCATCCATAATGGTGTGATAGTTTCTTATAATATTAAATAGGATATGATTTTAAGCCTTAAGAAAACACCTCCCTTATATTCCATGAAACTCAGTGGCACAGATGTAGTAGTTGGCTCATTTCTGCATCAGAATATTTTTCATTCAATAAACTCTACTTAAAAAATAAAGCGCAGGTTTCCTCACTCTCTGAACTCTATCTGAATATTTTCTATAATGATCTGCTAATTTACACAAAATGCATTACCCAAACCTACTAAATAAATCTCTTTTAGGTTGCATGCAAGACTACGTTTAAATCGTGCACTCCTAAGCAAAAGAATGTGGTTTGCTGTTATTATCTCTCAGTCTGATAGTGTCTTGAGTTCACATTGTTTAAACATGTTATGTTTTATAGATATCCTCTTCCCCATGTTATTCAGTAAAAGGTCTTCCAATAAAGTAGAGAATCTAATGATGGAAATGGGCAAGAAGCCTAAAAAAGCACATGCACTACAAGAAAATTAGGGAGTGATAAAGCATATTAATACATTTGAATGGCTATTAGTCTTAAGCTTGGCCATGCACATATCCCCAACCCCTATGAATCACAAATACAATGCTGAATATTTACATGAAATTTGAGGTTCTTTCAAAAACAAATCTTGCTGGTGCAAGTGAGTGTGGTCATGGCAGGAGCAGACTTGTCCCATTCAACAGACAATACAATTGCAAGAGATGTAGAACACCAAGCAAAGGGAATGCAAACAGCCTGCCACCGTGAGCTCTGGTTTTCATCCCATTGCTCTGTGTGTAGCTTCAGACAACGGTTCACAGCCAAAAACCTCTGAACTCTCCTGCCAGGAAGGGAAGATTCTCCCCCATTCCTTAGATCCAGACACAGATGAACCTCAGACATTTCCTGTTTAACTCATTTCTTCACCAGCTCTTTCTTCCTTCCCTCCTCCTGCCACCAAATAGTAACAGTGACCACAGCCTCCAGCTAACCCCCTCTCACCACCAGAGCTGACACAAACATGCTTTCAATCATAAGAAACCTCTCGAAAAATTATCTTGTTTATTTTACTTTGTTAAGTATTATTGGCATGTAATGCACATCCTTAATGTGTTATTTTGTTATTTATTTACATGTACATGTACACTATGATGTAGAAGGAAAATGTAACCCATTCTCAATACTCTACACTGAGCAGTGTCTAATATTATGGCTTACTACATACAAACATACCTACTAATGATGTGGATTAAGGCTGCCCCAGCTAGAGAAGCCCAAGGTGACCTGGCCTACATGCCAAACTATATGACCCAGTGGACTTTTTTTATGGTATGAATTAGGACCGCCCCAGGGAGCGAAGCCCAGGGCATCCTCACCTACATGCCGATCTATATGGCCAGATTCGCATCTAAAGTTATATGACCGCACAATAACCAGACCCCATCTGCACTGAAATCATTTAATGACTTTTTACATCATCTTTTCTTTTTTCCAGTAAAAATAAGTCACGTACCCATGCCTTATAAAATTAGCCCTAACCCTCAACTCGGGGCAGCAGCAGGAGCTCTGACTGCCCGTGGGTCCTGTCCCCATCCCAGTGGGGGCAGCAGCAGCGGCCCTGCCTGCCCATGGGCCCTGTCCCCATGCCAGCGGGGGCAGCAGAAGCGGCGGCAGCAGGAGCTCTGACCGCCCGTGGGTCCTGGCCCCACGCACCAGCTCTGCCTGCCCATGGGTCCTGTCCCCATGCCAGTGGGGGCAGCAGCAGCTGCTCTGTCGGCCCATGGGCCCTGTCCCCATGCCAGCGGGGGCAGCAGAAGCGGCGGCAGCAGAAGCTCTGACTGCCCATGGGTCCTGTCCCCATGCTATTCCACACTATTCTCTAAATAAAAGAGCACTACTGCCAGATCTTGAGAGTCTAAGAAATCTTTCTTTCGACTCCTCGGCTCACCGACTCCGCATCACTAATGAGTTTATCAAGTAGTAAATAACTAGATAGTATTACAAATAATTTCTATTTTGCAGAAATCCTTGGTGGATTGTTAAATAGATGTAAAAGGGGGTTTTAGAGATATTTGGCAGATTGGCATTTTCTTGTGGGTTAGGAATGCATTTTTATTTTTCCCACTCAAAATAACGGAATGCTGGCTTCTGTTCTCTGAAAATATGCTAACAAACAAATGCTAAAGAACAGATTAGATTCCCAAGAAGAGAGACGCCTGTAAATAGCAGCTCCCACGACGTGTGCTTGTTCTCCTACCATCTAAAAGCATCTCAAGAACAAGAGGTAATCAAGTACTATTTTTAAATGTATTGTCTTAATTTGAAGGTCATTAAATATGCCAGATAAGTGTGCTCTACTTATTGCTTTTTTAACAAAAAGCCAATCACTTGTATTTATATTCAGTTGGAAAAATATTAATTATATTAGTCGGGAAAGGGAATTCAGACTAGTAGATTGCTCTTCTGGATTCAACTGTTTGTTGCTGGGTTTTTTTTCATTTTGATGGAAAAAAATATTTGCAAATGTTAATTCTCGCTTCAGTTTTATTTAATAAAAGTGTGTTATAGGTCTCCATTACTTATGCCGGCATTCGCCTCTCACCTGTGCTCCATAGACAGGTGTTCCTCATCCGAATCTTCTATTGCTGGAATGTCCTCAGCAGCTTCCTTTGCAGTGAAAAGTTCCTGCAGAACAACTGGCATTTTAGATACTTAAAATGTACTTATATAGTAAAAATACCAGACACATTTGTATAGAATGTAGTAAATTTGGAAGCAATCTCATATCCAACGTTGCAACCAATATGTATATCAATGTGAGAAAGGCACTCGATTTTACAGATGTGAAAACTGAGGATTGTAGAAATAATGATTTGGCCCAAGACACACAGCTAGTAGATCCAGGATCAACGTAGATCCATTTCAAAGCTGTACTCTGAGCGCACTGCTCTTCCCACAGTGCTACACAGCCATACTGTAAAAAACAGCCTCTTCCAAAAGCCCTCTGTCCTCACAAGATTTATTCTCCGAGATGACCACTAATATGGAACAAATATCCTAGAAACCCACGATAAACTGGGACAGATCACAAATAGATATCTTTGTGCCATGAGGGGACTAGGGTAGGAGTGGTGTGCCAAACGAGATTCTTCTCTTTCTCAGAGGAGGAAGTAGATATGGGAGGTGACCCCTGAGATGGGATGTCTGCCTTCTCATGGCAGATGTGAGAGCTCAAATCCCAGAGAGCTGCAGAGAGGGGTAATGAATGGGCAATCAGACCAAGCAACTTCCTTCAATTGCTTTTCTCTCTACCACATTTCTCACCATCTTAAATTTGGAAAAATATATCACCATTCTAAAACTGAATGTAAAAGGGGTCCTTCAAAGTTTCTGAAACGTGGTCAGTTAAAGCCTATATTTTAAACTAGAGAGAAAAAGTAAAGCAGATCTTTTGCCCTCTCTGGATCCTACTAATAACAATAATAATGATAATGACAATAATGATGATCATCATGATGACTGTGATAGCCCACATTTACTAAGTGCTCGCCATATAGGAGGTGCTGTCTATGTTACTCTTCACAACAACCTTAAAAGGAGGTACTATTATCATTATTTATAGAAGAAAAACAGAGGCTAAAAGATGTAAGTGACTTGGATAAGGTCCTGCAGCTAGTAGGGGAAAGATCTGAATCGGGCTGGTAAGGAAAGGATCTGAATTCAGGTGTCTGGATCCAGAGGCCTCTCTTGTAAAGTGATTGGATATGTTGTATGGCACAATGTCATCACAATATTAACATGGCCCAAATAGAGCTTTTGATTTTGCTCCCCTCAGCCCTGGCCCTGCACTGCCCAAGCCACACTGTGCCAGTCTTGCACAAGTCAGTTAGTGGCACTTCCATTCACTGAACTGCTCAGGCCCAAAAGCTAAGAGTCATCTTTAAATCATTTTTCTCTCTCCTCCCACCCACCTCCAACGCATCAGTAAGGACTTCAGGCTCTATCTCCAAAATATAACCTGAATCCGTGTACTTCTCTCTCCATCACTACAATCCTAGTTCAAGCCCTGTCATCTCACATCGCTCCTCTGGCTTCCATTTTTGTTCCCCTATACTCCATTTCCCACCCAGCAGCCAGCCTGATCTTGTAAAAATAACATCGTGGCCAGCCTGGTGATATGGTGGTTGGGTTCACGGGCTCCACTTTGGCAGCCTGGGGTTTGCGGGTTCGGATCCCAGGCACAGACCTCTGCACTGCTCATTGGGCCATGCTGTGTCAGGCGTCCCATATACAAGGTGGAGGAGGATGGCCACCGAGGTTAGCTCAGGGATAATCTTCCTAAGCAAAAAGAGGAAGATTGGCAACAGATGTTAGCTCAGGGCCAATCCTCCTCACCAAAAAAAATCTAAAAAATCAAAAATAAAATAAAAATTACATCAGATCATGTCATCCTCCTGCTTTCCACTGCACTTGGAAGAAAACTCAAACTCATTACCATGGTTCTCAAAGTTCTACATAATCTGGCCCCTGCCTACCTCTTGAACCTCATTTTCTACTACTCCTTACTTCTTTCCCCTTATTCTACTCACTTTGTTCCCTGGAACTCTCCAGGCTAGTTACTGCCTCAGAATGTTTACTGCTGTAGAACCCTCTACCTGGACTGCATTCCTTTCTTTGCTGAGTTCGCGCCTTATCATTACTGGGGGTCTCTGTTCGAAAAACAGGTCATAGAGATCTTCCCTGACCACTCTGTCTGAACTCCCTACCCTACTAGTCATTAGCACATGATTCAGTTTTATCATCTCCATGACACTTTTCAATACTACTTGTCTACTGTCTATCTCCCCTAATGTTTCCTCAGCACCTAGTACATAGTAGGTGCTTACTAAATATGTTACTTAGTGAATAAATTCATTGAGGCTGAATCTATCAGATGAATTCTAAAGACCACTATTTTTAGAGATGGAATCTGTGAGCAC
This sequence comes from Equus asinus, assembly GCF_041296235.1. Taxonomy (NCBI): domain Eukaryota; kingdom Metazoa; phylum Chordata; class Mammalia; order Perissodactyla; family Equidae; genus Equus; species Equus asinus. The sequence continues at coordinate 136,932,730 of NC_091820.1, read as the reverse complement.
TATATTAGGAGAACACTAAGTGAGCAATGCTGCCGGGGAGCTGCCTCAAAACTCACCTCATGACAGAAGCCTTCCTTTATCCACCTGCCAAAATGGTCACTTCTCTTAATACGTCCCAGCTTCTGTAAACCTCTTTTATATTATATAAAAACCATTCATAAGTGACTGTGCATCTCACTCAGGTGTGTCCAGATCTCCACTCAGATGCTCACCTTCTGAAACACAGGGGCTGATCTTTCCTCATTCACATATCCTAGCACAACCTTCTGCACACATCAGGTGCTTTAGCAATGCGGTCCAGTGGCTGAGGGACCAAAGGGGACGTGATCCTTCAAAGAAGGCCCACATCTCCACAATGGGGGAGGCACACACACAACATACTCGCCTGTAGGGTCTGAGGCCTGAGGATACAAACAGTCCCCACCAGATAAAACCGATCCTTCAAAGGAAGATTCACAGCGTATGACTCATCGTAGGAGCGTCTGGAGAAGAAGCTACTGAAGAGCACCAAAAGCTCTAAGGGAGACAGAGTTACACATGTGACAACCTAATAGGAAGGCACGCTAGTTACACAAGAAGACTGACATCTGCCACATCGGTGTGCTGTTTGTCAGCCCAACGACAATTTTCAGAATTCTGAGCCATCTATTTTGCCTGTCTTCCATCTGTTCCAGCCCCCTCCTCACCCTGGTCTCCACCAAAACACGAAAAGGTCATTACCGAGAAATAATTGTTCTGAGTTCAGGGTGATTTTCAGTCTCTTGTTCTCACCCTGTGAACGGACATCTTAGTATTCAAAAGAAATTTAGCTCCCCTCTTTTATATAGCCCACATGGGTATTAAATGTGTGTGTGCAATTTGTGTGCATATGTATTCAGGTAAGATTTTTTTAAAGGTATCTGACCTTTAGTTCTAAGACATATGACAAACATCTCAGACAACCATTGTGTGAGTTAATTTTCATTATTTATTTACTCATTCATTCATTTATTGGTTATATTTTTAGACCTCAGTGGCAAGAGACTGAGGTAATTATACCCAGTTTGTGGTGTGTTGAGCACAGATAAAGTCCCCGCTCTTGCTTTTATCTTTACTCTCTGCTCCTTCCCCAGTCACAGCCAGCCACTGCCATCTACCACATTTAATATATATCCTTTAAAATGTGTAGTCTGCTTTTATGTATATGTGTATATAGTTTAAAGTGACATTGTGCTGTAGATCTCGTTCCACTTCTTACGTTTTCAATCAACAATGTGGTTTTAAGATCTAACCATGTTGTAGTACGCGTATCTGGAGTTCATGCTTTAAACTATAACAAAGTTTCCCATATTGTCTATTTCCCAAATTGTACTTGTCCATTTCCCTAATTATGCAGATCTAAGCTGTCTCCCACTCCTTCCTACCACAGACAACACTATGACATGCATAGTACATGTGCCTTTAGACACAGATGTCACTGCAAGTTCACCTCTGGGATGTTTCCACCCAGTGACAGGATTACTGAGTCACAGGATAATCAACAGAACTTAAGTTTACTCTATTTTTCAGGATCCTCTCAATACTGTATTAGTGTTTTCATTTCTCACATCCTCAACAATATTTGGTTATTATTCACACGTCTAATTGTTGCCATTCTGATGGATGTACAGTGCTATCTCATTGGTTTTTAAATTTTTCATTCTTTGCTTACTAGTGAGTTTGAGCATCTTTTCACATATTTGTTGGGCTATTTACCTCTGAGTCAAGACTTAGATGTTTTAATGGCCCCAAATCAGTGTTAATGTTAATTTCTAAGCTTGCAGTTCCTTGAAACCTTAAAAACTGTAAATTTGGACCCCTTATCTACACGACACAGATTTGAGTTTTGATTTCCTTTAAATGACACAAACTTCTTTTGTTGTGTTTTAACGATCATTCCCTTGTTTTTGTAGAAGGAAAGAGTCATCCCTTTCAGCTCAGTCCACTGTGTTACCATATGATCCCATCTTGTAAATTTCACCATGAATTTTTTTTTTTTAAAGTCTAATTAATGTCTGTAACCGAAACCTGTGGTCATAGGGATAGCAAAGGGTTTGAGAGTACCAACAGCAGGAGTGCAATGCTGTTAGCAATGAAGGGCTGCATAACTCATGAACTTGATCCAGATCAGATTAAAAACTGAATTGCTTACCACTAGAAACGTCTCTTATACTCAGAATGAATTTCACGTATTCATAAGTAGGGTTGCTACCATGTTTAACATTTCCTCTTTTTAAATGACAGCAAAACTCAATATGTTTTCCTACTAAAAGAAGACACATACAAAAGTTTACATTTGTAGTTTGCCATATTCTGCAAGATTGTTTCATATGACTATTGTCTTACTTAGGATAGATTTTACAAAAATATTATTTTCTTTCCATGAACATTAGCACTTACATAGCTATCTATGTTGTATCTGCAGAGTGGGGTATCAGCTAGAACATTATTTATATAACACTAAAGCAATTATATAAAAGCTAGAATAATCAGGGTTCATGATAAAGAACAAGATAACGAGGACAGATTTCTTAACACTAGAATTATAATTTGTGAAATTATATTAAATTAAATTAATATATGATGGGCAGATAAATTGTCTCTAACGAGTTAATTTTTATTACTCCTCTGAGCGATTGTTACCTGTCTCTCAAAATCTAAGAATTTACTATTTGAAAAAAAAATCTGTACCTGAGCATGACAAAGGAAATTCCAGAGCAATCTTTTCATAGACTTCATCTTTCTCTTGATCAGGCAGAAGACTTAATAATGTTTTACCCGTGATCTCATCCTTGAGAAGGGAAGAGAGAACAAATTTTGTTATATGTGCTACTACTGTTCACTTCCTCTATCTCCTTGCCTCCAGTAAGTTTATCATCTGCCACACCTCAGCTATCTTACGGTCATACCTCTTGTACCTTTAAAAGTCTGAATTCACATTACCCCGTTTTATGGCCATCACCTCCTATCTTTCTAGTGCACTCATGCAAGTACCCCACCTCTCCAAAAACTATCCTACCCACTGAAACCTGCAGGCCATTCCTGTCACATTTTCACTGTGCATTATCTCCTTCAAATTGTCACATCCCTCCTTATCCAGCTCAGATTTCACAGTTGATCATTATAATCACTCCCATGTGCTCTTCCTTTCTGACATATTTGCCTAGTAAAAACCCAACTCTGGTTAATTTCACCTCTTCATCTATCCTGTACTTTCACCTATGCAACTGAATGTATACAGAGCAAAACCCACAACCAAGCTGTGTATTATTTAAAATGGGCACTCAGCTCTGCCTAGAAATCGTTCTACATTTCCCTACACAACTCACTCTCCTACTCTTCAACGTGACTATTTCTTGTCTTTTCCTCCTTCTTCAAACCTCCAACACCCCCTAACCCTCCTCATATTCAGCTGGGGAACTCATTTCTTATTTCAATTAAAAACAAAAGGGGAAGTAAACATCAATATCTCCCTGCCACCAAATCTCCCAACCTACCCGCAGCCAGAGGCCTGCTTTCCTTCCTATTCCGATGAATGAGCTTCCACCTATGTCTGGTGCACTGCTTCTCATTCTCTGCCATCTACTCCAGGACATCATTCCAGAAACTCTCCCCTAATCCCCACATCGCCAAGCTGTCCTTCTCTTCTAGGGCTTTCTCATAGCATGCAAATGTTATATCAGAGATGTTATAATATCTGTCATCTTAAAAACAAAAAAGTACAACATTCCAAAAATCCAAAACCTTCCTTGACACTACATCCTCTCCTCCAGCTTGAACTACTTCTCTGGTCCACTTTAGAACAAAAATCCTTGAAAGGAACTTTACTTGCTGTCTCCCACTTCTTCACCTATCACTCTCCCTTGAAACCACGCTAATCAGATTTTTATCCTAACCGCTCCACTTTTGTCAAAGTCGCCAGTGACCTCCACATTGCCAAATCCAATAGTCAATTCTCAACGTTTATCTTACCTAACATCTCAGCATTTGATACAACTGACCCCTCCTTCTTCCTTGAAATACTTTGTTTACTTAGCTTCCAGGTCACCATATACATATGGATATCCTTCTGCTTCAAAAGCTACTCCTTCACAGTTTTATTTGCTGGATTTTTCTCCTCTTCCTGACTACTTGGCTTGGCTGGCGTTCCCAGGGCCTAGTCATTGAACCTCTTCTCTTACTTTACTGTCTCCCGGGGTAATCTCTTCTAGTTATATCCCATTAAATATCATCTATCTGTTAATGACTCTCAACTTCTCATCTCTAGTCCAGACTTCTCCCTGAACTTTTCTAGATAACTCAACTTGGATATCTAATAGGATTTCAATTTTAAGATATCCAAAACAGTGCACCTATCTTTCCTTCACAAAACATGCTCTTCCTTCGGTCTTTCTCATTTCAACAAACAGCCCCACCATTTACCCACATGCTTGCCCTCGACTTGCCTTGCCTCGACTCTCAAACCCCAAATCCAGTCTATCAGCTAACTCTGCGGTTCTACCTTCAAAATACATACATAATTGGTCTACTTCTCACCACTTGGTGTAAACCATCATCTCTAGCTTAGATTACTGCAATAGTCTTAACTGGTCTCCCTGCATCTATTTTTGCCACATCCCTGTTCTCACTCCATTCTCCACAGAGCAGCTACCGTGATCCATGTGAAACATAAGTCAGATCAAGTCATTCCTCTGCTCAACATTTTCCACTGGCCACCCAAGTCATTCAGAGTAAAAGCCAAGGAAATTAACAATGGCATTTACAGCTCTATGTTCTGGTTCCTTACTGCCTATTGACTTTAGCTCCCTCCCATTCTCCCTTGTGCTCACTGCACTGCAGGTACACTGAACTTCTTGCTCAAATGCAAATACATCTAACAAACAGTCATCTTGGGGCCCCTAAACTTGCTTTTCAATGTGAAACACTCTTTCCTAGATATTTGTAATGACTTTCTCCCTTATTTCATTTAAGTCTCTACTGAGAAGTATTTTAAATAGCACCAATTCTCTGACATTCTCTTCCTGCTTTTTTTTCATACCACTTATCATACCTGACACTATAATCACATGTATATGTTTATCTGTTTATTATCTGGCTCCCTCAGTAAAATGTAAATTGCATTAGACCAGAGACCTTGGCTGTTTTATTCACTGCTACATCCTCAACACCTAGAACACAGCTTAGTACAAATGAGCACTTACTGAATATTAGTTGACTGAAGGAATAATGCTATACCATTTAGCTGAAATATGGTGACACATGGATAAATTGAATATTAGACATTAAGTAGAGTTTTTAAAGTGATAGGAAAAAAGCAATAAACAAAGTAGTCTTAGCTGAATAATGGCTTTGGGTAACGAACCACAAAGTCAAATTATTTTTAACTGATTAATATTAATAATCTTAGTCAAAATTCAGAAATACATTATTATGACTCATTTGTAGAAGCCAGTCTATGAGCTGGCCAGTGCTCAGATTAGCAGATAGATCCTGTCTCAATCAAGAAAAAGCTTGGCTCAATTCAGGACAGAAATATTACCTTAATTCACCAAACAAAATGTTATGAAATTAACAGGCAATGAATTTTGACAATGAAAGTTGCACAGTAAGAAACTGACTTCCCAAAAAAAATATCGATATTTTTCATTAAACTTAACTTTTTCAATAAAAATGCTTCATTGGTTTAGTTATAAAATAAACTTTAGGTACCAAACCAACTTATCTCTGCTCAGTAGAGACCACGCATTCATTCACTCATCTAACACATGATTGACAACTGCTCTGCACCAGACATTGTCCTATATATATTCACGTGAACTAGCTCTTAATACCTTGCAAGAGGAAGTATTACCCTTATTTCATTCAAGAAGAAATTAAAGCTTGTCCAGTTGTTAAGAGGTCACAAGTTCAGAGACGAGATTCACACCTAGCTCCATCCAACTCCATGTGCACTATTCCTTCCACTACACCATAGCTGCCTCAATTCCAATTTGTACCAGGAGCAGCCAATTTGCTACTGGGCCAGTTTCCGCATTTTGGGCATTCTACATGAAGTAGTTCATTTATATTCTTTTTACTGAGTACTTAAGAGGGTTAAAAAGATAAACCTGACACGAATTCTAATTTCATTGAACACATAGCTCAGTAGGACAGATGAGACAGACACAAGCAATTATGAAGCAAAGTATAAAACGATACCATAACACGAGCTACAAAGTGCTACGGCTCACCAGTTCTTTCATTTGTAGAAAAATGAAGGATAGAATTGTTACTTAAAAGAATTCAAAGCCAGGGGCCGGCCCTGTGGCTGAGTGGTGTCCCACATGCCACAACTAGAAGGACCCACAACTAAGAATATACAACTATATACCGGGGGGTTTTGGGGAGAAAAAGGAAAAAAATAAAATCTTTAAAAACAAAAAAAGAATTCAAAGCCAGCAGTCTTTTGATTGTGTACGTTCCCTTGGATGGAAATAGTGGCAATGAGTTTCTTATTAATTAACTACATTCTTTAAGGAAGGTGACAGTGACAATGAATGCCTTATAACTGACCACCAACCAAAAACAATGGACATAACAATCATTCCAGTGACCCTGCCCCATAGTTAGAAAAAGGGCATAAACCTGAAAGCATTATCAATAACACGTTATTTTTGTAAATCTTTGGCATCTGCTCTTCTTATTACAGAAGGCAGAAAGATCAAGGTACTTAGAGCTTAATGAAGCAAGGATAAATACCAGTGAAGAAGTAAGGAGGTTTTTCAAAAGCCAAGTTTGCAAATATGAACTAGTTGTCCCACAAATATTAGTATGGTGAGTCTCAGTCATGCCAAATAAAGAGTAAAGGAATTTACTCCACTCCATGACATTTACCGAGAATCCAGACAAGAAGCGTCTTTTTGCTGGCATAGACATTCACATCGCACATGCGTTAGAAAACTGTTCAACTATACAGGGCACCGTGAAGGCTAAGAGCCTCTGCACGAGATTCAGACTGCATCCTGAATCAAACAAGACTCATCATTAGTAATGCTCTACTATGCTGTACTGTGCTATACTAAGCTTCCCAGGGAGAACAGCAAAACTCATCACAACTATCACAAACTAACCATACACCTATGTGCAAAACGTAATAAAGTCTCTTAGAAACTAACGTTGAAAAATTCTTCCCATGATGAAATGTGTATTTTGAAAGTTTCATTTGTTTAAGAATTGTAAAAGGGAACTATATGTAAATCCTCAGTTTTACTTATTTATTTTTTTGCAGTGCTTGGGAGATGATGAAGTAGGGTGAGTAGGAGGGCAGACTACTAGAAACGGGGTAATGACGACAAGTTTTTCCAAAAGAAAAGCTGTCAAGGAAATCAATGATTGGGAAAGTGTGATGGCAGATTTCAGATATCAGTTTAATAGCATGATGATGATAATAGCCACCACTTTAGTCATGGTATGTGTTATAACATCTTTAACTTGGACTCTCCCCTTCTTTTTGTCACACTCCCATTCAACCCATCAGCAAAACTTATTTTACCTACAAAACACTGACTACTTCCACTTCCACCTTAAAACAATCCCTAACCATCTATTGCCTGGGCTGTTGCAATAGGTTTCCAAGTGGACTCCCTGCTGCCATGCTTGTCCCCATAACCTATTCTTCTTAACACAAGAGCCAGAGAGATCCTGATAAAACTTAAGTTCAGATCATTTCCTTCATCTGCTCCAATACCCTCAATGGCTTCCTCCCATCTCAGAGGAAATGGCAAAGTCATTACAATGGCCCTAAACAAGGTGGACCTCTGTTACTACTCTGATCTGATCACCTCTTAGTATTTTTTCTTTTCCTCACAGCACTCCAGTCACGGTGGTTTCTTTACCATACTTTATCCACACCAAGCACATTTCTGCTTTAGGGCTTCTCATGCACTTTTGCTTCTGCCTGGAACACACTTGCTCCAGTTATCTGCATGATTCACATAACTCACTCCATTCAGGTCTCTGTTCAAATGTCACCTGATCAGACAGGCCTGCACTAACCAGCCCATTTGTAATAGCTCACCTCTGGTCACTCTCTAAGTAATATTTTTTCCCCATTTACAGATGAGAAACTAAAGCTTATGTACTTAGTGAATGTCAGAGCTAAATTTTAATCTCCAGATTATTTGCCTCCAAAGATCAAGTTCTTCCCACCTCATCACCTTATCAGTTAGAGCAGCCCAATAGACAGAGGTGCCTTGATTTTTAATGAAACTGTAGATTCCTGGAGCCAGACAGATACTCTAGAAATGGTTTGGTTTCCATATTATTATAAGATGGGTGACTATTAAAATGAAATTTCTAATCAAAGCCTGGAAAAAAATTGCATGTTGTTAAAAATTACGAAGAATTAGGATTTAATGAGGAAAAGTGTGACATTGTGCCTCAGGTATAGTTCTTTTTAACCCTGATTTATAAGAATACATAACGTAACTCCCATTTAATGTTTATGTACAGTCGTAATAGTTATAGCTTTATTTTTAAGTCTACCAATCTCAGGTAATCGAGTCATGGTTTCAGATTAGTTGTTCAAACCATCTCCCAGACACCTCTACCTTAGGTTGGCCGTATATGTGTGTGTTTGTGGGTGTGTATAAGACACCTCAAATGTTGAAGGGTGAAAGAGTCTCTTCAGAGTGAAAACTTTGAACCAAAATACATAAAGAAACAAGGATAATATAACTAACACCATCACTGAAAAATCTTCATGTAATAGGAAAAAGTCACTAGTCTTAGTGTATGACAAATTTGGTTTAAGCAATATATAATACCACAAGAATCTGAGTAGTTTTCTGGTTTCCACTATAACAAAATATAATCTGTAATGGATCATACTTATACATTCTTTCTTTTAATATAGATTTAATAAGACCATTCCCCTCCCACGATATAAGTACTCTGAAGTTCAATTCAATGAATCTCTCTAATGTTTGAATTTTATTCAGCTGTTTTGGTATCCTACAAATATAAGCTGAATTTGAAAATGTACATTGTTTTCTAAAAGAAAGGAAGAGAGTGAGAAATAGAGATGGATCATAGTATCCGTAAATAAAGAGAAAAGAGTAGAAAAGCTCTCTGAGTTTCCAAGTGGGCCATGGAACATGCCGGCTGAAACAGCATAACTGGTGGACTAAGCTTCTAATCAATCCACATCTAACTTAACTACAGAGTAATTTAACAAAATTTCTACAAATTTACATGTTCCCAACTTGATTGCTATAGATCTCTGGGTCAAGGTTTGTCAAGTTCTTGAGACAACTCTGTGGAGTGAGGAATATGCAATGAAAGCAACAACCCAGATATGATTAACACAACGAGCCAAAGGACAGAGATGGTGGCAGTGGTGGATTTCAGAGGTGGTGGTGGATGTATTCTACAAAGCCCCTCTTCACTAATACGCATTAGTGGAATATGAAGGTATGTAGTACTTTTGTGCTTAAGCCATGTATTTGTTAGGTGTGCAGCCTAAAGATCCAGAAACATTTTTAGGAAATCATATACTCTAAGTCAATGGGACTAGGAAGACAGAAAAAGCTTTCCTGAGAGAGGCATAGAAACACCAAAGGGCTCGGGACTGAGTGATCATTTTAGACACCAGAGACCCTGACTACAACTCATGTGTAGATGTCTTCAGCAATACTTACAATATTGATAATCTATACAATTTTTTCTAAATTTGTTCTTCAGTACAAAGAAACCAAAAGCAAATCAGACCTGGAAATGGATGCCTCGAGCAAGCATGAGCAAATTATGACTTTCATTGTTTAATCAATATATGATAGATCCTAAAAAAATGCACAAAATCAAATACATCCATCCCAGTGAAGGCTGCCTTGCAAAGCAGTCACCCTGGGGACTATCCACTGATTCTGAGGAGACTGCCATTTCGAAAAGCACATTCTTCTTTGGAGATTGCCTTCAGGGGCAGTTTACAAACCACATGCACACACACACACACACACACACACACACGTACACACAGACACACTGACACACACAAAGTGTTTCATTACCTCATATCAGTTTCTTTTTATAGATTTAAAACTGAAACCAATGGAGAGGACAATCAAACAGGTGCACATTTTCACAACATTGAGAACGTCTTCTCTGGTGAGTTATATGCTCCTGAAAACAAATAATGAACCCTTAAGTAGCAAACCCAATGATCCTTTCCCAAAAGCTGGAAGAACTTACTGAAAAATAGCCAAGGAGAGAAGAGATATTTCCATCCACGAAAATTATCACTCCATCTGTGCTCAGTATTATCATAAATCCATCTAATGACTAATGAAGAGAGAATGATAATGTAATTAAATAGTGGAACAATAATAAAATGATAACTTTATTTCTAAATGCATAAGTAATTACAGTAACACACTGAAAATGTATTGTGGTCCTTAAATATCAATAAGGCAGGCACAGACTTAATTAAAATTCCATTATTCTGCCTCCTACACAGAATCTATTTAACCTTAAGCATGAGATGTTTATCAAATGATGTGCCACTTAGACAAACAAATTTTAATGTACACCCAATTAACAAAAAACTCTCCAACACAAACTAGGAAGATTCATTTCCGTATGTAGGTTGTTTCACATTTAATTCAAAGTTAATTTCAAAAACGCTAAGAATATTTTGGAGGGCATTTTCATTTGTAGTTAGTTGAGTCATCCACCAATAAACATGGATATTGCCATCACCTTCCTGCTATATAGTGGATTAGATAGCCAGACAAATGCTTCCTGGTAGCGAACACCTAACATGACGAAGAAAATATATAAAAATTTATTATTTCAAAACAGGACTGAGCTTATGGTAAAGTAAGGGAAACAATCTGATATCAGAAATGGCTAGAACATGGGAATGAAGAGGTAAGGGGATATCGGAGCCTGTACTTGCCACGGGAATATCTGCACAACACTGATGGCATAGAGCTTAGGGGACAGAAAGCAAAGCTGCCTGCACAAGGTGGGAGGTAAAATCAAAGACTCCTGCATAAAGCCAGGCCTCCCAAAGGAAACACTCTCAGCAGGCAAAATAGAAAGATCTTATCCCGCAAAGAGAGACAGGGAATGTGCATGCCTGCCTCAGCCTCAGCTCTGGCTAGAGAAGAAAAGAAAAACCAGTCTCATCTGGGAATTGCTAAACAGAAGCCAACACACACACAGATTTGGAGCTGAAATTCACATACTACCTGTGTAGCCCTCAACACTGCAAGCCTATTGTTTAGTTTAAAGTTGTCCTGACCCCAGATAACTAGTGAAAACAATCGAAATGATCTCTTGAGAATTATTTTAAAACCAGGGCTCAAAGAATTCATGCAGATAAAGTTCCAAATAGCATGGACTTATAATAAAATATTAATAAACACAGGAAGAAATGAAACATAGTGAACAAGAGGCCATATGAACAATAACATGCAGATTCAGATTGACAAACAGTAGATACTGGAATTATCAGAAATAGAATATAAAATAAATATGCTTAGTATGCTTAAATAAATAACAAATGGTATTGAAGATATGATGAAGGAACAAGAGACTCAAAACTGACCAAGCAGATATGAAAAATAATCAAACAAAATGTCTAAAAATGATATCACCAAAAATAAAAATTCAATGTATAAGTTAAATAGCATGTTAGAACATAGCTGGAAAAACAATTTTTGAATTGGAAGATAGAGCTCAAGAAATGACTCAAACTGCAACACAAAGAGACAGAGGAATGAAAAATGAGAAATTAAGTGACATGGAGAAGAGAGTGAGAAGGAGTACTTTCACCTTTTACAACATGTTCACTTTATTTCTCACAACTCAGTGAAGTAGAGATATTTTTACCCATTTTACAGAGGAAGAAATCAAGGTTCAGAGACAGTAACTTTCTAAAGGACACAGAGCAAGTAAGCGACAAAGGCACAATTCATGTCCCTATCTGTTTGACTCAAAAGACCATGGTCATTCAGGCTTTAGTTTGTGGGTTTTGAACTTAGCGAAATTAACCAGTTCCCTTGGAGAAAGAAGCCATAAACACCTCATGTCCTTGAGGAAAAAAATAAGACTTGAAGGCTTAACAATCTATGCTGAATGAGTACCATACAATTACTTACCTTGCCACTAATCTATGCAAAGACTTGTTCGTATTTCTTGTCATTTGAGATCAGTGGTTTTCAAAACTCAGTTGGCATAAGCAGCATCTGGAGAGCCTGTTAAAAATGTAGGCACCTAGCCCCTACTAGGATTGAGATTCTGATTCAGACAGTTTAAGGTGGGTCCCAGGAATCTGCATTTTTACCAAACTCCTTAGGTAATTCTGCTATGCATGGCCTCCTAGCCACATTTAAACATTATTCTTTATCTTCTATTGCACATATTCTGCATACTAAGCAATCAAAGAACAAAACCCCTCTTACTTGTAGCGTCATATGGTTGAAGTCTTCATAGGTGTGGAATGATGGAACCCAATCAGATTGCTCTCTAGAGCTTTCTGGACTGTCTTTGTCTTTTTGCAAAAAGGAAGAAAAGACATAAAACTGTCACATTAAAATTATTAGCTATGGGTATTAGACTTTTCAAAGTTATAATTAATTTTATAGAAAAGACTCTCATGAGAAAATACTGAGTGCTAATGAAGGATCTGATGTAGACTAACTAATTGCTTATAAATTATCATAAACATAGAAGTGTTTGGAATTGAAAAATATCTTGAAGATCATCCAACTCAGTTTCTACTAAGCACATTATGACCTCTCCAACAACTTATGATTTTCCACCTCCAGTTATTTCCTTTTCTTTGACTTGTTAAAGTCTTCTGAATTCTACCAAAACCCAGTATTCATAATACGTCAGATAAGGTACAGGCTGTGTCAAGGGCTCTGGGCATATCCAGACACCTAAAATCTCCCCAATGCCTGGCTGCAATAGGGAATTCCATGATTTAGTTTGACCCAATTAAGCTTTTAGCAAGGGCCCTTAACTAGAAAATCTTTAAGCCCTATCTTGTATCTCTTCAAAGTTCTTGACGCTGTTCTATCTCCCATCCATCCTTCTCCATTCTTCGAGGTTTTCTCGTTTTCTCCATGAGCAGTATTTCTGCTCCTGTGCTCACTCAGAGCCTTTGCTATCAACATCTGGCCCTCTCCATCTCCCCCAATCCCACCTACTCCGCTGACTTCTCTAACTCAGGGACTCCACTAACACAGCCCTCTAACCTCCAGTTATTTTAATGCGTATCAATAAATGTTAGTTTCTTCTCCTCACGGAAAAGTTAGAGACCCATGGCATACAGATCAGGGTTAGAGACCCTGATATCTATTAAAAACATTAAACCCCTAACAAGGATAATTCTGAGAGCAGCACTTGCTTTCTTAGTGGGTATGAGTCTCAGATCCTTTCCTATGAGTAGATTCAGATAAGAAGGAGGCCAGGCATGAGCAGGAATGCTCCAGAACCCTCACTAAGGAGGGAATGAGAAGAGGGCATGTAACTTCATGGGAAGTAGAAATAATATGAAAAAGAAACCACACCAATTACACAACTGCCTCAAAGTCAGTGTGCCTGACAACTGCCCCCGCCTGGAAACTCAATTCTGGTCACAGTTTTTCAAACTCAGGATACAACCTATGACACTCTCCCAAAGCCAGTTTCTGAAGTCGCTTCCCCATTGACTTTCAGCTCCACCTAGTGACTTTCATCTCCCATACTCCATTTTTTATTTCCAAAGAAATAAAAATGACAGAAGAAAGTCCATATATTTCCAAGAAAAGAAAACTACTGTATTTTATCACTCAATCATCAAAGGCTTTTCTACTTACTACTACCCGGGAACTTGTGCTTGTTTGGCTTCCAGGGCAGGCACCATATCCAGTTCTTTGCTATAACCCCAGTGCCTCGCACAGTACTTAACTCATAATAAAGATTTGGTAATTCTTGTTAAACTGAACCTCATTCATTCATTTACTTAACTGATACTTACTGAGTTCCTACTATGTATCCTACTCTGTTTTAGAGGCTCAGGATACAGTATGAACAAGACAAATAAAGTGACTGTCTTTTTGTGTCTTACAGACTTGAGTGAGGGGGAGACAGATAATCAACACATAGACAATGGACCTGATAGTTTCATGTATCTTTAAGTGCAATAATTTAGAGTGCGTGATCAAGGAAAGCCTTGCTGAGAAGGTAACATCTGAGCCAAGATCTGAAAGACAGGAAGACCCAGGAGTAAAGTACCTCAGACAGAGGAAGCAGTAAGTACAAAGCAAGGCAGGAAATAATTTGGCCTATATGAACAACAGACAGGAAGCCAAAGGAGCTATAGTAGGGTGACCAAGAGACAGAGTAGTAGGAAATAAAGTCTGAGAGTTAGGCAGGGCCAGATCACGTAGGGTATATGGTAAGGAGTTGATATTATTCTGAGTACAACATGAAGTGCTTTTAAGCAGGAGAGTGACATATATTTTTAAAAGATCAGTGTGGTTGTTTGTGGAAAACAGATCAAATTGGGGAGCAAGGGTGGAAGGAGAGAGTCTAATGAGGAAGCTTCCTCAAAAGTAACAGATGATGGTGGCCTGGATTAAGCTGGTACACCAAGGCTATGGAAATGGGGAGAAGAGAATGGATATGACATATATTTTAGAGGTAAAGCCAAAGGATTTGCTGATGGATTGGGTGAGGAGGTGAGAGAGATAGAGGACACAAGAATGACTTTTAGATTTTTAGCTTGAGCAGCTAGAAGAATGACTGATGGTACCAGTTTTTGAAATGGGGAGAACCAGGGGTAGGGGTGCGAGAGGCAATGGAATGGAGAGGGATCAAGAGTTCCTTTAGGGCCATGTTAACTTTCCTGTTAAATATCCAAGTGAAGAAATCACATAGGAAACTCTCTTGCTGATTTAACAATGAGTACGATTCTCAAGTGTGGCGCTCAGGTAGGAGGACAGGGTCAGAGAGATTTAAAAAGTAGGGGTCACTGACATCCAGGTAGCACTTCAAATTAAGGGACTGGATGAGATTACTTGCGAAATGAGTGTAGATATAGAAGAGAAAAGGTCCAAGGACTGAACCCTGGGGCACATCAATGTTTGGAAGTTGAAAGGGGAAGTAGGCGGATGCAAGGAAAGACGGAGGAGTGGCCAACGAGCTAGGAGAGAAATCAGGTGAGTGTATTATCCTGGAAGCCAAGAGAAAAGTGATTCAAGAAGGAGGGAGTTAAATCAGGCAATATTTGTCTTTCTCTGGCTTATTTCGTTTAACATCATACGATCAAGGTCCATCCATGTTGTTGCTAATGGGATGATTTTGTCTTTTTTATGGCATGATTTCACTCATATGTGGAAGATAACAAACACATGGATAAAGAGAACAGATTAGTGGTTACCAGAGGGCAAGGAGGTTGGGGGGGTGGGCAAAAGGGACAAAGGGGCACATATGTATGGTGATGGATAAAAATTAGACTACTGGGGGTGAGCACGATGAAGTGTATTCACGAAGTGATACACAATAATGTACACCTGAAATTACACAGTGTTATAAATCATTACAATCAAAATAAAATTACTTAAAAAGAAAAAGCAAATAGGAAAATGGGGGGAAAAAGGAGGGAGTGGTCACCTGTCCAATGCTTTTGAAAGGTCAGGAAAGACGCGGACAGTTAAGGGACCAAAGAATTCACCAATGTGGAGGTCACTCTTATTCCTGACACACATAGTTGTACTGCAGGGGCAGGAGCTCCAGCCACAGTGAAGGGGGATGAGGAAAGAAGGAGGCATGAGGAAGCGGAGACAGAGTCTATACAATCCTTTCAAGAAGTTTTGCTGTGAAGGGGCACATAAACAGGGCAATAGCTGGAGGTATCATGGGATCAAGAAAGTTTTTTTTAAATAAGAGGTTTTTACAGAATCATTACATGTTTATGGGCATAATCAGCTCACATGTTTTGAGTTAAACCTACTTAAGTATTATAGGTACTATTTTAAATCCTCAAGGCCATGTTTCGCTTAGTAACATTTACCATATGCCTTCAAACGCCTAAGATACAGAAATCTGCATTATTGTTGACCAGTACACTTTTATTAATTCTCATTTCCTTGTTCCACTTTTGTATGAACCTCAATAATATTTTCAGCATTGACCATAAGCAAATTAATGAATGGAGAGAAACTAGATATCTGTGTATTAAAAGGTGCTTCAGGAGACCTTCTGGTCATGAATCCCTCCCAAGAGTGTTTGAAGTAAAGGAGGAGAGCCGGCTGTCTCCCCCACAGCTAATTTCCAATGTGACTAATCAAAAAGCTCTAAGAATGGGTTAGTGGGCTCAAATCAAACCTTCCTTCTGAGACACAGCAGTAGTGCTCTGCACTGTTTTCACTCTGTCTCCTTTTACGGGATAGCCATGAGTCTGCAGCAGGGTGCGTAGTCTTGCGAAGAGGGCTTTGACATGTTCCTTCTCTTTATTTTCTGATGTATCAGATGCATCCCTAATCGACAAAAAACAATCAGAGTTATTAATGGTAACGGGAGGGCTGGGAATTCAGATGGTGGAACAATGGATGGAAAGCAATAAGAAGAGAGAAAGGGAGATGTTAACGTCAACATCTGAGCAAAAATCCAGTCCCTTTGATCAGTCATAGGACAGCAATAACTGTCAATATTAAAAGAAGGAAATGAAAGCCATTCTCATCTCCCTAAGACTGTGAGGCCATTGAGGGACCAGATCTGTCTCTATGTCTTCCATGGCAAAGCCCAACACAATGTCTGGCACAGCGGCCTAAGAATTATATAAAATAAGCCCAAATTAATTTGAATTTGATGGTGGGTCTTTGTTCCACCATATATTCTTACCTGTTATAAGAGTACTTCTGATTAAGGAAAATTGTTTCTAAATGATCTGTAATTACTCAAGAGGCTCTCTCAAAGCCAATGCCCCTTCTCAGAGAGAAAGTTGAGCAATCTAATGCTAATTGAGATGTTTTTTACACCTTTAAAAAATGTAGACCATACTGAAAAATTTTGACAAAAACTTTTTGATCAGCACGCCAAAATTTACTTAGATACTTGAACTGAAAAAATAAGGTAATTTGTCTTCTCAAACGTAAATGAATTTAAGCTCTAGGCAAGCCAAGGACCCAAAACAGGCTTCTAAACCTATCAGGGAGTGTAAACCATTTATTTAGTGTCACTCTGGGCAGCCACCATGCAAGGTATGGATGACACAGTTTGATGAGGGGGGCTGTAAGACACAACACTGGCAATACACTAAGGATTATAATAGAGCTGGGGCTAGGGACTAGGGAAAATCCACTAGAAAGAACAAATTTCCCTGAATGAGGCAGGTTTTCCCGAGGAAGTAGGATTTTGCTAGATGTGAAATGAGAACAAAGGACAGGGGAGAGGGCTTTGACATAAGTATTAGTCAGTTATGAGTTCATACCTCTGCTCTTTTTCTCTGTCCTCCTCATCCATTATTCAGTGATATAACAAAGAATTCTGAAATCAAAATGGAGCAACTTTACTAAGAAATCAGTCTATGATGAATCACAGTAAAGCAATAAGACTAATCAAAATTCTCAATTGCGTAGCACCTTTCCCTCCAGGAATGCCTACTTCTTTTAAAGATAGAATTTCATTAGTATCAACAATCCTCTCAAATGTTATGTAAATGTTGAACACTTGCTTTATCATATGGTCCCCAATGAATGTTTGTCACAATAATATGACAAATGAATATATTTTTGAAAGAGTTACGAAAACATCCTGTGAAGTTATACAACTTAATCCAAAAGTTAAGCATTTGTAGATTTAATTCCATATCCTAACTTCCTTTAATTCTTTTAACTTCAAGAACACTTAATGAAACAAAGACAGATGCGAGTTGAAAGCTTCATATCTAGCCACAATATCATGCCTCAACAGACCAATCTGCATTAATGCTTATATCACAGAAATCCTGGGGATATAGAAAACAGCCCTGAAATCACCAAAGTCCTCTGCTTTGAATTGTATAATTAGACTCAAACATCACCTCAAGGTCAAAGCCTCAAGGTAGAAATAAATGACATTCAAATATATGTGTGTTAAACAAGAAGAAACAGTTAAAATATAGCAAACATCCTTTAAATGCTTTCAAGCAGGTAAGGGAAAGTGCAGGGGTCAAACACTGGGAAGGCACTGAAAACCAAAACCAGTTAGTATACTAACCTGTGCTACTGCAGGGATGGGGATGTACAGCTATGCAACAAAGGAGCGTGGGTACTAAGGCCCTCTTGGGTGAAGGAGAATCCAAGCAGGGAATTGAATCTAAAACCCACCACCTCCTACCTATGTATAGCCAAGATTCCCAGAGGCTACAATGTCATTTAAAAGTCCTCCCACCAAAAAAGAAAGAAAACAAGGAAGTTTGTCTGCTTGAGCACATTCTCTGGGTGGGAAAGAAAAGGGTGCTACTGGACTGGATCAACCTTAGGGTTTCAGGAGAAGCAAAGACACTCCCATTCTGAAGAGATACTCTCTAAAGCCAGGTTCCATGGACTTTCCACAGATAAGGCACTGGTGAAAATCAGCTCACCATCCAAAATTGGAAAATACATGAAGAAACAGTCAATCCACCAAATGCCAGAATTAGGACACACCCCAGCAGTATGAGACCTCCAAGAACCTCAAATTAAAATACTTGAAAGCCATTATAAAATAATTGTGTTTAAAAATATTAAAAACTGAATAAATGGAACTGAAAATATGAGAAAAGACCAGGTAGATGCAAAAGAAAACAAAAGAGAAATTTTATAAAGACATATTCAATTAAATTAATTTCAAAAGAATGGATTAAACAATGTATTATCACAAATCTGATGAGAAAATTAGTAAATGGAATACAGATATGAATAAATTTACCATATTGCCTTTACAGAGAAACAATGAAGTGCAAAATATAAAACAAGAGATTATGAAACATAAAGGACAGAATGAGAAAGCCTAATATATATCTAATAGGAGTTCCAGATGAAGAGAACAGCAAGACAGGAGACAGGCAGTGAAGAGATAATGGCTGAAATTTTTCTAGAATGGAGAATGTGCTCCAATCTGGATAAATTAAAGCAAAACCACATCATATGAAAAGATGCTCAACATCACTAATTATTAGGGAAATGCAAATCAAAACTACAATGAGATATCTCCTCACACCCATCAGAATGGCTATAATTAACAAAACAAGCGTTGGGGAGGATGTGGAGAAAAGGGAAGACACACACTGCTGGTGGGAATGTCAACTGCGCAGCCATTATGGAAAACAATATGTAGATTCCTCAAAAATTTAGAATAGAACTATCATATGATCCAGCTATTCCACTGCTGGGTATTTATCCCAAGATAATGAAAACACTAAGTCAAAAAGATACATGCACACCTATGTTCATTACAGCATTATTCACAATAGCCAATATGTGGAAGCAACCTAAGTGCCCATCAATGGATGAATGGATAAAGAAGATGTGATACATACACACCACAGAATACTACTCAGCTATAAAAAAAGATGAAATCTTGCCATTTGGGACAACATGGATGGACCTTGAGGGTATTACGCTAAGTGAAATAGGTCAGACGGAGAAAGTCAAATACCATATGATTTCACTCATAAGTAGAAGATAAAAACAATGTCAAACAAACACATAGACACAGAGATCAGACTGGTGGTTATCAGAGGGGAAGGGGGGAGAGAGGAGGGCGAAAAGGGTGATAGGACATATGTGTTCAGTGATGGATAGTAATGAAGTCTTTGGGTGGTGAACATGATGTAGTCTACACAGAAATTGAAATATAATGATGTACACTTGACATTTATGTAATGTTATAAATTAATGTTACCTCAATAAAAATTAATTAATTTAAAAAAACACTTCTAGAAACATCATAGTGAAATTTCAGAACACAAAAGACAGCTAGGCCATTCTAGGCCATAAAACAGATCAACAAATACCAAAGAATAATACATACAGACCATATGCTCTGGCCCTAATGTCACTGTATTAGAAATCAAGAACAAAATGATAATATAAACCTCTATAGACTTGGACATTTAAAACAATAGCAACAACAACAACAAAATTTCCTAAACAGCTCTGGAAAACAGAAAATAGTCAGAATTGAAGTATTGTAAACACGCTACATATTAAAATATGTAAAATGCAGCTAAAGTAATACTGAGGAATTTACATTCTTAAATGCTTATAAGAAAAAAATGAAAATAAATG
The DNA here is from genome assembly GCF_041296235.1 of Equus asinus. Taxonomy (NCBI): domain Eukaryota; kingdom Metazoa; phylum Chordata; class Mammalia; order Perissodactyla; family Equidae; genus Equus; species Equus asinus. The sequence continues at coordinate 136,912,430 of NC_091820.1, read as the reverse complement.
AGCTATGTATCAAAACAAATCATAAAGAGTAAAGCTAAATAGAAGAGAAGCAAGGAAATAATAAAGATAGGACCAAAAAACAACACAATAAAAAATAAAGATAAAATAGAACAGATCAAAAAATCAGTTTCTTAAAAAATAAAATAAAATAAAAAACATTGTTGTACCAGATCAATCAAAAATAAAGAAGACACATTTTGGAACAAAAAGTGCATACCTATGAATAAAAGAGATGGTAAAAGCAGTATGATCAACTCTATGCCCTTAAATTTGAAAACAGAGACAAAATAGAGGATTTCCTAGAAAAAAGTATTTTACTCAAACAATAAAAAGAAAATTGAAATAAATCCTATAAATGCAAAGAAATTAATTCAGTGATTAAAGATTTATCCACAGAAAAATGACTTAACCAAACCTAAAAAACACAGCTCCAATGGTTTCACAGGTGGGTACTTCCAAAGATTTTAATAACAAGTATCTCATATTTCATCCAAATTATGCCAGAAAACAGATAAAGAGAGAAGATATCCATCCAATTCATTGTATAATGCTAGTACATTCTTTATACCAAACCAGAATAGGGTAGCATTAGAAAACTTTATAAGCCAATTTTATTTATGATCCAGATTCAAAATCCTAAGTAAAATTACCAAACCCAAACCAGCACAGTATTTAAAAATTTGAGCTAATTCCAGAAATATCGGGATAATTTCACATCAGAAAAAAATATAATTCAACATATCAGACAAAAACAGAAAAAGAATGTGATCATCCCATAGATGCAGAAAACACATTCAATATAATTCAGTATACATACATGATTTTTAAAAATGTTCTTAACAGACTAAGTATAGACAGGAACCTCCTCAACCTGATAAGGGGAATCAATCAAAAGCATACAAACATCAAAGCGAAAAGTGGAACATTAGGGGCTGGCCCGGTGGCGCAGCGGTTAAGTGCGCACATTCCGTTCAGTGGCCCAGGGTTCGCCGGTTCGGATCCCAGGTGCAGACCTGGCACCGCTTGTCAAGCCATGCTGTGGCAGGCATCCCACATATAAAGTAGAGGAAGATGGGCAAGGATGTTAGGTCAGGGCCAGTCTTCCTCAGCAAATGAGGAGGACTGGCAGCAGATGTTACCTCGGGGCTAATCTTCCTCAAAAAAAAAAAAAGTGGAATATTAAAGGAATTCTTTAGATTCAGGGAGAAAAACAAGAATGGCTGCTAAAATATTCAATATACAGTGCTAAAGGTACTAACTAATGCATTAGGATAAGAAAAGTATATAAAACAAACAACACTTGGAAAGGAAAAACAAAGCAGTCCTCATTCATGAACACTATGCTTATCCACATAGGAAATCCAAGAGATTCTACACTTTACTAGAAATAATAAAATAGTTCAGCAAGGTTGCTGTATATAAGATTAATATTTAAAAATTAATTTTGTTCCTATAGAACAGCAACCAAAATTAGAAAATATTTTTTAAAGATACAATAGCAACAAAAATTTATAGAGACTACTGCTTATGGCCATGGAATAACTGATACAGGAATAGTCCTCCTGCCATGAACAACTAGGACACTAGAAAAATTTTAGGAAGTTCATGTTTAGATATATTGGAGAGAAGGCAGGATATGCCTGTGATCCCTGAGGTAAGAGGAAAAATGAAATGAGCCCTACAGCAATCCCCACTTTCTACCTAAAGTTACTTCCAGACCACAGTTCAGGGGGCACAATCCCAAGCAGAGTACAGCAATCTCACTAAAATTAGTATACAGAAATAAGTTCAGCAATGCCACGTTGGATGGAATTTGTGGAGAATGTCAGAAAGAAAGGAGCTATGGCAAAAAAAAAAAAAAGCTCCAGAAATGTGAATCCAGGTTCTCTTGAATCTCTGGCTGAATCCTAAGTTGTGCCTGTGCAGGGTGACACTCTACAAACAAGACCAATCCAAGAACAACAACCAGGGAAAGGACAAATACTATAAATCCAAAACGCACTAACAATCACAGTTTACACAGGGCTGGAAGACAATGAAGTTTCACCCAGCAGAGTGGAGAAAAAAGACTGAAAAAAATGAACAGAGCCTCAGTGTGGTACAACATCAGGCAATCGAAAATACATGTAACTGGATTCCCAGAAGGGGAAGGCAAAAAATATATATGAATAATGGCCATTTTTTCCCATATTGGATGAAAAATAAACTCATATTCTCAAGAAGCTCAGTAAACCCAAGAAAATAAACACAACTAAAAACTCACCAGGGCACATCATAAACAAATTGCTGAAAAGCAATTATAAAGAGAAATTCTTAAAAACAAACAGAAATAAAAGACGCATTTGACACAGGGGAAAAAATAATGTCCTTTGACTTTTCATCAGAACAATCCAAGTGAAAAAGAAAAAAAAAAAAAAGAAACATCTTTAAAGTGCTGGGGTGGGAGGAACAGCCTAGAATTCTATATCCAGCAAAAATATACCCTTCAAAGAAGCTGAAGGTAAAATAAAGGCATTTTCAGATGAACAAGATCTGAAAAAAGCCAAGGCCAGCATACCAGCACTACCAGAAATGTTAAAGGAAGTATTTCAGGCAGAAGGAAAAAACGCCAGATGGAAACTCACATCTACATAAAGAAATGAAAAGCACTGGCAATAACATACATGTGGATAAATGGGAAAGAGTTTTTTCATCTGTAATTTCTTTAAAAGATAATTAAAATAAAAGCAAACTACTATAGGGTTTAAAGTATATGTAGAAGTCAAATCTATATATAATATATATATAACACATAAGACAGGAGGGTGGAAAATAAAAATCTACTGTTGTTAAGTTTCTTACGTTATACATAAAGTGGCACAATCTTAATTCACGGCAGACAGAAATAAATTAAAGATGTATACTATAAACTGCCTAAAGCAACAAATAAAACACCCACGGGATACAGATGATAAATCAAAAGAGGTAAAATTAAATAATCATTTAATCCAAAAGAAAGCACAAAACGAAGACAAAGAGAACAAAGATCAAATGGGACAGAGAACATCTAGCAAGATGGTAGACTCAAACCTAACCATGTTTCTAATTATATTAACAGTCAATGGACTAAAGACACAATTGTAAAGTCTAGGATTGTCAAAACAGAGTAAAAAGTAAGACCAAACTATATGCGTCTACAGGATATTCACTTTAATTATAGAGATAAAGATAGGTTACAGGTAAAATGATAGAAACATATATACTACATAACCCTAACTATAAAAAGCTTGAGTGGCTAATTAATATCAGACAAAGCAGACTCCAGGATAAGGAACAGTACTAGGGAAAAAGGAGGACATGTCATAATGATAAAGCAGTCAATCAAGAAGACACAGCAATCCTAAATAGGTGTACATCTAATTATGAAGCTTCAAAATGAAGTAAGAAGTGAAAGAAGAAATAAACAAACCCACAATTACAGCTGGTGAGTTCAACACTCCTCTATGAGTAATCAAGAGAACAAATAAACAGAAAATCAGTAAGGATATTTAAGACTTACTACATTGACAGCAACTTGGCCCCATTTGTTTACAGAACACTGTGTCCAGCAACTGTAGAACACACATTTCCCATCTACATATAACAGTCATAAAGATTCAAAATATGCTAGGCCAAAAACCAGTTTCACTAAATATAAAACATTAAAACAGAATTAAATTAGAAATCAATAATAAATAAATAAATATCTTGAAAAAATTCAAATATTTGGAAATTAACATACTTCTAAATAATTTGTGGGTGAAAGAAGAAACCTTTGGAAAAGATTTAAACAAAGGAAATTAGACAATATTTCTAACTGAATGATTATGAAAATTAATTTTTAATTCCAACAACTTCAATAATCTGATTGTAATTTGTTAAAATTTCATTATACACATTTATGGTATTATATATTTCCTTCAGGAAAAGTTATATCTAATTATTCAAATCATTTTTTCATGTTCTTAAAAAACATTTATAGGTTTCTTCATATAGAAAAGAAACTATACAGTCCTCAGTAGTTAATTTAACAAAAATTACACAGCAAGAACATTACTCAGAAAATAACATCTTTATTGAAGCGTATAAAAGAAGATCTAAATAAATGGAAAGATATGCCATATCCCTGGACAGGAATCTGATAAATTTATCAGATATCCCCAACTAATCTACAAATTAATGTAATTCTGGTCAAAACTCAGTATATCTTTTTTTTTGAGGAAGGTTAGCCCTGAGCTAACATCTGCCACCAATCCTCCTCTTTTGCTGAGGAAGACTGGCCCTGAGCTAATATCCGTACCCATCTTCCTCTACTTTATATGTGGGACGCCTGCCACAGCATGGCTTGACAAGCGGTGTATAGGTCTGCACCCAGGATCCAAACCAGTGAACCCTGGGCTGCCGAAGCTGAACATACAAACTTAACCACTGTGCCACTAGGCCAGCCCTGAAAACTCATTACATTTTTTGTTTTGGTTTGGGTTTCCACATAACTTGCCAAGTTAATTACAAACTTCCGTGGAAAGCAACAAGTCAGAAATATCCACAATAAGTTTGAAGAACAACAATGCAAAAGGATGTGCCTTAGTAGACATCGAGCTTTATTATAAAGCTATAATATTTAGGTAAATGGATAATGGTGCAAAACATAGGTATAGAATAATGGGACAGAAGAGAACTATTAAAGAACAGATCCATGCATAGAAGTGAAATTTGATTTATGACAAAAGAAGCACTAGAATTTTGAAGTTTCCACCATAGTGTGTGTGTGTGTGTGTGTGTGTGTGTGTGTGTGTGTTTTAATATAGTTCTTTCTGTGTATTGGCATCATAATTTTGAAGTTTTTATCATGGAGTCAGTGTGTGTGTGTGTGTGTGTGTGTTTAATATGGCCCTTTCTATTTATTGGGGCAAAACAAATTTGTTTTCAAGCTCTTTAAATACAGAAGTTATGCTTTATATGTCTTTGATATTTCCAACAGCGCCAAGCTCTACACAGGGAAGACACTCAAAACACACCACTAAATATCTGACCACTCTCCTTAGCCATTGGACAAGGTAGGCACAGACATCTACCTGTTAATGTACTTAGAGTCGTTTCTACTCAGTAATCTATTCTAAAACAAAGACTTTGAAATTTACACCAGTAAAAGAACATGCAAAGACTGAAAAAGGAGTAAGGCTAATTAAAAGTTCTCCGGCCAAGGGTAGCCAGCCTTCTTGTGCAAACTAATAATTTGTTCAGAATAGCAGAGTTATTCACTGAGTGCCTTTTCCCAGAATCAACGGGAAATAATTTAAAATCTCATCAAATTTTATTACTGAAGCATAATATCAAGAGGGTCATGCTTGCAAAGATTTCTTCTTTTTGGGAGGCAAGGAGAGGGGGTGTTGCTCCCATCCACTTTCAGTTTTGGGGGTGTGTGTGTGTACATGCATATACATAGACTTTTTTTTTTAGTTCACAAGAAAACACACTGAATAAATGGATTATGCAAATAGAACATGAATTGATTTCTCTAATTAATCATTGGCTCTCTGTGGTTGAGAATCACTTACACAGATATTTTCTAGTGTGACAATTACGATGACATAGGCTATCAGTATTCAATTGAGATAAGATCCACAGTCAAAGGAACCTCCATCTCAATCTCTCAGTCTCAAAACTGCCAAAACCAAATAAGTTATCAGACTCTCAGTTCAGGTTCCAGGGCAAAATCAATTTTCTATAGAGACAAGTGACTTGCTGATCAAATCTGGGCTCCTGTTGCTAATGTTCTTGGAATATTTTGCAGGGGCCATAATTGGGGCCTGTGTGACACACATAACATGTGCGGCCATCTCCCAATACAGATAGTTCAGGACTAAATGACACTAAAGGTTTAATCCTGAATTAGAATCAAAGTGAACACATCCTGAGAATTATTCCAGGACTCAGCTAGGCCAAAGGCGTTCGTTCAATCTTCCATCATCCTTGAACTACTTTAAAGAGTCTCAGTTATTACACTCTGAAGCTGTGGGAGGGGAGAAAACAAGCTGAGGAGCAACAGAGTAGCAAAATCATGACTTTCTCTGGATGCAAACCTAGGGGAAGAGAAAAGTCTTAGAATAAAGACTACAGCACTGTAATTCAAGGGATTCACTTACATATCTAGGGCTGATGACCTTTCCAACAAATTTTCTGCAAATTCAGATAAATACATGGACTCATGCACTTTTGTCTATTCTGCTCGAGGGTTTATAAAGCTGAATTTTAATGAAGTTCCATGTGAAATGTGCACACTTGTTGCATTCTTCAATTTGAAATAGACTAACATTTGCCCAGGACTAGGAGTCCAAGCTTCCTTTATCCTTCCTCCCAAGATTATATTTCTTATTTCATGGAAAGTCTCAGAATTTGTGACACTCCCCAGTGTTTTTTATCAATGCAAAGGCCACTGAAAAGCATGTTTGTGAAGAGTCTGTATGATGAAAAAATTCTTGTTATAAATATTAGCCAAGAAAGAAGGTCACAATATGGTATATGCTATCTTAGCCCAATCATATAAAACATGATACACAAATGAACAAGTAAAATATTGTGTAGAAAACATTACTAGGGGGAAAAATATTCAAAGGTGTCTTTGGGTGATGGAACTACGGGTGACTAAAAATATTTTTGCATTTTTTATGTTTGCTATAATTAATATCTGTGACATTCCGAATTAAGCAACATCTCTCAAAAATAATATGGGAGCCCGTGTTGAACAAAGAACAGTCTGGGCTTCAAAATCAATTGGACCTGGGTTCAAGTCTCAACTCTGCCTCTTTATAGTTGTATGACCTTTGGTGAGTTTCTTAACCTTTATGAGTCTCAATTATCTCAACTGTAAAATCTGGGTTATAATACCTACATGCCAAGGTTTTTGTTTAAATTAAGTTAATGTATATAAAATAGCTAGCACCATGTCTGGCACATTGTAGCCACCCAATAAATTGCAGCTCTAATTAGATATATTAATAGTAATAGTTGTATACAATCTAAAGGACTATGATGAAGATACACTCTTCTTAGAGAGGGAAGTGAAGGTAAACAGTTGGCAATACAGAGAAGTTTCTTGATGCCACTTATTGTCACAAGAATGAGAGAACCATGAAGAGATCAATCTCCAAGCAGTGGGCCAGCTGAGTAAATCTGAAATGTCATGAATAAGTGGTGTCTCAGGCCTGGGTACAGAGTCAAGGTATCATGACACCTAATGGAACACATGTGCTTGTCATGAACAACATGAGGTAGAAGAGCATGACTCCATCGTGGTACTGAGCTGCACAGAAGTGACACTTTCTCCAGCAGCACACAGCAGGCCATGTGTAGGAGTGAAGGAAGGAGATGATCATATTGATCCTTGCTCAGAGTTTTTCTAGGCACCAAGGAGGACAAGAGATACAAAGGATACTGGTCACAAAAGTACTTGAAGTGTTGGACCATAACGTAACGATTGACTAAGTAAAGAAGTTGTGGGCGGGGATGGGGGAGGTTCACTGAGAAAATAAAGTACAGCCGTCAAGGGGCTGGAATCAATTTGAGAAGGGCAAAGAGCAGGGGTATTAAAAGTACCACAGAGAAAGCAATGGACGAATAGGTGGTTCCAGCATAAGTGGGGAGAATTCGGTTGAGAATGTCACCAGTAGTTTCTGGCGACACCAAATGCAATCATGAAAAATACTCTATTTCATAAAGAGAGAGCGAGAGAAAAAGAGAGCACATCTTCACCCTTCCACATCTGAAGACGCTGAAGTTAACTAGTTAGTGCTCTGTAACCAGGGAACAACTGCCCTCTCTGTGGGGTTGGCTGAATCCCAGGCAGTCACTGGGAGGCCTCAAGAGCTATTCAGCACACTTAGTCCTATTTCAGTAGCCAGAACTGTGCTCTGCTTATCAGCTCATCCCCCGCTCCACCCGCCAGTCTGTCTGTCAGCCCAGCCAGACTGACAGAGAGAAGGAAACCCCTGTGGCCTCCACAATGCAATAATGGCCAGAAAGTGTTTGGCTCATGTAAACATCATTTAAAATGTTTATATGGAATTTTAAAGAAAACCAGAGAGGGTCTGAAGAAAAGCAGAATGTAGAGGTGAATACATCTTTGGCTATTACTCTGGTTACAATATTTGTTTATTTTAAAGTAAAAACCTCAAAGTATTTAAAATACCATTGTGGAAGATAATCACATTATATATTTGTAATTATAAAATTTGCTGTGCATTATCAGGGATAAACTCTTTCTTTATACAGAGAGAGAGACACATTTTTTAATAAACAATTGCTCAAGTAAAGAAAAGTGGTCTTTCAAATATCAATATGATTCCGGGGCTTTTTTAAAAGTTTTTAGAGGAAAATGCATGGTGGCACGCTTCATCAATTTGAATGGAGTCATCTTCTCTTACTCATACAAGGTTTAATAAAGATATTTAATCAGTGAAAAAAAGAAACATTTATAATTCTCATGTAGACAGTAATGATGTTAAATGTGTATGGCATAAATATATCAACCAAGTCAGTGGAATTTTCAAATTTATTTTCAATCAAAACTTTCTTCCAAAATTACAACTCATAAGACTATATTTCATCAATTACTCATCCATCTTAAAGGAATATAATTTTCCAATGGATAAAATCAAGAATGGAAATTAACCTTGACTGGATCACGTAATATGTATGCCACACAGCACACCGAATAAGCCAGGAAGGGGCAAGTGGCAAAGTCATGCTCCAAAAGAGATCCAGAAACAGGATCAGGCTTCCTGATTCCTTTGGAGTATTTCTAGTGAGTGGCTTTTCTTTTGCCGCACCAGAGCCCTTTTGGCAAGCTCTCACTGCACAGGTATGGGCCCTGGCTTGGGTGACGTGGTAGGGAAACCAGGCAATGAAAGGAATGAGTCCATTTGCACAGGAGCACACACATCTACACAGGTAAATTGTCCTAGACCAAAGCTGAAGCTCATTCTGTGCACATTCTGTGGTCCCTTCTGAAGACAGAGTGAAGTCAACTGTGTCCATTATTATATTCCCAACACCCTAGACTGTTCCTGGCAGAAAACCCATGCTGAATAAATGTTTGGTGAATGAATAAGTGAATGAAGAAACTCGGATGCTGATGAGCAGCCAAAGGTTGCTGAACACTTCTCACCCAGCTAATCCTGTTCCTAAAAGACAAACAGGCAAAAAAAGGAAAAAAGGCAAACCCAGATCCATAGAGTAACAAAATAGGATCTAAAAGTGTATCTCTCATTGGTTTTACACTTTTGGGAATTCTGTATGGCACGCTCTCTTAGTCTGAGGCAATAAGGAATACTAAGAAGCAAAAAGTTTCTTACATCCTTCAATATTCTGGCAGAACATTTCAAGTGTCTAATGGTGGAGGAAAAATTGGACCTGGCTCTGAAAAAGATCAGCAATCCAAATCCATCAAATTCCCAATCCCAGTCTTATTCCAATTAAGTCTCTGGATCGTCTATAAAACCTTTTCATGGTCCAGCCAGTGCTGAAATGTCAGCAATTCATTCACTCCCTGTCCCCACTACACCTTGGCTGCACACAAGCTTACAGGAAAGACTGACATCTACATATAACCACTGGTTCAAGGCAAGGGAATGATCACTACTAGACTAGAAGGGTCACAGAAGGCAGCATCTGAGCTAACTGCGGAATGGATCCGAAAGATGTGAACTGGCAAACGGGGAAGAAAGGACAACACAGGCAGCAAACAGAGCCTGAGGCAGGACACCAAGGTGGAACATCATGGTATGGTGACATCAAACCGTCCTTACCGCTTCCTAGCATGTGAACTTGGGCCAGTTACTTGACCTCTCTGGGCCCCAGTTTCCTCATCCTGGGAATGAATGGGAATAATAATAGCACCATTTCACGGGGCTGTTGTGAAGATTCACTGAAATAATGGATGGCAAAGTGCCCAGCCTAGTGCCAGATACCAAAGTAAGGTCTCAAAAAATATTTGTAAACAAAGCGTGATAAGAGACAGAAAGGAAAATAGTGGCTCCTGGGGGCTGAGGGAGGGGAGATGGGGAGTTTCTGTTTAATGGTGACAGAGTCTCAGTGTGGGATGATGAAAAACTTCTGGAGATGGAGAGTGGGGATGGTGCACAGCAAGCTGAATGCACTTAATGCCACTCAATTGTATGCTTGAAAAACAGTTAAAATGTAACTTTTATGTTACATGTTTTACCACCACAATAAAAGAAGGCAAAACAAAAACAAGAATAAAGTGTGAGGCTTGTCCAGCAAGCACTACAGTGTGACTGAAATCAAGAACACTTAGGAAGGCAGGCCGGGGCCAGAAGCAGAGCTCCGAACATCAGGCTGAGGAAAAGTATGAAGTTGATCTATCCTAGTGCCCTGTGGAGACACTTGAAAGTGCTAGGACTTGAACTGATATTTTACAAAGATATAGTTGATATTGATATTTTATAATGATCACCTAGGGGTGGATTAGATGGTTAGAAAGAAGTTGAAGCTGAAAGAAGTCCCAGTTAGACTTCTGCTATTTAAAGCATGGTCGCCAGCCCAGCAGAATTGGTCTTACCTGAAAGCAAATTCTCAGGCTGCCCTAGACCTGCTGAGTCAGAATCCTCATGGTACAAGATCTCTAGGTAACACCTATGCACACTAACCTTTGTGAACCACTGGGTCAGGAGTTCAGCTGGGAGAGGTTAAGGACTTGCAGTAGGACAGTGGTAGCAGAGATGGAGTCATAATCACCAACACTTATGGAACTTACTACATACATGCTGGGTTCTGTGTATTTCAAAAACCATCATTGAATCCTCACAACAGCTTTGTGTGACAGGTGCTATTACTCGCATTTCCCACATGGAATACTATTCAGCCATAAAAAGAAGGAAATCCTGCCATGTGTGACAATATGGATGGACTTTGAGGTCATTATGCTAGGTGAAATAAGTCATACAGAGAAAGACAAATACTCGATGATCTCACTTACACATAGAAACAAACAAAAAAACCTCACAGAAACAGAGAACAGATTAGTAGTTGCCAGAGGCGGGGGATGGGTGGTGTGGGAAATGGGTGAAAGGAGTCAAAAGATACAAACGTCCAGTTATAAAATAAATAAGTTCCAGGAACATAATGTACATCATGGTAACTATAGTTAACATTACTGTATTGTATATTTGAAAGTTGCTAAGACAGTAGATCTTAAAAGTTCTCATCACAAAGAAAACAATTTGTAACTTTGTGAGGTGATGGATGTTAACTAGACTTACTGTAGTAAACCTGTCACAATATATACATATATTCAATCATTATGCTGCACACCTTACACTTACACAAGGTTCTGTGTCAATTATATCTCAATAAAACTGGAAAAAAATTAGAGCTGAAGTAGCTTGTCTGAGGTTACACCATCAGTTCCTGACAGAACTAGAATCAAATCAGTCTCTAAGTATCTACTTCATCATCTCCTTCGTACTGCTCTTCAAACCTCAGGGGATATGAACACTCCCTGTCTTGCTATACTACCTACTTTCTTTCTGTTATTAAACTCCGAGATGATTACTCTGAAAGCTCTCTAAACTATTTTGGAGGCCCAACTGATGTGGAAGAAAATATATAAATAAATGGGGAACTTCTGAGCTTTCTAGCTACCCACTCAGCTACAGCCTTTTACACCCTGTCTCCTAGCCCTTGCCTGGGTTGCACATGAAGCGCCTAAGTCATCTGCTTCCTCATCCAAAGTCAAAGTGAGTGTCCCTTCCACAACCCTGTCCTCCAGAATCCCGAGGCTGTGCAGGAATCGGGCTGATCAGCAGCAGGGAGGATTTAATGTGTGTTCCTTTCCCTTCCTCATTTACCAACAGAACTCAACATTTCCTTCCCTTGGTTGCAAAAACAGAAGTTCTCCAGAATTAAATTTCCACCATATTATACAATAATCCTCTAAATGGAGTAGAACATCAAATTCTTCATCTTTACCTAGATATTAACAGAGAAAATCCCAGTTATATGACAAAACTCCTCAAGCACGAGCATCATCAATCTATTTCTGCAAATAAAGGTTGCCAAGTTACCTTTCACAGCTCCTCCTTTTCTGCCCTCACTGTGGACCCATCTGATTAGCATCCATGGCCTGACTACAGATCCCACCTCTGCACTGTAGCTCATGCCTACCTGCTCCTGCATATCCTCCATGCCAGAGCTCAAATTCAGGCCTTTCACCTCAATTCCTGCAACTACCTCCTCCTCATTAGTCTCAACTCTTGCCCTGCTCCAGTCCAACCCCACCTAGCGGCCAACACGATCCAATACCCCAACCTAATCCTGTCCCTCCACCTAAAGCCCGCCCCTGGGTCCCCCCCCCCCCCCCGACCCCGCTAACCCAGATTTATAGAGAGGCTCTGATCTCTGCAGCAAGTAACTTATTTGATTCTCATCATCTCAGTTTCTCAGGAAAATGAGGCACAGAAAGGTAGCTCAAGTTCACCCAGCTGGTAAGTGTTACATTGGAGATTTGAATCCAGAGAGTTTGGTATTGGAGGTAACAACTTCACTAGACTGCCTTCCATCCCTATGTCACTATTTCCAAGAAGTCTTCCCGGATTTCCCTTAAGTCTTTCCTTTGAAGACCCCTACACAAACTGTACATTAGAAATGCAGGCTTCCTCAGGGCAGAGGAGTCTTACTCTGCTTTCTATACCCTAAAGTATCTAGAACCGTTCTGCATACACACAAATTACTAGATATTTGTTTAATCCAATTAAATGTGCATAAGTACAAAAGATTATACAAAGAATAAGAGAAGAAACGGGAATTTAGAATGTCAAAAATCAAAGGGATGTATTCCCTAGGAGTCCTAGGATTTTAGAGAAGAAATGCTTCCAGAGAAATCCAGCCTATTCAATGTTCAAAGTGAATTTTTCTGTGAGGCTTACCAACCCCATCACGTCTTTAGCCATTTCAAAGGTTAAAATGCTGTTTCTGCACTATCTTTAATGCCCAGGGCTACTTCCACTCCTGACAGTCACAGAAGTTCAGAATCAGTTTGATTTCCACTAAAAGAACAGGGTATCTCTGCGGTACTTCACTTCCTGGAGATGCAGAATTGATCCGAAGGCTCTGCTGCTTCAATGTGCACATTACCTTTGCTCACTGCAATAGCTGGACAACAACGAAACCTCACAAATGAACCCTACAGACAGTCAGGTGACAAAACAGAATTTTAAGATTTTAAGTATAATTCAGTCAGCCTGTAGAACTTAGTGTGTTTCATCATCCCCAAAGTATGTCCTCATATTAAACACAGAAACCAATCCTTATAGAAGCCCTAACCCCTGAGATGGAGAAAAGTAGCTTTAATGACAGAAGGTTCATGGGGCCAGTACTTCTGTTTTTCTTCTGGCTGTCCTGTCTGGTGTTATCTTTCCCTGACTGATAGCTTCAATCTCTATTACTAGGGCCAGACATCACTTCATAATGGGAGTGATCTACTGGGGTTTGGAGAGGAATTCCATTTTTTCCAGCTTTATTGAGGTATAATTGACAAATAAAATTGTATATATTTAAGGTGTACAACATGATTATTTGACATACATGTACACAGTGAAACGATTACTACAATCAAGGAAATTGACACCACCATCACCTCATATAATTATCTTCTTTGTGTGTGATCTACTCTCTTAGCAAATTTCAAGTATACAACTAATTATAGCCACATTGCTGTACATTAGATTTCCAGAACTTATTTATCTTATAACTTAACTTAAACTTCATACTCTTAAGACTATTGCTCATGGTCACTACATTTCTAGCTATGCCACTGTACACCAACTTTGATTTTCTACTAACCCATTAAATTTATAATGTTCATTTTAAAAAATCTAGCTGAGAAGTAATAGGAAGCATCAGTAGATTTTTATCATATCTCTTTTTTATATTCTTTTGATTTTCCCTAGACTTAGTCTGAATTCTTTTAGCACTAGGACATATGAAAGCCCCATAATCTGCAAAGCTAAAGCACTGCATGATTCCCAGCGCATCTGTGGAGCACCTCCTCTGTGCCAGGATTGGCAATGCCAAGCACGGGAACTCAGAGATGAGGATGCATTGTCCTTGCCCTTGTGAAGTTCACAGTAAATACGGGGAGGCATTTAAGTCAATAATTATAATCCCTCAACTAAAAAGGACTTCATAAAGTTAAAACAGTCTATGAATTCCAAAAGACACGTAGAAATGAAAAATATTGCAAACTTTTCAATTTAATAACCAAGAGTATGTTGCTATCCTTCCTCTTTGAAATCCCAAAGAAACTAGGATGGTACTTGCTAGGAATCTGTCTTCAGGCCCCTTGCTATGAGTTCCTTGGAGAGAAAAACATTCTCATTACAATGTTATTTTTATATTTAAACAATAAACCTCCCTTGAGATGGGGCTCAGACTCCAGCAAATTTACTGAATTTAGCTTTATAGCAATAGGAAGATAGAAGATTTTTCAAAAAAGTTAAACAAAATAATAACATTAGGTGACATTTATTAAGCACTTACTATATCCCAGGTTCTATTATTATCTTCCCTATTTAACATATGAGGAAAATGAGGTCCAGAGAGGCTAGCTAACTTTCCCAAGGCCACTCTGAGAATCAGTGGCAGTACCCGAGCATTCATTCACTAGCATACTGCCTCTCCGTGACCTAGCATTAGCCCTCTTTCAACTCTCTTGCCCATCTGTGAATGTCATGTGTCATCTCCCAGCTACCCTCCTTCCACTCTCCCCTCCATTCTCCACCTGTGACCTTCCAGCCAACTGGGAATAAGCAGGAACATCTCATATTTCTCCCAACTCTGGTACCCCAGCCCATCCACAAATTACTTTGAAGTTCTGTAGCAATCACATTTATGTCCAATAATCTTTCTGCAATTGATCATGTCCTTGAAACTCACCAAAAATCATAAATATGCTGACAAACTGTCTAAACACATCAATGTCCTTCACTGGAAAACATAGGGGAGTTTGGTTTCTATCCTGGTGAGAGCCCAGTCCCTTGACAGTGATTTGTGAGACACAAGATTTGAATATTTGAGAATCTCTGGTCTATAGCAAAGAGTGACAGTCCAGTGTACTTCAAACTCTAGACAGCATCAAGGCTGAAGTGCAGCAGCACTAGGACTTTGCAAGCAGTAAGAATTTTGAAGTGCATTCCATCAACTCTTTGCCACCTCTCCGCCCTCCAGTGGTTGGAGATGATGGGTTCCAAGCCCCTAATACAACTCTCTCGTACTCAAGAGCTCTCCCAAGCCCCTTTGGGTGTGTTTTGCTGTCATTATCCAAGCGGACTACGGCATCAAACCAAGGCTAATACTCTTAGACTCACTCAAGACCCAAGAACACATTGCTGAGAATATTGCCCCTTAAGTCTCCTAGAGTCAGATATTTACACAGAAAAACTTCCCTGTCTATCCTTCACACATCATAATTCTGTCCTAGTCCAGCTACTCACTGATGCTGTGCAAAACTCAGCTAAAAGAGCTAGCTGTGCATTGCCTCTCTTTCCAGGCTTAGTCAGTGGACACTTTCCTCCCCTATCCTGCTCTTTTCCTCCCCCCTTTTTTATCATCTAGTTCCCATGTTCCAATATTGGTTCATCTCTAAACAAACAAACCCAAGAATTTACCAAAAATGAAGAACGAGAAACTCACAAAGTATAACTGATAGTTCATCTGTAAGAAAAGGAGTAAAGGGAAGATGTTAAAAGGAAAAGGTCAATAGGAGAAAATCCCATATCCTAATATCCTGGTTCTCCTTGCCAGATAGCTCTTAGTAAAAAGTAGACACTCAACTGTAGAAGTAAAGGAATGTTTCCCCTCATCAGATAACATATCTTTCCTGAAGAGTTGTGTGTAAGTCACATTCCATTTATTCATTTGACATTTGATAGACATTTTCTAAGTGTGGACTCTGGCAGACTCTGGGACATAGAGAGATGAAGTTGATATGGACTGCCCTTTGAGAGATCACATTTGTAAATAGATAACTAACCAGAATACAAGGTCAAAAGCGACGAAATTTGAATTCACATAAAGTTCTCTAGAAGCTGAGAGGAGGGAAAAGAGATGACGAGCACAGAGAGAACACAGGAACAAAGGTGCAGAAGCCACATCTGATGTTATAGGTAGCAGGGGAGCATCAATGTGAAACTAATCATGGTTTTACTTAAATGCCAGCCCCTGAAATCTGCCAGAGTGAAGTTGAGGGTTCGCTGGGTAGTGAAAAGCTCAGGTTGTCATTCTTAGAACCACAGAGAAAGTAGACCTGAAACTGCCACAGAGCAGAGGAGAGCAAACCATTATCAAAGAAAAGCTATTTTGATCCATCATATTTCAATAGAACTTCAATTTCAATCCACTGAGGAAAACCAATGTGTGTAATCTTGTCTATTAATAAAATTAATGTAAAGCAGTAAAGTACAGCCTCCAAAATTCCAGAAGAGAAGAGAAGCTCTTTTTTTTTTTCCTGTGAGGGGAACCGCTTGCCCCAGAAAGATGGCCTGCTGGTCTTGGGGAGCATTGTCTGCACAGGCCTAGAGGTCCTGGATGCATGAGGGCCCATGCGCAGGAGCAACTCAGCATCCAGGCTCCCTAGGATAGGTCCCCAGGTCCAGGGCATGTAGGGATAGGCTGAGCCACAGGTGGGAACTTCAGGGGGACACTCCAGCCTGCCAGGGTCCATCCCGCCCCTAAGTTGAATTGCTAATCGAGAAGCTATTCCTTGCCTATACATCTCCCCGGACCTCTCATCTTCCATCCTCACTTTTGTCCAAAAATTGGTATCGAATGAGTGAATAAATGAAGCAATCATGCTTTGATATCAATGAAAGCACTGGAATTTGCAAACTACGTAAAAAATTAGAGTTGAATCAAGATTATCCCCATGCTACCTCATGTCCATTTCCGGATGCCTCCTTCCCTAAAATGCCTATGGCTTTTAGGCTTCCTACAGAGTTATTCCTTTGCTCTCTAAAAACGTTGAGAATTAACTTACCGTTTGACTTGGATTCTACAGATGTGCATAACACTTTAAAAATTCTTCCATTATTACTCATGTAGGGGTAAAACTTTATTGCCCATTATATTATAATTTATACAAACTAAAGGTTATTCTAGCCACTCACTTAATTCAAATATTTCACAAAAATGGCCAAGATATACAACAACTAAGTAAGAGGCTTAAGTTAAACTTTCAAATTTTTACTTATGAGTCTTTACAGGCTCATAAGATAAACATTTGGTATGAGATTGTCCACATTATATCTACCTTATAAGCAATATAAACAGATGCTGACTTATTCAAATTTAAAAATTAGAATTATGTATTAAATAGAATTCTAATATTCATTGAAAAGAAAATTCACTGAAAGTTGATGCTAAAGATTTTTAAATGAATGGGAAAATTACTTTTTACTGTTTCCTTAAAGAGAAGTTAATTTGTCAAACCATACACAAATTCACTTTTCTACAGTGAAAAAGATTGGTTCTCAGAAATATGGAATTGGATTTGGTCTATGACCCAAATGGCTCAACAGATGTTTCTTCAAAAAAAGAAAAATGAAATAACGTATTCTGAAACTCATTTTTTTAACTCTTCTCTGAAGCAACACACCCTCCTGGCTTCCTTGGAAGAGAAGGAGACTCTTCGTTTGCCACAGATTCTATGCTGGTCCCCACACTTCCTTTGCAAGGACATGGACTCAGTTGCCAAAGTCACTCAGTGGAAAGGGAGAGCGGAAAGATCTCTGGTGAATGTCATCCTTGTTCAGCAGCATCTAACAGCAGAGGGGACTGTGTCAACAAATCTCATTTTCGGTTTTAGGGACTGGGATTGTTTTCCATCATCTCTGCAGCAGAGAAAGTGCTAAGCCTCTAAGGTCAGTTTCTGAACCTCCTGGAGATAGCCCAGGAGTTTTTGCTACATTCAAACGTGCTCGAGCCTAAATGAGTGCAAACCTTCATGGCCAGTTATCCTAAGAAGTGTGAAGTTGCGATTAACCACTGGTATTCTCTTTGCTCAGAAATGGCTGGTAAATCTTATGCCTGGGCAGTTCAAGAACACTGGGGCCAGGAGCCATTGCTGACATCTAGGAAATGGCCTCACACGAGTAACCCAGACTTCCCTAAAGGTCATTGCTCCCACAGAACACTAACACCAAGGGATGTTAATAGGTATGAAGCAAAAATAAAAATGAAGTGTTCCTTGGTTGGGTAAATTTGGAAAATGCTGTGATAAATAGAGTGAAGCAGATCTCTTGACTACAAGACATCTCAGGGCTTTTCATATGTTCAGGAGCACTGGGTACCTCCAATATGCCTTCAGTGTGCCTTTGCTTTGCTTTACCTCCCATCCTCAAGCATCTTCGACGGCAAAATGCATTTTGCTTATGAATGACAGACAGGAAACTTTTGAAACCTAACAAATATTCAATGAGCTCTGGGATAAAAATACCAGTCTGGGATCCCCCCAAAGATTATGAAGGGTCCAGGAAAGATGAATGTGGTAATTACAGAGGTCGTTTTTAATAGGTTTACTGGTTTCAGTCCAAGGTGCTTCCAAAATGGTCTCCAGCCTAGCCTGCCCGAACACCCGGGACACGCCCCAAAGATAAAGGATTCTCACCTAACCTTTCCTTTAAAGAACAATCACAAGGAGTGCTCGCTTTGGCAGCATATATACTAAAATTGGAACAATACAGAGAAGATTAGCATGGCCCCTGCACAAGGATGACATAAATTAGTGAAGTGTTCCATAATTTTTTATATGTCAATTATACTTCAATAAAGCTGAAATTAACAAAAAAGAAAACAGAAAAGACTTTTTTCCAACATAAAAAAGGACAATTGTAAAGACTGTGCATTACAAATATACCTCTCCCAGAATTATCTATGTAAAATAATGTTCTCCTTCGTGCAAACAATATGCACCATAAATTAATATGTCCTTGATCCCTAACATCTAAGTAACTTTGAAGCCAGAAACAAGGTAAAATCTGTTCACCAGGTGTACCACCACAGTGGAATTTTGATACTAAGGAAATATTCCCACCATGGAATTTCAAGGCTGCACTGGGGCAATTTGTGTTTCTATTGAGATATTTTCATAAAATGAGCAGCTTGGCATGCGAGATATGTAAGTTCCACGCAATTTTTGACAATATATTTGTGGAACTGACCAGCTGCATACCTGGGAAATGCCCCTTTGAAAGAAATGAGTGAGAATGAGTATAACTGTTACATCATAAGATTTATAAACCTATTTTCCATATTTGTTCACTTTTTCATTACAGAAATATCAGTTCCCAGAGAACCTAAACACCAAATTACATTTATTGCAATAAATAGAGGTTACAGATTTTTTCACACGTCACAGTTCAAAGGAAATATGTAGATTGATTTTTCATTTCTGAGAGAATATGATCACAGACATAGCTATATAAGTATAAAATTAGATGCAATAAAATTAACATTCACGTTCAGTTCTGTTTGCGTTTGTTCTACGAGTTCACGTGCGCGCGCACACACACACACACACATATGCATGTGTTTCATTGATCTAATATCTCCAATTGATCAAAACCAAAACATCTTTTCTTTCCTTCACTTGATTTTATAATTCTCTCAAGGAAATGCGTAGACTACTACATTTAGAGTGACCAAGTAGGACCCCTTAAAATAAAATATGATTTGCATTTTAAATCCATAGCTGGTGAAAATCAAGGACATCTGTAAACAGATATTTTTTATTATTTGGGCTACACAATTTCACATGCATTCAATTCACTAGTGTTAAGAATCAACTGTGACTACTTGAATGATGTTACATTTTGACCTGTGCTTTAAACCTGACTGGGCATGTCTTGATTGTATGAATTATTGACTAACTCAGGAGTTATTATTATTTAAAAATGCAGCTCATTACTTAGATTGTCCCCCATCACTTACAACTTGCCGATCAGTTTCAAAACACAGAGGACTCTTATTTCCGTTAGATTACAAGTGCACAGTAAAATATAAAAGTATAAAAAATGTAAAAAGTAAAAAGCATCTTCTTACCCAAGAACAAGAGATGAAGAAATTGATGAGTGTTGTCTGTGGATACTGGATAGTCTATCCAGGTGACCTTCGAAGAGAGAGATGTTTTTAGACGAAAAACAGCCCTTCTAGCAACTCAAGGGATGTCAGTAATCACGTAACCGCACATTTAAAATAACAATGAGAATCTTTTTCAACTACCAAACTTTCCAGGTTAGAACTGACTTTTACATACAGTGCTATGATTCTCATAGCAATGCTATGGGGTGGAGAAACTGGGATTACTCCTCACCCAAGAATGTTCTTCTAGCTTCTGCATGAAGTCAAATTTCCTTAGTCTCCTCCTAATTCCAGCCCCCTTCAATCACCATGGCAGCTTACTTGACCAAAGAGACTGAGCTTTCTGATGCTACCTTGCCCAGTGGCCTTGAGACAAGCCTTAGAGATGGTGTTAAGGACAACCTCTACACAAACTCTACTTTCTGTACAATTAAAAAGAAACTTTTACTTGTAATCCTTAACTTGGTGTATAGATACAGAAGTGAGTATTGACGTTCAGGAATTTTTTCTAACAGGCGCTATGGACTTGCTTCACATTAGGCAAAGAGTATTCCTGCCTTCTCTGAGAGACACACAATCCTTGAACTATCTGGATGGTACCAATGCTGAAGCCAAATAGCATGGTCTCAAAATGGAAATCTGTTTCTCATGTTTGGCAAATATACCCCAAGTATTTATGAGGCCTGAACACATCTGGGAATCTGGATACATGGGTTTGGATCCAAAAAGATACCACTTTTCTCAAGTTTTTCCAGAGTCACATAGAATGCTCTCTGGTGCATACCCTCCTCAGATTCTTCCCCCCGAGCCCTCTAAAGCTCACTGCCTACTACTCTCTCAGGGCACTTGCCACTTTCTAGGATGCCTGATCACCATTTGAGCCCTTGTCAGTCTCCCCAGCTGGAGTATGAGCACAAGGCCAGAATCTTGTCTCATTCCTCCCTGTCCCCAGCACCTGGCACAGAGTAGGAGCTCAAGGAGCATCCACTGAAGGGAATTGGGGCCACTTCTCAACAGATGACTTCAGTTCACATTAGCCAAAGAGCATCTGCAAGAACCCAGCTGGGTGCCTGCCGTGGCACTCAGGCCCAATGCTTACTTGACTGGTGACTAGCATCCAGGCCTACTTGTATGGCACGGTTCCGACCTCGAGGAAGATCCTCCGACAAGATCTGTCACTTGAAATCATTATGAAGCAAGCAAGAGTGGTAATGCGGACTTTGGAGCACACCTAGTTAGACAGGTTTGGTTTGATTTAATTTACTAAGCCAATTCTATCTTTCCTCATTGCAGATAAGATCAAGTTAGTAAAGTGAAAATACAAGAGGTTTAAGATGTGATTATTCAACAAATACGTATTGAATGTGCTCTTGTATCATGGCCACATGTGTTCTCCTCTTTGCAGCTTTTAAGCATCACTCATGGTAAAATTATCTCAGCCTGTCACCTGAGGCTTTCTATGATATGACCTAACTCACTTTTTCAGCCACATCACTGCTCACATCTTCTGAATTCCAGGAAGTACTCACCAGACACACGCTGTTCATTCCCCCCCCACCCAGCCTTTGCTCATGAGAGTCTCCCTGCTTAGAATGCCCTGCCCCACAACTTTACTGATTGAAGTCATATCTGTCTTTCAAGTCACATTCTCTAAAGCACCTTCTCCAAGAAGTCTTTTCTGAGCCTCTCTCCTGTACCGCGGATGGCACCTGCCCTACTCGGCACTGTATGAAAATCATGTGTTGTCAGTCTCGCCCCTCAGCGAAGGGAACAGGGTTAGTTTCTCTACAATGCATGATTGTCTGAACCCAGCCTGTAAAACTATGAGGAACAAATCACATTCAGCTGGTTGAGCATTGTGTCAAGAGCTTTCTCTTTCTCCAGAGACCCTAGGATTCAGGAAAAGAATGAGCTAAGATATAGAAAAAATGTAGGAAAAACTATAGGAGATGTGACTTAATATGCACACAGCCATCTCTCTTTACACAAAGGCATATTTCAAATGAGCCATTTAAAGAGATCTAGTGAATCATTTAAGAATCTGATAGGTAAGTTTTCTCTGTCTTCAGTTCATTTCCAGTTTAAAATATTGAGAGCCAACTGGCGAAACAAACTAAAGAAAATAATATTGGAAATATTGATAGCAGAACTTTCTAAACAGGAAGATCCACATACATAAACTGACAGAAATACTGAATTTGAGTAAAGGACCTAAAAATATTACAGATTGTATTGGAGTATTTTAGGCCACGCCTGTTTTTTTTTAAGATTGGCACCTGAGCTAACAACTGTTGCCAATCTTTTTTTTTTTTCTGCTTTTTCTCCCCGAATCCCCCAAGTACATAGTCGCATATTTTAGCTGTGGGTCCTTCTAGTTGTGGCATGTGGGATGCCGCCTCAGCATGGCCTGATGAGCTGTGCCATGTCTACGCCCAGGATCCGAACCGGTGAAACCCTGGGCCACCAAAGCGGAGCGCGTGAACTTAACCACTCCGCCATGGGCCAGCCCCTAGGCCACTCTTAATCCATATTTATTAAGGTTCGCTCTACTTAACTCCATAGGAAGTTACTGAGGAATCAAGAATTCTGTTTTTAGGACATTGAGTCCTACACTCTGGTTTCTGGACAAATCCAGGTGTCTACAGTGATTTCAAGTGCTTCCATATATTTCTTCAGTTATTCATGTCCCAAATAGTTATCTACTATGGGCAGCGCACTGTGCCAGCTGTTTGTATTGCCATTGTTGTTGCTGTTGCTGTTGTTGTTATCATCATCAGCCCTTAAAGCTAAAAGGTCTACAGAGAAATAATAATTATTATTATTTCAAGGAAGAACTACATAACTGTCAAAACAATTCTCTAAAAATTGAGCAGCTGGAATGTTGAAAAGTAAAAGAATGAAATGGGAAAATCAATGTGGTCAGACAGGCTGGGTTCTCTAACCAAAGATGTTAACATTTTTATTTAATTTGTTAGATAGCTGGGCACTACTGCAAATTTTTGAGATGAGACTAACAAGATCAAACCAACTTTTAGAGACAATGCAGGGAGCTCAAGCAGACAGGCTGAGGAAAGGCTTGAGTTCAGAAAGTAATTGTTGCAGAAGGAAGAGAAGAAAGTTGCAAGAGAGGATGAATTTCAGACATGCTATAAAGAAGGCAGACTAAGATGAGAAGGGACAAAGACTAAGTTAAGAGACAGATGTGATACTACCATTATGGGCCTGCGGGCAGCAGGGGCTGAAATGCTGAAGGTCGCCAGGCCAGAGGTGTTCTTTACTAAAGGGAAATTGGGTTATGGAAGAGTCTGGAGAGGAAATTCACCAGCTTTGGGTTCTCTAGCATGTTTAGACATCAATGAAACACGCAAGAAAACACCCCTTCTATTTGAAAAGAAGTATCAATTTGACTACAGACATGAGAGAGAGCTGGCCAGATGACTTGGAGTTCTCGTCCTGCTTGGAGAGTCTGTGATTCCACAAGACACGTGCAGAGGGAAAAATTTGAATTCAACTAACCACTGAAGTGCCCTAAGGGAGTGACCCAAGGAGGAAAAGATAAAACCTCAGACACATTCAACTAGAAGGATGGAAGGAGTAAGCAGCATCTAGGAGAGAGAAGAGAGCCAAAGCAAGTGAGGAGGTGAGCAGAGCCGGAGCAGCTTTCCCAACTCGGGACAAAAACAAGGAAGCCCAAGATCAGGAAGGAAAACTGGGAGAGAACAGAAAAAACAGATAAGGACATAATATATTTTGCACAATGTCCAAAAACAACACAACACTCTCGAACTCTACGCCATGTCAATCTGTTCCTTTTGAGGAATAATTTGTTCTTCGTCAATAATATCTTAAGTGCAAGAAGGTTTTGTCAGTGTTCAATTTATCAGCAATGGCATTTACAAAACCATTTGAATTTGCTTTTCTTCCTAGAAACACCTAACCTGGCCGATCTCCCTCCAAGCTCTGCACAAAGCCTATTGCCCAGAAAGGCTTAGCTGGCCTCTGTCACAGGGCAGGCTCTGGACAAAGAAGAGGGATTTGCATAAAGGTGGTCAGCTGAGTACAGCTCCTATTGGAGGCTGCACAGTGTTGAAAGGGCCATTCTCCAACCTGGCAGTGTAATCCTAATGGAGAGCTTTTGTCCCCGAGGCTGTACTGGGCTGCTTTATTCCGCTGACAATCTACAGCGAAAGAATGAATGAACCGCGTCCTTTTAGTAAAGCAAAGGCAGCTGGCCCACAGGCCTGACAGCTTACCCAATAAGAGGCAGGACAATTGTCAGCCTGAGACCTAAAAGGTGCTCCGTAAGAGAGTGCCCACTGCTAGTGCTCCTGGCTGCATGCTGGGCGCTCACCACTCAAGACAAAGGTCCTGGAGCCCAACCTCTACAGAGGGAAGGGGCTGTGAGAGCTGGGCGCTCTAGCAAAGCCACTCCCTACAATACTCCCTAAAGAGATCAAAAACCTTTCATCCCTACGAGTCCCTCAGACACTTTTGTAGAACCCTATAATCATTTCCCATTAGAATGCTGGGAGAGAGCCAGGCTTCTCGTTTCTTTTGCGATTTCATTTTTTAAAAGAAATTTATCTTAGTTTTCCTCTTTTTGAGAGTGTTAAATTTATAAAATAGAACAGAGAAACAACGCAAACGTAATTCTACAGTTCAGAGCCAAATATTGCCATTTCAGATTATTTCTTTCCAGTCTTTTTTATGTAGCTGTGAAAATTCTGTAAGTACGGTTTGTCCTCAGAGCAAGTCTACCTGATCCCTATTTTTCAACTAAGCAATGAGCCCTTTAGGAGTTAGGTGGTTTCTCCTTATTTTGACTACCTTCCCTTAAGGTAATCCCTCAGCCTAATCCCCAAGTGTCATGATTCCTATTCCACTCTTCCATGTACCCTAGGCTGCCTTATCCAAAAAAGCAGAGAAATTCTCTCCCAGAATCTGTTGAGCAATTTTTTTAAAAAGGAGCCATGTCCACTAATCAAAACTCATATGCAACAAAAATAATTTAAGATCAATATATGAATTATATGCCAATACACAAGAAAGATCAAAAAGATATATATACCACTTTAGTAAAAATGTTCTCAATTCATTAGCCACACAGTTCTCAAATTAGGAAGAGGGGCCAATTCATTTCCCGAATGAAACACTGTGGACCTCCTCACTTAAAACGATCTCCCTAATTGTTGCTGACTCTTGGCTGTACCCACGCCAGACCTGCTCCTCTGTGCCCCACCCTCAGCCCCCACTCTCCCACAATTCCTTTTCTCAATGCTGATGGTTAAGACATAGGCACATTAAAGTGAAGCTCTGCAAATGCCCTCGCTGACAGTTACAATATCCTCCCTGCTCAATACACATCAAATAAATTCTGCGATCACATATGTTGGAATGTTACATGAAAGGTTCCAACTTGTTTCCTGTGAAATGCACAGAAAAATGAAACAGCTCTCACTGAGAGTTTCCAGATTCTTCATGTTGATTGACTTTGTTTGTGAATTTCACCTCAAAGTACAATTATTTTGTGCTGACAGATATTTCAATTTCCCAGTCCAGCTCCTGCCTGTTACTTTAAAGCTTTCTCATTTCAAAGCACTATGTAGTCCATGCCATACAACACAGTTCACACCTAGATTTCTTGAGAAGATCAGCAGACAGAGCTGATACTAGAGAAGATCAAGAATAAACAGGCTTTACTAAGTCCTGTCTGCAGAGTACCCAGGAGTGTTTCAAAGTGGGCTTGACACAGCCTGAGGAGGAGAGTGAAGCTTCCACAACTTATTGCCTATACTAAGGGGTATATTTATTGATTTCTATGAGGAAACAACCGACTTACAAGTTCATTCTCCCAAATGAGAGACCTGAAGTTAGAGGCTAGCAAGCCGAAGAAATATACTTGCTTTAATCCACAATTTAAAAATTATTAATCCAATGGCTTAAATAGGGGAGGTTGCAAAACTAGTGGAAATCAACAATATTCTTGAAGTCAGAACGCTTGGGATCTTGTCCCAACTCTGCACTAGCTGTGTGACCTTAGGCAAATCACCTGGCCTCTCTGAGCACCTGTAAAATGGTGCTAAGCCCTGACCTCTTGACCCCATGTGGTCACTCTCAGGAGGATGCCATACCATAAAGGACGGGAAGTTCCATGGAAAGTCTAAAGTGCATTGCACACTCGTGTATTTGGTGAGTATCTCAAATGATAAGGTTCACCGTAACAAGGAGACAAAAAGCAGGAAGATACTGGGAATTCAGCACCTCTTGGATGACTTTCTCCTGAAAAGCAACTGCATTCATGAATTCAAAAAATGTTGCAGCAAGTAAAATATACATTGTCAAAAAATAAAAACAAAAAGGGAAAATCTTGGAACATTATGTGCATACATATATTTTATTTAAATATCAATGCAGAGAGATGAATACTAATCATATTCATGAATTTATGCTTTCATTTCCAAAGCTAAATATTAGCTTTATTAGTGTGCCTTGATCTCAGGAATTAGCATATGAAAGGCTGACTGCTCTTGGCTCCCTGCTCTCCCAGAGGTACAACTTGGATATTTAAATATGGGGTACATTTATTAGTGGGCATGAACACTCTATAATCAAAGGACAGTCAGTTACTTAAACAATGTCCTTAATTGTTAGAAACAGAATCAGAAGAAAAACTCATCAACCTCCAAAGCATCCTTCCCTACTGGGACATTAGCTAGACTCAAGTCAGCACACATACTCCATAAATACTGATGAAATAATACAAACAATCCTCCATTTCTCACCAACAACATTTGTAAGTCAATTTAATATTTATGTAGTATTTGGGAAAAGCCTCACAGAAATCTTAAGCTCTCGATAAAGGGCAAAAGGAAAACGTAAAGTTTCTTTGCAGAATGAAAACTGGGAGGCCTGCTTCAAAGGCAGTTTATGTGCTCTATCAAAAAAACTAACATTGGGCCAGCTTGGTGGCGCAGCGGTTAAGTTTGCACGTTCCGCTTCAGCGGCCGGAGTTCTCAGGTTCAGATCCCGGTTGTGGACATGCCACCACTTGGCAAGCCATGCTGTGGCAGATGTCCCACATATAAAGTAGAGGAAGATGGGCACGGATGTTAGCTCAGGGCCAGTCTTCCTCAGCAAAAAGAGGAGGATTGGCAGCAGTTAGCTCAGGGCTAATCTTCCTCAAAGAAAAAAAACAAACCCTAACAATTATTTTGTTTTGTCTTTCCAGAGACTGATACTCTAACATTATCAACTTGAAAACCCAGGAGGAAGCTTTGTCACACATAGCTTGCACCTATGGACATTCAGACATAGCATAAGTCACACAGGCAGGACAGGAGACAGAGCAGCTTTTTGTAGCTGGAGCAGGTATGCATGACTCAGTTTCTCCACACCAGAGCCATAAACAGGTGCCAAGAGTCCACAGAAGTCTGCCAAAGGGAAACCTCGACGACTCTGGGTCTTTATTTCCAGCCCAGACTGCTCCCTTGAGTTCTGGCCCTGAATGCATTTCCAGTGGCTTCCTACATGTCCTACTGGTACCTCACACTCAGGTCCAGAACTAAACTTGCCCAAACTGCTGCTGCTTCAGTGCCCCCATCTCAGTAAGTGGAACTAGTCATATAACCCAGAAAACTGTGGAGTCATTATTAACAGCTCCCTCTTCTTCATTCTCCCCCAAATTGAACCCATTCCAGCAAGTCCTAATGAGTCTACCTACAAATCAGATGTGGTATCTGGAATCACACACTTTCTTAAAACCCTGTCATGGCCCCTCCTATCCAAGAAATGAAAGGCAGCTCCTCAAACTGACCCAACCACCAGATGCTGGCTCCCCACTCCTCCTCCTCCAAGGGCCTCAGGAGTAGCCACCCTCACTCAGTCACCTCCTGCTTTGGAAAACACCATACTTCTTCCCTCCTCCTTGACTTTGTTCATATATGCCCTTCCTTCTTTCCTTCTCCTTCTAGTGATATGAAACATCCTTCAAAGCCTAATCTAAATCCTCCTCTTTGAGGAAGATGTGTAGAGGCCCAACCATCCAGGGTAAATCAGTTACTCCTTCCTCTGCGCTACCAAGGACGCTTAGTCACATATTCAAGCACAACACAAGCACTTCGGGATATAATCATTTGTCTCCAAGTCTTTCATTTGTTTCCAAGTTTTTCCACCCCACTAGCCTGTGAGCTCCCTGAACGCAGTACCCATATCTTATTCCCACTGGCTTTTCCCCAAGCCCCAGCGCCAAGAGTGCCTGTAACAATGTGAATGTGTGTTGAATGAAATTTGAGTGGAGGCTAAAACTAGAAGAATGATATTTTTATCACAACTTTTTGTTTTACCACCATTAGCCATCTGCTTTCCCCACAACCATGATTACCACATCAACCTAAACAGCTTTCAGTTAATTTAAGAGGAGTTGGAGGATTTTTAGTCCATTTCATTCTCATCACTCAAAAATCTGGGTACCTGTGAACTGCTGTGCAAACAGATTTGGACACAATGGTCTTGACTCGCTGGGGGGAAGGAGAGAAGGGACAGCTGCTACCGCTGCTCTTGGCAGATGGAAGAAGGGTCCAGTTTCCTCCCCTCCCCTCAAGTGCCAGGCTTGCCATGCTCGCCAGGCTCAGAGGCAAGATATCTCTGTGCAATGACGGACTGACGTGGGGGTACCCAGGCCTTCTCAGCACTAAGTCCAAGGCCTCTCCAACCAGGCCACATTGGCCCAAGTACTTTCAAACTCATGAGTCAAGTGCTTTCCACCTATTCCCTGGAGCTTAATGGAAAGGATCCTCTTTCGATGCTTTGGTGTGGCCACGCCTCAATACTCCCTTTTCTTCTAGAACAGGCAGAGAAATAAGCAAAACAAGCTACGTACTTCAGACACAACTGAACTATTTTCTTTTCTAGAGCAAACACATCAGTTGGCAATATTTATTTCTGAATGTGATCATTGTTAATGCCTTCTGGAGTGATTAAAATAAACTAGCTACCTACTTGACTACAGAAGTGTTTAATTTTATAAAACAGGAGGAATTTTATGATTACATTTTCTCCTTTGTATAGCTGCAGCTCTGGGCGAAAGAAGAAGGACCCTGTTAAGAGGTCCTGCCATTGTCTGGGATGGACTTTCAGCCTGAGAATCTCTCTCTGCCGTGATATTCAGAGTTAAGTGACTAACTTCAAAATAAGGGCAAATAAGGAGGCCCAAATCAGGAGTTCATTCTGTTAAGAACAACAAGGAGAAATTTATTACCATGTTATTTTACTTACCTATGAAGATACATCATATGTGAAAATCTTTCTCAGAACTGTTTAAAAATGTATTTTCCTGGGGCCAGCCCGGTGGCTCAGCAGTTAAGTGCGCATGTTCCACTTTGGTGGCCCGGGGTTCACCAGTTCGGATCCCGGGTGCGGACATGGCACAGCTTGGTAAGCCATGCTGTGGCAGGCATCCCACATATAAAGTAGAGGAAGATGGGCATGGATGTTAACTCAGGGCCAGTCTTCCTCAGCAAAAAGGAGGATTGGCGGCAGATGTTAGCTCAGGGCTAATCTTCCTCAAAAAAAAAATATATATATATATATATATATATATTTTTTTTTTTTTTTTTTCCTGATGACTACATTCACAAGGAAAGGACCGAAAAGAGAACCATTCAGGAGTGAAATAAGCAGCCAAGATGAGAAAAACCAAGTGTCCCTCCTGGGGTCATCACACCTCCCCTCTGGCCTCACTCACCACCCAAGGTCCCCAGTCGTAGGGAACCACACCTCAAGCCACTGAGCTATACAAGCAAAGAGCCGTCTTCATTTTAATTCCATTACACATATAATAACTCCAGTTGGCCAAGCCAGACCCCTGGATGATTCACTGGCCCGCTTGCTCACACTGCTCTCCCAATAGCAGGCAGTTAGCACTCTGGGGCTCTTCATCTGCCATTTTAAGTTAAAAAAGATAAAAACACACTCCTTTGAGGGGTTGATGACCATATAAAAATTTGATCCTCTTACTTTGTTTTGTTTAAAGAAATAAGTTGAAAAATAATAAGGCAAAATTTCCCTAATTAATCTAATGAAAATTATTCTTGTTTTCAAACTCCTTCTTCATGTTCGGGGTCAGAGAAATTAGTCATCTACTCCTAAATCAGCTCCAGAAAAACGGCAGGGAAACTACACCTTGCCCTCTGCCTTTTCTCTCTTCTCTTTTTCTCTCCCGGCCTTGCCAGATTTCACAACTATCTATTCTCTCCTCTTTCAGGTTTTGCTTCCACGTGAAAAAGAGCAAAATTCCTTGAAATATTAAAAATACTAGCTTCTCCTACTTTGCTCACAACCTCTGAATCACTGGGCACCTTTAACGGCGCTTCCCTAGTTCGCTAGACACTAACCTCGCCGTCAACATCCGCCGCAGCAGCATCTAGGCGTTCGTGTTTTAAAATATTTAAGAACTGATCACGTTTCACTACCATTTCTTTTTTCTTTTGAATATTTTCATCTTAAAACCCCTAGCGCATGGTTTCATGGTAATTTTACTTTCAGACTTATAAACTATGTCACTATTTACAAGCAGAATCTGAATTTATAGAATGAAGCTAGTACATGTTTGCCAGTAACAAGGTAAAATTAAGGACCACCCGTAAAATACCTCATTAAATTTTTACAGCTATACATTAAGTTTATCTGGTCCAATTATTAAATAAAAACTCCATTTCTCAAATTCATAGGACAGTTAAAAGCCACAACCGTGCCCCAATCAGGTCAAGAGCATGCCATTCTTTCTCTTGTTGATAGAAAAAGATTTGAAAGCTTTCTGAGTTCCTTCCTTCTCTCAGTCAATTTGGCTATATTCCTCAAAGAAACAACGGTTTCACAAACATCAATTTAAGCACAAAACCACTTTAACTTAAGTTGTTCTACCAACCATAAAAGCTTTTCCTCAAACTGTGTTGTTTACTTTGGAGGGTTCTCTTTGCTTATCGCTATAAGCTCATTTGTTTATGTTTACCTAAGTTTCGATCACGTCCACCCCAGCTTTTTGGATACATACGCGTGGCTTCAGTGTTTACGTTGTTACCACGCCATTTTACAAGAATGCGTTGTCACGAGTAGCTAAGAGCTCTACGCTCTCGGTCTCGTTGTGCCCACATACACATCCCAATGCAAATAACTTATCATTCCAAGAAAACACAAAAACAAAATACAAAACACACAAAAACCTCAAGTGGAGCCTTTGAAAATCCACCCTTGCGACGCAGCCTTCAAAATCGGAAGTCCTATGATCTCACAGTGCACCAACAGCTCCGTCTAGCCCCTCGCTTTCCATCCCTCCTCACCCGTGCTGACAGAGGCCCGTCTGGCCTCCCTGCCCAGAAGAGCCTCTGGTTTTGCCACTGGCTCACTCTCCTCAACAATCTGTTTCTCAGGTTTAGGGGGATGCTGGGAACGTTCTCGAAATTTCCCGAAGAGTCTAAGAGTGACCCCCTGCAGTGCCACTCGCAATGGCGTCCCTCTGAAGGCCTCAGAACACCAGGCTTCCCACTGGCGGCCCCCACGGTCCTCTCCTCCCCACCCAACCGCCCTCCCCTCCGGGGGGTCTGACGAACACAAAGCCCCCCAGGGAGACGTCTCTCAGAGGGGCTACTGAAGGCACCTCACCCGCAGCAGGGGCCAAAATGGCACGGAGCCACCCGAGGCCTTTTCTCTCAGATGAGCCCTCACCTGCCGTGGCCCAGCCCGCCTGCACTCGCCCTCTCAGAAGCCTCCACGGCTGGCAGGGAGCCTGGAGACCAGGGGTTTATAGGAGGGGGCGCCCTGAAGCTCCTCCTCGGGCCCCCCCCCCACCCCCGCCTGCTGGAAGCCTCTAACGGTTTGTGAGGGAAGAGTTCTCTGCTTCCTTAGACGACGACACCACCAAGGGCTGGAGGCTCCCAGGGTGCAAAGCGGGGGGCGCCGAGCATTTCCGCCTAGACCCTGAGGTGTCGGGCGTCCCACAGCACAGGCGACGCCACGCAGCCAGCCGTGTGCTTGCGGAGACAACGTTACGCTGCAGGCCAAGCCCTCTGCTGCGGCTGAACCCCCACACGTTCGCTGAGCAGCGCCTGACGACGGGTGTGGAGCCAGGAGATGGGGGTCCTTTGAGTCCAGTGGGGGCTCCATTGTGGAGCTAAAGAAGCTCAGATAGCCTCCTAATCAAAATGGCAGTTGTAGCCAGAGAAGAACCAAAATTTCGACCGTGGTTGAGTACTATGTATCAAATCCTGCAGGGTGGTTGCGGCTCAACAAGGCAGGCTCGGTGGTGCCTGGTATTCCAGACGTCAAAGGGAGGGTAACTGCAAGGTGTTCCCCTTGACCTGCCATCTCATTAAACATGGCGATCCTGACCCCAAGGCAGTTTCTTTCACGCTTTCCCGTCTGCCCTCCTTACCTGCCTGTTCCTGCAGAAACACACACCAGAGCTTTGCAACGTGGCCCTACGTTGCGTGGTTTGACGTCTCAAGTCTGTTTCTAAAGACTCTTGACAATTCCACTGCCACTCACAGATACTCAATCCAGAATTGAATAATCCTCACTGACGAATAGATTTAACCCTACATACTATTTTCTCAAGCTGGCCAATTTTGTGACAAATTAGAAATCTTCAATGAGTTGACACATCAAAAACCAACTTTAATTCTGCTCCAGCACGCAGTTCAGGATGGACAAAATAAATATTAATTTAACAAAAGCATTAATATTAAATTTTATTCATAATATGGACAACACTTGTGCCTCAGACAAGGAGGATATGTCACAGAAAGGGCTCCAGAACTTTCTATCTCCTACACGATCCTTCTGATTTCAGACCTGGACCACTCAATCATTTCACAACGTTTAAGTATACCAAAACATCATGTTGTACACCTTAAATATGTTTTTTCAAATTTATCAATCATATCTCAATAAAGCAGGGGGATTGGGGTAAGTGGACCACCCTGCTGGGTAGTCTTTGGATGTCTTCTTTCCTCCATACTAAAATTGAAGATAAATTCCTAAACTTTTATGGAGTTTAGAAAGAAGCTCTTAAACTCAGTTTCAGGAGGGACTCATTTTAAAATAGCATGAGTCTTCCCAAAGTGAATTTTAAATAGAGCATTCTGATTTGCAGCTGTATTACAGCCTTCAAGCCCCACAAACAAACTCTATTAAGTTTAAAATCTTCAGCATGGCATGACATCTGAAACAACCAGGAAATGATAGGATGAAAAGTTGTTTAGTGAGGCAGGCATTTCTGTAACACTTCCCAAATCCTAAGGCACAATGTTGCATGAGAGGTAGAAAAGCCAGGTCCCATCTTCGCCAACTCTCATGCTCCTATTGTTAAACAAAGTGATTCTTTCAATGCCAGATTACATGCAAGGGGGTAATGATAGTGTGTATATATGTAATGCTTGTCATTTGTAGAGCATATTATCAGCATTAATTAACTTTAATTATGCAATTGGTACTGAGTTGTCAAAGACAACATTCAAAAGAATGATTATTAAATGCATTAATCCTAATAATGATCAGGCAAGCTTCCTCGGAAATGAGGCATGACTCGTCCCCAAAAGCTGAGAGATTAGCAGCAGCAGAGCAGAGCAGGAAGAGTTTGGGCTTAAGTGTAAATCTCGGCCAGTCTTGGAGAATGTAATTAACATATCTGAAGCCACAGTGTCCTTCTCTCAGACACTGGGCCCAATAATAAGTAGCGCCTGACTCTTAGACTTAGGAGGATTCAATGGGACGATGCATGCAAAGTGCCTGGCACAAGACCTAGCAGGAAACTGGTCAGTGGAGATGTAATTAGCATCAGGAACCACAGTAGACTACTCACCAAAGGCAGAGACGGCTTCCAAGTGTCCATTTCCCCTGCACACAGCATGCAGGATGTGAGGGACGCCCTGAGACTCTTCTGGTCTTGCTTGGAGGTATCACCTTACCTCTGGTCTTTCTCACAGGGGACCAGCCAATATCAGAAACTAGGCTCTCCTCTGCAGAGAAAGGACAGTCATGAGTAGCCTCTACAACAAGCCCCAAAATTCCATGAAAATCTCCAAAGGAATTCCCCGGAAGACAAAAAACCAAATGATGTAAAGTTTTACCTCTGTGAGGTCATCGAACTGCCAATTGGTTAGTTTATCCCCAAAAGAGATAAGTATCTCATTTTCACATCTCTTGAGGAAAAGAGAACACACTTGTACAAAATCGACATCAGGTCACTCCTGGCTTGTAAGGACACCCACATGTGAGCTGTGGTAATGTTTCTACTACAGCTGAAATACGCTAATTATTGTGTGATTTGAGTTTCTATGAAAAGTCTCCCATTTTTCCTGGTATGATATTAATATATAGTGGTATACCTTAATGAAGTGTGGTGTATTTTACTTGTCAGAAAATTCAATGATAAATGCATGAAAGGAATTTAAGGAGTGCTATTTTAATTCAATTTGAATTTTGAAAAATCAATCAGTGAATTCTGGAAGGATCCTCCTTTTATGTCTATGTGCTTTTCAACTCTATCCGTCGAATATAAAGTGGATGGTCTCTATTTTGTTACCTTCTACAAACAGTCTCCATTAACGCAAGAGTGTGTGCCTGAAAAAAGATGTGCTACTAGATGCCAAGCCTCTCCTATATCGCGTGGTTGTTACTGCCTGGCAAAAATCCGGGAAATGGAGTCATGCTTTCTGGTGCTAAAAATGCCCTTTAGGCCAAAAAGGTGTGGGGGCTGTCCTCTTCCCCATCACTGGCGCTGTTTTAGTCCACATCACCATCAACTCTAGCCTGCACTCCTGACTGGAGTCTTTGCTATCC
The DNA here is from genome assembly GCF_041296235.1 of Equus asinus. Taxonomy (NCBI): domain Eukaryota; kingdom Metazoa; phylum Chordata; class Mammalia; order Perissodactyla; family Equidae; genus Equus; species Equus asinus. The sequence continues at coordinate 136,877,426 of NC_091820.1, read as the reverse complement.
CTACTCTTGCTCCTTCCAAACTGTTCTCCACCCAGCAGCCAGAGTGACCCCTAAAAGGGTTCATGTCACAGCATCCCCATGGCGGAAATACTGTCAGCCCCCCCCAACACGCACTATTTCTACCTAGCGAGAAAGGCTCAATCCCACTCTGACTTCCTCTAATACCCCTCCCCCTCCCAACTGTAATGGCTGCTTCTCTCCTCACTCCACAACAGTTAGGTGAGAGATAGACAGATGCATAACTTTGCTATGGCTTTTACTGAATGTTCTGATTGACCAACTATGGAAGAGACATGTTATGGCATTGGAATCCAGAAAAAAATAATGATCCTTTCTGGGAGATCATTAACTAAAAAGAAAAAACGTTCTGGCCCAAGCCCCTCACTTACTAATTGAGAACAATAAAGCCGTTTGAATCCTGTGGGAAGAAGTGTCCAGAATCTGAGGGCTAGGGCTCAGTTGTGCCCAGATGAGAAGTCCCGGCTGCTCCTACTTTATCATGTCCACATGTATTTCGCACTCGCAAAAAGGTCACTTTGAAACAGAGGGTGACCAGGGTCCTAAGGTTCTTCCTATATCCCCAACAAATAGAAAGATAGACTTAAACTCAAGCATATCAATAATTACATTAAATGAAAATAGTTTAAAAACCTCAATTAAAAGATAAAAATTGTCAGACTGGAGAAATAAAGCAACTCTACTCTTGTCTACAGGAAATGCATTTAAATATAAAGATGAAGAGAGGTTAAAAGTAAAAGAACGAGGGGCTGGCCCCGTGGCCGAGTGGTTAAGTCTGTGCGCTCCGCTGCAGGCGGCGCAGTGTTTCGTTGGTTCGAATCCTGGGCACGGACATGGCACTGCTCATCAAACCACGCTGAGGCAGCATCCCACATGCTACAGCTAGAAGGACTCACAGCGAAGAATATACAACTATGTACTGGGGGGCTTTGGGGAGAAAAAGGAAAAAATAAAATCTTTAAAAAAAAAAAGTAAAAGAACGAAAAACTAACTACCATGCAAATTCTAATCATAAGAAAGATAGAGTGGCTATATGAATATTAGACAATGTAGACTGCACAGCAAGTAATATTACCAGAGATAAAAAGAAACATTTCATAACAATAAAAGAGTTGATTCAAAAAGACGTAATTCCATTTACAATAGCATCAAAAAGAATAAAATACTTAGAAATAAACAGAACCAAAAAGGTTTCCCTTCCCACGTATCTTGCCCTGTGCATCTCTTCCATCTGGCCATTCCTGAGTTATATCCTTTTATAATAAACCAGTGATCTAGTTTTAAAAAAAGAAAAGAAGAGAAAGAACAGGACAGCATGCTCCTGGGGCATCTGCAACAGGGAACACTAGTTCAAGTTGACCAGAGAATTCCTGGCTGTGTGCCATTGCAGCCAGCTTTTCCTCTCACTGGAATCTGAGAGGTCTCTCCCATGACTGTGTGGTGCAGGCATGGCCAGGCAGTCAGGGTTTCTAGGGAGTTACAAGTGGGTCTGCCTTCACATAACAGAATGAGTCACCATCCTAATTTCCCAAGGCCATGTTTTTAAATAAAGGTGCCAAAAATAAACAAGATTTATTGTTTTTTAAAGTAAAGAAAATAAAGGACTCTTTGGCCAAAGCTGCCTCCCACACTATAAGCAGTTCTTCAGTAAGTTCTTAGATAAGGAAATAAATATACTGGGCACAAGAATCCTCCTATTATAAACGGTGAATTCCAGTGAGTCTTAGTTGCAGGTCTCTGCCCTTGACCTAGACTCCTAGTGTAGACCTCTGGTTTTTTAACTATCCTGGTTTTTCCAGCCATCGAAACCCTGTCAAGGTGCGGGGTCAGGGGTGGGGGGCGCTTACCTTTGCTTGGCAAATAATGCATTTGATAGGTGTTAGTTCCTCTTTGCCTTCCCAATCTAACCCAAGACCTCCTTTCCAGCTTCATGTTGCCTGCCTCCTGCAGTGGCACTGCCTCTGTGCTAGCCATGCCACATTTCTCACCTTCCCGAGGCTCCTCGACTGTGATGCTCTTCCACGCCTCCCCTGGCTGAGTGCAGAGTTCTGTCCGTGACTGTCTGGTAGCTCACGGAGGAAAAGGACCATACAAGGTTTCTCAGCATCAGGCCCAAGTGTGGTGAGGGAACAGGACAGGGCAGGGTGTGGGAGTGAATTTAATTTTGTGGTTTGATGCTACGGTAGGTTGGATAAATTTCTCCTCTGAGTTGTCTCAGCATCCTACCTTTTATATTTCCAAACAGCCCATGTAACCTTGCATGATCCTGAGAGTGAGTGCCTCCTTAAATTTCCTGCCCTAGGCACCCCACTTGCCTTTCCCTAGTTCCCCCCATGTTTATCAATTCTCTTTTTATGGGAGAGGCCAGACAAGTTGAGCCATCCTTGACCTCTTCCATCTTTTTAAGCTGATTGATACAAGACTCTAGAGCCAACTTCACTACCCCAAGTAAAGAGTCCTGAGACTCCACTCTTTACATTCTGAAGTGGTTACTACTGCCCAAGCAATCCTGGGGCAGCTGAAACCAAAAGCACAGGCTTTTGTCACAGAACCTTAAGATGCTTTTATAGGAGAAAACGTCTTCACCTAAAGACTGTAGTAAGCAAGACATGTTTTTTCCCTCTTGTCATTTTTTTCAGCATCTGTGTCATTACTCGTGGCTTCAGTTGCTATGGGAAAAAAACACGGCTTACCATGACAACTGTAAGAGTTGAAGGTGCAGAGCTTGTCTCAGACCATGAAGCTTCAAAACCACTGAAATGTGCAGGGTTTATTATCCCTTCTTTTGAAAAAAATCAATCAAATGTTCTTCTCCCCAGAAAAGTCACCTGAGTAATCTCTACTTTCTCTGTGTCACCTGTCATGCAAAACCAGCAGACCTCAACAAAGAATACCCAAGTGCTGAAATCAAAGGACGCTTTAGTAAAAATTCAATGAAAAAGGTTGGTAACAATAAAAGAACAAATAAATGGAGATTTACTGTGTACCTATTCTGCACCAGATGTGTGGAGATTCTCGTGCATACATTTTATCTGATTGTGATTTTACCTCATTTGACAAAAGAGAGAAATAGACTTAGGAAAGTTAAATACTAGTCCAAAGGGACAGAACTGGGATTCAAACCCAAGGTGGATGGGCTCCACCCAGCCTACCACAACACTGCTTACTCAAGCAGTTCAGTCATCTGGTTATTTTAATTGGTCAAAAACTGAAGGTTCAGAATGACCACTTTTTAAAAAATAGAACAATTCCTGTTTGAAACTCAGTTGATCTGATTACTGGTCTTCTTGTCAGTATACCTTGGGAAGAGCTTTAATCCCCTGTCATCTGGATTAGATCAGAAATTATGAGGGTGGGCAGTGGGTAGGGAACCCCTGCAGCAATCCACTAAAATGACTATCAAATGGACAGATAATGAGAAGTATTATCAAGGATGTGGAGAAATTGGAATCTTCATACCCTGCTGATGGAAATGTAAAGCAGTACAGCCATATTGGAAAATAGTCTGGCAGTTCCTCAAAAGGTTAAACATAGAGTTACCATAGAACGCAGCAATTCTGCTCCTAAGTATATGCCCAAGAGAATTGAAAATATATGTCTGCACAAAAACTTGCACAGGAATGTTCATACGGCATTATTGATAATAGCCAAAAATTGGAAACAACCCAAATGTCAGTCAACTGATGAATGGATAAACAAAATATGGTATATCCATATAATGGAATATTATTCAGCCATAAAAATTAGCAAAGTAATGATTGATGATACAAAAAGGATGAAGCTTAAAAACATAATGCTAAGTGAAATGAGCTAGTCATGAAAAGGCACATACGGTATGATTCCATTTATATGAGGTATCTAGAGTAGTCAAATTCACATAGACAGAGAGTGGGATGGGGGGCTGGTTCCCAAGTGTTAGAAGAAAGAGGAAATGGAAAATTCTCATTTATGGGTAGAGAGTTTCAGTTTTGCAGGATAAAAACAGTTCTGGAGGCCGGTTGCACAACAATGGGAATGTGCTTAACACCGCTGAACTGTGCACTTACAAATGGTTAAGAGAATAAATTTGACTTTATGTATATTTAACCATAATGTTAAAAGATTCCGTTTATAATGACATGTCTAGAATTGGCAGATCTATAGAGACAGAAAGTAGATTAGTGATGCAAGGAGCTAGGGGGAGGGAGAATGGGGAATGGCTGCTAATGGGTAGGGGGTCTCTTTTGGGGTTGACAAAAATGTTCTAGAATTATATAATGGTGATATTTGCACAACCTTGTGGATAAACTGAAAAGCCACTGAATTGTACTCTTTTAAAGGGTAAATTTTAGGATATGTGAATTACAAATAATTAAAAATTTTATATGAGAGGGGCCAGCCTGGTGGCGCAGCGGTTAAGTTCACACGTTCCGCTTCAGCGGCCGGGGGTTCGCCAGTTCAGATCCTGGGTGCAGACACGGCACCTCTTGGCAAGCCTTGCTGTGGTAGGCGTCCCACATATAAAGTAGAGGAAGATGGGCATGGATGTTAGCTCAGGGCCAGTCTTCCTCAGCAAAAAGAGGAGGATTGGCAGCAGATGTCAGCTCAGGGTTAATCTTCCTCAAAAAAAAATTTTTATATGAGAAAATAAGCACCTAGGAGAGGGAGCAGGTGTGTATGGCAGAAATGAAAGGGAGAGGGGGATAGGAAATTGATAATTATGAGAACCCATGTAAAAGCAATGCACTGACCTGCCCAGCCACAAACACCTCACTGTATTGTGGCTGCAGACAATCATGTGTCACAGTTGGCTCAAACCAAAGGTGGGTTTCATGGTTGGAGATCAAATATTTGAGCAAAATATATATGCATCCGTATGATTATTTTTAATGTGACACAAAATTACTTTAAAACTCAGTTGATAACTAGTCATAATGGCTAGCTAGTCAGTGGCTAACTAGAAGATACAAAGAAATAATTATTATATGAATATATGCTAATACTATGTTTGAATACAACCTGAAGATAATTATATACTTTAACCCCATGTCTTTCAAATAAGGCCCACGTCATTTGCACAGTTGAAGTTGGATCATAGAAACCTCTGTGGACAGCTAATGGGATACTAGGATAATTAGCAATAAGCATCGTTAAACTAAGCTATTTGAGAAAGTCTGGCTCCTATCAGATTTTGTTAGAAGTGCATCAAAGCTCTTGATTTATGGCATTTTATGGCACAAGTTTCTGGCTGCACGATGGGGCAAGGAATTGCCACAGGCCCTTTAGAACAAAGAAAAGTGAGGAGATTCTTGGAACCTAAACTGAGCCTTTGACTCTGCAAGGAGCCCTTGGTACTCAGGCAGACAGAATGTAATGCTCTTCACGGTGTAGCTAGTTTTCACCGAAAGGTACTACCTACACTGAATCTGGCAGGTGAGCCTCTTCTCAAGTTCATCTTGCAAGCTTCACTTTTTTTTTATTGAGTTAATGATAGGTTACAACCTTGTGAAATTTCAGTTGTACATTAATGTTTGTCATTCGTCTTGTAGGTGCACCACTTCACCCTTTGCGCCCACCCCGCACCCTACCTTTCCCCTGGTATCCACTAAACTGTTCTTAGTCCATATTTTTAAATTCCTCATATGAGTGGAGTCATACACAGATTATCCTTCTCTAGCTGGCTTATTTCACTTAACATAATTCTCTCAAGGTCCATCCATGTTATTGCAAATGGAATGATTTTGTTCTGTTTTACAGCTGAGTAGTATTCCATTGTATATATATACCACATCTTCTTTATCCGTTCGTCTGTTGCTGGGCACTTAGGTTGCTTCCACGTCTTGGCTATTGTAAATAATGCTGCAATGAACATTGGGGTGCATAGGACTTTTGGGATTGCTGACTTCAAGCTCTTTGGATAAATACCCCGTAGTGGGATGGCTGGATCGTATGGTAGTTCTATTTTTAATTCTTTGAGGAATCTCCATACTGTTTTCCATAGTGGCTGCACCAGTTTGCATTCCCACCAGCAGTGTATGAGGGTTCCTTTTTCTCCACAACCTCTCCAACATTTGTTGCTATTAGTTTTAGATATTTTTGTCATTCTAATGGGTGTAAGGTGATATCTTAGTGTAGTTTTGATTTTGCAAGCTTCACTTTTATTCTTTTCTTTTTTGAGGAAAGATATTATTTCCCAGCACTGAAGAAAATGACCAAGGTGAATGCATATAGAGCCAAGCTTAAGTCATGCTAGAGATACTAATCAAATTTAAGTAGACCGTGGAACAGAACAGAGAATTCAGAGGGAGACTCAAGTATATAGAGGATAACAGGACAGGATAAAAAATGGCACCAGAGACTATGGGAAAGGATATATTATTTGGTAGATGGTGTTGGGAAAATTGTCTCATTATGGGCAGAAAAATCAAACTAGATTCCCATCTACCAACCTGTATGAAGGTGCATTCCAGATGGTTTCAAAAGTAATTCTGAAAGGACATAATGGTAACATCAAAAAAGAAATTGAGTTGGGAAGGATTTCTTAAATAAGACTCTAAAACCAAAGATATGAGGCAAAAATTAATTAACTTGATTAGATTAAAATTAAGGATTTCTGTCAGATGAAGAAGACCATGGACAAAAGCAAAGACAGATAGTAAGATGGGAGAAAATATTTGCAGTATCTAAAACCAACAAAGACTAATGTTTTTTTAAAGTATCACAAAAAACATAGGAAGCCTAATAGAAAAGTAGGCAAATGATAAAGGAACAGAACATTTCTAAAAGAGGAACCCAAAAAGCAAACATAAAAGAACACGTTCCAACTCATTAATTAATATGAATTAAAACATCTATGCGATACCACCTTACACCTATTGGCCTAGAAATATTAGAAAGCTAGAGATTACTAAGTGTTGATAGAGCTGAAGTATCATAGGAATCCTCATGTTGTCTGTGGGAGCACAGACAGGGCCACCACTCGGAGAGCAGTCAAGCACTACTCAGTTAAATTAAGTATACACAATGGCCCAGAAATTTTCCTTTTGTATGTGTGTATACGTGTATGTATATTTGCGTGTGCATACATATAAGTATATAATCTTAACTTGTAATCGTATGTTCATAGCATTATTCATAACAGCCAAAAAGGTAGAAACAACCTAAATGTCCATCAGCTGATGAATAGATAAACAAAAAAATGGTACATCCATACAATGTAATGTTATTTAGCCATAAAAATCCATGAAGCACTGATTCATGCTACAATATGGATGATCCTTGAAAACATTAAGCTGAATGAAATGTCAGACACAAAAGGACAAATATTGTATGATTCCATTTCTGTGAGACATCTGAAGTAAGCAAATCCGCAGAGACAGAAAGTAAATTAATGGTTGCCAGGTGCTGGGGGTTGAGGGAGATGAAACTTAACTGATAATGGGTATGGAATTTCTTTGTTGGATGACGAAAACGTTCTAAGCTTAGATTGTAGTGATGGTTACACAACTCTCTGAATATACTAAAACCATTGAATTGTACACTATAAACAGTGAATTTTTGGTGTGTGAATTATATTATAAATCTGTTAAAAAAAAAAAAAAGGAATGAATGGGGGCCGGCCCTGTGGCGCAGCGGTTAAGTTCGCACGTTCCGCTTCTGTGGCCTGGGATTCGCTGATTCGGGTCCCAGGTGCAGACATGGCACCACTTGCCAAGCCATGCTGTGGCATGTGTCCCACATATAAAGTAGAGGACGATGGGCAGGATTGTCAGCTCAGGGCCAGTCTTTCTCAGCAAAAAAGAGGAGGATTGTCAGCAGATGTTAGCTCAGGGCTAATCTGCCCTTCACTCTTTCTGCTCCAACCACACTGGTGTCTTTTCATTGAACCAAATATGTTTTTACTCTGGGGGCTTCACCCTTTGCTTTCTACATACAGAAAGCTCTTCCCCGAAGACATCTGCATGACTCACTACCTCACTTTCTTCAGGTCTCTGATCAAATATCTTCCCAAAGAGACCTTTCCCAACAACAATTTAAATAGGCCTTACTCCTCAATCTCTATTCCTTTCTCCTACTTTATTTTTTATAATGGGAGTTACCTCCACCTAAAATTGTATGCATTTACTGGTGTATTTGTTCTGGCTTCTCCCTCTAGAAAGTCAGTTTTATGAGGGCAGGGACTCTGTTTTTTCACTGCTGTATCTCCAATGCCTAGAACAGTACCTGGCACCTACAGCCAGATTTGGAAAGGGAGCATTGGAAGAGATGACAGGTCACTTCCCAGAGACTTCTATAATTTGAAGCAGAAAGGGGGAGTTTTCAGCAGCCAGAGAGAAACAGATAGGCATTTGGAGAGTCCAAAACCTGTCCTGGGTCCCAAGGAATTCCTGGGGGAAGTCAGGGGATGCAGCATAGAGGGAAAGAGTTCTCAGCAAATCTCACACTTTACCTGAAAAACTACTTGCATAAAAAGGTATTTCAGGGGCCGGCCCCGTGGCCGAGTGGTTAAGTTCACAGCTCTGCTTTGGTGGCCCAGCGTTTCACTGGTTTGAATCCTGGGCGCGGACATGGTACTGCTCGTCAAGCCATGCTGAGGAGGCATCCCACATGCCACAACTAGAAGGACCCACAACTAAAAATACACAACCATGTACCAGGGGGCTTTGGGGAGAAAAAGGAAAAATAAAATGTTTAAAAAAAAAAGGTATTTCAGATGGCTACTCAATAAACCCATCTTTCTATGTGGCTACAAAATATATTCTTCATGAGAGCTAGTTTTTCTAAGGCTTCTCTATTTGCATTTTGTTCTTTCATGCCCAATTATCATGTGTAATTTAACTGCATGATTTAATTAAGGCCAAAATGCAAAAGTGCAAAATTTTATGTACAAACAATTAGTGATGCAGGCAAACTCTTGTACTTTAGAACGAACAGCTGGTAGCTAATTGTGCTCACAATTACCTAATCTTACATATAGCCACTTCTGGACTTGTTTTATATTAAAAAGAGATTACATCTTTTTTAATTAAAAAATGTTCTAAATTTAAAAGAAAAGTACATGCAAGTGAAAGGTTATAATATGATTTTGTAAAATATGCAGAGGAATACTATGTGGAATTAAATCTAATTAGAACACTAATTAATGTACCATCGAGAGTAGATGAGATGGAGTTCATGGCCTATGTTTATTGTCACAGTTAACTGATTCTATAAGATTGACAAAATCCAATGGGAGAAGATGTGAAAACATTAACAGAAAGTGAAAAACAGAAAAAATAACGTGAAGTAAATGAATGCATGCCCAATTGTTCTATATATCCTGGAGGCACAAATGAGGAAGGACAAAAACAAAACAGGTTAGGAAAGGGAACTAAAGAAAACTGTAACTGGAGCAAGGATTTGGAAGCTCTACATATGCAATATTGGGCAAAATAAAACATCTTGCTTCTCTGTGTTGTAGCTAACCATTGGATGACTCATTCAGCTTGCAAGTTAGACAATCTTTGGAAAACAGTATGGCAGCATGTGTGAGTACAGCCTTTGACGTGGTCATCTCTTTCCTGATCATAATCTCCAAAGGAAAAAAATCTTGGCATAAAGCTACTCATAGTTTTACATAGTATGTGAATGGTTCCAAGAATGAATAAAGCATACTGTTGGGGAGAAAAAAATTTTCCTCTATCCTTCTATGTTCTTCTGGCTGGTCTAAGAATTAAATTGACATGAGACAGATTAATAGGGAAAAAATTAAATTTAATTATGTATGTATTGGAGCTCCATAAGAATATGAGGCCCAAAGACTGTCAAGCAATTAAGACTTATATGCTATTTTGAGCTAAGGAGAATGGGTTAGGAGTCTGGGACTTTGAAGAGGAGCAAGACAATTCACAGGCAGATGGGAAGAGCAAATGTTTGGTAAATAAATGTTCACATGCCATGCAGAGAAGTCTTTCTTATGTAAAACAAAGTTATCCTTGGTAACAGCTCTCTCTTCCTGGTACAGGCTCCCTATATAAATTCCTTTAGACAGTTAAGGGGGAGATAAAAAGTTCTTCTTGGGCCGGCCCCATGGCATGGTGGTTAAGTCTGGCATGCTCTACTTCCACAGCCTGGGTTCACAGGTTCAGATCCCAGGCATGGACCTACACAACTCACCAAGCCATGCTATGTCAGCAACACACATACAAAGTAGAGAAAGGTTGGCATAGATGTTAGCTCAGTGACAGTCTTCCTCAAGCAAAAAAAGAGGAAGATTGGCAACAGGTGTTAGCTCAGAGTGAATCTTCCTCACCAAAAAGAAAAAAAAAAGAAGTTCTTCTTGGGGCTGGTCCAGTGGTGTAGTGGTTAAGTTTGTGCACTCTGGTTCAGTGGCTCAGGTTTCACGGATTCTAGTCCCAGTCATGGACCTACACACTTCTCATCAAGCCGTGCTGTGGCAGCATCTCACACACAAAATAGAGGACGACTGGCAAAGATGTTAGCTCAGGGACAATCTTCCTCAAGCAAAAAGAAGAAGATTGGCAACAGATGTTAGCTCAGGGCCAATCTTCCTCACAAAACAAAAGCTCTTCTTGAGTCTGTGGGGCCTTTATTATCTTCAGTTTAAAATAATCTACATGCCAAAGTGGCACATTCTGGGGAGATTTGTTCTGAACCCCTACGGTTCCCTCCTCTGAAACTTTCCCAAGAAGTTTCATAGTCCAGAAGTTTTGTTCAATTTCATTGTTCATTTCATTGTTAGTTCAATATTTGTTCAATTGTTAGTTCAATAATTGTTAGTTCAATTTCATTGAACTAATCTCTCAGTTTAGAGAATAGGTCAATCCAGTTAAACAGTTGTGTCCAGTTTCAGGAAGCATTCTTGCAGGTGGGATCCCAAAGTAAGGCCTATATTGCATAAGCAAGCAATCAGGTATCTAATAAGAGGCATTTCTATGGAAATGAAAAAAAGTAAAGGCTAAGAGTTGGAGCAAATTGTAAACCCAGTTTCTGGGTCCTGAGTGCTGCCAGAAAGAAGACTGTCAGATGTCAAGCTTGTAGCATCTTCAGATAGAGTGAGGTCAGATAGTGGAAACCTGAGAGATTTTCCTGGTTCGCAGTTCAAACATCTCTGATGATCTTTCTGAGTGGCCCACATAGTGACAGGCATGAAGACTATCCATATATGAGCTGTTGTGGTGATTTCTCTGAAGTTTATATCAAATTGTCCTACTTTAGCTTCTCTGGTTTTGGGAAAAAGGCAGTTTCAGTTCTTAATAATCCCAAATCAGAGGGTGGGAGAAAAAAAATTGGAAAGGTTAGTTCGTAGAATGTAGGCAATTATTGGAGGAAACTAGAAAAATTCAAAATCTAGTCCAGATTACGGGTAGAGAACAAAACATTAAAGGACAATGAATAGCAAAAGAATCTAATATCCACAAAGGTGTATTACCAAAACATAATTTTTCTCTCTAAAATCACCCTCATTTCTATCAAAGACAGCCAAATTAAGACTAATTTGTTTGCAAGCAAGTCTAGTTTCAATAAACTTGGCTTGATTATTGAAATAAAAACTTCAAGAATAGCAATTGATCATTATAAGCTCTTTTAAATTTGCTTTGATGGAACTTTTCATAAGAAATCTCAGATTGAACTTTTAAAGGCCTCCAGAGGCCAAGAAAGCCAAGTCAAGGACTTGACATCAGATTTCACCTGCAATACCTACAGATTTGGGTGAATTCCTCTCTTTCCAATGTCTCCAAAATTTCTTAAGGTTCCTGAGCCTGATAGAAAGTGACCTTCCTTACTCACCTGGTTAGGCTGTCAGGAGCTCTGTAAGCAAGGTACCAGGTCAATATTTCCAAGGGCCTTTATTGGCTCCATAAAATCGACTTTAGTTCCTTAAAACTGTCTGGTCATATCTGAATCTATACATTTCTCTTTCAAATGTGACTTTCTAGTCAAAGCTTGGTAATACAACCAGTTTCCAATTGTGTCTTCTTACAAGGAGAACAAATTCTTATTGGACTAAAGTAAATAACTATATTGCCATGAAAATAAGAGTACTCATTAAGAGCTTCTGAATTTTGGAGGGATCATGTAGGGAGAAAAAAAGAAATGTTTCAATTCTGCTTATAAAGATGTAATTTACCAAATTGCTGTAAGTCATAGTTACTTAAAGAGGAAAAGTTTCCTTATATCTGGAAAACAAAAAAATGACTGGCAATATTTTAAACAAAAAGTCAAAAATTATAATCATCTTCCTCAGTTCATTCAGGCCTGTGTAATTAATTCTTGACTTTGATCTTTTGTTAGCAATTTTATGAAGCCATCAGCTTCTTTGTTAGAGTTCTGTAAATTCTTACCCAGTTCAATGATATGATCTTAAAGTTATCAAAAACCTATATTCTAAAGTACTTTTCAAAGTCCTTTCCATAATTTTCTCTGAAGATGAAATATAGTTGTGAAAGTGTCAGAGTAAAACAACAGCTGCCTGTAAAAAGATTTTTAAATGGCCGTGGATAAGATCTAATTAGAGCTCATTACAATATAATTGACAAAGAAATTTGGTTATTTCTGTAACACACAATATTTTAAGTTAACTGACATTATGACTGATAACATTATACCAAGACATAACAGATTTCTAGCCATTTCACATAATTTCTAGAATACTTATATTAATAATACATATCCACACAAATATAATCTAAGAAGGTTTAGCATTACTTGACAATGTTTCACATGTAATTTAACATATCAAATAAGACTAATTAGTGTAACATCTCTCTTTTTAAAAGGAGAGAGAGCAAATCTTTTGACATGTTTCAGGTGCCCTCTGAAAAATTCCAGAGTCAGCTAGAGGCCAAAAGAACTTCTTCTAGAATTTGATTTGGGGAAGTTTGTCAAAAATATTAAAAGGTCTGGACACTTGACTAAATAGGATCATAGGTCACTATGAAATAATACTTTGTCATCCATTTAACCACAGTGACAATAAAAGATTTCAAAGACAAATACAGAAGGTTACATTGTTGTGAGCAAAACTTAGCTCTTTTAATGTTAAGAAGACTTGGTTTACTTACGTAATCAAAGACCTGATGATAAAGAGCACAGGAAATCATTCTGATAAAATGTAAAATCTTTGTTTTCAAGACATATTATTTTAAAAGGTAAAGAAATACCTTTCACAATATCTTATCAAGAGCAGATCAACAGTCTAAGAGAATTTTGTCCTTTTAACAGAGAGAAAAAACAAATTCTAATTTTCATCATCTTACTTTCAATTTTAAAGCTCATTCACTTAATTAAATTCATTCTCATCTTAGCCAGTCCTGATCATGCATAAAATTCCTTTACAAAGATTCCTTTTCCACAAACCTTTTACAACTTACTCTTACTTTTTCCTCAACAAAAATGTATTTCTATTCCTTATTCCTTCTTTTACCAAAAACACACATTTTATTTTCCTTGAATATGGAGATGATTACCTTATTATTTCTAGTAGCTTTAATTATCTATATTAATTAGAATTCTTAACTTTGAGAAATCTTTATTAATGAAATTAAGAAATTCTTAACGAAATCTTAATTTCTAGTGAAAAAGCAGGAAGTAAGCAATTATGAACTGTCTGTAATATCAGCATTCATTTTCTTTTTTTTTTTTAAGGATTGGCACCTGGGCTAACAACTGTTGCCAATATTGTTTTTCCTGCTTTATCTCCCCAAATTCCCCCTGTACACAGTTGTATATCTTAGTTGCATATCCTTCTAGTTGTGGGATGTGGGACGCTGCCTCAACGTGGCCTGACGAGCGGTGTCATGTCCGCGCCCAGGATCTGAACCCTGGGCCACCGCAGCGGAGCGCGTGAACTTAACCACTCGGCCATGAAGCCGGCCCCTCAGCATTCTTTAGATTGGCAAATGTATTAATATATTTCATAATTTCTATAAGCATACATTTCCTCATAGCACAGTTTTTTAATGTGACACAAGATGTGTTTGTTAACAGACCAAAACATCTTTAATTCCCCAGTAAAAGGAAGCAAAAAGTAGATAGACCTATGTTCAGCAATTAATGTTTCATTATTTTATCTCCTTTGGAAATGATCTAGATATTCAATAAATTGCCATTATTTAACTCAACATAGCAAAACTCAAAAAGTTTCAACTTACAAAAAAGATTTTGGAGCTATTTTTAAGCACACATATCATAAAACATAATTATTGCATCTAAAATCTCTTTTACCACTTACATCTATCTGAATCATTTCCTCTCAACAATTACGTTTTAGACCACTCACAAAAAACTTTGAGACATTAGACAAATTCAGCCATCACCCAAAGCTATTTTTTCCGCTGACAAATTTTATAAGAAAGATAACATAAACTTACTTGTCTCTTAGTAAACCTAGGTAGAATAAAAGTATTACACTTAATGCTAATAACTCTAAAGGCATGTCTATTTTAATTGAACCAGCAAATTTCAATTAGCTTTTATTTATTAAAAATTAATTCTAGATCACATGAATTTGAAAAACATTTGGGTTAGTTTTTATATTTCTGAGAGTTTTAGAAGAGCCGATCCTTACAAGTACTTGCCTACAGCTCAATTAAACAGAGCTCTTTTACAAATTAATTTTGGTAATACCATCTGGAGGTAGAAAAATATAACACATTTACAATATATATATATAGACACATATAAACATACAGACAGATGCAGAGACCTTATATTCACTAATGTTTGTAGAGAATATTTTTTCATTTGCCCAGTTTCCAAATGCATTCTCTCTCTCTCTCTCTCTCTCTCTCTGTCTTTGATGAGAAACATCTCCCTAAGGTTTGCATTTTAAAGAATGGCTCTTAGGTCCTAGGAAAGGTGGGAGTAGACAATCTACATCACAAAGACACGGAGAAAGTATTTGAGTTTCCTCCAAGAGGAAGTTTTTGGGGCATATTTGCCTATTATCAGAGGTCTAAGGTAATTTAAATTTTTTCTTTAGTGCAGGACAGCCCTATTTCTAGCATCCCAATATCTACAAGCATTTTGAGATGAATAGGCAAGGCTTGGGGACTGGTAAAGATAAGCAAGCTTTTGAATTACTTCTAGAGCCATATTTCTGGTTTTGTAGAGATTTGCAAGTCAAAGACTGTTGTTTTCAATTCCCCAAAGAACTGGGTTGCCACCTACGTGATATAAAGGGGCTCATCCACCCATCAAACCTCATTATCTATGATTTCCTTCTTTCCCTCTGGGTACATAGTTTTATTTTAGCTTAGTGGGGAAGGCCTAAAAAGAAATTCCTATCAGGCTCTAGATATCAGCTATGGTCACAAGTTCAGTCAGAGCAGTGGTCTCCTGTCTTATTTTCTGCCTTTTTATCTATCCACTAATCTCAGGAGGTAGTCCATTTATGAAAACTTTTGAGGATCCTCCCTTGGTTTAAGAAATTCTTTAACTATGGCTCTTAGTTTGGCCTTTGACCAAGGAATGAAAGATATCTGAGGAGGATTGTCTGTAACCTCAGGTGGTTTTATTGTAAAAGGTAACTGTTTAATGGTCTCTTCAGAGTGGAAAGGCAGCTCAGACAGAAAATTAGTAAGATGTGAGGACTCAGGTAAATAAGAATAGAGCAGAGCAGTACAAGTCAAGTCAGTCTCATTGTCCTCCATCTAAGGTACCTCCCATGTCTTCAATTTTTTATTAGCCTTTACAACAAATCTTTCAATGAAGATATTTTGGAATTTTGAAGCCTTTTGGAGGCTCTTACATACTAACTAAAATTAGTATTCCATTTTGTTTATTTGATTTGGAAGTCCTTTCTTTAAGTGCACTTTTTAAATTATCTTATCCAATTGGAACATTCTCCATAATGGCCATTGTAATTCTAGGTTGTAATTTCCCTTAGGGCTAGCAGCCATTTGGTAGGACCCTAGCTGCAAATGGAGTTTAACCCACATTTCTGTCTGACCATATTTTGGTGCCCCAAAACGATGGTCACCAAGCCAAGTTCTTAGGACATAAAACAAGCTTAGTAAGATTTTGCAATTTTTGTAGATATCTACAGCTTCTGGAATTGCAGTCCTTAGACTGAAAATAAGCAGGTATATTGAAATGTGGCACGCCTAACTCTTTGGCTTTTAAGAAGGGAGGATTTATGTTGGATGTGGAGTTTTAGTTTTTGTTCTAAGTCTAATTTCTCTTCTTTCATCTTGTTAAAAGGAGCCCCTAAGGCTAGTCATTATATTTCTTTGTATCCACTACTTAATTTGGTCTTTCCATAGATGTCAATAAGACAATTGTTTAGGATGAGGGTTCTCTAAAATTTATCAGATATGGGTTTTTCCAATTCACAAGATCCATTGTCTGGCCATTGATGTGTAGGGTCTATTAATCTCAATAGCAACTCACACTAATAAGACTTTTTATGGCTTAACTAAGGATGCAAAAGGCATCCCACAAGAAAGTGCAAAAAGTTGCCACCCTCACTAGATCCGGAAAGTTCCCTCCCAAAGTTAGTCTAAGAAAATAAAAGACCTTCATTTCTGTATGAATAATAAGACAATAAGGATGTTGTAGTGAAAATAGTGTCTCTGGTTTCCTATGAGAGCATGAAGCATCTCCAGTCACAGACCTACTAATCTGTGATAATGGGCAGGCACTACTGCAATGGGGTTTTTCCAGGACTAACAAAGCAACGAAAGTTGAGACAACAAAGGTCCTTTATGGACTAAGACCTCTTATGACAAATTTCCCCAAGAGGTGGCATGGCCAGACAAAGGGAGTCCTACTTATGACCTTGTGTCTTGGAATCCCAGTCTATTCAATTGGCCACCATGGTACACTCTGACAAGTGCACCTTCTGGATGACTGGGACCAGAAAGAATTTTCTCACTGGTCACAAAGCCAAGTCTTCAGGACATAGAACAAGACAAAAGGGACAAATGACACTAAAGATAAAAGAAAACAATGACTATCTCTGGGAGGAAGAGTATCAATAGTAAACAAGAGTACTGGTAACAAATTTTTACCAGAGCCTCTATATCCAAGAAACTAATTACACAAATATTTTCTCCGGCTGATCTAAAGTTAGGAAAAGAAAAGGACTCTCACCGCTCTTGCTTCTATCAGACCCTGCAGGCAGAGATGTGGGAGACTGACATAGTAAGAACTCTCATCTTCTTCCAGCTCTTGTCAGGGGTCCCAGGATCTCTTAGCTGCAGCAGTCCCAGAGTGAGCAGTGCATAGCCATTGAAGTATCCAGTCAATTATGCTGATGGTTGGGGAGGAAAAGTTTTTCCTCTGTCTTTCTAGGTCCTTCTGGCTGGTCTAAGAACTAAATCGACATGAGACAGATTAACAGGAAAAACAACAAATTTAACTACACACGTACGGGGGTTCCATAAGAATATGAGGCCTGAAGACTGTAAGGCTATTTTGAGCTAAGGAGAAGGGGGTAGAGGTTTGGGACTTTGAAGGGGAGGAAGACAGTTCACAGGGGGATGGGAAGAGCAAATGTTTGGTCAATCAATATTTGCCATGCCATGCGGAAAAGCATTTCTTATGTAAAACAAAGTTGTCTTTGGCAACAGCCCCCTCCTCCTGGTCCAGACTCCCTACCTAAATTGTTTTAGACAGTTAAGGGGGAGGTAAATAGTTCTTCTTGAGTCTGTGGGGCCTTTATTGTCTTCAGCTTGAAATAATCCACAGGCCAAAGTAACACATTGCGGGGAGACTTGCTCTGAACTTTGACAATAGTAAAATGAATATTGCAAAATTAATCAATGAAGTTATGAAGATTTTAATAAATAAGGAAAATTAAAAGGCTACCTCATTCAACATTATATCTGGGTGCTTTCAGAAAGCAGTTAAAGCCAATTTAAAAGTTTATGTCATTTCTCATACTGAATCCTCTACTTTGATGTAAGAGGAAAAAGAGTTAATGAAGATTTTAGCTAGAGACAAGACGTGCTTGTGCCTTTTTTTGTTGTGGTGATTTTATTGTTTATAGTCAATAAACTTTCTAATCAGCAGTAATTCAACTATGCAGTTTGAAATATTTTGAATGAAGTTGAACCAAATATATTGTATATGTTCTATTTTTAAGATTAACATGCAGACGATTCTTTTAAATCCTGCTACATTTTAGACAAAGCCTATATTTGGACACAGCTTACTTGCCAAATAAGAGTCTGAATTTAAGAAAAACATCTATATATACACTGTCTACGCTTGCATCTATTATTAACTGAAATTCAAGACTATACCCCATCCATAAATTCATGCTCTTGTATTATTTGCTAAATATTTGTGGACCTGGGTCGCTTCTTCTTCACTAATATATTTGTAACCCTACAAATTAAGCCAGTGGCTTTAATTCTCAATTCAGTTTGACTCCATAAACATATGTTGACTATCTATTATACACAAAGCAACACATTTTATCAGGAACGTTTCATCAGAAATATTTCAGCAGCAACATTTCAGAGCTATTTCCTCAGAGAAATGCATGGCTTGTTAACTTTAGAATTGCTTCTTTCCATACAACGGTGTTTATGTTGGCGAAGTTGATATTTACGTATGAATCAAATGAAATGCAACATTCTTCAACCACTTCCCCCACCTCCTTTCCAGTTTCTAGCCCCAAGAAACTATTTTTAAATGGAGGGAGCATCAATTTTCCAGATGCTTGATATAACTGTGCTCTTTTTGTGTCCACTTTCTCAACTTCCTTTAAATTCACTCGTTTCACCTCCTTAATTAAACTCCCATCCATTTTGTCTAGCACTGATATTTGCTCCTCTCTGACTACTTTTAATATTGATCCTCTTTCATATATATGTTTTTGTATTGAATTATCTATTTATCATTATAAACATTCTCTAAGACTTTCTTCTCCAGCCAGATGGTAATTTTGCAATAAATAAGGACCACGTCTGATGGCCCTTGGTTTTTTACTCTTGGGCATGCCGTGAGAACACAAAAAGTGAATGTATCGATCGCTTGCTAACCCTGCAGTACAATCTTCAAATAAACTGCAAGCAACTGATACACATATTGTCTCTTGAAAATTCTGGAAAAGCTATAATCAGTCATTCAAAAATTCAGTCAAGTCTTAGATACGCTTACAGAGGCTGGGAGTTGTCCTAAAACAGTCCAAAGTTGAGCTTAAAGAATATTTTAAAAGACAGCCAATTTCCTTATTTCTATGTTTATCAGCAACACACGTGAAGATTAGAAAACAATTGCCGGGAGCCTGCACCAGGGGAGTGATAGGAATGACATGCAAACAGGATACTACTCCCTCGGAAATGGATGATTTTAAATTTACTTTAGGACTGGGTACTCCTTAGTTGTGTTCACCTATGTCCCCTCCCTAACCACTCCCCCAAATTGATGCACACACATTACTTAGCGAAGGTCACCCTGAGAGCTACTGTCGACGAAAATAATCCATAACCAATCTATAAATGAAAATTTGGGTGAGTTTATTCTGAGCTGAAATCTGAGGACCATGGCCTGGGGCCTTGCTTCCCGAAGGAAGAAAGGGCACCAAAGAAGTGAGGTATACAGAGTGGTTATATACCCCCAAACAGGACGTTGCACATATGATTGAAATGTCCCTCCCACAATAGTCACAAGATTGCCCTGTCGGCACAGCGCTTGATGGACACAGCAGGCAGTGGGTCTGCTATCTCGGAGGGTGTGGCAGGAGGCAAGTCTATTGTCTCGAGCTGGGTGGTCACAGGTGAACACAGCAATCAGTTCCTAGCCTAAGGAAAGACACTTAATCCTTAAGGGAATGCCAACGTTGGGAGGGGGAGGGAAGTTGCACCTTTATCTCAAGGGCCTTTGTTCTTGCCATAGGGAATGTCTAAAGCAGATATACAATGCATGCTCAACGGCCACGGTCAGGCCCTTTTGGAAAGACAAGGTCAGGCCGAATTAGGTTTATAATAAATGGCTTCCTCATATTCTCCAATATATCCTATTGCTTGCCATTTTTATTTGTCACTACCAAATACGTAATTTCAGTCTTTTTTGTCCTGATTCCTCAGAAATTCAGAATGTTTAAATTAAGAATTTGTAAGTTTTGACTGTGGAGGAAACTTGTGGCTGGTCAAGTCAAAAAAATCTCCTGGGGAGCTTAGTGTTTCTCTCCTGAAGGAAAATGACCAAGCCCTGCCTAATGTCAGCCCCAGGGAAAGACTTCAGAATCAGGAAGAAGGATTTACAAATTTTTTAAATTGCCCTCTGTTTATACTATAATTTTGAAGACTCAACAATTCCTTTAAATTCTGCTCAGTGCCTTAACCAGAGTGTTTCCATATTGAAAGCATTAAGTGGATAGCTTCTGGCTGGAAAATACAAACAAGTTTATCAGTTATCTTGATAACTAAGAACCAGAGAACAAGGCCCACTCTGCCTGGCAAATAAGCACTTCGCTTCTTGGATTGGCGTGGCTAGTTGAAAATAGTTAATGAACTTTCTAATAGTTGCTGCCTGTTGAGAAATTAGCTAATTTCCCAGTCCACAGACAGATTGTGAGGGGCGGAAACTCTCAGTCAAGTTGTTTCCGCACTTCTGGATCCCACCAGTAAAAAAATCACTTAATGATTTACGAGAGAGAGAATATTCAATATTAACAAGCATCTCAAAAGCCATAAGCTTCCCAGTGTACAGAAAGAATAAGGTCCTTCAAAATAATGCCTGAACAAAAAAGTTCAAGTCTCCTTTGGGGGCTGATTTCCCAAAACCTCATGACTTTACATTCCATGGGATGCAATCGCCTGCACCCTATAGGACACTAAGTTTTGTCCTTCTCTTACATGAATTCATTATTTATTCACACCTAATACTTGAAAATGGATTGACGTGCAACATTGGGCTGGGAGACTGGACAACATTCAATGCCAGGCAAAATTGTGGAAAATGATTCCCTTCGAATGTTTTCAAATTGTGTACTTCCTTACTGATGTGGTAAAATAAGCTATAATTTAGATGGCCCTTCTGGATAGTGTTGCAGGTTGGTTTGTTGTTGAACATCCACATATCTCTTTTCAACTCTAATTACTTGTTTATTTGAACTAGTCTTAACTATGGTCAGTGATGAAATGTGAGGGGCTGATTTCAGCAGATGTTTGAAGTCAGCTTTGCTGAGAGCTCTGCAGGGTGTCTCTACACAGGACCCTTGTGTTAGGATGAGAGGGAAGGGGCTGAAGGTTGGGGTCATAGGTAAATCGGCATCAGCTTCCAAGGAGTGAAAGAATCAAACTAGAGACAGGCCAGGGTCTGATCCTGGGAATTTGGAAAGAAAGATGTCACACAAAGACATAGGAGATTGGAACAGAATGGGGGAGACGATGCAGGGAGGTCAGGACTGAGTAGCTGAGGGCAAAGACAAGCTAAAACAACAACTAAGTGTATGGTTGGGCTGTGAAAAGGGTGAGATCCAATTTGATGGTTAGTTGGTACCTTCTATGAGAATGAAGAATAGGAAGAAGGATGCGTGTACCACTTCCCTTCTAATTATTGCTACCCAGACACTGTCAACCTTCCATTTTGGAAATGCATGTGGTTGATCACAAAAACAAGTTGAGAAGAGAATGGGCAAGGCTGAATGTACCTCCATCCATCCACATGACTAGACAAACAGCACCTACCGCCTATGAGTCAGCACAACCTTGGCGCATAAAGGGCCCTCTGAGCATTCATTTCAGGACACAGCTCCTATAGAACAGCTCAAAAAGGTCCCTTGCCCCTTTGTTCGTTTCAACAGAGATTGATCAGCGTCTGAGAGACGTATCTGTCAAATGAGGACAGGACAGATGATCCATCAGCTGATTCGAGAGCTATTAAGGCTCCTAGGACCACATACACACAAAGAGTATTCAAATGAAGGTAACCTTTCTGCAAAAAGGTCCCTGCCAATTAAAACTTTTAAAAGTTGTCTTTGTCCCCTTGTGGAATACCATGGTTGTTAAAAAGCTGCCATTCCATTATGTTGAACTTTAAATTGAATATTCAAAATATTTACGTAATACCTCTTCAAACTAAATTGAAAATTTCAAAAATACGTATATTTAAATTACACTCTCATTGTATGAAATTAGAGGACGTGGACAAAACATTATTTTTTTTGGAGAGTAAGTGACCTTTTCATGTAGTAATTTCAAAGGGTCACTTAATCAACAGAGAGATCTCTGGGGCCATCATTTGTGCCTTTTACCAACATTACCCCAGCACTGTATCGGTAACTGAGTGAAGAGTATACATTTTGCTTTTTGAAAACAGGAACTAATAGGAATTGTTTTCCCTATAAATAATGCATCAGGAAGAAAGCACAATCCTCTTCATTATTATTTGTGGAGTACTTTGTTCTAATCATTTTGAAATAATTGAACATACATCATCGTTGTCTCTTTATGATTATAAAAGCAACGCACATCTTTGTAGAAAAATACAAAGTTTGAAGAACAAGTTTAAAAAAACATAATCTCTTCAGGCAGAAGCAATCATGATACTATCTTGGTCGATTTCTTTTCATTTATATTTCTTTTACATAATTGAGACCTTATTGTAATTATAATTTTATATTCTGCTTTTAGAAATTAACATTATAATGAGTTTCTTCTTTATCTTATTAAATAAAGTTCTAAAACCTTATTTTAATGGCTGCATAATATTATGTGGAGATATCATAATTTATTTAAACATACCCCTACTATTGGACATTTAGGCTCTTTCTACTTACCCCTATTATAGTGTGACAATTATCTTTGTGCATAAAACTATTTCCTTAGAATAGAGTCAAAGAAATGGAATTAATTATAATATCAAGAAAAGTCTTCTGGCCCTTGATACACGTTGCCAGATTGTTTAACTAAAGATGGCTAAAAATTACTTTTCATAATGACTAAATCCTTCACTTAAATTATTCTCTAGCCAGCTCTTAAATAGAATAGAATTTGAATAATCTTAAAAGGGGCCATATTTACTTACAATTAAGCTTCGTTTTTATCTTTTAGTCCTGGACTTTCCGATATCAAATAACCAATAACCTAATACAAATGAAAGTATTTCTAGAATTCTGAGAGCTTGGAGGCATCTTGGTGAGCATCTTGTTTCATATACGATATTGCAAGGGTTTTTTTAATATTAAAAATCCCTGTAATTTTATTTTAACCTTGACCAAGCCAGCCCATTAGCATCACTACTTCAATACAGCAAGCTAGATACTCTTATCACTATTAACCACAGATTTTATACAGCGATGGATCTAGAAGATATACATGATTATTTACTTTCTGATCCTTATTTGAGCTGTACCTTATGGTTTGTGCACTTTTCTCTAAGTATGTTACACTTGAACACTTTTAAAAATCATATATTATAGGGGCTGGCCCCGTGGCCGAGTGGTTAAGTTCGCGCGCTCCGCTGCAGGCGGCCCAGTGTTTCGTTGGTTTGAATCCTGGGCGCGGACATGGCACTGCTCATCGGACCACGCTGAGGTAGCGTCCCACATGCCACAACTAGAGGAACCCACAACGAAGAATACGCAACTATGTACCGGGGGGCTTTGGGGAGAAAAAGGAAAAAATAAAAAAATCTAAAAAAAAAAAAAACCTTTAAAAAAAAAAATCATATATTATATAGAAGCAAGTCTGGAAGCTGGGGGTATATGGATCCCTTGGTCCTGAGCTCAGCTGGGAAGAGTTGAGCTTCCAATATGCTGAGCTGGGGATGGATAAGGAAGAGCTCCTCATGTTGCCATTCTGTAAATTGCCTCTCCAGTGTGGCATTCCTTTTGATACCCAGATGAATCTTTTCCATTTTAAATGATCTCCCTTTCTTATGCTAGGTCCTCCCTGGACTTGTCCAGCTCTTTGTGTGCTCTTTGTCCGTATGTGTCATCAACACATGTGCCAGGAGAGCCCCAAGCTTATTCCTGTCAACTTGATTCCTGCTCCAGTTTCATTCCCTCTCCTTCTGTCTTTATCTAGGCTGTCTGTCCTTCATTTCCATTCTTGCTGCTGATTCCCATGTACTTTCTAAGGTGGCATCTGCCACACTCCAGAAGGCACCCACTAGACATAACAAACCAGTTGGGGAAGCAGTGATATGAGGTGCAACTTCTTGCCAAGTAAAGACATATAAAAGAAGTCCAGTTACCATCTACTTAATTACCACTGTTTCAAAAAAAGACGAGTACCTATTATCAGGAAAGTAGGTAAAATTAAAAATTTTACATTAAAACATTTTGAATACGTTTTTCTTATGAAAAACTGCACACTGTTCTGCGGTATACATTCACACAACAAACACTGGTTCATGGGAGGGCAATTTGGAAGTGCTCACCTAAAGAACACATCTGACTGCACCCTCAACCCTCACCCTCACCTCCACCCCAGCAACTGCACCATGACTCCCCTAACAACCCCCACCCCCGACCCCGCTCTCTGGCACAGTCTTGTTATCGGCTATTTATGGATGAGTTGGACTGCTTTGCAAGACAGTGAACATCTTGAAAGCAGAGATCCCATCTTTCTCATCTCTGCATGCCTAGCACCAGGAGAAGGTGCAGGGGCTGGCAGAAAATAGAATCTCTACAAATGTATGCTGAATGATAAACGAATAAGTGAATGAATTATTGCCCATTGTCAGAATCAGGCTCTCAGGGCTCTCTCGATCTGACCCCTGCACACTGTCCTACCAGTCTTACTACATTCAATTCTTCTTCCCAACATGGACTCTCCTTTCCAGTCCAACTGGTCTACTCCCTTATCCTCAGCAGTGTCCTATATCATCTCACGTGCTCACCATGGCTGTGCTTACAACTGCAGGCCCTCCAGGACCAGTCCAACTGACCCCATCATATCAACAGAGTAATTAAGAGTGTTTTTTGAGGAACTGAGACCCCTTGTCCAGTTCAGGCCTGTTGAGACCACCAACCCATCAACTGGGCCTGCGCAAATGCTTGATAAGTGATCTTTTTGACATCAAGGAGCTATAAACTCCACCTTCAGATCATGGTAATGCTGCCGTTTTGTGTACATGCATCCTATGAAGAGGCAAGAAGCTCGACTACACTTGCGCAGATCATCAATTACCTCACTTTTCCTTACCTCCAATCAACTATCTCCACATTTCAGACCACCCTGCCCTTCATCCCCTAAATTGTACCCCAAACCCTGGATTGTAGATACAGATCTGAGAGCATATGCCCCTATCTCCTTGCAGATCAATCTAGCAATAAAGCTGATTTCTTTTCCAAAAAGCTGATGCTAGAATAATTGGCTTTTTGGGGGGCACATCAGGCAAGAAAACCCCAATTTTGTGTGGTAACATGCTCTTGCCCACAGCTCTGCTTATTTGAATGCTCCTCCTCCCTTATTCAAAGCCACTCTTGAACCCGGCCAAACCTTTTCACCGGTGGACATCTCAGAGCAGACCAGGCCTATTTCCATGAGGGCAGACAGAGAACTCTCAAATGTGACCAGCTGGCTCGTATGTCTTCACCTATGCTATTGATAGAAATAGTGACTGGAACAATGCCAGAGACAGTCCTGTGGCACATGTCATTAAAAGACATTTCTCCAGTTCAACAGCAATTTTTTAATCAGCTCACTTTGGGAACAGATGTCCAACGAGCCTTCAAAATTACCCAGTCTTTAGTTTTTGGAATTCATCTCTTTCTGTTTATGGAAAGTCAGAGTAACTCTTGCCTCTTTCAAGTCTCATTCTTCATGATACTGCAAAGAAATTTGTTTTTTGTTTAAAAAATATTTAAATGATCACCATGAGCCAAACAAGTGCTGCTGTTACAAGTAGTGTGTTTGTTATTCCATCTAAAAATGACTCCGGCCCAGGGGATGGATTATGTATGGGCAAAGGGGCTTTGATTTCTTTAAAACTGCTATGTATTCTTTCACCTTTGTCTCCTTAAACCTGGGCTGCAAATCTCTCTTTACTGTGGGGGATAATTGAGGGTAGCTCTTCCTGGATTGGATGTCCCCCTGGAGCCACTGTTCTGTGTTACAAAGGGACACTCACTCCCCTTGTTACATGAGCCATCCTTGGAATTTGACCACTGCAAACTTTCTGCACATCAAGGGTAAGGCGTTAGTCCTTCTGGGCCATCCCTGCATCCATTATAATCACACTGCCATTGAAACAATGAGCTGTGGCCTCAAAGTGTTTCATCCTCTGTTAAATTGCTATGATCTAGCTTTTCAGGAAAGAAAAACAGTAAAATCTACACCAGAAGGCTGGGTTGGGCTGGAACATATGCTTTCTCTAATGAATGCTTCCTTTGGTTGCACAGGAAGCAACCAACCCACTCCAGGGTTCCAGAGCATTGCACAGTGCTTGACGTTGGAGAGCCTTGAGAAAATCTTTGCTGGCAATAACTGTGACAATTAAGGAGGGACATTAACAGTGATAGCCATTCTCTACATGTGCATAGTGCATCATTGCTTACAGAGTGCCGTAGGACAGCTTGTCTCACTTGATTATTGCTAAAGTACTGTGAGGCAGGCAGGACAAGAATTATTATTCCCATTTATCACAGGAGGAAACCGAGGCCCAGAGGGGCACAAGGTTTATTTAGGATCGCGAAACTAGTAAGTAGAAGAGCTGGAAGAAGAACCTAGGATTCCTGACCTCTGAGCCAGAGCTCATCCTTCTGCGATCTGCCTTCTGGCTAAAGTGGAGCTACGAGAGCGCTGAGTCCCTAGAGTGGCTGGGTGACGGAGGAGCAAGTCAACATGGCTGTTCTTGGGCTGTCTACCTCCAGGAGTGACAGTGCTGCCTGATCTTCCAGATGGTCATTCGTTTCTTCATTCATTCAACATATGTTGAGCCTCTAGTATGTTCCAGGCACGGGGAATATAGCGGAGAACAAAACCGAACACGGTTGCTGACTTCCTAGAGCTTATAGCCTAGTGGAGGAGAGAGCCATAGGACAGAAAATTACCAAAATAATTACAAATTGTCATGGGTGCTATGAAGGAAGAGTATAGGGTGCTATGAGGCAGAATAAAAAGGAGAACTCATCCAGTTTTGGAAGGTCAGAGAAGGTCTCTCTGACAAAAACATGTTTAACAAATTGAAACCTAAAGGATGGAGTAGGAGTCACCCAAAGACTGGTTGAGGATGGCCAGGTAGCAGGTGTTGCAAATGCAATAGCATGAGCGAAGGCCCTAAGACAGGATCAAGCTCAGTGCATTAGAGGAAGAAAGAAAAGACGCATGTGGCCAGAGTGGAGTGAGTGAAGGTGAACTTGGAGAAAGATGAGCCTGAAGGGTGAACAGAGGCCAGATCATGTAGGCCAGGGACAATCTCCTTTTGAGCTTGCTTTGAATGTACTTGATTGAGACCTTGACTCCTGAGGACCCCGTGAATAATTATGGATTATTTATTCAGGCCCCTTCCAGTTCATCTTAGGTGTTCTGGGGCCACCTAGAGGCCAAAATGCAGTGCCCAGTGGGGCAATTAAGGCTAAGAAAGGCAGAGGGTGTTCCCTGCTAGGGAGATAGAGGGTCCGGGGTTGCATGGGGCATTGACCTTGGCTGGCAGCTTCCTGGCAGCCAAAGCAGAAAGGGAAACTTATTGGGTTTTATGGTATTTATTCTCTGGCAACAAAAAATTAAAGTGAAAACCAACTGAGCAGCTTCCAAGGCCAATGAGTCCTGAAACTCAGCTACACAGAGAAGTCTTCACTTGGGACCTGGGTAAGAGTGTACTATGTCTACAGCAGGTGCTGCCCCAAATGAATGGCAAGCTGCCCACAGCTCCATCAAACCCGGGAACATGAACTGCACTCTGCAGGAAGAGGGGGACAGAGGCATTTCTGCAAGCTGGGGAGATAACAAGGTTCAGATACTCTCATCTCTGATGTCTGAGCTTAATGCAGGAAAGTGAACAAGCACAACTTGATGATGGAGGAATTAATGTGTGCACTAGCTTACCTCACTCCATTGGAAGATCTAAATACCTTTGGCACAGGGCTGAATTGCAAGTACTTTCCACTTGAGGCCCCCAAAAAGTGCTGATAATGTGGCCCACAGTTGGAAACCCAAACCACTTGGAAAATGAGTCCAATTTCTTCATCTTATATGAGAAAATAAGCACCTTCTTTTTACCCTCCAGAAACTGATGATGGAGTTTCTTAAAGGTGGAAACGTCATACCCTGGACCAAGTCAGCTGGATTTCCACAAAAATAGAAATCTTAAGTCCTGTTGAAAAAGGTTCTGGAAGCCTGGGGAGCCTTAACTAAAAAGGCAGACATGACTTGTAGAACATTAAAGCTGATGTTACAAAAGCCAAATGCCATATGGACAGAACAGCATGTGACCGAAGGTATCTGTGCCTAAGTGGCTAAAAGCTCCAACTTAGCCAGGATGGCTGTCCCTGCCATGGACTGGAGTCTGAAAGAAGGAGACAAATCAGGCTTGGTGACAAATGGGGCTGCCTTCCCAATGGTATACCTGTATTCCTGGAACAGGGTGGGGATAGGCAGGAAGTAGGCAGGAGGTGGGCAGGGCGAGGCAGGTATGCTTCACGTTGGCTGGCATCAGGGGCTCAAGGGGTGCTCATTGACACAATAGTAAGGAAGGAGCTCTAACCTCTTCCTCAGTGAATGCACTGACTTTGGCCAAGAGATGACTGCATACTGGGCCAGAGGCCCAGGATCTGGGAGAGAACCTAGAACCTGGTAGTTGTAAGTGCCCTTAAGGCTCCGAGATATAAGTGGTATGAAGTTTCAAGAATCTGAGGGTGAGATCAAGCCAAAGAAAGGTCTGAAGAAGAGCCTGAGGAAACAGAATTATAGCCTGTCCTAAAAAGATATTGCCTAGCACCACGCTCTTTGTGTTCAGATAGGATCTGGAAGCCAAGAGAGGGGCAAGGGACATACTGAAATCACACAACCACCGAATGGCAGAACCAGGGCTAAAATCAATTTATTCCACTTCTTGGGCTACCACTTGAGCATAGGTTCAAGTATTCTCAGGATAAATATGGCTGACTTGGTTAAAGACTAAGGAGAAGTCCAGGGGATAAACATGGAGGATTATTAGGGTGGCCTCAGACAGGACAGACAGTATATGGACACCAGGAAGAGCAGTAGGCAGAAGCACGAGGATACCATCATTTAAAGGGCGGGCTGAGGAAGAGTTCACTAGACTGCACACTCTTTCAGGGCAGAGACTGACTCTTACTTACTATTGCATTAATATGACACTTTGCACATTGCAGGTTCTCTGGAAATATTTAGTGGATGGACAAAGAGGAGTTCACAAAAAAGACTGGGAAAAAGGACACAGAAATGTGAGGAGAACTAGGACGGTGCAATGTCACAGAATTAAGAAAGCAGAAGGCTTCAAAAAGAGGCAGATGTCAACTGTCAAATGCAACGGAGGAGCCAGATAAGGTCAGGAAGATGTTGTATATGTCGAAGAAACACCTCCAAGCTGGTGGGCTCCCCAATCTTGACCTCTAGTCCAGATCTTTCCCCTTGAGCACAAACCTGAATATCTAAGTCGTTGCTGACCATCTCTACCTTGACATCCCATACATAGATAGATGTTCCACAATGCGCCAGCTCCCCAAATGAATGTATTATCTATCTTCCAACTCTTGATGCTCCTCTTCTGTTCTCTATCTTATAAATGGCAACACTGATTCTGGTTAAACTAAAAACCTAGGAGTAATTCTAGACTCATCCGATTCCCTCTGCCACACAATTAGTCAATCACCATGTACTGTTTATTCTACGTCCTTATAGTTCTCAAATCTGTCCACTCGGATCCAATTCCTCTGTCACTGCCCTGACCCAGTCTCCCATTATCTCTCACGTGGAAAATTGGAATAACCTCTTAACCGGTCTACTCGCGTCTACCCTTTCTCCCTCACAAACTTTTATCCAAAAATCAGCTAGAGAGATTTGTTTTCCATTTATAATTTTCTTAAATTAAATTTGTTTTTATTTACATTTAAAAACATTCCCTCTTTTGGTATACAGTTTGATGAGTTTAGACAACCACTACCACGGAGTCATGTATCCATTACCATAACCAAGACACAAAACGGTTCCGTCACTAACTCCCAAAAAGTTTCACACTACCCTTCATAGTCAAAGCTCCTGCCCCACACACATAACCGTTGGCAGCCACTGATCTGGTCTCTATCCCTATATTTTTGCCATTTCCAAGATGTCATAGGGATGAAATCATAGAGTATGCAGCCTTTTCAGACAGGTTTCTTTTACTCAGCATAATGTATTTGAGATTCATCCATGCTGTTTTTCACATCAATAGTTTGTTCTTTTTATTACTGAGTAGTATTCCATTGGATGGATGTTTCCCCGTTTAGCCATTTCCCAGTTAAGGGATGTTTGGGTTGTTTCCAGTTTTCGTTTGACAAGTGTGAATAAAGTTGCTGTAAGCATTCACATACAGGTTTTCATTTCACTTGGGTAAAGACCTAGGAGTCGGATTGCTGGGTCGTATGAGAAGTGTATGTTTAACTTGAAAAAAGTCCTGCCAAACTGTCTTCTGAAGTGGCAGAGGTTTATGTCTATTTACTTTTCTTTCTTTTTTTATTTTTGAGCAAGCTTACCCCTGAGCTAACTACTGCCAATCCTCCTCTTTTTGCTGAAGAAGACTGGCCCTGAGCTAACATCCATGCCCATCTTCTTCTACTTTATACGTGGGATGCCTACCCCAGCATGGTGTGCCAGGCGGTGCCATGTCCGCACCTGGGATCCGAACCGGTGAACCCCGGGTCGCCGAGAAGTGGAACACGTGAACTTAACCGCTGCGCCACCAGGCCGGCCCCAGTTGATTGAATTTTGAATGTTGAGCTAGCCTTGCATTTCCAGGATAAACCTCACTTGGTCATGATGCATTATCCTTTTTATATATATTGTTGGATTCAATTTGCTAATATTGTGGAGAGAACGTTTTACGTTCGTGAAGGATGTTCATCTGCAGTTTTCCTTTATTGTAATGCCTTTGTCTGGTTTTGGTAATCAGGTTAGTGCTGACCTCATGAAAGGAGTTTGGAAGTATTTCCATCTCTTATGTTTTCTGAAGAATTTGTGTAGTGGAATGAGTATTATTTCTCCCATAGATATTTAGGACAAATCACTGACGAAACCATCTGGACTTGAAGTTTTCTTTCTTTCTTTTTTATTAGGAAGATTAGCCCTGAGCTAACATCTGCCACCAATCCTCCTCCTTTTGCTGAGGAGGCCCATCTTCCTCTGTATATGTGGGACACCTGTCACAGCATGGCTTGCCAAGTGGTGTGTAGGTCCTCACCCGGGATCCGAACTGGTGAACCCCGGGCCACTGAAGCGGAATGTGAGAACTTAACCGCTGTGCCACCAGGCTGGCCCCTGAAGTTTTCTTTTATGGAAGGTTTTTAACTATAAATTCAATTTCTTTAATGAAAATATGACTTCTCGGGTTACCTTTTTCTTAAGTGACTTTTTATTAGGTTGTATCTTTCAGGGAATTTGTCCATTTTATTGAAGCTGTCAAATTCCTGGGCATAGAGCCTATGACTTAATCACTGGGCATATTACTTAATCATCCTTTTAATGTCTATGGTATCTATAGCAGTGTCCTCTCTTTCATTCCAGATTGTGGTAATTTGTGTCTCCTCTCTCTTTTGTTTGGTCCCTCTGGCTAGAGGTTTACCGGTGTTCCTGATTTTTACAAAGAACAAGCTTTTGGTTTCATTGATTTTCCCTGATGATTTTCTGTTTTCAAATTCATTGATTTCGGCTTTGATCTTTATTATTTCCTTAGTTTTGCGTTCTGCTTGCTTTGCATTTACTTTGATACTATATTTCTAGTTTCATAAGGTGGGAGCTTATATCATTGATTTGAGATTTTTCTTCTTTTCTGATGTAAGCATTAAATATTATAAACTTCCCCAAAAGCACCGTTTTAGCTACATCCCACAAGTTTTGGTTATGCTGTTTTTATTTTCATTCAACTAGTGATATTTTATAATTCCCCTTGAGATATAACCTTTGAACCATGAATTGTTTAGAAATGTTATTAAGGAATGTCCCACATCTTTCTCTTAGTGATTTCTAGTTTAATTCTGATATAGTCAGAGAATATACTTTGTATGATTTCAATTCTTTTAAATCTGTTAAAGTTTACTATATGCACCATGATATCACATATTCTAGAGAATGGCCCATATGTGCATGAAAAGAATTTGTAATCTACTGTTTGGGTTGGGTTGTTCTATAAATGTCATTTGGGTCAACTTGGCTGATACTATTGTTCAGCTCTGACTTATGCTTTCTGATTCACTAACCGCCTGTGCTCTGCATTACTGAGAGAGGAGTGGTAGATTTTCTGGGAATATTTGTGGATTTTTCTTTTTTTCCTTTCATTTCTGTTGTTGCTTAATGTATTTTGGAACTCTGTTATAAAGTACATACACATTTAGGATTGTCATATTTTTGAGGAATAGATTATTTAATCACTAGATAATGTCCCTTTTATCCCATGCATTTTGCCTTATTCCGAAGTCTCCTTCTTGATAGTAATATACACATGCTTGCTTAATTTTCATTGGTGTTTACTTGTTATATCTTCACCAATTCTTTTACTTATAGTTTATGTATATATATTATTGTTTGTATATTTGTTTATGTTTATGTATATTTGTATATGTTTGTATATTATTTGTTTCTATAAATGTATATTGTTTGTAAAGCACGTATAGTTGGGTCTTGTGATTTGTTATCCAATTTGACAGTTTCTCTTTTAATTGGTGTGTGTATCCTTTTATATTTAATGTAATCACTGATATGATTGCATTTAGGTCTTCCATTATATCAGTTTTGTTTGTTGCTCCTGTGCTCTTATTTCTTGTTCTTCCTTTCTTGACATTTTAAAAATTATTTGAATGTTTTAAATATGCCACTTTGTGTATTTGATTTTTGGCTGTATCACTCTTATATATATATGTATTTTTAAAGACTTCATTATTTTAGAGCTGTTGAAAGTTCACAGCAAAATAAAGAGGAAGGTACAGAGATTTCCCACTTACCCCCTGCCCCCACACATGCATAGCCTCCCCCACTATCAACATCCGCCACCAGAGTGGGACAGTTGTTACAGTTGACAAACCTACATTGACACATTGTAATCACCCAAAGTCCATTGTTTACATTAGGGTTTAGTCTTGATGCTGTACATTCTATTGGTTTGAACAAATGTATAATGACACAGGTCCACCATTATAATATCATACCAAGTACTTTCACTGTCCTAAAAACTTCTATGCTCCACCTATTCATCCCTCCCTCCCCAGGCCCTGGCAACCACTGCTCAATTGACCATCTCCATCATTTGCCTTTTCCAGAACGTCATATTGTTGGAACCACACAGTACGTAGCCTTTTTGGATTGGCTTCGTTCACTTAGTAATATGCATTTAAGTTTCCTCCATGTCTTTTCATGGCTTGATAGCCATTTCTTTTTAGTGCTGAGTAATATTCCATTGTTTGGATGGACCACAGGTGATCCATTCACCTACTGAACAACATCTTGGTTGCTTCAAAGTTTTTACAATTATGAATAAAGCTGCTATAAACATCCCTGTGCAAGTTTCTGTGTGGACATAAGTTTTCAGCTTATTTGGGTAAATACCAATGAGCATGCTTACGGATCATATGGTAAGAGTATGTTTAGTTTTGTACGAAACTGCCAAACTGTCTTCCAAAGTGGCTGCACCATTTTGCATTCCTACCAGCAAGAGAGTCCTTGTTACTCCACATCCTCATCAGCATGCTGTCTACTTTATCCATTAGAGACCTTAGCATTTTAATCATCATTTTTTAAATTCCTGGCCTGATAATTCTAACATCCCTACCATGTCTGGTTCTGTAGCTTGCTCTGTCTCTTCAAATTATGTTTTTTACCTTTTAGTATGCCTTGTAAGTTTCTCTTCGTAGCTGGAGATGGTGTACTGGGTAAAAGGAATTGTAAATAGGCCTTTATTAATGTTGTGGGAAGTTGTAGGAGAGGGGAAGTGTTCTGAAGTCCTATGATTAGGTCTCACTCTTTTAGTGAGCCTGTGCCTCTAGACCTAAAACTTCACAAATGTTTCTCAGTGTTTTCTCCTCCACTTAGGTGGAACAGGATGGCTAGAGTGGGCTGGAGTTGGGTATTTCCCTTCTCCCACATAGAAAGCTAGAGCTGACTGGAGTTGGGTATTTTCCTTTCCCCAGGTCAGTTTGGCTCTGATATTACCACAGCAGGTTAGGCTCTGGTTAACTAGGTTCTCCTGAGGGCAAGCCTTGTTAAGAAGAACAGAGTTCTCTGGCATATTTTAAAATAGTTCCTTTTTCCCTCCCCCTGCCAGAAGCATAAGGGAAGTTTTCTCTGATATTTCCTGTGGAAGCTGGTTGAGGTCCTAGATGTAGATCTCACATTATTCACACTATTGCACCACACCCGTCCCCGCCCCCCCCCCCCACGCCTGCCTCATGACTGGTTCCCCTGCAGTTTTTAACTCTGAGAGTTTTTGTCAACAACTCTAAGTTTTTAAGTCCAGCAATTCATCAGTTACAGTTCTGGTTTTCCGACCCCAGCACTGGTTCCTGTGGTGGCTTCAGCTTCTGGTTTTCTGTCCTAGTAAGCTGAGACTCCTTGTATTCACCTGTCTGTCTCTCCAGTCTTGGGGACAGTGGTTTGTCCTGTGTTCTGCTCTTAAGAGTCCGAGAAGAGTTGATTTTTTAGTCCATTCAGCTTTTTACTTATTGTTAGGATAGAGTGGCAACTTCCAAGCTCCTTACATGTGAACTAGAAACTAGAAGTCTTTTTTTAATGGTGGCTCTAGAGATTATAATGTACATATGTAATATTTTATAGTCTGCTTAAAGTTGATATCACCCCATTTCAAGGAAAATGTAGAAGACGTACAAATTTATAGGCCCCCTTGCACTTTCTTATGCTATAGTAATTATATATATTGTATCTACATATATTGAACCCCACCCAGATATTACAATTTTTCTTCAAGTGCCATTCATATTTTAAGAACTTGAGGAGAAAATATACTTACCCAGATATTTATCATTTCTGCTGCTCTTCCTTCATTCTTGATACCCCAAGTTTCTTTCTGATATTATTTCCCTTCATCCTAAGAAATCCCTTTAAGTATCTCATTTAGAGCAGGTGGAAATGCTCTATGGAAAATCAATTAGCATATGGAAAATGAATTGTCTTAGTTTTCCGTCATCAGTTAATGCCTTTATTTCACCTTCATTACCTGAGGATATTTCCACTAGGTATAGGATTTTGGGTTGACCATTCTTTTATGTCAGCTCTTTATTTTGTTCCGCTGTGTGTTCCACCTTCCATGGTTTCTGATAAGAAATTTGAGGCCATTCAAATGATTGTCCCCCTATATGTAATATGTCATTTTTCTCAGGTTGCTTTCAAGATTATTTTTCTTTGCCTTTAAATTTATTCAGTTTGAGTATATGTGTCTAGCACAGTTTTCTTTGAGTTTATCCTGTTGGGGATTCACTGGGCTTCTTGAATCTGTAAATGTATGTTTTTTACCAAATTTGGGAAGTTTTCAACCATTATTTCTTCAATAGTGCACCATATTAATACAAGATGTTAATAGCATGGGAAACTGGAGGAGGAGGGAGGCGAATATGTGGGAAATCTATGTACTGTATGTTCAATTTTCTATAAATCTAAAACTGTCCAAAAAATAAGGTATATTAATTAAAAAACTAAACATGCAACTATCATATGACGCATGAATGAGTCTTCTGTGCATTTATCTGAGAGAAATGGAAACTTTTGTTCACTCCAAAATCTGTATATGGATGTTCATAGAAGCTTTATTCACAATAACTAAACAATGGAAACAGCCCACATGTCCTTAAGTGGGGCAATGGTTAAACAAACCGTGGTATATCCATACTATGGAAAATTACTCAATGTTAAAAAATGAGCTGTTGGTACACACAGCAACCTGGATGAATCTTCAGAGAATTATACTAAGTGAAAAAAACAAATCCCGAAAGTTTACTTACTGTATTATTCCATTTATATAACATTCTTGAAATGATGAAATTATAAAAATGGAAAACAGATCAGTGGTTGCCAGGAGTTGAGGAGGAGGAGGTGGGTATGGGAGATGTATTAGTCAGCTCAGTTGGCTATAGCAAAATACCATATACTGGACGGCTTAAGAGAAATTAACTTCTCATGCTTCTGGAGGCTGGGAAGTCCAAGATCAACATGCCAGCCAATTTGGTTCATGGCAAGGGCCCCCTTCCTGGTTTGCTGATAGAAGCCTGCTTGCTGTATTCTCATATTGCAAAGAGAGCAAGCTTAGATCTCTCCACCCCCTTATAAAGGCAGCAATCCCATCATGGGGGTCCACCCCCATGACCTTATCCAAACCCAAGTATCTCCCAAAAGTCCCACATCCAAATACGATCACATCTGGGATTAAGGCTTCAATATAGGAATATAGGGGGACACGAACATTCAGTCCGTATTAGGAGGGAAGTGGATGTGTCTATAAAACAGCAACATGAAGTTTCATTTGGTGATGAAAATGTTCTGCATCTTGACTATGTCAATGTCAATATCCTGGTTGTGATATTGTACTATAGTTTTGGAAGGAAGATGTTACCATTGTAGAAAACTGGGTAAAGAGTACATGAGATCTATCTGTATTATTTCTTACAATTGCATGTGAATCTATAGTTATCTAAAAATAAAGTTTAATTAAAAAATTGTCTGCAAACAATCCTCCCTTTTATTGCCTGCACCAGGGGTGAACGACTCCTACTGCCCCACCATTTGTAGCCAACTGTTCCATCCCAAGTTTCCTTAACAAGACAGTGGCCTAATCAGTGCTGTGTTTGTAGCCTACAAACAGTATTATGTCAGTCCTTGGGGGTGCCATCGTTGACTTTTAGTAGGGTGAGGTTTTTGGTCCTTTGGGGGGGCCTTTAGTTTAGGGCAGGATGTAACAATCACTACTTTGAGGTAGGTGGCCTAAAGGGGATGTATTTATCTGCCTTTTTGAGGGGTAAGGTGGCACTGTCATTCCACACACTTTGCCCAATGGGTTCCTGAAATCTACACCCTGATATTGCTGGCCCCAAACCCCCTGCAAACACATGCAGAAACACCAGACATTTTTCCTGCTTGTCTGTGGGATAGTGTTAAGGAAGAAGTTTGTCTTTAGTGCTGAGTCCTGACCCAATCCTTATCCCCACTGTCAGGCTAACTGGACCTTCTGATCTGACCCCCGACCCCGCAGGACTCACCTCCCTCCCCCTCACACAGCTGCCTCTTCCCTTCCTTCCCCGCTCCCCCCATGAGAGAACTCGCAGAGACACACACATTTTCACAACAGGTCCGTTTTATTGAAATCACCATCAGGGCACCCTGCTGCTGTCAAATGACGTCGGCACCACTGGCCATTTCTCAGGGGTCAGACGTTAGAGACTTCTCAGATGATTCCTCTCTGAGGTCTGTGGCCTCGCTCTGAAGTTGCTGGTGGTGCAGGTAGGCACATGAAGTGCTGGGCTTCTCCATGCTCTCTGCGTCCTCCTCTGGCTTATCTTGATTCAGCTCTTCATTCAGCCTGTGATAGTGACCGAATAGGGTTGTTCCTCTCGCTTCCTTAGGTTTGACTGAGGAGGTGGGACGTTTTCTAGAGGCTTTTTTAGTGGATCTCCTTCGAAGGGGTCTTTTGGCCCACGTGGTTTTCTTGGCCGCCTGGAAAGACAATAGGGTGAGCCCAGAAGGGCACTGGTTTGAGGGAAGAGTGGGGGGGGGGGATGGGTGGGAACAGGGGCTTCCTGAGAAGGGACGTGGGCTGAGGAGGGGCTGTGTGCCAGGCAAGGACAGGGGCGGAGTCTTGGTGGGGGGAGTCAAAGGGGAAGAGGAGGAGCTTGGGCGGGGTCATCTCACCTTGACACTGCCTCCGGACCTGGGTTGACAGGAGCCCTTCCTCATCTTCCTCTCTTTGTTCTTTGGCGAGGGTTGTTCCATGACTGTGCTAGAAGCCTGGGATTTCCCGGTCGCCTTTGCCATGTCAGCGCCTCCCAGGGGTCTGTCTACCCCAGGCCTGCTGACCTGCCTATATATACCCCTCTATAGGACAGCGAGGGGCCACACCCTTCAGCTTTGTTTGGTCAGCAAGGCTCTCCTCCAGCCAATGGCAGCCGTGGGTTGGGCTTAGACATCACAAAGCTCCACCTTGACACCTCTAGGGGAGGATGGGGAGCAACCAAGATGTTCTGGTTGGGGGAAGGGGGCACCCCTAAAGAGCCTTCCAAACTGACCTGCCCCCCTCCTCATCTCCCCAGTCAATGCTGGTGGCACACATGGCAGGGAGAGGATGTTTCCTCCAAACCGTTCCCCACAGCCACCCTATTCACTGCTTCATTCTCGTCCTTCCCCCTTCACCACTACCCAGTTTCTGTATGTCTCACCTTCAGTCTATCCATGGTAATGTGGCCATATTGAACTCTACGTGCAGGTGTGAATCACCTAATTTCCCTCCTACACACTTTGAAGACCATTCTTCACTTGGCCACTACCAGGGATCTTTTTCATCCACCTCCTCCTCCCAGTGTCCACATAGCTCTCCTCAGTTTTCGGTTTTCCATTCTGAAATCACTGCCTTCAAGCTGTCAAGACTTCAGTGAATAAACTTGCTCTGCTGGGTATTCTAGTCTTGTTTCAAACGTGAGGCTCTTGCTCATCTCAGTGGGTGTACTATCCAGGCTGAGGTTTTAATATGTAGGGGGATGAGGCAGATGCTGCAAGTTGTGCTGGGTGTTTGCATGCAGAAAACTACAACCTAAAACTGATGAATGCACCTAGGAAGGGACTTGGCTTAACCGGAGGCGTGTGTGTCTTATATACAAAGCTCTTCTCAACATGTATCTCCACCCACAAGATATTTTTATTACCTTATTTTACTACAGGCACTGTTAGCATCCTAACTCCTTTCCTTCTCCTGAGATTGTCTGGAGAAATAGACCTTACCTTTCTAGAGGGACATTGGTGGAATTCTTTGTTTTGAACAGCTATAACAAGCTTCCAGCTTCTTGGTGGAGACACTTTGTGATCTTCACCAAGTCCGTTTATCTCCCTAGACAGAGGGCCTCTCATTTGGGTTTTGTCCCTGTAGGAAAGAGATGATGGAGTTAGCCATAGGCAGAGAGGCTATATTAACATTAGACAAAAGAGATTTCAGATGAAGCATATTATCAAAGCTAAGGAAGTCATTTCATAATAATAAAGTTGTCAATTAATCAAGAGAACAAAAGTGTTAAATATTTTGCTCCTAATAGCAGAGTTTCAAACTATATGAAACAAAAACTGATAGAACTGCAAGGAGAAAGAGACAAGTCCACAATCATAGTCAGAGGTTTCAATACCCTTCTCTCAATAAGTGAAAAATCAAGTAGACAGAAAGATATAGAAAATTTGAACTATGTTCTCAATTAACTTAACTGACATTTACAGAATAATCTCAATAGCATTAGAATTCACATTCTTTTCAAGCGCAAATGAGACATTTACTAAGATAATATTCTGGTCATAAAGCAAGTCTCAATAAATTTAAAAGGATTCAAGTCATGTGAATTTTATTCTCTGACCACAATGGAATTAAATTTGAAATCAATAAGAGAAATACATCAGGAAAATCTCCAAATATTTGGAAACTAAATAATACACTCTTAACTCATGAGACAAAGAAGAAATCAAAGAGAAATTAGAGTATATTTTAAACAGAATGAAAAGGAAAACACAACATAACAGAATTTATGTGATGCCACCAAAGCAGTACTTACAGGGACATTTATATTACTAAATGCATATATTTTCAAAGAAGAAATGCCTCAGATCAGTGACCTGTGCTTCTCCCTTAAGAATCTATATAAAAAAAAGCACATTAAACCCAAAGACAGCAGATGAAAGAAAATAATGAAGACCAAAACAATATCAGTGAAATAGAAGACAGAAAAACAACAAATAAAATCAATGAAACCAAAAGGAGATTCTTTGAGAAAACAATAAAATTGATAAACCTCTAGGGAGACAAATGACAACAAAAGGAGAAAAGACACAACTAATTGATATCAAGAACAAGAAAGGTGACATCACAACAGATTCTACAGATAATAAAATAATAAGAAAATAGTATGAATGATGTATGCCAATAAATGTGACAACTTGAAGGAAATGGACAAATTCTGTGAAAGACACAAACTACCAAAGCTCACTCAAGAAGAAATACATTTCAACTATACCTGAGATTATGCTAATGAGGTGACTTGGTGGAGCCCTAGATAACTTCTGGAAAGGATGTTGGCTGCCAGGGGAACCAGCCATGCGGTTAGAGGGTTGGAACTTTTAGCCCCACCTTCAACATTTGGGGAGGTTGGAGGGGCTTGGAGATTGAGTAAATCACCAACGACCAATGATTTAATCGATCATGCCTATGAAATCGAATCTCCATAAAATCCCTAAATGAAACTGTTTGGAGAGCTTCCAGGTTGCTCAGCACATCAAAATTCTAGGAGGGTGACACGCATGGAAAGGGCATGGATTACGCGTGCCCCTTCTCCCATACCTTGCCCTATGCATCTCTTCCTTTCGGATCTTTATGAGTTGTATCTTTTATAATAAACTAGTAATATTGAGTAAAAGAAGGAGGAAGAGGAGGAGGCAAAAAAAAAAAGAGCAGAAGAAGGAGAAGGAATACATAACCCAAATAGCCCTTTATACATCAATAAAATTGAACTTGCAGTTTAAAACTATCCCATAGAGAAAATTTCAGGCCCAGATGGCTTCACTGGTGAATTCAACTAAATGTTTAAAGAAAAATTAACACTAATTCTTCACCAACTCTTCCAAAAAATGGAGGAGGAGAGAACACTTCCAAACTCATTCTCTGAGGCCACTATTGCCTTGAAACCAAAGCCTAAGACATCACAGGAAAAGAAAACTACAGACCAATAGCCCTTATGAATATAAGCACAAAAATCCTCAACAACATACTGGCAAACTGAGTCCAGCAACCAATAAAATGATTATACTGCGTGACCAAGTACTGTTTATCACAAGAACGCAATGCTGGCTTAACATCCAAAAATCAATCAATGTAATACCCTGTATTAATTGGTTAAATGAAAAAAACCCACATGGTCATCTCAATAGACACAGAAAGAGCATTTGACAAAATCCAACATTCTTTCATAATAAAAACACTCAACAAACTATGAGTAGAAGGAAAATTCCTCAACCTGATAAAAGCAATATACAGAAACACCACGGCTAACATCAAACTTAATGGGGAAAGACTATAAATGTTTTTTCCCTAAGATCAGGAACAAGATAAGAATGCCCACTCTCACCACTTATATTCAACAGGGCAATTAGGCAAGAAAAAGAAATGAAAGGCATCCAGATTGGAAAGGAAAAAGTAAAATTGCCTTTATTCACAGATGATATGCTGCTAAAACTAATAAATGAGTTTAGCAATGTTGCAGATTACAAAATCAATGTACAAAATCAACTTTACTTCCATCTGGTATCAATGATCAGATATTGAAATAAAAAATACAATATCATCTAAAAATAAGATAAAGTGAGGGGAAAATTTAACAAAATATGTGAAGGACCTGTGCACTGAAAACTGTAAAATGTTGCTGAAATAATTAAAGAAGGCTTAAATAAATGGAGAAGTAGCCCTTGTTCACTGGTAGGAAGACGCAGTAGTTTTAAGATGTGGAAGTCTTCCCAAATGGGTCTACAGGGTCAACTGATCCCGATCAATATCCAATAAGTTTTTTGGAGAAATTGGTAACATGATTTTAAAATTCAAATGAAAACACAAAAGACTAAGTCAACTTTAGAAAAGAACAATGTTGCAGGACAAACAGTGCGTGATTTTGAGTTACTACAAAGCTACAATAATCAAAGCAATGTGGTTTGGGTATAAAGATAGATAAATAGATCGATGGAACAGAATAGAGTCCAGAAATAAACCCACACGTATCTAAACAACTGATTTTTGACAAGTGTAAAGGCAATTCAGTGGAGCAAGTATAGTCTTATCAACATATGGTGCTGTAAAACTTAAATATTAATATGCAAAAAAATAGCATTCTGATCATCTATATCTCCCATCACATACAAACATTGACTCAAAATGGATTAAAGACCTAAATGTAAAACTGAAAACTATAAAACTTTCATAGTAAACTATAGGAGAAAATGGTTGTGATGTTAGGTTAGGCAAAGATTTTTAGATGTGACGCCAAACCACAATCCATAAAAGAACCAATTGATAAATTGGACTTTATCAAAGTTAAATAAAAACTTCTACTCTGTGAAGGACACTGTTAAGGGAATTAAAAGACAAGCAGCAGACAGGGAGAGAATATTTATAAACCATCTATACGATAGAGAACTTGTATCCAAATATGTGAAGAGTCCTCAAAACTCAATAACAGGAAAGCAGACAGCCAATTTTAAAAACTGGGCAAAAGATTTGAACAGACGCTTCACCAAAGAAGATACTTGAATGGTTAATAAGCACATAGAAAACGCTCAAAATCATTGGTCAGTGGGGAAATGCAAATTAAAACCTAAATAACATACAACTACATGGTCATTTGAATGGCTAAAATAAAAAAACCTAACTATACCATGTGTTGGCAAGGATGCAGAGGAACTGGAACTGTCCTACACAACTAGTGGGAATGTATGATGGCAAAAGCACATTGGAGAACAGTTGGGCACTTTCTTAGAAAGTCAAAAACATACATCTGACAGCATGATTTAGCCAGTTCACTTCTACGTATCTATCAGAGAGAAATGAGAGTACGTATTCACACAAGGACTTGTACACAAGTGTTCATAGCAGCTTTATTCGTAATAGCCCCAAACTGAAAAGTGTACAGATGTCCATCAACAGATGAATGGATAAACAAACTGTGGTATAGTCATACAATCAGCATACAAGACTACTGAGCGATGAAAAGAATAAACTATTGCTACACTCCAGATGGATGAATCTCAAAACAATTATGCTGAGTGAAAGAAGCCAGAGCAAAAATTGTGCATACTGAATGATTCCATTTACATAATATTCTAGAAAATTCACACTCATTTATAGTGACAGAAGGCAGGTTGTGGTAGCTTGGGAAGTGGGGGTGTGGAGGGGGTAGGAGCGAGGAATTACCAAGGGGCACGAGGAATGTTGGGGGTGATGGGTAGATTCACTATCTTTATTTGATCATGGTTTCCTGGATGTATACATGTGCCAAAACTTATCAAATTGCACAATTTAAATATGTGCAGGTTACTGTATGTCTACTATACCTCAAC
Source organism: Equus asinus (assembly GCF_041296235.1). NCBI lineage: Eukaryota > Metazoa > Chordata > Mammalia > Perissodactyla > Equidae > Equus > Equus asinus. Next base: position 136,834,023 of record NC_091820.1, on the reverse strand, counting down.
CAAATTATTAATAATATAATGAATATAATAAAAATAAATGATAAACCTTAGTCAAAATAGGTCAGTCCTTCTGAGTCTGGCCCTAACCTTAGCGCTGTGGGTCCACTGTGGGATTTGCCCGACTGTCCAGGCTGACAGTAACAAGAAAAAACTGCCTTTACTGGGCACTTACTTCATTCCCGGCACAGTGCTAGGTGCTTTCATAGGTATTATCTCATTTAAGCTTCAGCAAACTTATGAGGAAAGTTAAGAGGCTAAGTGACTTGCCTAAGGTTGACTTGGGGTGGAGTTGGCAGTGTACTCAGCATAGAAAAAGCAGCCAGACTTCTTATATGCAGTGACTCACTTTTCAGGGTCTAGAGCAGAAAATTCAATAAAGGGCCAAGTTTTGGGCATCATTTTAGCTAGTTTTCACTTTATAACAACACCAGAGAAATGAAGCCACTTTTGTTTTAGTGTCTTAATTTTGAAAATCTCACCAATTACCCTGACATACACAAATATCTGAAATGAAGCTATTTGAGTTCTGAAATAGCTATAGTATTTTTTCACTAGTGCCAGATGAATCTTTCTAAAAATACTTCCTTCCTCTAAATCCTGCCTTAGCTCCCTACAACTCACAAAAGAAATTCCAAAACCCAACATTCATGATAAACCCAGGCTACGAACCCAGTTATTTGTTACTAATACTTGATGAACATTTTATAGTTTTCTAAGCTCTTCTTTATAATTATCTATCTATACTTCTCATAAAAGAACAGGAATTAGAGTCTCTGTTTTGCCTCTGTGTATCCACTAGGATGGCTATAATCAGAAAAGACTGACAATAACAAGTGTTGATGAGGAAGTGGAGAAATTGGAACCCTCATACATTGCTTGTGGAAATGTAAAATGGTGCAGGTGCTGTGGAAAACAGTTTGGAAGTTTCTTAAAAAGTTAAACATAGAGTTACCATACGTCCCAGCAATTCCACTCCTAGGTATAGACCCAAGAGAACTGAAAACATATGACTACACAAAATTTGTACGTGAATGTTCATGGTAGGATTTTTCACAATACCCAAAAATTGGAAACAACCCAAATACCCATCAACTGAAAAACAGATAAACAAAATGCAGTGCATCCATAAAATTTAATACTTTTCAGCCATAAAAAGAAGTACTGATACATGTTACAACCTCAAAAACATTATGCTAAGTAAAAGAAGCTAGACACTGAGCCACATAATGTATGATTCCATTTACATGAAATGTCCAGAATAGGCAAATCCACAGAGACAGAAAGTAGGTTAGTGATTGCCAAGTGCTGCAGGGAGGGAGGGAATGGAGAGTAACAGCTAATGGGTATAGGTTTCCTTTTAGGTTGATGAAAATGTCCTAAAATTGATTGTAATGATGGGTTCAAAAGCGTGAACATACTATCAGCACTTCAAAAGGGTAGATTTTATGGTATGTGAATTATATCTCAATTAAAAAAAAATCCCCATTTAGCAGATGAGGAAACTGAGGTTAAGAGAGGTTAAATGTCTTGCCAAGATTTCCTACCTCCAGCTTTGTGAGCTATTTTGAACCACAAAGTGTTCAGAGAGAACTTGGGTTATATCCTCCTTTCCATCTGGGCTCTTTCTTCTCTGTCCCAGAGCCTGCCTTGTCCTTGCTTGTAAAAGCCACCACTTACTGAGCACTGACTCTGCTCGGCACTATACCAAGCACTCGACATGTATGACCTCATATCTTCTCCCATAAGATAGGACTATTATTTTTCTTCCCTCATTTTAAAGAAAAGAAATTGAGGCTCAGAGAGTTTAAGAGACTTGTCCAAGGTCACACAGTAGTAAAAGGCAAAGAGCCTAGATTCAAGTCTAGGTCTGCATTTGGGCTCATTGCCATTGTCATTGCGTTATCTCCTCTTCTCATTTTTCCCCTGCCCTCCATACGTTCATCCCACCCACCAGAATGCCTTTCCCTCTCTTCCACATATCCAGAGCATACTCATCCTTTCCCTAAGAACTATTTGTTTCTCTACTGTAACTGGAGGACCAGATTCTAGCAGCATGTTGGAAGCATTAGATAATTAGATGTTTTGATTTTTCTAAGGAAATCAGCCTGATTCATTTTATTTTTTTTCAAAGATTGGCACCTGAGCTAACATCTGTTGCCAATCTTACTTTTTATTTTCTTCCTCTCCCCAAAGCACCCCCAGTACATGGTTGCATATTTTAGTTGTGGGTCCTTCTAGTTGTGGCATGTGGGACCCCACCTCAGCATGGCCTGATGAGTGATGCCATGTCCGTGCCTCGGATCCAAACCCACGAAACGCTGGGCTGCCCAAGCGGAGCATGCAAACAACCACTCGGCCACGGGGCCAGCCCCAGCCTGATTCATTTTGATATTCAAGTTCCTACCTTGAAACGAAAGGGAGAAAACAAAGTTTTGTTTGTATAGGATGCACGTCAGAAATGACAACTCTCAAAACATACTGCTTCTGCCAAGAGTAAACTCGCCGCCCCCATTTAAAAGACTGCACTGGCTCGCCACCTGTTTAAGTGCCATCCTACAGAAAGTCTGATGCTGGAAGACTGCAGCTTTTCAAAAACTGCCCAGCGGATTCAAAGGTGCAGTTGGGGCCACATTTCACTGGGTAAGGCCCCTGGTGCAGGTGAGCAGGGTGACGTCTTTCCTAAACCCCTCTTGTAGAAGTCACCTTTCACTTCTCTGAATCCCCTTCCCTGCCTCCCCAAACGACACAGAGTTCTACTACTACATGCAGGACACTGCCGAGTATTTTCCCATGTACTCACCCTTCTGCTCAGCCAGACGCAAGGTCCTTGAGGGCAGAGCTGTGCCTCACTTGACTTTGTATCCCTTACTGTGGCTGACACAATGCCCAGCACAGAGTAGGTCTTTCTCACATATGTGATTGCACACTGAATTTGAGACTAAACAAAAGAGAAATCGGATCTTTTTCAGCCTTGGAAGAAAAAAATTCTCACCACCTTATAATGATCAATTTCACTTGGCAAAGTTTCCCTTTTATCTTGTGAGGATATGAAAACATTTCCCAGACTTAATCCTGAGAAATGTTGCAGCAACATTACATCAAAGTTAAAGGAGACAACAGTACTGGAACAAGGGAGGGAAATGAGGAGCTTTGCTCTGCCCTTGCCTGCCTGAGGGACGACTGCTGTAGAATGGGAGATGGGTGGCAGCAGAGAGTCGCTACGTAGAGCCAATGAACCTGTTCTTGTCTGGGGAGCTGGTGAGGCATTTTGCTCCTGACATCTGAAGGTTAGCACTAGAGAAAGATGCAGGCCAGTGGAAATTAGTGTGAGGGCATTAGGGTGGGAGGGAGCTAGTGAGCCCCAGGACAGAGGAGAGGTTGGACGGGAGCAAGGGAGGTCCTGAAAGGTAGGCACTGAAACACCAGGCAAGTGATGACGACAAAGGCAGTTCCTGAAAGGTGAGGGTGAGACCAGCAGCCAGACCAACCAGCACGCTGAGATCCTGACCTGAGGTTGCTCCAGACTTCCTGGGTAACAGGTTGGGTCTCAGCACCTGGGCACCAGTGGTTTCAGATGGGAGCAGAGAAAGACTATTTCCTGGCAGAACAGAATTACAGAATTCAGCGCTGTCGCTGAGGCCCCTGACTTTTCACCCAGAGTTGTCTTGATTGTGCTCATTGCTTTCACATGTCACTGCATTTAATCATCATGGCGAACTAGGAATTGAGGTGTCATTACCCCTGTTTTAGTGGCACTCAGATAGGTGAAATAACCTGTGCATGACTCACCCTAAGGTCTGTCTGACTGCAAAGCCCAGGCCCACTCGTTCGCCTACTCCTCATTAGTAGAGGCTGCTTGAACATTTGTTGGGGATGTTGGAGAAAAGATTCAAGCATCACATGGAAGGTTGCGTAGTTAACCTCCAAGGTAATCCAAACCAGAGAGCTCTTGAGTCCTTACAAAGGCAGGAAAGAGCAGCTGATGGAGGTGCCCAAATGCCAAGCATGGTGAGAGCTAGAAATCGAAGTGATGACCATCAAGGAGTCACATCAGTTGTTGAATAGAACAGTGACCTAGGTAACCTCTTCGTTTCAAAAATGGTCTCAAGTAATCTTCTATTTTAAACGCATGTCTTTTTACATGAGGCATATTCTTGAAGACAACGTTTTAATATGCATTTCTGTTAAAATTAGATTTGATTTTAAATGTTCTGGGGGACTATATTATTGAAAAGAGCTCACAGTAGCTCAGTGTGAGAAGGCTCTTTCCACAGTTAGCACACTCAAGAAATATTTATTGTGCATCTACTAAGTGCCAGGTGCTGCTCCAGGCACTGGAGAACACAGCAGTGAATAGGGCAGACATGAATGGAGCTGGCATTCCTTAAAGAGAAAAACCACATGCATATTCATCTGTTTATCAGGTCACCTCTTCAGTGGGTAGGCTGAGAGCGCTCTTGAGGTCTTTCTTTGGGACTGCTACCGAACCTGAAGTGAGTTCGCTCACCCGTTGCGCAGCAAGCCAATCTCTGACACCGGGGGTTGTGGAAGAAAGTAGGAACTTTATTTTTGCACAGCGCTGAGCAAGGAGAGAGGGCAGCTAATGCTGAAATCCCAAACTCCCCGAAAAGCTAAAAGGAAGGGTTTTTATTTGGGGCTTTAGGTAGGGGAGGGGGAGCATATGGCCTTGCTGGTTGGAGCTTTCCCACCAGCCTGTGTTTGGCCTTGAGACACTTGCGGAGAGGAGGGAGCCCGTGACCTTGCTGGTCAGCAGCTTTCCCACCAGCTCGTATCTCTTTGTGGGAGGAGATGGTCCAGGTGCTAGTCCTTGACGGTGTCTGTCTCCATGGAGGATAGCGGATTCTGGAGCCAGGAAGCCAGAGAGTAAGCAGGGAATGAGTGTTTTGGTTTTAACCCCATATATGCTGGGTTTAGTGTGGGGAAACTGATATCAGGGTCGATATCAGGACTTGCCGTTTGGTAAGTCTGTTCCACTTTCCAGAATCTTGCCCTTTGCTCAGTATACCTGCGGTTCATAGAGCCCACCTGCTTTTTAAGGCTGATAGAGCTGCAGACCACTGAAAACACACAAGGAGACTGGTACCTCACTAAAGATACAAATATTTGTTGAATTCAATAAAAAAAGTAATAGGACCAATAGCAGTATCACTGTGCATTCACATTTTTCAAAGTCAAAAAAAGTCAAGATGGTTTTGATGCGGGGTCGGTGAGCCGAGGAGTCGAAAGAAAGATTTCTTAGACTCTCAAGATCTGGCAGTAGTGCTCTTTTATTTAGAGAATAGTGTGGAATAGCATGGGGACAGGACCCATGGGCAGTCAGAGCTTCTGCTGCCGCTGCTTCTGCTGCCCCCACTGGCATGGGGACAGGGCCCATGGGCAGGCAGAGCTGGTGCGTGGGGACAGGACCCACGGGCAGTCAGAGCTCCTGCTGCTGCTGCCCCGAGTTGAGGGTTAGGACTAAATTTAAGGCATAGGTATGTGAGTCATCTCTTTACAAGACAAAGAATATGTAAAAAAGTTAAAATGGTATCAGTGCCCATATGGTCTGGCCATTTGGCGGTCCCACAACTTTTAGATAAGAATCAAACCGGATTGAGTAAATGGCAGAAGTCACCGCTTGAATTTTATCCTCGGCTAAAGACAAAGGAGGATTTGTGGGGGGGGGGGTCAGTTACATGAGGTTGGCAGACAGTAACCAACTTAAGTTCTTGCCTCTGGCATTGATTAAGAGCTTCTAGAGATAAGACCATCCCCCCTTCTTCCTGGCACAGAGAGGGAGGCATCTTCACAGATAGAGGTTTCCCTTAGAAACGTAAATGTTTCCCAACAAAGGGGCAAACAAATTCCACTCCTTGGAGCCTGAATCTCATCTGTAGTTTTAAAACTAACCAGCCTAAAAATCCTCATCATAAGCCATTTTAAAATTAAGCAGCCTAAAAATCCTCATCAGTTTGAGCCTCAGACCATACCAAGACTTGCAGAAGAAAAGTAATTTAATTTTTAAAATAGGTTGTAAAGCTCAAAACAGAACAAAGCTCGAATCAGGTTCTGACGTAAAAGTAGATAACATTCTGGATTTTGTTTCATGAAAAGAATAATCAGACCAATACTTCACTAAGCAATTTCAGTTATACTGACAAAAATAAAACTATCACTAATTTGTAAAGTGGCTACTGCAAGTGGACTGTCAACTTTCTGAGTGCGTCTGTATTGGACACTAGCTTTCCTTATCATGAAAATCTCTTTTAAAATGGAGGATGTGGGAAATATTCCTTCATTTCCTCTATAATTTTTAACAGTTCTTCAAAGAATAGCATCGATTATTTTTTAAAGGATATTGGGGGGAGGCCTGGCTGAGAGTCCAAACTGCAAAAATGAAACTCCAAGGAAAATGTTCATCACCAAAATCAATATAATTCCCAGAAATAAGAAAATTTCATTGCTTATTTTTGCAGTCAAAATTTCTAATAATGTCAGTCAAAACTTGACTACTTTGCAGAGCAGTAACCAGGTTTAAAAAGAAAATCATTTCACCTCTACCTCCCTTCTTGAAGCAGGCGGAGATGCCACTGAAATCCTCTAACTGGAATATGTGGATGCTTAGGGAGATAAATGGAGAAGTATGTCTTTGAAGAGCAAGGCTAACTCATCAGACATAAGATTTCTGTTTCCACAAGCCATATCTACTGAAATTCCTGGCTGGATGGGACCTTGGACATCGGCTAGCTCAACACCTCAATCCCTCAGAAAGAAACTATCTCTGGATCGTCCATCAATGCAGGGCAACAAAATAGGCCCTTCCAGGTGAGCAAACCCCACTTTAATATGGCCCAGTACATGACGTCAGAACAGCTGGATAAAAGATAGGTGATTCCCTCTGACAACCGGATGAATTGTCTAAGGACCCAAACCAGGATCTTGTTCCTAGTGCCAATGACCAGGCCACTCTCGGCTGGATCCCACTACATGGAGTGCCATATGTTGTGTCAAGGCCCACAAATGGATCTCCGTAGGCATCCATGGGTCGGGTAATGCACAAATGTTGGTGGTGTAATGGCTAGATTCTGAGTGCTGGCAACCCAGTTTCCCAGTATGATTTGATGCCTGCACCTTGACCCCTCCCTGCCACAATGCATTAAACAGTGCATTCTAATGCAAATGAAGAAGCAAGAAGTTAAACTAAGGGATGTTTTAATACAATACTTTCAATGATGTTTCTGCAGAGTAGCAAACACAAGTGAGGAAATTGACTGGAGTTTGACATTTTCTTGTTTGACTTTAACATTGACTCATCACAATGATAAGAAGGTTAATACATCCAGAGAGACGAAATGCCAGAGGCATTTAAAAAGTATTGACACCATGTCAGTCTTTTAAGTTGGTAACGTTCTTAGAAATCATAGGGTGTGATTGCAAGTAAACTAAATAATGAACAATAACATAAAACAGTGGGAGAACTGCAACTTAACTCTCTTTACTTCATTGCCCAACGTTCACTGACAGAAAATAAAACCATAATTCAATTCTCTCTACATGTGATACCAAGGCCCAGGGAGGGCAAGGGACTTCCCCAAGTCGATAGCAGAGACAAGACTGAGGCTCAGACCTTCCTGGGCTCTAAGCCCGTGCTTTGTGAGTCCTGCTGTATCCATAAGTCTCTTGTTAGGAGTCCATGAATTCTAGCGCATGGCTCTTCAAAATTTATAGAGCCATCAATGTCTGCAGTAAAAAGCTCAGCTAGATTTCATTTTTAATGAAAATACTAAAAACACCATTTGAGAGAACATTGTTTATTTGCAATATCTCCTCCTGTTAAGCTTGATTTAGTGGAAGCAGAGAGATCTAATCTCATATAAATCACAACAGAAAATAATTCAGGTTTCAAATCAGATAAGGTATGAATTAAAATTCTAGTTTTGTGTTCCTTTCTCTAATCGACATGCAGCCTTTTGCTGCCATTTGTACAGGGAATAGTGTCTCACCTATAATCAGATGATTTCTTTAAATTAAATGCTGCTCAGCTCCCTTCTGCTTTGAAGTTTTCTTTAAACAATCAGAATCCACAAGTTTCTCAAACTCGAGCAGACATTCATTTTTGTTTGCTGAAATGTTTTTAAATTTCTATGTGGAGGTGGAAGAAATCCGTAGAGTTTTGAAGTCTTAATTATAACTGAGTTTTGTATATTGAAATTCTAACACTTAAGGACAATATTAGATATTTGGATGCCATGTGGTGTACACTCAAAGCTCATCTGATTTCCCATGGGCAGATGAAGAGAACAGAATTTCAATCATTTGCTCATTCTGACTTCTGGCTTTCCATGTCAGCAAACATTTTCTGATTGCCCATTCTGAGCAGGGCACTGTGGTAGACCCAGAGACGAGCTGTGGAGCAGGGGGTGCAGGAGGGGTAGGGCTGGACAGGTACAGGGATGACTAAACCCTGTCTTTGTCCTCCCACCACTTGTGATCTAGAAAGAGTATTAAGACTGGGACATATGTATCACTCAGGAGGGTCAATGGAGAGACGAAGTGTTCCAGGGCAGAGTTTCAGAAGGGCCTCCCAGAGGAGAGTGGATGGGAACTTGGCCCTGAAGGATGGGAGAATTTCAACAGCGCATCCGGGAGGGCTGGGAGCAAGAGAGTATTCCAGGTGGAGGGGACAGCAACAACAATGGTAGAAGGGGGAAAGGGCACATGAGACTGGGGACTGAATGGAAACAAGCCCATAAACTTTGATTGACTGTGTTTGGTAGGGCTCATGTGTGCAGCAAAGCCATATGGCTGGCTAATTAGAGGCATTCATTTCAATGCTCTTGTGGCATTAAGATAAGCTACAGGCAGGTCGCAGTCCAAGGCTGATTTTTGTGACTTTAATCCATCTAATGGCAATGGCTTATGGACTATTGTCTAGCTAGGCCCCACTGGAAGCTTCTATCAAAGCTAATAATGAGAACTGGGAGCTCCAAGGACCTGGGACAGATGTAGAGCCTTCCTCTGTGTCTGACAAAGTACCATAATTCTTGTGTTCGCTTGGAACTTTGCAAAATCAAGGCAGAGCAAGACAGCAGAGGCCAAGGTAGGCTGCTTCCTTTTGATGGGCCCCATAAGAGCTCTGAGGGAATCCTCAAGCTGCAAGACTCTAAAATAACTGACTGATTTCAGAATGTGCAAAGATAGAATCTGGAAGCCTGAGGCTGGAAGCTATAATTCTCTACAGCTGCTATCTAAACAAAAACCCACAGATGTAAACTAGGGCAAACTATTTAGGAAAATCAAGAAAAGTCTCTTTGGCTAAATTTGTACAATAGGCAACCTTAAAAAACCCTTCCAGAAATTTCCATTTTTCATTTCCCATTGGGGCCCAGCTCAAAGTTGCCCTCTGATACACACGAAGCACAGCTACAAACCCCACAGCAGAAAGGCACAGACCCAAATGCTTTGTATGACTGCTTTCATCCACATGCTCTTCCCTCACTAAGACCATCAGAGTCTATGATGATCATACATTGTGCACTTGACAGTAGTGGCCAGGATTGCTCACCACTTTCAGATGCTAGCACTTGGAATCAAAATAAAGGTCTTTACTACTTTATAAGGATCTAGAAGGAAAACCTTGATTCACAAAAGGCAATTGCTCTTCCGTATTACCAACGCTGCCTCACGTTCATTGATTCATTTATTTTCATTCAAGTAGTATGTGTTTTACCCCAGCAACTTGAAGAATGGGCTATATGATATTTTAACTTGATTTATTGAAGTGTAATTTACATACAATAAAATTCACCTTTTTAGTGTATAGTTCTACGAGATTTGATGAACACAGAGTGTGTAACTATCACTAGGAGCAAGATATAGAACATTTCCAACACCCCTAAAAATTTCCTCGTGCCCCTGTGTAGTCAACCCCGCCTGACATCTCCATTCTTTGACAACTGTTGATCTGTTTTCTGTCTCTTTAGTTTTGCTTCTTGCAGAATGTTATGTAAATGGAATGATACAGTATGTAGCCAGTTGAGTCTGGCTTCTTTCACTTAGCCCAATGCATTTGAGATTCATCAATGTGGTTGTGTGCATCAATAGTTGATTTCTTTTTATTGCTGTATAGTATTCCATTGCATGAATGTACCACAATGTGTTTATCCTTTCATCTGTTGAAGGTCACTTGAGGTTTTTCCAGTTTTGAAAGTTGTGAATAAAGCCTTTACAAACATTCACATACAGGGCTTTGTGTGACCATAAGATATCTCAAACTCAACATGTCTAAAACTAAATTATTGATCTTTTTCTCCAGCTTGCCCACCCATGACTTGCCCTTTCTCATTGAATGGGACTTCTATCCTTCCATTTTGTCATGCCACAAACATATGCATCCAACTTGTCACTTCTCTCATGCTACAACAATCTGTCAGCAAATTCTGATGGCACCACCTTCAGAATATATCCAGAAGCCTACCACTTTTCACTACCCCCACTGCTACCACCCTGGTCCAGTCCACCCTCGTCTCTTACCTGGATTACTTCATTCGACTTCCAAAGGGTCTCCCTGCTTTGGCCCTTGACCCCTATAGTGTATTCTCAACATGGCAGCCAAAGAGATCCATCCAACATGTTAAGTCAGATCATGTCACTTCGCTCCACATTTCACTCAGAGGAAAATTCCAAGTCTTTAAAATGTCCTGTAAGGCCATGTAGTCTGGTCTCTTTTCCTGGTACCTGTCTGATCTTCTTCTGCCACTTACTTTGCTCTCTCTGTTCCAGCCACACTGGTCTCCTTGCTGCTCTTCAAACATGTGTGCCTCACTCCTGCCTCGGGGCCTTTGCATTGATGGTTCCCTCTTCCTAGAATGCTCTTTCTCCAAAATTTCATAAGGTTAGCTCCCTCACCTCCTTCAAGTCTTTGCTCAAATGCCACTTTCTCAATGAGACCTGTCTGTACCATCCTAGTTAATACAGCATACTGCCCCAACCTTACCACATCCCCCGCACACATACATTGTACTCTCAATCTACCTTACCCTATTCTACTTTTTCACTTTTATAAATAGCTGTTATCTTCTAATATACCATCATAAAATTCATGTATGGATCATGTTTACTATCTGTCTTCCCCTTGTAGGGGAAGAAGACGTTTCCTCTACCTATTGTGGGTTCTTCTGGCCGGAGAACAAATTAAATTCACATGAGACAGAATAACAGGAGAAAATTAAACAAAGCTTTATAACATGTATACATGGAAGAAGCTCAGGCAAGCTGAGCAACTCGCCAAAATGGCTGAAGCCACCACCTTAAATATCATCTCCAGCTAAAGACAAAGGAGGATGTTGGGGGTGGGGGGAGTCAGTTACAGGAGGTTACCAGACAAGCACAGTAAACAAGAATGATTATTATGCAAATTTAAGTCCTTGCCTTCTGCATTGATAAGAGTTTCTAGAGATAAGGTCATCCCCCTTCTTCCTGGTACAGAGAGGGAGACACATTTACAGATGGAGATTTCCCTTACAAATGTAAATGTCTCTTAACAAAGGGTAAGTAAATTCTACTTTTCAGTTGCTTTCCTGTCTGCAGTTGATTCAAAGTAACCAGCCCCAAACAATCCTCATGCCAAAGAGACATCTCTTGGGGTGGCCAATTCCAGGCCCCCACACCCTGCTAAATTGTAAGTTCCATGAGGGAAGAACCTTTGCTTTATTCACTGCTGCATTTCAATCATCTAGCACACTGCCTTGCACAAAGCAGGCACTCAACAAATATTTGCTGAATGACTAAGAGAACTCCCACAAGAACCATCCTCTGTGTGCAGTTTGCTAATACCCAGTTCCAAACTGGTCTTTAAAGGTCCTCATGAGCTGCAGTAGCCTGAGGGTCATGTGAAGAGAAACTATGCAAGTTGGGAAGTTGGGGAAAGGCACTGCCAAGAACCCACTGCTGCCAAGCCTATACGGGGGCATCAGAGAGGTCTGAGCATCATAGTGCCAGGCCCTGGCACATTTGGCTGATCTACATCAAGGTCCAGCCTCCCTGCTACAAACAACAGCTCTCTTTAGTACCAGCAGCTTTTTTGGACTGCAACATCAAATGTGTTCTAAGTAGTAATTATAAAAGAGGACAACTGGTCAGCATGTACAGTGCCTCCAAGGGAATAAGGGAAATGCCATACTCAACCAGCAAGCTCAGAACTTGAAAATAACCAAATAACCATTTGGGTTGGGCTGATCCAGCTGATATCTTAGTTGAGATGGCAAAAATATGAGGGGCTTTCCACCACACTGAATGAACCCTGCTGCCTATCTGCTGGTTAATATAAAAGTGTTCTTTTCAAGAAAAATTGACTCATGGTTGGTGTTGCTTTCCGGTAAATACTGAGATGTTCTTAAAATTGTCTGCTGCCCCAAAAGCACAGAACCTGGGACACATAATCAATTAGCTTTGGTTGAGTGGACAAATGAAACTCATGGATCATGAAATTTAGTATGTGAAGTGGAAGAGCATTGGATTTAGGGAAACATTTGACAAGCCTGAATTTGAGTCCAAATACTACTATTTATTAGCCTTGTGATATAACATCTTTGAGACTCAGTTTCCTCATCTATAAGATAGAATAATGATTCTTGCCCTGACTACCACACAGAGTTATCTGGAGAAGGAATAAATGAGAAAATGAATATGAGAGTTATTGGTAAATTGTGAAGCACAAGACACATGTATGTTGTTATGCATTTTAGAGCTGAAGAGTCATCTCAAGCAATGCTTTTGTTAAACAGACAGAGAGATCCTGAGGCTCATAGAATGGCAGATGCATGATCAAGGCCATACAATGAGGCAATGGTATGGCAGAGTCTAGGAACCAGGCCTTTTGACTCACAGCCCAGTTCTTTTTCCACTACACCACACCTGATTTGTGTTTCCCTGAAGATGAGGAAGGATTCTGAGACCCTGAGGAGACCAAGGCAGCTAGAGTTAGGTAGAATAGAGTACCAAAGAAGAGAGACCTGCACAAAGAGAAAATGATGGAGATTCACAGAGGATCTCTCTCAAGTATCAGCAGAGTACTCATCAGCACATACATCTGAATAAAGGAGCCGAGGCTGGAGGAAGATCTTCCCCCAAAGTTCAAGGACTCTGTACTTGGAGTTAGTCCTCATAGGGCTGGGAATAGAGTCAGTTCCCACCAGCCACACTGGAAACCTCATGACCCACAGGGCATAGGGTAGAGTATTCAGAAGAGTCTTGCCTTTGTGGTAGGAAATAACTAACTCTAGAACAAATGCTGCTCTGTTTCCTGCTACAGTTTTAAAGAAAGACCAGAAAAGATCAAACTATTACAAGTAACCTAATTACATACCAGAAAAAAAGTTCCAAAATGCAAAAATATTCAGCACAATCAACAAAATACAGGCAAAGCGAATCCAGTAACATGTACATAACAAATGATCAAGTGGGATTTATCCCAGGAATGCAACGTTGGTTCAACATCTGAAAATCAATTAATGTAATATGTCATATCAATAGAATAAAAACCAAAAATCACATGATAATCTCAACAGATGTAGAAAAACATTTGACAAAATCCAACATCCTTTCATGATAAAAAAACACTCAACACACCAGGAACAGACAGGAGCTTCTTCAACCTGACAAAGGGCATCTACAAAACAACCGTAACCGAGAAGACAAGCCACAGACTGGGAGAAAATATTCACAAAAGATATATCTGATAAAGGACAGTTATCCAAAATATACAAAAAAAACCTCTTAAAACTCAGCAATAAGAAAACAGACAACCCAATTAAAAATTGGGCCAAAGACATTAACAAACACCTCATCAAAAAAGACATACCGATGGGAAATAAGCATATGAAAAGATACTCCACATCATATGTCATTAGAGAATTGCAAATTAAAACAATGAGATACAGCTACACACCTATTAGAATGGCCAAAACTTGGTACACTGACAATACCAGATGCTGTCAAGGAGCTGGAGCAGCAGGAACTCCCACTCGTTGCTGATGGGAATGCACAATGGTACAGCCACCTTGGAAGACGGTTTGGCAGTTACTTATAAGACCAAATATACATATTCTTACTACGTGATCCAGCAATCGTATGAGTATTTACCCAAAAGAGGTGAAAAACGTATGTCCACACAAAAACCTGCACATGGACGTTTATAGCAGCTTTATTCATAATTGCCAAAACATGGAAGCAATCCAGCTGTCCTTCAGTAGGTGAATGGATAAAAAATAGTGGTACATCCAAATAGTGGTATAATGGAATATGATTCAGTGCTAAAAAGAAATGACCTATCAAGCCATGAAAAGACATGGAGGAAATTTCAATACACGTTGCTAAGTGAAAGAAGCCAATCTGAAAAGGCTACATACTGGAAAAGGCAAAACAAGGGAGACAGTAAAAAGATAAGTGGTTGCCAGAGGCGGAGGGAGGGAGGAATTAATAGGTGGAGCACAAGGGGTTTTTAGGGCAGCAAAACTATTTTGTATGATACTGTGATGGTAAATACACATCGTCACACATCCGTCAAAACTCATAGAATGTGCAACACGAAGAGTAAACCCTAATTTAAACTGTGGATTTTAGTTAATGATGATGTTTCAATATTGGCTCATCAATCACAACAAGTGTACCACACTAACGCAAGGTGTTCATAACAGGGGAAGCTGTATGGGGCGGGGGGGGGGGGGGCGCCAGGGCATGTATGGGAACTCTCTGTACTTTCCAAGCAATCTTTCTATAAAGCTAAATCTGCTTTAAAAGGTACAGTCTACTGAGCTAAAAAATATCATTTATAGTAGTAAAAAAATAAAACTTTTAGTAATAAATGTAACAAGTTATGTGCCAGCCCCTTATGGATAAAATTATGAAACTTCATTGAAAAACTCTTTTAAAAACCATAAATAAATGGAGACATATAACATGATCTTAGATAGGAAGAGTCAATATCTTAAAAATATCAATTCTCTACCAAATGGATCTATATATTCAATGCAATTCCAATAAAATTCCCAAAGTTTTTTTGTGTAATACAAGCTAATTCTAAAATTTATGCTGAAAACTAAAGAGCAAAAAGTAGCCAAGACATTCCAAAAGACAATGATCCAGATAGGAGAATAAATTCTGCCAGGCATCAAGATTCACACTACTCAACAGAAATAAAGCGCTGTGAATACTGTGTGCTTATGATCCTCTTCTGATGATAATTAAGGATTTGTCGGATGAGAAATTTGTTATTTGATGTTACACTGATGCCTAAAATAATTTTATTTATGTGTTTCTTTTACATCACATCTTCCTAATAAAAATAATTCAAGAGAAAAACTATAGTAATTAAGACCATGTGGTTTTAGTGCAAGGGGAGACAAATACTCCATTGGAATAGAACAGAGTCCAGAAACGAATGCAAACACACAGTACCCTGACTGATGACAGAGAAGGAATTGCAGGGCATTGAAAAGGAGGGACTATAGTACAAATGGTTCTTGGAGAACAGTTTATCTATGTAAAAAAAGAAACGAAACGGTAAGAGATTCATACCTCACACCATGTGAAAATCCCTTACAGATGTATTGAAGGCTTAAACGTAAATTGCAAAACTATCAGATATTTAGAAGCCCATACAGGAGTACAACTTTAGGACCTCAGTTTAAGGAGCAAGCACAAACCAATAAGGAAAATGATAAACTCAACTACATTAAAATTAAGGACTTCTGGGGACTGGCCCGATGGCACATCAGTAAGTTCGCATGTTCTGCTTTGGTGGCCCTGGGTTCACCAGTTCACATCCCGGGTGTGCACCTACACGCTGTTTGGCAAGCCATGCTGTGGCAGGCGTCCCACCTATAAAGTAGAGGAAGATGGGAACGCATGTTATCTCAGGGCCAGTCTTCCTCAGCAAAAAGAGGAGGATTGGTGGCAGATGTTAGCTCGGGGCCAATCTTCCCCCTCCCCCCTCAAAAAATTAAGAGCCTCCAAAAAAAGAGAGCCTCCAAGGAAAGTAACAAGATGAGCCACATGCTGGAATAAGATATTTAAGTGTATAAAGCTGGTAAAGAATTAATATCTAGAATATATAAAGAACTCCGGGGGCCAGCCCCACAGCCGAGTGGCTGAGTTTGTGCGATCCTCTTGGGCGGCCCAGGGTTTTGCTGATTTGGATCCCAGGCATGGACATGGCACCACTCGTCAGGCCATGCTGAGGCGGCGTCCCACATAGCACAATCAGAGGAACTCACAACTAGAACATACAACTGTGTACTGGGGGGCTTTGGGGAGAAGAAGAAAAAAAAAAAAGAAGATTGGCAACAGATGTTAGCTCAGGTGCCAATCTTTAAAAGTATATATATATACTTATATATATACTTTATATATATATAAACAACTCCTAAAAATCAATAAGAAAATTATAACCTAATTAAAAAACTGGGCAAAAGACACATTTTGAAGGAAATGAACTGCATGAGTCCCTAAATGTATGCTTAAGATCATTTTAATAAATAAAATGTAAATTAAAACTAAAATGAGATCTATTCCATACTTACCAAATTGGCAAACGTAAAAAATATTAGAGAATATTTGTTGACAAGTTGTGTGGCAACGTGAACTTGCATCTACTGCCGGTAGTGATGGAACGACTACTTTGGAAAAGTTTGTCACTACCTGCCCAAATTGGCGTGCCTTACTCTAGAATCCAGCAATTACATTCCTTGTTTGGGGGAAACTCTTTCATCAGTGCATCTAGAGGCATATAAAAGGATAGTCATTGTAGAACTATTTGAAACGTGCATAAACCTGAACAATTACCCACGTGTCTATTAATAGTAGAATACACTGTGGTATATTCATACAGTGGGATATTACATAGCAAGAAAAATTAAACATTAGACACACATATATATATGTATGTGTGTATATATATATGTACGTATATATATATATATATGTTGTTCTTTCATTTGATATTCCCAAGAAGAGTATTACACCCATCTTGTAAGTAAGGGAGGGCTCAGAGACCAAAACTTTGGTTAAGCCACTTGTCTGAAGTCATAAAGCACCTAAGTGGTGGGCCGTAGCTTCCTGCCCAGTCTTGTCTGACTTCTATGAGCTTTCTTGATAGAGTCCCCAAACCCTATCCTATAGCCTTCTCTGACCCCTCAGTAGCCATCTTCCCTTGCATGCCCCTAAGCCAAAGAAGCCCGGAGTGAAAAACAAAAGACTGGGAAGCTTCCTCAGAGCCCACCCAAATCTGCCGTGGGTCCTGCTCCCAAGCCTTGAAGACTCACAGGGAGAATCTGCTCCCTCTGCCCCATGGTAGCTCTTCTGAAATATGAAGAAAAGACGTGGCCCCTGTAGCTCACGTCTGCCATTAACAAGCTGGGTGACCTTGACTATTACTCCCTCTAAGCCTTGGTTTCCTAGCCTATTGACTGAGAAAATTGGGTTAATGATCTAAATTTCCTTCCAGCTCTGAGATTCTGTGATTCTAGATATAAAAGAAGTCTTCTTAGTGAAAACCAAAGTACACTGATTTGAATTTCCAAGGTCAGAGAGCACGCTTGTGAATTAGCTGATCTGTCGAAGGCACAGATATTTGTCAGGAGATAACCTCTTGAAGAGCTGAAAGCCAAAGCAATCTGACTCCGCACCACTTGAGCAAAGTTGCAAAAATGGCAATGCAAAATGTTAAGCCCAATTCGGCTGCCACCCCTCTCCAACATGACTATTATGAATGTCATTTGCCAACTGGCTTCACATGAGCCCTCGCAGGCAAAGCACTTGCTAGTGTGAGGGAGGGAAAGATGTATTGACCTGGAAAAGGGACAATCTAAGTTCGGGTCTCGGTTCAGCCACTTTGGGGCTGTTTCACCTCGGACCGGTTTTTTCACCTCTTTCAGCTTCAGCTTCTTCATCTATAAAATGGGATGACAATTCCTGTCCTGTGTGGCCTTCACTAGATTTTTGTGCAGTTTTAATGAGATAGTGGCTGTCAAAATGCCTTAAAAACTATAATGTCATCAACATGAATTTTACCTCACGAATTACTTGAGAACAAGAGCTAAGATATCACCAGGCCCAAGGATTCCCAGAATTCAGTGCGACTAGCTAAACAGGGAGGTAACCCATCACACTTCAAATTTCCCCTTTTAGCATTTTGGAAAAAGCCAAACAATAGAATATTCCCAGAAGAATACAAAGATGGGAGCTCGTAACTGAGGCAAGCACTTGATTTAAGAGTAGGATTTGGTTTGGTCATGATCACAGACGATGCACTTACCTTGTGTGCCCAGAACCAGAGGAAGGTGCTTTCAAGCGCAGCCAACCTTGATAGTTCCTGAAAGGGCCAAGTCTCTCCATTGTTGGCTGCTCAATGGCAAATGGTGAAAATGTGCTTGGTGGGTAGAAAACAACACCAGTCTCCCATGGAGAGGAGGGTAGCATTATCCAGCCTGGTCATCTTCCTGAGCCAGGTTCCCTCATTTCTTGCCCAGAGTGGTCTCTGCAGAAGCCCCAGGGAAACAGGCTGTCAGTCCTGGGCTCAAGCAGCTGGGTGATTCTTAAAATGTCATCTGTTCTCACCAAAGCCTGAGGAACTACGAAGAACAGAATTGGCTAAATTGACCAGATTGTCTTTACTGTATGACTCATTCTTTTCACCAGGAGACTCACAAGTAGATTACCACAGGAAGAATCCTTTTTGTAGGTATTCCTCTGGTCTAGGCAGCCAAAGCAACCGGGACTGAAGCAACTTGAGGGATGTGGGTAACCAGTGGCCAAGTGGGTGGGGAGACATACAGACAGGCGGGCTGCTGGGTGGATGGGCTGGCAGGCGAGGACTCTGGCTTGGTAACCAGCAACCTGTTGAGAATGGGAAGGAGAACAGTGACCAGAGGGAACCAGTTGGCCAGGAGGGAAGAAGACGTAATCTGACTAAACTCTATCATTTGCTCACAGATTGAAATCTAGTCTAGATATTTGCAGTTGTTGAAAATCTTCAGAAATTTCGAAGAGCAAGAGGAGTACTAGGTGTCACATTTCTGTTCTTTATCGTGTCCTGAGAGCTAGAAGAGCTAGAACTTCGGTCTGCTGAGCCTGGGCCATTGGTAAGCTGGCTCAATAGATCTCTGCCCAATGACACTGACTAGTCAGACTCCACATCATTCCCTGTTTTCCAAGCTCTAGCCAAAAAATCTCCAGCTCCTTAAAATATTAGCAAGAAGCTAGTCTAGTTGCCTCATAAAAAGCGTTTCCTGACCATAAGCTCCTGAGAGGCACACTGCCCCATGCCCAAATCAGGTCTAAGCCCTCAGGATGATAGTGGCCTTTGCATTTTTTCTGTTGTTTGGGCCTTGGTCGCCCATGGTAAAGCTGCTAATAATAGTATAGAGTACCTAAGGATTGTCTACAGTGCCTCCTGGATCATTATTGCCTATAATCTCATGACATTTCCTCAAAATTCAATGTCTCTAACTAAATTCATTATCTTCACTTCCACACTTACCCACTCCCACATCTGCTTCTCTCTACCTCAGTGGACTGTTGGTGAGTGCTATGCACCAATATGCTCCTAGAATTCCAAACCAGAAACCTGGGAGGCAGACTAAATTTCACCTTGGATATAAAGCTAATAATGACTACCACTTATCGAATGTCTACCTTGTGCTGGGCCCAGGGCTAAGTAGTTTATGTGCATTTTTGTTACCTGGTCCTGTTGACCTTATCTCCTTAATATCACATGAAACTTGTCGCTGCATAGTTCAGCCTTGCACCATCTCTTGCTGGGCACTTGCAGCGACTTCATTCATTTATTTATTCAACCAATATTTGTTGAGGCTCTGCCATGTCCTAGGCATCGGGCTGAAGATTCAATGGTAAGCAAAACATATCCAATCCCTCCTCCCATGGAGCTTACATTCTAGAAGAGACAGAGTTAAGCCATTTTTCCAATCCATTCTCACACTACAGTCAGCTTGCTGTTTCTAAAACACAGATCTAACCTTTCAGACCACTACCATGCAATCTTCAGGAAACGGTCCAAACTTGTTAACTTGGCATTCAAGGCTTCACAAGCCTTTCCCAATTTTCCTCTCCAAACTCAATATCCAGCCCCCTCCCTAAGACAGATGGGGACACACATACACACACTCACATCCCTCCTTTCTGCTCCTAACATCCCATCAACTAGCCAGACTTGACTGGATCCATGTTCTCCTCACATTTCATGCATTATCACACTTGCATGACTTCAGAGTTCCTCTGTGAAAACTAGTCCCTGGGGGTTCTCCCCACCCCAAAGGTTAGTGTCCCATGAAACAAGACGGCCCATCATGGGGCTGAATGTTGGAAGAAAGCCTTTGCACTCCTTACTTCCTCTGCCTGTAATACCTTTCCCCTCTTCACCTGGCTAACTCCTACTTATCCTTCAGGTCCCAGTAGGATGGCTCTTCCTTGTGAAGGCCTTCAATGTCCCCTCCTGCCTTCCTCTGCAGCCCCGTACTGGATGAGATACCCATCCTTTGTGCGTCCCTCCTGGTCCCACTATCATTGTTTACTGTCTGTCTCCCCCTGAGGGCAGAGGTCTCATCTGCTTTATTCACCACTCTATCCTTAGTGTCTGCTACGGGGTTGACACTGAGTGAATAAATTGTTTACTGGATAAAGGAATGAATGAATGAATCTTTGAAAAAAAAAAAGAAGTGAAAGAAGTCCTAACCGAATGGATTGATATACTATGTCCACGCTTTGAAAGACAATATTGTTAAGATGTCAAATCTCCCCAAATTGATCAGTAGATTCAAGGCAGTCACAATACAAATCCCAGAAAACTTTTTAGTAGATATAGCAGATGTTAAAAAATCAAATTCTAAATTATATATAGATAAAGAAATTAGAATAGCCAAAAATATTTAGAAAAAAAAGAATAAAGTCAGAGGACTGACATTATCTGGTTTCAAAGGCCCATGGAATATATACCAAGACAGAATATACCCTGGGCCACAGGGAAAACCTTAACAAATTTAAAAGAATTAAAATCATATAGAGTGTATTCTCTGGCCAAAATGGAATCAAACTAGATCTCGATAACAGAAAGATAATGGGGAAGTCTGTAAACACACAGAAGCTAAACAACACACTTCAAAAGAATCCATGGGTCAAAGAGGAAGTCTCAGGAAAATTAGAAAATACACTAAACTGAATGAAAATGAAAATACAACATACCAAAATGTGGAGGACATAGCTGAAGCAGTGCTGAGAGGGAAATTTATGTACTAAATGCATATAGAAAAAGAGGAAAACTCTCAAATCAATAATCTAAGCTCCCACCTCAAGAAGCTAAAAAAACAAGAGTGAAACAAACTCCAAGCAAACTGAAGGAAGGAAATTATAGAGATAAGAGCAGAAATTGATGAAATTGAAAACAGAAAAAAAAAGAGAAGTCAATGAAAAAAGAATTGGTTCTTTGTAAAGATCAATAAAATTGACAAACTTCTAGCAAGACTGACGAAAAAATATAGACACAAATGACCAATATTAGGAATGAAACAGAGATATCATAATAGACCCTACAGACATCAAAATGATAAGAAGGGTGTACTATGAACAACTCTACACACATATATTTGATAATTTAGACAAAACGGACCAGTTCCTTGAAAAACACAAAAAACCACAACTCATCCAATATGAAATATGTAACTTGAATAGTCCTATAACTATTAAATAAATTAAATTTCACTGGAAAATTTTACTGGAAAAATTTACCAAACACTTAAGAAAGAATTAACACCAATTCTATACAATCTCTTCCCAATAATAGAAGAGGAAAAACGCTTTTTTTTTTTTTTTCTGTTCTGATCCCAGCTTTATTGGTGGCTCTGTAGCCCCCTCGGAGCCCCGCCTGCTTGCTCAGGCCAGCCTCTTGCTCACGCGCTCGTAGGTCACGCCCCCGACTGTGGATGTCTCCACCAGCTTGTCCCCCACAATCTCCAAGGAAAAGTGAAAGTTGGGGGAGTCCACCATCAGCTTCCCACCCTCCATCTGCACAGTGGCCTTGAACTTCTTGCGCCCCACAGTCTCCATGTCACACTCCTTGCCGATGGTGAACTTGTTGGTGATGGGGTGGCCCCCGGGGTAGTGCTGGGACCAGGTGAAGTTCTGCCCATCCTGCTGCACCTCCGAGATGATCTTGAAGTTTTGGCCCTTTTCAGTAGTCTCGCTGGGGATCCCAGTGTGCTTCATGAACTCATCGTAGTTCTTCTCACTCTCGATCTCGTACTTGCCGGTGAAGGCCATGCTGCCGGGAGAGCTGGAGGCCAGAGAGCAGGCGGGGGCAGGAGAAAGCTCGTGCTGGAAAAACACTTTCTGATTAACTTTATGAAGCTAGTGTTACCATGATACCAAAACCGGACAAAAACATTACAAGAAAATAAAACTATAGACAATATCCTTCATGAGCAGAAACACAGAAGTCCACAAAAAAATAATCGCAGACTGAATTCAGCAAACATTAAAAGAATAATACAATGTGAGTAAGTGGGAAGACAGTGAACCTACAAAGGAAACAGGGAAGGAGAGAAAGAGATGGGGAAAAAAGACAGAAGAACACTATGGCTTACATGCCAAAGGAAAACCCTCAGGAGAAGGGGTATTAGTCAAGTTCATCGACTGTTGCAGAGAAGTCAAGCAAGATGAGAAATGAAACACTGCATAGTGACAAGGATGTCATTGATGAATTTGGTAAAAGCGGTGTATGAGAAGTGTTGGAGACAGGAGCCAGATTGCAGTGGGAGGGGAGTGATTGAGAGGTAAGGAAGTAGAGACATTGAGTGTAGACAACTCCTTCCAGAAGGAAGGCTATGAGAGCAAGAGAGAGAGAGTTCATTAGCTTGAGAGGCAGCTGAGATAAGGCTAAGAGGAGGGATTTTTCATGCAGGAAGATTTTTGGACATATTTATATTTAATTGCTGGGGCAAAAGAGACAGGCCAGAGGAAGAGGTTATTCCCACACGTGACAGGGAAGAACTGATGAAGAGCCAGATCCTCGAGAAGGAGAAAGAGATGGGACCCACGGCACAAGCGGAGAGGTTGGCCTTGGCCTGGGGAAGGAGCCCGTATTCTCGATCATAAGAAAGAACAACACGGGTTTGCGTCTTGGACTATCTTGTGACTTTGGGCAAGTTATATGACTTCATTAAACTTCAGCTTCCCCATCTGTAAAGTGCTAATACATATATCTAACTTCTGTTTGTCGTGTCAAAATGCTACCCTCAGTCCTATTGGATTAAGAATCTACCTCATATATGAAGCCAGACCAGAAAGAGCTCACCTGAACTCTGTCCTCTGACAGACGTCCATCGATGTGATATGGTGGTCAAAGGGCTACCCAGAGTGTAACCTTGGACAAGCTACTTAACTTCTCAAAGTCTTAGTTTCCACATTTGTAAAATGGGGATGATATTAGCTCTAACCTC
This sequence comes from Equus asinus, assembly GCF_041296235.1. Lineage (NCBI taxonomy): Eukaryota > Metazoa > Chordata > Mammalia > Perissodactyla > Equidae > Equus > Equus asinus. Next base: position 136,810,516 of record NC_091820.1, on the reverse strand, counting down.
ACAAGGTTACTGTGAGGATTAAAGGAAGTAAGACTTGTGAAGTACTTAGCATTGCTGACCTATTGTAAGTGTTTGATAAATTGCAGGTATAACCTCCAACGCAGAAAATAACTTGAGAGGAAGATTTGTGTTTTGCTCATCATAGCATATCTCACAGGACCTGTTATGGAGTTGTCACTCAGAAGATATTTGCTAAATTGAACTGTATTTCACAGAGCGACAGACATCCAGAGAACTAAGTGATTATCTAAAGTCACAGAGTGGGTTAGAGACACGGCTGGGACTAGACGCCAAGTCTACTGTCGCCTAGTCTAGAGAGAGCTCTCTCTAGTACATTACACAGTGGAGGGTGACATGCACACAAATGTCTGAGAACACAGCTACCGTGTAGGACGACATAATTATGTATAAGTAAAGACCCACTTAGTAGAATAGAAAGAGACTTTTAGTTTCATTCGCTAGTGGAACCTCATAGACAGGCCGTTCCCAATTGCTGTTTTCTGTTCTAACATTTCTATGATCTAATAGCTTTGAAGTTTCCCCTCTTAGTCTTTCAAAGTAAAAAATTGCACTTTTATACATTTAAGTTCTTATTCATCTCACAATTCTCTATGGCTTCAGGCAAATTTAACTGTTAAAATTAGCTCATGGAGCGTTGAGAGCAACGGTGATCAAGTTAAATTGATATTGCATGATCACTGTTTAATTAGATGTTGCTGTAAAATCCTTGTTAATTACAACGTTGGTATCTTTACAAAATTATGATTCACTTTTTTTATATCTCAGAGGAAATTAAGACAATGTATGTTGGGACCAGGAGTCAGATAAAGCCCTGAAAAGGTTAAAAACCCGAGGAAGTGCACACAAATATGCCCAACTGATTTTTAGTAAATGCTCAGAATAAATCCAATAGAGGAAGGACAGCCTTTTCAACTAATGGTGTTGGGGCAGCTGGACACCCACAGGCCAAAAATGAGCATAGACCAAAACCTCACACCTTATACAAAAAGTAGCACAAAACGGATCATGAATTTAAATGTAAAACATAAAACTATAAAACTTTTAGAAAAATAGCACAAAATCTTTAGGATTTGGGACTAAGCAAAGTGTTCTTAGACTTGATACTAGAAGGACAATCTGTAACAAGGAAAAATCAATAAATTGGACCTGATGAAAATGTAAAAATTTTTCCCCACAAGAGCTCCTGTGAAGAGCATTAAAAGACAAGCAGCAGACGGGAAGAAAATATTTTCAAATCACATATCCGACGAAGAACTTGTATCTAACATGTGTGAGGAACTCTCAAAATTCGATAATGAAAAATAATGAGCCAATTAGAAAATGGGCAAGAGTCATGAAGATATATTGCACCAAAGACAGTGTACAGATTTCAAAAAGCACATGAGAAGATGCTCAATGTAATTAGCCATCAAGAAATGCAAATTAAACCACAATGAGATATCACTACACACCTATCGGAACGGCTAGAATAAAACTAGTGACACCGTGAAATACTGGGGAGGATGTGGAGAAATTCGGTCACTCATACACTGCTGGGAGGAATGTAAAATGGTACAACCACTCTGGAATATTCTTAGGCAGTTTCTTGTAAAACTAAACATGCAACTTCCATACAACCCAGCAACCGCCCTCTTGGACATTTATTCCAGAGACTTTAAAACTTATGTTCATACAAAACCTTGTACACGAATGTTTATAAATGTTTTATCTGTAATAGTGCCAAACTGAAAACAACCCAGATGTCCTTCAACGTGTGAATGGATAAACAAACTGAAGTGCCAGCCATAACATAGGATTCCACTCCCCAATAACAAGGAGTGAACTAATGATACATGCAACAACCTAGATGAATCTCCAAAGAATTATGCTGAGTGAAAAAGTCAATTCTAAAAAGTTACATACTGTATGATTCCACTTATATAACATTCTTGAAATGACAATGTTACAGAGATGAAGAGCAGATTAGTGATTGCCAGGGGTTAGGGATGAGACGAGAGTGTAGACAGTGGAGGGAGGTGAGTGTAGTTATAAAGGGCAATACGAAGGATCCTTGTGGTGATGGAAGAACTGTTCAGTTGATGGTGGTGGATACACGAACCCGTCCAGGGTATAAAATTGTGTAGAATTTAACACACACACACACACACACACAAGAGAGCACAAGTAAAACTTGAAAACTGAATAAGATCAGTGGATTGTATCCATGTCAATGTCCTGGTTGTAAAATTATACTATAATTTTGGAAAGTGTTACTATTGGGGAAACTGGACAGAGTTTCCGGACAGATCCCCAATACGAGATCTCTGTGTTATTTCTCAAAATTGCACGGGAATCTACAATGATCTCCTTAAAAAATAAAGTTCCAGCAGGCATTAAAGACCTAAATGTAAGAAACACAACTTTAAAGCTTTTAGAAGAAAACAGAGGAGAATATCTTTATGAATTCATGGAAGGAAAGATTTACAGCATTTTAAAAAGAAGGAGCACAAACCATAAAGTCAAAGATTGATACCTGTGACTGCATTTAAGTAAAAATTCTGTGCGCCAAATACCATTAAAAAATATATAAAGACAAGCTACCGACTGCTAGAAGATATGTGCAGCACAGGTGTCTGACAAAGGATTGATATCCAGAATATATAGAGAATAGGTCAATAAACTAAAAAAAAAAAAAAAAAAAAGATTTTTAGAAAGTGAGCAAGAGACAGGAGCAGGCAATTTCCAAAAGAGGAAACCTGATTGATGTACATGTCAAAATGTACTCAACCATTCTGATCATCCGAGGGATGCCTAAACACCACAAGAAACCATTTCATACCGATCAAATTGGCAAAAATTTAAAGTCTGACGATATCAGGTGCTGATGAGGAAGTGGGACAATTGGGACTCTCATACACTGCTGGTAGTGTGTAATTTAGTGCAAACACTTTAGGAAGCAATTTGGTAATATCCAGTAAAGTTAAAGATGCATATGTTTTGTGACTCAACAATTTCACTCCCGGATCTATAACCCAGAGAGTGGCTTGAAGTATTTTTTGGTCATGAGTTACAGTATGAAATAATTTTAAATTGTAAGCCAATGTATATTTATAATTGAAGCAAAAGTTCCCTGCAAGAATTCATATCCTGCATGCAAAGCCCTCTGATATTTTCAATTTTATTCCACTTCATTTTTTAATGTTCAGCACGATTAATTAAGTTGGTTTCATGATGCACTAATGCAGTGCTTTTCAACCTTGGCTGCATATTACAATCATCTGTGGAGCTTTGAACTCTCCATTACCCAGGCCACAACGCCCAAAATTAAATTAGGATATCTGCGGGGTGCGGTCCCAGCATCAGTAGGTGTTCAAGTTCCCCAGGTGATTCCAATTGTAGCCAAAATCGAGAATCACCGCATTGACGGGTCACAAGGTGAACTTTGAAGAACTCTGCTCTAACTACTGAAATTCTATGAAGTCTGTAAGTTGGTTAATAGTATTTTGCCAATTAATGTTTTTGGTTTTGATCATTGTACTATTGTTATGGGATATTAAAATTAGGGGAGGCTGAGTGAACCTTGTATGGGAACTCTGTACTATTTGTGTAACTTTTCTGTAAGTCCAAAATTATTTCAAAATAAAAATGCTTTTAAAAAGAAAAAAAAAAACTGCCCTAGAGAGATTATTGCACCAGGAAACATGTACGAAAGTGTTCAGAGCCACACTGTAAAAGCAGAAAACTGGAAACACCAAAATGTCCCTCAACAGCAGAAGGGATAAATATACTGTGCCATGTTCCTACAGTGGAATACTATACAGTAGTTAAAATACACGAACGAAAGTATATCTATCAACACGGATAAATCTCAAGAACAGCTAATGAACAAAGCAAGTTGCAGAAGTGTAATTTACAGCATGATACCTTGTGAGGCTTAAAAGTATGCAAAACAAGATTACATATTTTTATGGGTATATACATAATGAGTAAAAAATTAGAGAAATGGGAATGAAAAGCACTATTCAGAATAGCAATTAACTTGAGGAGGAGGCTGGAGAATGACATCGGGGGGGATGGACAGAGAACTTCAATTGCATTTGTACCATTCAATTACTTAAGCCGAGTGGTGGGTATATAAGCTTTGGTTGCATTACTCATCTTTTGTTCATTTGTATGTGTGACATATTTTATAATAAAAAATTAAGCCAAAGGGCTGGCAAATAATCAGGTAGGATAGAAAATAGAAGGCTGAACAGAAACTCTGAGTTTGGAAGCAAGTGAGTGAGAGCAGCACACCATTCCTACTCTCTCCCCAACCGGGGCATCTGTCAATATGCTTGACCACCAGTGCGCATAGAAGACGCCACATGAATGCCGAGCCCTCCAGGCTAGCATTTCATTAGTTATTTGAATAGGAGTAAGCTCACATGTCAGGCCAGTGGTCCCACTTTCAAGACAAACTCCTTGTTGGCATTCTTTTGGGGTAGAGCTGAGACTGGAACACAGAACCCTGGGAACAAGGCCAATCTATGTGATCACCATCCTCATCAACCACAAGCATTTCTGTAGTATAGCCCAATCTCTGGAGACTAAGCCTGGGACAGGAGTAGGGGAAAGCAAGGTGACATTCCTCATCCTTTGAATAAGAACCAGCCCCTGCTAGTGTCGTCAGTAATCAGATATTTGCCATGACCACTTGGGGTGTAATCACATTACTGACCTCCATTGCTTAGCCGAAATCACTCGCCATCTCACTGAGGGAAGGAATGATGGAGGAGGTGAAGGAGTTGATTTCAGATCCAGGACTACTTTGAGGAGGTGACTCAGGCACCCATCAAGAATTGTGGGCACCTAAGGTCAGTGCGAAGGTACTGAGTGCCTAGGGGACTTTAGAATAGAATAAAGAAAGGAAAATAGGGGCAGCACCGAAGACACATCCCAGCTACTTCCTAATTTAGGCCTGGTCTTGCCTCCCACACTTTCTCCCAGGTAGCATATGGGAAATGCCTCTCAAGCAGGAAGGGTCTGGGGGTGGGGAGGTAGAGTGTGCCAACACCATCCATCCTGCTTCCATGCCCCATGGCAGAGCTTCTCCCCTTCCCCTTGCCCTAGATTTCTTCTTAAGAAAGGGAAACTCATTCCTCACATCTGCTGCCAGGAAAGGCTCCATGGCGATGCCTACTTACAGAATCTTGGGGAGACCCTTTCATAAATGGGTCCATTATGTGAATCTTCCATAGCAAGTCCCATCTGAGTATCTCCTTGTTCAGGGAACAACACTAAATAACTGGGGAGATAGCGAGGATGAGATGGTAGAAGAGATTAAGAAGACTGAGTTGACAAGGTTTGGCTACAGATATGAGGATGAAAGGAAAGTTGTTGAGGATGGGAACTGAAGAAGGTGTTGCAGAGCTTGGCACATCAGTGGGTATCATTTCCTGAGATGCTAGACAGTGGAGGGGAAGCAAACTTGGGTGGGATAAGATGATGGTGATTTTCATCTTTTACTTGCCCGTACCAGAATGAGTTTGAGGAGTTTGGGGAACAACTGAGTGGAGGTGTCCAAGAGGCGGGTGGCTCTATAGCTCTGGCACTCAGAGGAGAGGTCTGGGCTGGAGAAACGTTTCTGGGCATTACCAGCGTAAGGATGGGAACCGGGGTGTGGACAAGATGGCCAAGGATGGAGAGTAAAGAGAGAAGAGTACTGACCTCTAGAGGACAGAGCAACTTAGGAAACACAGAATATGGTAACTTCCTGTTCAATGCGCACCTTGCTGCTTTCCCTGTAACACTTCTTCGAAAAAGATTTAACTTCCAATATGACATCTTTGCCACCACAACTCCTATATGTTTTGCGCAAATTCAGGCAGTGGAACTTACTGGAGAGGAATTAAGCCAAAAACAATTTGTGAGGAAGACACTGTACTTTGATGAAAAGAAGTTTGTTTGTTTGTTCCCTAAACCACTTTAAACAGCTCTTCATCTCATTTTTCAGGATCAATCTTTTTAGACAAAAATCTATTTGGTCAAACCTTTAGATGCTGGATTGGAAAGGGCTCCTTAACTGATGGGACTGGAGAGAATAATCAGACAGCAATTTCCTGGTTCTGGTTGAAAAATCTTGATGAGCTCAGTAGAGGTGCTTTGACCAACTGCACAGAGAATAATTTTATGTCTAAGCTGCTGATGACAGTACATACTTCCCATAATAGGCACTCTAATTGCATGAAATAATGAACTGAGAGGAGGTGAGAGGCTGTTGATGGACTTACTAAAATCTTAGCAACAGCCGAGTGACACTGATTAGGGAGCACTGAGAGGCCATATGACTAAGTCTTTAGCACTTTAAGTTCCTTAGAAGAGCCCCTCCATCACAGCACTAAATTTTACCTCCTTTTTTAAGTGACAAGAGTGCATTAGGAGAGGGTTGTGTAAATCAGAAAACTTACCCTGTCCCAGGTAGCCTCTGCTGATGAATCATTAAGGTGAGGACACTTGATGCAGTCCCTGTTCCAAGAAAGGTGCTTAAAGCCCTTTGATAAAGAAACCCTTCATCACCAGTCTTCTCCCTCTCCTTCCACTTCTAGAACCTTCCGGTTAGGAAGAGACAGGAATGACCACTGAGATGGAAGCCTCTTCTGTACAGTGACTCACTCTCCCTGGAGTCCGGTAACATAGTATGCCTCTAAAGCCTGCTTGTTGGAGGGCCCTGAGAGGTGAGGTGAAAGGAATTTTCAGTAACTAAGAACAGCCATATGTCACACTGTCAGCTCCCAGTGAAAGAAATTTGGGGAAAATCTGCTTTACCTGCTGTATTAGTTTTCTAGGTCTCTTGTCTACCACAAACTGGAGAGTTTAAACAACAGACATTTTTTGTCTCAGTGCTGGAGGCTAGAAGTCCAAGATCGAGGTGTCAGCAGGGTTTCTTCCTTCTGAGGGCTGCAAGGAAAACTCTCTTCCAGATCTCTCTCCTTGGTTTGTAGATGGCCATCTCTCCCAGAGTCTTCACATGGTGTTCTCCCTGTGTGCGTGTCTGTGCCCAATTTTCCCCTTTTATTAGAGTAGGGTTCACACTAATGACTTCATTTTAACTTGATTACCTCTATAAACACATTATCTCCAAATAAGGTCATATTCTTAGGTACTAGGAGTTTGGATTTCAACATCTTTTGGGAGGGGGACACAATTCAACCCATAACACCTGTCAAGTGTGTGATCTGGTCCCTAGGGAGAGTACCATTCTCACATTACAGGGCCTATTGCTTGCAAGAGACTTTGAGACTTGGACCCATGGACTGACAAGGCTACAGGGGCCCCTAGACACATACAGTCCCACAAGCGACTGGTCCAAATTCACAAATCAGTGGCTCAGCTGAGGCCACAGCCCAGTTCTTAGAAAGTGCCAGAACTCTCAGGCAGAGGCCGTGGGGAAGACAGCAAAAGGAGTATCCTTTTCTAAGGACTAACCCACAGGGCGGGAGCCTCCCCAAGGTCTTGCTCTGATGGCGGGTGTGTGGTACTTATGGTCACATTTCTTGATGGTTGTCTGCCCTCTCCCATGTCCTCCTCTGTGCCCTTATGCATTCCTGGTGTCCGTGAGCCCTGATAATGAGTTCAACTATAACTAGAAAGTCTTTATGTTTGGAAGTGAATCCGGGCTCAGTGAGCAAGGCCTGGAGAAAAGGATAAGGGAGGACAGAGAAGTGATGAGCTCACAGCCTCCCCTGCCTGCACACGTGCGTTTGTGCAGGGCACTAGCCCCAACATGCAGGGCAGGGCCTTTTGCCAGTAGCCTTATCTATTCAATCCAACTCAACACATATTGACTGAGTGCTGATACACAAAGGATTATGGGCCATGCATAATGGCCCATAATGGAGGGAACTTCGGCAGCTTAGAGCAGGCCAGTGCAATGGGCTCACCTAGAGAAGGCAGGAAAGCGAGGGGAGGGCACTAAAGACATCTGTGCAATTGGCCTTTACTCCTTGTGTACGTGTGGCCCCCCTCCCTAGTCCCTGGCACCACACCTTGGGTAACAGTGCCACAGCCATCGTTATCACTGTGAAGCCAAGTGTAAGGAATTGACTGAGGTCTTATTCATTCACCCCCTGCCTCCTTCCAAAAAGGGTTCAAGGGGTCTGGTGCAGGTCATTGAACCTTTAAGTTCTCTGCACCAGAGCTTCCCAACCAGTGGGCTACAAATCAGTCACAAGCTGGCATCTATTGATCCCCTCGGCCCTTCCATTGGCTGGCAGAGCCTAGGACAAGGGCTCAGCCCGTGGGAAGGACGTTTTGAGTTGTGAACAGCCTCCTTTGCCCAACTTCAGTGTGCTATACAACATTATCATTTTGTAAGTAGGTCTTTATGTGAAAAATAGTTGGAAAGCCCTGGACTATGTGTTGTCCTTGCTTCCTGTGACCATGGTCAACCTTACCCATTCCTACCTCCTCCATACAGTCTCCTCTCATTTCCAGCCCAGCAGTTAGGACATATTAATTTTCCCTTCTCAAGTTTCAGACAAAAATGTACCTATTAATTGCCTTATTCTGAATGTTGGTATTATACCATGTACAGGAGCTGAACAGGAAAAGGGAAAGAACCAACACTTACTCAGAGCATGCTAAGTGCAGAGAATTTACATACATAATCTCACATCATCCCCACCACAGTGACCACCCTTATCAACCACAACTGACAGATGAGAAAACCAAGGCTCAGAAAAGTTAGAATAAATTATCCAGGTTTGTGGCTATGACATGGTAGAGTCATAGAGTATTTGAACTCAGGGTGCTCTTGACCCAAAGCCAACACTCTCTTCATCTCATGCTTGACTGTAGACTTAGCCATGTCTTCTGGTTCATCTCCTTCTACCAGACTGACCATCACTTCCACTTCAGTACCACCACATTGTCTAACAGCGCTAAGGCACATAGTAGGTGCTTCCAGAATGCTTTTTGACTGAGCTTGTCTGTATTTTAACAAGTCTAGCTCCTTCCTCAGGTCTGAAGTGCTCTGTATTGTTTTGCAGCATGACACCATCAAGATTCGATAGCAGCCCAGGCTTCTCACTAGCTTCCGTGGATTGATGTGACCCAGTTCAGTCAAGTCTGTAATTTTCTCATTGGTTTTGATGTCTCCCAAAATGCAAGCGAAGACTTTCAAAAACTAACAACTGAAAGTTCTGTTTGAAATGTTGAAAGTTAGTACACCATAATTAGACATGGCCAAGCAATTTTAGCCCATTTAGTCTTGTGGATCTATAACCACCTTCAGGTTACTATCATGACTTTATTTTCTGACCTATTTTTGCATAAAGTTTTAAATTGTTTCCATGCCACTCTGGGGTGCTCTGTTGATCCGTTAGGAGCTTTTAAACCCCCCATGACAGCAGAGAACACGGGGGCAGCCCTCTGTTCCACCGGCACTGGAAATAGTGTGTTGATTTCAAAATACCACCTTGGCAGAAATCGACTGACAAGCCTTAAATCAAAACCTCTCATGAAGTATATTGAAGATGATTAGAGCACTTACCCTCTGAAATAAATACTTCAACTCCATGTAAAATTGGAAAAAAGTGAACCATTTTCAAGATTATTGATATTCAGAAAATCCTTCACAGAGTACTTCGCTGATTCCCCAAAAAACTGTTGCTGGGAGCCCTCATCACAACAGCCTTCTCAACACTGCTCAAGAGGAAGCAGGATGGGGCTGTAGGTAGGGCCCCCTGGGTGACACTGCATACAGTATCTTCTCTTAGCCTAATTCTCAATCGACAAAATGCGGGGGCAGTGGACTGGTCAGTCCCACATTCTAGCAGTCTTTAAAATCACTACTGTTTTTTTTAATTAGGTTCAAGACTATCGTAATCAAGACAAGTGGTCGTCTAATTTTTGTGTTCATAGCCTACATTTGATTATTATAGTTTTTTGTGGCACATCCTAGGAGATTGAAAGACTCAAAACAGCACCAAACAAGCAAGCAAGAATTACAACACACCAAATCTCAGCATAACAATGCCTCTCTCTGTCTATGAAAGAATCCCCAGGCATCACTCCAGGCACCCAGCTGCCCTTCAGTCCTGAGTCACTGTGAGGAGAAGTGTTGGGTGCTCGGCCTAGGGTCCATATACTTAGAAAGCAAAGTTCCTGCGTATACCAAAAACCACTCTGGTTTTCTTTGGTTCATGTCTGATGTTACAGCACACGTGCCTTGCCTTTTCTTTGAAGCAAATTGTATCCCCTCCCCCAACCTTGTTCATTAAGTGCCAGGGGGAGAGAGTAAGAGAGGGAATCAGAGAGGCAACAGGAGATGGGGGTGGGGTGACTGAGAGAATATCATACAGGACTTTTGGTTTTCCCCTGAGAGTGCTGAGCAGAAGAGTGACATGATATAACTTTTACATTTAGAACATTACTCTGGCAGCTGTGCAGAGTACATCGAATGCAACAAGCGCAGAAGCAGGAAGAGCAGGAGGAGGCTACTGTAGTGATTCCGCAAGAGATGCTGCTGATGCGTAGGACTGGGGTGGAAGCAGTGGTGACAGTGAGAAGTGGCTGTATTTAGAAGGACATGTAGACAGATTTTGTTGATGAGTTAGATTTGGGTTACGAGAAAGTGATATCAAGTTAAACTACAAGGTTTTGCCCTGAGCAACTGCTATTTACTGAGATGCAGAGGGCTGCAAGAGGAGTAGGTTCAAGGGAGAAGATCTAGGGTTTGATTTGAGATGTCTACTGCACACCCCAGTGGCTATGCAAAGTTCACAGTTGGGTGTACAAGTTTGGGGTTCAAGGGAGTGGTCTGGGCTGAAAAAGTAAATTCGGGAGGAGCACATACATGGTTTTTAAAGCGATGATTTTGAATGAGATCAGAAAGGCAATGAGTGATAGGGAGGGAGGTAAGGATGCCTGAGGAATGAGTCTTGTGACCCTGTAACTTGTATTAATCACCACAAACCCTAAGTCCTTCCTTTCCCTCCCTCTCAAGGTGCAGCTAGGCCAGCAACAAACCTTGTTAGCACCACCTTCAAAAAATATATATATCAGAATCCTAAAATTCATATGGGGCAACAAAAGACCCCGAATTGCTAAAGCAATCCTGAGAAAAAAGAACAAAACTGGAGGCATCACAATCCCTGACTTCAAAACATACTACAAAGCTATAGTAATCAAAACAGCATGGTACTGGTACAAAAACAGGTGCACAGATCAATGGAACAGAATTGAAAGCCCAGAAATAAAACCACACATCTATGGACAGCTAATCTTCGACAAACGAGCTGAGGGCATACAAGGGAGAAAAGAAAGTCTCTTCAACAAATGATGCTGGTAAAACTGGAAAGCCACATGTAAAAGAATGAAAATTGACCATTCTTCTTCACCATTCACAAAAATAAACTCAAAATGGATCAAAGACATAAAGGTGAGACCTGAAACCGTAAGCCTTCTAGAAGAAAATGTAGGCAGTACTCTCTTTGACATCAGCATCAAAAGGATCTTTTCAGACACCATGTCTTCTCAGACAAGGGAAACAATAGAAAGAATAAACAAATGGCACTTCATCAGACTAAAGAGCTTCTTCAAGGCAAGGGAAAACAGGACTGAAACAAAAAAAACAACCCACTAACTGGGAAAAAATATTTTCTAGTCATGCATCCGACAAAGGCTTAATATCCATAATATATAAAGAACTCACACAGCTCAACAACAAAAAATCAAACAACCCGATCAAAAAATGGGCAGGAGACATGAACAGACATTTCTCCAAAGAAGATATATGGATGGCCAATAGGCACATGAAAAGATGTTCATCATCGCTGATCATCAGGGAAATGCAAATCAAAACTACACTAAGATATCACCTTACACCCATTAGAATGACAAAAATAACTAAAACTAATAGTAACAAATGTTGGAGAGGTTGTGGAGAAAAAGGAACCCTCATACACTGCTGGTGGGAATGCAAACTGGTGCAGCTACCAGTATGGAGTATGGAGATTCCTCAAAAAATTAAAAATAGAACTACCATACGACCCAGCCATCCCACTACTGTGTATCTATCCAAAGAGCTTGAAGTCAGCAATTCCAAAAGTCCCATGCACCCCAATGTTCATTGCAGCATTATTTACAATAGCCAAGACGTGGAAGCAACCTAAGTGCCCAGCAACAGACGAATGGATAAAGAAGATGTGGTACATATATACAATGGAATACTACTCAGCCATAAAAAAGAACAAAGTCGTCCCATTTGCAACAACATGGATGGACCTCGAGGGAATTATGTTAAGTGAAATAAGCCAGATAGAGAAGGACAATCTCTGTATGACTCCACTCATATGAGGAATTTAAAAATGTAGACAAAGAGAACAGATTAGTGGCTACCAGGGGAAAGGTGGGGTGGGGGGTGGGCACAAAGGGTGAAGGGGTGCACCTACCACACGACTGACAGACAATAATGTACAACCGAAATTTCACAAGATTGTAACCCATCATTAGCTCAATAAAAATTAAAAAGAATAGAAAACAAAAAAATTTAATCAATAAAGCTGGTTTTCAAAAAAAAAAAATATATATATATATCAACACAGCCATGCCTCTCTGCCCTCTGCAAGATAGAGGTCCGGCCTCTCAGTACAACACAGAGAGTTGGTGTCTTTGGATCACGACACTAGAGGTGATTTTAACTTTTGTTTTTGCTTATTGCTATTTTCTAAGATTTCCTCCACAAATTATCTCCTACCTCTCTAAATCCTTGTGATTCAAAGGGTGGTCCCCAGATCAGCAACATCAGCGTTATCTGGGAAATTCAGGCCTGATCTCAGACCTACTGAATCGGCAGTTGAAGCAGCTTTCCATGCGATTCTCGTAAACACTTAGTTTGAGAAGCACTAGCCCAGTCTCCTGGCACTCCTGCCTCCCTCCTCACTCTCATCCACCTCTTGTGACTTCCCCACACATCTCAGGATGCCCCCCTGCCTGCAATCTCATGGCTTCTCCCCACCATCCAATCTGGCCTTTTGTCTTTACTCCTCATCTCAGAAGAATAAACACTGAGGGGAAATAGTAGGTTGATGATAGGCAAAAAGTTAATGTTCTTAATATATAAAGATCTTAAAATCAATGGAAAAAAGACTGACACCCTATAAACATGATTCAAAAGGCATAAATGAGAGAAAGAAAATGGTCAATGACATTTGAAAAAAGTGTAAACCTCATTAAAAATCAAAGAAATAAAAAATATAGCAAAAGTGACATATTTCATTAGTTATCTATTATTGTATAACAAATTCCTGCCAAACTGACTGGCTTACAGAAACAGTGAATATTGATAATCTCCCAACTGCTGTGGGTCAGGAATTCGGAGTGGCTCACCCGGGCGGTTCTGGCTCAGGGTCTCTCTGACAAGATGTCTGCTGGGACTGTAGTCATCTTGAGGCTTAAATGAAACTGGAGGGCTTGCTTCCAAGGTGATTCACTCACATGGCTGGCAAGTTGATGCTAGTGGTTGGCAGGAGGGCTCAGTTCCATACTACAAGGAGCCCCATAGAGCTGCTTGAGTACCCTCAAGACAGGGTGTTGGCTTCCTCCAGAATAAGCAACCCGTGAGCAAGGCATAAGTGGCAAAGCTGTTTATGATCTAGTCTCAGAAATACTTACCTTATCTATGCAATGGAATATTATGCAGCCTTGAAAAGGAAGGAAAGCCTGCCATTTGCAACAACATGGATGAAGCTGGAGGACATTATGCTAAGTGAAAAAGCTAGACATAGAAAGACAAATACTTTATATGTAGAATCTAAAGTAGTTGAACTTATAGAAGCAAAGAGTAGAATGGGGGTTGCCAGGGGCTGTGGGGTTGGGGAAATGTGGAGATGTTGATCGAAGGGGACAAAGTTTCAGTTACGGAAGATGAACAAGTTCTGGAGACCTAACGTACAGCTATAGCAATGTGACTATAGTTAACAATACCGTATTGTATAAGAAGGTAGATCTTTTTTTTCCTAAAGTTTGGCCCTGAGCTAAGGTAGATCTTTTTCTTTTCCCCTAAAATTTGGCCCTGAGCTAACGTCTGCTGCCAATCTTCTTTTTTTCTTCTTCTTCTTCTTCCCAAAGCCCCCCAGTACATATTTGTATATTCTAGTTGTAGGTCCTTCCAGTTGTGCTATGTGGGACACCACCTCAGCATGGCCTGACGAGCGGTAACATGTCCGCACCCAGGATCCGAACCGATACAACCCTGGGCCACCGAAGTGGAGTGTGTGAACTTAACCACTCAGCCTGAGGCCAGCCCTAAGAGGGTAGATCTTAGGTGGTCTCACAAAAAAGGTAAATATGTGAGGTGATGGAGGTGATCGTTAATTAGCTTAATTGTGGTGATCATACGATGATACACACAATGTATATATATGTCTGTACATATATATGTATACATGTATATATGTATATGTGACATGTATACATATGTCACAATGTATACATATAAACATCAAATTGTACGTCTTAAATGTATGCAATTTTTATTTTAATTATGCCTCAATACACTAGAAAAAAAGAGAAAAATATCCAAAAAATTAATTTAACTTAAGTAAATTTTTTAAAAAGAAGTACCTACTTGTCCCTTCTGCAACATCTTCCAGGACAGCCCTATTTATTATGAGACGGGTCCACACGAGGGGGGGAGGATCATTGGGGCTGTCTTGCAGCCTGGCCACCAGAGATATTTTTACCTGGCCAGTACTTTGAAATGACTTGGTATCGGCAAGAGGGGGAGAAAAGGGAAACTCTCACACACTGCTGGTTGGCATTTAGCCTTAAAACGTGCATAACCTCTGATCCAGCAATTTTCATTCTAGGAATCTGTCCTAAGGAAGTAGTGATGGATATGCAAAAAGACTTAAGCGTAAGGAGGTTCATCACAGTTAATAATAGTGAGATGTTTGCCACAACTTAAATTTCCATACTAGAGAACTGGCTAACTAAATTAGGGTACGCCATACAATGGAATGTTATGGAGAAGAATATTTAATGACATGAAGAAATATTCATTGTGCATTGTTAGGTTTTTTTTTTTTTAAGGAAGCAACAAATCAGTCACTATACGAGAACATTTTTAAAGCATTTGTGTGTACATATAGATCGATGATAGACAGACAGACTGAAAGGATATACTTCAAATGTAAGCAATGGTTATCTCTGGTGGTGCTATTACAATGTTGGGTTTGGGGGTGATTTTTGGAAGTAGTAATTGTTTTCTACAATGAATACATATCCTCTGATAACAAGAAAAAAATGGCATATTTTAATTTTTGCAAAAGGCTCAGCCCAGGCATCAGCCCCTCCCAGAAGATTTCCCGAATCCCTAATTTGCTGCTCTTGCCCTCTAGCCTAAGTTAGCTGCTTCCTCCTCATGCACCCAAAGCAACCTGTCCATACCTCCTTTGGTGCACTTTCCACGTAGTGTTGGCCTACCTGTCTATGCCTCTGTCCTTCCGCCTCTTACCACACTCAGATGGTGCCATGTCTTATCCGTCTTCATACCCCTGTTGCCTCATGCCTGAATGCCACGTTGGCATTCAGTGTGGTTTGTTGAACTTAAGCGAATGGCACTGCTCACCAAAGCCAAGCCAGCTGGTGTGTATGGGTTGGGTTCCATTACAACTCTGCGAGGCGCTCCTGGGAGGAGCAAGGGCGTTGCAGATGGTGTGGGGTAAGTCAGCTGTGCTTCTGGCACCTTCCTTTGGAATGGCTCCAGAATCAAGGAGAGGCCGTTGCACAGTACCTATTTAGTGGTTCTCTTAGAGAGAGAACTGGGAGAAAAATGGGGAGATGTTATTAATCCTACTGTTTAGTTTCAATACAGTAGACCGAGCCACAAATTTAACCTGAGCTTCATTTTGGTAGCCTTTAGTTCTATGCCAGGTTTCATCAATTAAATGATGGCAGGCCAAGCACTTGAGTTGAAGCAGAGATCAAACGAATTCAATTAATAGCGCCTCAGAAATGCACTAAAAATAGTACATGATCCAGTATCTAAGTTGGCTCCTTTACCACCACCATAGAAACAGATCAGATAATGCTGTATATACAGGCTCTGAAATACGACTGCCCAGTGCTGCCAAAGCTTCTACATTCCAAACAGCTACGAGCAACTTAATCGAGACGACCTGCATTTGAGATAAGAACATATGGCAAAGTTGAGTTATAAATGTGCTTTCCTTACTGAAAAAACTTGGGACGTTTTAATCAGGTCTTGAATTGCACTTACATTACCAAAAGAGAAAACTTACTATTAATGAGGGAGGATGTTTCAAGCTTCTAAGCTTCCTTTCTAGAATAAATGTCATGAAATTAATCAAGGACGAAAGGACCACAGATTATTCATGCCTAAGACTCAATTCTGACTGGATCCATATTAACATCAGAGCAGGGAAGTTTCTGAAATGTGGGGCTGGCTTATGATAAACCCTTTAGTGGTCAGGCAAATTTTCCTTGGGCAAAAGGGCCCGGGAAAATGGTGAGTGTGACGAGATATCCACAGCTCAGCTCAGGAGTCCCGCCTTGGTTGCGCGGGCCTGGCTTGAAGGGCTCAACTCTGATGTGGCTCTGGTTTGCCTGGGTGACCTCAGGCCTGTCCCAGGCCAGCTCTGAGACCCCAAGCCCTCCATCACTAGAGGATTTTGGAATAGACCAGTCATTTTTCCGAGCTCCTCAAGGCTGTGAGCTTCCTGGAAGGATACTCGGAGTCTGCAGGTGGATGCAGTGGGTGTGACAGAACATCCTGCAGTCCCCCAATACACGTGTGCATGCACACATGCACACGGACATGCGTGCAGGCACTTCAGCCAGGGTAGCTATGCTCACAAAACTTTCCCATAATGACCCTCCACATTAAGTTTTGGTAGGAAAAGATGTTCTGTTTTAAAAAAGAAGAACATTAAAAAACTTCTGGACTCATGGAGCTCTAAGATTCTGTGATCTCTTCTGCAACTTTGTTGGTTCCATACTCAGATAAGAAGTCAGTGAAAATATGGCTAGCTGATAAGAATTTGGGTGGCAAATGTTTCTTGTTTGTTTTTGATTTTGATTTTTGGTCTTGTTTGTTTGTTGGTCTGTGTGTTTCCTTTCGAGGTTGCCAATTGCCTCCAAGGCTCCCTTGTACAGAACCAAACAAACTGCTCTGATAAATGACAGCCTGCCACTTTCGTAGTTCTGATTCACTTGGTGTTAGTCACTTTTTCCCCATTGGGAAGATTCATATTTTCGTGACAAACACTTCATATTAATTTTAAAAGTAGATTCAGTGATGTCATAACTTCTCATTTTGTTCCATCCTGAGCACACAGTCATTCCCTGTGGAGAAGGGGCATGCATTCCACCAGATAATTTCTGTTCTTGATTACGGAGGAGAAAGAGTAATAATATCTTCTTTTTTAGCATATTCCTCTAATTCGTAATAAGGGGATTAATAAAAGATTAAGAAATAATGAGGGGGTACTTATTATATTATGAATCATTCTTGTATTTACTGTTGCTTAGTAAGGTAACTTACTAAGTTAGGTAAGGTTAGTAAGGTACTTAGTAAGAAAGAATCTTGGACTTTGAAGGATAAAAAGGTCTTTGGAACTTTTGCAGCTAATCTCTCATATTTGGTGGTGGTTAGATATTCAGACTTGGCCTGGGGTGGCGGTGAGATTCACTTCTCAAGTTCACAAGGTGAAGACCAATGTCAGGCCCACTGGGACTCAGGAGCTATGTGGAAAATATGCGCAAGGCAAACAGAAGGGCTGTGAGCCAGAAGACACAGACAGGAGGAAAGCTCAGAACCTTTTCCCGGGAAGAGGTTTTCTGTGTTTACAGAAAATCTTGGGTTTCTTTTAAAGTTTGCTTGAGTAGTGACCAATGGAAAGTGTAGGAGAAAGCTTTCTGCTCACCCTCTGACTATCGGGCCTGCTAAAGTGTTCTGTCTTGGATGTGTCTGTCTGTTCCCAGGCCTGCAGTTACTAAACGTGGTTAACAAACAGCACAGGAGGTAATTGTGCCGTGGCTGGAAGGGTAATGAAATGGGCGCAGACTCGAAGGTGGTTCTATTAGAGGCTCATATTTTTAAATTGCAGTTATTTTCTGCAGAATGTAGCCTTTGAGTGAAATCTGTGATTTCAGAAAGTGAACCATGCTAGCAACAGGAACGGATTTCCATTTTGTTTGGGTACTTTTTCCAGAATCAATTTGAAAATCAGCACCATTAATCAGCAAATAAGAGTAATAATCTAAATAAAGGCACCTTGAATTCACGCCTGGAGCACACAAAACAACTTACAGATGTCATCTGGCTGGCCTTCGTACAAATCCATGTGCAACAGGCGGGTGTTGTTTCCACTCGCCTAGGAGGACATTAAGGCACAAGGTAATTATGGGAATTAGCCCAAAGCATCCCTCGGAACTTGTGATATACTTTCCCTGGTGTCACTGCTTTCCATGAGACATGCCTTTTGAAAATGGAAAAAATAAAAGCAGACTCAAATTGTCTACATCTAGCTTTAGTCCCTGGGTGCTATCCACTCTTGTATTTCTGAAAATCAAGAAAGAGAAATATATCTTTAAGTAGGAGTTTGTTAATGCCTCTTGTTTTATGAAACAAATTGAGCAACCTGTGCCCACCTCCGTAAATCATCTCTCCACCCTCTCTGTGGGTCCGCCTTCCCTTTCTCTCATTGAAATTGCTGGCAAATTCACTGGAGCAAGGAGCAAAGAATGTCTTAACGAAAGGCAAGGAAATGAGCAGGGTGCATTTCAGCTGTTGCATTAAAATCCAATGTGCGTGTTGGGGGTCGGGGGAGACCTTGGGGGTGGACGGATAGTTAGGAGGGGATTGGCAATATATTGCAGCAGACCTGCTTTGCTGCCTTTCTGGAAAAACAATCCAAAAAGTCTTCTTGGACAGTCTCCCGATACCCAGTGCCACCAGGAGAAGCAGCAGGTGAACTGCTCACTTGGTCCGTAACTCAGAGACAACACAGGTTTGTAGCTAAGTCACGATGTTCACATAGAATGCAGGCTTCAAGTTTCCCTGAGTTCAAAGGCGGCCTTCAAAAGTCCAGGTAAGTGCATCTCAAATCCCTCCCACTGCCCTTCCTTCCACCATCCTCTCACACGCGAGCCCGTTCATTCAGTCATTCTTCCTCTTCCTGATCCCTGTGGGTCGGCATTCAGCAAACATTTGTTACATGTCTGTTATGCACTAGGTGCTGTTTCCAACTGCTGAAAAGTTTCTGATTATAAAACAAGTGCTTGTCAAAACACACATCTCCTTCAGGCTATCGTGTCTACTCAGGATGCTCCGTCATCCTGCCACAGTTCACTACCCAATCTTACCTTGCCCTAGTCTCCCATGGTTCAGATCGGCTGGGCTCCTTCTTATTCCTTCAATACGCCAGGACCATGCCCTGTTAAATAAAAAGTCTCCTACCCACTCCACCCACCACCAAGCCACCTTCTCTATCAGATAATCACACCCATGCATCAAGAAGCTCACTGCCACCCGAGCCAGATGGTACCAACGCTGGGCATCATGGCGGATCAGAAAGAATTTCCTTGCATTGGGCCAAAATCTACCTTCCCTACACCATTTACACAACCCCGAACACCGAGATGCTAGTTATCAATGCTGCTGTCAATAAGAATGTTTGGTACTGAAAGAAACATGGCAGCTTTCTCCCACGTAACTCCACATCCAGGATAACTTGCTGAAAAGGTAAGCAAGGGATAATTTTCTTTGTGTGTTTGTTTTCCTCGTTCTTTCTTTTCTTTTCTATATAACTCACATTTAAATTACTTGCTGGGGGAGGAATATAAATGAGGCTCAGTCGGACCTCATGAGTCATCGTTTCAGTGGGAAACAAAACAATCTTGCTTCAAAAAGCAATTTAATTAATTTTGTTATGTGCTGTGGAAATAAGCTTTTAGAGATGATTCAAAACACTTATGTGCAATTGTCTAAAAATAATCAAACAAGGCAAATTCCTGTCTGGGTTTTGTTGGTATGGAAATATTGAAATAACAGGAAGATATTTTAAAATATAAAATAATGTAAAGTTTGTGTTTAACATTAAAGAGGAAAAAAACAAAGTGGAGTTTTAGCTGCGTGTACATCCAAGGTAAACAAAAGCAAACGTGTGGCCCACGGAAGACAAGGTTCAGTTTTAACAGCCCCGTTCTGACCTAGGAGAGGACACACCTTCCATTCCAGCCTTTGAACTTGCCCTTGCTGCATCCCAGTTTTCTATCAAATGAGGATGAATTCTCATTTGATCTCCGGGGTTGAGGGTCAAATGGAAAAGTGGGTGTGAAAGCACTTTGTAAACTGCAAAATCCTGAACCCATAACATAACTTTGTTCCACTTACTCATGAATGACTCTATTTCTTCTGAGTAGAAAATAATACTCTGGGTTATAACTCTTTTAAGCAAAAGCACTGCCTCTGCTTTATTTTCTCACCTCTCTATTACTCGGAAATATGGTGAAACAGTGAGGACATTGAGACTTGCTCCTCACCTCTACACCAAAACTATGTCTGCCCCATCTCCAGTAATGAAACCCAGTTGTCCAAGCCAGAAACCTTGGAGTCCTTCTTGATTCAACTCTTTCCTCCAACACTGAAACCATTGGCTCATCCTTCAAAACATACCCAGAATGCAACCACCTCCACTCCGTGCAACACCTCTGGTCCAAGCCCCCATCATTTCATCCTTTTCCTCCTGGATGGTGACACTAGCCACTGGCCTCCTAAGTGGTCACCCCAGATCCCCTCTTGCCCCTTTCAATCCAATCTTTTTATTTATTTATTTTTTGAGGAAGACTGGCCCTGAGCTAACACCCGTGCCCATCTTCCTCTACTTTATATGTAGGATGCCTGCCACAGCATGGCCTGGCAAGCAGTGCCATGTCCGCACCTGGGATCCGAACCGGCGAAACACGGGCCACTGAAGCAGAACGTGCACCCTTAACCACTGCACCACCAGGCCAGCCCCCAATCTTTCTGTTTTTGAGTTTATACTTGGGGTAGGTACTGTTGCCTATCCGTTTACTGCTCTATCCCTTCCTCGCTCCTAACTGAAGCATTCCTTGGACTCAGGAAATCCAACCACTCCTCCCCTCAGCCCCAGGATGACCATATGACCCACTTCTGACCAGTGGGACTTAAGGCAGAATCTGCTAGGAAGTTTCCGGGAAAGAATATCTTCCCTGTTAAGAAGTGAGAGACAGGTGAGGCAAGCACCCCTCCCCTCACCACCACCCCACTGCAACCTTTGGACACTACCACGTGATACATGATGTTCGGAGCTATGGCAGCCATAGATATGGCAGAGATATGGCAGCCATGCATATCTCTGGAGAACATCCTGGAGCCCCAACATCATCACGCTACTGAGTTAACCAATCCCAGAACCACTTACTTTGGACTCTTTTGTTAAATAGCAGGTGTCAGCAAATTCTTTCTTAAAGGGCCAGGCAGTAGATCCTTTAGGCTTTGTGGCCCTATCTATCCATCTATCTCAACTCAGCTCTGCCCCTGCCGTGCAAGAGCAACCACAGCAAGTACTTAAACAAATGGGCATGGCTGTGTGCCGATAAAACTTTATTTATGGACACTGAAGTTGGAATTTCATATGATTTTCACATATCCCAGAATATTCTTCTTTTGATTTTTCCCAACCACTTAAAAATGTAAAAAAACATTCTCAGCTCATGAGCCATGTAAAACAGGCAACAGGCCAGATTTGGCCCACAACAGGCTGTAGTTTGTCAACCTTTGATGGGATAATGAAAAACCTACCCTTAGACTTCGTTCTTATTCTTTTAGTTGCAGGTAAAAATGACACTAATTGATACAACAGCCTTTTTTGCCTTTTTTTCTACCTTAAATTTTTATTTTGAAATATTTCAAATACACTCAAAAGTACAGAAAATAATCCAACAGGCATCTATGTCCCCACTACGCAGATTTAATAGATGTTAACATTTTACTATACTTGTTTCAGATAACTCTTTTTTTATAATAAATAAAGCTTTACCAAACAACTATAGGCCAAAGGTACCTGATACCCTGAGGTAGTTGCATGCTCCTCTAGGCACCCAGGGTACTTCCGTGCACTCCTGTATCCATAAACAACACGCCCTATTGTTTTGTGTGTTTTTAAACTTTCAATAAATGGCATCACACAGCATCTAGCCCGTTTTCAACTGTCTTTTTCCCCCTCAATATTATCCATGTTGATACGCATAGAGCTGGTTCATTCCCTTTTGCCATTGTGTGAATAAGCAGCAATTCATCCAGCTGGTCCCCAACTAGGGGGAAGTTGGTTGTTATCTTTGGTTTCTCTCATGCCCAAGGAACCTTGCACAAGGGTGTTCACTGCAGCACAGTTTGTGTTGGCAAAATAGTGGACACAAGCAAAGTATCTCATCACTTCTTCCACTGTTGGTAAGGGAGCTTTCTAACAGTACAGGTTTGACCATGTCCTCCTGCTGAAGGTCTTTCCCTGGCTCCCTGTTGCCCAGTCTCCCGCCCCGAGCCCTGTGCTTCTGCCCTTACTCTTTACCCGTGACGATCTGCAGCTCTGCTTCAGCCATATTGAACTCCCTTCCACCTCTGGGCCTGGGGCACATGCTTTTCCTTTGGCCAAGCATGGCACTCACAAGGTCCTCCGTGTCCTGAGCCTGCCACCTCCCCAACCCCAGGCCCTCTTACCTTTTGCCACTCTGACATCAAACCTCCTGCTCTACCCTGAGCCTGACATGCCCTCCTGCCAGCTCCAGCCCCACCCCCACTGCCCTTACCAATCCCTTTGCTTTCCCCACCACAGTTAGGTGTCACCTCACCTATGAACCCCATAGTGACCTTCCCCCAACCCTAGAGGAATTAACTCCTGTGTGCCTCCAGCACACCCCTTGCAGACATTTATTGGAGCACCTCAAAAAAGGGAGTGTCCCTACCTACTTGCCATTTTCCCTCTCGAGGCTGGGAGCTGCTTGCATTCAGGCACCATGTCCTTCATGCCTCTCTTTCCCCCTGGATTTGGCACATGGAAGGTACTCGCTAAATATTTGATGAATTACTATCTGGATGAATGAATAAAAAGTCTGATCTCTACGGCATTAGCCCCCAGAAAAATGAACTCAAGAATTCCGCAGACTGGGATGTGACTGATAGAGTCCAATCTGACTGCCTCTTCCCCATGGATACTTGAAACCAGTGAATCCTGCTGTTTATAGTCTCGGAAGCTTCACTTCAGCTTGATGATTCAACCAATTACTGAATTTTCCTAAGTTTTCTTAAGACTAACTTAAAACTATTCTGAAACATAAACAGCTGGCTCACTTCTTTACTTTTAGTTCAGGCAGGTTTCTTGTGAAAGTACGTAAACTTTTAGAGAGAAAAAAATCCGTATCTACTAGGAAATGAATTTTTAAAAAGGATGACCAGACAGTAACTAGCAACGTAACCAAGGGATAAAAGTGTTAATATTACCTCCAAACGTTGATAATTGGCCCCCTACTCACCAGAAGGATCCATTCTAATGATTACACATTAGTGATTTTATTTCTGCTACTTTGGGGGAAAAGACATTTTTAGTACTTTATCCAAAGCAGAGGTTCATACGTGGTGTTCCATGAAGTTATGACACTAAATTTCTCATGTCTATTATGGAAATCAGTTTTGCTGACTTACAAGCACAACATGAATCTAAAAGCATCTTGTTTACTGAAGACCAAGAAGGGCCACAGAAGGGAAGTTTTTAAATATCTTAAATTTGCCCCCTTTAAATCCCAGAGCTTACACACTGGGACCATTTTGGAAAGCGATGTTTCTAAATATATATATACTTCTTAAGCAGATGGCACAGAATATCATTTAACACGCTCTTGAACACTCAACATTATCCCCAGGAGCTCTGTGATACCGAGGGGACTGGCTTAGGAGTTGGAGAATTGAGGTGCCATCCCAGCTTTTCCATGACTGGCTGTGTGACCTTCAGCAAACTACCTTTCCTTTCCGGGCCTCAAACATCCAATGAAGCATGAGACTAGATGATCGTGGGGTGGTTGCTTCCAGCTATGGGAGCTCTTCATCAAGTTTTCAAGTACACGTAATTTTATATTAGTATTTTACAAAAGGAATATAAGCAGTGACACCCAGTCCCTTCTAGAATTTGGTAGGCTAGAGAAGTGTGGATTAAACACAAATGACAATTGTTATTCTTATTAAACATTGCTATGATATATAATTTAATAAGACAAGGGTATATTGAAATAATAAGCAAACTGTGTCTAGTTACTAGGCCTATTTTTAATGCTCAAACTCCCAGGTATTTTTTCCCCTCTGATGTGCTCACTTGGAAACTGGAAAACAATAATTTCAACACTGTTGTCACTCCAAGTGTCCACTTCTACAAGTGCAGACACATAATTAATATATATCCATAGGGAGATTTGTGTCCACAAACCATGTGTAAAAACTATTCCAGAGTACAAAACAAGCCCCCTAAGCCCCTGGAAATTACAGAGGCAATGACAATTAAGAAGTAATTCGGTGGAAAATTACTTTGTGCGTTCAAAGCCTGAAGTACTGCCAGAAGGGGAGAGGATTGACAAAATAATATGGTCGGGCTAGATTGAATCCACAGGACATATTACAGGAGAGGCCCTTAACTAGCTGGGCAAAGGATGGGCTTGCTCACCAGGTGAAGTTAATAAAAGACTCTTTGACCAAGATTCCCAGGACAAAGCTCTAATTTTCTCAAGAAGAATCTGCTCCAGTGGTGAGTCACTGCCCTTTTACTGGCATTATTCTAATGATATGAGATAGAAGAAAAGGTCACAATTTAGAGCAATGCCATCTTTGGATGACAGAGTGGGTGAGTCACCAAATGAAATTAATGCTGAAGCGTGGTTACCATTTTTGCTGTATATACTCTCCCTTGATACACTCTACGTACAACACATTCAATGAGATATTTCAGGAGAGCTGGTTGCTAGGTTTCAGCCTCATTCAAAGCTCTTCATTTCAGTACAGAAAAGAAATATGGAAAATTTTCAAGATGATACTATTAAATTTACTGTGAGGCAATCAAAGGGCTCAGATGTCTGTATATTGACATGGGCCACTCTAGTGACTGACGTAAAATACAAAAATAAAAGAAAGCCAGAGCTGAAAGAACTTTAGAAATCATCTTAGCCATTCCCCTTACTTTATAGAAGACACTGAGATTCAGAAAGGGAAGTGCCTTGCCTAAGATGACATGTATGGTGGCAAGAAGGGACCAGAACTCAGATCGTCTGTCTCCTTGACCAGTGTGCTTCCCCCAAATCGGGCATCCTTGATTCTTGATTTATATATTTAGTTTGTAGCCTTTTGATCTTACAAAATGTTTCTTATTACTGGCAATGGGAAGCAGCAGCCAAATGACCAAGATGATTTAAAAATTTTTTTTTAAGTTTGTCAGGTTTTTTATTTTTACTAAAATATTTATTATAAAGATGTGCTTTAACACCTCGCCAAAGAAGATATACAAATGGAAAATAAACACATGAAAACCTCAAAATCACAAGTCATTAGGGAACTGCAAATGAAAACGACGACGAGACCCACTGCACACCTAATAGAATGGCCAAAATCCGAAACGCTGACAGCACCAAATGCTGTCGAGGATGTGGGGCGGCAGCAGCTCCTAGTCACTGCTGATGGGAAGGCAAAAGGGGACAGACACTTTGGAAGACGTTTTGGCAGTCACTTACAAAACCAAACATACTCTTACCACACCACCATACGGCAATCATGCTCCTTGGTATTTACCCAAACGAGTTGAAAATTTATGTCCACACAAAACCTGCACACAGATATTTATAGCAGCTTTATTCATAATTGCCAAAACTTGTAAGCAATCAACACGTCCTTCAATAGGTGAGTGGACAAACTGTACATCCAGACAATGAAATATTATTTATCATTAAAGAGAAATGAGCTGTCAAGCCATAAAAAGACACGGAAGAACCTTAAGGGCATAGGACCAAGTGAACAAAGCCAATCTGAAAAGGCTACCTACTGTATGAGTCCAACTATACGAACATTCTGGAAAAGGCAAAGGATGGAGCCAATCAAAAGATCAGTGGTTGCCAGGGGTTGTGAGGGGAGGGCGCAACAGGCAGATCACAGGGGATTTTTAGGGCAGTGAAACGCCTCTGGATGATGCTCTAACGATGGACACAGGTCATTATACATTTGTCTAAACCCATAGAATGTAGACCACCAAGTGACAACCATAGTGTAAACGATGGGCATTCGGGCATAGGCTGTGTCAATGTAGCTTCATCGATTGTAACATGTCCCACTCTGGTGGAGGATGTCGATAACAGGGGAGGCGACGCATGTGTAGGGGCAGGGGGTAAGTGGGAAATCTCTATACTTTCCACTCAATTTTGCTGTGAACTTAAAATTTCTCTAAAAAATAAAGTCTATTAAAAATTTTGGTGTGCTTTCATTTAGAATCTTTTACAACTCGAAGATTTTGAAATATGAACTTTAACACAGACTATTGGGCCAGTTTACAAGGGACAGTCATAGATTCTCAGAAAATCCACCAAACATTCTTTAGAACATGAAAGACAATAACTTTACCCCAAGGAAGTTGATACTTAGTACAGAGAGATCTCTCTAAGCACCAAAATTCACATTGCATATTCATAAGGAAAATAATTAAATATTCAATACACCGATGCTTATTTTGTTAAAATAATTACATGCATTTTAACATGTGTTCAGGGTTCAGGAAACTTCTTCCATGAGTTCAATGTGAGAGTTAACACATCTGATGTTTCTGGTTAGAGGAGTCCCGCTGAAGCAGCCACCCCAAAGGTCAATACTAAACCTCTAGGATTGGGAACAATCATAGGTTATCTGAGGGCTATTATAAGGAGGAGACTGATCATTATTAGTAAAATCAAAGCTAAATGAAACAGATAACCACAACATAAAAATTATCACTTGTTATTATGGAATTGCTACACATTAAACTTTTAAAACCCATTGCATTAACAGAAAGAATACATACCTTCTAGAATGAAAACTACATCTAATTTTTGATATATGAAGAACCACGTGTCCAAATGAAATCGAACATGAATAATGTGCATTCTGTAGAAAGCATTTGTGTTGAGGGCATATATGGGGCCAAGTTCAGGAGGTTGCCCTGCTGCCCAGCTGCCTCAGGGGCTCAAGGAAACAGAAAGCATTTTTAATGTCAAACTCAATAGAAAGAATTCTAAAAAGGGGCATAATATGGAATGACACTCATTCACTCAACACACGCACTGGACACCTATTCTGTGCCAGGCACAGGGCAGGGCACTAGGCATACAGAGTGTGAGCAAACTTGGCTGATGTGATACCTGCATGGAAACGCATGGACCGCTAGAGCTTGCCCAGTCAGAGATTGGGAGTGGGGGTCAGGTCAGTTGAGAACTGAATCATGAGGCTGGAACTCTCTCGAGCACACCATTGGGCTATTGGTATTTTGAGGAGTTGGTGACCTAGCCAGAGAACTGGGTCATGGCTGTTTCCCTCCATGTTGAAAGCCAGAGTGCTTCTCCCATCACACCACTGTGACTTCCTCCTGAGCTTCCTTCTCCCACTTTTAAGAGCCTGTACTAGTTTCTTGAGGCAGCCATAACAGATTACTACACACTTGGTGGTTCAAAACAGTGGAAATTTCTTCTCTCACAGTGCTGGAAGTCAGAAATCCAAAGTTAAGGCAGTAGTAGGGCTATGCTTCCCCCAGAGGCTCTACGGGAGGATCCTTTCTCTCCTCTTTCAGCTTCTGGTGGCCCCAGGATTCCTTGGCTTGTGGTCTCATCTCTCCAGTTGTTTAAGCCACCCAGTCTGTGGTACTTTGTTATGGCAGCCGGAGCTGACTAACACAGTCATCTAAAACAGGGAGCTACTCTCCCACCATATTCACAGGTTCCACCCATATTCAAGTGGGGGAGTAAATAGGCATGTGCGGTATACCAGGCAGAGGGACTCTTGAGGCTATCTTAGAATTCTGCCTGCCACAGGTGGCAATCCCCGCCAGACACTTTTGCCAAGTCAGTTGGAAAAACTGGTTTAACATGTTTTGTTTGTTCCATTTTACTGAGCTTTCTGTTCTTTCCCACTCAACTTTTAATCTTAATTCTACTCGGTCCAAGGTGGGTTGGGAGAGAAGAATGAGCAAAGAGTGGAGGCAGAGGACTGTGTCTCTAGCTAGAAGGGGTAGAAATACCAGAGAAAAAAAGGCATACTGCCCTCGGTCTGTCCTACATACAACTTTAAATGAGGAAATGGAATATAGAAATGTGAACAGACTTCATTTTTCACAGCCCCAAAACATTATCATTTTCTATTGTGAATATTTTTAAAACAACAAAATCTGGCTATGCAATATACACTTTTCTTTAAAATACGTATTTCTATGGTTTACATATAGCTGAGAAAATCAGATTCTATCTCTACTCTAATTCTTTCTGTTATGTGCATGTTAACAGGCCAGAGCCAAACTTGAGAACGGTGCTGATAAATGCAGAATCACACAGCAGGGCACTGGCGAGTGTTCCCAACCCTGGTGTCAGGCTGCCTCTCGCCACTATTGTCTGTGGGACATGTCTTAAGCAGGATCCCGACTGAAGGATTCCAAATGCTATGTTCTTCAAGCCCTCGTTACATAGGAAAACCCTGGGCCCATGTCCACGAAGAGCACCCCCAGCTACACTGCTGCCGTGCTGTGCACAGGCATAGGGCACACCTCCCAGCTGTACCTGTGTTCCCGAAGAACCACAGATGCCAGGGCGAAGGTGGGCATCGGTTGAGTTGAGCAGAGTAGAGTCCTGGGAACAAAGAGCCACAGATACTGATGGGAGAGAGAATTTGATGACCCTTCAACTGTTTCAGTCTGCTTCCTGAGGCAGAGCTGACAAAATTTGGTACAGAGAGACTGTGTTGGTACCTTGCACTGACTCGGGGTGGAGCCCTCACACATCTAGCTGTAAGGTCCTCCGGAGGATGGCCCCGACCCAGGCCCTACCCTGTCCTGACACTGACATTTGTTCCCTGCTCCAAAGTGCACGCCTCTCATCTCTCTATTCATATCTATGTCTATATCTATATCCATATCTATCCACAGTTACATATATATGTACATACTGTGTGCTGCCTCACTCATTTAACAAGTCTGTTGAGCCATGCAGTGAACATCGCTGGAAGCCTCACCAGCATCAAACGCATCCCTCAGGGGTGGGCACTGAGTGGCCTAAATTAACCAGTATAATCCTCAAGTGATTGATTTGGGACTGGGTATTTGTCCAGGCATAAACCCACGAATGCTTGGCATTGCCTGGCCAAAGTGATTGTTTCACAGCTGGGCACGTAACCTGAGTTAGTCCAGAGTAAAGCCCGGGGGTGCGGGATGGTGTTCAGTGGTTGGATGACTGTCTGTGGTATACTGATGAAGGCCCGGAATGACTGCAGCCATTTTGTCATCACGAGAGAGGAAAGCCTGAAGATGTCACCAACCCACCGAGGACATGCAGAGAGAATGGCAGGGAAACGGAGTAGGAATGCTAAGTATATTGTGTCAATGGACTAGGCCCATCTCTGGCCTTTTCCGTTGTTTGACCTTCCAGTTTGACCTTCATTTGCTGTTACTTGCCGTTGACCAAGAACATCCTTACTAAAACAGGTGCTAGGTGCTGGGGATTCGGTGGCAAGTCAGACAGTGCTTACCCTCCTGAGCTTACATTTTAGTGGAGGAATGTAAATAATAAGCAAATAAACAAGATAATTTCATCCAACGTCCTGTGCTGCTAAAGCAATGGAGGGCTTGCGACTTTTGATTAGGCGGTCAGGGGAGGGCTCTCTGGGGAGGCGACATGACAGTCGAGATCTGAAAGGTGAAAGAGAGCCAGCCCTGGAAAGATCTGGGGGAGAGGGTAGCAGGCAGAGGGAAGAGCCAGTGCAAAGCTGTGGGGTGGGAGCGAGCGCGGGAGGTTTGGGAAACAGAAGTCCCACAGGTTAGCGAATGTTGAGCAAGCGGGAGCGAATGAAATGACTCTAAGTGGCCTCACTTGTAGGCTGCGCGTGGAATCTGCATCTTACTGAGTGAGACTGGGAGCTACTCAGAGGATGCTGAGCAGAGATATGGCATGCCTGACCAAATATTTTTAAAGGAACCTCCTAGCTGCTTTGTGGCAAAATGACTACAGGAGCAAGAGCAGCAGAGAGCAGTTAGAGGCACCAGGCAAGGAGTGAAGCTGGCCTAGACCAGGTGGTGGCAGTGAGGATGGCGGGAAGTGGACAGATACAGGGAGTGTAATTTCTAACACCCATTCCCCCAGGGGAGGCGGATGCTCCTTTGCAGGAACCCGTCAACTGCTCTCCACCCAAATCCTGTATTTTCTCCAAAGGTTAACCTAAATGCATCTTTAACGGGCAAGGCAGCAGGGTGTCTGTGAAACAAAGTGGAAAGATGAAAGCAGTGAGCAGAAAAATATTTGGGGGCAGAGGAGTCATGATATTAATAGAGCAGAGATGTTGAGGAAACCATTTCCAGTTTTCTCCATTACTTCCTTTACTTTTGAAAGCAGATTCATTTAGACTGCTGTTAGGTTTTCCCTCTCTCCAAAGACCACAGCAGTGAGTATGCCAAATAATGGGAAGGCATCAGTGGAGCAGCAGTGGCCATTTCTCAGCATGCCTAAGCTGTTTCTAAGTGAGCTATCCCCTGTACTACAGTTTCCATTTAATATAATTCACTAACAGTGAAGCACAGTTGATATGGATGGTCAGGACCCCAGTAAAGCCCTCCTGATGTTCAACTGAACCTTCCATATAGCATTAGACAGGATTCTACCCTTGCCTAACAAAATGCCTGCTATTTCAGGCCTGCTTCATACAAACATATTCAAGTCCAGCGTTAAAAAGGTACATACACAATTCTCAATCTCTAGCAGCAGTTCTCAAATCGGCAGCATCAGGGCATGGCCTGTTACAAACACAGGCCCCACCCCCGGAGGTTCTGACTCAGTAGGTTTGGGTTGGGTCTGGGCAGTAAATCCTACAAGGTGATTC
This sequence comes from Equus asinus, assembly GCF_041296235.1. Lineage (NCBI taxonomy): Eukaryota > Metazoa > Chordata > Mammalia > Perissodactyla > Equidae > Equus > Equus asinus. The sequence goes on along the minus strand of NC_091820.1, from coordinate 136,779,360 downwards.
TGGTGGCTTCTGCAATGCAACTACCTTTGTCCTGAGTTCCCAAGACACCTTATAATCTGTAGCTTTGTAAATAAATATAATTGTATATGTTCTGTATATTTTGATATCAAGATGATGCAAATCTTCTTTGGAAGTGGATAGTATTTATTAATAAGAACTAGCTGGAGCCCTCAGGAGCACTGAAAAGAGCTGGAGTGAGTAGAATCAAAAGGTGGCTAGAGGACAGAGAACCCTGGGCAATGGCAAGAGGGGGTGGCATGCTGGACACAGCCAGGAAGTGATTGTCCCCATCTTTAATTAAGCAGCCATAAGTATTTCTCAACTCCACTCCTTCAGCAGTCTTTGACACCCATTCACCCCAAATGACATTTTTTTTAAAGCCACAGGGCAATGAGCTGTTTTCCCCACTGCCACACCAATGCTGACGGCCCCGGTGCAGACAGAGTAGAACCGGCCCTTCCTGTCTCAGGACCCCTCGCGGCCCCCGAGCAGTTTGAGCATCTCTGGTCTACACTTACTGCGTAGAAGCTTACCCTCGACAGTTCCGCACATACTCTATACAGTACAAATAGAGAGGCAAACAAACGTAAAAGAATGAAGAGGTTAGGGGCTGGCCCCGTGGCCGAGTGGTTAAGTTCGCGCGCTCCGCTGCAGGCGGCCCAGTGTTTCGTTGGTTCGAATCCTGGGCGCGGACATGGCACTGCTCTTCAGACCACGCTGAGGCAGCGTCCCACATGCCACAACTAGAAGAACCCACAACGAAGAATACAAAACTATGTACCAGGGGGCTTTGGGGAGAAAAAGGAAAAAATAAAATCTTAAAAAAAAAAAAAAAAAAGAATGAAGAGGTTAATAAACTCACTACTAATTGAATCAGGACACATCAAAGTGGCATTACAAACACTTTTTTAATGACAACAGATGTAAATTTATACAAATTACAGGCTAGAATATAACGAATACAAAATCCATCCAGATAACAGTTAGAAAAGCATCACTTACAAAAGTAAATCAGATTCAAGTGGCTAACGAACTCAAGCCCCCCATTTTGATAATTACACACAGCTTTCAACGTGGCGCATCTAAACCCTGCCTAGTCAGGGCACTATTCACGACTATGGCATAGCCAATGACTCTAGTGATTTAAAGACTCTACCACTTTTAGCATCAATGTCAAGAGACATCTCGTAACAGGTTCACTATGCAAAACTCAAACGAGAATATGTGAACGTTCTTTGCAAACTGTAAGGTGCTGTGCAGATGTTGTTAGCTATTGCTATTATTACTGTTCAGTGAGATTTCACTGAACTTGTGAAAAAGGAAGACTAGTCTGTGTAACTGACAAATATGACTTATAGGACATCTTAAAAGGAACAGATATTACTTTCAAGTACACGTAGCAACAAAACAAGCAAGGAAAGCGTGGCCAGGTGTGAAGGTAAGTTGAGGAATTCCAGACTGTTTTAATGAATACATAAAGAATTAAGCTAGTCATAGATTACATGTCATATTTATCATTAGGTTTCCAGGTCCCTGAAAAGAATTGTTCTCAGGTGACCCTTCCCCCTGAAAAAAGGAAAAAGAAATCTTGTCAAGTCATTAATATGCTGCTTCAGCCTAGCTCTTGCAAAAAGTAGCGTCAACCTAAGAGGAGGGTCTGAATTAATAAGGTTGTACTACTCTGGCGGAGGACACAGAGCCCTTGACTGCAGAGATATCTGCTACTGTCCTAAGACAAGGGACAAATTCCGCGCCGCAGTTGAACCAGTTATAAAATGGGCCTAACGGTCTACAACTTCACTTGAGCATAAATAAAATAAACCTGAACTTGGCTAGAGACAAGAAATACACACTAGATACACTGAGAACAGGAGTGAAATCGTGTTTCACATCCTCTCAGCTTGTCCTCCTTTGGGTATGCCTTATTGAACTGTTTGTACTGGCCTCCTCAGGTACTCTAGCTGTATATATAAAATTTCTATGAAAATGGAAAATAAACACCAAACAAGGCAACGAGGTGCCTCTTTTGGCAACTGATGAGACTTTTATGATGAAAAGTCTAATTATTACAATGTAGTTCTGTTAGATTCTCATGAAACAGATTTTTTTTAATGGAAAGTAAATTTCTTCAGTAACAACTCAAAACTGAATTCTGCTGTTACACGTGAGATGGTATCCACATGAAGAGCTAATGACATCAGATGCATTCTTCAGATGCATTCTACAGCACCCTGCTCATTTTTTAGCACAATGGGGGAAAGATTATATTCTGGGGGGCAAAATGAGAGGTGAGGTGAGGAAGGCAATGTGTTAGCTCAGTAGCTTGTACTGGCACTTCAAGTTACACTTCCTAATTGAGGTTATTCTCACAACCAGTTTCCAAACAATAGCAAACATACTCCTACCTTCAAACATCTATAAGGGCTCCATTGTAGCTTTCCTTTCCACACATCCTGAAGTATGGACATTGTGCAAGAGGAGACCAGTGAGACACCTTGAAAAATAAATCTCTATGTGAGATATCGTATGTTATTTCAACAGCAGCAAACTGGTGAGTTAACAGTTAAAACCCCAGGAAAAAATTAACTGGTTTGCAAACAAGCCTATATGGTAATAATCCTAAATCTCAACCCTAGCATCCGATTCTAACTTTCAAACACGGGATACTTTTTCCAAAAGGAAATTATAACTGATTCGCATGAATCCCTGGTTTAAATACTCGCAGAAAAATACCCATATTATCTACTCAGCAAATGTCTAAAATCAAACAAAGTAATCTAACACCAGATACTAATAGTTTACAAATAGCATAAGATCCCAAAAGTACAAGAAAAACCTTGGCATTGTAGAAAAAGAAATTAGGTGGACAATTCTAAGTATGACAAGGCATCTAAAGCAGGGGATCATCCAGAAATCTACCACGCAGTACCCCAGACTCAAACTGGAGTATTCTACAATTTTATATTAAATCTGTACAATTTTAACTAAAACTGTAGGTTTTTTAAAAGAAATACTTTACATTTAGAATAACTGCTTAAACAAGACACTTAAACTGTAGGCAACAACTAATATAAGAGTAAAATATAGTCCTACGATAATCATCTTTGATTTTTTTCTCAACAATTAAATAAACACGAATGCCTACTTGGCTTTTTCATCCCTAAGCATGTCTCTATTCCTTTAGCACAGTTCCACAACATGACAAATAGGGGGGAACAAACAAATGAGCAATGGCAAACACAGCAAGGGCCTTTGCATTAGGAATTCTCAGTAACAGGACATCTGATCAATGAGTTATCTAGGTAAAAGAATGAAGGTAGGATATGCTTTTGTAGAAAATGGTCAATAATCACCCACCTGAAAAAATGCAAATAGCTGTCAGGTAAAGTTGCCAGAATTTGAACATAAATTAAACTTTTAGTGCATATATGAACAAGCATTAAGAAATGCACACAGGACGTAAACCAAAACAGTAGTTATCTCCAGGTGGCAACATTACAGGGAATTTAAATTTTCTTCCTGTTTTAATATATATTTTTCCAGGTGTGTTTTTAGACTGCACAGAAGTAGTACCAAGTGGCTGGAAAGAACACAGACTAAGGATACTAAATAAAAATCACAGGGTCTTTTTCTATCAAAAAGGACCTCAAGGATTACCTAATTATATATATCTGGGATATAATAGCTCTGATTAAAAAGACTAGACTAGAAATCCCAAGAATACTTCCTGGGTGATAAAAATAAGCTATTTTCAGGATTGTTTACACTCCCTAAGTAAGCAAAAATGAACACTTAAATGCAAATTCCTATCATGTACATTATTAAAAAAGTAGGAAAAAACAAATTTAAAGGGAGTGTACACAAGCCTTGTAATTAAAGCATAACTTCATCGTTGAATGACAGAGCAAAGCAGATCATTAAAGAGTTGGTCTGAAAGCACAAGGCCAGCCTGCAAGGAGCCTTTAGGGAGCAGGCCAAGTGCCCAGGCAGCTAGCTCTTTGCTTTGCTATCTAGATGCTTCAACAAACCAGTCTTTTTATATGAATGAGTGTAATTCAGCCTAGTTTTCCCATGAAACAATGTAATGAAAGATTCCTATTGACGAGGGATTACACTTCAAGCAAAATTTCTCAGTGACATTCAGATTAATTCCAGGGTCCACATTTTAAACAATTTCCCACAGGAATTTACAAGCCAAAATCCAATGACTTGGTATCCAAGAGTTAGGGAAAGTGTTCCAGAGAAAAATAAAGTTGAGATTTGCTTCACTGTGTACATCTTAATATATCAAGAGGAATAAAACTGAAAACCAACCAAAAGACAAAATGCTCTAAAACATTTTTTAAGATAAACACATTCTTCCCAGAATAACGTGTAACTAATTTAACATACTTATTGGTAACTAATTCAACTTTTCCAAATTCTCATTTGCAAATGAGAGGCTTCATTCATACAGTTAAAATTGACGATACAAACCATTACATTAGAAGGACCAAGATTTACACTAGTCAAACATGACTCTCAAGGATGACTCTAGAGGTTCTTCAACTCTATTGAAATCATCAGCATCCCAGACGGATCTGTCATCTTTAAAAACCAACTTAATGCTCTCAAAAGGTGATGTTCACTTTAATCCTGTTTTCCTTCACGCCACTGTCGTGAGCCTTCATTCCAGGCCACATAAACAAAGAGGGCCAGCACCACGTGGACGGCGACCACTGCAACAATAGCTGCATAGAAATAGCTGTCCCTATTGGACATCCCAAAGGCTCCTATCAAAAGAAAACAAGTTTCCATTTTAATCCAAAATTCATCAAAGTACAAAAAACAAAGCAAACTAATTTTTATGAGCTATCCATTTAACTAGTCAGGCAATTAAAAAGAGTGGTGATAGATCAAGAATTCAGTTAAAGATCTGAATATCTTCTATACACAAAGCATATTATTTTCAATGAAAACCATAATTATGACTTCATCTCAGGACTTCGACATAAAACAGGGGACTTTATTTTCTCTTCCTTTCAATGTCTGCGACAAAGGGTACCTTCCCCCAAATCCCTCCTCCCATGTCAGCCAACTCCAAAGGGATAGTAAAAGAATGGATGCACAAACTATTTCACAGAAAACCATGCATGCGCATGGTGGCAAGCTGAAGTAACTTGAGTGACGGAAAAGCTCATTTCATGAAGTAAGACTCATTATGAACATGATTTTTGAAAAGCCAAACAGAGAAGCAAAATTAAGAATACCCAGTTTACAGATATAAAGACGTCATAAAAGCATAGAATCTTAAATACAGTAAAGGGGAAAATGTCTCGTTTTTATGGTTTAGGATTACCTTCAAAAATGTAAGATTTAGTTGTGAAATATAAGCCAATAGGTACAGTGATCATTAAAGCTGTGAAGAAGAGCAGCGTCTTCAGGGTAGATGCTAACGAACTTTCACTTCTGGAATAAAGCAAACAGAGAGAAAATCAGAACCTGCACAGCCATTTCCAGCCATCCTTGCATTCATAAATGCCATAAATACCCAGAGAAGGTGCTGGAAATCCTGCCCCCGCCTTGGAAGCCGCAGCCGAGCAGAGTCGGGGACTCAAAATTGGAAGGGCCATGGGACCTAGCTGCAGGTTCACTTGCAAGAGACTGTCATTCAGAATCAGTGTGAGGGGAAGCGTCGAAGTGTGAAAGTGGTGTGTCACTTCCAAGTGCTCTTCGAAGGTACACGGTAATTCCCGAACTACAGTGGAGGCAGCAGGAGAGAAGACGCACGAAAACAAGTGAGGAGTGCTCCTTCAAAGCATCCTCTCCAGGGCCAGTTGAATACATACAAACAAGGAAGGAGACCCTCCAAAGAAAGAGCAGCCTACAACCACCTGGATGCAGCTGAAGGAAACGTACTCAAATTTCTTGATTAAACAGCTATAGTACAACTTAGATGGCCTTCATGTAACATGGATGCACTAAAAGTTTGATGTTAAAACACTCTATTCAGTGAATTCTATCTGTCCACAGACTATTTTAAAACCAAGGAAATATTCCAGTGGAAAAAGTTTTGTTCCAGAATATAACTATTCTTAAAAATGCAATCAAGATTTTAAAATTATATAAACAAAAACAAGTCTGATAAACTGCTACTTAAAACATTAACAATATAAAGATTAATATAATAGCACAAACAAAACTGGGTAACACAAAAATGTCCAAGAACAGGAAAATGATTTCACCAATACATGGAAATGTTAAAAAGAATTTTGATGATTACTCAGAAAATATTCATATGACAAAAGAACAAGGCAGATCACAATGAATTATGTACATCAGGGGCCTTCAAAATAAGGCCTGAGGGCCTACCACCTATTTCCCTAAATCGTATACTTGGCACACAGCCACACCTGTTCGTTTCCGTAGCCTCTAAGACTGCTTTGGAGCTACAAAGGCAGAGCTGAGTAGTGGTGCCAGACCACATGGCCCTCAAAATCTAAAATATTTATGATCTGGCCCTTTAGAGAAAACTCTGCCAACCCCTGATGGATACTATTCCAATTATGTTAAAAATGTGTGCATGTGAAAAAGGCCTCCGGATTAACATAGAAAAATAAAGTTTTCCCCCCGTTTTCAAAATATTCCTTAATGCTATTTTGCTGACTTTTCAATAAGTAGATATATGTCAGCATTTGTCCTACGCATTGTCACAAAAAAGCAACATTACTGAAAGTGAAGCTGTCACACACTTCCAGCAACCCTGGACACAGACATACCTCATACATTATAAAAGCGGAAGGCCCTATAGCTCTAATCATTTAGTTTAAAGACCTTTTTTTTCCCTTAAATCTAACCATCCTCAGACTTACCTCAATGCACTTCTAACTTTATGCTCATAGGAAACACTTGAACTTAATTCTCCTTCTGGTAATCCTCAGCTAGAGGCTCTGGTTTTTATCTGTATCTTTAGGAAGGAGACACCTCAGCCTTCATGGTCCCCCCCCCCCCCCCGCCAGGCACCTTTCTAGTCTCTCCTCAGGCACCTTTCCTGATTACACCACCTGGACCAATTCACTGCTCTGGGATCCAATCACCCAATCACGCATAGTTCGTACCTGTTATTACAGCACTTAATGTGACAGCTTGCTTCCTAGATAGTCTTGCACATTTCTCTGTATCCCTAGAAAATCCAGGCAAAGGAGTGCTTGTAACTGTGTATACAATTAGCGGAGAGGTTTCTGGGAGCCCAGAAAGGAAGGGAACATCTCAAGTTGTTATCAATGGTCTACAAACTTTTTTGACTGCGCAATCCATCAGTAGATAAAAGTTTTGAGTACATACCCTCATATGGGCATATTGATTTTTAAAATAAATTATATATACACATTACTGATACAGTCTTTAAAATATAAAACATACACAAAAACAGATACTAAAAAGGATAAGGTTAAAAATAAATTTATGTAGACATTCTAATATTTTCGATGGAGCATTTCTTAACATATCCCACTTTGGTGAGCACTGAGCTATACAATTCTCCTCTAATACACATAAGCTCTCTTAAACTGTTTCCTAGTAGTAAATTTTGGAGGAGTTCATTGTGTAATCTTCACGAAGAATATGAGTGTCTGCAGTAATTCTATAAAAAATACAAAAAGTCAGTATTTGGCCACTTCTTTTGTGGAGCCCAACAAAAAACTTGATCTTCAGGGTGTTTCTATGGTGAGTTCAAGCATGCGTTTTAGGTATGCAAAGTTCAGATGATCTAACTTGATAAAGAAACAAAGAATGAGAATCTACAGAAAGGGAAGGTTAACTGGTTCTCTTCTTTAGAGTGTCTCTCTTGAATAGTTATCTGGCCTGGCTTTGAGAAAAGTTTATTATTGAAAAGATGATAGAATACTAAAAATGTTTTAAAGCAAACAAAATCACTTACAATCTCACCACCCAAAACCAATCTTTTTTTTTTTTCTGCATGTTAATTTCTAGCACCACACACTCTAAAAAGGGCAAATCTTAACAATTTGTAGCTTATTTTCAACTCCTTCTCACTTCTCTCTTTACTTTCAACTCCAAAAGTCTGACTTGTATTCTGGATTGTGACCTCACAAATATTGGACTAAGTATAAAGTTAAGCATGCAAACTTTTGAAAACTAGTAAACTCCCTTTAGTGTTCATAGGACATTTTTTCCTTGGCTTCCAGCCACAGCCCACTGCAGCTGGCAATTCTGCTGGCACAGGTCAGCTTGGGTATATAACCGGTAATTTATTCCAAAACAAAGCAACTGATGTCATTCAATTGATTTCTTCTGTGTGTCTCTGATTGGATGTTACTGAGACTTGTTAGAAATGAAGAACCGAAAAGTCCAAATTAAAGTCAGCCTCACACAAAAGGAAGAATTCAGGATGAATCTCATCGTGCCCCAACTCTAAAACCACCTAGAGTTTACCCACTTCATGTAAACTTCTGCAGCAAACACTAAGCAGATAGAGCTTACCGCCATTCCCTATTACGACAAACACGACTTCCACAGCAGGTAGATCTCACTGCAAATTCCATTAGGAAACACTAGAATCAGTCTAGGAGAGCTATATTGTATTCTAAGTGTACTTAACAGATATATCTGTTCATACCCTCACTAGTAACCTGTCATAAAAAAACACCTACACTGACCTTGTGAGACAGTGAAAGAGATCACGAGCTTCGGTCAAATGCCAGCTTCAACAGTTACTCATTGTGTGGCCTAACTGTGTGATCTAGGGCAAGCCACTTATCCTAAGTCAACTTCATCTGCTTTAAAATCAGGAAACTAAGCAGTTTCTTAATTCTGATAACGTATGTAATAAAGCACCTAAGTGGAGCCTGACACACAGTAGGTCATCATTAAATGGTAGCCAAATCCCTCTCCACCCTCTTGCCCACCGAGGCATCACTGCCTAGGCTATTCGGCCAGGACCACCTGCTCTCTCCTCATATTCCTTTTACTCAGCCCCCAGCCCCCGTCCTACTGACTCCCCAAGTGAGGCATTCTCAAACCAAGGACAGCCCCTACGCCCTTCCATTCGTTCATTCACACAGCAAGCATTTATTAAGCCCCGATGAAGCAGGCCCTGTAGGGCAGACGGAGATAGAGAAAGCCAGGTTCCTGTCCTCCGGGAGCTCACCCTGCAGCGGGGAGAGAGACTGCAAACAGCAAGATCGCAATACAGACAACCGCAAAAGGAAGTGGCAGGGCAGAAGCCTGAGCTGAAGGCCTGCCGACCCATCATCCCGCATGACCTCGGGTCACTTGTTCCCGAGCGAAGGGTCGGGGGCTGGGCGTGCAGACGCTGCAGGCCCCAACCTGCTCCCCCTCTCCCCTACCCCGGAGGCCAGCACCAGGGTCCAGACCTCACGCCCACCGCAGGCCAGCCTGTGCGGTTCGGGCCTTCCCTCACGCCCCGCTCGAGGCCCAGGGCAGCTCGCCTCGCGGCGGGGCCCCCTGCCCGGCCCGGGCCCCGCTCGGGACTACCTGAAGTCGGGCGGCTGCAGAGCATTCAGCGCCGCTTTATCAAGGCGCTCCATGGTGTAGCCGCGCCCGCAGTAGCGGCCAGGCGGCGGTCTGGGCTCGGCGGCCACACTCAGGTGGCTCGGCGGGCGACCGGGCGAGGAGGGCCGCGCCGGAAGAGCCGGCGAGCGCCGGGCGGCGGGACGCAGCGCGCAGGCGCGGCGCGCCGCGGTGACGCCAGGCCGTGGCGGGCGCAGGCGCGGACGCGGGCGCTCACGTGACTTACCGGCCGGGGCTCCGCGGTGTGCGGCCGGCCAAGAGCGGCCTGCGCTCGAGCAGCAGGCCGGGCGAGTAGCCCAGCCACTCCACGTTGAGCCGGGACTTGCCTCGCAGCATGGTTGTCCGGGGCGGGCGGCGAGGCCGCCGCCCCCTGAGCCCGCGCGAGCACCTCTCGCTCCCGTCCCGGCCGCTGTCGCCGAGCTGCCGTTGCGAGGCGACCAGAGCAGATGAGCCGCGAGGAAGGACGACCCGGCGGACGACTGTGGTGCTAGGCAACCAAGCAGTTTCCGACGACAACAACAACACAAAAAAGCAGTGCACATTATTCTCCAGCCCCTGAGCAAACGCCTCATTAATTATTGCCCGCGCTGGAAGTCCGGCCGTGGGAAGCTGGGAGGAGTTAGTTGAACACTCACCCAAGTCGGTCAAACTAGAGAATGTCAGAGCTGAAAGAGCACTTGCTGAGAGTGACTGTTCCAGGCCCGACGCTGGTGACCCCAACTTCCACTTGAAGTTAAAAACATTTTGCAGCTGCTCAGAAAGCCGCCAATGAGACAACCAGGACTCAAATAGTAAGGGACAGATGGGCGTCCCGGGCCTGCGCAACCCGAGAGAGGTATAAACGAAAAGGGTGCGTAAGCCTAGGGTCAGGCTTGACAAAATTAGGTTGCCACTGGCTGCTAATAAGAGGACAGCCCTTACATGGTAAACGCCTGGAAAGGGCCGCTGACCACACATCTATTTTCTGCACCACATGGACACAGAGACTACGTCTGAAATCATTAAACCAGCAGCTTAGAGCCGTGTTAAGGGCCGTGGACTGGGCAGCGGGAAGCCCGGGCTCGAGTTCTAACTTAATAATCCGTCTCTGGGCCTCATCTAGACCCTTAGGGGTTTGAGAACCACCTAATGCCAGAACTAGGGCAAAATTAGAGACAATTTAGCTCTGAGGTTGGCAAACTGCGGCCGGCGGGCCAAATACATACAAGCCCTGCCCGCTGCCTGTTTTTCTACAGCCTGTGAGTTAAGAATGGTTTTTCCAGTTTTAAATGGTTGAAAAAATCAAAAGGATAGTATTTCACCACACATGAAAATTATATAAAATTCAGATTTGTGTCCGTAAACAAAATGTTATTGGAACTCAGCCATGCTCATTCATTTGTATTGTCTGTGACTACTTTAACACTGCAATGGCAGCACTGTGTAGCTGTGACAGAGACTGTATGGTCCACAGAGCCTAAAATGTTTACTCTCTGGCCCTTTACCCGGATACGATAAAGCCCACGATGTGCCAGGGGATGCCAGACCCTAGGCTGACCCTGCACCAGGCTGGGCAAGTGGTGGGGCCTGTGACACCGCCCCAGTGCCTGCTTTCACTTTGCCGGAAGGTCCATGGGCTCTACTTAGTGCACTGTAGGTCTCAGCTTCTAGGCTCAAGATCCTGTAGAGCCAGGTGGGTGAGAAGAGTCGTCAGCCACGGACCACGAGCGTTCCCTGACCCCATTAGCAAGTCCCTTCAGTAGCTCTAGATCCCAGCTTACCTATTCAGCAACAGAGCTGGAAGAGGTAACCTGACATAAATTTTAGGGAAATGGATTGAGATTCATGAGACAAGGGGCACTGTGAGGCCTCCACTCAACTCCAAAATTTTCCTTAGCCTCAGTTTTGCCACCTATGAACTGGGGATGATATATAAATTATAGGAATTGTGAATAAACTCTGGAAAGACACATGCTGTAGGGCAATGGTAGTGGCCGGAGGCCAATGTGAATGAGAGAGTGGAAAGAGGCAGGATTCAAGGAAAACTTCACATCCTTGAGTAAAACTTGCATATCATTAATAAGTGTATGTTAAATAAATTAGTTAATTTTCTGTTGCAAGAGACGTCAAAAAATAAACAAACAAAAACTCCTTGCATTTCATTGCCCAGGAGGTCCTGACAGAGGTGGTTTTGGCTAAAATAACCCCCAGCCAAAATCCCTTAGTTACTATTTTTCTAGAAATGGAACTAAGTTTTTTCACAAGAGGGCATATTTTACCAAGTTGTATTCTTAGAAAAAAAAATACATCGTGCCCCACATTTTAAAGAAGCCAGACTTACCATCTTTCTCTCTTTTTTTTTTCTTTCTTTTTTTTTTTGAGGAAGATTAGCCCTGAGCTAACTACTCCCAATCTTCCTCTTTTTGCTAAGGAAGACTGGCCCTGAGCAAACATCCATGTCCATCTTTCTCTATTTTGTATGTGGGACGCCTACCACAGCATGGCTGTTTGCCACGCGGTGCTGTGTCCACACCCGGGATACAAAGCGGCGAACCCCGTGCCGCCGAGAAGCAGAACGTGCGAACTTAACAGCTGTGCCACCGGGCCGGCCCTCTCTCTTTTTTTAAGCATGAGTTTTGTTCATTGTATTGTGGAGCTTATTTCTATTTTTGTCATGGCTTGGTTCTTTTTTTCTTTTTTTTGAGGAAGATTAGCTCTGAGCTAACATCTGCCACCAATCCTCCTCTTTTTGCTGAAGAAGATTGTCCCTGAGCTAACAGCCATGCCCATCTTCCTCTGTTTTATATGTGGGATGCCTGCCACAGCATGGCTTGATAAGTGGTGCATAGGTCTGCACCAGGGATCCAACCCAGCGAACCCAGGCAGCTCAAGCTCGCGAACTTACCGCTAGGCCACCTGGCCAGCCCCGTGGCTTACTTTTTAAAATGCCATCCTGTGCAAGGATCGGCCTCAAAAAGTGCCAGTTGGTATTTCAAGCACGGCCGATCCCATCCAGCCCGACCGTTGGCCACCCAAAGAGGGACAGCTCTGGGAAGGGGAAGTTAGCGTTTTGTGAGTCAATAAACCAAATTGGGGGGTGTTGTCAAATTTGACTTTGGGTGTACACTTTCCATGTCACTGGGTTTATAGTACAGAGGTGTAAAACAATAGGATGGACAAAACGCTGGCCTGATGAGTTAGAAACTATAAATTCTCTAATCCTATCACTATCCAGTGAATTTGGGACAAGTCACTTCTCATCTTTAGCTCTTAGTTTTTTCAACTAAAGTGAAAGGGCTAGACTGGGGCTCTTTCTGTTTGAGAATCATTTTCTGATTCCCAGGGGAATAATGGAGGCACTACTTATGGTTGCCTCGTGGTGACCACGTCCCCTGACTTGCCACTTCATTCCCACGGCAGTGGCTCTGCTTGGGCTCCCCTGGCCTCTAGTTTTTGAGCAGCAGCTGCAGGTAAAAGGTTTCAGGCCCTGTTGAGGGGCCAGAGTGCTGGCCAGTTTCTTTCTTTCTGTTATAGCTTCTGGGTTTATTCTAAAAGTTCTGTCTCCACGTCAGGGAGCTCACAGTAAATGTTGGTAGAGCATAGAAGTCAGCAAGCAAAAGAGGTATGAGAGCTTTAGTTTATAAAAAAAAAATAATAATGATATTTCAATGTAACTAGCCAGGCATTTTGTCCATGTCAAATCTCATTCATGAATTTTCTTGTTTGAGTTGTCACCAGCTGCCACACAGGCCGCTAACATGAGAGTGCAAAAGTGCCAGCCTGGGAGGCAGGAGTTGAGCTAGGCCCCGCTAGATAAAAGTGTGACCTCTGACAAATCCCTTCCCTCACCAGGCCAGTCTCCTCATCTGCACAGGAGGACTTTGGAATACCATTATGGGCTGAATTGTGCCCCCAACCCCGGCCCAATTCATAAGTTGAACTCCTAATCCCTGTACCTCCGAATGTGAGCTGACATGGAAACAGGGGCATCGCAGATGTCATTAGTTAAGATAAGGTCATGCTGAAGTAGGGTGGGCCCCTAATCCAATGACTCACGTCCTTATCAAAGGGAGATACTTGGACATGGATATAGACAGAGGGAGAATGCCATGTGAAGAGAAATGCAGAGCTCAGGAATGCTTCAGAAATCATCAGAAATGCTTCTGCAAATCAAGGCTCACCAAAGATTTCCAGCAAAGCACCAGAAGCTGGGGGAGAGGCCCAGAACACATTCTCTTTCCTCACAGCCCTCAGCATCAACCCTGCTGATACCCTGATCTTGGGCTTCCAGCCTCCACGGCCGTGCGACAAGGAATTTCTGCTGTTTAAGCCGCTCAACTTTGCGGTGCTTGATTACGGCAGCCCTAGCAAGCCAATGCAACTATGTCAGTCGCTCCCGATCTTGTCACTACCAAGAACCCTTTTGCTCTTTGTCCTCTTGTGGAGCCAATTCATTTGCTTAACAAATATTTATTGCACACCTACTATATATCAGACCTTTATTCTAGGCATTGGAGATACGCAAAGTTGAAAAGCTAAGATCCCTCCCCTTGTGTTCATACTGTGTTTTAAAAGATTTAGTCGGCCAAGCATACTATGGTTTATTTTAGAGTAGTGAGTAATTTGTATATTTTCTCATGAGATAATGAGGATTACCTCATCAATGTGATATAATCAGTGCCAAAAATCAAAGAAAGATGATGTTCTAAGTAGCTGTTGATCTCTTATAGCAAGTAAATACATTGAATTCATTAGGTTTTTAAAAATATTGAAAATTGTCCTCAGAACAGCCATTACTACATTTATGGATCCCTAGGGGTTCAAGGACCTCATTACAGGGTGATTAGCTAGAGCAGGGCCAGGTCACTAGACCATACACTAGAGGGGGAGACGAGGACACGGCCGGTAGCTTTTTCATCTCTGTACTGCCTCAGCACGGGGCCTTGAACATGTGCCCTGGGTCAGAGCTGCACTGAGAATCCTGCTAGGGCCACACCCCTGGCTTCCCCCTGCCACCCGCTTTCTGTTTCTCTGTTCTCTAAACTCTGCTGTGAGAATATTAAAGCTAGAAGAATAGGGATTTACAAGATTTGTTCCCAAAGTGATTCTCCTAAGAGTCCTTGGAGTACAGAGCTGACGTAGTGCACTCAAAATGCACAAGGGCCAAGCATGCCTCCCCACCTTGCCTCCCACCCTCCGGGCTCCAGGCACCCCAGGTGTAAAGCCCTAGGGAATCTAGGTTGTCTTGCAAGGAGTTGTGTCCAGCACCCCCTTGTGGTGGGCAAGCTGGTGCTTCAGGCCTGAGGAAGTCAGAGGGGATAAGAGAGGAGCCCGCTTCCTGGAGAGGCCCACCCAGGCAGGCCCATCCACAGGCCTTTGTCAACTGAGAAGGCCAAAGTTTGCACCACAGAATAGCTGCCCTTTTGGAAATCCAGATTTGTAGAAGTTGTGTGCTCATGAAACCCAGGACTAAAAGGTTAAAAAATCTTCCCTAGAGTGAAAACTCTGAGAGAAGCTTTGCTACTGCAGCTGTGAATGTTTAACATAATCAACAGTTCAAAACTGACCAGGTCTTTCCGTCCCTCCTTAGTATATGAGTGAGCTGTCTTCCCCAGAAATTCAAGGTCCAGATGTCAAGATTCAGTCTTCAAGGCCAAACGCAGGAAGATGCCAACCAGCAAGGCCCCATGCTCCCCCTCCCGCACCTAAAACCCCAGATAAAAACCCTACCTTCTTCCTTTCAGGGAGGTGGATCTGAGTTCTAATTCCCATCTCCTCGGCTGGCCATCTTTTGATAGTAAACCTCTTTCCTCGCCAAAAGCCTGACGTTTCAGTTGTTGGCCCTACTGTGCAGTGGGTAAACGAACCTTTGTTTGGGCTCAGTAGGACTCAGTCTTCTGATTCCAGGTAAGGCTGAGATCTGACTGCAGGAGAATAGTAGTTAAAAGATTTCTGCTGGAAAGTTTTGTGCCAAGAGGGCAGCCTGGCAGCTGCCTGCTGCCCACTTTACCTTGGGAGCTTCACCTTGATGTTGGTGCCTCAGGCTTTATCAGGACACATGGCACTGGTATCTGACTTTCCACGTGTCTCAGGGCCCAGACAAGACAGCCACCATTCCCTCCCTTTCCTCTCAAAAAGGCCCTGAGCCCCACGAGAAAAGTGGGAGCAAATACTGCCTCTGGGAATGCGTGGGGCAATGGAGGCTCACACCATCGCAAAAGAAATCCTTCCTAGAATTGTGAACTCCCAACTGCTCATCCAGCCTCTATTTCCCCCTCCAGAAACAAGGAACTCAGTGCCTCCCAAGACAGCCAACTTCTTTTTCTCATCTCCATAAGGAGCCTGTCAGTGGTAGAGGTCAGCCTAACTATCCGACTGTTCGGATGCTGGCCTCCATTAACCTTGCCAACACAAGTTGGTGACCACATTTCACTGCTGAATTGCATTCATCTGACTATCAACAGCCCCCCAAATCTTCTCTATACAGGTGATGCCAGGTCTTCTCTGTCCTGTCCCAAGTGGATTTTTAGAGCCAAAAGTGTGTCCTCACATTTGCCACTGTGATATCTCACCTATGTGTCTACAAGGCAGACACACAAGACCAGGGGGGAAATAGCTGGATAACAGTGAGAGAACTGGACTTGGAGCTGAAGGCCTGAACTTGAATCTGGGTTCCTCCCCAACTTCCTAACTATAGGGACACACACAAGTCAATGTCCCTTTATGGGCATTGGTTTAGCTCATCTGGAAGTGGTTTGTTATGAGGATCTGATGACAAGTAGTAGTTGTAGTAGTCACTTGATAAACCAAAAAGTCCTGATGTGGTGCAGGAGAAAGAGAGCTGGACTGGGGGTAAAAAGATCTGGGGATCAAGTGTGACTCTGTCTGGAACTCCTCTGTGCCCTTGAGCAGGGCTCTTCACTTCCCCATCTGTCGCTGTGAGAACTAAATGTGGAGGGGACTGAAGGGACCTCTAATGGCCTTTCCAGGATATGTGAAGAAAAGTGGCAGTTGGAGAATTGTCTGTTTTTTGAAAGCATACTTTGTTTCTTAAGAGCCAAAGTATCTCTTTCCATTTTACAATCCCAATGCAACCTATGGGTCATCTTTGTTCCACTGGCAGCTTTGTGATCTGCTGTAAGAGAAAGATTTCCAGGATGAAATAGAGGAAGCTGCTTCAAAGAAATGAGAGCAGAGAGTCAGTATGGCAGACAAGAACAAGCTTCGCATACAGGTGTCGCGGATAGGCGTCAGGTCAGAAGGGTTCATAAACAGGTCACCTGGGGAATGGCTGAAGGAGCAGGCTATGTAGCCTGAGGAAGAGAAGTCCAGGAAGAGCTCTGCCTTCAGATGTTTGAAGGGCTTTCACAGGGAAGGGAGATGAAATTAGAAGGGACTGCAAAGAGGAGGGTAGAGGGGGATTTGCTTTCTCTTGTTCTCCAGAATCACTTTCTACCTGTTGGACTATTAGGGCTGCTGTGCGATGGCATCTGCCCCCTTGGTGGGCTCTTGCCCTGGGGTGGAGGTGGAGCTGGAGGGTGGATTGCTCTTAGTTGACTAGTCCCTTCCTCCCCTAATCAGATGATTTTGTGTTCTCCAAGCCTGTGCTGAGAGCAGGCATATTTTTTATAGCACCTAGTACAGATTTGTGTACACAGTTGGGCTTAGCTGAATGAGTGAATGAATCTTTCTTTCTTCATATAACAGGGAAGGCCTGTAATGGGGTGTTATCCTTGGCCCCTGACACTAGGGTAATGATGGCGTCCCACAGTAAAACATTTTTGTGTGTAAATATCACTTAAGTCTGCACAGCGGTTGTCAAACAGTGAGGCCCTGACAGAAGCCAGTGCACCAACCTGGAAACATTTTTATGGTAATCATTTTCCTACAGAATTCAGAGCTTCAAAAGGAGGGCATTAAATACTCCCCAGAATGTTGTAGCTAGAAGGAACTTTCAAGATCACAGAATCCAGCTCTTTCATTTCCCAGATGGCGAAGCCGAGGCACCGGCTGCATGGGGGAGGGGAAGGGAACGTCTTCCCTGGCCCAAGGCCTGGCACATGGTAGTAACCTACAAGAGCCTTGCTGCCTGCCTACCTGACCGTGGACCAAGCGAGGCAATGGCAGAGTGGGGCAAGAAATCAGCCTTCACCACCATCCAGTCGAGGCAGAAGGGCCCAAATTAGACCCAGGGGTGGTTGCAGCTAAAACAGCAATATGGACAGGAGCTGGAAATGAGACTGCGTGCACAGAAAGGGATTAAGCAGGAGCAGAGGAGTAAAAGAAAGGAGGGCCCAGTTGGGCAAGATCACTCTATGGGTTCCTTGATGGGACACGACAACACCAGCCTATACCTCCCTTAGATGTGACATGGAAGCTCAAGGAAAGACATCGTCCCTGTAGAGGAGGGTGCCAGTGAACACTGAACAGGTCTCAGTTCTGCAACTTGGGGGCACTCCTTCCCTGGCTGACAAGCAGGACACACGAAGGCCTAGTCTCCACCCTACGTGGGGAGCATCCAGGGATGCTCGGTGCCAAATTTACAATCCCAACAGCCTTCGGGGCTCCCCAGCTTTCCATTCACTTGGAATGCACTTCTCATTGATATCTTCCCTTAGTAGCTCAGCTAAAATGAACTCCTTCCATGAAGCATTTGTTAATGTCCAAGGGGGTGCATTTGAATGCCCAGAGAAAAAATGACTGAGGAGCAGGTTCGCTGCCTGGCTGTATCCCCTCTCCAATGGCACCCAGAGGAAAGGAGGGAAGGAGTGCAGAGAGGGCGGAGGAGTGCGAGGGGGAAGAAATGACGGAGAGAAAGAAGAAAGGCAGGACGGAAGAGAGGAAGAGTCGGGGGGAGGGAGGGAGGGGGGAGGCAAGGGCTGTTGAGAAAACACATGGCCTTTCAGTGTCCTGAGAGCCTGCTGGTGAGAGACGCACGGAATGGCAGTGGTATTGAAGGAACGGCAGACCAGATTCCCCACACGAGGGGGAACACTTCACAGTTCCACTCATTGATTCAATCATTTATTCACTTACGGAGTGCCTACTATGTGCAAGGTGCTGTTTTGTTTTGTTTTTTGGTGGTAGAAGCTAATGGTTAAGGGTAAGCCTGGGTTCAAATCCCAGTTCTGTCACTTAGTAGTTATGTGACCTTGGACAAGTTACTTAACTTCTCTGTGCCTCAGTTTCTTTATCTGTAAAATGAGGTTTGTAATAGTACCTTCTTCATGGGTTCTGGTGAGGATTAAATGATTTAATTGATACCAAGTGCTCAAAACAGTGCTTGGCACGTAGCAAGCTCTCTGTAAGCACGGTGATTATTTTAGGCACTGCGAATATATACATCCGCCAGCAAAACCAACAAAAATCTTTGCCCTTATTGAGCTTAAATGCTAGTGGAGGAAGATGAATGATTAACAGCAACAACAAAGGAAATCACGTGAGGAGGTGATACATGATGTGGGCAAACAGAGAGCAGGTAAAGGAAGTTGGGAGTAGGCAGGTGGGGGTTGCAATTTTAGATATCATGGTCATTGTGGGCCTCACAGAGAGAGACCTGTATGTTGCCTGCATCAACTTGAACCTGCAGCTTGGGGCTGGCCATCTCACAGTCTTTCCAGCTCTCAAAAAGGCACCCAAGGTTGCTTGTGCACCCAAGGAGGAGATCCTTCAAGAGAGAATTCTCAAAGACCAGGTGCCTTGAGGGTGAGAAGCTGTTTGCTGTTGAATTAGAGAAGGCACAAAAGCTGGCGAGGAACCGGGGCTTGGCTAGCACAGCAGGGTAAACACTTGTGGCCAAGTCTGGCAGCTGCTGGGCCTCTGCGGCGCAAACACGACCCTTGCAGCTGGCACAGAGGCCGGTGGCGAAGCCAAAGCCCTTTGGCGATCTTAGCTAATGAGAGCCTGCAGGATGAAGCTTGGCTCAGCCTTGCTGCTCCATGGGACTGCATCACTTTTGTCCAAAGCTGGGCTGCCTCTTACCTGGGAAGGACAGTGGAACAGGCTGGGAGTGCCCTGAGTTTTTAATGATGCATGAACTACAGAAGGTTTTGCTGTGGGGGATTCAGAGGCAGTCTTTTCTGGGTTTCCTGTGGGGAATGACTCGAGAAAGAGCTCTAAGATCAAGGTGTGTTCTGAGGGCAGGGTTTCTTGTGAGGGTCCTCTCACTCGGCACTGCTGCACCACCTCTTTGCTTCCTGACTCAGCAACGCCCCTCATCCCGTTCCAGCGCTTGTCGTGACTCAGCTGGTAGCTGTTTCACCTTTGGATTGTGTCCCTGCAATTGGATGGTAAGTTCCTCAAGATCATGAACATTTTTGAGGAGGTCACACATTCTAGAAGGATCATGCTCGAAGATGTATTCAACCATTTGTTCAATAAATATTTCCAGAGCACCCACTAAGTGCCATGCCTTGTTCTCAGTGCTTGGGAAACAGCAGTCAACAAAACAGGCCAGAGTTCTTTCCTCAGAGAGCTCATGTCCTAGTGGGACAAACAGACAATAAATATAAGGCATCCATAAGACAATGTCAAGCAGTGACAACCGCCATGAAGAAGAAAGAAAGCCCAGTAAGGGGACTGAGAGCGATGGGGGCCTTTTCAGTGGGGGTGGGCAGAGAAGGCTTCTCAGGCGGTGACATTTGAGCCAAATCTGAATGAAACTATGGACCAAGCCATGTTCCTGGCAAAGGGAACAGTGAGGGAACAGCAAGTACAAAGGCCCTGAGACAGAAATACGCTAGGACACTTCTGTCACTTCAGTAATGCAAAAATTAAGGGCAAAAGAGGGAAAGCGTCTTTTCCAAAACTATATATGGAGGAGGGAGTGAATGAATGAGAGATCCTGACACCCATGGATGAACACCATCAATATTTTTATGTATTTCCTTCCAGATATATTAACATATTCACATGTGTATGTATGTATGTGTGTGTATATAAACACACACATGTCATTTTGTATTTAATTGTTGTTCTACAAACTTTTTTTCACTAACTGTATACAAGGACAATTTCCAATGTCCATAAACACTGACCTACATTGTCATTTTTTTCCAACATAGTGTTTGTACCAATTTGAAATGTCTTTTTGTTTATTGAGGTATAATGTACTTATAGTAAAATTGATCCTTTTTAGGTGTACAGTTCTATGAATTTTTACAAACTTCAACAGTAGTGTGATTATCGCCATCAACGAGAGTAAATTTTTCCATTATCCCAAATAGTTCTCTCACGCTCCTTTTTAGTCAAATTGCCTTCTCTCACATCCAGATCAGATCCCTGGCAACCAGTGATCTTATCTGTGTCCCAACAGTTTTAATTTTTCCAGAATGTCATATAAATGGAATCATATAGCATGTGGACTTTTGTGTCTAGCTTACTTCACTCGGAGTGATGCTTTTTGAGATTTATCCACATTGCTGTACATCAGTAATTTATTATTTTTATTGCTGAATAGCATTCCACATATGGATGTACTGCAATTTGTTTATCTGTTCACTAGTTGAGGGACACTTGGGTTGCTTCCAGCTTTAATGACCACGAATAAAGCTACTATAAACCTTCACATACAGATTTTTTTCTTAAAGGACATGTCTTTATTTCTCTTGGGAATATAGTTGGGAGTGGGATTGCTAGGTTGTATGGTAAAGGTCTCTTTATAAGAAACTGACAAACTGTTGTCCAAAGTGTCTGTACCATTTTGCATTTCCACCATCAAAATATAAGTCTAGTCATTCCACACTGTCATGTCTTTTTAAAAATTTTAGCCATTTTAATAGAAGTGTAGTGATATCTCATTGCCATTTTAATTTGCTTTTTCCCTAATGACTAATGATGTTGAGCATCTTTTCACGTGCTTATTTGCCATTCTTACTTCCTCTTTGATGAAGTGTTAGTTCAAGTCTTTTGCCCATTTTCTAATTAGACTGTTTGCTTACTGCGGAGCTATATTAATTTCCTAGGGCTCCTGTAACAAATTACCACACACTTAATGACTCAAAACAACAGAAATGAATTCTCTTACTGTTCTGGAAGCCAGAAGTCCAAACTGAGTCTTACGGAGTGTCAATCAAAGTGTCAGCAGGGTTGGTTCCTTCTGGAGGCTCCAGGGGAGAAACCATTCCTCGCCTCTTTCAGCCTCTGGTGGCTGCTGGTACTCCACGGCTTGTGGCTGCATCGCTCCAGTCTCTGCCTCCATGGTCACACTGCCCTCTCCTTTTTTTAATTTAATTTAATTTTATTTTATTTTATTTTATTTTTTTATTTTTTTTAATAATTTTATTTTTTCCTTTTTCTCCCCAAAGCCCCCGGTACATAGTTGTATATTCTTCGTTGTGGGTCCTTCTAGTTGTGGCATGTGGGACGCTGCCTCAGCGTGGTTTGATGAGCAGTGCCATGTCCGCGCCCAGGATTCGAACCAACGAAACACTGGGCCGCTTGCAGCGGAGCGCGCAAACTTAACCACTCGGCCACGGGGCCAGCCCCTGCCCTCTCCTTTTTTTCAGTCAAAACTCCTTCTGCCTCCCTGTTATCTGGACACTTGTGATTACATTTAGAGACCCCCCAGATAATCCAGGATAATCTCTCCATCTCAAGATCCTTAAATTAATCATATCCTTTTGTCATATAAGGTGACATTCAGAGGTTCCGGGGGTTAGGACTTGGACAACTTTGGGTGACATTACTTAGCCTATCACCCGAGCTTAGAGAGTTCTTCATAGATTTTGATGCACTGTCCTTTATTAGATACGTGCTTTGCAAATATTTTCTCCCTGTCTGTGACTTGTCTTTTCAGTTTTCTTGACAGTATCTCTTGAAGAGCACAGTTTTTAAGTTTCTGTTTTGATGAAGTCAAATTTATAAATTTTGTCAATTTTTTTCTATTATGGTTGGTATTTTGTGTGTCTTGTCTAAACAACCTTTGCATAAGCCAAGTTCACAAAGATTGTCTCCTGTGTTTACTTCCAGAAATTTTATAGTTTTAAGTTTTACATTTAAGCCTATGAACAATTTTGAGTTGATTTTTGCTAATGGTGTGAGATAATGGATCCAAGTTTGTTACTTTGCATGTGGGCGGCCAATTTTTCCAGCACCATTTGTTTAAAAGACTATAATTTCTCCATTGAATTGCCTTTGTACCTGGTCAAAAACCAGTTGGCTATATTTATTTCTGAACTCTGTTGTATTCAATTGATTCACGCATCAGTCTTTTCACTAATACTACACTGTCTTGATTACCGTAGCTTTATAGTAAGTCTTGAAATTTGATAGCGAGAATACTCCAACTTTGTTTTTCTTTTTTAAAACTGGTACTTTCGCTATTATTTATTGCTTTTTTTTCTATTGTATACAAATACAATTGACCGTTTGTATATTGTCTTGTATCCTGTTCTGGGAGCTTTCTCGTAGATTCTGTGGGATTTTCATGTAGACAATCATGTTACCTGTGAATATAGACAGCTTTATTTTTCCCATCCCAATCTGAAGGCTTCTGTATCTTCTCCTTGCCTTATTGCTTTGACTGAGAATCTCAGATATGATGTCGAATAAGAGTGACGAGAATGAACATCCTTGTTGTGCTTCCAGTCTTGGGGGGAAGCATTCAGTCATTCACCAGTAATTATGATGTTAGCAGCACTTTTTTACAGATGCCCCTTTTCTAGAGGAGGAAGTTCCCTTTTCTTCCTAGTTTACTGAGCATTTTATTATGAATGAATGTGTGATATGTGGTTTTGCTTCTTTAGACTCAATATGATGGACTATGTTGATCTATTTTTGAATGTTGGACCAACTTTGCATTGCAGAATAAGCATCACTTGGTTTTTTATATGTTACTTGATCAATTTTCTAATATTTTGTTGAGGATTTTCGCACTATGTTCACGAGGGATGTTGGTTTTTCATTTAGTTTTTTTCTTATACTCTTCAGTCTGGATTTAGTGTCAGGGTAATGCTGGCTGGCATCATAAAATAACTTAAAGAGTATCCCCATATCTTCTATTTTCTGGAAGAGTTTTTGTAAAACTGGTATTATATATTCCTTAACTGTTTGATAGAAGCTGAAAATAAATTCATGTGGCTTTAATTTGTGGGAAGATTTTAAACTCAGAATTCCATTCACCTCATTTAATAGATGTAAATTTCCAGTTCTCTCTTGCTTTTTCAGTGAATGTTGGTAGTTTACGTCTTTCAAGGGATATGTCTACTTCATCCAAGTTGTGAAATTTATGGGCATAGTGCATTGTTTGTAGCTCCTTATTAGCCTGTTAATGTCTGTGCTATATTGTCATTTTCCATGATTGCCTGATATTACGTTATAGAAAGTGTCACGATTTATTTAACCATTCTGTTATTGTTGAAATTTTTGATTACTTCTGTTTTCTTCACCATTATAAATAAGACTGACATATATGTATATACATCTTTGTAGAGATGTCTGGCGTCTTTAGATAAATCCTAGAAGCAAACTTGATATTTCTGTCTATTGCTCCACTAAAAATTGACCCCAAACTCAGTGATCTAAGACAACAAACATTTATTATCTCACAGTTTGTGTAGGTCTGGAATCCTACGTGGCTTGACTGGGTCCTCTGGCTCAGAGGCTCTCACAGGGCTGCAATCAGTAGCTCTCAAGGCTTGACTCGGGGAGGATCTGCTTCCAGCTCATTTACATGATTGAAGGATTTTCTTCCTTCCAGCCCATTGGACTGAAGCCCTCAGCTCCTCACTGACTGACCATTGACTAGAGGCCACCCTCAGTTCCTTGTTACATGAGCCTCCCTATAGGGCAGCTCACAACGTGGCAGCTGACTTCCATCAGAGAAGCAAGGGAGTGAGGGACCAGGAGAGCGACAGCAAGACAAAAGCCACAGGTTTTTTGTAACCTAATCTTGGAAGTGGCATCCCATCACTCTTGCCGTATTCTATTGATTAGAAATGAGTCACCGGGTCTGGCCCACGCTCAAGGACGCCAATGCAAGGAGGTGCGGGTGTTTAGCGGGCGTTTTAGAGGCTGCCTAGCAAGGGATGTTGGCTGAGAGCGTATGTAGAATCCTTTCATTGTTTGTAAAGAATTGTGATTATGGGTTCAATTCCAGGTCTTTTTTTACTGTTCTTCAAATGCTCAGTCTTAGAGATGTTTCTAAAATAAAATAATGAGTCAATAGAAAATATTTAATAGGTATGTGCAAGATAAAAACAATAATGACTCAAAAAACACTCACATAAGTACCACTCAGTTTATTTTTAAAAAGGGTGTCCCTTTCCTTTCCTTCTCAGGACTAATCGCTACTCTATTTTTTGTTGTTGTTTATTATTCTCTTGATTTTCTGTACATTTAACACCTATGTTTATTTTTAAACAACCTATTGCTTGGCTTTGTCTGCTTGTGGCCGTTGTATTGTACTGCATGTATTACTGTGACATTTCTTTTTGCCAAAAGTGATGCTCCTGAGATTCATCTATATTACTGCATATAACTGTATCTCATTTATCTTGCTCTGCCGTATATGAGCCCATTGTATGCATCTACTATAATTCATTAATGCTTCCTACTGGTGGTGGACATTTGTTATAACCAAAATTGGTTATGAATATTCTTGTACATGTGTGTATCTCCAGGTGCACCTGTGCACGGGTTTCTCTTGGAGATAGACATTGCCATTCTGATGGGTGTATGTTATGGACTGAATTGTGTCCCCCTCCAGTTTATATGTGGATCTCCTAATCTCCAGTATCTCAGAATGTGACTATTTGGAGCGAGGGTCTTGAAAGATGTGATTAAGGTACAATGAGATCATTAGGGTGGAACCTAATCCAGCATTACTGGTGTCTTTATAAGAGAAGATTAGGACGCAGACAATACACAGACCAAGGGGTGACCATGTGAGGACACACGGAGAAAGCAGCCATCTGCAAGCCAAGGAGAGAGGCCTCAGGAGAAACCAAACCTGTCAGGACCCTGATCTTGAACTTCCAGCCTTCGGGACTGTGAAACAACAAATTCATGTTGCTGAAGCCACCCAGTCTGTGGTATTTTGTTCTGGCAGCCCTAGGCAACTAGGAAAGTGCGGGTATTTGCTGTGACTGAAATTTGCGTCTTTTGAGTTTGAGCATCTCTTCATATGTGTGTGGACTATTTGGCTTCCTCTCCCACGAAATGCCGAGTATTGTCATTTGCTTATTTCTTGTTCTTGTTGTTGTTGTTGGGTTATTTATCTTTTCCTTGTTAGCTTGTCGACCACTTTTCTTTATATATTCCAGACTTTAATCATTTGGCAATGTACGTAATGCAACTGATATCTTCTCCAATGTGTGGCTTCTCTTTCCACTCTCAATTTTTTTACCATCCTCACCGGTCTATGCTGGAAAATCCTGTGTTTTATTATTTTAAGAATATAATGAATGCTTGTGAATCTGCAGCCAATCCAAAAACTAGAGCATTAGTAATAACTTAAATTCTCCTAACAGCCTTACCACCTATTCCGTACGTCTGCCATTCCTTTCCTTCAAATAATAACGGTGGCCAACACTTAACACGGTTCTCACTACATGCCAGGTAGTGTCTTACACACTTTATATGTATTAACTCATTTAAACCTTACCATAACCCCGAGAGTTAGCTATGTTTTACACACAAGGCCACTGAAGCAGAGAGTTTAAGTTACTCGCCAAGGTCATGGCAGCATTTGGTGACAAATAAGAATTTGAACCCAGGCGGTCTGCTCCTTAACCACTTTGCTATATTGCTGATCGTCAATCACTATACAAAATTTTGTGTTTTTCATTTAATTGCCTTTAAAATTTTTTATTACATATTTATGTATGCCTAAATAATAGACTCTTTATTTTCGCTTGTTTTATTAACTTTATTAAAAAGGCACCATACCATATGCTGTCTCAGGAGACAACATATGGGGTTATTTTGATGAACAGAAGTTCTTACTAGCATATATAAAATTATCAGTCTTTTCCCTTATGGTTTGGACTTTTTTATATCTTGTCTAAGAAATTGTTCCTTACTCCAAGGTTATAAAGATCTGGTCTTGAATTACCTTCTAAAAAATCTATAGCTTTGCCTTTCACTTCAGTGTTTTTTTAAGTTTTTATTTTGAGGTAATTTTAGACTCCTAGAAATTGAAGGAAATAGTACAGAGAATTCCTGTACTCCTCACTCAGCTTCCCCAAATGATAAGTGTTCCCAAACCATAGTTCAATCATCAGAACTGAGAGAGTGACATTGGTATGACTCTATTAATTAAACTACAGACCTTATTCGAATGTTATGTTGTGTAAGTGGAATCATATCGTATATAATCTTTTAAGACTGGCTTTTTTCACTCCCATTTTGCAATCCCACCAGCAATGTATGAGTGATCCAGTTTCTCCACATCTTCAGCTTTAGTATTATCACAATATCTTATTTCCTTTTTATTGATTATTTTTATGCTAGCCCTGCTAGTGAGTGTGTACTGATGCCTCATTGTGGTTTTGATGTGTGTTTTCCTAATGGCTAATGACAGTGAACATCTTTGCATGTGCTTATTTGCCATCTGTAGTTCCTCTTTGGTGAAGTGTCAGATTAAATCTCTTTGACCAATTGAATTGTTTGCTTTTTTTGACTGCTGAGTTTAGAAAGTTCTTCATATATGCTGGATACAAGTCCTTTGTCAGATTTGTGATTTGCAAATATTTTCTCCTAGTCTCTGACTTCTCTTTTTATTCTCTTAACAGTGTCTTTCACAGAGCAAACATTTTTAATTTTGAAGTCCAATTTATCAAGTTTTCAATGGTTATGTTTTTGGTGTCATGTCTAAGAATGCGAAAGCAAAAAGATTTTCTCCTTTGTTTTCTTCTAAAAGTTGTACAGTTTTACAGTCCTGCAGAGCTGTCCTCTTCCCAGTCCTGGAGAGGACTGGCCAGGGGGACGAGGCTTTTCTCAGGACTCCTTTTTTTTTTTTGAGGAAGATTAGCCCTGAGCTAACTACTGCCAATCCTCCTCTTTTTGCTGAGGAATACTGGCCCTGAGCTAACATCCGTGCCCATCTTCCTCTAATTTATACATGGGACGCCTACCACAGCATGGCTTTTACCAAGCAGTGCCATGCCCGCACCCGGGATCCAAACTGGTGTACCCCGGGCCACGAGGAACATGCGAACTTATCCGCTGCGCCACCAGACCAGCCCTCAGGGGCCTTTTGTCTGCATTTCTGGGTTGTGGGCTGTTCTAGCACCTAAGCTATGAGGCAAAACGAACATCCAGAGAATTCACTGCTGGGTCATCCTTTGAGTCCTCAGGTCCCTAGTCAATCCTCCCTTTCTTCTCCACTTGTCAGTCCTCTCATAATTACGTATTTGTCCAGGGTAATCCATTGCAGTTAGTGGGAGGAATAGAGTGGAATGCATTTGCTCCATGTTGTCTGGACCTGGAGACCCACATTTAAGTCTTTAATTCACATGGAATTTATTTTTGTGTATGGTGAGAGGTAGGGATCCAATTTCATTTTTTCAATATACATATTCAGTTGTTTCATTGCCATTTTGCAAATAGGCCACTCCTCCCTTCCAATGATCTATAAAGACAGCTCTGATATCTGATAAGGTCAGGCCCCTCACCTCGTTCTCCTTCAGAAATGCCTGTTTTTCTTGGCCATTTGTCGTCTCATTTAAAGTTTTGAATCTGCCTGTCAAGCAGGGTGAGAAAAATGTGTTGAGATTTTTATTGGAAATACATTGAATGTGCAGATTAATTTCGAAGAGGATGGCCATCTTTACATCGTTGAGGTTTCCAAACCATGAACATGGTATATTTCTTAATTTATCTAGGCTTTTGTTAATACCCTTGCACATCTCTTGTTTAATTTATTCCTACATACTTTACCTTTTTGATGCTAGGAAACTCTGAAGAACCCACTGGAAAATTATTGGCACCAATGAAAGCGTTCAGTAAAGTGATTGGGCACAGACTATATATGCAAAAAGCCAAAACTTGCTTATAATCTGGCAATAATTAGTTTAAACACATAACAGAAAAAAAGCTCCCATTCACAATTGCAATGTAAAAGATACAAAATATCTTCGGAATGAACCTAACCTGAGAGATATAGTTGGCAGTAAATACTCGCAACAAACATTAGAGACCAAGGGATTACAGCCTTAACATAAAGCAGCATTACTTGTCAACAAAAAAATACTGACCTTCCAAGAGGAACGTGCTAAAAGACTTGAACAGAATAATCATAAAAGAAGTAACGTAAATGAACAGTAGACATTAAAAAAAGCCCAACCTCACTTACAAAGAAAGAGATGAAACAATGAGATATTTTTCACCCATGAGTCTGGCAAATATTTCAAAGACTGTTTCTTCACACTGTGACAAGGGACAGGAACACTTGCTGATGGGAGTATAAATGCACCTTTCCGTAGGACACATGGCCATGCGTATCAAACAGTTCTACTCCAGACATTTGTTCTAAGAAACTCCAGCATGCCTCACTTTCCTCATCTGCAAAATGGGGATAACAGTGCCTTTCTCATGGAGTTGTTAAGAGCATTGAGACAACCCCCCTGGGGCTGCTAACCTGTATGAGTCTTCGAGGAAATTTGAAAAATGTGCCCTCACTCTGTAGATAAACTGTGTCTTTTCTAGGCAGAGGTCCAGAGCTTGGCAAATGAACAGGGCCTTTGTGCAAAGACAAAGGCACCCCTTCCTCCGGGTGCATGGGTCCTGCGCCAGGGTACCAGGCCTTCAGGGTGGAGAGGTGGCCTGATGTAAGCACCTACTTCCCCCCGTGGCTGGCGCCATTGTTCAGTACGCCTATACAGCTCTGAATCCATGTCATTTTTAGCAAAACACCTAGCATTTAACAATTATTAAATATCGTCTATCACCGAGTTCAAGGGCATTCAATACTGTGATATTGGTGAAAAACTGAAAACAATCTAAACGTCCAATAATATGGAAGTAGTTGCATTAATTTGGCACATTCATAAAATGGAGTTGTTTAATCCACGTTTTTGAAGACTACTGAATAGTACTGGGAAATCATCAATAAATATTAAGTTAAAAAAAAATCAAGATCCAAACTGGATAGCGAGCGTGATCTCAATCTTGTCAAAAACCCATATATATATATACATAAATACCCCACAACGTTTACAATGGCTCACACTGGTTGGGAGGGTTAGGGCTGATTTTCACTTCATATTTTACCCTTTCTCAGGATTTTACAACTTGTTTGGAAAGCGGATACATCACTGTCGCAAGCAGAAGAAGTCATTTAGGAGGCCTCTTCCCTCTCCAGCTGTCCTGGTCCTGCGGCCCTCTCCTGGAGGGGCTCCCGGGCCCTGTCTGGGAGGGCGAGCGAGCGCGGCGGGCAGCGGGGCGGCGGCTGGTTTGCTGCCCAGCTCGGAGCCCCCCTTGACCTCACCCAGGCTGAGCGAGTTGCACACTCCCACAGCACGAAGAGCACCACGCTTTTCCACAAGCCCCAGGGAGGCCTCGGATGGGACTACCAAGACCGAGCGAAGGAAGACTAGGCGGAGCGTCACCATCCGCCTAGGCGCGAGAACCCGGGCAGGGAGGCGGCGAGGGGCTGGACCACTCTGCCGGGCCGCGCGGCTCGGCCCCGCCCCCGTCCTCCCTGGATTCGTCTGATGCCGTAAAAAGGAAGAAAAACTAAACCGCAACGCAACTTTCTTATTTATTAGGGGACAAAATACATACGTCCTGCTCTAGGCAGTCTTTGCTAAGAGCGCTGAGAAGAACGTGGATGAAATCCGTTCATGCAACAATCCCGTCCCCAGGTCTCTGTGAACAAAAGTGGGACACCCTCCCTAGGATATAGGGGGAGTCAGGTCTTGGGAAGAACAGATGACTGGACTGGGGCAGCTGCCCAGGTATGGTGCACCGATTCAAGGAGCAATTTCCCATCATCGGTTGGTGGGTGGGAATAATGCCCCACCGCAGATGAGAGGACCGAAAACAGAAGCAGTTAGCTGCTTCTCTCTGGATTCCTCAGAACAACAAGGGTCTAGCCAGCAGGCAAAAGAACAGAGAGATTTGGACAGGACATTCTGGAATCAGAGCAGCTGGGTTCAAATCACCTCAAGCTTGCTAGCTGTGTGACCTTGGGCAAGATACTTAACGTCTCTGTGCCTCTGCATTCTCATTTGTCAAATGAATAATAGAGCCTACCTACCCCCTGGAGTTGATATGAGAATGATACGCACTCCTGCTCATGATAAAGTGCTAGCACCGAGTCTGTTCTGGGGTAGGGAGCCCATCAATGGGGACGGCTTGCCCTGGGGCAAAGTGCCCTCTTCCTCTCCACCACTCAGGGTCACTTCCCAGCGCCGTGACCCTGGTGCACAGGTTTCTCATCTCACATCTGCAATGGGCTCAGCTCCCAAATGAGGACAGTCGCCCTGCCCTTCACAGGGCGGCTGTGAGGATCAAATGAGATAATGGAAGGGAAATAATTTTGTGAAGGAGGGGCGATTAGTCTATGCAAGGCCCAATGAATATTTTCACATAGAAACTGCCACAATTTTGTACTCAAGCGGTGTTCTTTTCTGTAAAAGCTCTCCCAGACTGCTTGTCTGGTTCTGAAGCACTGCAATACCTAGTCATGTGGATTCGCAATCATCTCCAGTGGGTTCATTCTTTTTTCTTTTAATTGACAAAAGGCGGGGTTTTTTCAGAACTAGAGCTTTGTTGCATTCAACCTTTACTTCTACCCTAAATCTCTCTGCCAGGGCCTTTCTTTCTTGCCCTGTCTTCTCTTCCCCCAGGAAGCCATCCGCTAAAACAGTTGGAGGGTCTAATCCACATCTGCAGTGGGGACCCTAATCCCCGCCCAGTGGGCCCCACGGGTAGAGCTGATGCTCTTTCCACAGGGCGCCGCGCTCTCCCCTAGGCTGCCGCAGGGATGGGGCAAGGTAACGGGCGTGGCAGTGGCCGGCGCTGAGTGGAAAGTCAGGAAGGACAAGGCGCGGTGCCCCATGCACCTGCTCAAATTTGCCTGCGCTGTCCTCGGGCCAATATTTCAGTTTTGTCCTTTATGTTCTACAGTTTAACTGCCATCTCCTTTAAAAAAAATTGCTATGGACAGCTTCCTTTGAAGACTTTTTCTGTAGTGAGATCCTGGGGCCAACAGCATAAGCTTTCTTTCCGGGCCTCCTTCTTTCCCAAATGAGTTCTTACTTTTACTGGGAAGTATGTCTGTCTGGCGTCTTTCCCATGTAAGTAAAGTGGCTTCGCTACTATAAAACGAGCAGCCGGCCCACCTCCGGGGACCACCTGAGTGACGTGTAACATGGCACAGATGTGTTGGGTGGGACTTTCCCAACAATCTGCACTTCCTGGGGCAGACGCCCAGCCCTGGGTTATGTGGGCACATCTCCACAACAGAGGCAATGGCACAGGAGGGGCCATGAATTGCTTCTAGGCTATTCATTTTCTGGGCAGGGCCCTCACAGGCCCAGAGCCTGTCCCCAAGCCACCACTTTTGGCTGCTAGGAGTCATCTGCAACTGTTTCAACAAGCTTCCTAGTGTTTGAAATTAAACAGTTGTGTGGGATTCTGACTTGGCAGAAAGCAAACAAATAGAATGTTGCTCATTTTTTGTGAAACTTGGTGTCTCAAACCTCAGGCGCCTTGAGTGGTGGCACCTGTTTGGTATTGCAACTTAGATATTTTATTTAACAGAGTGCTTACTCTGAGCAGGGACTGTTCTGGGTGCTTTACAGCCAGGAGCCCCGACTGGGCATAACTACAACCTTATGAGGAAGCCTGCGGGTCAGAGTGGGGAAGTCAGCAGTGGCAGAGCATCTGACTCCCGACTCCCAACTCTCAGCCACTGTCAGGGGGGCACGCTGCTGTCTTGGGAGGTGCCAGGAGATCGGGCCCCAAGAGCTGCCACAGGGAAATCTCACTTTGACATCCACCAAGCCTCGGAGTTGGTGGACACATCTGTGTCCCGCAGAGCCTGCCTATGGGAGGTGTCCAGTAAAATACTTGTGACGTGCCTGGGGGCCTTGGCCATTTTCCTAGGCATGGAGGAATTGCGAAGGATGGACAGTCCGAGCCGGAAGGGCCTTTGGAGATCATTTAATCCACTCGTCCCATTTTCAGATGGGAGGACTTAAGGCCTGGCCCAGGAAGGGTCCTGACTGTGGACATGCTGCAAGTTAGAAACAGAACTCGGGCTGTCCTTACTCGTGCTCAATCCAAGACTCATTGTGAGAGCACATGCCTCGGTCCTCTGACTGGGCAAGGAGAGGGGACAGCAATGGTGGGCGAGAAACATTGGAGGCAGTTCAGGCCCTGGCCCGCTTGTTGTAATCACAGTGAACATGCCATTTATCATCCAAACCGGGATACTTCTGAGCCTGGCAGGGGGAGCTGTAATAATTACAATCAATTACACTGGGCAACAGCACAAATGGGCCTGCCCCTAGCACCTGGGACATATGTTCACCCTAATGAAAGTTAACGAGGATGACGGTGGTGAGAAGACCAACAGCTGCTGCCAAACCGCTCTCTAACTCAGCCCTCAGCTGAGCCCTCTGCATGCGCTAGCTCATTTAATCCTCCCCACAGACCTCCGAGGGGAGTCAGCTCTTCACCCTTGAGGACACTGAAGCTCCAAGAGGTGCTCGAGGTCACCCAGCGGGCTGGCGCTGAGCCTGGTGGGAAGGCAGGTCTAGCCTGAGTCCAAAGCTCATGCTCCTCACAGCAGCCTGGACTGCCCCCGCCTGTGCTCCTCCTCTTCACTCGGGAAGCTTGGTGGCTCCCTCGGGAACACGGGCTCACCATGGCGGACAGGGGATCTGGAGACCTGGGGAGTGCTGGCAAACCACTGACCTGGGAGTCCAGTATACAACCTTGGGCAAGTCCCTTTATCACATGCCAGCCACCCCCACTCCCAGGCCTCAGTTTTCTTATCAAGGCCTCTCATTTCAGCCTTCCACAGGTGGGTCCCTGGGCAATCTTCCCAGCGTCCTTTCTCCCTCTTCTTTCAGGCTCCCTGCTCTTCAGCTAAACTGTCCCTCCGGTTGTTCCTCGTGCACACGGTGGGCCCCCCTGATGCTGTGGCTGGACTCCCAGGCTGGCACACCCTCCCCCACCTAAGCCAGCGCAGAGCTCCCTCCTCCACGAAGACTTCTCTGATTCCCTCAGGAGGACGGGACCTCTTCCTTCTCTGCATTCCCGTGGCCACTCATTTGTGTGTCCTCTGTACCTTGCCTCAGAGTCAGATGTAATGCTTATGTCCCTGCTCAGCCTACATCCTCCTGGAGGTGAGGGTCAGTATCTGACTAATTTTTGAATCCTCCGCCCACCAAACCCACACATCTCCTTCCCCCGGCACCTGGCCCAATGTCTGATACGTGGTAAGCGTTCATCAATGCTCCTTGAATGAATGCAGCAACGGATGAGTGCTGCTCCCCCGACCCTAGCCCATGGCATCTAGAGACAGCCTGTTGCGTTCCCACTAGCTGTCCCCACCTGTAAAATGGTGCGCACTTTACAGGGTCGCCGTGAGATGTAGTAGTGCATGTAGTAGCCTTGGAGCAGTGCCTTGTGCATGGGATGGGTCCACTCTTACAATCCTATCTTTCCAAATGCCCAAGGTCCATTCTGGACTGTCCTGACTTGGTCTCAGCAGGCCCACCCTTGCTCTCCCCTAGTAAAGAGAAGCGACCCCAAGGGGCCGCTGCCTCGACTCAATGCAACTTTAGGAGATCCCAGAGGGACGCTCACGATGGTGGGGAGCTCTTCTGTCACTGAAGAGCCTGAGCTGGCCAGATGCAGTTGGAACTCCTCCACTTGGGGTTTTTTCTCTTCTGGAGCTCCTAGTCATAGAACCAAGGCCCAATATTAAGCAGGATGTGAGTGATAAAGCTAAAAAGCTAAAATGCCCAGTGCGTTACACTTGGGGCCCAAGTGGAAACACAAAACTCTTGATAGCAAAGTGTGCTGCCCCGGGATCAAATCTGGCCCTGTGTCTGCTGCCTTCACGATGGTGAACTGTGCACACTGCACTAGATCCACACACGTGAGAGAAGAATACATAGACTCACACATAGGCATGCTTGGAAACAAAAAGGGAACTCTGTGTGCACCTGAAACTGAAACACAACCGAAATACAGGTAACAGACCGGAGCTCCAGAGAGACTCAGGAACATTCTGCCACAGAAAGGTGGTGGAATCGTGTCCTTTCCTTACTTCTGCTTTTATGTTTTCTGTCCACATTTTACACAATTCGTATGTGTAATGATGGAAAAGTAAGTTTTATTCTTGAAATAGTCTTTGTAAATAGAAAAAGAAAAGAAAAAAGGAAGAAAAAGAAAGGCATCAGTGATCAGGATCCTCGGTAAAAGAAGGCAGAAGAACTGGTGCTCACACCCAGAGGGCAGGCTGTGTGGCTGCTGGTGAGGGCGAGTTACGGGGTGGTTTTGTCCTGCATCTAGGCAACAAATTAAAAGGTGGGTTTTTCGCTGCTGTAATTGCTGCTGTTATGACTGATTTCGTTTCTAGTTTTATTGTTTTTTCTTCTATCACTGCCACTGGAGGCCCATCTAGAACTTCTGCTCTGACATGGCCTCCTTTCCAAGCCTGGGGGCCTGGATTGGACAAGCCCACCAGAAATCCCAAAGTCCTGTCTTTAATCACGGAATAAGTGGGTCTTTTCTTCTGGACCTCATCAAGCCGCATCAGTTCTCTAGAATCAAAGACATCTCCCAAGTAGAAGGGGCCCCAAATCCACGTGAAAGTCAAGGTGAACAAACAGCATTGTCCCCTTTCCTCCCTCCCTTCCTTCCTTTCTCTTTCTTTTTTTTTCTACTTCTTTTCAAGAAAACATTTTATTATATTTCCGTTACACCAGTAATACATACTTATTTTAGAGCAATCAGGAAAAAAAAAGGTTTGGGTATATCTGTACATGGTAATAATATGCAGCTGTCAAGAGGCATGCATTCTTTTTAAGCCTAAGGTAGATCTATGTGTATTGACGTGAAAGGACGTCCACGACATCCTGCTTAGTGAAAAAAACAAGTTACTGTGCATGCGCATAGTCTGATTTCACTGGTATTAGAATGTACATAAATATGTGTATCCGTGCACGCAAACCTCTGGGGAATACCCGCCAGCCTGTCC
Source organism: Equus asinus (assembly GCF_041296235.1). NCBI lineage: Eukaryota > Metazoa > Chordata > Mammalia > Perissodactyla > Equidae > Equus > Equus asinus. The sequence goes on along the minus strand of NC_091820.1, from coordinate 136,743,689 downwards.
ACGGCGGCCCTCTCTGGGCAACGGAGCGGTCAGAGGGAAAGCTTCTATAGACTTCTATCTGGTTTGAATTTTTTACAAGCCTGTAGTACACCGTAATTTTTTTTAAAAAAAATCTAATAAAGTAAAAGAAAAATAAAGGCAACATAAGAGCTAGTATGGATATTTTTATGTTGAAATAAAAAGAAAATATCAATAAGCCAAAAGAAAAAATGTCACATATAATCCTTACTCCTCTTTCCCGACCTTGGGGCAATGACTGTTAATATTGTGTGGCATAGCCCAGTCTATTTTTTAAACGTGTAATACATAAATTATTTTTATTTACATAAAAGGGATTATATTATTAGTACTATTTCCATTTAAGCTGCTTTTCTCACCTAATAATGTAGCATGAGCATCTTTCCAAGTTTATGAAAGTACATCTCTCTTATCATTTTGAATGGTTGTATACATATTTAAGATGTTTCTTTTTTATGCTCCCATTTTAAAAAGGGCTACTGTCAACATCCTTGGGCAGTTAAATCTTTGCACACATCCAGTATTATGTCCTTAGGATAAATTACTAAAAATGAAACTGCTGGGTACAAGGATGTGCAATGCCTGTTAAGGGTTATGATCTATGACGCCGAATTGCCTTCCGGAAGAGCCTGGCCAGTGCTCCCTCCCTCAGCAGCGTGTGGGCCAGCCTGGTCTCCACAGCATCCATCCGTTCCATGAGTTAGTTCCACTCTTCGAAATTTTTGTTCATTTGGTAGTTGAAAAACAATGTCATCTCTGTGTTGTTTTACTAACCATTCCCTTGATGACTTCTAGGGCTCCCCATGTCTTACTGCTTCTCAGTCATCTGTGTGCCTTCGGATGAGTTGCTTATTCATGTATTTTTCCAATTTGCCCACTGAGGTGTTTGTCTTTTCCTTATTGATGTGTGAAAGCTCCTTATGTACTAAGAACACTGATCATTGTCTTTCATTTATGTCATTTTTCCCAAGTGTATTATTCGGGATTTTAACATTATGATTTTTTTTTTTTTTGATGCACAGAAGTTTTCAAACTTCGAATTAGGGGCCGGCCCTGTAACCAAGTGGTTAGGTTCTTGCACTCTGTCCGGCGTTTGAATCCTGGGCGCAGACCTAGCACTGCTCATCAGGCCATGCTGAGGCGGCATCCCGCATGCCACAGCTACAAGGACCTACAACTAGAATACACAACTATGTACTGGAGGGGGCTTTGGGGGGAAGAAGAAAAAAAAAAGATTGGCAACAGATGTTAGATCAGGGCCAATCTTTAAAAAAAAAGTTATTTTCATATTAAACAAACAAATAAATAAACTTCTAATTAAACTTATCAGTCTTTTCTTTCATACTTTCTGTGTTTGGTGTTATATTTGGAATATCCTCCCGCCACAAGCCTATAAAAATATTTACCAGCACCTTGTTCCAGTGTGACATGGAGCTGTTCAATCCATCTGGATGTGATTTGAATGCGTGGTGTGAGGTGGAGGTTTAGGTTTAAACTTCCTTTTTTGAAACAGCTGGCTAACTGTCCCAGTGCCCACACTGGAGGTCCCTCCGCTTCCCTTCCTTGGGAATGCTATCTTTGTCTCATCTCCTGAACAACTCTTGCACATGGATGTGATGCAAAACTTGCTTTCCCCTTTCTACTATTTGGTCAAGACTAGAGGTTTGGAGGTGGGCACTGGGTTTCCAGAGCTTTCCATGTCACAGTGGCCATAAGTGTGTGCACCCAGGGCAGGGTGGCAGCTACAGGAGACAAGCTCTGAGGGGACTGAATACACAGCCATACACCCAGGTATGACCTTCCCCAAATATAGCTCAGCCGGGTACACTTCCACACCTCCAAAGTTCCAGCCACTGCACTGCCCCGGCAAGCCCCTGAAGCCCACATTCGGAGACAAAAACTCTCTCTGCTGGCAGGCGCTGGCGGCCTCTGGGTGGCACTGTGGAGCCGTTCTGTGCCGCCTGCAGGGTGCGGGCTGGAGGAAGATGCTCTGGGGCTCTCTGGGCACCGTGGCCCCAGGGGGCTCCAGGAGCCTGGGCAATGGGATGCAGAGAAAGTCTTCTGCTCCCCTAGCCCACCAGCTTGGCTTTGCCAATATCTTTGGCACGGAACCAAACACTGCTTCTTCAAAAGGGCAGGCATGGCTGAGGATCCAAGGGCAAGGCCATTACGAAGGCGTAACTGCAGAGGCTCTGGCTGCTCAGAGTGGTTCGAGGACCAGGCCAGATGGGGAAAAGGGCAGGGGCCAGAAACAGGTGGGATTGTTAGGGACACCAACACATGCTCATGGCGATACCCGTATCCTCACAGTTTTGTGTTACTTTACAAGGTCTTTCACAGCCAGGATCTCCTTTAGGGAGGACAGGACTTGATGGCAGCTCAAGAAAAGTTTGTTAAAGGAGCAGCAGAAAAAACCTTTGTGGGAACTTGAGCAAGTTCCTCTCTCTCTCTGATGGACAACTATCAAGTTGTGCCAAATGCATGGATTAAAAACATTATTGCGCCATGTGTTCATCAAGCTGAGACCCTGAGAAGAGCTTTCTAGATGGGAAGATCTGGCATGTTCTCAGGAGTGTTGGGAGAACGTGTGTGTATTCAGGCACAGGTTACAGTGAGACTGCAGTCTAGGGAGGAGAAGGCTGGACCCTGACCACGCTGGATGCGGAAGGGTTTGCTGCAGGTACCAGAGCAGACCGGCGCTCTCTTTGAAAAGTGCTTTAAAAAGTTCCCATGGCAGCAGCAGGGAGTTTCCATGGAGAGCACAAGAGTGGATGAGTGGAGAGCTGCTGGCGGCTGGTGCAGTCATCCAGGCAGGCAACAAGGCAGCTGTGCTTGGATTGGAGATGTACTTTGGAGGTAGCCCTAGAACTTATTGATGGATGGAATTTGTAGGGTGAAGAAAAGAGAAGAATCAAAAACGGGATCTAGATGTTGTCTTGAATATGGCCAAGGAATGCCTTGGGGAGAGGGGATTTGGGAGTGGTATTGGAAAAAAGTATAGTACTTCCTCTGTGCCAGGCACTGTTTAAGTGCTCTATGTACGGTAAAGGGTTTAATTCTCCTAACAGCCCGTTACTGTTGCCAATATTATCATGCCAGTTTTACAGATGAGAAGTTAAGGCATAGAGAATGATTTGCCAAGGTCATAGGTTAAGTTAGCAGAGATGGAACACAAACCCCAGCGATCCACTACAGGGTCAGTATTCTTAACTGCCATGCTATGCAGCCTCTCCATGCTGAGGGCCTTGGGAATAAGGACCTGGGTTTTGGCCAGGTGAAATCTGAGATGCCTGTTAGACCTCCAAGTGGAGAGGTCTGGAACATAGATATGTAACAGGCTCATCTGAGATGGTTCCTGGAGTGCCAAGAGGCCTCAGTAAATGTCTATTATTACTATTATTAATACTTGCAAAGGGCACATAACATAATATGCCTAAAGATAACAGCTATCATCGTCTCTGAGAGGTTCTACAGGCACCTCAAACTCAATTCATCCAAATGGAGCACAACATGCTCCACAAAAATGCGGCCCCTCTCCTCTTCTCCTTCAGTTGATCAAACTGGAAAAATGGAGTCGTCCTCTACTCCTCCGTACCACTCAGTTGCCACATTCAATCACCACTAAGTCCTGTCCGTGTGGACTCTAAAATGAATTCTGGATTATTTTCCTCCTCCTCTCTGTCCCCACTATCATTTCCCCCAACAGACGCTCATCTGTTCTTGCTTGGGTGATGGTCACAGCCTGCTGGCTGGTCTGTTACCTCTCATCTTGGCTCCCTCTAGTCCTTCTTCCACACGTGAGTCAAAGGCTACGTTTTCAAAAGAGATTGAAGCATGTCACGGCTCTGCTGCAAATGCTTAAAGGCCTTCTCCAGCTGACACAGCCTCTGCCTTCTAGTAGGACACAGTCCAGTGAGGAGGATGCACTTTTGGATAGCCACTTTCCATGCATGCAGATGAGGAGTTGTGTGGTCAGGGAAGCCCAGGGAGTTGTGGGAGCAGAGAAGAAGGCTACTTAATCCAGCCGTGTGTGGGAATGGAGAGGGGTTTGGGAAGACCTTCAGGAAGAAGTGACAGATAAACTGAGCCTTGAGGGATCAGTGGGAGACCAGCAAAGAAAGGGAAGAAAGGAATTACAGCACATGAAAGGCACCAGGGAGAGACAGAACGAGGTAAGTTCAGGGGGCCCAATGCGTGTGAGGCTGGGGGGCCCACAGGGCCAGGTTATACCCATCTTTGTAGCCTTTAGGGAAGAGTTTGGATTTTATCCTCAGAGGCACAGAAAGCCCACAGAAGAGTTTCAGACAGGAAAGAGACACGGTCATATTTGTGCTTCTAGAAGTTTCATTCTAAAATGGCATAACCCGTATGGGGGAATTTGACATATTTAGCAAAATTGCATGTTAATTGATCCTTCGAGCCAACAATCCTACATCTATGTATCTATCCCAAAGAGAGGCTGACAAAAATAGAAAATGATACATGCACAGGCTCTTTCCTGCAGCAGTGTTTCTAATAGCAAATGTTTGGCAACAACCCAACGGCCATCAGTAGAGGAATAAACTACAGTCCAGCTCTATAGAGCTGCACTAGCAAAGAGCGAGGAGACGTGCTGTAGAGCGATCTCTAGAGACGGTGCACAGCTAAGCCAAGAGAGAACGAGAGAGAAGAATGGATATGGATTGCAAGCTTTTATGTAAGGAAAACAAGGATTTAGAGATGTATCTATACATAAATATATATATGAAAGTATATGAACAAAGTGAGAGAATAAGTAAAAAAGTCACGAAAGTGTTTGCCTGGAGGTGAGGAGAGAGAATGGGGTGGGCAGACAGTGACGGAAGTTAAATCTAACTTGTTTATAATGTTGGATTTAGAACCATTTAATATTTCATATAATTTAAAAGCAAAATTAAATCAAAGAGAAAAAATCAATCCCTTAAAATTGAAAACAAATTCAAATAAATAAACCTATCTGTATATCAAGTTGATGGCATAGTCACACAGGACAGAATAATTTGAAGAGTTTTGAAACACAGTATTTTGATTGCATATCCCTGGTGGAATATATCCTGAAGACAAATAAACAGAAAGAGGTATTAAATTGCATTCAATCATTTATTAGTTGTTATGATGGTATTGTTATTTTAACGCACACATATATTAGAAAATAAAACAAGTCATATATATGTTATACATATGCATTTTAGAATAAAGCGAATAAATAAGAATGTTAATGTTATTAGGAACAATGATTTTCAGCATAAGAGGAAAGAGATATTATAAAATCAAAGTTAAGTAAAATGCATTATAATCTTTCTCACAAATTGAAATTATCGGTATGAACTCTTTCGTTTTTCTTTCTAAAAGGTGCCTATTTCTTGACTCTATCCACTGAAAAGGCAAAGAAACAATGGAACTTAGCAGTAAAGAAAACCTTCTTAATGTTCGGCTTGTGGCCTTTAAATACTGTCTTCCACTGAAACATGCCAGGGCTCCTTGGAAAAATGGTTGATTCCATGTTCTCTGGCAGAAAATATACAAGATGGGCTAAAAACCTCTTGGGATATCGAAAATAATCAAAGATTGCTAGAGTCAAGTCAAAAAGACATGAGAGGATGCTAACTTCCGACAGTGCTAGAATAGCTTGTTGCAGACCAATCTTTCTGCTGAGAACTAGAATAGTTGAACAAAACATGGAAAAAAAACTATTTGGAGACACTGAGGAACTACCTATGCCATGAGGACTTGTGAAACCAGGATGCCAAAGAGAAGGGAGACACGGAGAGGTTAGCCTGACGCTGGGCACTACGTTTTCCTCTCAAGGCATTTGCCAATCCCAAGCAATGGCTAAGAGACCGAGACTGGGCAGGGTTCCCATAGCCTTTCAGGGTTGGAGAGACAAACTTTGGCAGTCGGGGGCCCACCAAGGAAGAGAGGTCTGGACAACAGGCTCTACACTGGGATCTCCAAAGGGCTTCAACTAGGATTAGGAGTGAACAAGAAAGTAACCAATCTTCACAGAGACTAAAGCCCAGCTTTGAATTGACTCAGGTGGTCTGCTCCTACCCACACCAACCGCAAGAAGTCAAGGTAAATCCTCTCTTCAGGAAGATACATCACCCAGCTCCTCAGGTTCTCTCTTTATATATTCATATATAATGCCTAGACTTCAATAAAAAATTATCAAGCATAGCAGAAGATATAAATCACATGACCAAAAACGAAGAAAAAAATAAGCAATATATACTGACATGCACAAGATACAGATTTCAGAGCTACCGGGCACGGACTTTAAAATGACTGTGGTTAATAGGCTCAAGAAATCACATGGCTAAATAGAGATTGTCAGCAGAGAACTGAGAATCGCATAGAATTAAGTGGAAATTCTAGTACTAAAAAATACAATAGCAGAAAAGTAACAGTTTAATATATGGGTTTATCAGCAGATTAGACATAGCTGAAGAAAGGTCAGTAAGCTGGAAGAGAAGTTAGAAGAAAACAATCCTTAATGAAGCATGTACAAAAGAATGAAAGAGTGAAAAATACAGAAAAGTCTGCAAACGATATACGAGGCATAGTTAAAAGGTTTTATGATTTTTTTTCCAGAAGGAGACGAGAGAGGCAATGAAACATAAAAAATATCGAAGAAACAGTGTCCAAGAATGTTCTAAAACTGACAAAAGGCATCAAGCTACAGATTCAAGAAGCACCACTGACCACAGGAAAAACACAAAGAAAGCTGCACCTAGCCACATCATAATAAAACTGGAGACCAAGTTTGCTTTTCGTTGAAAACCAGTGACAAAGTGAAACATTAAAAACAATCAAAAAAGACACATTGCCTCAAAAAAACAATTATAAGCCTGATAGCTGACTTCTCAACAGAAACAGTGAAAGCCAGAAGAAAAGGGAAGGACATCTTCGAAGCCCTGTCAGAAAAAAATGTCAACCTCGAATTTGATATGAAAGTTTTCTTGGAAAATGAAGGTGAAATAGAGACTTAAAAAAAATAAATAAAACAGAATATTTATCACCAACAAAAAGGCACTAAAGGTAAGGAAGGAATGAAGGGCAACGGGGAAGGTAAATATATGGGCAAATCAAAATTAGAATGGACTCTATAAAACAACAATAGTAAAATCCTACAACATTTAAAACATACATAGTTAAAATGTATGACGGCAGTAGCACAAAAGGTGGGATAAGGTAAACAAAATTAGTGTGTTCTCAGGTCATTATTTTGTCCAGAAAGTAGCAAGTAATGTTAATCTTTGATGCCTCAAAGACATAACTGCAGGGCAACCAGTGAAAGAGTGGTGAGCTGCACCACAGTGAGAATGTGCTTAAGGCCGCTGAACTGCACACGTACAAGTGATCAAGTCGCGTTGCGTATTTTTACCACAATAAAAAGAAAGAGTAGCGTGTGAATGCACATCTAACGAACTATTAGAGGGGAAAATGGACTAAAAAAATTGTCTCTTTCTTGGAGAAAGAGAGGGAGGCAGAAAGAGAGAGGGAGGGAGAAAGAGAGCAAGGGGGAGAAAGGGGGAGAGGGAGAGAGAAAGAGTGATAAAGTAAATGTGCTGAAATGTTAACAACGGGTGAATCTGGCTCAAGAGTGTGCAGGAATTCTTTGTACTATTCTTTTAATTTTTCTGTAAGTTTGAAAAAAATATCAAAATGAAAAGTTAAGGAGAAAAGAGTCTTCCTATATCAAGGACGCATAGGTCAGTGGTTCCGAGACTTCAGAATTTCATAAATGAGAAAAACTTCAAAAACGTATTGGTATATACAACAATGAAAATGAATAAACTATACATACACAGAACAACATGGGTAAACTCACAAACAAAATATTTGGCAAAAGAAGCCAGGCTGAATAATTATTTCTTGATCAATATATGTAAGGTTCGAATGCAGGCAAAACTGACCTATGATATTAGAAGATAGCATAGTGGTTACTTTGGGGGAGAAAGGGTGGAATAGTGATTTGGAAGAGTCATGAGACCAGTTTCTGGCATGCTGGTAATTTTCTTTGGTCCCGGATGACAGTTACAATGGTATGGGATAATTCATTGAGTTTATGGGCTGTGATCCTTTCTATATGTATATTATACTTCAGTAAAAAAGTGTTTTAAAAAAGACAATAAAGGAGAGTTAAAAAAGAACAGAGAATAAGTAAGACAAATTAAAAAAATAGTAATATTCAAATTTAAATCCAAATATATCAGCAATTACTTTAAATATAATTTAGTTGGGCTAAAGATGAAAGCCGTAAGAACGGAGGAAAAGCCTGCTCATGAAAGACACTCTAAAATGAAGGGTATAGAAAGATTAAAAATAAAAGGATGGAAAAAGAAACACTATGCAGAACATAATCAAAAGAAATTTGGTGTGGCCATGCTAATATCACTTACGGTACACTTTAAGGTAAGAAAAATCTCTAGAAATAAAATAGAACATTTCATAACAAAGTTTAAACTAGCAGAAACATAACAATTCTAAACTTGCGTGTACCTATTAACATAGCCTCAAATATATACAAAGCAAAAACTATAGAATGATAAGGAGATAGAGACAAATCCACAGTCATAGTGGGAGAATGTTATACATCTCTCAGCAATTGATGGAACAAGAAGACAAACTAAAATCAGTAAAGACAGGGCCAGCTCCATGGCTGAGTGGTTAAGTTTGCACACTCTGCTTCAGCAGCCCAGGGTTTCACAGGTTCAGATCCTGTGTGCGGACATGGCACCACTCATCAAGCCGTGTTGAGGCAACGTCCCACACAGCAGAACTAGAAGGACATGCAACTAGAATATACAACTATGTACTGGGGGGCTTTGGGGAGAAGAAGAAGAAGAGGAAGAAAAACAGAAGATTGGCAACAGTTGTTAGCTCAGGTGCCAATCTTAAAAAAAATTGGAAAAGAATCAGTAAAGATATACTGGATTTGAACATCATGATTAAAAACCTGACATAATTGGCATACATGGAACATCTCACACAACTGCAGAACGCACATGCTTTTCAGGTGCATGTGAAACATTTTGCCAAAATGTACCATGTGTTGAGCCATAAAGCAAGTCTCAAAAAATTTAAAAAGTTTGAAATAATATTGAGTATGCCTTCTTACCGTGATGGAATTTAGCCAGATATAAATCAAAAACATGGAAGTCTCCATATGGTTAGAAATTAAGAGGCACAATTCTACATCCCTAATTTAAAGAAGAAATAATGAGGGAAATTAGAAAATATTTAAGTAAGTGATTATTAAAACATGGCATATTAAAACTTACGGGATGCAGCTAAAGCCATGCTCAGAGGGAAATTATAGCCTTAAATGCACATATTACAAAAGAAGCCTAGAGATTAAACATGCATCAAAGTCAGAAAATAACAGAAAATCAAATACAAAGAAAATAGAAGAGAGCAATAATAAACTTGAAAAGAAATTGACAAAGCAGAACACAAATATACAGTGGACAGAATGAACAAAAACTGAGCAAGAAAAAAAAGAGAGAAGGCACAAACAACCAATATCAGGAATTAAAAAGAGAACATTATAAATTCCGCAAACATCCAACTTGGAGAGGCTCCTAGTGGCCAAAAATAGGACAATTTTAGCATCAAAAAGAATAATTACTGCAATGGATTGAAATGTTACAAATATATAAAAGCTCACAAATTCATAATAAAGGCCCCTAAGTATTCTTGAGAAAAATAGCGAAGCCCAATTCTAATCGTGCCTCTGGCTCTATCACTAATTTACAGGAAATGAGAAGAATAAATACCTTAAATGCATGATCTTCCAAATCCAGAAAGCAGGAAATTATATCAGATAAATTATCCAGTTTTTTAAATAACTGAATAGTATTTAAAAAGGAGGGATATATGTTATAGATTAAAAGAGACTTAAGAGGAATATCAACCAAATGTAGTATAGTCGGATCCCGATTTGAACAAACCAACCGTAAAAAAAGATATTTAGACAATCAAGAAAAAAACTAACATGAACTGGATATTAGGTAATAATTTAAAAATTTTGTTGGCTGTGAGTATGGGATTGTGGTTATGTTTTTCAAAAAGGTCCTTATCTATTGGAGCTACATCCTCAAGTATTTACAAGTAAAATGATATAAGGTCTGAGATTTGCTTTAAAATACTCCAGCCAAACAACAACAACAATAACAAAAAAACTGTGTGCGTGAGAGAGAGAGAGAGAAAGAGACAGAGAGCGAGGTATCTGGAAACAAGAAGAAGTTAATAATTGTCGAAGCTGGGTAATGGATATCTGAGGGTTCATTATACACTTGAAAATGTCCATAATAAAAAGTAAATATCAATAAGTGAACGAATGGCTTGCTCTGGCTCCTGTGTGGTGAAGACACTGATCGGGGCAAGGATGGAAGCTGGGAGACCAGTTAGGAGACTATTGCAATGATGAAGCTATGAAAGACTGGCTAAAAGTCATATTCATTCTAATGATTTATTTAGACCACTTACTTTTTGCGCTTACAGCAATCGGCCTCAATAACTCCTCATTAGTCATTGACTACATGCCACATTAACTGTATAAGTATCATGTAATTACAACAGTAAAACCTACATATGAATGGTCAGTCTTCAGAGTTTGGTGATAATTTGAGATTTATGCATAAACTGGGTGATTGGACAAGTCAGGTTCTCAAACTTTTTGGACCCCAATTGTGTTAGCCACCTCTAAGATGGGCCGTAATAAACCTCATTTGCTGGTGTTCACACCTCCGTATAATCTCTTCCAACATTTTATCCATGTTGATCTGTATAACTAGCCAAATATGGCAAAAGTGATGGTATGAGATTTCTGAGGCTAGATCGTAAAAGACATTGCCATTTCTGCCTTGCTCTCTTGGCTTGCTTCCTCTGGGGCAAGCCAGCACCATATTTCAAGGACACTCAAGCAACCCTAAAGAGAGGTTCGCACAGTAAGGAACTGAGGCCTTCAACCGACAGCCAGCACAACTTTCTAGCCATGTGAGGGAGCCGTCTTGGAAACAAATCCTCCAGTCCCAGTCAAGCCTTCAAATGACTGTGGCCTTAGCTGACATCTTGACTGCAACCTCATGAGAGACCCTGAACCAGAACCTAAGTTGCTACTGAATTCCTGAGCCTCAGAAATGGTGTGATAACAAATGCTTTTTTTTTAAGCAAGCAGGTTTTGAAGTAATTTTTATGCAGCAATAGATAACTGATACAACAACTCACAGTAAGAAATAAATCGTATATCACGACCCAATACACATATACCTATGTGGGTAAAAATATAACAAATTTCATGAAACTGAATAAGATCAATCTGATATTTTCATTATAGCTTACTTTTTAAAAATTGCTGGTCGTGGCACACTAAATTAATTTTATGGTTCTTTAATACGTCATCACGCAAAGTTTGAAAAACACTGGAGTAGAGGACATTATCCCCGTAGTTCTTAAATCCTATGGCTTCATGTAGCGTGGGTATACACTCATAATATGAAAAAAATAGAACTTTGGCTCCAAGGAGTAAAACATGGGGGCATTTCAATAAGGGTCAGTGGGACAAACGGCTGGGTAGAGAGGGTGCTTACCACTCACAGAGGCTATCGTATTCTCTGCTGTGCTTCCCGTTGTCTCAATCCTTTGGACCGAAATCTCTCCATTTTAGTTTTGTATCCTTCCCTATGGAATGCCTTGGTCTTTCCTGCTTGGATGTATAATTCTTCATCTGTGCCGTTGGCGAAATGTCAGTCATCTACTGGCTTTTTTGTCTTATCCTTGGCTTTTTATGGGTATATGTCAGGCAATGATAGCCTGCATTCACCCACCCTTCAATCAATCTGAAGGAATTCCTTAAAGGATTCAAGACTCTCCTTCCCATGTACTATCTTAAAGGAAAACACAGTCAGTGAACTCTTAAGATAATTTCCTCATACTGTGGTGTAAGAGGACTGCAGCCGGCATGCACGGAATTAAAATAGGGAACCAATTGTTGACATCCAGTGGGAATACTGATCTTCAGAATGAAAAAGAGAGAGACAGACAGAAAGAAAAGGAACGAGGAGGGAGAAAAGAGAGGGAGGAATAAATAAGGGAAAGAAGAAGGGAGCGAAGGAAGGTAGGAAGAAAGGGAGAGAGAGAGGAAGGGAGGAAACAAGCAAACCAATCTGCTACAGTGTAGCATCCACCTGCTCGGACATAAGAACAGGCATATTTTAAGATTTGTGCTATACCAAACAGAGCTATACAGCTACTGGGAACTTGAAACCCTACAAAACATTTAAAAATATAGAACCACAGAGTGACAAAACTGGAGGTGATGTGCCCAGTTTACGGACGGAAAACTTGTGGCACAGCGCTCCAATTTTCACTGACAGACAGATTTTCCCTTGGGAAGAACTCCTGGGCTGAAGGCCCGCTGCACGCGCAAGGGATTGATGAGTGGTTGGGGAGCCTGGGCCTCAAGCGGCAGTTAATCCTAAAGCCAGCACCCAATTTTCTAATTTCCTGCTCCTAGGGGATAAATTGCGTGCCTGACCCCTACTTGCTCCCATCTTCAGTCAAATAAAAAGGACACAAACAAGCACATAATATTAAAAAGCAAAGGCCCAAGAAGAGAGATCCCAAAGGATTTAAGGCCTAAGCCGTACAAGAATTCCCCCATTTGTCTAATTGCTCTGAGAAGCCCTGTTTCACTTTGTGTCTGGACCTGAAAAAAACCAACTAATACTCATTGTACAGGTAGCTCTATTTAGAGGAGATTTTCACAAGTGTGCAATTGATGGTTAGAAACTAATGCATTCATATAATTGTAGTCTTAGGTAAACAAAAGTTCACGCCCTTCAGATGTTCAGATGCTTGAGTCCCCTCCTAGGTTGCTGCCTTGTGGTTATCCCGCCTGGGCGTGAACTCTTCAGCGGCAGGCAGCTTGCCACCCTCTGGAGAGCTAACCAGCTGACTCCAGCCTTTGGGGATCATTGATGTGGAGAGGTTCAGGGTAGGAACTGGAGTCATTTGTTGTGCATTCACCCAACAGTGAAAGAAAGTGCACTTGTCTTTCGCTTGAGTGGTTTCCTGTTTCTCTCATGAAGTCTAAATTAAATCACGCCTTATTTGAAGGCTCAGTTCATAAGCCACTTCCTCTTTGAGGTCTTCCTCAATTCCCTCAGGAAAAAGTGAGGTTTCTCCTAGTGACTGAAAACTCCTTGAGTTTTGAGCACATGAGCTTAAGGTGCGTAAGGGACATGTGAATTAAGCCGACAAGAAGACAGCTAAGTATACGGAGCTGGGCTCTCAGGAAAGAGATGGACTGAAAATAAAGATCTGAGAATCACCAGCACCTATGCCATATAGATGGCAGTGAAACCATGAGAGTGGATGAGAGAGATTGCCCGGGGAGAGCATGTAGACCAAGAGGAGGAGTGTGTGTCATGTAAAAGTTGTATTCACGGTGCAGGAAAGGTTGTCAACTACCTCTGGGAAATGCGAGAATTAAGTAAGTAAACTCAGGCAGCTGCACTCTGGATCTTGAATGATTCTAATACTGATAGCACTAGTTTGTGCTACTATGTACTAAGAACTCTGCTAAGGATTTTGCATGCACATCTCAGTGAATTTTCCAACTACTGTCTAAGGTAGATACTAATATCCCCTTTTGATGGTTGAGGAAACCGAGGCACAGAGAGGTCAAGTAACTTACCCAAGGTCACACAGCCAGCAAGGGATGAAGCTGGGATGTGAGCCCAATTCTGTGGGACTCAGAAGTCTGATCTCTTGACAGCTGCACCATACTGCTTCTCACCATGCCAGTTCCCTGTTGCCATGCTAATTATATTATTACTGCATCTGACCTAGATAGGCATCTGTCACCGAGGTCCACTTCAGGGATAAGACAATGACAAGAAACCAAGAAATGCTACTTGGCAGATGAATAACAGAGAAAGAAGTCCCATTCTCAGGATTCTCCCCGTAACAAGCTTCAACTACCCCAAGAGTCACCTCCAGGCTCCTCCAGCCCCTACCCATAGGCCGCTATGTGAAGGTGGCTCTCAGTCTCCTCCGATTCTCACACTTTAGCTGACGTCGGTGTGTAGACTGCAGTGAGTAGATGACAGCAGGAGAGAAAGTGAAGAGCAGTGTTGCACTAAAGTGAGCAACAGCGGCTTTCTCAAATCAAGCACCCTTTTTCGTTTCTTCAAGTTTTGCTGAATTTTGGAAAAATGTACTTCAATATCAAAAGAGAAAGCTGAAATACCTTATGGGCTACAGACTTCCCATATCGCTCTAGTAGGAACGAACCTCTGCTTTCTCTGGGTTCCCACTGCACATTGTTTGTTTCTGTCCCTGTTGATGGCCCTTCTCACAGTCGGCCAGGGGTCTCAGTTATTTGTGTCCCTGGTGGTCTCCCTCAATAGATCATGAGCCCTAAGAGGGAGGAACTCTGCCTTGTTCACTTTGGCAGCTCCCGCAGAAGCTATCATCATGCTCTTTATGCGCATAAAGTGCTCGTTGAAGTGGAGAAAAATGCGGTTGATGACTGTAGTGCTTTTTCTTCCTCAGAAGAGTCAATGGAAATCCTATCCTGACTTGCGGGGACCCCTACCCCCATCTCTCCTTGACTTTTCCTCTGCTCTCCACCAGCTCCTTCTGCTTTTCCCAATCGCAGCATTACCATATCATATCATCACTATCTGTTTACTTGTTTGTCTACTTTATAGACTGAAAGCAAATTAGGAGCAGGGACCCTGTCTGATCCACCTCTGTTCCCCTAGTACCTCGAGCATCGTGCCCAAGGAGTGTATGATAAATGAATGAGCCAAAGAAAGGAAGGAAGAAGGGAGAGATGAATGGAAAGAGAGAGGGAGAGAGGCAAGTAGAGAGAGAAGAAAGAAAAGAAAGATGAAAGAAGGGAAAAAAGGTGATCTGAGGATTGTAAATCTTTTGGATTGGGAGAAGGGTAGTGCCCATTGTTCCCCAAAACAGGGAAGCTAAGAAAAGAAACTGGGGGGGGGGGCGAGGAAGGAGAAGTGACCAATGTTTTTGTAAGAAGAAATGCTACTGACCGTTGTAAGAAAATAAGAGAGGGCCAGTTTACAAGTAGAAGAAACTGTGAATCCTAGATTGTACAGCAGGAAAATCATACAGCATGGTTTGCTGCTCCATGTATGTAACACCTAGGATCCAGCTTTGTCCAACTTAAGGTCTCCAATTTGACAGGAGATTTTCACCCACTCGGACTACCTGAGATTGATCTAGAGTGTGCGGTGGCACGTCTGTTAGCACTTTTCTAAAAGCACTTTTCTAAAACTTACCGCCACTTAACACTGTCAATTGCTGCTTTTTGAAATGTGAAGTGTTAAGCAGTATGTAGGTGTTTCAGAAATATTTAATGATTGATTGATGTGCAGAAATTGCTCCAAGAAAGAACACGTCGAACCCAAAAGTTGGAGAACGATGCCAAGGGAGACGAGTACCTAAGAAGCCAGTACAAAGGTGCAGATTCAAAGGGAAGAGAGTCAGTGAGATAACAAGAGGAATTGTCCACTTGAGAGCATCTGCGCTCCATTTTTCCTGCAATCAGGTAGAAGGAGGATCCTGACCAAGGTGTTCCCTTTGTTAATGAAAACTCAAATAAGAGGGAATGAGCTTTCCCTGAAGCACTCCTTAGTTTGATTAGACATAAGGGAGAACTTCCTGACCTCCAAGAGCACCAAAAAGATCCACGAAAGAGGTCATGGGTTCTTCAGCTACGAACACCTTCAAAACAGAAACGGACCTTCACACATTCGTGCTAGCTCAGCCTGCCACTCTCCTGGAGTAAGCATTTTTGGAGAGGGCTGCTTAATTTAGGGACAGTGCAATGCACTGGAGGTGAGTCTAAAATGCCAGAGTCTAGGGAAAAATCACCTGCTTACAAGTTGTATGTCCTTGAGCAAATCCTTTCACTTTGCTGAACCTCTGTTTAGTCACTGTGAGAATGAGGACTGTGTACCTCACAGAGTTGCTGTGAAGATCGAGTAAGAGACTGTGCATATAGTGCTTTGTAAACTGTAAAGCAATGTGTGCGTGTTCATTATTATTTGGAATTCTAGAGGTTAAAAGAAGAATCACCACCCTTATCTCAAATTCGCAGAGCAGGTAGCCGAGGCAATCTTTTCAGGCTAAAGAGTAAAGTCCAAATCCCTTGTCCCGACACAGAAAATCCCCCATGATATGACCTCTTACTTCCCGTGCAGTGTCTCTTCTCCTGCCCTCGTCACCATCAAACCTGAGGCTCCAATTGTAGCCAAATAATTTCTACTCCCTAAGTGTCCTGAAGCATCAGCTTCTCCAGGAAGCCTTTCCCGGGCATGCCCTCCCAGCTGGCACAGACCCTCTTCTCCTATGGGCTGGCTATGTCCACTGGACTTCTCTGTTTACGTGTGTGTCTCTTCTATGAGACTAGACACCCCTTGCAGGCTTCCGTCCTTGAATCTGCCCAACATATTTCTGGACCTGCTCAATGTAGCGTCCAATGTGTGAATGCAACACAGTTAGTTTTCATTTGCTATTACTTTGTATAGTCAGTACTTAGACCCATATGTTTCCAGTCTCTTGGCTCTTTGTTGCTTCTTGAATTCCACCCTTTCTTCCTAAGTTTAATTTCTTTGCTGAAGTTCATATTTTAGTAGGTCTTTGAGCAAAGATCTATGTCTTTGTCTTAATGTTTTATGTACAAGATATAGAGCACGCTGGTACATAGTATATGCTCAACAAATAAATGTTAAATGAAAGAATGAACAGTAAACTATCTCAGTCTTTATATGTATGACTGTTCTAGGTGCTTCATATTTCCATATATATTTTAGAATGAATTTGTTAGATTCTACCCAAAAAAGCTCTGTTGAGATTTTGATTAGGATGGTGTTGGATCTATAGATCAATCTGAGAGGAAAGAATATGTCAATAATATTGAGTCTTCCAATCTATGGACATGGTATATCTCTATATTTATTTAGATCTTCTTTAATTTTTCTCTGCAATGTTTTATAGTTTTAATGTAGAGGACTGGCATATTTCTTTGTTAAATTTATTTCTAAGTATTTTATGGGTTGTGATGCTACTGTAAGTAGTATTTTTAAAAATTTCATTTTCTAATTGTTTGTTGCTAGTGTATTATGCATTATCTGATACTAGAATTTTTTGTGTTGGTCTCAGATCTGTCCCTTCGGTAAACTCATTTATTACTTTTGATGAGTTTTTTTAGATGCCTTAGAAATTTTTGTGTACACAATAATGCTATCTGTGGATAAAAACAGTTTTACTTCTTTTCTATTCTTTTGTTTTTCAGTTCTTTTTCTTGTCATTTTAAGCTGTCTAGGACCTCCAGTGAAATATCAAATGGAAATGGTGAGAGTAGACGTCTTGCCTTGTTCACGATCTTAGGAGGAAAGCATTCGGTATTTCATCAAACATGGTGTTTGTTTTCCGTTCTGAATATGCATCCTCTATCAGATTCTCTCTATTACTGGTCCACTGAGTTGTAGTTGTTGTTCTTGTTGTTTTTGTTTAAAAATAATGACTAGGTGTTGAATTTTCCAAATGCTTTTTCTTGACTTATTTAGGTGATCATATTATTTTTCCCCTTTATTCCGTTAATGTAATGAATTACATTGATTGATTTTTGAATATTGAACCAGGCTTTCATTCCTGGAATAAATCCCATTTGGTCACGATATATTACCCTTTTTATACATTGCTGGATTCTCTAATTTTACTCAGTCTTTGTTTGGTAGATAATGTCTTTATTTCCTCTACTTCTGAATGATAATTTAGTAGAATATGGAATTCAAGGCTGGCGTTTTTTTTTTTTTCCCTGGGGACGCTGAAGATATTCACCTGTCTTTTGGCATCTATTTGTGCTGTAAGAAGTCTGTATTCAGTCTAATTGTCATTTCTTTGAGGGCAATATTTACTTTTTTTCTCTGGAAGCTTTTAAGATTTTTTTCTTCTCTTCAACGTCCCAAAGTTTCATCATAATGTGTCTGGGGGTAAATTTGTTTTTATTTATTCTGCTCAGGACTCAGTGTAATTTTTCCATCTGAGGACTTGCATCTTATTTCAATTATTGGTCTTTATCACTTCAAATATTGCCTATCTCTCTCAATGTCTGTATCTTCTCCTTCTGGATCTCCCATCAGATATGTTGGTTTATTCTATTCTCTAAATTTCTTATTGATGCTTTCATATTCCCTATTTTTTTATATCTCTGTATTACATTCTGGTTGATTTCATTAGCTCCTTCTTCCAGTTCACTTTTTCTTTCTTTAGCAGTGTCCCATCTGCTATCTCATCCACTGAGGTTTTAAATTTAATGATTACATTTATCATTTTGAGAAGTTTCACCTGGTTCTTTTTCAATTCTTCTTTTACCAGATTTCTCTGTTCTTTCACTATGGCTTATTTTTATCTCTGCAATTATTTTAAACACACTTACTTTATAATTTCTTTCAGATTGTTCAATTATTTCAAGATTTTAGAGTGCTAGTTTTCCTGTTGTGCCTACTGATTCTCCCTTATGAAGGTTTATTTTCTTGTGTAGTTTTCAATTCTTATTTTAGGGTGAGGCCATGTGTATTAAGGGTTATATATTACATTGGAGGACAATGTCTCCTGGTTTGTGAAAGAGTCATTGCAGACTGGCTCGGTGCTTTCTTTTTGCCCCGGGTCCTGGGGGTTTTGATGGTTCTAGACCAACTTTTATAACAATGTCTTGACTTGTGATCCCTGTCCCATGCAAGTAGTGTAGATTCTGACCCCATATCCACGAAAAGTGTGGAATTTGAGGGTTTTAATGGGGGACATTTTCCCCATAAAAGCTTGAGTGGACTTTAAGCTTCCTCACTTCTTCTCTGAGATGATCATGGTTTTTTTCTAGACTGTGAAGAAAACAAGTACTTCAAGGCTCTGGACTTTATGCAAAGAGCTCAGGTCTCACTCCCCTGACCAACATGGACATGTCTTCTTGGACATGTCTCGTCTCTCAATACCCAGCCGCTGGGACCTATATCAGGTTCAAATTCCCCGAGGGCTGCTCCAGGATTAGCTTATCCTTACTGCTCTGGCTTTAATATATCTCTATATTTGAGGTACTTGGAGATTTCCAAGCATATTTTTGGAGTTTGGCAATATATTTGTTTGGTTTTTTTTTAGAAAAACAGAGAGAATAGTATAATAAATACCCAAATACCCACACTCCAGATTTAAAAGTGTGTGGGTTTTGGCCACATTTACTTCATCTACTGGGTTTCTGAACCATTTCAAAATAAGCTGTAGTCATCACGGTGTCTTGCTGCCAGTTACTCCAGTTCGCATCTCCCAAAATTAAAGACATTCTCCTACATAACCCTAATACCACTATCATACTTAAGAAAATCAACCTATTATCAAGTAATATTTAAATTTCACGAATTGCTTACAAACTACATTTTATAGCTGTTTTTTAAAAAAGTCAGGATCCAATGAAGAATCACATACTGCATTTTTTTGTTATGTCTTTTTATTCTGTTTTAATCTGGAACCATTCCTATGACACTCACTTTTGGAAGAAATCAGTCTGGTTGTGTTGTAGATTGTCCACTATGCTGGCTTTGATTATTTCCTTGTGATTGCTTAATTTAATCCTCCATTTCCACGTTTTCTGCAAATTGAAAGTCAAGTTTAATGTCTTGATTTTTGCAAGAATATTTCATAAGGGACGCTGTGTCCTTTTTATTGCATCACATTAAGGGGAACATAAAGTCTGGTTGTCCCATTACTAGGGATCTGGATTAAGGAGATGACAGCCTGATCCCTCTGTTGTAAAGTTATATTTTTTTCTTTTGTGACAAGCAAGTAATCTGTGAGGTGTTGACCATTTATTAAAAGTAGATTTTGTTGTGTTTGCGCAGATTTACCTGTGTTTCCCTGAATTTGTGGGAAGAGGAGGGTCCCATTAGCTCGGTAGTCCATGTTGGTGAGCTCCTGACCTGGGCAGGCACAAGGATGGGCACTTGGACACTGCAGAGACAAGAGGGGCACAATCCCCAGTGAAGTACAGTTGAGGAGATGTCACAAGGATGCGCACCGATATTTCCAACCTCCCCTTCTCTGGCTGGAATGAATCACCTCCTTCCTTATAGAGAAAATCTAAGTGCTGCTCTTTCAGAAGAAGCTTTATTTTTCCCATTTGGTTCTGCAAAGCTGAGGCCCTTCTGTGTGCAGAGACTGTGGCTGGCCCTGGGAACAGGGATTTGAACAAAGCGTGCCCCTTGCCCTCTCAGGGCTCAAGGTCTAATTGGAGAGACAGACACATAAACAGACAATTGCCGTCCAGCTTGCTGAGCGCTCTAACAGAGGAATAAACAATGTGCTGTGGGAGGTCAGAGGAGAGAGCAATTACCAAAGCCTCTTCTCCGTGAGGAGGCTGGCCCTGCCGGCCCAGGTGGAAGGAAGCGCCCCGAACGCTTTCTCTGGGCCTCCCTTGTACTGCTTAGCATTGACTATGTTTTATTACTGTAACTTGTGTGCAAACTATGAGCTCCTTAGAGAGAAAGATGGATAGAAGTAGACCCAGGGTTCCCACAGGACCTGGCACTCTTTCTGATATGCTCAGTAACACTTTTTTGGAACTTGCTACAGTCTGGCTGCCCCCCACCTCAGGAGGGTGGCCTATAGAACACCCTGCAATATTCCAAATGGTGTTTGGCCAGTTCAGAGGGTGCAGCCCTCCTCTGACTGGACACTCCACGTCATCAATAACAAGGCAGCCAAAAAATGTGTCTGCTTTGCGATGACCGCCTTGCCTTGTTGCCTCAGGTTAAACCGGCTGTGCACTGAGCCCCTTCAGTTGTTTTGTTGTTGTTTGTGTTTCAGCCACTGTGAACAACCTTCATTGTAGCTACTCCAGCATTCATCCTCGATCCTCCGGAGCAATGCAATCCATTTCTGATTAAGAATTAAATATTTTCTACTCTGGCCAGGCTCTGCTAATCCGAGGCAGTGTTTAGTTTATTGCCTTTCAGGCTTCAGGTTTTTTTGAGTGACTGAGTGGGCAGACATGTCCATTCACTGCGGGGAATTTCCTGGAATTAGCAGTACAGTAAAGAAAAACCTTGGCATAAAAGCATTAAGGCAACTACAGCTAAAAAATAAATTTCAACCATGGTATAAAAGCAAATGGTTAATCCTAGTTTGCAATTAATTTCAGCTTCTAATCAATTCCTCCTGTGAGTAAAGCACACAAGAAATACGATCTCTAAACGATTCATTCACAGCAAAAGGTCACTTCTTTGAGGTAGGAGCAGTGTCTGGAATCTTTCCCTCCTTACGGGTCTCGACAGAGCTAACTCGAGCACGCTCTCCTCCTGCTACTTGCCCTGCTTTCCTGCTTAGGTCTCAGCTTTAGTCAAGGAATCGCAATCTATTATTTATGCTTCACACGGAAGAAAAAGGAAAATAAATATATGAGTCTGGTGTCACTTGTGGATCAATCAGAAATAAAAACTGATTCCTCCAAGCTGAGTAGTCTTCCTACAGTTTGTGCCAACTTCAACATAGCCCAAATGTTTATTTAATAATAAAATAGGCACTTCTAGGAGCACCGCCAACGCTAACTAGAAAGGTTGCACTTGAGCAATCGTGTTCTGCACTGATTCCTGAATAAAATGGATGAAGCAAAGGTTCTGATAAGGCTTCTGTTTTGTCTGCCTTCCCCATGCGTCCAATCCCAGGCGCAGAGAGGGCTGAGAGGGAACAGTGGAGAAGGAAGGGACAGAGAGGTGCAGAGCCATGAGGCTCCGAGCACCCCCTTTCCACTTGGATACCCACCCGTCTAAGTGGAGCGATCTTCGGGCCGTTTTCAGGACTCCATCTGCGGACAATGGCTGCAGTTTTGAAGGCGGCCTTGCAGTGCTTGCTGAGGGGCTGCTGCTAGGCCAGTGTGTAGCAGTGATGCCAGATGGATACCAGGTTGCCAGTGGAAACCAAGAAGTTTGAGGTGGTTCCTGCACATGAGTCAGGCCCAGGTGCTCTGTAATGAGTGGCTGGCCCCGGCTCCCATGTCCTATCATCTGACCCTTCGGGCTGCTCACATCTGGAACCGTTACTGCCCATCAGGAGAGAGTGTTCTGAGAATGTCCCCCCCTCCTCTCCTGAATACCACTAATGTCCCTCCCCTTCCCACCCTTGTCTCCACACCAAACAAAAATACCAGAAAAATATTCCCTCTAAAAGAAGGAACTTTTAGGACAGCTTTTGTTTTGAGAGTTGGCGTGTGGCTGCCTTTTGTTCGCTTTGCTTCATCCTGCAGGGAAGACGGGAAGGGAAGACAGGTGCTCTCCGTCTGCGCCCCGCTGTGTATGAGGGACATCCTTTCTGTTGAGGGCAGGCAATGGGGAGGCATCCTTGAATTCTCATTTTGCTGTTCACCTTCAGTACCTCACAAGCTTTCGAGAAGCCTTTAGTTGAGGCCCCAAGAGGGGCAGACGAATGCTGGTTCTGAAGAGAGAATATACCGTTCCTATGAAAGTGGCATGTAGGGTCACTGTCCTGGGGTGGAGGCTGCAGAGGGGATGAGGGCACATGAAAGACCAGGGGCTGTTCTGCTCGAATTGATGTTTCTGTTAGACTTCATGCAGCAGAGACTTACTGTAGGACCATGGAAGGCTGAAGAAGCCGAGGAACCTGCCCAGGGCCTTACAACAAACTAGCTGCAGAGCTAGAATCAGGACTTAGCCCTGCAGACTCCCGGGGCAGTGCTCTCCCCTGCCAGCACTGCCAAATTTACCTTTCAGTAAGGGGCCAGTGACACTCAGAGGCAAACTTACACCTCTTCAGCAGTATCAAAATCCTCTTCACCCAAATTCTGCCCACTACTCCCCCCTCAAAGAAACCCCACCCATCTTAGACCTCCAGAAATGGAAGGAATGTGGTGCATTTCTCATAAACACTTTTTTTTTTAACCTTCCATTAATTTCCGCTGTAGGTATCTCCATGGGCTATAGCAGGAGACAACGCCTTTGTTGAGAAACTTTAATTAAACTTTGCTTGGGGGCATAGTGAAAATTCAGCACTCTGCAACCTGAGACCACCAGCAAGGAGACCAAAGCTGTTATATGATACAAAACATGACATTCAAGACTAACCCAAGTTTCTTTTACTTGGTTCCCCTGAAGAGTGGCTGGGCCTCATCTCTGAGTACAGAATACCATTGCTATGTCTTGGCAAAAGTGAACTCTGAGGGAATGGCATGGGAAAAAAGGGAAGAGTGTATTCTACTCTGTTCTAGAACAACTGAGTTAAAGAAGCTGTTGTCCTGAATGCTAAAACCTTAAGAGCGATATGGTCCAATGAGTCCCAAATGGCAAGTGGTGTAGGTGATACGAATCACCCAGAGGACTTGTCAAAAATACAGCTCTCTGGTTAGGTCACCAGAAAGTTGGATTTGGTGGAGACCAGGGTTTGCTCAGTTGTCTATATTTTTGTGCATATGCTCCTGGGGATTTTGACATGCTGCCAATTTTGGGAACCACTGACTGGTCTGTCAGCCTCCCCTGACTCTGCCGCTTGGGTCAGAGGTGGAGGCCAGGGAAGAAGAATGGATCTTGGAAGGGACATACCCTGAACCTATCAGGTCAACATGTTCAGGGGTTTGGAAGCTGCTGTCAGGTAGTGGAATCCCAAGAAAGGAGCCGCTCTCTCTCTAGAACAGTAAGAGCAGAGACATGGCCACCTCAGAAGAGAGTCCCAGTCTCCTCCTGATGACACTCAATGTGTGTATAAAGAGCTTTCAAGGCCACTGGGGGAGGAGATATGGATTCATATTGGTAGAGGAAAATACAGAAGAGTTATTAGAAGCAGCCATAAAGCCATGGGATGCCAGAAATGGGGAAAGTGAGACCCAGAGTGAGAGAGAGGCTCAGCTCAAGGTCCCGTGGACATCAAGGACCACTCAGGGATCCCTGCATCACCTCACAGCTTAGGATTATGCAGCACACCCTCCACTTTGCTCATCCATTTATTTATGCCGCAAATATTAATCAAGTACTGTAGGAGAAAGTGAAGGCAGAGAGAGGAATCAGACCCAGCCTACTGCCAGGGCCCTCCCAGGCAACTAGAGGAGATGGCTGAAACACAAGATTAGGCAATGCCTGAGAAGTGATACAGATACAGGGATGGGGGATCCACCGAAGCAAGCAGTTGCTTCAGCCTGGCAGGAAACCCTGGAATGAGTCCAGACGGGAGACACCTCCTTCCCGAAAGGTAACTTAGAGGTCGTGATCACTAAAATCCCCAATGTCAGAGCTAAGTACGAGCTCTAAACTCTACTAACGATGTGGCCCAGAGGTGCAGAGAGTGGAGGCTATTTGCCTAAGATCCCACAGCCAGCAAGTGGTGGAGCCAGGACTCGATCTCAAATCGTCTCACTCCTGGGCACTTTACTGCTCTTACCTCTTTCACGGGAGCGATGGATTCAAGAAGAAGACGCCACGTTGAGAACTCAGCTGGGAATTAAAAATCTAGATGCAACAAAAAGAGTTGTGTTTCCTTACATTAGGTAAGTTTGTGTCCTTAACCAAGAGAATACCCATGACCCAGTATGTCTCCGATGGGCAGGGGGGACAAGGTGTTGTCCATTGCATGGAGGCTACAGGTGCAACCCTCCAGCTGAGTTACTATATTCCTCTCTGCACTACTTGTGTCAAAAGGAGCCCCTTCTGATTGTTTCCTCTCTAATGGGTGGATTTCATCTTCAATGACCAAAGAATGAAAAGCAACACAGACAGAAGGCGTCTATTTCTAGGGGATTGTTGCTGCTTGCAGTGGAGGTTGGGATACTCGCTGCTACTTTAATAAGCTGTCTGGTTATGTATATTTCCACCAATTTGCTCCTCTTCTCACTTGCCCTGAGTTTTTCCTGAGAACTTCCACATTTCTGTCCCATCTGCTCATTACAAGGACAATAATGGACTATTGGCGAATATTTACTTTCATAACACTTACCATGGCCAGGCATTGTTCTAAGCACTTTGCAAATACTAACTCATTTAGTCCTGCCCACAACCCTATGAGGTGGATACTGATATAAACCCCATTTTACACATAAGAAAACAGAAGCAGGGAGAGGAGAGGGTAAGTAACCCGCTTAAGGTCACATAGCTAGGAAGTAATGGAGTTGAGATTTGAACCCAGAAATTTGGGTACAGAGTCTGTGCTCTTAACTGCTACAAGGAGAGCCTCTCCAGCTAGAAAAGAAAAGAGGATGAAAAGTTAGAAGAAAATCCTTCCCTTGCAAACAGATGTTGATATTATCCTAAAAGAAAGTCCTGAAACTCTGACTACAGGTTGATATACTGGCCAAAAGAAAGAAAAAGCAAAGCTGACATCTTATTCGATTGACTTTCATTTTAAATGAAGAATACGGAGTGTCCAGTGCCACACCTGGCACAGCAGAAGCCTCTAGTTAAGATTTGTTGAATAAATATTAGATGAATAAATAAATGAATGAGGGGCTGGCCCTGTGGCCGAGTGGTTACGTTCGTGCGCTCCGCTGCAGGCGGCCCAGTGTTTCGTTGGTTCGAATCCTGGGCGCAGACATGGCACTGCTCATCAAACCACGCTGAGGCAGCGTCCCACATGCCACAACGAGAAGGACCCGCAACGAAGAATATACAACTATGTATCGGGGGGCTTTGGGGAAAAAAAGGAAAAAATAAAATCTTTAATAAATAAATAAATAAATAAATAAATGTATGAACGAAATCTTCTCTGAGCTTGCATGTAAAAAACTGCATTATCCACACCTCTGTCCCTGATAACTCCAGACTCAAAGCTTATTTGAATCATGAGAAGAGCTTCCAGGAGCCCAAATACTTGGGCGTAAGCTCCACACCTGTCAATTATGAGCTATAGACTTTAGACAAGTCATTCACCCTCTCTGAATCTTACTTTCCTCTTCTAGAAAATGGAGATAATAAGCTCTGCCTTGCAGGATTCCTGGATGGATGAAATAATTGACTTGAAATCACTTTACAGACAGCCAAATGCTAATTAAGTGTAATAGTCAGTCCCACAAGCCAATCACATTGTTTCTTCCTCCCCACAGCCAGGAGCCCCAGAAGCATATCTGTCCACATCAAAATATGATGGCAGCCCAGGCCTCCTCCCAGTAGCACAACTCCAGAGGTCACTGTTCATACTATATTCAATGTGACTGCTGTCCTTGAGTCATGTGCCTCAGAGGCCCTGCCAAGTGCCCTCCCTTTGAGGACTGTGGGACAGAGTGGCCAGTGATGGACCGTTGACACAGTGATTTCCTAGTAATGGCCTTACCTTCTGATGGTCCTGGAGGCCCTGCGAGTTGAGCAGGTAGCCAGGCCAGGTAACCCATGACCTTGACTTCAGAGAAGAGAACTGAAGCTCATAGATGGGAAATGACTTGCCTAAGGTTGTGAAGCCAGTAACTGGTGGAAGGTGGATGTGGAACTCAGGTGCTGCTTTCTACTCGTCCTGGAGCCCTCTGGACTTGTGGAAACAAAGACATCCTCCACATGCAAAGGCCTATGGGTAGGGGACTGTTAAGACAGCTTTGAAGAGAGACATTTCATGGTTTTCTTATATAGAAACTATTGACAGAACCTTGATCCTCTTTCATCTGTATTACTTGACGTAATTCGTAGGAGTTTGTAAAAGATAAATCTTATTCTTCTCTTTGGTGAACACATATTATTAACTTCAATTTGGAAAGAACACTCATAAAAAATGAGCCACAGGAAAACATCTATTTATTTGAAAAGAGATGAATCAAGCTCAGATAACTGGACAAATAATTGTAAGCCATCTCCAAAAGTTGGCTCCAGAAAGATGTGTGTATGGGCGTGTGCAAGGGTGTGTGTGAAGGACTGAAGTGTGGGGAGGGCCCTTGGAGTCACGCACATGGCTCTTCTGGCCCGAGTCTCTCCTCTTTCTCTCCCAGAGGAAAAGTCTGTTCACTGGTCCCAGGTCTCTCAGGAAGCAAGGCTGTTGCTTTCTCAGGAAGCCAGTCCTGGGGCTGAGACTCGAGTTAACAAGGCCCACTGTAGAGATTGGTTCTTCATCCCAAATGAGTGTCACTTCATCTGGGGGCTAGAGTGGGAGAGCGGAGCGAGGCCAACAATTTCTGGTGTAGGAGACATTGAAATTCACATCTTTGTCTAAATTTAGCTTGGTTTTGATCTGCACAAAGCAGTTTCTCCAGAAGCATCACCAATGGAGAGGTAAAGAGCCTCAACTGTGGAAGGGTCTTCAGACACCACTTTGCCTAATCCTTTATTTTACATTCAAAGAAACTGGAGCCCAGAGGGAGAACGGGCTTTGGTCAAGATCACACACCTTGGTAAGGACCCAGCTGGGACTAGAACCTAGATCTGCTGACCCCCAAGCCAAGGCTCTTGAAACCGCATATATTCCCTAATTTAGAAGGAATAGAATGCAGGTGTGGAGCTGAATGCCCCTCTCCCCAATAAAACACTCATTTAGTTGTGAATGGAGGAACGATTCTTCTTCCAGAAGAAGACTGTAAAGCCATCGGAAAAGTATTCAGTGTGATTCATATCAGTTACAGCAAACATGCCGATTGCAGTATGATGGGACTGTCAGAGAGAGACTTGCACCAGGAGGGAGCTTGAAGGGTGGAAGCTTGGAGGAACAAATGGAGACTGCCAATCTTCCCATCTGTCTTCCTTCCTCCCTTTCTTTTGTTCTTCCTTCTGTCTTCCACAAACACTTCTTGGTGCTTGCTTTGGGCTAGGCTGTGAGCACAGCTGAAGAACAAGGAGACCACTCGTAAAGGATATGCACTAATCCTGGGGGTTGGTCTCCTTCAACTAATTCCCCAAAACAAGGTCTGCTGAATCTTGGAAAGGTGGCTAAAGGTTGGCAAACACAAAGTAGCTGATTTGTAGGAACTCAGAGGTAAAGACAAAGCAAGGAAGGCAAATTCACTGATCTGCACCTAAGGGCCAATGGTCTTGCAACGTCTGGGCCTTTGGCCTCCTTTCACATCATGGCCCACTGAGCAGTACCCTTGGTTCCCCACAAGGCTATGAACACTCTAAAATGGTCTGTGTGTCCGTACCACACCAACTGCACCAATTCATCCTCTACACAGAGGAATGAGTGACGATTGGAGGACTCAAACTCCTGGGTGTAGTGGGGTGAATGGTGGCCCTCCAAAAGATATGTCCACCCTAAACCTGTAAATGAGACCTTATTTGGAAAAAGGATGCTTGCAAGTGAAATTAAGAACTCAAGATGAGATCATCCTGGATTTAGGATATCCTTATAAGAGACAAAAGAGAAGACGCACAGGGGAGAAGGTGATATGAAGACGGAGGCAGAGATTGGAGTGATGCCGCCACAAACCAAGGAATGCCTGGGGCCACCAGGAACGGGAAGAGGCAAGGAAGGATTCTACCTTGGAGCCCTCAGAGAGAGCGTGGCTCTGCCGACACCTTGATTTCAGACTTCTGGCCTCCAGAACTATGAGAGAATAAAATTCTGTGGTTTTTAAGCCGCCAAGTTTGTGGTATTTTGTTACGGCAGCTCTAGGAAACTAATTCACAGAGCTAGGTGCCTGACTGGCAGCCTTAGAAGCTGTGCTATGCCCAGAGCTGGGCCCACCTGGGCACACACCTGGTAACAGGACACCTGCGTCCTGAGGCAGACAGGACAGCAGCATCTAGAACACGACATCAAGTCCTCCTTGCTCCTACTCCAGCTCCCTCCCACCTCATGCCCAATTCTCAAGCCTGGTGCCAGTGGAGAGCAAGCCCCCTTTCCTGCTTTAGTTGTTACAACTGAATCTTGTGTCCAGGGCTGAGGCTCAGCCTTAGAATTCAGTCCAGTTCCTCGAAAACAGGAGCCATGCTGTGCTCTTGCCCAGCCCGCCCTCATGGCCTGAGTCCTTCTTTCAAAGCCAACATGATGACGGGGCTCCTTCTACCTGCTGACAAATTGACCAGATGCGTCTTATTTGGCTAGCCCAGAATGAGTTATACTTTGATTTTCCTAAACTCTTTAATTCCATTTACCAGAAGATTAGAGAGCCCTCTATAGTTTACCAGCTACCTGGCTATTTAGTTTTGTTTTAGACATCCTCTAAAACATCAGTGTAGCTGTTTCCGGCAATAAATTTCAAATCTTAATCTGTGTTTTATCTCCCCACCAACCCTTTCCTCAGATCTTAGCTTCGAACATGACCGTTAAGAAAAAGCTGGTCAGTTTGTCCTGGGACCCTCAACTTGCCTCTTCCTAAATTTCTTCTGACTGGGCCATGCTTACCTGACAGTATCGCCGCTACTCAGGCTCAGCCTCCCCAATGTGGATGGTTTGATGTTCTCCTGGTACCATGCTCTGTCTTTCTAACTGCTTCTAGGGCTGTTTCCTGAACCCAGCCCATGCATGGATGAGGCTTGTCCTCATCTCTCTTCTCTGAAACTCCAGTGAACCTCACTGGCCCTGGCTGGGAGTCATCAGAAGGCATGACAATGCCTGATGCTGCCGTACCCCGTTTGCAGTTACAGCTCCATTCCGAGGAAGGACAAAGACCTAAATGAGCTTATGGGGGGGCTGCCAACAACTCAGTTAGTATGTTTTCTTCTGCTAGTGTAATTTTAATCACATGCTGTGTTTCCACAGTTCCCAGCCAACCCTGCTCATTAGACAAATAGCTTTCTATAAAAAATGCTCATTTACTTAGTAGACTACAATAGCACTAAGGAAGTCATTGGAGCCTAGAAAGCAATTGTGCACATTCTGAAAAGGATGCATGCCCATCACCGCAAATATTATCAGCTTCACATTTTAAAGCCATCTACAGATGTCTTAGGAGACATGTCAGCTCTCGCGTGTACAGGATGCGCTTACGCCCCCAATCTCAATGATGCCTGTGTTCTCAAAGCAGGGGATGTGAAAATGTCCTATCTAACTGTAGCCCCAAAGTCTTGTTTTGGCACAATAGGGGTTAATGAAAATTGAACTGTATGGAGTTGAAAGTAGGTTTCTATTGCTAGAACCATACTTTCAAGAGGCCCAATCTCTTTAGAAAATAATCAAATACTATAAATTCAAAAATTTTGACAGAGAGCTGAGATTTCACCTGGGTCTAAGCTAGCTTGTGCCAAAAAGCATAGGTGGGGACACATTTGCGTATACATACGTTCTACTCAAATTGTCCCATTTGTCTATCTCTCAAGTTGAATTTAATGTGCATGTCATAATTAAATTAGGCTTTGACCGTTGTATTTAATGGTTTGAAAATCCAAATTTTAATTTCAACTGGGACTTGGCTCTCACAAAGGAAAAAGGAAATATTGGTGGGTATTAAGAGTGCCATATGCAGGCAAGATTCACAATCTGATACTCTGCTCACGTAGCTGTTTCTGAGGAGGGATGAATTTGTGCCTTTGAGTTACAGGTGGGGGAAAGTCCATGGCTTGAACTAAGGAGGGCCTGTGCCACCAATAGCCCCTTTATACAGTCAGATCCTGTGGCTCAGGGTAAGGAGTATAAGCCTTTGGGGAGAACAGCTTCCAGTTAGGTTCAGCCAAGCAGGGCCAGGACTAGAGTAAGCTGAGCAAGGCAGCCTCCTGGGGTGCAAAATTTTAGGTGCCACCCAAAACCTCAGTAATAAAGATAAAGGATGTTTTAACACCATATGTTAAAAATCAAAATTAATGGAAAAAAATCTGTGATGAACAAAACATCAAATTTTTAAACAAAGACAGGACCCCATCCTGCACTTATACAAGCATGCCTCGCTTGGCTCCCCTAAGCCTGGGCCTGGGTCCAAGAAAATTTCACTTATGAAAACAGGTGACTGGTTCATGGGCACAGTTAGCTTATTTGAATGTTTTAAAATATTGCATCAAAATTTTATTTATCCTGGGGCTGACCCCATGGCCCAGTGGTTAAATTTGGCACACTCTGCTTCGGTGGCCCGGGTTCAGATCCTAGTCATGGACCTACACCAATCGTCAGTGGCCATGCTGTGGCAGTGACTCACATACAAAATAGAGGAAGATTGGCACAGATGTTAGCTCAGGGTGAATTTTCCTCAGGAAAAAAAAAAAAATATATATATATATATATGTATATATATATTTATCCTGACTGCCCCCTTAAATTTTGTGCCCACCGAGAGTGCCTCACTCACCTCACTTTAGTCCTAACCCCGCAACCAAACCAGTCCTCTGCAGCAGACAATTTTTTCCTGCTAATCTCTGTCACTGGATGGTTAAACTTTACATTGGTCATGTCTGAAATGCTGTGTTTAGGTTAGGTTGGGTTATGCTAGTTAAAGCCACAAGACTCAGGAGTTAAAAAGGAACTAAAAGGGCCTTTTCAAATAACCACTGCCAATGCCTAGTAGTTGCATTGATACTTTTTTTATGGCAATAAGTGGCAAGAGCAGTGAAGACAAGGCACAACATATGTACTTTTCTTGGTAGCTTTTTAACCATTTAAATTATTTCATGACTATTTGTTCATCAAAGCAATCCTAAATTGAGACATTATGAGAAAAAAAATTTTAAATTCAAATTTCAAGTAAGCGAAGTAACCAGCTTATTGCTTGATTAATTCAACCAAGCCAATCACAGCAGACAGAAGCCCCTGCTCTGGGAACTGATGGTCCAGCTAGTACTATTCTTGCTGCAGCTCAAGCCACACCAGTGACGGTGGTTCCTGGCCCCTGAGACAGCAGTGGGAGCATGTGCTGCAGAGCATGGTACAGGTCTGGTCCCCTCCAGCCATCGTCCAAGCTTCCCAAGTGCCTCCTGACCAACTGTGAGGCTGTGGAAGGAAGGTCATCATAGGAGACCAGTAAGAGCATGGGTCCTCCACAACCTAGGCTTCCTGCACACGCCAGTGTTATAGCTCCCAGATTTTCCTAGTGCTGCTCCCTCTATCTGAATTGCTTGCCTCCTGGCTTCTGGCTTGCTTCCGTTAGTTATTTTCAACTCAGCTCAAGCTTCAGGTAAAGATAGTGGAAAGATCATCTACATTTAGTTTCCCTCCCTCCTTTCCACACATAAACTTACAATGGCGGGAAGATTGGAAAGGGAGGCAAGCACAGTGACATCTTCGAAGCTGAGAGATGGGCCAAGGCTAGCTGACTTAGCAGACTCAAAGAAGCCGATCCAGGTTGGCAGTGGGGACAGCTGAGAACCAATCTAACCTAATCACGGAATCCTCCAGAGGCTCGAGCACAGGTGGCCCCATGTTCCCCTGGACCTGGAGTGTGGAGAAGTCATGCTCTGGAGAGGATTAAACAGAGGATCTCTGAACTGGGGGGCACCAGGAACACTTGAGGACAGTAGCCACCACCCAAAACAGGGGAGCCTGTGAATGGATGCAACCTGAATGCTGAAAGCAGAGGCCCCCGCCACTGTTGCCCCTCTTGGCTCCCAGACACTGGCACCCAAACTCTTACCTTCCCAGGTGGGTCAATCTGCGGACTGAGCTCAGAGGTACGGCCTTTACTCTCCATGGAGGGCGCTGGCACTAAAGGTTTAGAACAGAGGGTGATAGAACGAGAAGAAGACAGAAGAGATGTGGGCACTCAGGTGTATTTTAAGTTCAGTGGCATTAAGTACATTCAGATTGTTGTGCAGCCAGTCTCCAGAACTCTTTTCATTGTCCTAAACTGGCATCTGTCCCCATTAAACACTAACTCCCCATCTGCCTTCCCTCAGCCCCTGGCAACCACCAATCTACTCTCTGTCTCTGTGAATCTGACTACTCTAGGGACCTCATACCAGTGGAATCATATCATGTTGGTCTTTTTGTGTCTGGCTCCTTTCACAGAGCATAATGTTCTCAAGGTGCATCCATGTTCCAGCATGTGTCAGAATTTCCTTCCTTTTTAAGGCTGAATAATATTCCCTTATATGGATAGACCACATTTTCCTTGTTCATTCATCTGTCGATGGGCATTTGGTTGCTTCCACCCTCTGGCTATTGTGAATAATGCTGCTATGAACATGGATGTATAAATATCAAGATATTCTTTTACCGTGTAGCATTTGTACACTGTGATTCCAAGGAAGGTTTGGTCACAGCAACAACAACAAAAGACAAGTCCTTTGGAATCCCTAGGCAGTGCCAGCATTCCCAAGGATGCAAGATGCAGCTGGGAGGCAGAGGGCCAGGTACTGACTTTTAGCTCCTCCACTTATGAAGTGTGTGCTTCTGGTGCTTTTGCACCTTTCCAAGTCTTAGTTTTCTCCTCTGTAAACTGGGGCTCAGGAGTCCTGCTCTGCCACCCACCCAGGGCTGTTGAGAGGTCACATGGGCTAACACGTGCAAGAGCCTTGTAAATTCAAAAGTGTGGGACATGGGGAGGCTGCTACTGCCACTGCCTAAGGAAGGTAGCAAGGGAGCTCAAGTGAAGTGCAAGGATAGCAGAGCTGGGAGCAGGTTCGGGCCGGTGATGCAGGCCTTAGAAGGAGCTGTGGGGATCTTTCTGGGAGCAGGACCCTGGGGCACAGGGAAATTTGAGGTTGAGGGTAAAAATTGAGAAAGTTGTGCAGATTGAAATGTCAGAAGCAATCGATGATCTTAATTCCATCATAGCTAGTTTGTTCCTTATTTCTTAAATAAAATAAGCCGATAAATATGCGCTTATGGTAATTGGGTCCAAAATCCAATAGTATCCACGGGACAAATGGAATTATGGGCCTCACAGAGGGGGTTTCTGCATGACATGATGAAATTCCTTTTTTAGGGCAGAGACTGAGGAAAAAAGGGCTTTGCAACTGAGCTGCCTTTGTCCGTGGTCTTCAGGGGAAGTGTCCTCCAGGATCTTGGAGATGTCTTCTACCCTGGATTAAGGATGTCAAGTCAAGGCTACTTGGAGGGATCTCCAAGTATCTGGTGGAGTCAGATGTGTACTTGGCCATGTCTTGAATGCTTTTCTCCTTTCTTTCCTTCAATTAAAAAAAAATTAGCCACTCCTTTACTGCCTAAAAACCGTTGAAAGTTTTGGAACGTGAAATAGTTCTCTCATTTCTTTCCCTGGCAGGGAAAGGAAGGGTGTTGGGAGGGCTTCTTTATTTCTCGCGAGCAGCTTCCCAGGTGACACCCCAGCCACCCAGGCCGGCCCTGGCTATATACTCTCAGTGTTGCTCAAAGGCTTTCGGAACCTAGGGCCCTGACAATGCCAGCCTCACCAGGTGCTTGACATCCAGTCTGGGCTCTCAAGCCATGTGTCCATGTCCAGCACCAGCCCCTGACTTCCTTGGTGAGCTTGGGCTAGTCCCTCCATCTCTGGGCCTCACTTTCCCCATCTCCCTGGAGCCAGAGAGCTCTAAGTTCCCTTCCAACTCAGCTGTTCCAATGGCCTTTCAGCCCAAAGGAACTTTAACATGTTTTCTCCTGTCCTTGTAATAACCCTAAGGGGTAGGCTTGACTATCCCATTTGAAGATGAGGAAAAAGGAGCCCAGAGGTCTTAGGTCAGAATGTCACCCAAAGGCTAAGCAACTGGACTGGGATTGGCTCTGGCCCTTTACTCCTGACTTGGGTCCCTCTCGGCCCACTCTGCTCCTTCCCTGGGGAAGAATGTGGCAAGTAAGAGCTGTTGAGGCAGGGCCATTGTGCAAATGTTTTTAAGCGAAGATAAGAAAAGAGTTTACTTTCTTCTTCCCAAAGCCATTTGTCCAATATGTTCAGATTCTTCGTCGTCTCAGACAGTGGGCCCTCACCAGATGGAAACTTGTCCCTCTCCGTGCATTTACCCTGGATGTGAATCTCTGGGGCCTGCATCTCCAAGCAAAGCTTTGCCATTCTCTACGAACTGGTGAAAGGTTCAAGCCTACAATCAGTGCCTCCCTCCCTTAAGCAAACCCAGAGGAGAGATGGAAGCCCGCCCCAGGCCTCTCTGCTCAGACTAGCTTCTCAGGGCCCAAAATGTTCTATGTGGTCCTGTGTCCCCAGTTATCCCCAGGGCAGGGACCTCAAAGCGGTCCTGTCACTTCTTCAGTCCCTGGGGCATTGTGCTTTCTCTCTGAGGGACACACATCAGCACTAGAACATTAGTTCCATCCTGTGCCTAGGAGAGCTCAAGGTTGTATCTGAGTCAGTTCTACCTGCATGTGTGCGTGTGTGTGCGTGTGGGTGGGTGGGTGGCTGGGTGTAGTTAAGGTGGGGTAGGCACGGAGTGAGGGGACTAGGAAATTCCCTCACTGTGCTGTGTTGTGTGGAGTGGTTAATTACCTGAGTGAATGTACAGCCCTTCTCAGGGTCAATTAGTTCTCAAATAAATGAGTGTGCAGGGGAAGGCTACCGCAGATAAAAAGACAGATTTTAGTCTAGTCGAGCCACTGCATGATTGTGGGAAAGCCGTGTTACCACTCTCAGTTTGTCCAACTCTAAAAATGGAGGCAGACAGTATCCTAACCACCTCATGGGTAGCTAGAAGGATCTAACAAGCTACTGATCTAGTGAGTGTGAACCAGCTTTGAGACTCCTAGAACTTATCCCCATGTACGGCCTTTCCCATGGTGCCCTGCACAGTGGCTTGCACTTCCCATCCCTGAACTCAATGACAAGTGATTCCCCCCACCTAGCCCCACCATTATTCTTAGGTGCCAAGCATTGAGCTCAATGCCCGTTCGCTGCTGTGCCTCAACGTCTCAACAGACTGCCTTGGAGCCCCCTTCTCTTTTGCTTAAGGTTTTTTATCTTTCTTGCTTTCTTCCCAAACTCAAAAGCAAGCTAATTGACATTTACTCACTTGCTTTCACATTAAACACACATTCTGACACCATTCTCAAACCTCTGGGGTCCTAACATGCCTGTTGTAAGCCTTCCTAGTGTCTACCTGTAAATGTAAACATCTCTTAGCTCATCTTTTCTCTCCCCTTCCCTCCTTGCTCTTTTCCCCTTTATTTATTTATTTTTTCTTTAGGAATCTTTGTTTCTTCTGTGCAATGATTTTTTAGATCTTTCTTTCATGTTCTTCCTCATCCCCATTTCTAAAATAATCATGGTGATTACCTTTCTTCTAATTCTTTTCTTGTTAGAAGAAGAGAGACAAAATATTTTTCTTGTACATTTGATAGTTGGGTGTTTTTCATACTATTTCTCTGAACTTCTCTTTTTCATGAGTAGTACACAGGAGTCCACATTTCCATATTGTTTGAAAGGTGCGTTTCTAATTGCCTTGTACTTTTCCATGGTAACTAAAAACCACAGGCTGTAAACTGGGGATTTATGAATGGCGCTGGCTTGAGCTACAACAACAAAGCAAGCTTCTAAGATCAGTTTGAAAAATGACCTGTTTTGGCATATAGCTGCAAAATGTATGGGTTGAGTTTTTTCCGTCTTTTATTTCTTAAATTTTAATGAAGTTTATTTTTACCATTCTTAAAGTAACAAATGCTCATTATAGAACAATTGTAAAACACAGAAACATAGGACCAAAAAGGGATTTTTGTC
This sequence comes from Equus asinus, assembly GCF_041296235.1. Taxonomy (NCBI): domain Eukaryota; kingdom Metazoa; phylum Chordata; class Mammalia; order Perissodactyla; family Equidae; genus Equus; species Equus asinus. The sequence continues at coordinate 136,707,157 of NC_091820.1, read as the reverse complement.
TGTCTTGGTCACTGTTAAATCCCCGACACTTAGGTTAGTGGCACAGAGTAGGAATTTGATAAAGATCTGTTGACTGATGGAATGAATGAACGAAAATAACAGTCCCTGAAATTAAGAAGCTTGCATTCTGGTCCCAGATAACTAAAACATAAGGCAAGCTCCTATCTCTTCTCTCACTGCTCTTTTAGGATGTCCTGTGAAATAGGCTGAGTAGGCCCCTACATTTCCCCCTAAATTATGGCTGGGGAAAGCTGAAGTTCAAAGATGTAACAATACAAATGGCTGGCAGAAAAGGGACTAGTCTTGTTTCTCAGACTCCTGGTTCAATTCCCTTTCTATAACAGCTCACTGACCCTCTGCTAGTTCAGCCAAGTTTTTCTCCATCCATGAATCTTTGACACAAGAACATTTGGTTGGAGGTTAGCATTTGGATCTGGTGTCAGACACCTGTCTGTGAATTATCATGTCAGTTGGGCCTGGTCTACAGCCACCTCAAGGAGGATGAACTCAGGATCTCTTAGTAGATTAGGCAGTTTGAGATCCCATTTTAATGACTTTCAGTCCACTCTGAGGAGGGCCTTCAGTGGACATGGAAATAGTGTTCTTCATTCTAAGAATCACTTCAAATATCTGATGAGGGGATAGTTGGATGGATGAGTGGACAAATAAAATAGTCAGTGAGTACAGGAGCAAGCTGTTGTTGAGTCATATCACTCTTGTCTACTTGGAGATATCACAATCTTGCTCTCTCCAATTCTGTGCCACGGGCATGATAAAACTTGTTTTAAAGAGGTTGTAACATGGTGATAATCCAAGTTCACTGGGCCATAACCAATGGCAAAAGGCAGGCAAGTGGGACGGTAGCATTAACAAGGCAAGAAAGTCCATCATGTATTCAGGGAAGGTCAAGTAGTCAGTCTAGAGGAGCTTAGAGTATGCACAGGGGAAACATTTGATCATTCAAGTCTTCTAACCAACATGTTTTAGTATCTAATATGTACCAAGACCTGTGCATGTTTCTGGGGATACATAGATGAAAAAGACACAATCGTTACTCTCAAGTTTTTCCCAGTCTAAGAGAATGCAAACAGAGAAAAAGAGAGAGAGAGAGATCAGCTCTGCTTGAAGGAGTCAAGACCATCTTCCTTGAAGATGGATGTTTGAGCTGGGCCTTGAAGACTTAAGAAGCATTTGCCAGGAAGTTAAGTTGAGAATGAAGAAAGAGCACTTAAGGAAGAGGGTAAGGCAAAGTTTGTGCAAAAACATGGAAACATGAAATGGTATGATGCTTTTAGGGGCTGCAAGTAGTCAGCTGTATACATGGAGTCAATATTATAAAGGGGAGGGTGATTCCTGCTGAGTTAGGGTATTGGTATTATATATGGAAAGGGACAGGTAAACATGAGAGGTACTTAGGATAAAGAATGCATAGGACTTGGTGACCAATTGGATGAATAAAGAGGTAGGGATCAAGGATCAATCCCGGGTCTCTGCCTTGGGAAACTGAGGTGGGGTATCATAAGCCATGATAGGAAATATGAGAGAATCAGATATGGGCTGAAATGAGGCTGGGAAGACAGGCAAAGGCATAGTTGGGGGAAGGCCATGTTAACATAAGCAAGACTAGAATATGAACGGCCTGAAAGTCAGGTTACAGGGAACTTTGAGGAGTTTTAATCAGGAGAGTGATATTATCATGTTGCATTTTGGAATTTTCACTCTGACTGCTGTATTGAAGTGGGATCTTCAACGCAGATGTTGAAGTGAGGGAGATGGAGGCGCCAAGGATGACTTCCAATTTTCTGGTTTGAGCACCCAAGTGGCTAGTGGAATTATTCACTGATATTGGGAACACAAAACGAAAAGCAGATTGAAAGGGGAAAATGTTGAGTTCAGTTTTGGATATGTTGAGCCTAGGATGACTATGGTATGTCCAAGCAAAGATTCCAGTAGGTAATTGTATGTATGGGTCTGGATCTCAGGATAGAAGTTTGGGATGAAGTTTTATGTAGATTCATTGCATAGAAAGAATTGTTGATGCCATGGGAGATGATCAGATTTCCCACGATTGAGGAAGAGAGTCAACAGAACCCTGGGAGACAAATATTCAGAAAAAAGTGTAAGGATTTATAAAGGAGATTGATAAAAAGTTGGAGGAAAACCAGGAACATGGTTTTATGGAGACAAAGGAGGAAAGAGTTATTTCAAGAATAAGGAAGTGGTCAAGAAAATTAAGTGCCACAAAAATTAAGGTCTGAAATGTGTCCATTTGACTTTTTAGTTGGGAGCTATAAGTGAGAGTAATATTAAGAGAATAACAAAGTAAGAGCCTTATTACAATGGGTTAGAAAGCGAATGATGCAACAACACACAATTAGAAAACATAATTTAAAAATATACCATCTGCAATAGCAACAGAGAGTATAAGGTGCTTAGATATAAATCTATGACAGAATATGCAAGATATTTATAGATAAAATTCTAAAACATTATTTTAAAAAACATAAAAGATGATGTAAGTACTAGGAAGGTGCACTATACTCGTAGACGCAAAAACTCAGCATCATAAACACATTCATTCTCCAGAGCACTCTATAGATTCAGTGCATTTTCAATCAAAATCTTAACTGGTTTTTCATGGTACTTGAAGAGCTAATTTTTAAAATTCATACAAAGGAGCAAAGGGCCAAAAATATAGAGCCAAATATTGAAGAAAAAAAAACAAGGTGAGAGATCTTCCCTACTAGATATCAAGTCTTTTTGCTATGCGACAGTGTGGTATTACACAGAGATAGACAAACAGATCAATGGAACAGTATGATGAGCTCAGACACAGATCCACACATGTATGGAAACGATGTACAGCAGAGATAGCACTATAAATCAGTGGGGAAGGAAGAACTATTCAATGAATGATTCTAGGAACATTGGGTATCCACATAAAAACAAAAATAAATATAAATGTATATATCCCTACCTCAAACCAATTACAAAAATAAATTCCAAATGGGCTAGAGTCCTAAATGTGAAAAGCAAATTTTAAACTTTTATAGGGAAATACCATTACAGTCTCAAATTAAAGAAGGAATTCCTAACCAAATCTCAAAAACACAAACTATAAAGGTAAAGGTGGATAATTTTTGCCATATCAAAATGTAAAATATCTACTCAACAAAAGATACCATAAACAGAATGAAAAGAAAAACCACAAGCCAGAAGATAAGTATAATGCATATGACTTGTAAATGTTAATATCGAGAATTAATAAAGAACCCATAATATCAATAAGAAAAAGACAATTCAAAAAAATAGGCATCAAGTATTAACAGGTAATTACCAATAATAGAGACTGAATGGCTACTGAACTTATGAAAATATGTTCCACCACACTGGTAATCAGAGAAATGCAAAGTAAAACAAAATACCATTTCACACTCATATAATTGAAACAAATTTAGAAGTCTGATAGTATCTCAAGGAAGTGGAGAAATAGGAACCCTCACAAACAGCTGGTAAAAGCATAAAGTGGTACAACCCAGGAGAGCAGTAGGGCAGCATCTGGTAAAGCTGGAAATGAACACATAGTGATTCCGGGTCTAAGAAAGAGACATCCTAGAAAACGTTTCCCACGGTGCACAAGGAGATGTGTGTGTGGATTTTCACTGCAACCTTCTCTGCAACAGTGAAAAATCGGAAACAGGAGAATAGATAAATACATTCAGGCACGTTCATAAAGCAGAATACTATAGAGCAGTAAAAATGAATGAACTGTAGGCTACATGTATCAAAATGAAAAATCACAACATAACGCTGAGTGAAGAAAGTGCATTGTGAAGGCTGGAGAGTATTGTCATTTATATAAAGTTTAAAAGCATATAACAAAATATTATATATAATTTATGGATATATAATCTTGTAGTAAAATTAGAAAAACATATATAAGAATGTTAAAAGCCAAATAGATCTTAATTATTCCTACCACAAAGAAGAATGATACTTATATGACATGATACAGGTGTTAATTATCACTACAATGGCGATATATATATATACATATATATATATATACACAATATATAAATGTATGAAATCAACATGTTGTACACCTTAAATTTACACAGTGTTATATGTTAAATATGTTTCAACTGAAAAATAGGATAGTGGTTAACTCTTGGGAGAAAGAAGAATTGGAGTGAGGAGGGGATTTCCAAAGGTTCAACTGGATCTTCAATATTTTGTGTCTTAAGAAAGGATATGAAGTAAATATGTTAAAATCTTAGGATCTGAAAAAGCCAAGTGGTGGGCACATGGATATCTTCTATGTATTCTCCATATTTTTCCATACACCTGAAATATTTCATAATTTTTTTAAAAAGAGTTAAGAAAGCTGAGTAGTATTAGACAATTTAGGAATATAGTTGGGGCTGAGACATAAAAGAAGTTAGACTAATTCTGTAGGAAATGGGAGTCATGGAAAGTTTCTGAGCAGAGGAGTGCTAGGATCAGAGTTCTGCTTTAGAAAGCATCTCTTAAGAGGAGTGCATGGGGGCCTGCAGCAGAGATCTCAGTATGAGACGATAAAGGCCTGAGCATCACCAGAGGTATTGAGATTGGGGAAGAGAGGATGAGGAATTTGGGAGACACTACAGAGATAGAAGAAATGGAATTTGGCTTTCAAATCAGACCTAAGAGAGCCTGCCGCAACTTTTTATATCTTGAAAACCTTAGCAGAGAGTGAGAGAGCAAACACCATCATAAATTATGGAACCAAACCCTGGGTCTCTGGTAGTTGCAGTAATAAAAAGAAATATTTATTGAAGAGCTCTGTTTTAGTCTAGCAATTTATTATACAGAAGCAAGAAGAAGAAAAACACATGCTTCCTTTGCTGCACAGGTACGAGGGTCTGCAAGCAGCACATCTGGGAGCACGGTGAGCTACCCACCTTCTCCTGGGGAATTTTCCAGGCTGCGCACACTGAGAAATCACTTCCACGTGAGGAGGAACATCTGAACGAAAATCAGAGGCTAAAATAACTTGTTCTTCTTCTTGCTACTTACCTACCTAGGGCATAACATTGGCTGTATAGTGTCTTTTCAGACTCAGAAGCCACTTTGGATTTCAGTGTTTCGTAATTACTAGGTTTGTGTACTAGTCCAAACTAGTCTCAGCCTAGAAAACAGGGCAGCTGCTTTCCAGGGCCAGTGTTGCATGGCGTGACTTGTAAGGATTCTTCCACGGTTTTGTGATGGGCAGGGGTTTTGTGAGTACTTTTGTGACCAAGCATTAAATTAGTTTATAATAGACCTTGTCTTGATTTGCCAGGTTTTGCTGATTTTCACTTTTACACCACTACCTCCCATTGTCATGGTGAAGATATGAAGGCCTAGAAGTATACTATGGTCTCTCCTGGGTCACAGAGTGAGTTAATGGCTATACCGGGACTAGAAACTGAGTGTCCCAACTCCCCATCCAATGCTCACTTCACCAAGCACACTGTCTCCGCCTTATGTCCTTCACCATAACTCTTCAAGGGAGGACAACGAAGTCTTCAAATGTAGGCCATGATTTGTGTAATAACAAATTACCAAATTGAACACTGAGAGGAAATGACGGCAGAGCCACAGGGGCCCTGCAGCCAGGGGATGTTGAACCAGGGAAGCCTTAAGAAGGTCCATGGAGAGCCAGCGGCTAAGCAACCTTTCAGGCAGTTCTCCTGGTGGTGGAGACAGGTAGGTAGAGGACACCAGGAAGGTCTGGAAATTACACTATCTCCTTCGGGAAGGACCTTCAAGGAATATCTGAAACTGATTCAACCACAATTAAAATTCCAAGTGGCTTTTTCAACTCCTTTCTTCATTCCTTCCTTCTTCCATCCGTTCAGTGATGGTTTAGTAGGCACCTACAGGAAGTAACTTTTGTATGACTTGAAATGTGCTGTCCTTGGAAGATCTAAATTTGATCACTCCTTTCATTGCACTTGTTGACAAATTGCAATTATTTTATGTATTTGACTGGTTACTTGCTCTTGTGCATCTCCTCATTGCCATTCTCAGCCCACCTTCATAGCTGTCCTGCATTATATACGCCCCTGGCTGCGAGCTTCATAAAGCCAGGTACTGTGATTGTCTTGTCTGCCACTGTAGCCTCAGAGCCTAGAACAGTGTCTGGCACATGATAAGTGCTCATTGTATGGTGTAACTAAACGATAGAAATGACTCCCACAAAATAATATTTTAAAAAATGTTCTATCTTTAAGTAAAGAATGACTAGTGCCCAGTGCAAAACAAGAGAAGTCATACTAGGTCCCCTGAGAGCGAATCTTTAGGTCTCAGTACCTATGCTGAAATTGAACAGGTCCTGCTATAATTGAAGAACTATATTTTACAGGTGAATTTTATGTAAAACCTCTGCTTCCATTTTCTGTTGGCAGCAGCCATCTATGGAAGGTTCAAGAGTTTAGACAAAACATTGGGGAAAGACATTCTGATAAACTGCTGCAATTCCTGTACTCACAGAGAGGTGCTGAGCTCTACAGGAGAAATTGAAGGAGATGTCTGCAAGAGAGAAGAAGGAACAGAACTTGGAAAACCTCCTGGCAACACGCTAGGAGATAAGGGGATAAAAACTCATCATTCCAGAGTGTGATGGTGACACAAACTTGAGATTCTGAGGCCCACAATTGGGTCCCCTAGCTCTTTGAGCAGCAGATCTGAAGGTCAGTTTCTCTTCAGAGTGCCTTAGCCCTAGATAATGGGGCAATGCTGATCCTCTGCTGTCTCCAGCCCAGTTCCACCACACCACCTTCTCAGACACCTCCAAGAGACCCAGAAAAAGAAGGAGAGCAAAGGTGATAGCTTAATAACCTGGCTAGCAAACAACAACAGAATTACAGCACGTGAGCACACACACACATCAAATTCCCCTAGAACACCCATCAAGGTAAAAGAGGATTGAGGCAGTTGCTTAGTTAACTATTGTTAACGGTGGTTAAACTCATCAGCCAACTCATTCAATTGTGTATGCATTCATTCACTCCAAACTATATATTGAACACTGGAGATGCAGAGATAAATTAAATCCTTTAATTAGCTCTCTCTGTTGGGGGGTGGGGAGTACTTTAAGCAAACAAATAAACTAACATGATGTGATGGAGATTTTTAGCAAGAATTGGGAGAAAAAAAGTTATAAAAATGGAGAGAAGAATTATTTATACAGAGAAGGTGGTATTTGATCAAGACCTTGAAGGATGAAGAGAAGGTGGGAGGCGTAAAGGGCATTGTAATCAGAGGCATCAGCATGAGCAAAGATACAGAAGCATGAAAATACCAGGGGGCAACACCTTTCAGAGAAGGGGAAGTGGCCAGCAGAACCAGAGCAGGGTGTGTGTCAAGGAGAGTGATGGGAGGTAAAGCCAGAACATTTGGGTGGGAGGGATCAAATTAGGAAGAGCCTTGAATAGATGGCTTAAGAGCTTTGAAATTTATTCTGGAGGAAAACTGGGGAGCCGTCAAAGTTTTAAAGAATACAAATTACAAGAACAGCCTGTTGTTAGATAGTCGGTAATAGTGTGGTAGATGGTTGGTACACAGAAGAGTGTAGTGGTGGGAGACCAATGAAGAGCATTGCAGCAATTCAAGAGAGCGATGCTGAGGCTGGGACGAAGCGCTGGGGAGGATGGAGAGCAGAGGCAAGCCCAAAGGCATATTTGGAAGATAGCATTGGCAAAATCTGGTGAAAAGTTAGATGTAGGGAGTGAGAGAGAGTTGGACTTAGGGTTCTGGTTTGGCAGATTAGACTTTGTTTAATCCTGCCTGGATTTCAAATGCCCAGCTCAGTGCCAGCACTGAGTAGGTCCTTCCTAAATATTTAATAGCTGATTGAGTTAATAAATAATGGCAACCTTTGCTAGAACGATCTGAGAGTGGAAGGGTGAAAGTCAGATTGCATGGGTGGAGACATGAGGGGGTGGTGAAGAAGTGAAGCGCACTCCTGCTGCCTCAGCCCTGCTTTTGTTTTGCCCCGTGGTTTCTATAAGAAACCTCACACAGGACTGATTCTTTTCCATTTGAGTACAGGTAGAATTGCAGTTCAGCTTTGCTTCCTCCTCTTCTCTGCAATATACTTGGCCCTATTGTCCACTTCAGCTGCTGATGTACTCATGCATTTCTGAAGTTCAGTATTTGAGAACATTTTCCCCAACAGCTCGATTCTTTTGTTTTTTTTTACCTTTTTTTGTTTTTTTTTAATTGAAGCTTAGTTGACATAACACTATATTAGTTTCAGGTGTACAACATAATGATTCAATATTTGTGTACATTGCGAAATGATCGCCACAGTAAGTCCGGTTAACATCTGTCACCTTGCATAATTATAAAAAATTTTTTCTTGTGCTGAAAACTTTTGAGATCTACTCTCTTAGCAACTTTCAAATATGCAATACAGTATTATCAACTATAGTCACCGTGCTATACATTACTTCCCCAGGACTTATTCATTTTATAACTGGAAGTTTGTACCGTTTGACTGCCTGCACCCATTTCTCCCACCCCCCATCCCTCACCTCTGGCAACCACCAATGTCTTTTATCATTTTGATTTCTTTAAATAAGCTCTTTCTTTGCACTGAGGACTTACACTATCTTTCTACTGTATAAAATTCCTCCACTGGCTTCCAATTCTATAAGAGAGCAAAAGTTGAGGCATCTTTTTGGTGCCTCTTTTTGGAGAAGCATTATTTCTCCCATTGGGCAACTTAAGATTGTTACCCAGTACTACGTTCACAAGACATTTCCCAGTGTATTTCTGCTTCACCCTAGTGCTAATTCTATGGAAATACCTTCAAGTTCATCAATTCCCAACTTCCTTTTTTGACTATGAATTCCTGTCCCAGTTCATTGTATGATCTTTCATGGTTTTGCATTTCTATGTCCTCATCCGTCTTCTCCACTCTGTCAAATTCCCCACCACATCTTTACTAAGAGTTAGTGTCAGTCCTTGACTGGTCAAGCTCCACTTAGCCACAGAACTGAAGACTTTCCACTCTTAGGTTTGACCCTACTCAGTTCCTGAACCATAGAACCAAGTCTGGCATGGTGTAGGAGCTCTAACCATCTACCTTACCCCCATTCCCGGCAGCAAGCGGGCTCTAGAACTAGTCTTGTTGCCCCATTCGGTGGGCCCCTCAGGCATCCATATGCCTGAGTTCAGAACTCCATTGACTCTACTGTCAGCAGCACAACTACTGTTTGAGATTCTGCTTCCACGGTAAAAGCCATGTTCTTACACAACAGTGGTCCCATATCATCACTTTTACCTAATTTTGAAATAAGCCCTTTGAAGTGTTCAGAATCATAAGCCATGGAAGATTATGCTCACAAGTATGTGAAAGTCATGAAATAAAGGAGACAAACCAATTCTTCCTCTAAGTCTGAATTTCAGCTTTTGAAAAGATACGAAAAATAGAACAATTTTCCTAATGAGCTTATTTTTTGATACTTAATCAACTTTCATAAAGAATGATAAAATAACGGAAAGTTAAATCGCATCCCACTACACCCATTTGCTTAATCAAATTCACCTAGATTGGCCTGTGAATCTTTAGGGCCACAGTTTGCCATAACCATCATTCCCAAGTTCCCAGAAAATGCCCGCACTTGACAGGAGACTGATATTGCCCAGGATTTGGTGTGGGTGTGGGTATTTGAGCTGCACTGATTGAACTCCTGCCAAAGTTTGTATATATATTCCCAGAAAAGGCTATTCCAGCCCCAGGGCTGGTTTCGATCACTAACAGATCTTGAGTTTTTCATGGCAGGCAGGGTGTGTGTGTGTGTGTGTGTGTGGGTGTGGTGTGATGGGGGTGGGGAAGAGGAGGGCCTGGTGGTGGTAGCAGTGATATTTTTGTGTTATTTTAACTGATTAGTAGCTACAATCTAAGAGTCCTTTTGGTTTAGCTCCTTTTTCCTTTTTGTTTGCTTTAAAAAGAAACATAGATGCATCTTGCTCTTTGCCTTTCTCTTCCACTGAGGTATTGTCATACTTTTAGCTTCTGGATATAAATAAAAGATACAAAGTGCAAGGAAACAGAGGCGTGGACTTGGAGTTGGGAGCCCTAGGCTCTCATTTCACTCCTCTGCTGACTTTCTGTGACACTTCGGACAAGTCACTTCCCCCCTCGACACCTCAGTTTCCGTGAATGTAAAATGGAGATGTTAGACTAAATGATCCTTAAGAGCTCTTCCAGACCAAAAAATTGTATGAGTCAGTGGAATATATAATCTCATTCCTTTCTCAAAGGTGGTATTGGTTAAGATTGGGGTGATCTCATTTTGAGGATTTGGAGCAATGATAAACTCTATGAATCCAAATTGTTTTCAGAAACATTGTAATGATGGAACTCAATTCTGTGAAAAATAGTTCCTGCCTCTATGTGCTGAACTGAGGATCTCAGTGTTGAATTTTATTCTATTATTTTTCGTTCTTTTCATTGCCCATTCTTGCAGTTGTCTGAGAGAATGAGATCCAGAGCTACCGCCTCCCACCGACCACTCACTGACTAAGTGTGTCCTCCCTTTAATTCAACTGGGTTCTTCATCACTGCTGTGTGCCCTGCTCTCTGCCATGGTGGCCCTGAGAACATGCGGGGTAATGGGCACATCACTTTTCTAAGTGCACACCACAGAGAGGTACTTTGCTCAGCTCAGTGCACATGTCAGACCTTATAGCAACAAGAGAGAGCCAGGCATTTGACTTCATGGGAGTTGTAGAACTGGTCAGATCATTCCACCCGCCCACCTCTGCCTCAGTTTAACTTGAAAAATATGGATGATGATACTCCCCTCAGAGGCATTGTCTCATAAAGGGAGATAATGTGTGTAAAAACTCTGTATAATGTCTACAAACCAACAGGAAAATGTTAGTTTTCCTCAGAGAACTTTATCCCGAGAAGGACCTTTGAGATCGTCTAGTGAGGACTCATTTAATAGACAAGGAAACTGAGGCCCAGACACGACGAGGGACATGTGAAAGATAATCATCACAAGAAGGTGCCTTTGCTTTCTTCCTTCAACACAGATGGTGACAACAGAGTGAAGGCAAGACAGTCGGGAGTAAATATGGCTTTGGCCTTGCCTTCCCCACATGTGGTTTCTGGCAGAGCTGAGGAGTGTAGGCAAACACTGACAGCTTTGAATGCTTAGGTGGAATTATCACTGGAAACTCTCCCCTCACAGAACAGAGAGGGAGAAAAAGTCAGAGCTATAGATAAACAAAAACTTGGCAAAGAGTTCTATTTCATAAATAAAAACACCAAAGGGACACTAGAGTGCTAAGAGAATCCCTTCCTCCTCATAGCTGAGGTTAGCCTGTGATATATTACACCTTCAGATCAAGAGGACAAATCTAACATTCCAAAAGTCTGCCTCACTCAGGAAGCATTCAACAAACACTTACTGCATGCTCACTGTGTTGGGTGTTGTGCCAGGTGCTAGAGAGGGGGCGGAGGCACAAATAAATCCTTACAGTGCAAGCGGGCAAGCAACAAAAATTGCACATGAAGAAAAGTGACTGTGGGAATACAAAGGAGAGAAGAACGTTATTACAGCACCGTTAGCCAAGAAAAGCTTCCGAGCGGAGGTGAAACTTGGCCTGAGTCTTAGATGGGCACTCACTTGGTAGAGAAAGCGGAGGCTGAGAATGAGTACTCATGGATACTATCTCCTTTATTCCTGCACATTAGGTGCCTTTGCTTTCTCCAATTAAGAGAGGAGGAAATTAAGATTCAGGGAGATTAGGTAACTTGACACAGCTAGTTCAAGTAGAAGGCGGAGCCAGGATTTGAACCTAGATCTATCTGATTCTAAAGCCTGTTATCTTAACTACTGCTAGGCTGTATCGGGAATTTGGTCAGAGGATCCAAAGGCACAGAGGCCTGAAAGAACCAGCACGACTTGTTCCAGAAATAATAAGTCTCCCAGTGGTGGGCAACAAGGCTGCACACGATTCTATAGTCAGTAGAGAAGCAATGCATGTTCATGAAGAGCAGGGTGATATGCTCAGATTGTGTTTTTGTTTTGTTGTTTTAGCAGCACCATTCTGGGTTCAGTGTGGAGCCTAGATTGTAAAGTTGTGAGGGGAAAGTGGAGGTCCAAGCAAGGGATAGCATGCCTCGGACTAAAGGTAAGAACAGCAGAGAAATAGAGAAATTAACAGATTACAGAGGATACTCAGAAGATCGAATCAATAAGAGTTGATGACAGATTGTATGTGGGTGTGGGATAAAGAGAGGCGTCTGGGATAACTTCCAGGTTTCTGGCTTGGGTGATTAGCAGAAGATGCCATTAATCAGTCAGAAATACAAAAAGATTTAGGGGAAAGACACACTGAGTTTGAAGGACATTCGAACAGACATCACTTGTAGGCAGTTGGGTATCAAGGTCATACATGCAGTTAGTAACTGAAGCCACAGGAGAGACTAGGCTTGCCCTGTAGAACGTATGGTCTGGAGAAAGAAGATAATATAGGGCAGAAGAACCCTGAATAACATTGGCATCTAAGAGTTGAGCAGAGGAAAAGAAGCCTGCAAAGCAGACCTTTGGACCCTTCCATCACTGCTTCCACACCTTATGGCAGGAGCACGGCCTACTTTCTGAGGTCAACAGTAGAGAACCGCTGTTGCAAACCACAGATGATTAACAGTACATAAGATAGGCTCAGGACTGTAGAACCAGTAAAGTCCCACCATCGCACATACCTACTCCCAGACACACTGCAAATGATGTAGATATTATTACCAAAACATACTTTACATTCATCTAATATTGTTTCCATTGGTGAGCCACCAGGGGAAACTTTGATTAAACATTTGATTAAAAAGTTTCATTCCTTCTGTTGACTCAAATGGTCTTGTTGGCTCTCCCCAATATTATTTCTGTATAATTCCAAGATTCTATCTGAGCAAACCTGAAAACAAAAAGTGATTTCATCTAATGGATCTGAGGATTCATTTGCCTTCAACAATTTTCTATGTTTTAAAAGTCAATATAAATTTCTCTTTAAAAAATTACCAGTTAAATTTGGAAGCACATTGACTGTTCACTACGTAGCACCCTCCCCCTTTTCTAAGAACAAAAATCTTCTCTCCAGAGGAAAAAAATGAGCTCAATGTAGAGGTTAAGCTGGTGAAAAGAACCAATATTGGAGTTGCACTCACATGTTACTGAAGGTGGGGTGGGGCTGGCTTTAGGGTTCATTTGCCATTCTTTCGGGCAACTACCTCTGCTGCTATGCAAGACAAATCAATGTAGAGCCACGCTTAGTCACTGATCAATTGTTCCATGATCAATTCAGGTTTATCCTCTGGAGAGTTTTTAAATAACTTTAGCAAAAGGGAACTTGCTGCCTGTCTGAATTAGCTTTTGCAGAACAATCTTTCTCCCACTCTCTATGACATGGTGTTGACATATGACAATAGCCAGAGACTTGCTTATTTTGAAATCAGGAACCCTAGAGACTAGCTTTTAATTTCAGCACCTTTGTTATGATAAATTCATTTCAACAGAAACTTTCTTGGCCATGTCAAACTTTTCGTCACCTCTGGGAGAAGATTTTTCTTCTCTGAGCCGATTGAGGGGAGAGGGTGGGGGGCGACACATCACAGACGTGGAGCTATGCGCTTGTCACCAATTCCGCTTTCCCAGATCTTGAATGATGTTGGGTCAACTGCTAGGCCTATCAGCGTATGTTGGTCAATGAGATCAAGGTCAGGCATGGTTCTTGTCTCTATGGGGACTCTCCGTATATGAACTGCAGACTATCTCCCTCCCTTAGTCTTGCAGCATATATATATATATATATATATATATATATATATATATATATATATATCTCAAGAGAAAAGATGAGGATACAATGGCTGAATCAGGCCAAATCCAGTCCCTGACTTATAAATGATCATCTCAATGCCTTCTACTCCACCTTTGCCCTGTGCCCTAGCTGAAGTCCCAATTAGCTGCAGTGAAAACTTTTATGAAAATGACTTGATGATCTGTCAGAGCATGTAGGTTGGCAGGACGCCAGAGTCAGAGGAGCACCTAGGGAGTGGATGGAAGGCTGAATTGAACTGCCTGCTTGTTAGCTCCACTTTCAGGGTGAATTTGTACGATTTGATTGCTTGCCTGCTAACATGAGTTGCACTATAACTGCCCTGCAGGGTTTTTGTTTCTCTAGAGGGAGTTAGAGAGCAAGCCTAAAGAAGCGAAAAGCTTAGTACAGCCTGAGAGGACTGAAGACCAAGAAAGGGGAAGGAGGGAGAAGACCCAGTCAATTAAAACATAAAGAAGATACCAAACAAATTCATCTCTAAATCTCGCTCTAGTGCCAAGTACTGTGCCAGACAGCGGGCTCCTCAGGAAATAGTAATTGAATTGAAGTGACTTGTCCTGTTACCAGCTTTGGGTAAGAGTTTCCTTTTCCTTCCATTCCATGAGAGGAACGTCCTGCTTCCATTCTAGAACTCTCATTGGTTCCCTTAGGCCTGGATATTTACTCCTTTGTGGCATATATAGCTTTTGATGAACTAGTCCAGCGATAACTGAATACAGTGCTTCTGTGGACAAATGTCTTCAGAGCTCCGAATAGAGGATGTACAAAAAAGTGTTCGGTGCACAGCCTACTTGTTAGTAAACCGGGGATGACTTACGTTCTTCTGACATTTTTAATTAGGAAAAAATGCTCCAAGTTTTATTGTCTGCCTCATTAAGCCATGAGCAATTAAAAAGCAGGCATTTGTTACCTCTGAATGCGATAAGAGTAAAAATATAAACGGGTTTCGAATACTGTATGTGTGACATAAAAATAATGACAGGTACCTAGAGAGTGCTTCTGCATCTCAGGCACTGTTTGGGGTGGTTTACAGATATTAACTTACTTAGTCTTTGTCACAACCTCATAAGGGAGGTACTAATACTCTCCCAATTTTACAGATAAAGTACTGTGGCACATAGAGGTTAAGCGACTTGCTAAAAGTTGTAGCTACTAAGGTGCCAAGCTGGAATTCAAACGCAGGCTGCCTGGTTCCAGCTTGGCTTTACTGTGCTCAGTGTCCTGCCTCGAAGTCTTCGCTCATACTGTTCCCTACTCCTCTAATGTTTTCCCCGCATTTGTCAAAATTCCTCCCTTCCCTTGAGGTCAAGGGACGCCACCTCCTCCAGGATGCCTTCTGAAATCCTCCTGGTTGGAATCAGCCTCCTTTTCTACACTCCCCGAGCTTTGCGAACTTCTATCGTGGCACATTTAACACTTTGCCTTTGATTCATACTATTTGCAAACGTTTTATAGAGTGTGCTACCCACCTCCCCCTTAGACCATAGTGACTTTCAGGTGGAGGCTTGAATTTGCTCACCTTTGTATCCTCTTTAAATGCTCAGTAGAGTGCCTTACATAACGTAGGTGGATAAGTTATGGTCCTTCCCCTCAAAAAGTTTATAATGGCTGACTTAAGTACACCATTCCTGTGCATGGAGAAACTCAGGCCCTATTTACACAGAACACAACATTTGCCATTTGCAGGACCAGTTCCATAGCTTCGAATCCTCATAGTGGTCTCTTCCTGGGCAGTCTCTGGGATAGAGGATAAGCTGATGTGGTTTAGTAGCCACAGTAACCTTAGGATATTTGAGGAAACGGAACTCAGCTCAACCTCCCACCTGAAACAGGAATCTCCTTGCAGAGTCCTTGCCAGGTGCTCACCATCTACGGCACTGCCCTGGACATGGCAGGACTCTACTCTCATGGAGTCAGTCTGTATCTGTGTCTGTAGCCCTGTTGATAGGAAAGTCTTTCTGGGGTTGAGCTAAAATCTGACTCCCTCATGTCTCTGGGACCTTCTACCCCCTGAAGACACACCACAACAAATCTGTCTTCTTCAGTCAATTATTTTAGCAGTTTGGTCGTGATCAACTCTTCAGTACATGACGCAAATGACTCAGACAAATGTACCTCACCATCACGCCCACCAAATTGAATTACCCTTTCAGCTGTTGATGGATTACTTAGCAAACAGTCCCAAGGGGCTGGAAATGATTGATTCTTGTTTCTATGTATAGATATCGTCAAGGAGAGAGCACTGGCTTGTTAAGTGCCTAAATGGCAGGATAATATCTGCCCACTCAGAGTGCGGAACTGTGGCCACCAACTTCTTGCACTCCATGGGTCTTACTGTGAGCACTGCCTTCCTCCCTTCATACCACACAGTGTGGCGGGAGCAAAGGCTTCTTCCCTCTCTATCTTCCTCTGGAGTTTTCCATGACTCTGCCCAGCTGACACTTCAGGGATATAGGCCAGGAGCTGTCCTGGAGGTTCTGGGCAGGCTGCGTTTGTTACCAGGACAGTTGTCCTGCTCCTGTGGGGCCTCCAGATCTCATACGCCCAGAACCACCCCCTCAGCCACTGGGAAACACACACAGATGGATTCAGGTCTGGCGTGGCGATCAGCCTTAGGATCCCAGAGCTCTCCAAGGCCCGGCCAGCTCCCAGTGTGACCTGAGATTATTAGTGGATCAACAGAATTTACAGAGCTTTGGTAGTTTTTCTGGAGATTGACAAAGAAAGTCTTAAGAGCCAGAAAAATGATCACGCCTCTAATATTAAGGCCTAGAAAAAAATGTCTAATTTTAAATTTTGAACCAAAAGCTGTGGGAAGAGGGCATCAAGACAGCTTATAAATGCACTCAACATAAGAGTTATCTTAACAGAGGTGCTAATTCCATTGATTCCGTTTTATTTGTTGCTCTATTTTATGTCTGAGGCCAAGGATAAAATAGATTCAATTCAGAAAATGTGTCTGATGCATGAGCTACTGTCAAGGAAAGATTGAAATTAGAACCAGTTTCAAATTCAAATTTCAGCATTGACTGTTTTGTCGCTTAACCTCTCTGAGCCTCAGTTACATCATGTGAAAAGTCAGGGCAGTAATCTCTACCCTGTCTACCTCAGGGCTAGCCTGAGGATGCTGTGAGACAACATTTGTGAAGATTCTGATTTGTTTTCCTTAAGAAATGTCTGAAATAACACAGGGGCTGCTCCCCGGGGCTGCAAATGAGTTAATTCTGAGCAGTAAGAATGATGTCTGGGCCCCAAATGCACCAACCCACCCTTGAAGAAAGTAGTTACTGTGAGGTGGGAAAAAAGGCCTTGGCATCTGCAGACCCTCTTTCTTCATGGTCATTTCAACATAAAGTATGTGTTTATGTCTGTCTTCCTGAGTAGAACCTTTATCCTTAAAACTAGACTTGACCTACTGGCATGTGGCAAAAGTCACTAACTTGCCACCAGCTGGCATCTGCAGTTCTTATTGTCCTAAGGGCTGAGGGCAGGTGAGAGGGGGCTGCAGAAAGGCAAATAGTTCTGTGAGTTTTTGTTTTATGTAAGGAAAAAGTAATTCACTTGATAAACAGTTTCTGTTCTGTTTAAACAGTTGTGTGAAGGTACGTTACCCCAGGCGTAAGGATCTGCTGAAGTCTCGCAAAGTCACATCTTCTCGTATTCTCTCATTCTCTGCCTTCATTAGTTTCTTCCCTATCTCATGGTGGGTTAACCCACTAGCAGTCTCGGACTCGGCTCCTTCTCTGCCTCCCAGGAGCCCCCTTCAATTTTCTACCATTCTAAGCACATTTCGAGTGGTAATTGGTAAAACTCTCCCACTTTAATGAGGCTTCTAGACAACTCCAGAACATCTCCTCCCTTCAAAGTGTGTGCCGCCCAATAACAATTGAAACCTAAATCGTGATGCTTTGACTTTCATGCTTCTCCTGAAATAATATCACTAATGACTTCTTGTGATTATTGGAGAGCTTTGAATAGAGATTAAATTAAAACACAGGCAACACATATCTATGAGTCATGTAAAAAAGCCCACAATTAAATGTTCCTTTTTGCACATGAGAACAATTTCATTAATATTTTTGATCGACGTATTTGTTATTGTCATGAAGAGTTGGGTTAAGGGAAAATCTGTTTATAGAATTATATCATATTTATTATATTTATATTATATCATATTTTCCCATTGTCTAACACTACAAAAAATAGATAAGTGTTCCTGATGGGAAAGAAACAATTTAGTCTCAGAAGCACATTTTAGAATATAACGAGATTTTTAAAAACTATGTATTCAACAGGTTTCCTAAATTTATTAACAATAAGTTCTAAAATAACACTGGAAAAATGTGCTAAATATTATCACCTCATTCTGCAAATTACTCAGGGGTACTTAGGATGGATTTTAGCTCCTCAAACAGGCCCCCAAGTGAGCTATTCAGAAGGTCTCCTGGTTCACCCGGGAAATCTCCCAGGGCTTCTAGAGTGTTGAACAAGATGCTTTGCCACAAGGATTTAGAAACAAGACTTCAACCAAAATGTGTTTAGGTTGGATACACCTGAGGTGTCAAATTGATCCCTTAAGTTATAATTTTCACTTATTAACCACGTTAAATGAATGCTTAAATACACTTTAACACAAGAACACCTGGATCAAGCAAGATGGAAAGGAAGCAGAGGTGGACAAGACAGGCCTAGGGCTGCAAAGCTGTTATCCACAGCCTCACAGTCCTATTACCTTACGCCAAAAATAGTTAACATTCCCAAAGGATGGATCAGTGATCCTGGGAGACTCATCAACTACGTCTCAGTCCTCTCCTTGGTGAAAAGTGGCTTTCTTAACTCAGCGTCGCAGGGGACATGTTTGAATCAATCATCATAGAATGTTGACACTGGAAGGACCTTCAAATCCAGACAACATATCATGAATATCTACTATGTGCCAGTACCTATGCTAGATATTGGAAAAGTAAAAGATCAATGAGGCATGGGCCTGTACTCAGGAAGCTCTCTATTTAGTCCAACTTCCTAATTCTATACATGGAAAACTGGTCCACAGCACAGAAAGGACTTGCCCAAGGTCATCTGGTACTCAGAAGCAGAGCCCCAGTTGAACCAAGTTTCAGATGTCCTTTCTTCCTCGTCGTGTTGCTGCCTTAACATGCTATATTATGGGATGTTACCTTTATTCTGGGATTTCTGTTTGTTGCAGGATCAAAACAGCTTGAAAACACCAAAAAAATGTTTTTAAACTACACTTTAGTCTTAACCTCAAATTGGGCTGCAATATCAATGAGGAAAGGGAAGTCTCTCTGTTTACATTTCCCATTGTCCTTTTGGGAGCCATGAACTCTGAGAAGGGAAGCAGTCCAAGAGCAATGGAGGAAAGAGGAGGGCACATGACTCTTTTATGCTCTCGTCTCCTTTTCTATGGGCACGTCTGGCTAATCCTCGAAAATGGAAATAGTGAATTTGAGGAGAAGCCCATGAATTTTTCTTGAGGAAGCTTTGAACATGCCCAGATGGCCTCACCGGTAGGATCTCCAAAGAGCAGAGAGGGAGCCCTCCCATCCAGCATCTTCCTCAGAGTGACCCAAAATGGAAAGGGGCATGGAGGAAGGCACAAGGGGCCGCTGGGGAGATGCTGGACAGATCCAACACCAGGGAAGAGATAGACCCAAAGTATCAACAAATTCATCACCAGATAGTAACAGACAGAGAAAGAGTTGGAAGAGGTGAAGGGATCTTTTGCCCTATGGCAGAGAAAACAACAGACAGGAACCTTTCCCACTCCAAAACACGGGAGAATGAGATGAGTTGCTTTTAGAAGGAATTATAAAAATGAGACTCATTGGAAGATCCAAGAAGTCCAGTTTGCTGTCTCCGGTTGGGTGTGGCTGCCTTCTGCTCAGGAAGCCTCTTTAGTTGTACAGAGCTAAGAGGGGCAGGAGAGGCCTCGTGGGTGAAAGCTGTTTGCAGCTGTTCCCTACACTGGCTAGCAATTATTGAGTGTTTACCAATGTGTTTTACATGCATTATCTCTTATCATCCCCATCTTAACCTTTTAAGGTAGACGCTTGGGCACAGTTAGGTTTTCTTGCCTCCAAAGCCTTTTCTTTCAACTACTATGCTCTACTAGCGCTGACCAAGGGTCTAGGGAGCAAGATGAGGAAGTGTTCAGGTTTCCTTCTTAGTCATTATCTGGTCTGGTTCCATAGGCTAGGAAAATAGGCAAGGAGACAGGGCAGAAACTCTGGGCAGGAATAAAAAGATGCATTGGCTCTCAATGGAAAACCCAGAACAGCAAGAAAGATATGGGAAGATCAGGGCCCTGACACTTTGCTTCATGCAAAGTTGTCAATGGCGGAAGCCAAGTCACTAGATTTGGATGTTGAGCACAGCAAAGATTGAAACTTTTCTTCCTAAGTAGTTAGAGAGTGACCCTAGTTCAGCACTAGCGAACATTGGTTGTGTCAAATTGATCAGAAATTAAAGATACTGATGCTGGACGTGGGTTTCAGAGCCTCCAAGAAAAATGTCCACTCAGATTAAGAAGTTGGATTCTTTGTCACAAATGTAGGATCACATTGGACAGAATTTTTTTGAAGAACTATCCTAGAAGAGTACCAAACTTGGAGTGCTGAGACCAGAGTTCTCATGTCACTCTGCTACTCACTTGTCCTGTGAACGCTGGCGTGTCTGTTCTCGTCTCTGGGCCGTAGCTACCTCTTCTATGAAGTGAAGTGGTCTAGTCGACAGTTTCCAAAGGTTCTTTCTGCTTAAACACTCTGGGAGCCAGTGATTCCAAGAGACACGACCACAATCACACCAAAAAGATACTGTTGGCTGAGAAGCCGATGAATAAGGTGGTTGAGGAAAGAGAATAATGTATGGAGGTTGTGACACTGCAGTGTGGTGCCTGGAAGCACATCTGAGCACTGCTATTAGTTCAAGTCCTCTGGGAAACAGATGCTGAGGTGGAGTAAGAGTATAATGCCTATGAAAGATAAAGCAGGGAGTAAACAGGATGGGCAGGGAGACCCTTCAGAAAGCAATGCAGAGCTGACCCCTAAGAAAGGAATGGGAAGAGGAAGCAAAACTCAGCAGGGAGAACCACAAACTGTGATTCAGAGACAACAAAGTCTTGGCCGACCCTCTGGGGCACTCCAGAGCCGAGACCATCCCTTAGAGGAATCCCACATTGGGCAGGAATGGCCAAACCCTAGCGCCCTCACTGTGCGCAGTCACTGCCTGGGAGCTGCCCAGGAGAAAAATGGCCTGGGCTCACAAGCTGTCAGCTCACTTCACTCCTTACAGTTTAAAGGCACATTATTCCTTCAAGGGATATCCAAGGGACACAAAGACAGTGGAACTGGAAAATGGACAGAAGAGACAAGTGAGTGAAGTATCTAGATTTCAATTACTGAACACTTTCCTATGGGACTTCACTTTACCAAGATATTCTCTTAGGTTCAGATCTTGATCAGTCCTAAACTATTAGAATTGTACAGATTTAACTCAACAAAATTAAGATTAGGGGAATTTAGCCTGAGAAAAATCACCAGCTGTTTTCACCATACAAATTATCCAGTCTTTTGCTAAGTTTGCTTTCCTGCCTAGATCTGCCACTAGAGGAAAGCACAAAATCCTTGACTTTTAAGGCTGCTTGAGACTTTTAACAGCCATTGAGTTCAAATCTCTGTCACTACAAACCTCTGACAGCGTTCCACCCAAGAGGTCAGCCAGCCCCTACTTGATTATCCGCAGAGATCCTTGGGAACTCACAACTTCCCAAAACAGTCCGCTCGATTGGGGTCCAAAGGTTCTGACTGCTACTGAGCTCCTCCTTGCCAGGAACTGGGCTCTATAATCCTGTGCTGACTGAAATTGTCCTTGAAAACCATGATTCGTGGCTCAATGGCGCTTTGACATTCTGATATCACAGCAGTTTTTCTTCAAGAAAAAGAAAGACTGAATTTTTCTAATAATGCTACAACATGAGTGGCCTTGTTCATGAAGGGCTCCAAACCTAGGCCTTTGAAAACGCTTTCAGTTTTCAGATTTGGATTTTTAAAAGCTGATTCTGAACCATCTCCATAGCTTGCAGCTTCCTTGGGTAAACTCATCAGGAGCCAGGGGAGAATCAACAGCACCAAAATGGTGCCAATGCCTGCTCTGGGGAAGCACGGGGCAGAATAAAGCACATTCCCACACCTCACGTAGCCTACCTTAGAAGGCGAAGATATTTCCTGATTAAAACGCAATGAATGACTTCACGATGTTAATGATGCAGTGGCCTAACGGTGTGTTCTGAACAATCTGAGAGGCCCTGGCTCTAACTAGTTTTCACTGACTAAAAAGTATTAACTAGAGATGCCCCACTACCTTGCCTTAGACGTACAACTCCAAGGGACTTGCTTTCTCCACTCCAATTTCAAGCTGTATTTGAAAATTCCCACTTTTCAGAGATCAAAAAGCAAATAGAAAACTGGAGGGGGAGAAGGAAGGGCAGTGGAAGTCCAAATATTACAGGTGGTGTTTGGGGAGCTGGGAAAGAAGAAACATCAGATCAGTCCTTTGATAGAGACCATCACTGCTGGGGTCTGACACGGGTAAAGCATCAGCCTCTTCATTAGCAGAGTGTCTTTCATCTTGTTAGTCAAGTGTCTTTTACCAAATGCCAAGTCTTTCACAAATAAATACACTGTGAGTATCAGTACAACATGGTTACAGGCATGTCTAAAATGAATGATCAAGATGACATTTTTAATATCCTTGAAATATTCAACTGGATTCCTTTTAGCCACAGTCTATGCTAAAAACAGTTTCCTTACATGGGGACCTGAGAAGTCATTCAACGAACCCCCAATGGTCTGATATAGGAAAGGATTAGCAATATTGACTTAGGATTCTCTGAGGAACCAATTGCTGAAAAGATCAAACAAGACACCGATTTTTCTAGAAGATTTTCATCAGGGATATACCTTTATGGTGTAGGCATTCCTCTATCCTTAAAATGAAAGCAAAGGTGGGGCAGTAAAGTGAGAGATTACCAGTAAGCACCCATTGTTTACCCAAAGAGGCAGTGATATGCAGGGGAAAGAGATATGGCTGGAGTTTAGGTAGTATCTATCACTGACTAGCTAGATAGTATTAACTAAGATATCTAAGCTATTTTACTCAGTCTACAAAAATGAGTCAGACATGAAGCCTACGTGAGATAATACTTAGGGAAATATTGGGCAAGCTGTGGAAGTGATCTTCACATGTGCAGGACTCTCATCATGTGTTACTCTGGCCCAGGAGAGCCCTAAAAGAACTGAGAATCTAGTGCACAGGCTAGGAGGCAGGCTGCCCAGATTCAGTCCCAGTTGTGACCTAGGGCAAACTTCTCTATGTCTCAGTTTCCTCTTCTGTGAAATGTGGGTAATGCAAGCACTTACCTCATATGATTCTTATGAGGATTATATGAGATGAAACACATAAGGCACTTAGCACATACTAAAAGCTTAGCAAATGCTGGGTGCTATTCTTGTAGCTGTTACACTTTGAATTGTGGCTGTGTGTCTACTGATGGCCTTGTGAGACTTTCTCCCTGTTCAACACCCAGGCATCGACTAATGATTGTAGTGCTGACACTAATAATAGTGTCACTAATAAGGACAGTAATAATCGTGTCAAGATGTTTCCGCTAGCAGTGTGTTCCACGGCTCACTAACCCTATGAAGTAGCCAGGGCAAGGGTCCTTATCCCTGCCTACAGATGGAAAAACCGAGGTAAAGAGAGTTGAAGGATTCACCCAAGATCACACAGCTAGTGAGGGGGGCAGGAGCACTGGCACCCAAGACTTCGGATTCTGAATCCAGTGCTCTTTTCAATGTCCCTTTCTGTCACCCTAGAGAGAGGGAGTGTCTGTGTGTGCCTCATCTACAAGACAAATATACTTTCCTATCAAAATCTAGCTCCTTTACTCACTAACAGAGTATAATGTTTTTAAAAGCAAGAAAACAGCACCTGCCCTGCGCTGAGGATATCAGATTGGTCACTGATGTCATTATAGCAACAAAAATGAATATTATTTACAAATCCCATGTACCTGAAAGAGATGAAAATTAAATTTGTAAAAAGATATATTTATACACTAATATGTTTTGCGGCAATAAGGAAAAATACCAGTAATAAATTCTGGAAGGCATGTATGTGAGAAAGGACTTCATTTCTCAGCTGGAAGACATATAAAACAGCAGGATTCTTCTAGAAAAGTACATGAGCAGACATTGTAAAGGTCACAGAGCCCCATTGCCCTATTTTTATGCTGGTTTTTAACAGGACTGTTGTTTTGTTTGTTTGTTTGCTTGTTTTCGTTTTTTTAAAGATTGGCACCTGAGCTAACAACTGTTGCCAATCTTCCTTTTTTTTTCTTTCTGATTTTTCTCCCCAAATCCCCCCAATATATAGTTGTATATTTAGTTGTGGATCCTTCTAGTTGTGGTACATGGGACGCCGCCTCAACGTGGCCTGATGAGTGGTGCCACGTCCGCACCCAGGATCTGAACCAGCGAAACCCTGGGCCACGGAAGCGGAGCGCGAGAACTTAACCCCTTGTCCACAGGGCCGGCCCCCTACGCTGGTTTCTGAGGGGATGATTCTTAAGGAAGTTCAAGAGACAAAAGTAAAGCAAATGATATTAAGAATGACTTCAGTAGCCAAAAGTTTTACTGCAGCATCTTGACAATAAAGGGTGACATCTTTTTTTACATGGCTCAATAAAGTCTGTTTTTAACGACCATGAAAAAATACACTTCAGTCAAAGCTTGTATATATGAAATTGCACAAATATACAGAATCTCATGTACAATGGAAAAGACAGTGAGTGCTCAGAGAAATGAGAGGTTCACAATTCAGCTCTAAGTCATAAGGCATAAAATAAATAAAAAGTTATAAAATCAGATTTCTATTTCTCAAGACGGAAAAAATAAATCAGGAAAATGGGAAAATGGAGTGATCAAGTACCTTAGAAATGGAAAGAGAAGGGCTAAGATAAAAGACAGGAGAACAGTGCCAGAATAATGCTGAAGAAGTGAGAAATAATAAGGCCGTGGGCTTCAGTTGAAAAGGCCATCCTCACTTAAGAAGCATGTGTGGTTTAGGAGCTTTAAAGAAGGATAAAAGATAAAAAATGGGGCTTGGCAAAACCTGAAAAGGATCCATAGCCATCACTCCCAACAATAGCTACAACCTTCCTCTGACATTCTGCCCCTCAATCTTTCAGTCACTAACTCTTTTATTCTTCCAGTCAAGCACTGGAAGGTATATAGACATATAGAAGATATAGACATATATAAGCATGTATAAGTGTATAGCTATTAAGAGATATAGAAAGATATATAGACATATATATCAAGGATATAGACATGCTCTTTAACCACCATGACCACACTTACAAGTGGTATTGGAAGTGGCGAGGACAGCCAAGCTGGGCTAAAGGCCCTAACAATAATACCAGCTCTCCCTTACTTAAGCCGACTATGTATGATGAGCCTCCAGTTGGACCCTTTACATGTGTCCTCTCTTTTAATTCTCACAGTGGTCTTGTGAGGTAAGCATACCCTCACTGTTATTTTTCAGACAAGGAAACTGAGGCTCAAAGTGGTTAGGTAACTTGCCCTAGGTTTTACAGCTTATAAGTAGAAGAGCCATGATTTGAACCTAAGGCTCTCTGACTTCTGAGTCAGTGCTCTAAAGCAATACATGGTAGTACACCAGTCCCAATCACGTAGAAACCAGTACATGTAGAAAAGTGGCTGAGGTCCTAGACTCTTACTACCACTGCATCCTGTTCCTCTCCCGGAATCGACCTAAGTATGGAAAACCCTCCTTTCCTTAGCTTAGCTAGCACAAAGTGGACACTCATAGAGAGAAACTTTTTCTAAGAGACTCAAGAAAAAAAGAACAAATTCAAAAGAATAGATATGAAGGTATCTGAGACTATTTAATACCAGAGATGAGAAAAAATTAGTTATCCATATGGAAAACACAGTTGGGCCCCTACCTCACACCATACAGAAAAATCAACTCCAGATGGATTCAAGACTTTAATGTCAAAAATAAGACTTTAAGAATTTTAAGTGAAAATAGAGGTGAATGCCTTCCTGACCTCAGGGTAAGGAAAAATTTCTTAAACAAGACACAAAAAAAGCACTAACTATGAAAGGAAAGACCCATAAGTTTGACTAAACTAACATTAAGAGCAACAGAATTTCTTATAAATTGCTGATGTACATAGGTCTACCACTTTGGGAAACTCAAGAGGGAATGGGAAGATAGGGTGATGGATGACGGAGGAACACAGAGGTAGATGTGAGTTCTTGGTAGTTCTTGGCTAGTTCTTAGGTTGGGTGGTAGATTCAAAGGTGTTTATTATATATTTAAAAATAAATAAATAAAGCTTGGCATGGTCTGAGGACGATGAAGCGCCGTGAAAGGAGACTTATGATTAACACAATTAATATAATTTATGTATCTGAGGCCCAGAAAGAAGAAAGAAAAATCAACATTTTGAATACTGATTTCTGATCCATAACCAAAATACAATCAGAATATAGTTGGTTTTTTAATCCATCATATTTCCAGTAATACATCCCTTGGTGAGTAATATCAAACTAGATCAACTTTCTGCAGCTACAAATTGTTGACATCGTTCCAAGAGGTAATCACATTTCTGCCTAGAAGGGGAAGGTTGATGGATAGCAGCCCTGACAGATGTGCTGAGGACACTGTCCTGTGGCTACCTGGGTAATGGTTTGACATTTAATTAGAGGATTAAAAAGCATCTTTCTCTTTTTTCCTTCACTGTGCAGAACATACTGAGGAGGGAAGGGAATGGAAAGAGAAATTAGATATACAAAATATGCGGTTTAATCTGTTAGAGTAATGCTTCATTTATCCACCAGCATTGCTGGAAATGAGGTATTCCTCAGACATGAACTTTGCACATAACTTAATAGAACCCCTCTTAAACCCAAGAACACTTTAAAAATCATTTTAATCATTTTTTATGAAATCCTGCAAGAGGGCTTATAAACTTGCCTGTTATTTAAAGAGAATAATATTCATGGTCCCACTTTCTGCAATGCCCTAGGTTCATCATTCTGAAATAAAATTATTGCATTGGGCGGTACACACGGTGGCAGTCAGGACCTATTTGCCCCATGTTCTCAATGGTCCCAAACTGTTTCTGAGCTTTTGTGCAGGTTTTCTGTAAATTTCCTCCTAACTGATCTGTCAACCACCCCAACTCTCAGCATGCTTGCCTCCTCAAGCACCTCTGCTTCTAATGTGGCATAGGCGGGAAAACAGAGGAGCAAGCATTCATTTACGCATTCATTAAGCATTTATTGAATGCCCAATATGTGCAAAGTATGGACCACAGAAGGGAATCAGGCACTGATCTTGTTCTTGAGGTGTTTCTGATCCAGTGGTGGCGCAGGGCTGTGTACACCCTCTGTAAGAGCAGTACACATAACGTGTCACAGGCATTCTGACCTGGAAAATGGCCCTGGCACGAAGAATTGAGAGGAGAGATATTAGGGAAGTAGAATTGACAGGAAGTGTCCACCAATTGTATGTTGGGAACAAGGCATAGAGTAGTCAAAGATAGCATTTGACCTTGAGGCCTCAAGGTTGATCTGGCTATAATAAAAATAGAGATATGTCAGTAGGGGGCAGATTGGTGGGAAAAGGTGTGAGAGAGAGAAGATGAATGAGTCTCAATTTGGGTACACTGAGTTTGAGAGTTTAAGGTGGACACGGGTGGCATTCTCTGCCACCAGGCAGTTGGAGCTCGTTAGAGATATTGGAGCTACCAAAAAGACTTGGGAATGAATACCATAGAGATGGTAATTGAAGCCATGTGAGATTGTCAGGTGAAAGAGTATAAAGAGAGAAAAGAAGAGTGCCAAGGACAGAATATTAGCCGAAAATCTATATTTAGGGGATGGGAGGAGGAGGAGCCAATAGTGGGTCCGGAGAAAGTACTATCATCTTTTTAGAACTGTGTCTAAAGTAAGAGTCCAGAGAATCTGAATCTATGAGTAAAATGTAGGCACTCGAGTATATGAACATTGTGGCAACTCTTTCAGCTATGTTAAAGCCTTTTTAAAATTTGTTCCCGGACCTCACAAGCGTTTTTAGATTCTCATTATCAAAGTAAACACCAAGTACTTCCACTTTAAGAAGGAAGAAAGTGTCGCTCTGAGTTTTCCCTGTCTGTTTGCCCTACGCAAGTAAAGAGAAGAGAGTTATGGAGATACTGACAATGGCAGCGATGGCAATGGAGTAGGTGAAGGCAGTGACGTTAGTGACAAGAATGGTGACAAGAACTCAGTAATGGCACGATGCCTAGTTATTCATGCATGCACACGTTAATGCAAAAGGCCTATGCCGAGAACCTACTATGTCCCACTATTCCAGTGACAGGGGTTGAGAAATGAACAAGAAAAACAAAGTCCCTGATGCTATGGAGCTGCCATTTGAGTTGGGGTAGGCCACCCCAAGACACAGAAAAACAATCAAAGATCATTTCAGATATACACACTGTGCAGTGTATAAAAACGAGATGATATAATTGGAAGTGCCTGGGTAGTCAGAGAAGGCTTCTCTGCAGTGGGGACGTTTGACTTGAGATCTGAATAACGAGAAGATACATGTTAGGCAAAGATCAGTGGAAAAACCACTCCAGGCAGAGGGTACAGCAAATTCAGAGGTAAAAATAAGCTTGGTGTCTCTGAGGAACGGCAAGGCCAGTGAGGCTGGCGTGTGCTGAGGATGGCAGGATACGAGGTTGCAAACGCCAGATCATGAAGGGCCTTATGGGCCAGGGGAGTTAGTAGGGAGTTTATTCTGAGTTATGGGAACTCATTTGAAAGGATTTAAGCAGAGAATGATATAAGCATGATGTAATGAAAGGTTTAACTGAGTTATATTAAGGTTTTGCTTTCTGGGAGCAATACCAGGCAGGGAAACCGCCAAGAATATCATCAGGAATAGGAAGAATAGGAGAGAGGTAAGAGAACGAGAACTGAGCTTACAGAAGGATCTCCTTGAGGGTAAACATTCTTCTGGAAGCACTTGACCCCCTGCCCATGAAGGACAAAAGGATCACAGCTGTATGAAGATTCTCAAGACCATCACTAAGAAGTCTCCATCCTTGGGTAGTTGGATATCGTGTGGTTGGTAAGTTGACAGGAGGAAGGCAACAGAGTGTCTTTGTGTGTGACTGTGTCCCCTACTAGGCTGTTTGTTCCTGGATGGTAGAGATCCTGTCTGATTCATTTTCAAATTCCCATTGCCTATCTTAGAGAAGAAGCTCAGTACATTTTTTGGTGAATAAATAAATAAATGTTGGGTAAAATATAGATTTGGGAGCCCAAGGCTGAGGTGGTTAGATAACTACTTGTGCCCCCATTCCACGGTTCAGAATGAAAACTCATTTCCTAGCCAATGACTACATTTCCCAGTCGCCTCTTACATCTAGGTGGGGTCGTATGCCTATTTTTTGACAATGGAATGTGAATAAAAGTGATGTGTGTGTCACTCCCAGGCCAAGGTAGGGGAGTATTTGGTGTGTTATCCTCTACATTTTTCTTCCCCTTCCCTTTTTCTTCCCCTCAGAGGCATTTATGATGGCAGCATCATGAAATGGAAAGACCTTGGAATTTCTGAGTCCCATTTGGAGGAGAACTACTCAGCAGAGGTACCCTATTAGGAAAATTTGCACTGCACTTTGACTGTCTGGAAGAAAACTTCTATCATTCTGAGCTGCTGAGATGTGAGCGTATATTTGTAACTGCAACAAAACCTGGTCTATTCTAACACCCCATATGTAGCTAAACCATAGGACTGAAGAGGAATGTTCAGGAGAGTCTGAGTAAAGTACATAGCCCTGGGGAACACCAATGTTGCTATATGTCCAATTTAAAAAGAGCCTCTGGCCCACAGGAGGCCAACATTCTTCATGAAGGGCATGAAAGGCTGAAGAGACCTAGCCTTTGTTTTTCCAGAAGCCAAGAAGACAGGCCAGGAACTACCACAATTTCTCTGAGGAGAATGGGAAAAGAGTTTTGCCACACCAGGAGCAAGGGTGTGGTTTACAAATTGCTGCCAGGAAGACAGGTCAACTGCTGGCTCCAGGATAAGCAGCAATTGAGATTTGGGTTTGGCTTATGGCTTTACAGTCTCATCTATTAATTACGTGAAGTTTGAGGCACTTACATAGCAGAACGTTTGATCTTGCTGTTTATAACTCACATGTTTTATGGGGCACAATCATATTTAATATAAATCCTAATAAATTGCAGCAACCAAATGAATTTGAATATGTCACCAATCTGCTATATTCTCATTTTTCAGTTCATTGTATCGTATGCTATAAATCTGCGTAAAAGGAACCCACTGGTCCCTGGAACCTATTCACTGTTTTGAAGCAATTGTAAAACTGTAGCAACTGCTAAAATTTGGACTGGTCAAGATTAGAAAAAAAGCCACCGTCTACAAAGCCGAGTTTTTAAAAGTTAGTTTTGCTGCTGTTGTTGTTATTTTTCCTATAGATGCCATTATGGTGCCTCCCATTTTCTCCCAAATATAGAGCTTAATAAGGACTTGTATGAAGTACCAGTTGAGTTTGCACAGCTCTCAGGGTATAAGAGGTTAGAGATTTGCTAGTTAGACTGATATGATATGGTTCTAACACCAGGTCAAAACAGACATGATGGGAGAAGAGCCAGTCACTGGGATGGTGACCTCAGTCGACCTGTGGGGAACCCTATTGAAAGCAGGGGAAAAGTCAGTGAGGCATTCGTGAGGATATTTCTCCTCTTCCACCTGCATCCCCACCCTGAAGCCTACTTGGGATTCCAGTCCTGA
The DNA here is from genome assembly GCF_041296235.1 of Equus asinus. Classification (NCBI taxonomy): domain Eukaryota; kingdom Metazoa; phylum Chordata; class Mammalia; order Perissodactyla; family Equidae; genus Equus; species Equus asinus. The sequence continues at coordinate 136,676,359 of NC_091820.1, read as the reverse complement.
AGATGTGGAGGAGATCACAAACATAGTTGGTTGAGCCACTCTCACAGATACAGTCACAGGCAGAAACAACATTTTTGAGATGATACATACTGCCCTGATGAAGGAAGTTGAGGGTCTTATTTTCCATTTCTTTCTGCTCTCCTAACCTTCCAGAAATATCATATTTCATCTTTTCTGGTTTAATCTGGTCTTCTTTAATCACATCTCAACTCTTCTCACTTACACATTCTGTCACGTATACGTTCTTTCACCTAGTATCTCTTGAGTGACCACGCTGCACAAGGCCCTGGGCTAAGTAAATGCTTCAGAGGATACTGGCAGAACTCAGAGTCTTGGGATCAGGCTGCCTTCAAGCCACGTACAATCTATGAGGGGAGAGAGAGATAAAAATAAAGGGCTACTACCAAACCCATTGGAGGAGGGGAAGGATGCCATGGGCCCACCGAAAAGGACACTCATTCGCGGAGACAGTCTGGGAAAGATTCACAGAAGAGAGGTCTCAGAGCAGAAAAGGAGACAGACAAGAGAAAGCAATGGCATCTAGGCAGAGGATAGAGCATTGAAAAGATTTGGAGAATGGAAAGTCACCGGTCTGTATGGGAACTGTAAATAGCCTAGTAAGGCCAGACACTTGATTAGATCACAGAGAGACAGAGGAGTGAAAGGAGATGAGGATGAATATGTAGGAATAGAGCATACTGCGGAGTGCATTATAAGCAAGGATAAGGGTGTTGATCTTTATTCTGTGGCATTGGGAAGCCATTGAAAGTGTTAATTAAGAGGAATGACTTGTTCAGAGTCACACACCTTATGATCAACAACGGAGGTTCAAGTATAACTCAACACTGTTTACTTTAAATGCTGGCAACTTGACTGCTTCACAACATGTCTCTCTTCCATCCTGTTTCAACCTGGATTCTGATTCTAGGCTCTTCTATGTATAATCCTACTTCTGATATTTGCAGCTGATCATTTTGGCTTCAGACTCTCAGCTCTCTCTTAAGGTCTGAGTCTCAGACTTGGCGCTCTGGCTCGACATTGGAATCTTGGATGGTTTGGGGTAGGATACTGAGCTCTGACTAGCCCTGGTCCATTGACCATCCACTGGCTCCACTTGAAGGTGTCAGGTCAAGGCAGTACAACTTAAGACTTCCTAGAGTTTGTGTAAAGATGACGGGGGCTTTTCGAGAAACTGCATCATAGTGTCTAGCAACAGAAAGAGCTTTAGAGTAGCAGGGGCTTGCAGAGTTTTAGAACTCTGATAGTGAGAATGCCACAGTATGTGGTCGCAAATTAAGAAACACTTCCAGATGACTTTGAAGACACTAGGATCACACTTTGAGAAACACTGAACTAAAGCACAGGGTGTTTGTAGGAAGGGAATGCACACTAGGGCTACAGAGGGCAGTGCCAAGTCACTGGGAGCCTTCAGTGCCAGGCTCAGTAATCTGGACCTTGGGCTTTCTGCTCTAGGTCGTTGATGGGAAGCTGTGTGGCCTAGGGGAAAGCCAACATCGGAACTTGGGCCTAGTGGGAGCATTTACCTTGACAAAGAGAGGAGGAGGACCCAGCATAGGGTCAAGGAGCCCAGCAAGGGCACTAGTGCAAGAGTGCCAGGGAGGGAGTGGTGATGAGTGAAAGTCTGGACCAGGATACTCTCTGTCTAAATGCATTCTTGCTGGACACACGTGGAAAGGGGAGAGTCGTTTCCAAAAACCCAGGCCAAGAAGAAAGAAAAGAAGTTGCTTTTTCCTCCATGGCATGCAGAATTTTGCTGATGATTTATTGGAATTCTTCCCAAAGCCTGAATTACCCAAATAGCTCACTAAGGCCACTGAGAAGCGATCTCATACCACAGAGCCCCAGGTTCCAGCCAATAGGTGCACATCTTTGGGGGGTCGTATGTTCCCTACCACAGACACTAATGGGAGAGAGTTGAAGGGGGTGTTCTTTTACTTCAGAGCTGAAGTGCAATGTCAGAATTAACAGAAACTGGCTATTGTGCAGCAGCATGATCTCTGCTTCATAGGAGGGAGCTGTCTACAGAGGCTAGCAGTCCATAACCTCCACGATATATTTCTCTTTTGGATCCTTCAGCAGCCCAGTCAACCAACGCCCGTGTTTGAGTACTTACTGCTTAGAAGATACTATGGAGACTACAGTACGGAGTTTCCTCATAGAGTGAATGTACTCATCATTTTAAAAACTTTTTATTGTGGAAAATTTCCCACATGTACAGAAGTAGATTACGCATGTACCCATTGCCCAGCCTTAACAATGATCGATGTACCTGCCAAACTCGCGTCATCTCTACTCTCAACTCACTTTTTGCCCCCTTCTCTTTGCCTTGGATTGTTTTGAAGTCAACCTTAGGCAGTATATCACTTCAGTGGGAAATACTTCAGTTCACATTTTTAGCAGATGAGATTGGCCTAGACTTTGCGAGGCATGGCTTTGCCATCCACTAGTTGGATACTATTGGACAAGAAGCACTCCTTGGAGGCTCAGGTTCTCTTTTCTGTAAAATGAAGGCTTTGGGTTAGAGGAATCGCAAATTCCCACTAGTTCTTGCTTCTGGGAGTCCAGGGTTATTATTTTTCCTACTTTTTAGGTTTGTAATATAATTTTCATTGTTAAATATACCTCCTAGAGAAGGAATATCTTTCTATATAAGGAAAAGGAGATTCCACAAATGCACGTCCTGTGGCATATACCTAATGTTACACAATGGAATGAATCTGTTCCATCTGTTCTGAAGTATCTTATAGAAAAATAAATTTGAACAGGTTAAGTCACAGAGAATAGTAACAGCTCAATTCTGTCTACTCTGCCTCTCTGCAATCAAGGAGAAATAATTCCTATAGTGTGGTAAAGAGTCAAATATTTTAGGTTAAAATTTCAAAGAAAAACATCTATTATTTAAATTATTTGAATTCAAGAATTGTTTTGAGATGGAATGGATCAAGGTAAAGCCTTGCTGACAGGTAAAGAAAAGGTTTGGGTGACACATCACTTACTCCCTAATCCAGGAATCTCAATTTTCCAGACCATAGTCAAGAAAGAGCAAAGAAGAAAAAGAAAACTACTTTCAAACCTCCACCTTTCAAAATCAAATATCTCCCAGTAATGGAAATGTTGCACAATTCACATACTTCTCTTCCAGTGGTGCCTCACAGGCCATGGGCAATGGTTTGTCACTCTCCATTCTGTATACAGATCCCACAAGCAGTCCCAGCCGCCCAGGCTGTGGGACCAATCCCAAAGCCAGGGATAGTCCACCTGGGGACCACTAAGAAGCCTACACTGGGGGCTGCATGGAAGAGCCCAAAATGCTAGTTGAGGGTATAGTAGAAAGGCAAACTAATTACATGCACAACACACACACACACACACACACACACACACACACACACACACTGACCTTTGACTTTAGCTTGGTTACTATTGTGCACTAGCAGCTCCCACAGACAGCAGAGCCGCAGCAAAGAGCTCATCTACTTATTCCCTATTCACTAGGGTAGACTTTAGTCAATCAGCTACAGAAGAACCTTCCTCTCCCATGGGTCTAGATATGAGAGGAAGCTTCAAGGATCCGGGTGCTTACAGAATGGAAGTGAAGGGTAATCTGAAGCTAGAGACATACATCTGAAGAGCAGATCTCACTGTAAGTTCAGAGAAGAACTGACTGATGATCCCACCACACATGGCAGCTGCCGTAACCTGAATCTGCTCTGTGTTGCATGGTCGAGTACTTTGTTCCACCATCTGTCCACCAGCACACAACCCAAAGAAAAGAGCCTAGGAATCTGGGTGCCTTCATAAGCTCTGCCAGACAAGGGGATTGAGGACGAGTCATTAAAGTTAGAATCAGACACCTGTCTTCTGTGAACTTCACTGTTTCTCTGCTCTTTTATTTTTTTCTGCATTATGTTCTCTTAGTTTCTTAGTTAGCATCCTTCTCTGAAAAATGCCAAGTTTCCCTCAAATGACCCTCGGTCAAGATGGAGAGCGAGAGAAATCAGTCCATTGCCGAAGTACTGGCAGTGGATCGGATCATTCCTCAAAGTCCGGGGGCTTCTGGTCAGACATCAAGAAACTCAGGCCTGACTCTCCCAGAGGGCCAGAGACTAGAACTAGGAGGTACCATAGTGGTTTGGGACTTGACAGGATATGGCGTGAAGCAAGGTGGGAAAGTAGATGGGAGTCGGTTGGGAGAACCGTGTCTGCCAGGTTAAGAAACTTATATGTCACCCTCTAGGAAATGGGGAGTCTTCCAAAGTTCCCCTTGGGAAGTAGCTCAGGCAGGGTGCACCCGGTGGATGGGGGGCGGGGCCAAGAACGGAGAAGAGTAGTCCAGTCAGGAGGCCCCTGCAGCAGGCCAGCCATGAGTGTCTTATTAAAGAGGGTCAAGAGTGCTTATTCAAACAAACCCCCATCAGCCCTGGAGAATTCTTTGCAAATCCACTTGGGAAGTGACGCTGGAGTGTAACTTTGAAGCTTAGAAAAATAATTAATCTATTTGGACTGACAACTACAAATTTGAGGAATTTTATACCTAAACCAAACAGAAAATATCAAACCAAGACATTGATTAATCATTTGCTTTTATAGGATATTAATTATTGGAAAACATGAACAAAAATAAGATTGCCTTAGTAAGATGCTAATAGTCAATGGCCCACCCGCCTCACTCCCCTCCCCACCACACAGCTCTTAAGGAATTCCAGAGTGTATTATCAGCACGGTGTAAAGGCTAATGAAGAAACAATCTTTTTGCAAAGCAACAAAGAACAGAGTTTGAAAGCAGGTCCAGGAGAATGCAAGAGGAAACACTTGGTTCAGTGAAAGGCAAACTTTACTATGGACGTGCAATGTTTTTTTTAAAATACCATACGTTGCTTCGCAACCTCTAAAGCCTGTGCTTTCAGGGCCTGTTCTGTGGGCAGCACTTTGCTAAATGCACCATGTGTGGTTAACTGGGGTGATTTAGTAGAAAAAAATTCTAAGAAAAATGAAACTCAAAGCAAGAGAGTTCAGAGAAGTTTTACTGTGTGTTTTCTAGATTTCTGAAGGGATGCTGAGGTTACTCTCAGATGGAACATGCTGTACTCATTTCTTTGAAACCTGCTGGGCGAAGAGACTGCGGGGAGTGTTTGAGGGGATTGCTTTACAGAGGAAAAGAGGAGAGGGAACCTGAATCCAGACAGCCCTCCCAAAATTGTGATGTTCATGACATTGAAAAAGGAGAATTCCATGGGGTGATAAAGTGATGCCAGTTAGGCAAATGGCAGGAGGAGAGAAAACTTGAATCCTGCCTCTGATGCTTATGAACTCTTGCGGCCTTGGGAAAGTCACTTCATGCTTCTGAGCCTATTTTCCCACGTGCAAAATTTACATAATATTCTCTTCCTGTCTACAGTGCAGCATGATTGGCAGTCCCCAAAGACATAATGTAAAGGAACACACTCTGTTTATGATAAGGTTTTATTAAATACGAGCTATCATCTTTTTTCTCTCCTACTAGACTGTGAGCAGCTTGTATCTTATTCATTTTTTTTAAATTGCCAGCACTGATAGTGTGCCTGACATTTATTTAGTCATTCAACAAACATTTAATTAGCTCCTTGCAGTTAGTAAGTACAAAATTGAATGGAAGAGAAATGATAATCCTTTGTTTTATATTATATCTTAGGCACTCATAACTGCTTGTTAAATGAGTGAATGGAAGATCTATTTTCTCTTTAGAACCATTAACATGGAGCTATGCAACTTGGAAGCCCTGCAGCCCCCTTCAGCACCTCCTCTCATACCCTAACAGCTCTGGCTCCTCTGTTGCAGCCTCCCTCTCCATCCCAATCATTGCCATCGTCTGGAGTGACCTTGGCATCTGTGAGAATGATCCACCCAGCACCCACACCTGAGCATCCTGACCTCCTTATCTCCAGTCTCTCATCCACCCCATTATAGCCACCATGACTTTGGAAGTTCTCATCATTCACATCTGCTCCACCTTTGAAATCAAATTCGTATGGCTTACTATCTGACCTCCTCTACTTACAGCTTGCTAATTCATTTATTTCCGTTATAATAGTCATTCAATTATCTCAGTACTTCCAATCAATGATGCTTCAGTTTTCTTATTCATTGCCTTTCTCTTGTTGTCTTCACTTCCTCTCTTCCCCGACTTAGCCCCCAGGTGCTCCATCACTTCATCCAGTACTGTTCTTAGTCCATGGCAAGCAGAGCCCTGCTCCGCCTCTGTGCCTCAGAAAGCTCCGTGCTTTGGAGCACCTTCACGATGTTTTCTAAGTCTTCCTTCAGGGCTAGCAGTGCTTTCTAGGCAGAACGCCTTGAGCCTGAGTGAGGACCCACATGGGCCTCATTCCCTGATTCTTCTCTTAAGGGCACTCTCTGACCATATATTCCACATGTGGGGTTGACAAGATGCCACAAGGAGCCCCAGGGACCAGACCAACAAGGTTTTCCCAAGGTCCCTTGGTGGGATCTTGGTTCTAGGAGGGAGGCCTCATGAGAAGATGCTTCCCAGTGACTGGTATGGCATTTCTTTCATAGCATTGGGCCAGATTAGGCAGCCATAATGAGGCTGGTATGCTGGCTTGGTATGACGCTCACTCACAATGGACATATGATGTGTTCATGGCTCTGGCCTCCTGATGGCCCACCACTGACCCTTGGACTTGTGCCTTGTGTGCACATTGAGACGATGGTGTCACTCTTTGTCTACAGCACTCAGTGGTGGAGGAAGGAGATGGCAGGTGTCATTTACCCTGTGCAGCTCCTCCACCGCCTGCCAACCACTGCTGGCACCCAGAGCATCACCGCACCTCTTCTGTAGGCTTCTTGACATTTGTCAAACTGTCATCTGGGGGTGGCTGTGCCTATCTCCACTGAGAGATTTTGAGACCATTGTTCTGCACTATCAACCGATGTCCCAACCAATATGGTGACATGCGCTCCCAGGTTGGTCTTAAGCCCTGCCAGAAGATGGACAAACTTTCTTACATGAATGGGATCACTCCTCATTGTCACGCTTTGTCAGTGGGCTCTTTGCCTATCCTCCCTTCAGGGGTACAGTCAACATGGAAAGAGATCCTAGTCTAGGAATGCAGGGATTACATCCTAGGGAGCTCAAGAGAGGACATGGTTGAAAGATGCGTGTTCTGCATTTATGCGATAAAAGACCAAACAGTAAACTGAGTGTGACCAGAAAACAACTTATCACTCACATGTTCCTGCATGCTCTGGGGGAGGCTTGCACCTGTGGTCACCTTCAACGAAGCACAGTGACAATGCTGAGAGTCAATCGGAAGCTGGTGTCCAGGGGTGGCCCAATAAATAATGGCAGAGTCATGAGTAATGGTGTAGCCAGCATGAGGTTAATGGTATCAGGGACATGCAGAGCCAAGAAGATCTAGATCGTTCCAATACAAGCAGGTTCTGAAGAGTCACAGCATGTGAGAAACAACAGCACTACTTCCATTTCCTCTCCGTGAGAGATATGAAATTATCCATGTCCTGTGCATTGGACAATAAGGAACATGAAGAGATGGTTCCTGGACCTGAATGGCACCTGAATCCTACATGAACCTTCACATGCACTGATGGGTCAGTAAACACACAGGGAAGTCCCTCCTCTCTCCCTATTGTGCTAAATCTTCAGCGACAAATCCTTATACTTCACACAGGTCCACACATTTTGTTGTGTATGTTTTCCTTACATTGTTTATAGAGGCCTACAAAAAGTATTGGCCTGGAGTCCTGCACACCCTAGGGACAATCCTGACTTCACCTACTCTTTTACCAACCTTCTCAGCCCCCTCATTCCATTATCCATCTGTGGCAACACATTGAAAAATTCTAGACTTGAGTTAATCCAACTTTAAGTTTCCTCTGGGCCTGCCTTTAAGCTGCTGAGTGATACTGGGGAAAAAACCCACATACCCAGATGGGTACTGCTATATGACCTCAGCTGGGCCTGCTGTTCTCCTAATGGGCTTTACTCTTTCGTTCTTCTAATTATTTCTTTAAACATTCATATTTTTCAAGCCTTCAACCACTCTCCTCTACTTGCCCTTCAGTTTAGATGACCTTGCCTCCTGCTTTACAGAGAAAATTGATGCCACCAGATGAGACTTTCCAGCCAAAAAGCCTAAAAGCATGTGCATCCATCTCCTTCTTTCCCTTCTTTCCACTTCCAGCAGAGGAAGTGTCCCTTCTGCTGTTAAATCCACTCCTGAGACCTGTCCCCTGGATGTCAGTCCTCAAGAATTTACTCACTGAATGATGTTGGTACTCCTGTATTTTCTATCTTTTCTATCTACCAGGTTCTTCTAAACAGCATTTAAATATGTTCAAGTCTCTGCTATCTTAAAATTCCGTTTCCTAAACTTCAAACTTCCTTTAGCAACTGCCCAAGCTCTCTCCTGCCCGAATTCACAAACTTCTCAAAATGGTTATCTACAGTCACATTCTCTACTGCCTCACCTCCAGCTCCTCAACCCTGTGCAACCAGGTTTCCACCCCCATAACCCCATGGTGTTGTTCTAGACAACATCATCAATGACCTCCATGTCACTAAATTCAAAGCACACTTTCATGCCTATTTCGCTTAAACTCCCAGCAACATTGGCCACCACTGACATCTTTTTCTTTTCTTCTTAGGCATTCTTGTTCTGGTTTTCATGAGGGGAGTGAGAGGCTTCTTGAAGCATGAGGAACAATAGATATCTGCAAGGTGGTTCCAAAGTGAGAACACAGGTAGTGAAGACAAAGATTACCGAGAAGATTCAAGGACCCAGCGTAGGCTCTGCAGTCTGAATTTATAATGGGTGCAATCTGGAGGACAAGAGGGCTTTCTTGGACAGTGCTAGACAGTGCTAGGCAACAGAGGGATAGGAGGAAGCTGCGAGGAGAGGGAGGGGACCCCAGGAAGATTTCTCAGAACTGGGGGTTGGAAAGATAAGAACACTAAAAGAGCAGGAGCCAGGGCCTTGCAGGCGGCCTTGCTGTGCTAATTGAAAATTCTGTACTTGAGGCCTTGGCTGGGGAGAGAAGCACTGGAGGGGAGGGGAGCTGAGCTGGGAGAACCTTGAGGCCTTGAGAGCCCAGGCAAACCACGGAAGTGGGGAGGGCAGCCTCTTAGGTACCAGGAGAGAGGAGAGGTTGTGCTTCTGGCCTATAGCTCTTGAGAGGAGAGCAGAGCTTTGGGATACGAAAGCCCTGGGGGGCAGCTATATTTATGGGAGGCCAAGAGAAAGGGTTAAAGGGGCCCATGCATCTGAGAAGATTATGGGCTGGGAGGTGAGGTAGGGCCGGGCCACCATAAGGACCCAGGAGGGGAAACAGGGAGGAGGGGAGACTGAGTCATGGCAGAAGGGATGAGTGTAGTGTCCCAGTGGAGAGAAGGAAGGCCAAACCCATTCAAACTAGCCTTCCGGAGAGCTCCCAGGAAAGGCCTGGCTGAACTTCAGGCAGGAGCTTTCACAGCTCCAGAACCAATTTTCTTCCAGATGACATCTTAATTGCCATGACATCAATGGGAACTTTAGGGAGCAGAGTATAATCTGGGCTTTATTTGAAAGATTCGGGACGCGGGTGCTGTTTTTATTACTTCTTCAAGCTTATAAGAAGAGAAACTCAGATAGGAAGTGTATTTGGTGGTGTGAAAGACTACAATTTCTATTTCTCTAGTATGGCTAAATATTTGAATGTTTAGAGATAACCTCATTCTCCTCCATGGTAATCTATTAAAGTGGTGTTAAATTAATGCTCTTCAGTTACTTGTTGACTATCAGTTTCTCCCACTAGAATGAGGGCAGGGACTTTGTCAGTCTTCTCATTGCCACATTACCTGTACTGAGGACAGTGCCTTGCACACAGTGGGCTGGGCCCTCTATAAATGTTAGTTCAGTGAACGAATGCCTGGAGATTTATTGCTCTAATCTGGAGGACTTTAAATTTAAAAATAGCAGGAGATAGAGATGGACTTCTCTAATTATCCCATAAATATGGGCACCTTGGAGGACTTTGAATATGGCAGAGAAAAAGAAAAATAATCGCAAAGATGCCCAGTAATTCTTAGGAGAAAATAATGGGAAAGGGGGTAAAGAACAAAACATATGGTCTCAGGCAGCAGTATAACAGTGGAGCATGGGGCTTGAAGAGAGTGGCACTGATACTTAAACACAGGGAGGAAAATACAGTCTCAGGTGTAACCAAGATTTGCAAAGATGTGACTCACAGCTGGAAGCCACTTTGAAAATTCATACATTGTCCAAAAGGAGAAGCTCTGGTAGACAAGGAGGCAAGATAGCATATAGGGAAAGCAAATACCCAGGGTCCTAATGCTGAACCTTGATGAAAAGGCAGTGGGCAGGGACAAAAGCCAGACAGTGCCTGGCACATGCTGCCTCAGTCAGTGTTTACTTCATGAATGAGTGAGTGAATAAGTGATAAGATCCTCTTGTGGGAACAGAGTACCAAACACTCAGCCTATTGGGAGGAGGTTGTCATTGTGTGGATTTCAAAACAGACCTAGAGGCAAGGTCTACCTGTGGTGGACGGCTGGCAGATCCTCAAGCCCTGCTTACTACAAGTTTTAGATGACTCTGTAGCACTTGATCCAATTGATTGCTTTTTTCTCATCCCACCACGTTCCTCCTCACATCTGCTGTAACTACCCTCTTAGTGACCTTCTAGGACCTAGTGACCCTATCCATTCCTTGTGCTAGAAAGTTCCAGAAACTCCAGGTTCTGGAAATTTTGAAGTTCCTTATCATACTCCAGCTGAGCTAAGTACCTAGACTTTGTCTAGCCCCTAAGCGCCATTCAATAAATGTTCCCCGAATTGAATCTTATCCATCTCCTCCACCCAACCCCCCTCCAACGCTCACACTTCATAGATGAAGAAATCAGGATGTGTAGAATGGAAGACACTTGTCTAAGTTCTATGGTGAAAGAGCTGGGAGCAGGGTCCCAGGTTCCTAACTCCTGGGTTAGTACTTTTCACCATCTCTGTGTCATTGCTTCTGGCAATTGCTAGTCTTCTCTATTTACTCTGGCTTCTGCTCCCTGGAGGTAGATTTTAAAAAGCTCTCTCATTTGTCACACATTTTCTCCTTCCTTCTCCATACTATCCATATCAAATTTTTAATAGATTCTCCTTAGCCATATTATTTGTCCCCTGCCTTCCTTCTCTCTCTCCCCGCTGGGATATTTTCTTCTTAACATAGAGCCTCAGTATCCTTAGTAGGAGTCATCAGCAAAGTCAGAAAAAAAGTCTTCCAAGTTGGTGAAACTGTATGTAAAGGGAGGCGAGCAGGCCCTACAATCGCTAGCAGCATTTCACGCGCCATTCTGGAAAAGGCACGACGGGTCTCTGGAAGGCAGGCTGAGATGCTGGGTCTCTGGAAGGCAGGCTGAGACGCTAGGCAATTTCTGTTACACTTTTCCTGCAGAGCTACGGAAGTCCTCATTCGTCCTCTTTAAAGAAATGAGTATGTTACAAATTTAATGCGAAAAATTTGAAGGACTGGCTTAAATCTCTTGGAAATACACCAGAGCAAATTCCACGTTGACCAGAGATTTAAATGCGAAAAACAAAACCATAAATATGTAGAAGAACATATAGGTGAATATTTTTATCCTCTTGAAGTGCAGAAGGTAACCTTCTCTAGCATGACTTTAAAGACAGGAGCCATAAAGTAAAAGATTGATAGATTTCATTACACATAAATCTGAAACTTTTGCACAGCACCCGGAAACAACAAAGTACCGAAAAATTTGCAACATATATAACAAAAAAGAGTTAATGATCTTAATACTTTAAAACTCTTAAAAATTGATTAGAAAGAGATAACTCAACAGGAAAATGGGCAAAGAACATGAATACAAAAGTCAACAAAAGTTAATAAAGATTTGAAAAGATGTACAATCAAACTATTAATCAGAGGGACGAATTGTTAGTGTGAGTATAGACTACTACAAACTTTCTACAGGGCAATTTGGAGAAATGTGTCAATCAGACAAGGACGCAAGAGCCTTGTTTACAAAAAAACATATTAGAAATCATTAAAATGTCCATTAGTGGGATTCAGCTATCTAAGTTATTGGTGTGCCAATACAAAGGAATATTACAGGGTGTTAAAAATGACAATGTACATCTGTATTTACTGACATTAAACGATGTCCTCAGAATATTGTTAAGTGAGAAAATCAGGTTACAAAAACAATGTGCACAAAATGATTTTTTTCACGAAAAAAATTATTTCACATGATAAAATCCTGCACCTACATCAAAATTCTAGTTATAGTTTCTCTAGAAAATCGCTATATGTGATTTGCATGGACCCCTTTATATTTTTTGAATAGTCTGAAAAGTTCTTAATGATAAAAATGTTTACCCAATTTTATTTATTTAACAAACATTCTTATATTGCTTATACATGTCAAGAACTGTTCTAAGAACTTTACAAATATTAACTCATTTTCCCAGAACATAAATATATAAGTAATAAAGTACTTTCATGACGGGAGTAGAGTGGAGGGGGGAGCTTCTCAGAAGTGAGAGGATGCTGGATAATATGACACTCTTATAGAAGAAATCCACCATGTTTTGACTAAAAGCTATCTCCTTTTAATGACACAACAAGGTCAGCAGGTCATGGGAGCCCCATTCCTTTGCCTTTCTCTGATTCCTTTTAATGATGGGACAACTAATTAGGCTTTAAGGATTAGCCAAAGAGGGCTTAAGCAGAGGAGCATGCTGGAGTCAGGATGGGGGGGGGGGGGGGGGGCTTCTAGTCACACAGGCCCGGCTTTGATTCTGGGCTCCACTACTTAAGAGCTGTGTGATTTGGGCAAGTTGCTTCATTTTTCAGAATCTCAGTTTCCTCATCTGTGAGGTGGGGGGCAACTAGAATTTTTGTGTCATGAGACCATTTGTCTCCTAAATATGAGCTCCCCCACTTTTCCCTGTTCTTTAAAGAGCTAGAAAGGCTGGCCTCCATCCTTCTGAGATCATCTGGCACTCTCTGGACTAGGCCACCAGGACCCCAGAAAATCTTATATTTGTCTGATGGCTGGCTTACCTCCAGAACAAGCTGTGAAGGCAACCTTGAGTTATCTGCTGGGATGTGGAATTACTGATCTTTGGTCTTAAAATTCTGAATGCTTTGCATTTTAAAATGTGTTTGTTGTCCTTTCTGTTAAACCTGCCCTGGAAGCACCATCAATAAACAGGATGTCTGATTACCACATGGATATTCCGCTTGATACATTTGTTCTCTGGCCAGAACCGCATCTGAAGATGGATCCCTTTTGCAAATTGCCAGCAAACTCCAAATCTTTCCCAGTCCTCTCCATCTCAGCCCTGAACTGCCCAAGAATCTCTCCTTCTCCCTAACTCCCCAAATTCTTAACATCTTCCCCTCCCCCTACCACCTTATAATCTCATACTTTTGAGTATAACCCAAGATTTAGAGCACAACTGACAGGGTTTAGGGCCAGGTGCAAGGTCATGCCATGGGTTTGGCCTAGGCCCACCTGGAGGCTTGGATTTAGTGATGGAGGAGGCTTCTAGACTGTCATATATGGCAGGTCCTAGACCTGCCATCTACAGATGGCAAGACTGAAGTCCATAAAGGGGCAGGGTCTTAACAAAGGGCATGGGAGTTAGTGGTGGAAACAGGACTGGTTCTAAAGACAGCACAGAATGATTTTATCAGTGTCAGCTCAGCCCAACTCTACTTGTTCATTCACTCAACAAATATTTATTGAATGCCTACTTTACATCCAGTACCAGGGACATAACAGCGACCAAGATAAACATGGCTCCTGTCCCCACGGAGCTCATAACCTGGAAGGGGAGACAGACTTGAGTCTCAGGATAGTTAGAGGAGGTGGTACAGCATGAGTAGGGGCACGGGCTCCAGAGCTGTTCCGATTATCCTTCTTCCACTTACTAACTGTGGGAACCATGGCAATTTCTTTAACTTCTCTGTATCTTGGTTTCCTCATCTCTAAAATGGGGATATTAATAGGATTTTGTAGATAAATTGCTTAGAGCAATGCCTGCGACACCATAAGGGCTCAACAGTGTTAGCTTGTACAGTACCATCACTACGAAACCACAGAGAGAAAAGTGCTGAGAAGGAGGAGTCCATTTTGACTACCCAAAGGAGGCATTCAGCATCCTAACTGCAGCCATAAGAAGGTGGTGGAGAGCCAGGGGCTAGCAGGAAAAGGGCCCATTCAAGCCCCTTTTTCCCTGGCCTATAGCCCTAAAAAGGGCTCTGGCACTGGCTCCAAATCCCAGGTGACCTGGTCAAGCGCTTTCACTTCTCAGGCTCCAGTTGCCATAGCTGAGATGGGAGGAAGTACGCTGACTGACCTCTGTGATTCCTGCCAGCTGAGTCAAGAATTATCATGACCTAGTGTTAAAACGCTATGGAAGAAACCACTATGCAGATTAACTCTCCAAGTTGCCCAGGGGTCCTTCGTGTTCTTCCTTATTTAATGAGTTCTCTCTTATAAAACTTGGTGCTTTTCAAAGGATGCCTGTGAAAGGCACCACTAAGATGTGGTCTTCCTGGCTTTCAATAATTAAGTCTGTTATTTCCCTACCTCCAGACCACCTCTGCAACTGGTCTCACAAAGGCAATTGGATTAGTAAATAAGCTCTCTCCTTTGCTGGAACCATCAGGCATTATTTTTCTGGCCATTTGAGGGTGCTTGTCACTATCTCCCTTGAAACCCCATTTTGTAATAATGCAGCTTACTTTGGAAACTGGGTCCAACTTGAGGATAGGGACTCAGCTTCTTTCCCTGTGACTCTCTCAAAGTTCTTAACACACAGCCTGAATAGACAAAGACCAAGATAACTGTGTGTGTGATGAATAAGTTCTATATGGCAATGACTCTTGTAGTGTGGACGTTGACCACCTGCATTAGAGTGACCTGAGGGAAACTGACTTGGAAACGTAGATCCAAGGCCTCTTCCCCACCTGTGTGAATGAGAATCTTGGAAGAGGAAGAGCAGCAGTCTGCATTTTTAACAAGCACCCTAAATGATTTGAATGCATTCTACAGTTTGAAGACCACTGGGTTAGATAGTGTAAGTATTTATTTGAAGGCTCAGTGGGACAGCAATTCATTTTCCCAGTTGTCAGCTAGAGAATTGATCTAAGTGAGTCTTAAGGTTCTGTTCAGCACTAATACATTCTGCCTCCAAAAATAAAATTTTGGAAAATCTCTTTGTCTTCCCAACTACAACAAATTATCTCCACATACATCTCTGCAGAGTTGACTTCTTAAAGCAAACTATGGTATCAGATCCCTTCTAAGTGGCTTCAATGAGACATTTGGGTAAGTTCGGCTTTGGGAAGAATTCCAATAAATCATCAGCAAAATTCCACACGCCATGGAGGAAAAAGCAACTTCTTTTCTTCCTTCCTGGCCTGGGCTTTTGGAAATGACTCTTTCCTTTCCATGCGTGTCCAGCAAGAATGCATTTGGACAGAGAGTATGCTGGTCCGGACCTTCACTCATCACCACTCCCTCCCCGGTACTCTTGCACCAGTGCCCTTGCTGGGCTCCCTGACCCTATGCTGGTTCCTCCTCCCCTCTTTGTCAAGGTAAATGCTCCCACCAGGCCTAAGTTCTGATGGTGGCTCTCCCCTAGCTTCCCATCAACGACCTAGAGCAGAAAGCCCAAGGTCCAGATTACTGAGCCTGGCATTGAAGGCTCCCAGTGACTTGGCCCTGCTCTCTAGCCCTAATGTGCATTCCCTTCCTACAAATGCCCTATGCTTTAGTTCGGCATTTCTCAAAGTGTCGTCCTGCGGCTTCCTGCTGAATCAAAACTGCTCAGGGTGAAACCTGCAAACATGGACTTGAAACCAGCATCTTAGGTGATTCTCATGAGTACTGAAGTTGGTGAACTGCTCCTCTAAACCACTTACTTCTCCAATTCTGTACTACCCACATTTACATCCATCTACTCCAATCCCTTGCTTGGATTCATGGACCAGACACTAAACCTGTTCATTGCCCACTAAAGCTGGAAAATCACTGGGAAACTGAAGTCTACTTTGAAAGGGGACAAAAATCATCATGACTCTCCAATGCCTTGGAAGAAGGGCTTAGGAACTGGCGGGGACCACAAAGAAAGAAATGTTCATAAAGCAATTTTTCAGAAAGAGGAGAAGAGACATTAGCAACTGGAAATCATTGGCACTATCAAATGCTGATAGTCAGCTGATTGTGCTATGAAATCTGGCCAGACCAGGAGAGGGGAGCACTAGAGAAGGAGCCAACTTCTGATGGGTAGATTGGGCTTGAGAACTTGCATATGTGTCCAATTGTAACTCAGCTCCATGAGAGTAGCAATTTGTCTGTTCACCACTGTGCTTGCAGTGTCAACCTAGAACCTGGCATATAGTAGATGCTCAAGAAATTTTAGTTGAATGGGTGAGTGACTGAATGAATGGCTGTCCAAAGATGAAATGGGAAAGACATTTTTTCTGTTGGATAAAGTAAAATCTTTTGATCACTGACAAATTATCTTATTTTCTTCTAGATCATATGACATAAAGAAAAAAGCTGTGCTTTATGTGATCTCTCTAGAAAGGACTGCAAAATTAGAAAGAGGAAAAAAAAGAAATGTGTCATCATGTCACTGTCGTTTGATCCCCTTTTCCAGATGGGCAGCATACAAGGGTGTGCTGTTCTAAGGAAACTGAATGAGGAATTTTGGAGGAGAGGGTGATTTGGGATTTTAACTAGCAACTACTTTAGGAGGTGACCATCCATTCTAAAGAAAGAAGTTTTTAACCCATGAAGTCATCTGACTAATAATTATGGATGCCCACTGTTGTGGGTTGAATTGTCTTCCCAAAAAAGACGTGTTGAAACCCTAACCCCTGGTACCTCAGAATGTGACCTTAGTTGAAAGTATGGTCTTTACAAAAGCAATGAAGTTAAAATGAAGTCATTAGGATAGACTGTCCTTATGAAAAGGAGAAGTTTAGACACAGACACCTACAGAGGGAAGATGATGTGAAGACACAGGGAGAAGATAAGATAGCCATCTACAAACCAAAGAATGCCTGAGGCTATCAGATGCTAGAAGACAGCATGGAACAGATTTTTCCTCGTGGTCCTCAGAAGGAATCAACCTGTCAACATCTTGATTTTGGACTTCTAGCCTCCAGAACTTTGAGAAAATAAATATTTGTAGTTTAATCCATCCAGTTTGTGGTACTTGGTTACAGCAGCCTGAGGAAACTAATATGCTCACTATGGACTATAAGATACCTGGAAAGAAATAACGTCATACGCTGGGTTGTGGTAGACGCAGAGGTGAGGGAGACAGCTTAACAGAAGGGCTTAGACAAAGATTCACAAAGAGCCTTATGAGAGGCATAAAGAAGGGTTATGGAAATTCAGAGGACAGGGACTGTTTACACTTGTTAAGGGATGGGGAAAACCTCTTGAGGAGGACTTTCTGGAGGAGGTGTCTGTGGAGCTACACTTTGAAGATGGATAGAATTTGGACGAGTAGAAAGAGAATGGGGGAGAAGAAGAAGAATCCTTTTATTTATGAAAACCTTCAGTAAGAGATTCCTTTAAATAACTAGCTCTTTAACTATATTAAAAATGTAACTTGAGGGCTGGCCTGATGGCACAGTGGTTAAGTGTGCATGTTCAGCTTTGGCGGCCCGGGCTTTGCAGGTTCGGATCCCAGGTGCAGACATGACAATGCTTGGCAAGCCATGCTGTGGTAGGCGTCCCACATATAAAGTAGAGGAAGATGGGCACGGATCTTAGCTCATGGCCAGTCTTCCTCAGCAAAAAGAGGAGGATTGGCGGCAGATGTTAGCCCAGGGCTGATCTTCCTCAAAAAAAAATATATAACTTGAGATAAAAATGGCAAAATCTTATTAGGTATAGAAGCTGGGTGATGAGCATATGGGGATCCACTATATTATTCTCTCAATTTTTATGCATGTTTTAAGATTTTCATGTGATAATGAATGTGTATGTATGTATGTATAAGGATGTATGGATGCATGTTTGTGTGTATTTCTGAGTGATCAAAATTTTGTTAACACTCTCTAATGCAGCAGAATAGCTTTTGGACCAAAACCTATTTGGGTATCAAAAACAAAATATTTTCCACTTTGGGTATTAAAAGCAAAAAGATTTGGGGGCCAGCCCAATGACATAGTTGTTAAGTTCATGTGCTCCACTTCAGCAGCCTGGGATTTATGGGTTTGGATCCCGAGTGTGGACCTACACATCATTCACCAAGCCATGCTGTGGTGGCATCCCACATACAAAACAGAGGAAGATTGGCACAGATGTTAACTCAGGGCCAATCTTCCTCAAGCAAAAAGTGAAAGATTGGCAACAGATGTTAGCTCAGGGCCAATCTTCCTCAACAACAAAAAAAAAAAAAGAAAGAAAGAAAATTTTCTTGTTATAGAGCAGGGAGGAATATGTCTTCAGAGGAGGAATAGTATACATACCAGCTCCTTAAACTGAAATTGTTGAGGCACTAAGTCCATAGGGAATTTGAAGTTGTAACAATAGGGGACTGTTTGTATCCTACATCTTGGGCATTAAACCCTAGTTTCCACAGTGTTCTATGCCTGGCCTCCTTTGGATGTTTCTAATTTTCATAACGGTTTCTACTTTGGTTGTTTTTCAACCAAGAGACCATAATATTTCATTGATCATCTCTAAAGACATTTGCAGAGTCTTGAATGGGAAGTTTGCCTTAACTCTGAGGCGTTGATGCCTTGTTTTCTGCCTGTTTCCATGGAATCTACATCCATTAAGCAACAGGAGGATAAAGACAAGAGTTTGAATTTGTGATCTAGAAATTGAGTTTTAAGATTGAGATAATCAGAGAAGTGTGCCTAAAAAAATATATCCTGGATCTTTAAATATTTACTCTGAGTTTGTTTGCTAGAGTTATTTAACAATGATTTTATTTTCAGGAAATATCTTTTTTCTTACAACAGTGGTGTGCTAGCATATACATACACACACACACACACACACACACATATATATACACATTATTAAAAATTTTACTGATAATAGGGACCAGTCACATGGTTTGGTAGTTGAGTTTGGCATACTCCACTTTGGCAGCCTGGGTTCATGGGTCCAGATCCCAGGCACAGACCTACACCACTCATCAGCCATGCTGTGGCAGGGACCCACATATAAAATAGAGGAGGATTGGCACAGATGTTAGTTTAGGGCTAATCTTCCTCAAGCAAAAAAGAGGAACATTGGCAATAGATGTTAGCTCAGGATGAATCTTCCTCACAAAAAAATAAAATTACTGATATAAATGATGTGTAGCACACAATTTACAAATAATAATAAAATATACAGTACTCTTTTTTGTAAATTCTATATGTCTGATTGATTCTCTCAGAATACTTTTGTTGATTTTTGCCAAGCTCTTTTACGTACAGCCAATCCATGGCTTAAATCCTAGTCAACCATGATTTGACAAATATAATTGTGTCTCAATCTGCTAAGTCTTTGCCCAATAAATTTATTGTCAGTAAATCTGATATATGATTATAAATAAACTACATTTCACCCTTGTACAAATTATATTCATTAAACTGAAACATCTTTCAGTTTCAGCATTATATATGGCAGAAATTCACTTGCTTATCAATGATGTGAGTGAGTTTTTGCTGAGTCAGATGATAGTTCTCAAATACTGGAAGAATATTTCCTTAGTTTTTTGCACTTTTCACAAATGCAATGGCTACAGGCACAACACATTTTTAAGTTTCATCTGCATTATTAGTATTTTCACCATCAGTTTCTTAAGCCTTGACAATAAATCAAGCCCTGATTTATAGAGTTTCCTGATTCCCATGGTGTAGATATTCTTACTATGACTGATTTCAAACTACCAAGGAAATGTCGCTGAACGTGAAGTTGGGGAGAGATGTGCACTGGCACACCACTGTATAGCATTGCCATCATACAGATACTGTAGAAGTAACGTCAAGACCATACATAATAATAAAATGTAGTAGAAAAAAGTAGTGATGAGTTTAGAATTCCATTCATTTTGTTTTAATATAATTTATTATAATTGTATATAGTTGAATTTTTAATAATGACTGTGTTTAACAACCAGCTGACACATGCCTGAAAATTTAACTATCGACTCCCTTGAGTAGGTATGGGCTGGCTCCAGCACGCCAATTTTTTACAGTCTTATAAACTTCATATTTAAGAAGTCAGAATTCTGGGTAGATAACCTGAACTCTTTTCTATAATGAAAACTTGCGAATATAAGCAAAAGTAGATAGAGAGACTAGTATAACTATCCTCCATGAACCCCCCACTCTGCTTTGACAACCACCAATAATTTCCCAAACTTATTTCATCTCTCTCCTCTCTCTTTTATTAAAATTTATTTATTTAATTTAAATAAATTTTATTTAATTTTATTAAAATTAAAGCAAAGATGATCTTCTGGGTCACACTGCCACACACAGTAGCAAGAGAGCTTGACGCATCCATTGGAGACAGGACAGCCATTTGGAGGTTTAACAGCTCCAGATGCAGGTAGTGGCTGTTGAGATGGATGAGGACGCGTGGCCAGTGGCCAAGGAGAAGAGCAAAAGAAGATGGAATTCCAGGTGAGTAATTGGCCCCAAGTGCACGATGAAGTCCTGGGATGTCTCAGCAGTGGGGAAGGGGTCTCAGAATTAAGGCATCTTGGGGGAGGTGCTCCTTGGGAAAGCTGGCAGACAGGTTTCAGTGCTTAACAGGGCCCCAGTCCCCATTTTGAGAAAGCGAAGCCTAACATAGGACAGGCCACCCCCAAGAGAAGCAGAGCTGCAAAAACCAGTACATACCCTAAAGCAGCTATTCTCAGACTTGAACGTGCAGAAAAATCACCTGAGGAGCTTCCTAAAGCAGATCCCTTGGCCGCACCTCAGGGAGTCTGCTTCTGTCGGTCTGGAGGGGATGCAGGATCCTTCATTTTGAACCAGTGACCCGGGTCATTCTGGGGCAGGTGGTGCCAGGACAGCCCTTTGAGAAAATTTGCTCTAAATCTCAAAAGAGGGGAGGGCCCCTCTTCCCTTCAGTCGGCATCCCCTTTTTATAGAACTGATTTCACTTCTTCCCAGAATGTGACTGGAAAAAGTGTTATCTTTCACTTGACAAGACTGATGCAAGAATGAATAGGACAGATTTCATAAGCTACAAAGCTGAAAGAAAACAATATTACTGAGCATGTATTTTGTCTCTGACACTGTGCATGGTGCTCCGCATAAATTGGTCCCCAAGCTACAGGAGTGTGTATTGAGAAGCAGCTGTGGGACAGTGATAGAAGCCCACAGTTATTGAGTGCTCCTTCCGGGTCTGTGCAGGACAAGCATTAACTCTATTTCTCAGGCAACCCTTTGGCAGATACTATTACTATGATGATGCCAGTTTCACACAAGAAAACCTCTTATTTGAGATCACGCAGGGAGTAAGTGGTAGAACTGGGACTAAACCCCAGTGTTCTGGCTCCAGAAACCACACTTGGCTACCAGGCCATACTGCCAGCTGTGGTTGATTTGGGGTCGGATGTCCTAAGTTCCGGCAGCCTTTTGTCCTCTCCTAGAGCTAACTTGGTCAGTATCAGCATCTCTGGTCAGTAACAGCATTTCTTCAAAGAGTGGCTTCTACATTCAGGTTTCTGAATTTGTCCAGACTAATTCTTTTTATTGTGGTAAAATACATATAACATAAAAGTTGCCATCTTAACCATTTGCACGTGTACAGCTCAGTGGCGTTAAGTGCATTCACGTTGCGTGCAACCATCGCCACTATCCATCTCCAGAACTCTTTTCATCTCCCCAAACTGAAGCTCTATGACTACTGTCCAGACTAATTTTGACTTCTGGGTATGATGGGCCACTCTCCAGTTTCTTTCAGCCCATCTTTGCAGGGCAGGTACAGTGGGAATCACTTTTCACTCCTGTATTTCTCCTTATTTGCGGGAAAAGTTCAGTTTGCTGAAATAATGTTTCCCTTTCATATTTATCTTGCTTTTTGTGGTCACAATGCTGCTTTCTCTCTCCCTAATTCACCTTCACAATCCCACGTCTGGAAACCCACGTCTCACAGGTCCTAGAAAATGCAAACTGCGTGAGAAACCCAGCCTCCCCTTCAGGCTCTCCTCCTCACTGCCCCTTGTAAGGAGCCCCCAACCCCCTCAGCCTCCCCAACAATACACTGTCCTCTTTGTATTCAGCCTTGTCCTTATAATGAAGTGACATCCCTTTTCTCTTCTCCCAGGGCCCCAGCGGCTACCTCTCTGGCCTTCTGCATTCTTAGCCCACTTGTTGTACATGTCCCTAGCTAAGTTGTGATTTGTGTTTGTGTCATTTTAATGAGTCCTTCAAGGCCGCCTTTGAACTCCCTGCACTGCCCCCCTCCCTCCCCTCCGGCTCTTTTGCTTTCGCCTATCTCAGGCTGGGGGCGACCTCCTGTATTCTGATTCCATCTAAGCTGGGTCCGCTGAGCTCATTCTCTTTGCTCTTTCCCTTCAGTGGACCCTGGAAACCCTCCTCCTTAGCTCTGCCATCCTCTCTATCCTATCCTTTCCTGCTCAGTGGATTCTTGCAAAGTGGTCTCTTCTTGAAGAGGCGAAGCTCCGGCTTTCTTGTCCCTTGTCTTTGAACGAGCTATCGTTTCCTGGGACTCCTCTGTCCTCGCTAGCTCCTTTTTGAGTTGAGTTCTGTTTCTCTCCCACAGAAACTTGAAATGCAGCCTCCTCTTTGTTTGTCTTCCCCTACTCAGAGATGCCTGGGCCACGCTGTTCTTCCTTCTCTCCTTTTCCCCCGGCAGTTGAGGTTGTCCTTGTCCTGCCTCTCTGCCAAAGCAAAGCTATGTCCAACGCCCTTTTGCCAACAGCACAGCTGAGTCACCAAAGCCCCTTGTCCTACCCGTGATTTCCTATGCAATACCCATGCCCTGTCTTTGAGTCTCCCCAACACTTGCACTGAAAAGAATTTCCAAATAAAAAATTGAAACAGTGACAGCTTTTTTTCTGACTTAGGCTTTGCTATTATGAAGTGTCCCCCAAAGGGATAGAAAGTAAATCCCACTAAGTTCTCATAATGTGCTCCATGTGTATGTTCTGGGAAATAAACCCCAAAGAAGCAGCTCCTTCCCCAGACCCAACTCTCGCCTGACTCCAGTGGCAGAACCCCCACTTGCCCTGCCAGCTCACTGGGTCATGCATGCACGCTCAGGCCAGCTCCCAGAGCTGTCTGCTTCTTGTCCTGTGACTATGAATGCGTCTACAATAGCTCCCTAATCAGGTGAGTGTTTCATTCCTACAGAGAATGGACAGATTCCCTGGCTATGGCCTGCCAAGTGGAATCACCCCACCGCCACTCTAGCCTCTTTTCTCCTGATATGGTCTCCACCACAAATCAAATTTCTCTGCTCATCTGAAGCTCCCATCAAACCTCTTACTCCCCAGGATGTGAATTACTGTTAATCGGTCTTGTGGGTTAGTTGCAATCAAATTAATAAGCAAGGTCCCCACCAGATTGTCTCTGGCCTAGCAGCTGCTCTTATACTCCAAATAAATCTTCCCCTGCAGGGCTCTCCAGCTCGTCTCGCCCGCTCTAGGGAAACAGGAGAGTTGCTTCTCACTTTCCCTTGTCCTTCCCTTCTCTCAATGCCTTTGGTAAGGCACTACAGACACAGCAAAATTATCCTCCTTTTCTTTCATACTTCATCCTCAAAATTCTTCACATTTACCTCCCCCGCTTCGATCTGCCCCAGTTCTTGGGTTTTTCTTAGTCTTACCTCTTCTAAAGGGTCCCTGCTTGCAGCTGGCTCCAAAAGAGGTGTCCTAGTTGAATTTCCTTTCCCACCACGATTTATACCTACCCTGTCTGTCATCTCCTTCTTCTACCTGTGCATCTGGCAGCCTAAATGGCTACTTTTTCAGAGCTACTCACACTCCTTGCCTTGGCGGCCATGTTGTCTTCTTCCCTGCATTCACGGTTTGCGTACAAGCGACATTTGTTCTAACCTTCCTGTGCCCCTTTAGGTAAACAGGGCAGGGATCAAGGTAGCATCTCGAGTTTGCATTTGGGAAAGGTGGTGCCCAGAGAGATTTCTTGATCGGCTCAAAGTCCCTTGGTGAGTTGGTGTTAAGGGCAAGATTATGACTCAGGCTTCCTGGCTGGGTATTCTGTCTAGTAGATGCTGCCATGATGCATTATCCAAATAACTTCTGACTTAGACCAAGCATCTACGCCTAACCCTCATTTCCCGGACCACGCCTGCCACTGAGAAATTGAGGGTCTGGTTACAGTTAAGAGTCTCTAAATAACTTGAGCTCCCACTCAGAGATTCTGAGCTTTTAATAGCAGACCTACTGCAGATAACTGTGTATTAACTAAGCACCCTATCCATGTTCTGTACCCCCTTCATAGTAAGTTCTATGAGCAGAAGAGGGGCCTCGGGACAGAATGGTCCCCCAACTCTTCGCCTTTACCACTCCCTCCACCCACTTTTTTGGTTTATTACATTTCCTCCTTTTGCAAAGATTGTTTACCTTCTGCTCAAAATATCCTTGTTTTCTCCCCCTTTCCCTCTCTCTGTGTCTATTTGTACCACAGCCCTGGCCCTGTCGTTCATTTGTTGTGCGACCCTGAGACAATCATCCCCTCGCCCTATTCCTGGTCTGTACCTCATGCCCCTCATTGATAAAATAATGTCATATATTTTATCCGGATGGGTCCAAATGCCACAGCAGAGGTTTGATGAACAGTAAGCCCAGAGGAACTGAGAGAGAGGAATCCAAATGTTATCAGGACGCATAACAAAATCTGAATGAATGGAGTAACACATCTGGTCCTGGAGAGAAAGACTTAATATCACCAAGATGCAGATATTTTACAAATGAATATAAAAATGTGATTCTAGGCAAAGGATCAATGGTGATTTTTGAACTTTACAAATTGATTCTGAATTTCTTCTGGAAGACTTAATGTAATTACAAGTAAAATTTTTTTGAAAAAGAAGAACAATAAAAGACAACACATTACTAGATATCAAAATCCATTATAAATTCTCAGTAATTAAAACAACATGATACCAGCACAGAAATAATCAAATAAATCAATGAAACAGAATAAGCATTCTAGAAACAGACATATATATCTGTTTATGAATGTCATATATGATAAAGTTGATACTTCAAATCAGTGGGGAAAGTGAGGGTTATTCAACAAATAAAGTGCAGGGACAACTATCTATATGGAATAAAACAAATATAGAGCCCCATTTCATACATTATACAAAAATATTCAGGTGAGTTAAAAATAGATATGTAAAAACTATGGAGTTTTGGGAGAAAATACAAAATAATATTTTTCTTACCCTGAAGTAAAATGTTCAAACCCAGAAGCCATAAAGTGAAGTATTGACAATATGGCTACATAAAAGATTTAAAGCTATGTGGTAAAATACATAGAAACAAAGTAAAGGACAAGCAACAGACTAAGAAAAATATTTGCAACACATCTAACAAAGGGTTAATAGTTCTTCTAGGCAAAGACTTTCTACAAACAACTCAGTTAAGAAATGTATGAAGAATGGAAAAAAGTCATTCACAGATTTTTAAAAAGGAACACAAATAGCCAATAAATATATGAAAACATGTTCAGCTTCACTAAATAAGAATATAAAAATTAAAATGCTACCCTATTTTCCCAATCAGATTAATAAGCATTAAAAACATTGGTAATATCAAGTATATTGGTGAGTGTGAAAGGGAGTGGGTATTCAAGGACTGCTAAACAGAGTATATGTACATATATATGTGTATATACAGAGGGATATACATATGTATATATATACATACATGTGTGTACGTACTGTGTGTGTATATACGTATACACGTGTGTGTACGAAACTAAGACAGCGTCTACTAAAATTTTGTATCTATATGCTCCATGACACTAAAATTCCATTTCCAGGAATCCATAATCCATTCTGCAAAAATATTATCACAAATATATATAAAGGTATATATATATATATGAAGATGTTTATTTCAGTCTGGTTTTTCAGTTTAAAAAGGGAGGCGGACAACCTAGGTGTCTATCAGTCGAGAATGCTCCCATTTAATACAGTACATCCACACAGTGGAGTACTAGGCAGCCATAAAAAACAGGGGGGTAAGTTGATATATCCTGTAAAGACACTCATGATATCTTGTTAGGTGAGAGAATAAATTGCAGTTTCATATGTCTCGCATGATTGCAATTTTATTTTTAAAAAGAACATGCTTATGTCTATTTAAATATAGCCATGTACTTATAAGCACAGGACAAGGCCAAGAAGTTTATGAGCCAAAATGCTTTAGGGTTTAGCCTTACCCCTTCGGGATGATTGGAGGGGTAAAGTAGGTATTCTCATTTTTCACTTTATATTATTCCCTCAAAAGATGGCAGAATGAAAGCAATATTTATATTTTTCTGTTTTAAAAATACAAAGTCATTAAAAGAGTCAGAAGAATTATTTTGAACAGAGAGGCAATAATTTCATTCATTCATTTAATCAACATTAAAGCACCCACTCGGGTACCAGGCACTATGCAAGTTGCTGGGGATACATTGGTGACTAAACCATGGTCCCTGCCATTAAGGAGGTTAAATAAGCACTAATGTGCATAAGGAGGGAGGAAGGCAGAGAGGGAGAGAAATAAGCAGACAATGACAATCCTACTCGGAGAGTGGTGACACCATCAATCAAAATAGTAAATACAGAGGCAGATTTTGGAGGCTAGAGGTGATGACGCATTCTGTTTCGGACCTCTAGAGTTGGGAGGTGCCTGTGGGACATCCAGGTGGAAATATCCAACAGACTGATAGGTGGTTCTGGGGTTTAAAGGGAGAGATTCAGGCCAAAGATAGGAATCTGAGAGTTCTCAGTCAGAGGTGATAATGGAGTGGGCAGAGTGGGCAATAGCATCTAATAATAGGGTGAAGAGTGAGAAGAACCACACTTGGAAACCCAATCTTGAAAAAGCATGCAGAGGAAGAGGCACCAGCCCTGACCAGCGTGGAGACCTGCAATGAATCGTCCACACTTGCTAAGGGAGGTGTCATTCGTGGCGTTGATGAGAAGAGGTCCAGAGGTAGAATCCAGATTGTGATGCATTAGCAGTGGAAGAGAGATGACTCTATGGACTACTCTCGTGAAGAGTTCGGATGGGAATGGAAGGAAAGGAAACTCGGGCAGGTAGTAAGGAGAGAATGAAACATCAAGGAAAAGTTCTGGTTAAGATGCGACCAGCCAGAGGAGAGAGTAACCTTGATTCCTATTTTGTAGCCTGCTTTTTTTTTTCACTTTCTATAGAGTGAGCATCCCCTCATATCAATTAGTGTTTTAAAGTATTATTTTTGGAATTTTTATGTAGCATTCATATAACAATAGCATAATTACTTAACTAATAAAATATGCTTCTCTAATACATTGAACCAAATGGCAATTAGTGAACATTTAGGTTATTCCCATTTGAGGTTATTATGAGTAACATCTCTATACATAAATCTTTGAACTTATCTCTGAAGCAGCGTATGATGTGTGGCAATGAAAGTAGAATTCCAGGGCCACAGTCTAAGAAACATTTTAAAGCTCTGGACACATATCGCCAATTGCCTTCCTGCAGAGTAGGTGAATGCCCTTCTCCTCAGCCGTCTGCCACAACTGGACATTAGCACTTAAAGAAAAGCTTCTCATTTGATAGACAATAATTATAGTATTTTTAAATTCGTGGTTTGTACTGCTCCTCAGGTTTTCATGTTTATGGGCCTTTTGTGTTTCTCCACTGTGAATTGTCCATTCATGTCCGTTGGGTTTCTATTGGATGAGTTCTTTTTCTTGTTGACTTGTCAGAATACTTGATATAGACGTATTACAAATACTGTTCTGAGTCTGTCTTTTGCCTTTTAATTTTATTTTTGGTAATTTTCTTGACTTGTAGTTCTTCTTTCTTATAATCAAGTTTATCAAACTTTCTGTTTATGGTTTCTCCCTTTGCTTTCATGCTGAAAATGTTTTATTTACCCCAAAATCACATTCATTTGGGAGTGAATTATTATTCACTTTCATTTCCTCTTCCTTTTGTTGTTTATTTTTGTACATGTACTCTTTTTGCTTTTCTTTATTTTTTAAATCAAAAGTATATGTCATGCTTATTCCAAAACACACACAGATTATGTTTTTTTGTTTTGTTTTTATGAGCATATGTCAAAATGTTATTGCAGTATTCACACAGGGGAAAAGGCCTCCAAGAAACTAATCAATTATTTTTTAATAACATTTTATATAGCATTTTCTCAAAAGAGATCTTACCAGACATATTGTTTTGTAACTGGATTTTTTTAACCCATCAATATCTTTTTTTTCCCCTTCTTCTCCCCAAAGCCCCCCAGTACATAGTTGTGTACTTTAGTTGTGGGTCTTTCTAGTTGTGGCACGTGAGACGCCTGCCCCCGGCACAGCCCGATGAGTGGCGCCACGTCCACACCCAGGATCTGAACCGGTGAAACCGTGGGCCACCGAAGTGGAGCCCACCACTCGGCCACGGGGCCGGCCCTTAACCCATCAATATCTTAATGATAGCCTTCCATGTTTATACTTTTATACCTATCTATCTTATTTTTTTATTGAGGTATTAGTGTAACGTAATAATAATTATAACATTGGATAAGTTTCAGGTGTACATCGTTATTCTTCACCTTCTGTCTAGACCACATCATGATAATCCAGCTATTCCACTTCTGGGTATTTGTCCAAAGTACACAAAACACTCATTCAAAAAGATAAATGCAGCCTCGTGTTCATTGCAGCTTATTCACAATAGCCAAGACTTGGAAACAACCTAAGTATCTCATTTTTTTTTCTTTGTGAGGAAGGTATACCCTGAGCTAACATCCATTGCACAATCCTCCTCTTTTTTTGCCTGCGGAAGATTAGCTCTGACTAACATCTGTGTGCATATGGGATGCCTCCACAGCATGGCTGATGAGTGGAATAGGTGCGCACCCTGGATCTGAAAGCACAAACCCGTGAACCCGGGCTCCCAAAGCAGAGCGCAGGGAACTTTAACCACTCTGCTGGGGGGCAATTCCAAGTATCTCATTTTTTTAATGGTCACACAGCAGACTCTGTAAAGAATCAGCATTTGTTTAGGAGTATCCTGTGACGTCTCTGTTTAATAAGAAATTTTTATGCCAAATAGTTAACCACTTATGCTAGTGCCATTCATGGAATAAGTAATTCCCTTTCCAGATCAGAAATGATACCCTTAATGCGTAATAATTTCTTGTATCCTGGGGCCTGCTTCTGGACTTTCTATTTTGTTCCATTAATCTATGTCTATCTCTTACAGTGATACCGCATCGTTTTGTCGTATCTTTATAACACCTTTGAATGTCTAGTAGCACAGGTAGTAGATGGAGGGAGAGAAGAGGAGGAAAATGAAATCCTCACCCTGGGCACAACTTAGTGAACCTCTGAATATCTCAGCAATCCAGCAATATCAGCCCAGCTACTTTGAACTGGCCAGGGTTTTGTCATTCGTTGTTTTTATTTGGTTTGTTGTTTTTGTTTGGTTTGATTCAAGGGACTTCCTGGTAGGACTTGAAGGCAAAGATCTGTGCTCACTAAGTCTCCAAATGTCAGCTCTGCCATGACAGAGAAGACACGTTGGCTGACTCCCCACTACCCTGTGCAGGGAGAGACCAGGTATGCTCACTTTGGCTGCACTGCCCAAGGCTCTAAGGCTGACTTGTGGAAAGCAGTGACTCCTTGCACGAGCAAGAATTAACTGCAACAATCGTTGAGGTTTACTGTATTGGGGAAAGGTGAGGGCGGGTAATCCCTGAACATAGACTCACACACTTGCTCATGTCCGACACTCACCACATGACATGTTCAAGAAGGCACCAGTGGGGCTGTCAAGGACTTCAGATCAAAGAAGCCTAAACTGGGTTTTGTAAAACCCAGAGAAAATTTCACTTCCCACAAATTCCAATCAGGGCTCTCTTCTTCTCCATACGCCAAATCTACATCACGCTTCCCAGGCTCCCCATCATTATTAGTTTATAAAGATTCATTGATATTCAATTAAGTAGTTCTAATGTTCTCAGTGCAGCCCTAGACAGCACTTTATGAAAGAATACATCCGCCCTCTGGAGACAGCTGGGGAAGCCAATTAGTCGGGGTAAATTTGCATATCAATCCAGCTGTGGAATGAAGTCAGCCTTGTTCACTAGTCACAATGTGAAGAGCAAAGGGAGGAATCTAAGTGCTCCCTTGTCCTTTATTCCCTCACCTCAAGTGAGCCGCAGCTTTCATTACAAGGCTGTGAATAGTGGGAGAGAAAACTCATAAACGCTCCCATTCCCTGCCAAGTGTGCACTATCACTTAGAAGCAATTATTAATGGGGAATGTTTAATGCCCTCGCAAAGGTTGGTACTAATTCACATAAATATTGTATCACTTAACAAAGGATTTTTGTTTCAGGAGTTGAAAAATTGGGTAGTTAAACTTCAATATAATGAGGTTCAATTTTCTAATGATTCTATTATATAGCAACGATTCAAATTCAACTCAACAAACCTTTAATGGATCACTACTGTGCTAAGGCCATGCGCAAACTACTAGAATGTGAGGAAGCACTTTGAGAAGGCACAAACAGCACTTTCAAGGATCATGAATTCCTAGACCACGAGAGTTGGAAGTGTCCCTAAGCTCACTGAGCCAAACCCTAGATAACTTTTGCGAGTTCTGCCACTAGAAGCGTCCCAAGACAGCTTTGCAGATCTCTGAGGCTACTTATTATTTCTCCCCTGGTTTTTCCCTTCCAAAGCTAACTGAAACTCTTCCACATTTGGCAGAGCTCTGGTAGCCCTCTATACCAGCCTTGGCTCTCTGCCGAATACGATGCTATTTGTCCTCAACCCCTCTAAGACAACTGGACACAATGCCTGAGAACTGTTCTGACAGATCAGAGCAGGGCAAGACTCCCGCCTCCCTCTTTCTAGACAACATACCAATTCATGCAGCTTATGAGCAGGATCACCTTTTAGCAGCCACAGCACACTGCTGAGTCACATTGAATTTTCAAGGAAAATCCTAAATCAGCAGTATGGTGTAAGAGAAAGCACACGGGCTTGTGAATCAATGGGATCCAGGTTTGATTTGCACCTGCAACGTTGATTGTAACCTTGTGCAAGTTGATTTCCCTCTCTAAACCTCGTTTCTCCACTTGTCAATACTCATGTTTATTTAGCATCCTTTGAGAAGGGTCATTAGACATTAGCAAGAGTATTTCTCAGAGCAAGGTGAGTTCAGGTGGATTGCCAGATAAATTTAACACACTTTTTCTATTAATTTAATAATTTCACCTGACTGACTAGAGGTTTAGGATATAAGGAGTGTGTTTAATGAAACAGTGATAAACTTTGCGAATGTCGGTCATTATATTTTTATATGAGTGTCCATCCTAGGCAACAGCCTCGGCTGACTGGGCTGTGTTTATGCTGGAGCAGGCCCTGGACCAAGCACTTTTACTAGCATTATCTCGTTTAATCTTCTGAACAAACTTGTCATCCACATTTCATAGATGAGAAACCTGAGAGAGAGTTTCACTGATGTCTTGAAAGCAAGGGCAAAGAGAATTTCAAGAAGGGAATATTTTCTTTCACTTAAATTTAAATTTTCAATTTTTGTCTTCTTGATCAACATTATTGAGATGCAATTTGCATACAATAAAATGTATCACCTCTATTTAAGTGTGGGGTTTGATGAGGTTTTATAGAAGTGTACACTGATGTGATCACCACCATGATTAATAGACACAATATTTCCATCGCTCCCAAATGCTCCCTCATGTCCCATTGTAATCAATCTGCCTATGCCCACCTCCCAAGGCAAGATTGTTCAGACTTCTTCCACCATAAATTAAATTTACTCGCTACAGAGTTTCACATAAATGTAATCATATGGTATGTACTCTTTCACATCTGACTTCTGTCAGTCAACAAAATGTTTTGGAGATTCATTCATATCATATGTATATCAGTAGCACATTCCTTTTTAATGCTGAGTGGTAGTCCATTGTAAGGATATACCATAGTTTGTTGATTCTGTCACTTGTTGATAGACATGTACTTTTTCTCCAGATTTTGGCTACTATGAATAAAGTTGCTATTTCCCACTATCATGATCTTGCCCTAAATGGAGTAAGAGAGGGCTCAGGCCAGAGAGGGCTTGGCGCACAGTCTGGATGGCGGGAGAACAAGGTTTTCAAGGGCCAAGATGATGTCCCCCTCCACCAATCCTATCCCAAGATATCTTCAGCCATTGTAATAGCTGATGCAGGGTCGGTGAGCCGAGGAGTCGAAAGAAAGATTTCTTAGACTCTCAAGATCTGGCGGTAGTGCTCTTTTATTTAGAGAATAGTGTGGAATGGCATGGGGACAGGGCCCATGGGCAGGCAGAGCAGCTGCTGCTGCCCCCGCTGGCATGGGGACAGGACCCATGGGCAGGCAGAGCTGGTGCGTGGGGACAGGACCCACGGGCGGTCAGAGCTCCTGCTGCTGCCCCGAGTTGAGGGTTAGGGCTAATTTTATAAGGCATGGGTACGTGACTTATTTTTACTGGAGAAAAGAAAAGATGATGTAAAAAGTCATTAAATGATTTCAGTGCAGATGGGGTCTGGTTGTTGTGCGGTCATATAACTTTAGATGCGAATCTGGCCATATAGATCGGCATGTAGGTGAGGATGCCCTGGGCTTCGCTCCCTGGGGCGGTCCTAATTCATACCATAAAAAAAGTCCACTGGGTCATATAGTTTGGCATGTAGGCCAGGTCACCTTGGGCTTCTCTAGCTGGGGCAGCCTTAATCCACATCAATAGCTACAATCATTCTCGCAGATCCAGTATGAAATGAACACCTTAACCAGACCAGAGTTATGAGAAGTCCAGAAGCCCATGGTAAAGAGAGTTTGAATAGCAAATCCATAGAATACTGCTCATCTTGGGATTGAGTCAAGAACAACCAGAAATGGGAAGTCAAGGTGGAAATATCTGTAATTCTATCTTCAATTTGTTTCACTTTCTTCCTTAATTATGCTTTTTGCTAATTACACTTTTTCTAGTTCATCCAAATAGATGCCCACCCCATGTTCATAGGAGATTTAGGCAAATTTAAACTTTTTTACATCCTCTGTAATTTCGTGACTATTGAATGAGTGACAGGTTTCATAAAACAAAGCCAGAAAAATCTGTTACAAACAGGAAACTCTAAGTCATACAAGTTTGAGAACATCCCTGAGAAAGCTTCCAGGAAATAAGGATTATCTCTCTTGCTCCAAAGGCATCAACCAAAGTTTAGAACCCAGCAGGAGTCCCATGTAAGGGCTGATGACCAGGGGTCCAGAGCTAAGGTTCTCAAATGAAGGTGGAGGGGGCGATTTTGTACCCAGGGGACATCTGGCAATGTCTGGAGACATGTTTGGTGGTTACAACTTGGGAGGAGTGCTACTGGCATCTAGTGGGTAGAGGCCAGGGATGCTGCTAAACAGCACAGAATTCCCAGGGCAGCTGACCACCACGCACACAAAACTACCCAGCCCAAAGTGTCAGTAGTGCTGAAGTCGAGAAACCCTGTTCCTGAGGGACATTTGTTCACTCAGCAAATCTTTAGTAACTTACTGTGAATTTCAGCTTGTCGCTTACTAGTAGGGTACCCTGGGCAGACCCCTAAGCCAATCTGGGAAATCTGTAAAGTTAGAGAGATGGTAACAGTAGCTCTGTTACAGGGTAAGTGCTCAATAAGTGGTTGCCGTTCTCTCACCCCTCAGCTGTGCTGTTTATTAGATCTGTGACTTTGAGCAAGTTACTTAACCTTTCTGAGCCTTCACCTCTTTATTTGGAAAACAGAGCTGTATAAAGTGTTGAGGGGGCTCATAGGAGATGGCACTTGAGCTGGACTTGAGATAGGCAGGTTTTTGCCATTAGAAGATGACAGGGGAAAGTGTCAAGATGAGAGAAATTATCCTTGTGTGGACTGGGGGCTTGGAGGAAGGCGAAGTTGTTCTTCTAACAGTTTTGTTCTCACTGCCACTCCCTTCTGGCTTCCTCCAGTCTGCAATGGCCTGGTGGCAAGTGTGTGTGCCAAGGATCACCCTGCCAGTGTTCTGACAGTTGAGTTGTCCCACTTGAACAGGAACTTAGATGGAGGAAAGCTATGAAAAGTCACTTGTGTCCCTACATTCTAAACTGGGACTGCTTCTAGAATATGGGACGCTTCTAGAAAGGACACTGCATGGCATCAGGGTGACAGCCAGTTCCAATCACCAAATATTATGAAGTCTCTGTTATGTGCTAGTCACCAGGCTAATCAAAGGGGAAAACAAAGGGAAGAGGGGAAGGAATTCCCACTCACTTAGAACCCTCTCTGTCCCAGACACTGAGATAAGGACCATGTTATCCTATTTGGTCCTCACGATACCCTATGAGGTGGGATTTACCGTGTGTAGGACTCTATTCAATTTTCAGGTGAAAAAATAGGCTTAGAGAAATAAGTCCCTTGCAAAATTCACACAGTGCAAAATCAGAATGCACAGCGAATTCTCTGACTCTGGATTAAGACATGCTCTACCCAGTCGTTCTCTTTGCTCTCAAGCCATTATGATCAGATGTGACCCTGGGCAAGTCCCTCCCTCTCTCTGGGCCTCAGTTTTCACACATCAAAAGTAATGGTTTTGGACTAGATCATCTCAAATGCTCCCTCCATCTCTGACTTTACTTAAATTGAGTTAAGAGAAAAATCTCTGGTATTTATATTCTTTCAGCAAGTTCTCCAGAAGTCATTCTGACAGTCTTCCCTTCAGACTTGGCAAACTGGTTAATTTGCAAGTGAAAAGTGCTTTCTCCAAGGTGAAATGGAAAACCGGGTAATTTGTCAAGTAGCTAATGGCAATGAGAACACGCACATGAGCCTGTGAGCGTTCGTGCAGGCGTGCTTGTATGGCCAGTGGAGATGGGTCTTAATGGCAAAATTAGACAAATGAATAACTTCTAACCCTTTACCAAAAATATATTAGCTTATGTTGTTTTGTCTACAGTTTGCTTAATAGGAATGAATATCTTTTTCTACATCTGATTTCACCTTCATGGAGGCAAATCTTTGGACAAATGACTGTTAATATTTGGTAAATTCATTCAGTCAACAGAGATGCAATAAGCCAAAACTATATGCCAGACACTATTCTCTGTGCTCCAGGGATAAAAGACACCTACTCTGAGCTGGGGACGGAGCTGGTAAAGCACTTTCCTGCCAGGGATGCCAGCTAACCCATCCTGGCATCCAGTGCTTTAGAGTTTTCAAAACAGTTTCACATCCACCGTCTCACTTTGATGCTCTCAGTGGCCCTGTGATGCAGATAGGGAAGATTTCATGAGCCTCATTTTAGAGATGAGGACACTGATGCCTATTAGAAATTAAGTGTCTCAGATGCTAGTTAGTGAGTGGCAGAGCCAGGACTGCACTCTTTGTTTCTCCTTTCCCTCTACCATCGTCTGCATTGCTTAGGCCATGGTTGCTATCAAATGTTTAGTGGCTGAGTAAAGGTTTTCCCTGAAAATATAATATCTTCTGGCAAACGTTCCACTTAGATCTTCCCTTGAAGAGCAATTCAATTGGACAGTTCTGTCTCTAATTTTTACAAAGGAGTATCTTCCCTTTCGCTTCAATGCAAGCTCATAGAAACCTAAAGAAGGTGCCAGCACAGGACAGAAAGTAGGGGGAAGCTCTCACGTTAACTTTGTGTGCCTTCAACTTGCATGCTATTTTGTTTTCTTGTCAGATCAAGGTCAAAATACTGGCAAGAGTGGACCCCAAGTGGTGTGGCAATGCCATTTGCTGTTCCTGAAATGCCCCTTTTTCAATACATCCTCAATTCCTGACATCTTATTCTGCTCTGCTGTATTCCCCTGGTCTGTTCACGCCGTGTGAGTTCTGACCATGTCCCTGCTGAACTGGGCACCTGACTCTGGCTTCTTGCTGCCTCTTTCTAGCTGGGTGGCTGTATTGCTTCACTCTCTGAGATACAGTTCTCTCGTCCGTAAAATGAGAGTATAGAGTTAGAACACAAGAAGTATTGACTAGCGGTGTAAATGAGCATGGGATTGGGAGACACTAGCGTGCTTGAGAAGGAAGAAAGGGCCTAAAAAAATCTATTCTTGGTTCCTTCAATGAAGGATCAGCTGTGTAGGCTAGACAAGTCTCTTAGACCTCTCTTAGCCTGAGTTTCTTCATTTGTAAAATGGTGTTGTAGAAGTAAAGTGTCTCTAAGACCCACACAACACTAGATTCCATATCTCAGCAAGCAGCAATGAACACGTGTCTGCTAACTGCCAACTCGTACGGTGGGAAGCCCTAGGAATGGAAGGGTGAGAGAGGAGGGTGAAGAATTAGGGGGCAAGAAGGGGCAGGAGGAGCATGTTTTAATTTTTTTATTTCTTGGGAGAATAAATAGACTAAAAACACAGGAGCCAAATTATTTAAACCAAAACCAATTGATCCTTAAAAGAAAGGAAAAGTGTCAAATGTTGTCAAATCAAAAGATAAAGTCTCTTAGCACTGCAACTGTCAGAGCACGTCAGCTGAGCTCCAGAATTGCTGGATGGAGAATTAGGAGAGCACTAGGTGAAACCACAATAGCCCAAGCTGCTATTGTAGACGTGGGTTCAAACAGCCAGTATCCTGAGGCAAAGACGCCTACATCGTCCTGTCCTTCTACAGAAGTATTTCATCTCTGCCTCTTGGAGACTCGGGGTACCAAAAGCAGGTGAACTTGCCTAGTCTCCATGTAATAAAATGGGTTGTGGAAGGCAGAGCTTGGAATACGCATGACCTCCAAGAAGATTATGTGGGTTGATCCTTATCAGATTTTTTAAAGCTCAGTTATATAATTTATAATAGTGAAAAATTAAAATCCATCCAGATATCCATCAACAGGGAAATGACTACATAAGTTAGGGTACTCAACAGTGAAAGACTTCCGGAACAGTGGAGTGGGGTGGATGGGATAGATTGGCCCACCTGTAACACAGGCTCTGGTTAGGTAGCTGATGGCAAGTGTGGCTTATGGATGGCTTGGAGCCAAATGGTGGTTAGTGTGAATAGTGGTTATGACTCATTATTAGTGGGCTTTGTCTGCCCATCCTCTACCCACCCCACACACACACATGCATGTGTACACACACATCCCAAAGCTAAGTCCATTCTTGATTCTGTTTCTCTTAGTGATGTCCCAGTTCCCCCAGGTTCCTAAGTTAGAAATTTAGTTATCATGTCGCCCTTTCTCTCTCTCTCTCACTCCCCAGGTCCAGTCATTCACAGGATGCTTCCTTCAAAATCTCTTTCTGATTTGTTTCTTCTTTCCTATTCCCAAGCTCTTCATCCTATAAATCAATCACTGTAATCTCTTCCCAACTACCCATCCTGACTCCAGTTCTCCTTTCTTTCCAATCCAGCTTTTATACCGATTTTAAATGAACCTTCTTAAAACACTACAGTCCTAATGTCACTTTTCTATACAAAAATATCCAGTGCTTGCCATTATCCTCAGGATCAATTCCTGACCCCTTAGCCTGGCTTTCAAGGCCTTCCCTAGCTAGTCTTTATTTGTCTAACCCTGGCCACCACTGTGCACCTATGTTGTGAAAACAGAGGAAGCATGATTTATGAGAAGAGAAGCCCTGCCTAGAGATTATGTCTAGTTTGTATCAATACCAGCTAAAGTACCCAATGTTCTCACTCATGGCCTTGTCCCACTTGCTTTCAGAAGAAAGAAGGAAACCTGAACAACACCTGACACTCTATAATTTATGTTGTTATTTGCATATGTCATCATACTTAGAATTGTAAGAATCTTGTCAGTAGATGTTATCATCTCCATTTAAGAGATGAGTAACCCGAGGCCCAAACAGAGGAAGTGACTTGCCTAAAGTTACACAATTAAGAAATGGTGGAGCCTAGGTCCATCTCTTCAATAATCTCTTGCCAACATCATTTACTACCTTGACTCGCTGTCCATATTCTGCCTTGCCCCATCCCCAAAGCACCAACACATGGATTCATTCCACTGTTGCCTTTCCTACTCCCACAGCAGCACCAGAGAGTGATCCTAGAGAGTCACCTGGCCATGCAGATCCTCCCACTAATTATCTGGCCCATTTACTTCCAGGCGCCTGCTCAGGACCTCCATCTGTCAAGAGTTATGGTCTCTTGTCTGGCTCTGTCTTCTCAGTATACAAACATGCTCACCAACCCACATGCTCCACTTCAGAAAGCATCTGTCTGAGCCCTGTATCTTGTTCTAACTGCTCTCCTAGTTCTCGCCCTCCTCAACAAAATTTCCTGACAAAAATTGCTCCCTTACCTCTCCTTCATGGTTCAGTCCTCTGCAATTCTGAGTACAACCCCCACCCTTCTCCCCGAAACTGTTCTTAAGGCCAAGTTCTGCGGATATGTGTCAATTCTCATCTTATTGACCCTGGCAGCAATATTTAGTCAAGTCCATGATCCCTTCATTCTTGAAACTCATTTTTACCTTTGTTTCCAGGACACCACTCTCTCTTCAATTTCCTCCTACTTGTCTCGTGGATCCTTCTTAGTCTCCAGCTCAGACTTGTCCTTCTGGGTGCTCCAAGAAAATATCTAGCTAACCAACTGTGGAGAAGCCTTAAGTAGTAGAGAGCTCCCCTCTAGGAGCATTCCGTCAGAGGCTAGATAAATATCTGCAAGAAGACATTATAGAAGAAATCTCTACACTGAGTATCAAGTTCAATTAGATGACTTTTAAAGTTCTTTCCAACTCTGAAATTTTATGAGTCTATCCACCAAGTTCCAAATAAAAGGTCTGGTCAAAGAAATGCTATAGAAATTCAGAGACAGGAGAAAGCCTCCCTAGATTGAAGCTAATTGAGTCTGAAGAAAGGTTGGCGAACCTAAAAGATATAGTAATTAAATGAAGCAGATCAATTTCAGTCTATCCCAATATAAAAGCTTTCCAAAACTATTGGCTAAGGCTTTTACAATTGTTTTATATGATGAGCCAAAGAATGAATTGGATTTTACAGCTGAATTATATAAAGTGATAAAATACCTGTCCAGGCTGCCCCTTTGTCAGTAGCTCTGGGCTGACTGTGGGTTGGGAGGAGTGGGCTGAATGAGCCCCAGAATGCAGATCTCTTTTTCCACTGCGCTGCCACCTTTCCACCTCATCCCAACTGCAAACTCAGGATTCTACAACCTGCCAGGCATCTTCCCACCTCTTAGCCTTTGCCCAAGCTGTGCCCTCTCCCTGGAATATTCTTTGCCTTCGCAGGTTAATAAAATCTTGTCTATTTATTAAAAATCTGTCTAAATATGAACTATCTCATTTTAATATGTTTGGATAGCATTATTGCCATAAAACATCACCCAGTAATAGGCTAATGGCTATAATGCTACTCATTTTCCCAGTCCAAGGACTTATTTGTCTTTGGTATTGAGACATCACTACCACAATCTGGATCAGTTTGAAGGGGAAAGGGGAAGAAATGGAGACAATCCTCCCACACTTAGGCCTATATTCTCAATTCTCAAGTCTCTCCAGCACTACCCCTTCCGTTCCCCTCCACCAACACACAAGAATCTTTTGTTTCTGGGACCCCTGAAAGAACTACAGGTTCCCTCTAGAGCTCTAGAGCTCATCTGTGGAAAATTGGTGTAGCCTAAATCTCTACCTTCTTCTATCTTTTAAGAATAGATTTCTCTTTGATGTCAGACTGCTTTTTGCGGTTATTTACGGGTTTGGATAATGTTTATATTCAAAATTGGGGTCACATTCCTTCTGCAGTTTTCTTTTTTTTT
This sequence comes from Equus asinus, assembly GCF_041296235.1. NCBI lineage: Eukaryota > Metazoa > Chordata > Mammalia > Perissodactyla > Equidae > Equus > Equus asinus. The sequence continues at coordinate 136,636,328 of NC_091820.1, read as the reverse complement.
CTTTTTCTCCCCAAGGCCCCCCCCCCCAGTACATAGTTTTATATTCTTCGTTGTGGGTCCTTCTAGTTGTGGCATGTGGGACGCTGCCTCAGCGTGGTTTGATGAGCAGTGCCATGTCCGCGCCCAGGATTCGAACCAACAAAACACTGGGCCGCCTGCAGTGGAGTGCGCGAACTTAACCACTCAGCCATGGGGCCAGCCCCTGCAGTTTTCTTGATAACAGTAGTCGTAGCTGCTGGGCTTGGGAGCCATTCTCAGGCCAGATAGCAACAAAATCAAAATCTTAGAGTAAATTATCATCTTAGAGTAAATTGTCATCTGTATTCTGGATGCTCTTAGAGCGTTTTCAGTGTTTTTAAATAATTCTTTTTACTCATACTGTTCCATTTCTATCATTGTTATCTGTGGGAGTGTTTACATTGCCACTTCATTCCTTTGACATTGCCATCCTTAAGTCTTTTAGGGCTGAGGAAACAGAGACCTACGTGGTTCTTAATTAAAAACACAGGAAAGCCATGCCCTAGGAAGAATGATGAACCAGAGTTCAGTTAAGTTTTATTAAAACTTCAACACAGGGGCCGGCCCCTGGCTGAGTGGTTAAGTTCGCGCGCTCTGCTATGGCAGCCCAGGGTTTCGCTGGTTTGGATCTTGGGCATGGACATGGCACCGCTTGTCAGGCCACATTGAGGCGGCACCTCACATGCCACAACTAGAAGGACTTGCAACTAAGATATACACCTATGGACCAGGGGGCGTTTGGGGAGATAAAGCAGACAAAAAAAACTTCAACGCAGTCCTAAGCCCTGAGGTGATCAGTACCTCACCCTATCAGTCTACTAGAGAAAACAGCAAAGACGATATAGTTCTCTTATGCACTATAAGCAAGAAGAGGTAAAAATTGTGATTTACAATCAATTAAAAACAGATAATGCAATCAGATCCACCATTGCATGAAAGGCAGGGGCCTCCTCCTCTTTTTCCAGATAAAATTTGGATTTACATAAAAATGACGATGGAAGTGAAGAATACAGAAAAGAAGGAATATGAAGAAGCAGAAAAGTCCTAACTTTCATGGGAAAAGTCAACAAATGCCAACCAAGAAGGAACAGATGTGAGAGTTACCTGACAAAGCATTTAAAGTAGCTATTATTAAGTCCTAAGAAGTAAGGGCAAACATTCTGGAAACAAATGGAAAGAGAGAAAGACTCAGAAAAGAAACTGACGTTATAAAGAACAACCAAATTGAAAGTATAGAACTTAAAACTACAAGAAGCAAAATAAAAAAATAACCCTCACAGGATGGGCTCAATGAAGAATGAAGATGACAGAGAAGAGAGTTAGTAAAGTTGAAGACAGACCAATAGAAATTATTCACTATGAATCAGAGAATAAAAAGACTTTTAGAAAATGAACAGAGACTCAGGGAACTATGGGACAAGACCAACAGTTCTAACTTTCACGTCATTGGAGTCCCAGAGAGGAGGAAGAATGTGGTGCAGAAAAAATATTTGAAGACATACTGACTGAATACTTCCAAAATTTGGCTAAAGACATAAACCTACATATTCAAAAAGCTAAAAGAACACCAAACAGGATAGACTCAAAGAAAATCATGTTCTGGCAAATCATAATCAAACTACTCAAACCCAGACATAAAAAAATATTGAAAGTAGCCAGAGAAAAACTACACATTACTTAGAGAGAAATAATAATTTGAATGATGTGGTATTTTTTTCTCATCAGAAATTACAGAAGCCAGAAAAACATGGCTCAACATTTTTCATGTGTTAAAAGAAAAAACTATTAATCTAGAATTCTACATCCAGTAAAAATACTATTCAGGGATAAAGGTTAAATAAAGACATTCTCAGATGAAGAAAAACTAAGGGAGTTTGCTGGCAGATTTGCTCTAAAAGAACTGCTAAATGAATTTCTACAGACAGAAGAGAAAGAAAACCAGAAGGAAATGTGGAACATCAGAAATGAAGGAAAAGTAACAGAAATTTTAAATATCTGGGTGAAGATAATACATTTTTTGGTCGTTTGAGTTCTTTGAAATATGTCTAATGGTTGAAAGCAAATATTATAACATTTACTGACGGGGTTTTCAATGTATGCAAATATAGTACACAAGACAACTACAAAAAAGGAAAAGGGGAAAGAAACCTATGTGGTTGAAAGTTTTCTATATTCTACTTGACATAAAGAAATATGCATACAGAGGCCAGCTCAGTGGCATAGTGGTTGGGTTTGCATACTCCGCTTCGGTGGCCTGGGGTTCACAGATTTGGATCCCAGGCACAGACCTACACACCACTCATCGGGCCACGTCGTGGCAGCATCCTACATACAAAGTAGAGGAAGATTGGCACAGATGTTAGCTCAGCGACAATCTTCCTTACACAACAAAAAAGAAATTCATATACATATATAATGTCCCTAGTACACAAAGTTATATAGGCAAAACACAATAAAAAATGAATACTAGGGGGCCGGCCCCCTGGCCAAGTGGTTAAGTTCCACTTTGGCGGCCCAGGGTTTCGCCGGGTTCGGATCCTGGGCGCAGACATGGCACCACTCATCAGGCCACGGTGAGGTGGCGTCACACATGCCACAACCAGAAGGACCCACAACTAAAATATACAAATATATAAGGGGTGGATTTGGGGAGAAAAAAGCAGAAAAAAAAAGATTGGCAACAGTTGTTAGCTCAGCTGCCAATCTTTAAAAAAAAAAAGAATACTAAAAAAGTTCAAATAACCCTAAATAAGTTAGCAAAGGTGAAACAGTGAACAAAAAACACAGGAAGCAAACAAAAGAATTAATTAAATGGTTGACTTAAATCGAATTCTATCAATAATTGCATAGAATGGAAATGATCTAAGCATATCAATTAAAAGACAAAGATTATTAGAATGGATGAAAAAATATCACCTAATTACATGCACTCTAAAATAAACTCACTTCAAATATAATGGTATACATAGAAATAAGGTAAAAGGATTCAAAAAGTTATGCCATGCAAACTCAATACTGATACCAAATTGTGAAAGGATATTACAAGCAAAGAAAATTACAGACCAGTATTATTCATGAAGTAATTGCAAAAAATCCTTAAAAAGATATTCCTAAATGGAATCCAGCAATATATAAAAAGGGATAATACATTACGGCCAAGTAGGATTTGTTCCAATAATGCAAAGTAGGCAAAGAAGCTACAGTATTCAGTATTCAAGACACTGCGGGAACCGGCACAATAATAAAGACGTAGATCAAAGGAACAGATAGGGCCTAGAAATAAACCCTTATGATGATTTTGACAAGGGTACCAAGGAAATTCAATAGAGTAAAACTCTTTTCGACAAATGATGCTGGAACAATTGTGTATCTACACACAAAAAGACGAAAAGAAACTCTTACATCATACATAAAAATGGGGCACAGACCTAAGGGTAAGAGCTAAAAGTGTAAAACTCTTGAAAGAAAATACAGTCATAAATCTTGGTGACCTGGGGTTAGGAAAAGCCTTCATCGATATGACACCAAAAACACAAGTGACAAAAGGAAAGACTAGACAAATTAGACTTAATCAAATTGAAAACTTTTGTGCTTTAAAGGATACCATCATGTTTTAAGTGAACCTGGGATTTGTCTTAGTCAGATATGATAAGACACATAGGTGACTGTCATGAAGGAAGAAATTTATACTCACAGATCCCTAGAAATTGGAGGCATGGCATGCCATGCAAGGCGGCCACATGGGGAAGCCCAACGTTGGTCAGGAGGGATGGGGAGCCCAAGAACACATAGGCAAGAGCCTTTATTGTGGTTTCCACAGGAAGGAATGGGCAAGGTAGGTTAGCAGGCTTAGTATTGTCTAGTTTGAACAGTTTCGGCAGGCTATGGAGCATAGAGGCTGTCCCTATCTGTCTGGAGTGATTAGGGCAAAAGAATATTGCTTTCTGGAGCATGGGAGCCAGATAGAGGAGGGGGTTGGGAGTGTGGCTTTGGAGCAACTGGCTTGTCTATGAAAGGCATGCTCACAGGCAAGTCACTTACTATCTCTAGGAATTGGCTAGCCCTGGGAGGGGCAGTCCCTCTAGAGTCAGCAAGGCCCCAAGATGCCATAGCATCAAAATTACAGAAAATTAAAAAGCACGACTAATACACCTCGACAAAGTGAGAAGACCCCCAGAATGGGAGAAATAATTACAAATCATATATCTTATAAGGGACTTGTATCTAGAATATTTAAAGCACTTTTATAAGTCAATAAGAAAAAAGAGCAATAACTCAATTTCAAAATGGGCAAAAGATTTGAATAGACATTTCACCAAAGATATAAGAAATGCAAGTAAGTACGTGAAAACATGTTCAACCTTAATGGTCTTTAAGGAAAAGCAAATTAAAACCACAATGAGTTATCATTACATAACCGTTAGGATGATTGTAATAAAAAAGAAAGTGTTAGTAAGAATGGAGAGAAACTAGAACCTTCATATCCTCAAAAATTTAAACATAGAGTTTGCATATCACCTAGCAATTCCAATTCTGTGGATACATCCTCAAGAGACTTGAAAACATACGTCCACACAAAAACTTGTACACAAAAGTTTATAAGAGCATTGTTCATAAAATCCAAAAAGGGGAAACAATCCAAATATCCATCAACTGATGAATGAATAAACAAAATGTGGTATACCCATACCGTGGAATATTGCTTAATGATACAAAGAACGAACCACTGATAATGCTACAAGGATGAACCTCAAAAACTTTATACCAAGTGAAAGAAGCCAGATGAAGAAAAAACACATATTGTATGATTCCATTTATATGAAGTTTCTCAAAAAAGGTGAATGCTTTGAGACAGAAAGTAGACCAGTGCTTGCCCAGAGCTGGGGCTGGAGATGGAGAGTGACTGCAAATTTCCATGAGCGATCTTTTTGGGATGACAGAAACGATCTAAAACTGGATTGTGGTTGATGTTTGCAAAACTTCATAAATCTACCAAAAATCATTGACTTGTACACTTAAAACAGGCAAATTTTGTGTAAAGTACACCTCAATAGAACTGATTAAATAACAACTATATGCTTTATGCAAGATACACACCTACAACAAAGTGATTCAGAAAGATAAAAATAAAAGGATAGACAAAAGTTCGCCAGGAAAATGGAAATCGAAAGAGAGAACGTGTAGTGATCCTGGTAACATACAAAGTAGAATTCAAATCCCAAAGTATTACACATGACAAACAAGGACAACTTTAATGCAAAAGTCACATTCCACAGTGAACAGATAACACGTAAATATTTATGCACCAAATGACACAATGACCACCTTTTTGAAGGAAAAACCGCAAAGGGTGTAAGGACACATAGATAGACATTCACTAATAAAAGGAAATTTTAATATGCCATTTTCAGTACAATACAAATCAAGTGGACAAAAATTCATATGGAGATAAAATGTGCATGTTAATTAAGAAACAATAATCAATAGGATGGATATTTTGAATGTCTGTTGAAGTCTAAGCCATGATAATAAGGAGCACACAAATTCTTCTCAAGCGTTCATGGCACATTCACAAACATTGATCATTTATTAGGTCACAAAGACAACATCAGTAACGTCTATAAAATGTAAATATTACAAGCAACAGTCTCTGATTAAATGTACTAACAAAAACAAAAAAGGAAAGACCTTTCCTCCTCAAAATTTAGGAATCTCCTGGGACTGCCCCAGTGATGCAGCGGTTAAGTTCGCATGTTCCACTTCTCGGCGGCCCGGGGTTCGCTGGTTTGGATCCCAGGTGCAGACATGGCACCACTTGGCAAGCCATGCTGTTGTAGGTGTCCCATATATAAAGTAGAGGAAGATGGGCATGGATGTTAGCTCAGGGCCAGTCTTCCTCAGCAAAACAAAAAAAAAAAGAGGATTGGCAGCAGATGTTAGCTCAGGGCTAATCTTCCTCAAAAAAAAAATTAAGAATCTCCTATTAAACAACTTCTTTGTGAAATGGAAACTAGAAACTCAAATTAGAGAATTTTTTTAAAAATAATGACAATAAAACACCACATATCAGAATTTACGGGGTGCATTTGAAGAAGCGATCAGGGGAAATTTTCTTGCATTAAACACGTGTATCCAGAAAACTGAAACAGCCAAAAAAATATTAAATTCCCAGGTCCTAAAACTAGAAAGAGAATAAAAAAGTAAACCAAAAGAAACCACGAAGAAGGAAATAATAAAAAAAAAAAAAAGAAATTAATAAAGAGGAGAATAGAAAAACAGCAGATCTAAAAAATAAAAGTATGATTTTGTAAAGATTAACAATACAAAGTATTAGCTTACTTTATCAAGAAAAGAAATGGAGAAAGGAAGCACAAATAAACAAAATAAGAAATGACAAGGGGGAAATAGCTATTGAAATAAAAATTTTTAAAAAAATAATAAGAGACTCTGTGCAAACAAATTTGAAAACCTAGAGGAAACGTATAATTTCCTAAGGTAATTAAAGTTATCAAAATTGACCCTATTAAAGTTAGGAAGCTTAAACAGATCAATTTCTGTAGAAGAAATAGAGGAACTTATTAAAGGACGATTCCACAAAAAAGCACCAGATGCAGATGATTTCACAAGGAAAAAGATAAAATTACACGCATATCTCACACCATAGACCAAAAAATAGATTCCAAGTGGATTAGAGAGCTAAATGGAAAAAAGGAAATGATGCAAGTACTAGATAAAACATGGGGAATTCCTGTTTTACCTTGGTGTAGAGAAAGGCTTTCTGTGACTCAAAATCCAGAGACAATAGAAGGAGTCTAATAAATTTGATGACCTCTTAAAAATCTGCATGGCAAATGCACCATACACAAAGTCAAAAGACAACTGACAAGTGGGTAGAAAATATTTGCAACATATACCACAGGGGAAGAACTATTAACCTAATATATGAAAAACTCTTAAAAATTGAGTGACATATGGGCAGGACCAGGGAAGAGCCGGGGGTTCAAGACAGCTGATGTACAGAGTGGTCAAGGGAGGGCACTGTCAAGCTTGGGTTAGGAGGAGGACTGGAGGAGAGATATATTTAGATCTGCAGTTTAGAAAGAGTACTATGTTGGCTTGGTGAAGGTAGATTAGAAAGACAGGGAGAGCGCTTCAGAAGCTCTTAAAGTAATCCATCTAAGAGATGATGGTAGTTCAAACTGAGAAAGTGACTATGAGGATTAAAAAGAAAAGACGAATTAAAGAGCTATTGAAGAGGCAGAATTTACTGGATTTATAAGCCAAATGGATATGGGTGAGATGGGAGTCCTGGATGTTCTGTTGCCAATCTTCCTCACCAAAAAATAAATAAAAATAAAAATTAAATAAATAAAAAACAAAATACAAGTAATAATATCAACTTGGCAGCATTTTTATGAGAATTAGAGATAATAGAAGTAAAGAGTCTTGAGTGGTACCTATCACACAGTGGGAGCTTAGTAAATGTTTAAACAAAAGGCGAGTTGTTGGTTTCAGGCCTCTAAACTAGGACGGGGGTGTGGGGGGCGGGGCGGGGCCACCCCGTGGCCAAGTGGTTAAGTTCGGAGGCTCTGCTTCGGTGGCCCAGGGTTTCGCCTGTTCGGATTCTGGGCGCAGACATGGCACCGCTCGTCAGGCCACGCTGAGGCAGCGTCCCACATACCACAACTAGAAGGACCCACAACTAAAATATACAGCTATGTACTGGGGAGATTTGGGGAGAAAAAGCAGAAAAAATAAAAATATTGGCAATTGTTAGCTCAGGTGCCAATCTTAAAAATCAATCCATCAATCAATAAACTAGGACAGGGGCCTCTCCCTTGTTTATCTTTGTATTTCTCATAAACTCTATCTGCCTAGAAGAGGCTCTCACACTTAATAGATACTCAATAAATATCAGATCTATAATTGTTTTTTGCTTGACTTTTCACTTTTTTTTCCTGCTAATCTAGCCAAGGCTGTTAACCCTTACTTTAAAAGTATTCTTTTGATGATTATAGCCCCCTCTCCTTGCTTAAAGTTTCTTTTGCTTAGTCCCTCTGTCTCTTTTTTTTCACTTACAAACTAATGATGACCCATGCTTCGTAATTTCTGACACTTTCTTGTAAAACTTCTTGATGACCTCTCCCACCCCCACTCCCGACTGCACCCGAGTTTCCCTCCGCAGTGGAATCTCAGGCTCTGTCTGGCTTAGCTGTGACGAAAATTACTCAGGCTGCCAAACATTTCTGAAACCGTTGCTGGTCTACGGAACTTCCACCAGAATTAAGAACAGTCGATTAATGAATGACATGGTCAAACAGCCTGAATTTAGTCAAAGTGAACCATAGCCGCTGAAAAAGCCCTTTAATTTGATCTGAAATATTTGCACAAGAAAAATATCAAATCTCAGGCATGACCTGTGATTAGCAACTCTATAAAAATAAAGAGAAATTTGAAATTTAAAAAAAATTGAGGGACAAAGGACCAAAATCCAATAGAAAAGTGAGAAAAGTATATAACCAGAAAATTCACCCCAAAAATGGATATAAAAATGTCCCTTAAACATATGAAAAATGTTCAAACTCAGTACATAGAGAGTTGCTGATTAAAACTACACTGAGCTACCATTTCTTAGCTATCAGACAGGCAAAAATTTAAAAAGTGTGACAACAGAATTCGTTGATGAGTCTGTGGGGAAACAGGCACGCCCATATGTTGCTGCTGAGAATGCAAACCAGGACAACTCCTCCAAAGGGAAATTGGCAATGTCGACCATAAGCCTTCAACCCAGAAATCCCAACTCTAAGAATCTGTCCTTGAAGATGAACTTCCAACAATCCAAAAATACCTATGCACAAGGATGCTCATTGCGGCATAGTTTGAAATTGCAAAATATTGGAAACCTAAATGACCATACACAGGAGGATGCTTAAATAAATAGTGCTTCCAAAAATGTGCTTCTCCATAAAAGAAGAAGAACACTGCAAAAAGTCAAAATCAACGTTTCAGGACTCTGGAAAGTAACCTAAGTCTTGCAACAACCCAAGGAGGGTTTATTTAAGAAAAATGACTGAATCCAGGTAAGAACGGTGAGTTTGGTGGTGCTTTAACTTGCCCTAATTCCACTCCACTCCCTTCGCTCCATAGTACCTTTGAAAAACAATAGCTTCTTAACTACAGTAGTTGTGAAAACCAGAAGCCTAGCAGCCACGGCAGAGGGCTTTACAGGTTTGGAGTTACCCAAAACTCTTTGTGTGGGTTTTAGTAGGTTGTGTCTTTTAAAGAATTGGTCCATTCCGTCTAGTTATCAAATATATGTTTTCATAGTATTCCTTTATTTTTCTGTTTATGTCTATGGGATCAGTAGTGATGAGGTCTTTCATTTTGGATATTTGTGATTTGTGTCCTATTTCTTAGTTGGTCTGGTCAGAGGTTTGTCAATTTGATCTCTTCAGAGAACTAGCTTCTAGTTTCATTGATTTTGTCTATCAATTTCCTGTTTTCAATGTCATTGATTTCTGCTCTAATCTGTACTGTTCTTTTTCTTGTTTTAGGCCTAAATTTCACTTCTATCTCTAGTTTCCCACATCCACAAACATATATTTGTACAGCAATGTTCATAGCAGTATTGCTCACAATAGTCAAAAGGTGGAAACAAGCCAAATTGTCATTGACAGATGAAGGGATAAACAACACGTGGTATATACATACAAAAGAATATTATTCAGCTTTTAAAAGGAGTGAAATTCTGATGCATGCTATAACATGGTTGTCATAGGGGAGGAGGTAACGGGGAATGAAGATAATAGGTACAGGGTTTCTTTTGGGGTGACAAAAGTATTCAAGGATTAGATTATGCCGATGGTGGCACACCTTTGTGAATATACTAAAATCACAGCAGTGAACACTTTAAAATGATGAAGTATCTGGTGTATGAATTATATCTCAATAAAAATATGTATGTATATTTACTATAGAAAGTGTTAAATGTATGTGTCTTTGCATAAACTCATTTTGGTTTTGTTAACAAAATTACATACCATTTTATTGTCTGCTTTCTCAACTTAATTTGGATTGAAGATACTCCCCATCATTAAATCTTTCTACGAAAAATTTTAAAAAGAACTGCTGGTGCATCCAACAACACAGATGTCATCCAAAAGCATAATGTTTACCAAAATTAGCTAGACTCAAAAGTATACATATTATGTTATTTCTTTTGATGTAAAATGGGCAAAACGGACACGTGATATTAGAGGTTAGGCTAATGGTTAACTTTGGGAGAGGTATTGACTGAGTTGGGGCATGAAAGAGCCTTGTAGGGTCCTAGAAATGTTCTATATCTTCATCTGAAAGATGGTGATATAAAAATATGCATATAAGTGGTTATTAAAATATGCATGCAAGTAAAAACCTATTTAGCTGTACACTTAATTGTGCACATCATTGTCTATAAACTACAGTTTAAAATTTAAAAAACAGTGTGGCATTGGTGCAAGTCTAGACAAATAGACTAGCGGAATAGACTAGAAAAAGATAATAGGTAGATAGATAATCTTTATTTTTATATGATTAACTACAAAAAGGCTCCACTCCAATTCACTGAGGCAAAGGATGATCTGTTCAATAAACGGTGGTAAAATAAAAATAGGAATCTTGACTATATAAAAAAATGCACCTTGACCCCTACTTCACACAAACACAAAAAATTAACTTGAGGTGAGGCATAGACTTAAACATTAAAGGCAAAACAATAAAGTTCCTAAAAGGAAAACCAGGCGAATATATTCATTATATTGGAGTAATCAGAAATTTCTTAAACACAAAGCATAGTCATAAAAGAAAAAACTGATAAATTGGACTTCATAACATTAAGAACTTTTGCTCATCAAAAGATACAATTAAGAGAGAGAAAAGGCAAACCACAAACTAAGAGAACATATTCATGAAATATATATATATATACTCATATCCAGAATATACAAAGAACTTGTACTGCCAATAAGAAGACAGAAACTTCAAATTTAAAAACAGTCAAAATATTTGTTCAGACCCTTTAATAAAGAAGATATACAAATTGTCAGTGATCATGTGAAAAGATGGTTGACATCATTAATCATTAAGGAAATGCAAATTGAAAGCACAATGAAATAGCACTAGACACCCACTAGAATGGCTAAAACTACGAAACGCTGAAAATACCAAATGTTGGCAAGAATGCAGAGCACCTCAAATTCTCACACATTGCTGGTGAGACTATATATTGGTTCAAGCACTTTGGAAAAATATTTCACAGTTCCTGCTAAAACTAAATACGCATATACTCATGACTCAGCAATTTCAATCACAGGTGTGTTTCCAAGAGCGATGAGTCCATACACATACCGAAAGGCACGCACAAGCCTGTTCAGAACAGCTTTCCTCACAACAGCCCCAAACAAGAAAATAGCCCAAATGTCCATCTATAGTAGAATAGATAAAAAATTGTTATGCTCAATACAGTGGAATTCTGTGATAAAATAGGAAGCGATAAAAAGGAATCGACCACTTCTACCCAAAGCAATGAAAAACTCTCACCAACAAAGTAACGGGCCGAAGAAGCTAGATACAAAAAAGTACATTTTATATGCTTCCATTTAGATGAAGTTCGAGAACTGGCAAAGGCAATCTGGCATAACAGAACCTTCTGAGCACTGGAGATGTTTTATGTCTTGATCTGTGTAGTGGTTGCACAGTTGTATGCATATGTGAAAGTTCATTGGGCCCTGCACTCAAGATTTATGTAATTCGCTGTACGTAAAATTATATCTCAATATAAAATTAAATTAAAAGACATATACAAAAATGTTTATAGAAGCATCTTTCATAGTAGTCCCAAATTGGAAACAACTCAAATATCCATCAACAGTAGAATCAATAAATAAATTGTGGTATATTCATACTGTAGAGTACTACATAAAAATGGAAAAAAACCCAAACTACTGATGCACACAAAAACATGAATGAATCTCAAAGACATAATATTGAGCAAAAGAAGCCAGACTAACATATGATTCGGCAACTTTACTCCTAGATATATATCCAAAAGAATTGGAGGCAGGGACTCAAACAAATACTCGTAAATCAGTGATCATAGCAGCGCTAGTCCCAGCAGCCACAAAGGAGAAAGAGCCCAAGTGTCCATCAACGGCTGAATAGACTAACAAAATGTGGTCTAGACATACAATGGAATATAATTCAGCCAACAAAAGAGTGAAGCACTGACACACGCTACGACATGGACGAACCTTGAAGACGCGCTCAGTGACAGAAGCCAGACACAAAGTGACAAATACTGTGTGGTTCCACTTAAATGAGGTCCCTAGAATAGGCTGATTCATAGAGACAGAAGATACGCCCGCGGTTCCCAGGGGCTAGGGGAGGAGTGAATAGGGAGTTACCACTTAATGGCTGCAGGGTTACGTGTGGGGTGATGAAGAAGCTCTGGAAATGAAGAGAGGTGATAGTTGTACAACAATGTGAATGTACTTAAAGTCACTGAATTGTACACTTAAAAATGGTTAAAATGGTAAATTTTATGTTATGTATATTTTATTACAGTTTTAAAAAAAGAAACCGGACACAAAAGAATACATACTGTAGGCTTCCATTTGTATGAAGTTCTAGAACAGGCAAAATGAATGTACGGTGACAGAGGTCAAATTAGCGGTTGCCTTTGGGTGGACTATTGACTAGCAGCAAGCAAAAGGGAGCCTTCTGGAGGGCTATCTATATCTCGGTCAGAGTGGCAGTTACATAGATGTATATGCATGTAAAAAAAGGTCAGTCTGTCGCGTTACTGTATATGCATTAATAGTTGCATTTCAAAAGAGTAGAAACTGGAGAAAACTGTCATTTAAAAGTTGCTTGCATTTTTTTATCCCTGCCTAGGGAGATTAGGCTCACCCGGAAGCAGATTCTCTCTCTGAGGAAGTGGGCAAAATGGGCCCTTCTGTTCTCACTGGTATCAAACCACGAGACCTGCATTTTCCTGGGGAAAACTACAAAGAGCCTTGACCAAACCTGACTGCAGAGACTCGGCGTCTAGCCTTGGTCACTCACAGTGGGCATGGTAAATCAGAGATGTGTTTGTGAGGCTTCTGGACTTTTGGGAGTGGAGAGGGACAGGATAAGGGAAGCAGGGGTGGAGACAAGCATTTCTCCGCTCTGTAAAGACTGAGACGGCCCTGTGGGTGACCTGGCGCTTCTTCCTGGGGGAGTGGATTACGGGGAGGGAGGTGGGCGGGCAGGATTGATGAGGGCAGCTTGCAGGTGAGCAGAGTGGCCGAAGTAGCTGCTTTCATGAGACTTTGTGAGACTCTGGGCATAAGCAGTGTTGCTTCAGCCGACTAGGAGCACACTGTGGAACAAAGTTGTAGAAAGTGCCAATAATTTTTCTCACCTCTCTCATCTCCTCTCAGGGTCCTGCACCCCTTGAGTCTCCGGAGAATAGCAATTTGGAGCGTGGAGGCACAGCACCTTGGGTCTGAACACTTGCGATCTCACCCTGAGCAAGGCTCCTTCGGTAGGGGCAGAGAGGAAGAACAAGGACAACAGCGGGAGGAGGTGCTGACTGTAGACCAGTTTGCGAGCACATGCGTAAGCATCCTCTTTGTTTGCCAGGAATACTTGGCAGTAATTTTGCCCACGGAATCAGCCTGAAGTCCAGCAGTCACTCTGATGGGGCTCGAACCACTGTAATTTGGGCATGAAAAGTTAAGATGACCTCAGTTTCTACTCACAGTCTGGTTAAACCTGGATAGAACAACTACATAGGTATAACTCTGTGTCTATGTATATGTGCATGTTTTAAGTGTATATACTTTGTTAACAAAATTGATTTCCTACTCTACATTATTTTGAATCTACTTTTTTTTTTTTTAAAGATTGGCACCTGAGCTAACATCTGTTGCCAATCTTCTTTTTTCTTCTTCTTCTTTTTCTTCCTCCAAAAGCCCCCTAGTATATAGTTGTATATTCTAGTCGTGAGTGCCTCTGGCTGTGCTATGTGGGACGCCGCCCCAACATGGCCTGATGAGTGGTGCCATGTCCACGCCAAGGATCCAAACCTGTGAAACTCTGGGCCATGGAAGCGGAGTGCACAAACTCAACCACTTGGGCCGGCCCCAGATTCCACTTTTATTTTTACAGAGCAGTTTACTTAGGGGATTTCCTTGTCATTAGAGATTCTTTGCAAACTATGTTCCTGAGGTCAGTTGCCTTGCCCAATGGCTGGGGTCTTGCCACCCATCTTCCAGCTAGAGAGGAAGTCACCTGTCCTTCTGCCTCACTCCAGTGCCTCCCCCTACTAGCTTATGAGCTCTGTTACTTGGTCCCAGCAGCCTCTGTGGTTGTGACATTATTGGGGTCTGGCTTCACTCCTTCCATGGGGGTAAAAAGGGATCTGTTTCAGAGGCCACAGCAGGCAAGGTCCAGAAGTCCAAGAGGAGGCAGGTGTGGTCACCCAGTGTCACTGCACTAGTGAGAAGAACACACCAAACCCAGCTGGGCCTCCTCCGCCCCCACCCCACCCTGACCTCAAGGGTTCCCTGAGAAAAGAAACTAAGGAGAGAGGGGTCATGTGACTTGCCCTGGGGGATAGTAAGCTCATAGTGGGGATGAAAAGCACCCTAGTCTTCTCATCCCCCCAGGTCAATGCTTTTCCACCCACCCCCAACCCTCCCCACAAGTAAGTCTGGTGGAGGAAGTGAATTGCTCAATAAATCACACACCAAAGCCACAACACACTTTTATTTAATTGCTACCACAAATACAGAATCGAATTAAGGCAGAATAATACATTTCCACTTATCCTCACAAGCATTTGCACAGTAAACTTTGCTTTAAGTGTCAATTTGAGTCAATAATGGAAATTTTTATTAAACGAGAACTTTTCATTGAATTCTGGAGAAAAATCATTTCCTGGGCTGTCAAGTGTGCTGATATAAGACGTCTACGATTTAACATTGTGGATCACTGAACCTCAGTCACGGCTGGTGGGATTGGCTGCTGTTGGCATCTCTTCCTCCCAGCCTCCCTCCCCCGCTGGGAGACCCAGAGGAACAAGGCGGGAGAGAAAGGCTTTTGGAGCAAAACTCATTTACACCCTCCACGGCAGTGCTTCCTTCACTTCTGCCTACCAGTTATTACCTCGAATTCCCTTCTGAATGAAAAAGAAAGATGTAAAAACTGATTGTGTAAAAGCATCAGGCTGTTTAAAAAAATCTCTGAGGTAAAGAGTAGTTATGAATTGTAATATTAAAAAATGTCTATAATTGATCCTAGCAACAATAAATTTGGATTTTAGAAGAAACTAGTTTATGAATGGATTTGTTTCTCTGGAACTAAATGAAAGAAAATCTTGGCAAACACTGAAAGAGGTAAGCGACTACAAATAAGGTAAAAACATCTCACCATTTGCATTCATGTTTGACTATAAAAACCAGCACCAATGTTTGTTCACAAAATAGAAATAATTTAGTGTGGCCATATCTTTCCTTTTGCCATTTGATCTCATAGGCATAAAATTGATTTTAATAAGAGCTTATCAAATTGTGTTCTTCAGATATGAGTAATATTTTGTTGCTGGAATTTAGAAAAGAAACTGTTTCAAGTACTTGCACTTTATTGCAATTGCCTTTCAGACTGCCATTAAAAGTACAGCAGAGGGTTACACACTTGAAACATAAAGCTCTGCAGTCACATTGACTTTACAGAAGCCTTTGCCACTGCGCATGCACTGCTCCCCCACTCCCCGGGGAATGGGAGAAGAAAGCAGGTACCAGGAGGAGGAAATGAGCAGAGGGAGAAAGGGGGACACGGGAGAGGAGAAAATCAAAAAGTCTACAATTTCAGGGATTACTGTGGGCTCAAGGTCAACCATAGGAAGAAAGGGAGGTTCAGAACAACAGATGTCAAACTTTAGGGAAATTTGGTTTCTAAAATAGCAAGCACACACGCGCACACACACACTTTTTCACAGTATGCTATGTAAAGGAGGAGTACACCTGAAAGGTGGATGTAGCTTACACTGTGTCTGTGAGTCAATATCTGCATGTGTCTGTCTGTGTGTAGATGCAGTAAGGTATCTCACTTTGGATTACATATGCCGAACAAACTCGAAAGTGGGCCAGTGCTTGGCCACCCCAAGAGCATTTCTCACAAGGCCATTTCATCAGAATCAGCTTCAGCATCAATAACCCCAGCCCCACGGTAACCATTGGTGGCAGTGGTGACCACAGTGGGGTCAAGAAGGTCAGTGGCAGCGGCAAGCTCTAGTGGGCTGGCGGCAGGCTCTGGGGACCCAGGGGCAGAGCCGGAGGCAGACTCAGGGAGGTCAGTGATGTCACACTCAAGGTGGCCAGCAGCGGTGGTCTCAGGGTGGCAGGAGGCAGAAAGTTCAGGGTGGCCAGCAGCGGCAGGCTCGGAGTGGCTGGTGATGGCAGGCTTGGAGTGGCTGGTGGCAGCAGGCTCAGGATAGTCAGCAGTGGTGGGCTCAGGCTGGCTGGTAGCAAGTTTGGTGTGGCCAGTGGTGGGTTTAGAGCAGCTGGTGGCGGGGCTGAAGGCAGTCTTGGAGTGGCTGCCAGCAGGGATGTGGTGGCCAGTGACAGGCTTAGGGTGGTTGGAGACAGGCTGGAAATGGGCAGAGTCAGCCTTGAAATGGACAGAGGCAGGCTTGAAATGGACAGAGTCAGCCTTGAAGTAGACAGAGGCAGACTTAGGGTTGACAGTGGCAGACTTGGAGTGACCAGAGGCAGGCTTGGGGTGGCCAGAGGCAGGCTTGGAGTGGCTAAAGACTGACTTATGGTGGCCAGAGGCAGATTTGCAGTGGGCAGAGGCAGACCTGGAGTGGCCAGAGGATGACTTAGGATAGTCAGACGCAGCTGCAGCATGACCAGGTAGTGGAACATTCCGGACATTCATTGGAATTTCCTCCACAGCAGGACTCGCATGGACACGGTCTTGTTCATGGGCTTGTTCTCGGGCTTGGTCACGGGCATGGGCACGGGCACGGGCCAGGGCATGGGCCTCCCGAGTCTCACGAACATCAGTGATGAGGCCAGAGATGAACTGGATAGGGTGCCGCATAGCATGGAAGGTGGTCCAGTATTCTCTTCGGAAATTCTCATTGAGGAGCCCATAGATCACAGCGTTGAGGCAGCTGTTGAAGTAGGCTGTGAAGTAGGCTGCGAGATAAAGCCAGCTGGGGATCTTGCCTGCCATCTCCTTCGGACTGACAGCCACCAAGACAGTGAGCACGTTGATAGGGCACCAGCACACTGCAAAGAGGAGGAAGATGACAAACATGGTTAGAAAATTGCGAACCTCAGCAAGCTCATTGTCAGGATTCTGCCCAGCCAGGTGACGGGCTGCCAGCACTTTGGTCCAGATTCTCACGTAGCAGAAACCCACTATGAGCAGAGGAAGGACGAAGTGGATGCAGACGATGGTCACAGCAAAGACAGGGTTGTTCAGATAGTTGAAGATGCAGGTGTAGGTGCGAGGATCATACTCGATGGTGCCAATGTACATGTTGGGCAGGACAGCCAGGATGGTCATGATCCAGGTGACTACCAGGTAAATGCAGGTATTGCGCACACTGAAGACCCGCTCATACTGCAGGCTGTGACAGATGTAGCAGTAACGGTTGATGGCAATTGCCACAATATTGAAGATAGAGCCGACCACACTCAGCCCTGTGATGAATCCAACCATCTGGCACTGGAACTGGCTCAGATCCCAGCCCCCAATGGCCATGGCGTGCAGCATCAGAGGGTAGGGGTAGACGGCCACCAGCATATCGGCCACAGAGAGGCTAACCACAAAGATGTTGCCTGAAAAAGAGATCGGAGGAGGGAGAGGGGGAAAGACAGAGAAGAATAAATGGTTAATTTTGGAAATCTACAAATTTAAGCTGGAGGAAAAAGCCAGCTAGAGTCGTGACAATTTAGAATTCTAGAATTCCTTTAAGGAAATACAGCTGTGTTTTTATTTTTATTTACAAGCATGTCCCAGGTGATTCTGATGCACAGCCAGGTTTGGGGGACATATTCGTTGTCCACCTTTTTTCCCTTCAAACAACGTCCTCTCTGCTTTGGGAAAGACCGTGAACTTACATCAGAGAGCAGTAAGCACAACAGGCCCTTGAGAGGCGCTTCACACTCACACATGGACCCACGCGGTGCCACCGTTTTAGACAAAAACAAAACGCAAAATTTTTCCCTATAGTGGGGATGGGGAGAGAAGGGAGAGGGAGCAGAGGTGCGCTAGATGAAGCTGTCCTTAGGGAGTAGGTTAGAGGGGGAGGGGGAGGGGGAGGGGAGAGACTAGAGGAATGTCAGGAAGCCTCAAACTCCCCACCGCGGAAAAATAAATTAGCCCTCTGCCTTCTCTAACCTAGCGTTGCATTTATACGGCAAACAGGTCCACAGAAGCGTCTGAGACAGGGCATTAGAGGCCGTGGTTGTCTTAAGCAGTCTTTCCCAACGGGATCTGAAAATAATTTAAGACCTAGCCCGAGAAATACTTACCATTTCCCAGGTAACCTAAGAGTAAAAAGTGAGGGGACGTGGGGCCCAGGGAAGGCGGGACGCAGACCCTGTATAGTTTAGTCTGAAACCAAAGAAATAGTAAGCAGAGGGAAAAAAAATCAGGAAAATGCCTGCAAGGATTGGCACAAGTGCCTGCTCATGCCGGTCCACGCGCAGAACCGCACACCGGCACATTCGCCGCCCTGCACAAGGGCTCCGGGACCCGGCGCTGAGCTTTACTGGAGCCTGCGGGCTCAACAGGAAAGTGAAGGGGGACTCTGTCCCCACTCCTGTTTTGTAGGGCAGCGGTAGGAACGTTTTTGTAAAAACCTTTCAAAAAAAAGAAGGTAGAGGCCAAGTGCAGGCGCAGAGCCCTCTTTCTTTGGAAACACCTCGTTGCTAATTTGGCACAATATTACACTTCAACTTGGACTAGGAGAAAACGAGCGCTTTTTAAAATTAAGGGCAAAGGAATAGCTCCTTCTGCCTCCTTCCCCCGGCGCGGCCAAGGCGCGGCCACAGCGCTTTCTACCCAAGAGGTTCTTTCTAGGGCTTTCCCTCAAAGTAATAAATTCGGAGAAGAAAAGCGGGAAGGAGGAAGGTAAGTAAAGAAAAGAAAACGGGCTTCACAGGTGCCTCCTCCCCGCCCCCCCCCCCGCCCCCGTACCCCCGCCCCCGGGGCTCCAGGGTTCGGCACTTTGGGACTGCACTGCTGGAGTGTAGATGAGGTCGAAGTGCGCGGCCCCACGCCTCCAGGGGATCAGGGAGAAATCAGACACACCCACCAGAGTTTAGTATAAAACTTTTAATGCCTGCGTGCCCGTCAGTGCATTCTGAAACTTGTGTTGTGTTTGTGATTCCTCGACCCAGCAAAGTAATCCCCCAGAGACTGGCCAGCTCCTCTTCCCCGCGCCCTGCCAGCCCGCCCGTCAGGGTCCTATGGGTACCCGACACCCTCAGACGCCGCCCCTCTCCCTCCTCTGTCCCTCGGACCAGGCAGCCCGAGACACCCTGGGCGCCGCCCCCTCCCTCCCACTGCCTGAGCGTTGCCTTTGGGCCCCTTCGCTGCTCAGCCTCCCTTCCAGAGTCCTCTCCCGCCCAACCTACAAACTGGGCTCGCCGCTTTGCAGTGCCTGCCGCCCCGGGCCCGGCGCAGGTCGCAGCGCCCTACATCCTCCCGCGCTTCCCCCCAGCCCCACTCGCAGCCGGCCCCCTCCTCTTGGCATTGGCCGGCAGCGAGGACCCCACCTCAGCCCAGATCCCCGCGGTCTGCAGTCTCTCTGCGGCCCCCACCGCCCCCTGCTGAGTTCCCCTGCAGCCCTTCCGCCGGCCTCACCCGGTTCTGCAGTCTTCTATCCACCCACCCTGAGATGCCAGGCTCTCAAACCTCTCCTCCGGCCCGCCCTGAGACCCCCAGGACCCCGCTTACGGACTTCGGGATCTCCGCTGCCGCCGCCGTCGCTGCCGCCGCCTGCTGCGCCCAGCCCGCCGCTCTCCTCTCTCTGCCCTGCGCCCTGGGACGGGCGGACGGAGCTCGGCTCCGGCGCACTCAGACCGCCCCGCTCCAAACTCAGGCGCGGGGGTCTGCGTTCCGCCGCCCGGGAGCTGCCCAGGAGCCGCCCTCGAGACCCAGGGGCCGCGGCGAGGCGGGGCTCAGCCCGGCTTGGGCGCGGCCGCTGCGCTGCGCTCCGGTAAGCGCCGCCGCAGCCACCGCGAACTTAACTTTCCCGGAGCGGCTCCAACCCTGCCGCTCCCTCCGCGTCAATTCGGCCCGTGCTGCCTCGGCGCGGCCACCTCTGTGGCGTCCGGCTCCGCGTGCTGTCCCCGGGCGGCTGCCGGACTC
Source organism: Equus asinus (assembly GCF_041296235.1). Taxonomy (NCBI): domain Eukaryota; kingdom Metazoa; phylum Chordata; class Mammalia; order Perissodactyla; family Equidae; genus Equus; species Equus asinus. Next base: position 136,615,898 of record NC_091820.1, on the reverse strand, counting down.
TCCGCTCCGGTGCCGGCTCCCTCTGCATCAGGTCCCCGACGGGCCAGGGCTCGGCGGTCTGCCGCACACCGCGGGAACTGGGGCTTTGCACTTGGACGCCCAAAGCTAATTCTCTGAGCTCCCTCAGCCTGGAGAAGCTCTAAGTTTATGGGGCCCCGGCAGAACATCACTGCCCACGTTTGCGGGGACTTGGGAGGCAGGGACGTTCAGTGTGAGGGCACTGTCCACAGGTTCCCTATTCTGGGCATCCAAACTAACACCCTAGGGGTTGCAAGTGGCTGTACGCTGGGTAGGGAGAAGGAAGGGTGGCTTACCGGAATTTCGGAGCTTCTTGTTCTTCGTCACAGCCAAAATGACCATGGAGTTGCCGATCAGGTCTACGACGATGATGATAACCATTGAACAGAACATAAAGGTAATTACAGCCGGTGGGTAGTCTGGCTGTGGCAGCTTACAGCCAATACAGCCATATGGGGTGGGAACAGCCAGGGTAGGACTCATGTTGCTGCCGGATCTCCCAGCCAGGTCCCCCAGCCAGGTCCGGACAGCGAACACCTGCTCTGAGCTTTCGGGACAGCTGCCTCCCTTCCGAGAATCAGAGAGCAAATGACAGCATCCCGCCCCTCTCCGATGAGCTTTTAAAGCCTCAAGAGGCCTCTAGCCCCACCCCAAGTCCCTCCCCCTGACCAATCAGGGCTCCCTGACCACCCCCGCTTTGATCACCAACTCTTCTGGACAAATCCACTTCGAGGTGTAGTCTTGCTTCTGACTGCCTTGCATGTACTTCCCCTGTAGCCGCCTCCACCACTATCCCCCAGGTACCTTGCCTCGTGACAAGCTCTGGAGTCCACTTCTACACCCCCACAACCAGCCACTGTGCATCCATTTCTAGCAAGTTCTTTTCTCTGCCTCCTGGAACGCAAACACCTGGGAAAAAGATGTAGAATGCAGAGCAGGGGTAGGGGGTCCCTCTTGGGGTCCAGTGCCAACCCAAGTCAGTCTGAAACCCCCAATAGAGTGTAAGGGGCGGCCAGTGGCCCCCCGAACCATACATATGCGCCCCTGCAGTCCCCTTTAGAGGTTCATCCCACTCCTGGCCCTTTCAGAGGCTATTTGACTATTCAGAGCCTTCTGCAGCCCACGGGGAGCAGGGGCGAGCCGCCGGGGGCTTCCATCCCAAAGCTGGGTTCCCCTGTCTCTAAGGAACTTATCCCCGCTCCGGTGCCTGTCAGGAGCCGGTTGGCTCCCTTAGCCGCAGCGGCGAGTGGCCCTTCAGTCCAGTCGGGACTTGTGCTCTCCATAAGGAGATGTCCCCTGCGTCCGGCTCTGGGAGCGGGGAGCGAGTCTGCATTCTGGGAGCGAGGGGAGGTAGCTGATGGCCCGTCGTCCCCAACTTTGGGGCCGAGATAGCGAGAGCTTTATCCCCTTCCCTGCTGCCGGGTACCCTGGCTGCGGGAACTCGAGGGCTGCTTAGGGAAAAAGTAAGACCGGCAAGAAAGCCTTTCTCTTGGGCCGCCGCTCTTCAAAGAAACCGGGGCGAGTGGCTCCAGCTCTTGCCCCTTCTTGAGGTGCTCCGCACGCTCTACAGAGTGGAGTGGGGCGCTCAGGCAGGCTCAGAGAGCTGCGCCGCAGCAGCGGGATGGGCTTGGAGGTGCTGGGAGGCGCAGCCAAGAAACCGCCCGCAGACCAGCGCCCCGGGCACCAGGCACAACTCATCTCGGTCCTTCTCCCTTGCCATCCTCTACCGGGGGTCTCATTTCGACCTCGTGCGGGTTGGGCCGCCCCTAGCCCCGCGGGTGCCCCTCCCCAGGCGTCAAGGTTCCCTGTCGTGCGCCCAGGCTCTCGCAGCGCGCGGGCCACGGGAAATCCGAATGGTTCAGGCTAAACTAAAGGGGCGCGATTCTGATACTCACTCCCTCAAGACCTTTGGTCACGGGAGTGGATTTTTGCCTGCTACTAAAAGTTATGGCTCTTGTTAAGAAACCTCGCAGAAAATTTCAGAAAACACCTTGAAACTTGTCCCAGACTAACCTTCTTGCTGCGGTGGGGGAGAGGGGGTTGCACTATTCGGGAGCGCCACCGTCTGGACACAACGGCCCTCCTGACCCGCGCGGAGAGGGGTGGGCACAGCGGGTGGGGGCTGGGGGCGGGTTCCACGAGGGACTTCAACATTCAGGGACCTTTAACGGAAAGGCAGACACGGCTGAAAATCAAGATTGCTCGCACTTTCTGAAAAGCACAAAGTAGGAATGCGTCCCCTTGTTTGAAGGTGACCCCCACCCGCCTCCTGCGCGCTCGCTGCTGAGAAGGGAGTTCCCACCGGTAACAATCTCCCGCCTGAAGCCTTTTCACGTTCATTATCTCACTGCTCCTCGCTGGCTGGAAACCCGGGCCGCGCGCTCTCAGGTCTGGACTTCGCCAGGATTTATCCATAAACCCAGACCAGGAACCGGCCATCCTCCCGAGGCAACGGTGAGCCCCGAAGAGAGGCCAGCAGCCAAAAGCCCGTCCACGCTGTGGAGCAGTTCGTCCACATCAGGCTGCTCACGCTGGTTCCCCGAGGGTTTGGATCCTTTTACTTGCGGCAAGAAGCGGTTTTTAATTCAAATAAACAAAAATTTCAAGAAAAAAAACTGAACAAGCATCCTAGTGACTTAAGACACTGGAGTCTTCCGTGCCTGCCCCCCGCCCCCCAATAATCCTGAGAAGGGGCAAACTGTTATTTCAGGCATTGCTATACTCCAGCGCACTGTACTTCTGAGCTGAGGTGGCCCCAGAGCTGGTGGATTCTCTGTGGATGTGACCTGGCCTTCCCTGGGACTAAGGAGGGGCAGGAGAGAGGGTGAGCTGATCCCCTGGCCCCTGCCCCTGGCGGGACACTGCTTGACCCCTTAGTGGGACCAGGATTTTTCAATACTATGCAAGTGGGAGAGGCAACTATTTTAATAATCTAGGCGGGAGGGGGGATTCTGCATCTGATTAAATTAATTTTCTTACTTTTATGAACCATCTTAATAAAGATTCCAAACAAAGTCCCAGTCCTAAGGAGAATAAATGGATATTGAATCTGTTATCTGGATACATATGAGGGAGAAAACCAGTCGGGATTTGCAAGGTCAGGATAAGACTCATGCACTAGGTTGATTACTTTGGAATAGTTGAGAGGCGAGCACTTCATTGGGTAGAGTGCAGTGCATAGGGTTTATGTAAGCTTCCAAAGAATTTTTAATTACCTTTCTAAAAGGCCTACTAGGAAGCCCTAATAACTGAGGGTGGAGAGAAACACTTTATCTGGGATTTTAAAGTTGTCAAGGTATGGAGTCAAACTAGGGGAGACCTAGGACATTCCCTGGGGATCCCAGGAGACCCCTGGAAACCTACATGCAGATTGGGAAGGACAATAGAGCAATGGGTAGTGGACCGGGAATTGTATAGAGGGTTTGCGGTCCTAGAACCCAGCCAGGTCCCCATGTGGTCCTGTCCCCTAGGTCACTTATGAGGGGAGAGAGACTACCCAGTCTCCCAAAGGGCTCCCAGCAGTGAGAGCTTGGGGCATCCCAGGCAGAAGTGGTGCCAGGGGTATTCTGTATAGAAGGTAGATACTCAAAGATTTTTTTCCCTTTTCTTGCTGATTCAAAAACATTTCTTTCATCTTGGCCTCTGCATTTCTCATCTTTGGAAGAACTGAAGATCAGGGTGGGTCTGGCAACCAGGGTGGCAGCTGGCAACTTGGCAGTCTTTTTAAAGGTAAGAGAGAGCAAGCAAGTAGTTTCTGCTCAGAAACAGGTGATTTTTCTGCCTACCCAAGGAGAGTGATGCATCTTCAGAGCTCTGATTATGGCGGCAATTGTGGAGGTCACATTTCACCATACTTTCTAAGCAACCTGTTCAATCCTCAAGTACTACAATAATTCCTTGCCTATAAGTAGTGCATTGTAATTTTAAATAAGCTTTTTAGAGTTTTCAAAATCCCATCAAGGATACATTTGCTCGCAAAAATGCCATTTAACAGATGGGGAAACTGAGGCACAGAGAGGTGAAAGGACATGCCCAAGGTCATTCCAAGGCTAGTGGAGGAGCCCAGACTTAAACACAGGCCCAAGGTTCTCTCGGCCCAGGGCCTTTCTCCCACAGCCCAGCTTCATAAGACAATGTTTTGCTCTGATACTTGATAGAGTAGATTCTGTGTTCTCCTTTTTGTTGTAGTTCTGGGTTTTTTTGTTTGATTGTTTTTCTTGAGATGTATTCACATACCATTTTCACCCTTTTAAAGAATACAATTCAGTGTTTTTTTGTACACTCATGGAGTTATACAACGATCACCATTATCTAGTTTCAGAACATTCTCATCACCCCAAAAAAGAAACCCTGTACCCATTAGCAGTCACTCCCCATTCCTTCCAACTCCCCAGCTCCTAGAAACCACTAATCTGATTTGTGTCTCCATGGATTTTCCCATTCTGGACATTCCATATAATTGGAATCATGACCTTTTGTGCCTGGCTTCTTTCACTTAGTATAGGGTCTTGCATGTTCATCCATGTCATAGCATGTATTAATATTTAATTTCTTTTTATGGCCATGTAGTATCCCATTGTATGGATGGACCACATTTTGTTTATCCGTTCCTCCATCAATGAACCTTTGGGTTGTTTCCACTTTTCGGCTATTATGAGTAATGCTGCTATGAACCTTTTGGGTTCTCTTTTAGCCCCAGGCAGCCCCTAGCCCAAGATAGATGAGCAGAGGGCCTCTTAGTGCCAGCTCACACCTCCCCTCTGCCCCAGGGAGTGCTGGACAGCCAGTGGCTGTAGTAAACATTCCAACCTTCTCCGGCCAATGCTCCTCTGATGTTACCAGATCGGTTGCTGAAACCACATTAGTCTGTTGTTTGACACTCTAATATATGAAAAGTGGCAAAATGAGAATTTGGTGCAACCCCGATAAGAGTAAAAATGTCCTTTGGTTTGAATACAAGCAGAACATTCTCCATTTGTTCTTTTTTTTGGGGGGGGGGTGCTGCAATGGTTTATAACATTATATAAATTTCAGGTGTACATCATTATATTTCAGCTTCTGTATAGACTGCATCATGTTCGCCACCAAAAGTCTAGTTTCCATCCACTCTCCATCTGTTCTCGAACCTTTGGGGCTGTCTTATCTCTTCATGGGAAAGTACACAGGAGCCTGAGAGCTGCTTTGCACTCCCAGTCCCTGCTCCTCCCACTGCTCCTACCCCAGGACCGAAGAGACACCTGATGAATGGAGACTGCATTTGGCATAATTCTTGAAAATAAAAACAAGCTTGAACACAGCTCTGCCACTGGGTCAGCTGTGTGACCTTGGGCAAGTTACTTAGCCTCTCTGTGTTTCAATTTCCTCAGATACACAATGCAGACAATCATAGTGTCTCATCATAGGGTTGATGGGAGAGTTAAACAATATAACACATGCAAGTACTTAGAGCACTATCCAGAACAGAGTAAGCATTCAACAACCCTAGGCATTATTCTTATTCTTATTCTGAAAGTTTGTGATACTCTGTCTAAACTCTATTTTGTTACACTTTCATAAAGGAAAGAGGCTCTCTGAGACATCAGAGATTCTGCTCCCAGCTGGCTCATGCTCCAAGGCCTCCTGCCTCTAGGCTCTAATTCCTGGCAGAAGTCACTCAATGGGCCCTCACCAGCATCCCAGGCCACCATGTTATGTGACAGTGTGTTAGATGGAAAGGGACATCCAGACTGACTTGCCTTTTCACTGCCCCCTGACATGCTGCACTGACATAGTTTGCGTGTTTTCCACCGGGAAGAACAATCAGATTTCTTGACATCGGTCAGAATGAAAGCATGGAGGATGGCTGGTCTGGAGACAGACCCGACAGACCTGAAGTCCGCAGGCGGCTGCGTGAGCTCAGCCTGAGGAAGGTCCAGTTCTGGGTCAAGGGTTGGGGCTGCGACTCCAGGGGCAAGGCTGCAGCTTCAAAGGAACTGAGCAAGGATTTAGGTTGGAATCAAGTCACTGGAACTGGGAGCCAGTCAGGTCATGACATCAGCCAACTCAGGAGCAGTTTGGGACAGGTGCTAGTTTTTTCCTTAAACAGACTGTGTCTGGTCACACTTACTTTCCAACTTGGAGACACTGTTCGGATGTGTTAAATGAACAAAGAGAATGATCGTCCTCTTCAAATCCTCTGGGCTTAATTCATCATGGCTAGAACCACGATCTTCTCCCTGTGCTTGAGTCATTAGAGACAACAGGACACATCCATTTCCTCTAGTGCAATCAGGAGCTCACCAAAATAATTAGCAGCCAGTATTTCCAGGATCTTAGTGCCCAATAAAGACTACAGGTGAGATGGTTCAAACCAGAGGGTTGCCAGGGAGAGAAGAAGCACATTAATTACTTGTAGTAACACTTGGACTCTCCTCCTCTTGTACAATTTACCTGATCATTAGAGCTTAATGAACAATATCCATTTTCCTAGCCACTCGTTCTAGCCAAGCATGATCACCCGTGCATTTAAAGACCGTCCCTCTTATTAATCATCCTCATGACTTCTGGTGCAACAAGCCCTTTGTCCTGAGAGCTGTGCTTTAGCACACTCTATTGCAAGACATAGGACATGGGTACCCATCAGGGCCCAAACTGGTCCTCTTTCTCCCCAGGGGGTCCACTCAGCGTTTACTAATGGCTAACGTGTATGTATGCTTCCTAGATGCCAGACACTGTTCTGAGCGCTTTGCCCGGACATCCTCATTTGATCCTGACAATAGCCCTATGAGATAGGCACAATTATTATCCCTCTTTCACAGATGAAGAAACTGAGGCCCAGAGAAGTTATGTCACTTACCCCAGGTTGCACAGATAATAAATGGTGGAGCCAGAAGTCTAGCTTGGGCGATCTGGCTCCAGAGTCTGTGCCTTAACCATTGCGCCTCACTGATTACTTGCACACACTGTTCCTGGCTCTAGGACACTGGTTCTCAAATTTAGTGCATATCAGGGTTGCCAGGAGTGCTTAGGGAAAATGTAGCTTTCTAGGTCTGCATTCTGATGGAGATTCTGATTTGGTAAGTCTGGGGTGGGGCCCTGGAATCTGCCTGTTTCCCAAGCGTCCCAGGTGATTCTGATGCATGTGGCCCAGGGACTCCTCTTAGAGAAAAGCTGCTCTTAGCCCAATCCCGCACCCAGGCCCCGGCAGTTTAAGGAACTTCAGACCTGGCAGTCAGTGGCGCAGTGCCCAGTCTGCTCCTGAGGGCACGGTCCTGCTGGGACTTTATACACTTGTTCTAGTTCATAAAATCTTGCTTTGGCCCTGGGACTAAATCCTACCCTATACCTCAGTCCTGATGATGGCGTTCCTGGTCCAATGCCTGACAATAATCTGCCCAATTCCTGGAAACAGGGCTACTTTGCTCTCCCAGGGCCCAGAGGCCTGACCATGCCCACTTCCTGCTGCTACACTCCCCCTGATGGCCTGCCTGAGAAGGCTTGCCTGTTTTAGCAAATAAAAATATGCGATGCCCAGTTAACAGTGAATTTCAAATAAATACGAATAAAATCTTAGTGTAAGTATGTTCCATGCAATATTTGGACATATTTATACTACAAATTATTCATTGTTTATTGGAAATTTAAATTTAACTGGGCACCCTGTATTTTACCTGGCAATGCCATGACTGAGGGCCACAGCCTCTGGCTGATCCTAAATGAGTTAAATACGAGGACTTGGCAGTGGTGGGTAAAGGGCCTGCCTTTCTCCCTCTCAGCCCTTCCCCCAACAAGGGGCTTGGTCAGCTCTGGGGAGAGGAGGCTATTGATTCAAGACCGGAGGAGCCCTGTTGGCTCTGTGGCTATCCCCCTGCCAGCTTGCTGCTGGTGGATATTGGCTTGTGCGTGATTCCTGCTTCCTTTAGCCAGCCTCCTCTGTTTACCCAGGAGACCCATTCGCCTGAGACATATAGCACTGTAGAGCTTCCCCCTGGAATAGCAGTTTAACTGCAAATTGACCCCTGTCGTTTGAGGTATTTACACTTCTGTGTTTTGACTTGGGCTCGTGTTTGAAGCCATTGTGTGTTTTCTATTGCTGGCATGTTAAAGATGATGGTAAGCCTCTCTGAGAGCCTCAGTTTCAGCTGCCCTGGAACACTTAGCTTTTTGGGGTCCTTTCCAGGACTCTCCCAAAGGAATTTTGTGTATACCGTGTAACCTATATTCTAAGTCAGATCGTCGCAAAGCTACCTCCAAATTTGATGAATCCCCATCTGGCTATTTTTACATGATGTTACAATCAGCAAGCAGTCAGAAAAAATGTTACTTTTATTTACTTTTGTCGTCTTAGCCAGTGGGTGAGGTCAGGACTGTCTGATGTTACTTCTGTATCCATCCCAGGCGGAGGGAGGTGCGGAGGTGAAAGGCGGGGAATGATGAGCCCTGTGCAGGCACTACCTCCTCAAGCTAGGTGTGACTAGAACGGGAGAGGAGAGCGCGTAGAGGGCGTGGCTGTCTGGAATATTAAAGAAGCACAAGGATGAACTGCAAGAAACATCCTAACAGGGTCATTCATTTGGCTGTAGAGTCACTAAAGGAAACCATTGGAATTTTCTGTAGAAGGAGACAAGTGAGAAAACAAGCCCACACTAGCCCAAGTCAAAAAGACTCCAAGACCACACAGGTACTTCTCTTCTGTTTTTTCTTTGCTGAGGCCAGCATCAGTTTGCAGGACTTAAAGCCCAAGGGAATCAGATTGAACAAATTACTATATTCCAGTGACAACTGGCCCCACTGAGCTCCCATTTGGAATAGAAACCATAGGCATTTTCTGGGGCTTCCCCTTCTGCCTGGCCTGCAAGCCTCTGATCTGAGGGGCACCTGATGGAGTGGGGGTTACAAAGAAGCCCCCCTAAAAATTAGACTATTGGTGGTGAACACGATGCAGTCTATATGGAAACAGACATATAATAATGTACACCTGAAATTACACAATGTTATAAGGCAATATGACCTCAATAAAACAATTTTTTAAAAAAGAAGCCTCTCTCCTCCCTGCATCTCAGAAGGCCTACGGGCAATCAGCCAGAAGTTCTGCGCTTCTGTCCTCTGCTACACAGATATCTTATAAAGTTCCACTTTCTAATCCAAGTTATCTTACATGGCCAGTATTCTTTTCATGGTATGGTTCCTGTTCTCCCTGAGCCACATTCATTTTCTCAAAATAACAAAAAAGCTTTTTTGTGTGACTTTCCCTCCTCTCAGCTCCCCCTTTGGCTTTAATGGAAAACTCCAGTAATTTGATTGGAAAGGGTTTTGAGGGGATCACTGAGCCCTCTCCTTTCCTCTCCTCTCTCCCCTCCATGTTCTGCGGTCTTGGAGAAGGCTGACATCTGGACCTGCCTAGCCCTTCGCCAGAGACATGGGAGCTCAGCAGCCCTCTCTACAGTAGCAGTGATAATGACGACAGCCACTCTTCACCAGGGACCTCTGCACGTCAGGCACAGTGCCTCACCTCATTTATTCCTCACAGCAACCAGTGAGCTTGGCATAATTATGAGGAAGCAGAGGCTCTGAGAGGGGACGCCCTCCTTCTCATCAGGTGCATCGTCTCCTTCCCCTAACTTCCTCCCTTGTCTATGCTTCAGTCAGGATAGCCTCAGGCTCTTGCGGTGGGATGTGGTGACCAGCCAGCATGACTTTTCATTGTGATAGGGAGGATCTACTCTGGGATGGGATAGGCTAGTTAAATGCTTTCCCTGTGTCTGGGCTGGCAGATGAAGCTGCAGGAGCCCAGACCTAGTGCAGGTTCTGGAAGACAATCTAGTTCCATCCAGGTTTCTTTGCACCAGGCACTCCAGTGAGAAACGCTGAGGTCCTGGTCATGCTGCTGTGCCTCAAGAGCTGTACCAAGAGATGGGCTTGGCTTGAAGTGCCTTCCTCCACTGCAAGCTGTGGTTCACAGCTCCCATATGGGGACATGGGTGAGGGAACCTGGAACACACTCTCAAGCTCTCCTTTGACCTTGCCTTTGAATAGGAGTTGGGTGGTAATATATAACTGGGAGTATGCTGGGCTGTTTCTTGTTGCCGAGACAACAAGGCCTCTCCTTCCAACAGCTACTCATGGGCTGCTTTGAGTAGCGCTTTTTGTGCAATACATCTGGTCTAGAGTTTTCTTTATGGAAGGTTTTAATTACTGACTAAACTTCTTTTATGACTATCATATTGTTCAGGTTTCTATTTCAATTTTTTAGCTATACCTACTTTTTAATGGTGATAAAATACACATAACATCAAATTTACTGTCTTAGCCATTTTTAAGTGGACAGTTCAGTGGCATTAAGTACATTCACAGTGTTGTGCAACCATCACCACCATCCACCTCCAGAATGTTTTCCTCTTCCCAAACTGAAACTCTGTTCCTGTTAAACAATAACGCCCCATTCCTCCCTCCCCCCATATCCTGGCAATCACCATTCTGCTTTCTGTATTTATTTGACTACTCTAGGTACGTCATATAAATGGAGTCATACAGCATTTATCCCTTTATGACTGGCTTATTTTACTTAGTGTAAGGTCTTCCATGTTGTAGCGTGTGTCAGAATCTCCTTCCTTCTCAAGGTGGAATAATATTCCATTGTATGTATATACCACATTTTCTTTATCCATTCATCCATTGATGGACACTTGGGTTGCTTCCACCTTTTGGCTATTGTGAATAATGCTGCTATGAACATGGGTGTACAAATATCTGAGTCCTTGCTTTCAATTCTTTTGGGTATATACCCAGAGTTGGAATTGCTGGGTCATTTGGTAATTCTCTTTTTAATTTTTGAGAAGCCACTGTACTGTTACAGTGTCATTTGATGCACAAAAGTTTTTAATTTTGATGTAGCCCAAATTATCTATATTTTTCTTTCGTTGCCTGTGCTTTTGGTGTCACATCTAAGAAATCATTTCCAAATCCAATGTCATGGTGCTTTTCTCCAATGTTTTCTTCTAAGAGTTTTATAGTTTTAGCTCTTAACATTTAGGTGTTTGATCATTTTGAATTAAATCTGTATATGATGTAAAGTAAGGATCCAACTTCATTCTTTTGCATGTGGATATTCAGTTTTTCCAACAACATTTGTTGAAAAGACTGTCCTTTCCACCATTGGCACCCCCGTCAAAAATCAGTTGACCATATATGAAAGGGCTTATTTCTGGGTTCTCTATTCTATTCCACTGGTCTATATACATCTGTCTTTATGTCAGTACCACACTGTCAAGATTACCATAGTTTTGTAGTAAGTTTTTAAATCAGGAAATGTGAGACCTTCAACTTTGTTCTTCTTTTTCAAGATTATTTTGGCTGTTCAGGGTCCCTTAAAATTCCAGGTAAATTTTAGCGTGGATTTTTCCATTTCTGCAAAAAAGTCATTGGAGTTTTGATATAGACTGCATTGAATCATAGATTGCTTGGGTAGAATTGACATCTTAACAATATAAAGTCTTCCTATCCATGAACATGGGATTTACTTCCGTTTACTTGTGTCTTTAATGTCTTTCAGCAACATTTTGTAGTTTCCAGTGTCAAACTTTTGCCTCCTTAGTGAAGTTTATTCGTAAGTATTTTATTCTTTTAAATACTATTGTAAATGGAATTGTTTTCTAATTTCCTTTTTGGATTGTTCATTCTTAGTGTACAGAAATGCAACTGATTTTTGTGTGTTGATTTCGTACCTTGCAACTTTACTGAATTCTGACAGTTTTGTTGTGGTATCTCTAGGGTTTTCTACTTATAAGATCGTGTCATCTGCAAACAGAGATAACTTTACTTCTTTCTGTCTAGTTTGGATGCCTTTTATATCTTTTTCTTGCCTAATTTTTCTGACTAGGACCTCCAGTACCATATTGAATAGAAGTAGTGAAAGTGGGCATCATTGCCTTGTTCTTGGTCTTAGAGAATCTTTCGTCTTTCACCATCGAGTGTGATGTTAGCTGTGGACTTTTCACATATGGCCTTTATTATGTTGAGGTAGTTTCCTTTTGATCCTAGTTTACTGAGTGTTTCTATCATGAAAGGGTCTTGAATTTTGCCACATGTTTTTTTCTGCATCAAATGAAATAACTATGTGATTTTTTTTCCACTTCATTCTGTTAATGTGGTATATTACATTGTTTGATTTTCATATGTTGAACCATCCTTGCATCCCAGGTATAAATTCCATTGGGTCATGATGTAAAATCATTTTAATGTGCTGTTGAATTTGATTTGCTAGTATGTTGTTTACCATTTTTGCACTGATGTTCATAAAGGATATTGATCTGACATTTTATTTTTTTATATTGTCTTTGGTTTGGGTATCAGGTTAATGCTGGCCTCATAGAATGAGTTTGTAAGTGTTCTATCCTCTTCAGTTTTTGGAACAGTTTGAGGAGGATTGGTGTTAATTCTTCTTTAAATGTTTGGTTGAATTCACCAAGTTAGGCAAATAGAGACCGATCCCTCAAGCAGCTTGCAGCCAGGTTAGAAAGTTGCAAATTCAGTTCACTCTTCTCTCTCCATTTCATGGAAGGGCACTGAGACTGGCTGCTGCTCCCCTAAACCATGGGAAAAGAGCAAGTGAAAATGCCATGACATTTCCTACTGTTTTAAATGTGCCTTTTTCTTGCTTGAGCATTTGCTTGGTTTCCGTAGATCTCTGACTGATTTCCAGAGCTCCTATAAAGTTATTTTAGTCAGTTTCTAGTTGTTTATTTAGTGTTTCCATGGGGGTGTGAGAACCTAGAGCTTCCTAGTCTGCCATGTTCCTAGATTCAACTTTGATAGTTATTTTTTCTAGGAATTTATCTGTTTCGTCTATATTTTCAAACATATTGGCACAAAGTTGTTTATAATATCCTCTTATTATCATTTTAATTTCTGCCCAACTGTAACAATGTGATTTTATTCATTCTTACTATTGATTATCAATACATTTTTTCTTTTCTTTTGCATCGACTTCACCAAAGTTTGGTTTTCTGATTCCTTTCAAAGAACCAAATTTTGGCTTGGTTGACCTCTCCAGTGCATGCTTGATTTCTAGTTCATTAACTTCTGTTTATATCTTCATTATTTCATCCCTTCTACTTTCTTTGGATTAAGTTGCTGTTCTTTTACTAATTTTTTGAGATATAAGCCTAGATTATTAATTTTATCCTTTTTTCTCTTTCTAATATACCCACTTAAGGCTATAAATTTTACTCTGAGCAGTTCTTTAGTTGCAGTCCACAATTCTTATGTGTGTGTGTGTGTGTGTGTGTGTGTGTGTGTGTGTGAGGAAGAGTGGCCCTGAGCTAACATCTGTTGCCAATCTTCCTCTTTTTGCTTGAGAACAATTATCGCTGAACTCACATCTGTGCTAATCTTCTTCTATTTTATGTGGGATGCTGCAAACACATTTATAATTGTTATAACTTCTTGGTCAATTGAAGTTTCTACCATTACAAAATAACACTTATACCTGTACCTAATATGCTTTTTGCCTTAAAGTCTATTTTGTCTGATAGTAATATAGCCATACCAGCTTCCTCTTAGTAATTTCATGGTTTTGCGTTTTTTAACTTTTTTAAAATTTCAACCTTTCTGTATCTTCTTTTACAGATGTGTTTCTTACAAATAGCATTTAGTTGGATTGTTTTTGTCCAGACAGGTATCCATGGTCTTTTAACTAAAACGTTTAGTTCGCTCCCATCAGAGACGTTAACTGCCGTATTGTTCTGGCCATTCTGGTTGTACCAGGTGTTCAGTGTTTTCCTTCCTCCCCTTTCTTGCCTCCCTTTGGATTTATTGAGTACTTTTTTATGAATCCATTTTATTCCTTCTCCCAGATTGAAAATTACAGTCTCCAGTCTTAATCTAGATATTACAATATGCATGATTAATTTATGAAGCCTGTAATTAATCAGCACCGTTACCCTCTTCTCAGATGATGTAAAGATCTTAGAACACTTTAGCTCCATTTAGTCCCTCTCAATTTATATATTACTGTTTTCAAGTATTTTAATTTTAACTGTTACCTCAAATCCTAGAATTATCAGTTCAGTTAGTAAATGTTCATTTCGTTTTACCCACAAATTTAATACTTCCCTGTTCTTCATTCCTTCTAACAAGTCAGATTTTCCTTCGCAGATCTCTATCCTTCTGCCTGAAGTACATCCTTTAGAAGTTCCTTTCTTGAGTATCACCTGTGATAAATTCTCTCAGTTTTTGCCTTTTTACCCTGATCCCTAAGATATAACTTTGTTGGAGGGAAATATTTTTACTTTGAACACACTGAAGATGACATTTCACTGCCTTGTATCTTTTAAATTCACTGTTAAGAAGTCAGCTATCGATATCACTGGCACTCTTTGAAATAACCTCTTTTCTTCTTTGGTTGCTTTAAATTTTTCCTGTCATATTTTTGAGTATTACAGTTTCACCACGATGTATGAAAGTTAGATTTCTTTTAATTCACTGTTTGTGGATTTCACTGGCCTTCTTGAATCTATAAGTTGCTATGTTTTAACATTTCTTGGAAATTCCTCTTTAAATATTGCCAGTTGCCCAATTCTCTCTCCCTTTCCCCTCCTTCTGGAACTCCAAGTAAACGTATATTAGACCTTCTCCCTCCAAATTAATGCCACTTTGCCTCATTTCCTTGTTTTCCATCCCTTTTGTCTTCCTATTCTGCATTCTGGATACTCACTAATTCTTTCTTTGGCTCTGTCCAATCTGATAATGTATTTTTAATTTCTAAAAATTAGATTTGTTTTGTTTCTCAGATCTGCTAGATAACTGCTTTTGGTTACCTGTACCAGGAAAAAAAAAATTTGTTTCTATCTTATTTCTTTAAATATAGTGAACATATTTGCTTTCTGATATCTGTCTGATGATTTCATTCTCTGAAGTCCTTCTGGATCTGGACCTCTCCTATCTCCCTCCGCTGCTAGTTCTCACTCATGGTATCTTGCTTCATTATGTTCTTTGTTATTTTTTTACTACGTCCATGGAAAATTATTTGAGGGGATTCCTTGAGGTGCAGAATGAAATACCTTCTTCCAGAGAGGATCCCCTTTATCTCTGCTAGAGATTAAGGTCGCTATCAGTCTCGGAGTACTTAAAGCTAAATTCAAGTTGGGAGTTTTATGCACTACACAAGTGTTGTGAATTTGGGTTGCAAATACACAGGAGGCCCATCTTGTGCTTACAACTCCTCAGGTATCTTTCCCTTGCTCTGCTCAATGCCGAGGTAACTTTCCTTCCTGTCACCTAGGAGAGGGGTGAGTTACTTCTATTTTGTCCTCACGTTGAGGTTACAGTCCTTTGGGGTCCTAGTTTATTGTGAGGAACATCTCCTATTAAACTTCTCACCATGACCCAGTCTTGGTCTTTGACATCTGTCTCCCTTGCCCCTGAGGCTGTCAAATCCTAAGTTCAAGTTTGCCAAGATCAGCAAATACCCTCAGAGCAAAGGATTTATTCCATTCATCTTTCTGAGTTATGTTCCCTTAGATTTTAGATTGGCAATTCCTTTCTCTGTTGTTGTATCTTTTATGCTTTTTAAGATTTTTAAATATATATTTTATCTAACTTCTCCAGTTGTTTTCAGCAGACGAGTTAGCCCAATTAACCTAGCCTGCCATATCCCTGGAATTGGAAGTTCTCAAACCCTTTCCTTTTCTGCAAGGAAAGTTGCCCTCCTCCGGAATAGACGCCTGTGTTCGGGAATGCAGCGGTCCACCTGCTCTGTGTACAGGCTTTCAGACAATCTCCGTCTCTGTTTTTTTCAGCTTCACAATGCTCTCTCGTCCTCTGGCCTCTCCACACCCTGATGATCTCTTGGGTTCTCCTTTAACAACATCCCCTTCTTCATAGACTCCAGGAGGCGGTTTCATTCACCCTGCTTTGTCAGTTTCCACTCTTCCAGCTGCACTTTGTCCCGCAGGTGGCCATTGGGATCTCTCTGCTATGAAGCTATCTCATGTTCTCTTTGTTATTGTTGATTTATACTTTTTTCCCTTTTATTATTTTTAGTGAAATCTCACTAGGGCTTGAAGACAAACAGGAGTGCTCAATCTATCATATCTACATGGTAATCCTCTTCATTCTTCAGCCCCCTGAAACTACCTTTGGCAAGGTCACCCAACAACGACATTTATGCTGCTAAATTCAAGAGACATTTTCTATCTGTCATCTTCCTTGACATTTCCACTATATTTGATACAGTTGACCACTCCCTCCTTCTTGAAACCCTCTCCTCTCTTTCCTTACATGACAGCATACTCTCTTGACTCTCCACTGACCTCGCTGGACATTTGTTTGCCAACTTTTTCTCCTCCAACCAACGTGTAAATGGGCACTAAACCCAGGATCAAAGGACTTGATTTCTATCTCTGACTCTATTCAGTTTGAACAAATGACGTCCACTCTCTGGGCTTCAGTTTATGATTTCTAGAAGCATTTGCAGTTCTAAGTTTTTATAATTACATATTTTTTAAGACCTTTTCAGGAATGGAGATGACAGCATACAATTTCTATGAAAGCTTAGTAGGACCACACCAGTTCCAGCCAACAATATTTAATGCTACATTCTGGAGAAGGAAACTCACTCAGAGGAACAAATGCCCTTTAGTGCTCAGTTGCTTTCATTTAGCTGTGGATGATGTGTGACCAAATGCTCCTCCCTGAAACCCTCTCCTGTGTGGGGCTGTGGGTTTACACAGAAATATTTAGTGCCCTTACCTAGGGATTTGTCAAAAAGAGGGTTCACAAAAGATCACAGCATCAGTCCTCTCCTTGAGTCGCAGTGGGATACCCTGTTTGACACAGAGATATATTTAGAAAACCATCTTGAAAAGTCAATACCCAGCAAATGAATAGTATGTCTTCAGTACTCTGTGAGTATTATGGGCTCTTTCCTTTTATAATTTAGTCTCTTATATGGGATCCAAAATCAAATCACCATAAAACTTTGATGGTGAGGGAAAAGATTAGGTTTTTTTCAAGATTTTGTTATTTTTGTGGCAAAGTGCCTGAAGTTCTCGGATACGCTGGCATTTTTCACTAGCTGAATTTTCTTATGTGAAATGATTGTTTGGGGAAAGTAAACATTAAGTTTATGCTCCCATGGGAGAAAAGGACACCTTATTCATCTCTGGTAAGGCTTATTCAGAAAGCATTGAGAGATAACATATCTGTAGCACCCTCAGATGGTTTAAGCCTGATTTATAACTCAGCACTGTTCAATAGAACTTTCTGCAATGATGGAAGTATTCTGTCTCTAATATTGTAGCCACCAGCTGCATGTGACTATCGAACACTTGAAATGTGGCTAGCACAACCAAGGAAGTGATAATTTACTTGTATTTAATTCTTAATTAATTTAGATTTTGATGTAAATCACTGCATGTGGCTGCTGGCACAGTTCTAGAGTGAAGCAGATGATCTCCAAAGCCCTCTGGATTCTAAAGACTCTGCCCCTCCGTCTGACCCCACTGCCACCCCCTCAGAGAATAATCCTGGAAGATATCCTCCAAATAATAGGAAGCCAATGACGAAGTCAGAATGGCAGGACAGGCTGCCTGGAGAAATCAGAGAGGACTCCTGAGAACAGACCCACCCCTGATATTTTCAGGGCCTAGGGCAAGAGAACCAAAAGAGGGCCATGCACTGTATGTCTAAATATTTTAAAGTTTTTAATGAAACTAATAAGATACTAAATAAAAATACTCTGCCCTCCTGGTTTGACAATTATGCCAGCAGGGTAGGTTCAGATTTAAACTTCTTAGGCCCCTCAGAATTCCATGCTTGAACTTGAAGGTGTGGGGCAAGTCAGCGCCCAACTTCTGGTTTGAGCGTGTTCCCCTTCTCTTCCCACTCCCACTCCACCCAACACTTTGGGCGGTTTCACTTACATGCTTGTGGACACCTGAGCACACATGTCCACACTTTGTTCACACTCCTGAGAAACAGCTGCCTCTTGGCCTCCTCTTGGGGCTGAGCTTGCACGTATTATTGGCTCAGTTCACCCTCAGGAAAATATACCTGGAAGCAAGCTAGGGGCAGTTTGCACAGGGAATTCTGCAGTCCGGGGTAACTTCAGCATGGTCTAAAAGTGGGGATATCAGCTCTGGTCTAACGTAACCCCTTGATCCTTTGGACTCCTTGTCCCTGCCATGGGTCATTCACTTTAGCAGGTATTGCTCTGGCCCTTCTCTAGCCATGCCACTCCTTAAAGGGCAGGTGCCAGGACAAGGGCCACCTCTGCCTGGTGCTAAGGCAGTTTTATCTGAGTTTAAGACTGAAGAGTTATGAGAAGCTTCAATTTAAAGTGAAGATATATAGATATGCCCCCACATTATGCCAGGAGGAGCGAGACTTGTGGACAGCACACCTGAGACACTTCCAAGGTAGCGTAACTGACATGCGCAGAGAAAGCCCAGGCCCTGAAGGGGAGAGGGAGAGATGGGGGAGCTTGCCTGGCGGGAAAAGGGGGACAGAAAGAAAACTATCCCAGGAAGATAGTGCCTTGTCACTTCAGAAGGCTGGAGTATGGGCTGAGGGTGAAGCCAAGGGTAGGGGGCAGACCGGAAGTTGAAGGTGGGAAAGTAGATTGGGGCCAGGAAAAGGTCTTAATAAATGTCATTTTAGTCCATTGGAATATAAGCTCAAAAAGACAGAGACCATGTCTGTCTTGTCCACCACTGTGTCCCTCACCAATCTTGGCACACTACCTAGCCCAGTATGGTGACAAGGACCACATCCAGAGAGACATTCCTGCCTTGGTACAAGGCTGTCACAGAGAAGAAGGCGATTTGGGCTCAGATCTCTGATTTAGGGTGAGGTTTGTCATAACTCTTCAGTCTTAGACTCAGGAGCTCAGTCAATAGCTTTCTAATGAATGAGCACTGAGAAGTCAGAGCTTGATTTTGGGGGTGGAGAGCCACCATTGGGTGCTCCTGGATCTCCAGCTAGCACAGACACTACCACTACCACTGTGAGGTCTGGATTCTGTCAACAGGTGGGTAATTCCCCCCATTCTCCTCTCCATTTACCTGGATCCTTCTCTGGAGTCCTGCTTGACTTGGACGTGGAGAAAAGGAATGGAAGGAGCTCTAACGTAAACAGAAAGGTGCACCCAGAGAGATGAGAGCAGAAGCAGAGATAGCAGTGCCCTGGGGAACAGTGGGCACAGAATGTTCAGAAAGAAGAGGCAATCTATGAAGTCAAATGAACCTGAGATACTGAGAGCAGTGGGGACTGAGGAAACACCATTGGATTTGACAATTAGGGGATCACAGATGGCAATTCAAAGGCGGGGAAGATAGAAGCTACATTTCCAGGATTTATGAATGAGGGGTCAGTGAGAAAGTGAAAACAGGGAGTGAAGATCACTCTGTTGAGAAGATACGCAAGGAAATAAAGGAGAAAAAGGGCAGTAGCCAGAGCCAGAGAAGTTGTGGGCAAGGTGGTTCCAAAACCAGAATGCACGTAGTGAAGACAAGGATTATCAAGAAGCTGCGAGGACCCGGCTGAGGCTTGCAGTCTGAATTTGTAATGGGTGCGATCTGGGCAGGGCTAGGCAACAGAGGGATGGGAGGAAGCTGCCAGGAGTGTGGAGGTGGGTGCCAAGGAGGATTTCCCAGAACCAGGGATTGGAAAAACAAGAACACTGAAAGGGCTGGAGCCGGGGCCTTGTAAGAGGCCTCCCTGCGCTAATTGAAAAGTCTGCGCTTGGGGCCCCAGCTAGGGAGGCAGGTTAAGTAATTTACCCAGGACCACACAGCTAGTACTAAGTTGTATAGTGTTATGGACTAAATTGTGTCCCCCCGCCCCAAATTCATATGTTGCAGCCCCAACCCCCAACTTGACTGTATTTGGAGAGCCCGCCTGGGCCGGGGGCCCTGCTTGATTCTTCCCTGGTTTTCCAGCCTCCAGCACAGGGCCTGGAGTCCCACAGGGCCTTGGGACATATGTATGGCTGTGGAGCACGGGGCTCCTTGTAGCAAGATATGCAGGTGGGCTGGCTCCATTCAATGGACCAAGGAAAGCAGGAACCCTCTGGAAGCTGGTATGTTCCCACCCAAATTTTGCAGAACGAAATTGTCACTTACTAAAAGCCCAGCAGCTCACCTCCCTTCCCCAGGCATTGTGGGGGTTCAAAGAGTGATGAAGTTTAAAAAAGAAAAAGTGATGAAGATACTGCATTTCTCAAAACTACAAGGCAGCAGAAGGCTCCAGAATCTAAGTGAGATACAGTCCATGGAGCTGTGCTCTGGGCATGAACACTCCAGCTTCTGCGTCCTTTAAGATTAATACACACACACACACACACACACACACACACACACACACACACATATTTACAGATCAAGCAAGATTTACTTAACTATATGCACACAAAAACAGTTGGAGGAATTAAAAAAGGAAACAGGTGAGTCTTGTTTTTCTGCGTACAGTGCTTATCAGACGGAGCCTTAAAGCGCAGCTGCAGCGATAGAGGTTCGAAGAGAAAATATTCCTTCACTTGCGGAGAGAGTATTACATCCAAGGCGTTCCCCAGGGCTGTTTGAATTACAGATGCTCACTGAATAAGAATGAGAACTCCACGCCTGCTCATGCTTTCCCCTCCCAGCACTTTAATGATAGAGAAGAAGATTGTCTCTCTTGTTCTCTGAAAAAGACTTGCAAATAGGTCACATCTTAGCAGGTGACGCCCCCGGAACTGGTCACTGCCCTGTGTGGGTGGTGAGCAGACTTTCTGAAAGATCTTTCTGACTCGGGAATGAGCTGATTCGAAAGTCACATCAAATGCCACCGTAGTTCCTTCTGTGCTGACTGACTCATCTGTGCTGACGAGAATATAAGGACACAGTCACGACTGGCTGAGCTGTGTACCTCCAGCACTCTCCCCAAAGGACGGAGTGGACCTCTGGGAAAAGTCTTCCTTTGGGGCTTTTAAAATCCTCCCCCCTCCCCCCCAAGCCTAGCCCACTCCTCGGGCGAAATTTTGTTGCTCCCCCATAATACAGTCATTCCTGTGTGTCAAGGCTTCCTAACATGGTTTATATGTTCACACTTTCCCAAGGAAAGCAGAGGTTCTTAGTCCATGCCCCACAGACTGCTTAGCCGCAGATCTGTTGAGTGGTGTGCCACATTTTGTGCATATGTGCAATCTTCTGATTCCCCACAGAGTCCGGAATTTCCAAATGCTTAAGAGTCGATGCTTTGTGATCTGAGAAGGTCCCCTAGGGACTGGTGGCCTATTACTATGGGCAGAAGCCCAGGGGGTGTTAGCGACCAAGCTTAGTCACCTGAAAACATTTGAACAGCCCCCAATCTACATCTGGGCACCCCAAAGACACAAGTGGAAAATAACTGAACAAATAATTCCGCTGGTTAAACAATAGCACCCTCAGTGTGCAGCATGTGTGGCAAAGAGCAATTCTTCAGCAAGCAAACAGGATTGATGGCTAGAGAGGCCAGCACCCAGGAAAAGTACTGGTTTCCAGCCAGCGCTGGCAGTGAGTCATCACGAGGAGCCCAATTACGCCTGCCAGCTCCCAACTTCCCAGGGCCAGGACTATCCAAGGGCTTTGTGCTGCGTATCGGAGTCAGGGGAACTCTAGATCAGATATCAGAACTCTGGGATTCAAGGCCTGGCTCTGGTACTCACTAGCTCTGTGACACTAGGCAAGCCACTTCACCCCTTAGGGCCTTTATTTGTTCTAATAGAAAAGTTCCAGTTATGCAAGATGAATGAGCTCTAGAGATCTGCTGTACGACATTTTACCTATAGTTAACAATACGGTATTGTGCAATTAAAAACGTGTTAAGGGGGTAGATCTCATGTTAAGTGTTCTTACCACAAAAAAGCAAAAAACAAAAGACACAAGGAAGCTTTGGAAGGTGTTAGGTATGTCTGTTATCTTGACTGTGGTATCATGAGTGTTCACGTATGTTCCGATTCATCAGATTGTATACATTAAATATGAGTAGCTGTTTGTATATCTATTATACCTTAATAAAGCTGGGTTTTTTTTAAAGAAAAAAGAAGTAGAGGTCAAAAAAATAGTCAATGAATGCTGCTTAGTTTTCTTATTCTAACATCCATTCACTTTCTCACTGTTACATTTATTTAATAAACACTGAGCGTCTGCTATATGCCATGAATTAGGTGCCCAAGCCCCTGTTTACTGTCTCCATGCTCGTGCTAAATTTCAGGTTCCATTTTTATCCTTACCCTCTTCCAGACATCTCCTTTCCAGACAGGAGAGGTCCAATTTAGGGATAATCTCTTGCATAGAAAAACTTCTCTCAGTTCACAGGTGCTCCCCAGAGAAGCTTTGTAACACGTGGAATTGTTGGAGAATCCATTTCTCTGTTTTTAAATATGTATAGCGAGCCTTCGAGAAAGTCTCTGCATGAAGAGGAGTACCCCGGACCCAGACCTCCTTCCCCAGTAAGCACGAGCTAAAAGGGAAAAAATAGGGTAGCTTTGGTGCGAGGAGGTATCCTGGGGGGCCAGGCAGAGTTATTCGGAGAATGGCGATAGGAGAGGAGAGAGAGTTAGCCTTCGAATGTGATATATCTGCTACCATGGAGATGGCAACAGTCCACCTTGGTCCCTGTAGCAAGGCAAGCCCTAGCTGCCCCCAAAGAACGAGGATCTAGCATGGCTTGATTGCAGGGAGCTGGTGAAAAATGACGCAGCCGGTGGGGAAGAGCACGTCGTTCTTGGTGCAGTAGTGCCCCCTAATGTCCAGAAGAGGTGTTGGCAACATTGAAGAATTTGGAGCGAGCGGGAAGCAAACCACCTCGGGAACCGCATGAGATTCTGCTTGCTAGTTTTCCTTGATTCTAGCCAAATTTTCCCTGCAAAGCATGGATACTTGCCAGTAAGAAAATACAGCTGATCATGAGGTGGATTTCTAGGAGTTCTGGGCAGAGGTCTGCGTCTGAAACCTAAAGGAGTGGGCCCAATAGCTCAGACATCACCCATCAGCCAAACCTAGGCCCCAGAAATAGTGCCACTCCTTACAGTGTACAGGTGCGCACGCGTATGTGCACATATTCACGTATGCATGCACGCATGTCACTTTTCTTTGTGATCTATTAAATTTTTATTTTATATATTTCATAGAAAAGTGATTTATACTTATTTCTGAAAATTTGGAAAACAGAAAAGTAAAGCTTCTGGACATGAAGGAGTAGTGGAATCTGGAATTACTCATCCACCATAGACAGCTAGAAGCTGGACAAATATATGTGAAACACCTTGCCTTAGACATTAGACAAGAGGCAGTACATGTCTATGATATTAGCAAGAAGGAAATAAACAAGATGACCTCAAAACATGGATCAGGGAAGAGGCATCCTGAGTTGAAGAGTTGGAGATCAGAGTTCACAGAGGCTGAGGCAGCTGGAATGTGTGCGACAGAGTACCAGAGATGAGGGAACAGCACTGAGAGGGAGCTCCAGAAATCTGCAAGGGCTTTCCTGGAGTCTTTACTGAGTACTAGAGTAAGCAAAGAACAACTATTTCCAGAATTCACACATGACTGGGAGACGTTCAAGTTCTGGTCAAGAAGAGAGGAGAATCCTCAGTGATCATCCACAGCAGTTGGTGGAGACTCCAGAGAGATCACACCTTGTAATAGATCTAAGATATTCCTGGAGTAAAAGATTTTTTTGTTAAATTCTTAAAGAATTTTTCCTACCATTTCCTCTAATTATACAGCCTTGTGTTTAGATGGTGTGTGTGCAAACATTCAGTAGGCAGCTGATTAACCAAACGTTTTACAAATTGCATCACAATGGTCACCATCTTCCCTGTCTGCAATCTTGTGGTCCTCAGTGCCCTCCATCTCACCTCCCCCACTCAGCCAACTCTACATTTCAGCTCTGTTACTTTGAGAACCCCACTTCTCATGCTATATTCTGCACTAATCAGGATTCTTATGTGAAAGCGATGAAAGTGGCTCTTGTTTAATAAAGCAGAAAAGTAATTTAGCAAACAGATATTTGGTAAATCATTAAATCACTGGAGGCATTGGAAACTAGAATCAAGCTATGAGGCCAAACACAACAGATCAAATTATACCACAGAATGAAAAGGGACTTGAATAGTGTGCTCCCCAGTCCAGAATATAAAATGGGAGTCAGGTCAGAGATGCGGGCCTGGCAGTGTGTAGAGGTAGAGAGCTCGTATTTGGACAAGGCAACTATGGCTAGAAGATCTGGAGTACCAGTGTGGGAATAAAATAGACTATTTCTGTGCAACACGGTGGTGCCGATTGGGGAGTGGAGTTCACTGGCCTAGGATGAAGTCCTGAGAGGCATAATCCCCCAGGTGCGCAGGAAATGGAAATTCATGCAGTGTCGCCCCGAGTCATGCAGGCTGGTTCTTGACCCTTGCACCTTTGAACAAGAGTCAGAATTAGTGAGTGATACATGGGATTGAGGATGTCATGTCATATATGGGGCCATCTCACAAGACCCTGGGGCCCTGTGGCTACATCTGAGGATCTTTCGAGAATTCCAGTGATGGGTAGCTGAGGCAGGTTGAGGGCATTAGCTCTTTGCCTGAGTGCTAGCTTCTCTCCCTGGCTGGGGAGTAGTGATGTCAACTGCAGGTTAGTTATTAGAAGAGTGTGCAGAAGTGAGAGCTGAGGCTCACAAAAATTGAACGGGTTGATTGACCTGGGACCTCCCAGTCGGGGACAGCTATCCTATGAGGATGCCTTGGCTGGACAGAAGGCCACCCCGGCTTTCCACCTCCAGGCTTTCAAATATGAATGTTCTGGCTTGTCAGCAGGTGGAACTGCTGAAGGCAATTCAAAAGTTCAAGAACTACAAATCCAAAGGTCAAGTTAAAGAATGAATCAGGATGCCATCCAGATGTAAAATGTGTCAAGAGATCAAGAAGAGCAGCGTGTGCTCTAATTACTGGAAGACAGCTCAGGCATTGCATAAGGCCAACAACTTCAATGCTGCTTCTGCAAAACGGATGTGATGGTTAATTTTATGTGTCAACTTGACTGGGCTGTGTGACACCCAAAGAACTGGTAAACATTATTTCTGGGTGTGTCTGTGAGGATGTTTCCAGAAGAGGTTAGCATTTGAATTGGTGGACTGAGTAAAGCAGATGGCCCTCCCCAGTGTGGGTCGGCATCATCCAATCTGTCGAGGGCCTGAATAGAACAAGAAGGTGGAGGAAGTTTGAATTTGCTCTCTCTGACTGCTTGAGCTGAGACATCTATCTCCTGCCCTCGATTCTCAGGTCTTCAGGCCAAGACCGTAATCTTCAGCATCAGCTCTTCAGCTCGCAGGCCTTTGAACCACATCATTGGCTTTCCTGAGTCTCCAGCTTGTAGGCGGCAGACCATGAGACTCCTCAGCCTCCAGAAGTGTGAGAAATACATTTCTGTTGTTTAAGCCCCCCAGTCTGTGCGATTCTATTCTAGCAGCCACGGACCAAGACCAGGGGGACAACAATAGAACCTAGCCTGTGGCGCTATTGCCTGAATTAAAGAAGCCAAAGTGCAGCATGGGAAATGCCCGGCAGATAGTGGATGATCAATGAATGGTACCTATTATTGTCACTATTATTACGTATCTGAGAAATTTAAAATAGCTATTGCATACTAGTGTCTCTTTCACCATACAGACAAATGCAGTCAATAAGTACATCCAGCCTTGGGCTCAGCCACTGTATTAGTTGGAGTCCAACCTGGAGAGAAACAGAAAACACAGTAATTTAAATAAGGTGGATTTACGATAAAAAATTAACAACTATTTATTGAGAATTAGCTACTAAGAGAGAATAAAAGAGGGCTTTAAAGAATATCCTAGGACTAAAGGAGAGTACCCAAGGAAGGAACAAAGTTGGAAGGGGGCAGGGACTTCCCCAAGGCTGAAAGTCAGACCTCGTTGAAGAGGGTGGAGTTTCAGCCCACTAAATGGTGGAGAAGGTCACTGAGTTGGACACTCCTACTGGGGTGCCAGCAGGCTGAGGCTGGCAGGCAGAAAACCATCCGTCGGATTTCCAATAGATTCTCTGGGAAGCTGGCAAGGAGGAGGTGTTGAACTTGCTGGAAAGCCAACTAGGACTCTTCAGAACTTGCCAGGAAACTGCCTATTTGCCGGGTGCTGCTGAATTCAGCTGGAAACTAGATGAGGCACTCAGAACACTCACAGGGAATCTACACATGGGGGAGGGCCAGTGCTGCTGGACTCACCTCGGCGAAGGCAGCTGGGATGAGGGGAGAAAGGGTTGCTGCTGAAACTCACTGGAAGTGGGCCCCACGGGGTGCCCTACACCCCAGCCGAGTGTCCTGGGAGCAGGAAGAAGCCAAGGACACCAGAACCAGGAAAAGAAGCCCTTTCATCCTCCAGTGTCCCTCCAACACCCTCTACTGGAAAAACTTAAGATCGTGCCAGCTGGCAAGGGGGAAATGTTCCAGGATCACGAACAGGCAAAGAAGTTTGGGGTTGGACCTGAGAGGCAATCCGTTGATAATTGGCACGGATAGGAAGGCAGTAGCATGTGATGGCTGAGAGTGGTTGAAATTCCGACTCAGTCACCAACTATCTGTGTGATTCAGCCTCTCTGCGCACCACTTCCCTCATTCTGTAAAGCAGGGATGACTGCAGTAACTGCTTCACGGGGTCATTGTGAAGACTAACTGAGATAGCATATGGTCATCTGCGTCGAGCTGTGTTCATCTTTGTGCACAGGGCCTGGCACACAGTGCGTCTCAATGTAAGGCAGCTCTCAGTATCATGATCATCACTATATTCTAACTTGCGGAGATACAGTCACACAGAAAACTGTCTTTCATTTGCTGTCCTCTCAGAGACGACGATGGCGGCCCCCCACCATTCTGTTTCATAAAGACTGCCAGCCTGCAGAGATTTTCCAAGACGTTCAGGATCAGTGGGCGTGTTGAGGCCCTAGATTGATGTCTACATTCAGGCCCCATCCCCAGGAGTCCTGCCCAAGGGGCGTTCCACATATTCTTTCATAAAGAGCACTGACCCCTGATAGACTGGTGGAGGGTTTGATGAGCCTCGGCCATACCTGGAGGGTCATATATGTAGCAACACAAAACTATGCATTGGTTATTTACAAGTGTTTCTTGCCCTCTAAGATTGGCTGTAGCACCTGGAATGGCCGTTGTGTGCAGAGGTTGAGAGAGAAGAAAGTGGGCTTTGATAAAGTAGAGTGCTCTAGGACCTGTGATATGGAGTCTTCCATCTCCCCCATGAAATCTTTGGAAAAACCAACATTGT
This sequence comes from Equus asinus, assembly GCF_041296235.1. Classification (NCBI taxonomy): domain Eukaryota; kingdom Metazoa; phylum Chordata; class Mammalia; order Perissodactyla; family Equidae; genus Equus; species Equus asinus. The sequence continues at coordinate 136,588,601 of NC_091820.1, read as the reverse complement.
TCACTAGTGTTTTTGATGTGTGCGGCTCCTTTCTGGAAAATGCGAGAAGGGGTTGGGTCTTGTGTGGGGCAAATTCTTGGTTGCAAGGGCCTAGGTCTGGGGCTATGAGTGCACGCACCAGGCAGATGCACAGGTCCACCAGACCAGGTCAGTTGTGTGATCTCATCCATGGGGCTGTGATGTCATAGCCATCCTTCTGTCTTCATGACTTCAAATGTCTCCTGGTGAGTGACAGTGTGTCATCCCTGAAACAGAGGTCGAAGTATTGCAGGAGGTGGCTGAATCATGGGCTTCCTGTCAGAAATGGTTGAGGGCCCTGGAAAAATGAGGCGAGGCTGACAGCACCAGTTTCGTCATTTGCAAAACCCCCATATACAACGGCGATGGAGAGGCATGTTTCTATGGCACCCTGGTATCCACAACAACAGGTACTTGTATGAGTTTTCTATAGCTGCTCTAACAAATTACTACAAACTTAGTGCCTTAAAACAACACAAATTTATTCTCTTACGGCTCTAGAGGTCAGAAGTCTAAACTGGGTCCGCAGGGCTGCACTCCTTTGGAAGCCTCTAGGGAGGATCCATTCCCTTGCCTTTTCTAGTTTCTAGAGGCCGCCTGCATTCCTTGATTTAAGGCCCTTTTCTCCATCTTCTAAGTCAGCAGTGAAGCGTCTTCAAATCTCTTGATCTCGCTCTTGTCTCACTCTCTCTGACTCCGCTTCCGTGGTCGCATCTCCTTTTCTGAACTCTGACCTTCCTGCCGCCCTCTTCTAAAGACCCTTGTGATTATATTGGGCCCAGCTGGATAATCCAGGGCAATCTCCCCAGCTCAAGATCTTTAACTTAATCACATCTGCGAAGTCGCTCTTGCCATGTAAGGCACCATATTCACAGGGTTTGGGGATCAGGACATAGCCATCTTAGGGGCCATTATTCTTCCAAACATAGTTCTTGCTCTCAGTGTCTCCCTACATGAACCTGACTTTGGTTGGTCCAGAGGCCATCTGGGTCTAGAACTCGGAGCCTTCCGGGGGGCACCATCACTGGGGGCTGGGCTCCACCCCAAAGAGTTCTGCTGAGATGATAATAGCAGGCACTGGTAGAAGTCTCCATTTTATGGGTGATACATTTTGTAGGTGACTATAGCTACTCAACAAGGCAGCTGAGTAACTTGCTCTGGCTCAGGAGAGGCACGGTGAGGATTCGAGCACATATACACTGAGTGCTGCTGAACTGATGGGCCAGGTGGGTCCCAGTGGCAGAGTCAGGGTCCCGTGAGCTGGGTGGCCCTATATGAAATGACTGGCACCAAGGCAGTACAAGCCTAAGCTGGTGACACATCCACTCTGCTGGCATCAAGTTCCCCAGTCCCTCTGGGGTCAGTAGGAGGCAGACAGTTCCTCTGTGCATTTGTGAGCAGTCGTTAGATGTGACTCTCTCTGTCCACTGATCTCCTTTGTGTCCTGAAGGGCTAGAGGCATTCAGGGTATAGAAGTGTGCTCCTGAGGCCTTCCTGGCATCAGCCCTGTGGAGGGTTGAGTGGCGGCCCCCAAAAGATGTGCTCACCAGGAGTCTGTGAAGGTGAACTTATTTGCCAAAAGGGTCTTTGCAGATCAAATTAATTTAAGGATCTTAAGGTGAGATTATCCTGGGTTAGGGTGGGCCCTAAATCCATAACAAGTTTCTTTATAAGAGGAGAAGGCCGTGTGAAGATGGAGACAGAGATTGGAGTGACACATCTGTAAGTCAAGAAATGCCAATGATTGCCAGCAAGCCAGCAGAAGCTGGGAGAGAGGCAAGGAACAGATGTTCCCTCAGAGCCTCCAGAAGGAGCTGGCTCTGTCGACGCTGGATCTCAGACTTCTCCCATTTTGTGGTAATTTATTATGGCAGCCACAGGAAACAAGCCCAAAGGCTGAGTCACTGCGTCCGGGCCCATAACAGAGAAGCAGAATTTCTGTGGCCTGATTATTCCTTCAGCCTGCCCCCTCCTGGAGTCAAGGGCTGGCCTCCTTAGACCCATCTAGGAGGGGCAGGACCACCACACGCTCTGCTTTTCGGGTGACACCAGGAACGGAGGAGCAGCCCAGCTTCGGGAAGAGCCAGCTCCCAGTCCCCCAACAAGCTTCAGCTGGGGTCACAGACCAACCCACCTGGCACAGACTGCTGCAGGTGTCTGGAGGAATGGCCTGCTGATTGCCGTAGAAGTAGGGACTGGAGCAGCTGCCCACTGGAGCATGCGCCCTCAGGCCAGCACAGCTCTGACAAGTGCTGGATTCTCAGCTCTGTCGGAGGCGTGTGGCATGCTGACCACCAGGGGGCACCGCTGCACCAGCAGAGGCTGAGAAGGGAGAAGCCTGAGGCTTCCATCTGTCCATCCCCCGGTGGAGCTGAGGAGGCCAGAAAGCAACTTCCAGACTCAGAGAAAGTTGCCCCATCACCTCCTAGGACCAGGTGAGTGAAGAACATGCTGGGTAGGGAGGCCTGGTAGTGGGGTCCTTGGGGCTTGAGCTGGCCATAAGGGCCCCTCCTGAGTCCAAGGTTCCAGATCAGCCCCAAGGGAAACAGCCTGGCACCAGGCCACAAATTGGGGAGAGGATAGGGTGTTGTCAGAATACAGGCGAGTGAGAGTGAGCTGAGAACTTCCATGCCTGAGGTGAAGTGAACTTGGGGTGGGAAGGCTTGACTGAGAGGAAGCTGGGAGGAATTAGCCAGGGCTCCTCCTGCCCACCCATGGTCCCTGGCCTGAGTGCCAGGAGCAGGCGAAGTTGTCACTGAAGTTCCCCTTTCCACCCGGAGCAGCCCAAGAGCACATCGCCTCCAGAGATGGAGGGGGGCTGCCTGCACCCTTACCGTGGCGGGTGTTCCAGAAGCTAAGGAATGTTGCCCTCCACCCTAACCAAACTCACCAAAAGGTCATGGAAACCAGCTCTTCAGAGCCACACTGGATGCTAGGCAGCCCCAGAGGACCAGAGCTCAGGGGCCTGTTCCCTGAGCCAGCTTCTCACAGAAACTGAGCCTGGCTGAGGCTGGTGACCCTGCTTGGCACCAGGAGAGGCCCTTCTCTCCTCCATGATTGGAGGCAGCAGCAGCAAGACAAACCCCGAAGCTCAGCTTGTTCTGGGGAGGCGGGTGGTTCGTCCAGAGATTCAGCTCCCACAGCCAATCTGTGCGAGTAACCAACCACCACCCAGATCCCTGTCACCCAAGCCATCATTTCAAGGGACAGCAGCAGCCTCCACAGCCCCTGAAGCCTATGGTCTGAGAACATCGGGGCCATTCAGTCACTGCAATAGACGTCTGAAGCAGAGCAGCAGGGCAGACACCCACGCCGAGCCGAGACGCCGACCGCTCTGGGGCAGCCGCTGAAGGGGCAAAGCGTGAGGGGCGGCATTGTGCTATGTTCCCAAAGAGCCAATTGTAAGTCCTGGTTGGGAAGGTGAGCACTTAATATTGTTTCCACCATAGCAGGCCAGCCAGGGCTGTTGGATACTCAGAACATGGTCCCGGGGGCCTCTGGGGACACGATGTCCTTCAGTGGTGCTGGTGTCCCCCAGGGTGCCACCACTAGAGATACCAGAACTCAGCCCAAAGGCAGACCTGGGAAACCCCAAGCACTTCACTACCCAGTCCCGAGCCTCCACTCTCCAGAACAGCAATATCACTGACATCATCCCAGAACAGTCCCTTTTCCAAGGTCACAGCATTGTCTGGGATGAGCAGCTGTCCTTGCCATGGTCACTTTTTCCTGGGCACTGGGCCTCTGTCTGTTCCAGCCACCACCCTTCCTTCCAACAGAAAAGTGTTTTGCGTCCAGGGAAAGCCTCCCACTTGACCTCCAATGCCTGCCCTTGAATCATATCCCTGTTCCGGAAAGGCCTCTTCGCAGGCCTTCACATTCGGTCAGGCATTCAACACCTGTCAGCCCTGCACTCTGACCAGAGCGAAGACACACAGTCAGAGAGACCCAGATTAGACACCCAGTACCACCATAAGCATGGGTCTATCTACACCTTACAGAAAATAGTTTCTCTTCTAACCAGTCAATGACTGTATCCAGCCCTGGGCTCAGCTGGGGAGATGGTAGAGTGTGGTGGCTAGGAGTGTGACTCTGGGGCCAGCTTCCTGGATTCAAATCCTGACTCTGCCACTTATTAGCTGTGTGGTGCTGAGCAAAGTACTTAACCTCTCTGTGCTTCAGGTTCCTCTTCAATAAAACAGGGATGATAACAGTACCTACATCATAGGGTCATTGCAAGGAGTGTTTGTGTGTGTGTGTGTTTGCTCACACAATGGAATCCAAGAACACTGCCACCACCACCACTCCACCCCCATGTCTCCTGGGTGACACAACTGGTCTGCCCATCTGTCTCGCTACCCAAATTGCTCTGAAATGGCTCATTGCCTCCTTTACCCATAACACAGTGTTCCACAGCCACCCTAGATCTCATGGGCCGCTCTCTCGCCAATACCCTCTGTGCTCTTGGCCCCCGGCCCCCATTGCACTCACCCTGCCAAACCTTAACCCTCCATTGAAGCAACAGCTTTTCCCTCTGCTGGGGAAAAGCAATCACACAGCCTGAAAGTGAGGGACACCGCAAGGTGAGGATTTTCTGCCTGGGCTGGGCCCTCCCTGCCACCTGTATCACAGCAATCTTTTTCCTTGTCTCCAGCACAGTTTGTTCAATGCTCCATGTCAATTTTCTGAACTTTCACCATCTTTGTGAGCTCCCACTTCACCTCCCTTCTCCTCGCTCTCAGCAGATAGCGAAATTTCATAATTTTCAAAAAAAAAAAAAAGAAAAGGAGGCCTAAATGAGAGAAGTCCCATGATACCTTGAGCCTTGCTCTCCTCTACACCCCTCAGGACTCACTTAGAGAGAGGTCCGCCCTGTCTCCATGCCCGGTCGGCCCCGCCCCTGGGCCTCAGCCTCTTAGCACATAAGTGACCCGCTTTCCCCTTCCCTCCAGTCTTTCCCCCTCTCCCCCTCCTCTGGGAGGCAGTGGGGGTTGGCTAAGAGCACAGGCTCTGAGATCCTCTGCCTGGGATCAGAACCAGCTCTGCCACTTAGTAGCTTGGCAACCTAGGGTAGGTCTGAGCCTCTATTTCCTCACCCATAAACTTGGATTAATAATAGCGTCTACCAACCTCACAGGATCGTAGTGAGGATCAAGGGAGATAATGCAGGAAGGGTTTTTTAGAGTAAAGTCTGCCGCATAATTGGTTATGGTCACTGGCCTCTTCACATTAGCACAAGATAACCTTGTCGCTCATATCCTTACCAAAAAACCTTTCCCTTGACTCCACGTGCCTCTCCAGCTAGCAGCCCTGGGCTCTGACCCCTTTAGAGCAAAACTCTTCCCAAGACTGGCCTTTGCTCCTTTCCCCTGCTTCTGCTCCTCCCCCCCTCCACCCCCCCACCCCGTTCTCTCCCCAGATCTCTCCAATCTGGCTGACAGACCCATTGTTCCACCAAAACCACTCTTGTCGACGCCATCAATGACCTCCACCTTGCCAAATCCAAGGGACACATCTTGTCCTAATCTTCCTCACTCTCTGCAGCATTTGGCACAGCTGATGACTCTCTTCTTCTAGAAACACTCTTCCCTTAGCTTACATGGCCCCCGCATGTTCCTGATTTGCCTCTGACCTCTCTGGCTACTCCTTCTCACTGTCCTTTGTGGACTTTTCATTTCTTTGTGGGTCTCTCACATGTTAAGTGTTTCTTAGGACCCCATCCCTCTCCTCTTATTATCTGATATTTTCTTCTTTGGCAATTTCATAAAAAAATAGGTTCAAATCATGGGCAGAGCTCAAGAAGTAGTGCCTAGCTCCAGGTCTGAGAAGAATGGCGAGGTCATACATGGGCCTATCATGGGGTTACACAGTCAGAAGACGGGTGGATTGGATACCAATTGGAGAATGGAGTCATCTGGGGGCTGAAGTGCTGGAGGGTAAGGATAAGGGTCCTGAACAACGTGTGGGTTTAAAGGGCCTGTTACCCCATGGTGCTAGTTGCACAGTAGGCCAACTGGCTTCAACGGCCTGAGCAGTGCTGGACACGCCCTCTTGCACCAGGCCTTCCTCCTCTGCTTGTGGAGGCTGCTCATCAGGACGCAGTGTACAGGCTGGTCCTAAGCAAACTGGGGGCCTAAAGAGCAGTGCAGCAGTAGAAAACTGAGTCCATGCAGAGGAGTGGAGTGCGCGAGAGGCAAAGACAGCTCCCATTTGAAATGAGCTCAGAAGCTCATTCTTGAGTCTTCAGTAAGGTCGATGGAGGCGGCTGTGCAGTGATGAGACCAACTTGCCCACTCTCCCACTTGCGTGTCTCAACTGTGGGGTGATTGTCGAGACCTGCAGGGCGTTTGCTCGGATTCGGTGGTTGGGAAACGTGTGGTGCGCTCATTTGAACTGCGCCGTGCAAGCCCCCTAAGGTGTTCTCCGAGGACTCTGCTCCTGCTCTCCGTTTGGCATCTGTCTGAGGGGCCAGGGAGGTGGTGGTGGGCAGAGACAGAAGTGTTGCCCTTGGCAGCAGGCCTTAAGAATTACCTTCCAGAACTGAGCTGGGAGCTGAGTCTAATTCAGCAGCTTGGGAGAGAGCTGGCTATTTTGAGTGTGGCATTTTGTTCCTGAGAAAGGGGCAAGACGGTAAACACATGTGAGCCAGGCGGCATCCCACCAGCAGTGTGCGAAGGTGCCCGTCGTTCTATGTACTTGCCAAAACTTAGCGTTGTGGATCTTTTCACTTTAGTCATTCTGGTGGGTATGTGGTGGCATCACATTGATGTTTTAATTTGCATTTTTCTAATGATCAGTCAAGATGAGCCCTTTTCACGTGTTTATTGGCCATTTTGATATCTTCTTTGTGACGTGTCTCTTCAAGCCTTACTACTCAGTTTTCTATTGGGTTGTTTTTTTCTTATTATTTGTAGACCTTCGTTATATTTCTCTTGACATGACTCCTTTGTCATGTCTACGTATTGCAAGTATCTCCCACTCCGTGGCATGCATTTTGGCTTTATCATGTCTTTTAATTAACAGAAATTCTTAATTTTGGTGTAGTCCATTTTATCGATTTTTTCCATTGTAGTTACTGCTTTCTGCGTCCTAGTTAAGAAATCTTTACCTACTCCAAAGTCATGAAGAAATTCTCTTATTTTATCTTCTATAAGATGTATTGATTTACCTTTCACATTTGGATATTAATACATGTGGAATCAATTTTTGCATACGGCATGAAGTGAGGTCCAAATACATTTTCTTTTCTCATGTGAATATCCAGACGGCCAGCACCATTTTCCAAAAAGGCCATCATTTCTCCACTGAACTGCTGTATCGTGTTTGACATAAATCAAGTGACATGCATTGGGTCAGTTTCTGGACTCTCTATTCTGTTCCATGGATCAGAGTTGTTTTCTTATCCTTGTCCCAGTAACACACTGACATAGTAACTGTGGCTTTGCAAATGTTGCTCTGTGGCGGTGTGAGCGCCTTCGGCTTGGTTATCCTTCCGGGATACCTTAGCCGTTCTCAGTCCTCTGCACTCCCATATAAATTTCATAATCAGATTGTCAGTTCACATGCGTGCGCGCGCGCACACACACACACACACCCTACGATGATTTTTATTGGAATCACAAGGAGTCTGTAGATCAATTTGAGGAGAATTAACATCTTAACAATATTGATCCCTCCAATCCATGAACATGACATATATCTCCACTTCTCTAGATGTACTTTAGTTTCTCAGCAATGTTCCGTCATATTCAGTGTGGAGATCTTGCACGTCTTTTGTTTTACTAAATCCTGTGTAATTGATTCTTTTGTTGCTATGCTAAATGATATCATTTTAAAATTTTTTTTCTATTTGTTCATTGCTGGTATATATAAATGACTTTGCTCATTAATTCTAATAGTTTATTGGTGGATTTTTAAAATATTTCATGTCTGCTCCACACTTTAAATCCAAATATTTTTAGAGACACTGCATTGGTCCAGGAGTCTCTGCTACCAACTCCTTCCCAGTCTGCTCTGTGTAGACGGTGTTGTTTACGAGAAGTCCTTGTGGGGTGGAACTTGAGGGTCATGGCACTTCCCTGGGCTTTCCATGCCAGGAGCTTCAGATTCTAACCAAATGAAATTTAGAAATAAATAAAACCTTTAGTGACTGTGTATTGCTCGTCAAGTAGTGCTCTAAGGGAGCATTGATCTTAGGCCTTTACATGCATTAACTCATTTAATTTCCTTAATAGCCTCCTAAGGTAGGTACTGTCTTAACCTCATTGAACAGATGAGGAAACTGAGCCACAAGAAGACAAACAGTTTTCACAAGGTCAGATGGCACGTTAGTGGGTAAGCGCTTCACCACTGCACTGTTGAGCCCCTCCTAGACTATAGAATTAACTCTTCGGCCCGGCTCTCTCAACCCGGGGCTCTCTCCACCTCCTCGTCCTGAGCTCTGGCTCTCCCTCAAGTCATTGCTCCATCTGCAGTTGACTAGTACCCCTCACCTCAGGCTACTTCTGAGGGTTAAGGATGAGGGAAATCAGGGAAAGCTTCATGGAGGAGGTGAGCCGAGCTTTAAAGGTCAAGTAGGATTTGAGCATGTAGAGATGAAGTGGGGGACAGTCTCGAAGACATGGAGTAGAAACGTAGGGGAGTACAGAGTATGGGTCCTCAATCCGGGACTGGTCTTGGTGGGAAATAGCATGTTCATATCAGTTATTGTTATTACCCATATCATTTTTGCTTTTGGTGCTTTCATCAGAACAACCACATTTATTGCCATCAATACTTCAGTCATTTGAAAATGCCCCATCTTTGTATTGTTCAGCCACTGCAAAGGTCATGTTTCTTCCACAGTATTAGTACAACCTGCAATGACTAATGGAAATATTGCAGTGTATCTGTGTTGTAGAGCTATAGAAATACAATTTGCTACAGCTTCCCTCCGTCCCTTGTAACTGGGTCTGGCCTCACAACTTCCCATAAATCAGCAACATCACAACAGAATACCTGTAAGCATATCAACGTGTTCTCAGAAAAAGTAAGTTTTTAGTTTCCTTGCTTGGGACCAAGGACCTTCAATAGAATGATTGAAGATACAGCTGAGTTGGTCATAGGATGGGAAAGATCAAGAACCACTGCCTTAAAAAGCAGTCGGATGACACCAAAGCACAAGCAACAAAAGAAATAAGTTGGACTTTATCAAAATTAAAACCTTTTTTGCATCAAAGGACACTATCAGGAAAGTTAGCAGACAATCCACAGAATGGGAGAAAATATTTGCAAATCATATACCTGATATGGGGCTTGTATCCAAATATACAAAGAGCCCTTATAACTCAACAATAAAAAGACAAATAACCCAGTAAAAATTGGGCAAAGGATCTGAATAGACATTTCAACAGAGAAGATATACGCATGGCCAATAAGTACATGAAAACACGCTCAGCATCATCAGTCATTAGCGAAATGCACATCAAAACCACAGTAAGATCCCGCTTCACACCCACTATGATGACTGTACTTTTAAAAAATGGAAAATAAGTGCTGGTAAGGATGTAGAGAAATTGGAACTCTTGTACACTACTAGTAGGAATGTAAAACGGTGCAGCCACTGTGGAAAAGAGCTTGGAAGTTCCTTAAAAAGGTAAACTTAGAGTGTTATCATAGGACCTAAGAGTTCCACTCCTAGGTATATACCCACAAGAAATCAAAACATCTGTCTACATAAAAATTTGTCCACAAATACTTATATAATAAATATTTATATATATTATATATTTATATAATAAATATTTATATATATTATACATTTATATAATAAATATTTATATGTATTATATATTTATATAATAAATATTTATATGTATTATATATTTATATAATAAATATATACTAATATATTTATATAATAAATATTTGTGGAGAAATTTTTATAGGATTCTTATTTATAATATCCTCTCAAGGGGAAACAATCCAGATGTCCATGAATGGATGAATGGATAAACAAAATGCGTTCTCTCCATACAATGCAATATTATTCAGTCATAAAAAGGAACGAAGTGCTACTGCACGCTGCTACATGGATGAACCTTGAAAGCATACTAAGTGAAAGAAGTCAGACACAAAAGGCCGCATGTCATATGATCCCCTTTATACAAAATGTTCAGAATAAGCAAATCCATAGAGACAGAAAGCAGATTGGCAGTTGCCAATGGCGGGGGTGGAGGGGGTGGGAGGAATGGGAGGGGTGACTGCTAAAGGGTCATAGAGAGTTTCTTTTGGAGGTGATGAAATATTCTAAAATTGACTGTGGTGATAGCTGCACCACTGTGAATATACTTTTAAAAAACACCAGACTGGACACTTTAAAAGAGTGAATTTTATCTCAATAAAGCTATTATAAAAAATGCAGTCAGAGCTCAGCCAGGTGATATTTCAGATTCCCAAACCCAGTTGAAATTACTCTCTCAGACTGGTTTCGGTGGAGTATTATCAGCATATTACCACCTCCCTCCCTGGCCCCACTCTTCCTCCTCCCCTTCACTAAGCAGGCCTATGAGCCAGGCCCTTGCCCTGACGCCTTTGCCACCATTGTCTGTTGATTGCCCACAACCCTGCTCTCAGCTGCTACAAGGACCCCATTCTGCCATGCCCTGTCATGATATTGGGGAAATTTCTGCTTCCTGCTTGTCTGCTCCCCTCTTTGCTTACTGCAATCAACGGGGAAGAAAATCCCAGAGTTACCAGTTGCGTGAATATCTCCAGATACTTGCTCTCAGAGTCTGTTGGTTTGGGAGTTTCTCATTCTTCAATTTATTACCCTCTTATCAGCAGCTCTAGCTACAAGGGCCTTCATTATATCCTAATTGCCAGTGCCAATTGTCCTTATTTTTTATATTAAAAATCCATTTGTAAACGCATTTCAGCAGCTCCACCATCTCAGCATCGCTGCTAATTTCATCTCCTTCCCCCTCTATTAGCGCCGCAGGGGGCTGCCCAGAGCAGGAGGCGCCCGAGCTAATCAGATCACTAGTTTGTCTGAACATTATGCTCAGCAGGAACTCAGTGGGGTGTACTGGGTCAGACTGAGGGCAGATTAAATCTTCCGCCAGCCAACTCTCAGGATCAATCAGGGGAGCCACCTGGATTCAGAGACAATGAAAACATGGACATTGGCTTGAAGGGGCTGATGGTGAACAGTCTGGGTCACTGTTAGGCAGAGTTGCTGCAACTAAGGGCTCTGCAAAGGAGTGATTTGATGAGAAGGAGAATTTCCTGGCAGATGAAATGCTGCTTATCATCTGACCTCTGAACTCACCGCTTCTCAGACCCCCTTAATGCAGGGAGCTATGGTAGAAAGTGCGCTGACCAGCAAACCAGGAGACGGGAGGCTTGGCCTAACTCTGCTCCTGTGTGTCTTGGTAAGCTCCTTAACCTCTCTGGGTATTGCATGTTTCAAGTGGGGGTAATAATCCCTACCCTATTGACACCTCAGAATTTTGATGGGAGCCAGATGAAATGTAAAGAAAAGAACTTCAGTGAGCATGTGTTACTTCTCAAGCACTGCTCTAAGGGAGTACTGTTCTTTGCAATTTGCGTGTATTAACTCATTTAATTTCTTCAACAGCGCTACGAGGTAGGTGCTATCATAATCTCATTGAACAGATGGGGAAACTGAGGCAGAGAGGGCAAACAATTTTCCCAAAGACAGACAGCATGTTGGTGGCTAACTGTTTCACCACTGCACTCAGGCCGCGCCTGGTCCATAAAATCGAACTCTTCAGCCTGGCTCTCTCAACTGGAGGCTCTCTCCACCTCCCCAACCTGAGCCATGGCTCTCACCTAAGGTTAAGAGACAGGGAAGCATTCTTCTCATTCCATAGTGCTCTTTTCAGGCCATTGTTCTGCCATCTGCATGTAAAATCTTTAACTCTACACTCCGCCCACTTGAGTCAACCACCCTACTTCCCTCCTGGTTGCTGTCATCTAATGACCTACTCATGGCACCTCACCCCCTGGAGACTTAGCCTACAGGATCGTAGCCTTCCTCCTCCCCCAAAGTCAGGTCATCATCTTCATGACTTCATCATGACTTCATTGTCCAAGAGGACATCCCAGCCATTACTGTACCAGTCACCGTTCAGTCAGGGAAGCAGAACCATTATGGGCATTATGGGAAATTAGACCTCACAAAATGGTGGAAGGAGCTGGGAAGTGAAGGTCTGAAAGGGAGACTTGGAGGATCAGAGCAGGAGTTACCGATGAGTTCCCCTGAAGCACTGGTGTGGTGGGAGAGTCAGAGTTTACAGGAAAAATCCGAGAAGCTAAGGACAGTAGCTGCTTAAGTCAGCAAAGAAGAAGAGTTTGTGGTGAAGTTTATGGAAAGCTGCTGCCTCTGTGTGGCTGTCACCTCTGGTAGGTCCACGAGCAAGTGCCTGGTGGTGGGCCCGAGGCTCCAGGCCACTGCTAGGAAGAGGAGCAGGGTGTAGAGCAGAGGAAAGCAAGGATAAACTGGAACCCCCAGGCACCTCTGTGTCCCTCTGTCACCATAAAGGCCATGACGACTTTCAAGGAGTAATGGGCTCTTCACACATCCACCTTCTCATCACCAGTGACCCTCCCTGCAACCCCCCTTCAGCCACCCCTTCCAGTGTCATAACACAAATGCACTCATCCTCTGAAATTCGACATATAGTCATCACATGATCTGACCACAGCCCCTTACCTTCAGCTATCTCACCCCTTAATTTGCTCTCCTTGAGGTCACCAACCACCCCCTTGTCATTCATTCATTCAGCAGACATTCATTGAGCACCTACTCTGTGTCAGGCACTGTCTTAGATGCTGGGATGCAGTGGTGAACAAAGACAGATCAGAACCTGCTCTGTGAGCTAGTCTGATGGGGGAGATGGGTCTTGATTGTAAATCCCACAAGTACATGAAGAGTGACAACTGAGGAAAGTGCTCTGAAGGAGAGGTGAATAAAGGGTGCAAGGAAAGAGTCGGACAGGAGAATCTGTCTGAGTCTGGGAGGTCAGGGAAGGCTTCCCTTAGGAAGTGATGATCGCGCTGAGATGTTGTGCTAGAAGTTAACTAGGCAAAGATGAGAGAAAAAGGATTTCTAATAAAGGAAATAATATCTGCAAAGGCCCTGTAGCAAGAGAAAACAGGATTCGTTGGGGTCCCCCTCACTCCTCAACTCCGATCTGATTTTCTTCTCTTTCATGACACCAAAACAATTTCTGTTAAGGTTACCGAGGCCCTCCTTGTCACCAAATCCCTTGGTCATTTCTGATCCTTATCTTACCTGACTTACACACCCTCCTCTCGAAACACCGTCTTTGCTTGACTTCTAGTGCACAGCACGCTCCTAGCTCTCCTGCTCCACCCGCTCCTCTGCAGGCTCTTCTTTCACTCAATCTCTAAACAAAGAGTTGCTCCAGCTTCAGCCCTAGACCTTCTCCTCTTCCCCTCGTCCCCCCACACCTTCACAATCTCAGCCAGCCCCATGGCTTTCATGATCCCCCTACACAGATGACTGTCAAACCTCTATCTTCAGCCCAGACCTCTCCCATGAGCTCCAAATCATTAAACCCATTGCCTGATGAATATATCTCCTCTTCGACATCTTATAGGCCCTTCAAACTCCACATGCTCAAAATCAAACTCATGCTCTCCCCTTCTCACAATGGGGAATTATTCCGAAGCTCAAAATGTCAGTGGACCGTTGTTGAGAAACACTAAAATAGGCTTCACAGAGGAGTTATATTCCAGGAGAAGGTAGATGGCTAGTTAGCATCCTCAAAGAAGATGCAGCAGCAGGACCTAGGGGACGAATGGGGTTATATTGAAGGTGTTGGAAGACAGGGATTGAACTGATACATAATGGGGGCTAAGATGAATTGGGAAGAAATGAGCCAGGAGAGGCTGATGCCTGGTGAGAGGTGCAGAAGCAATAGCATGGACAGAGAGAGTGTGTGTGGCCTGTGTGGGGACCCGAACAGCTGGAGTGTGGATGGGAGCCTGGGAAGAGAGGTTAGGGGCAGGGCCTGGGTCATGAGTGACTTTATAGGTCATGGTAAGGAGTTTGCACTATATCCTGATGGCAGTGGAACTCGTCGAGGGTGAGAGAGATCCTGAAGTCAGATTTGAGTATGGTGAGGGGGTGCTGGCTGTGGGACGTCCACGTAGAGATGTCCACCCTGCAGTGGAGTATGATTCTGGAGCTCAGGGGAAAGGTCAGGGCTAGAGGTAGAGCCATTGGCTCAGTCTGCATACAAGCGGTGATTCAAGTCCTGAGTATGGATGAGCTTGGTGGGAAGGCAGTGTGGGAGAGACAGGGCCAGAAGCCTAGAACATTGCCCTGAAGGACAGACTAAGGATTTTGCACAGGAGACTTGGTGTGGACAGGGAGGTCATAGGAAAGCCACGAGAAGTGGCATCCTGGAAGCCTGCAGAAGAGAGCCTTTCAGAAATCGAAGATCAGTGACAGGTCAGAGCTGCCGAGAGGTCCCAGAAGATGAGAACCCCTCTGAGTCCACAGCCCTGGCCCAGCACCCAGCAATGTGCCTGGCACAGAAGAGGCGCTCAAGGTTTGTGGAAGGAGGGCATTGATGCTTTCAGGTTTCCTTGTTAATAAACAGCACAGGCAGTAGTCTTTCACATATTTGGTTGCCACAGGGCACCCCTAGGATGTACTGGGCTCCTGTCTATACAAACAATTTAAGTCTCTAAAATCAGCATGTTAGCACAAGTCTGGGGGCCAAAACTTTCTGCCTCCTGAGGAAGAAATACCTTGGCGGCATTAGAAGTGATCTGTTTTCTACACGGTCCCCCTGGAACCAAAACCCAGCCATGGGGCCCTGGGATGGTTCCCAGAGGCAGGAGTCCTGGAACTTCTCAGGACATCTGATCAACCCCATGAGTGGGAGGAGAGGATCCAAGAGACTCTAGAGGAGTGAAACTGGGACCAATGCAGGTCGCGGTGTGGGATTGCAGCTCCCAGGAACTGGTGGGGAACTTCCTTCAAGGAAGGCACTGCAAAGCATGCGGCCCCTGAGACGCAGGGCCCATGGCAAGGGCCCTGCCTGCTCGAGTTTAAGGGCGACAGCAACAACAACCCCGTGAGGTGGATGCTATTGCCTCCATTGTACAGGCCCCAAAGTAGACATTGGGGAAGAGAAAGTCATTCTGGGACTCTATGTATAGAAGAATCCCCAAGAGATGGTCAGGAAGGAACTGTGAGGACGAGCGCACCTCGCTCTCGACCCCCGCCCCTCCTCCAAAATCGTCGTGGAGCGCCGGCTGCAGTGCGCAGGCTGGCCGCAGGGCGGCGCGCGCGTCCAGGGAGTCCCGGCCGGGCGCTGTGGGCGCCGCCGCGGGAGCTGCGCGAGCCTGGTGCGGCGCCTCTCCTGCGTCTGGGTGGCGCGGGGAGCTGGCCTCCGGCTAAGCCGCAGTCCCTCGTGTTCGAGCGGCAAGGCCTTGGAGGTCACCTGGGCCCACCCTCTCCTTCAGGGATGGCATCCAGAGGGCACTGGGCCTCGCTCAAGCTCCACGCTACTGCAGCCAGGACCAGAGCCTCCTGAATAACGACCGCTTCAGGACCCTTTGCAAAATTCTGAATGTCCTAGGGACTGCACGGTGGACGCAAGGTCCCCATTGCAAAGGTCCCCATCTAGCCCTTTCCCTTGTATCTTGCTGCCACTCCCACCCCGAGCTCCCAAGGTGCATTGCTTCCTCCTCGCTCCTAAAGGCCTGCTGCCCAGGTGTGCCTGCAGATCCCTGAACTCCACGGCCAGCCGACACACCGCGAGCGCCGAGGGGAGCGGGACCTCTTCACAGATTTCAGCTCAGGGCACACCAGGAAAGGCCAGTGGAGTCCTTTGATGAGGAAGATGAGAGAGGCTTCTCCATTCTCCCTCTGTGTCCTGAAGTCCTCCAGAGACTGCCATCAGTAGCAAGCAGGTGCTTAAGGGGGAACTGAGGCCACTCATCAGGCAAAGAGCAGCCAGCCTTGCTTCCTCCCTGCCTGCCAGGTCTGGAATCCCATCCCCTCGTCGGGTACCTAGACCCTTGGACCCAGGTTCCCCCACATCCCTAAAGGATTAGCCTCTCGATCAGGGAGCAGCAGCCTGTCCTTAGAGTCTGCGTTTTTAAGAAAAACCTGAAGGACTGAACCCAGTCCTGTATCTCCCCCACCCCCAGAGCGGAACATACATGGCCAGCTCCAGGGGAGTTGGAACCAACACGGAACCCAAACCAGCCAAAAATGTATCCACTTCCAGCTTTTAAAAGCTACCCTGATCAATTCCTGCCATTATCCTAGAGGCGGGTTTCTCAATTCAGAGTTCAACCCAGAGAGTGAACGAGTGAACGGGGCGAGCCGCCATCCTCTCTCACTTGGATGTTACCACCCTCGCCACCTCACAGTCTATTTCCAGCACAGCAGCCAGGGTGATTCTGTTAAAACACAGGCCAGGTCCCGTCCCTCCTCTGCGCAAAACCCCACGCTGGCTCCCATCTCACGCAGAGTGGGCGCCCAAGTCCTGCCCGTGACCTACGAGGCCCTGTCCGTCTTCTGGTCCCCACCACCACTCTCACCTCCTCACCTCACACCCCTGTCCTTGCTCTCTGACTCAGCTGCACAGGCCTCTTTGCTGTTCCACAAACACACCGGGCACATTCCTGCCTTGGGGCCTTTGCCCTAGCTGTCCCCTCTGCTGGAATGTACTTCCCTGATGTCAAGTTCATCCTTCCAGTCTGCTCAGATGTCACTTTCTCAGCGAGGCCTTCCCTGAGCGCTCTACTTGATCCCCGTGAGCCCTGCGCATCTGCTCCCTTCCGCAGCTCACCTGCCGACATGCTGTACCATTTCCGTAGGTGTGATGCCTACTGCACGTCTGTCCACCTGCTAGCCCACAAACCTCGGGAGGGCGAGGATGTTTGCCTGTTTGCTTCACTGATGTCTCCCAAGTGTCTGAACCAATGCCGAGGGAAGGAAGGAATGACTGGCCATGTACTGATGTGAGCAGCCCTTGGAAGCCCTGAGGGGCTATAAACTCAGAACCCCCTTCCCCCGTGGCTCGGGATGTGGTGTGGGAGCATCAGAGCTGGTTGAGAGGAGCAAACTCCCCAGGGGCTCACAGCCCACGAGTGCTTTTCATCGCAAGCTGCCTCCCATCCTTGTCACGAACAAATGCAGATTCACGAGGGGATTTATGTTGATGAGAGACTCCAAAAACAATTTAGGGATCAAAAGCATGTCTTTTACCCAGATGCTCCTGGAAATTCACCACCCTTGCTGAAATGGTTTTTCTGTGATAGGCTCTGAGGTTTAAGAAAAAAAGAAAGAAAGAAAAGCTTTTTGGAAACACAGACCCAAATTCCTTAGTCAGGACGGCCTGAGCTGAAACACAATGATGGTCCCACTAGAGGGACTTGCAACCAGTCTGACACATCATCCAATTACATATGGGAAACTGCACTCTGGCAGGACAGCTTCATCCTGAGTGATGTCCGAAGGACAGTTTCTACAGCAATTGATCAGCCCGTGTGCAAGGCTTCGCCGGGAGCACATGTGCGCCTTGTTTTTCTCATTACCGTGATTTACTGTCTTCAGAGCTTATTAAAGACAGAGGCTGGAGCCCGCTTTGCTGTATGTGTCCTGAAGAACTGGGGGCTGGAGGAGGGAAGGGAGGTAGAGAGGGAGGGAGAGAGGGAGGGAGGGCCGGCCAAGGAGCTAGAGGGATCTCCACTCTGCGCTGGTGGTGGGCTCCCGCTGCTGCCCCCCACGGCTGCCCTTATCCCAGAGGGCACCCACTTGGCTGAACCTGAGCCGACGGGTTGGTCCACTTTGTGGTGTGCTCCTCACCAGCTCGCCTTCAACACACACACAGCATCTGCTTCTCCCAAAGTCAGACATGGCCTCATTCTGCTGCATGACTAACCACCAAATGAGCAGAGAAAGAGATGACATTGCTCCTCTCAGCTCCACTCAGGATACCGGGAATCTAGTTCATTTCATAGGGTTGTATGTTCTAGAATTTTCTTGTTCCACACTCATATAAACCCAGATTCTCTTCCTCAGGTCTTGGACCGTTTCCCACACGCACACGTTCACACAGATGCTCACTCACACAAACACACACACATATTCACACACACAACTCGGCCACACAATCACACGTACACACTGACACACACACACATGGTCACTTACACATATATATCCTCACACATTCACAAGCACCCTCACAGACTCAAACACATGTATACAGAATCACTCACAAACATACATTCACACACATGCCCACAGACGCACTGACACCCTCATGTTCATACACCTGCATTCACACACACACACACACACACAGTCCCCAGGCTGGCTGTTGCCTTAGGCAACACTCTTTCCCGGGCCCTGGTTCCTCCACACTGTTCAGCTGGGGAGCTGAGGGTGGGAGGGGAGAATGGGAGAGAGGTGGAGAAACAGCCGGGCTGGCGTGTCTCAAATTTTCTTGGTTTATAATCTCCTTTCACGATAATAATACTAATACAATAACATTTGTAATAAATAGACAAATTTAAACTTTTCCCATTTTAAAAAGGGATGTATACTCTTCGTTTTAATATACATCAGTTATGAAACACAAAACCTGGTTTGTCTGCAACTACCTTTCAAATGGCATTGAGTGTGATCGGCTTGAAGATCAAATGTGTAAGATGTAGATTACATTCAATCACATGTTACAGGATCAAATAGATGCGAAAACGGCTTCTGTGACCTAATGTTGTAATTCTTTTATTGGAACTTTAAATATCATGCAATTATTATTTTTAATTTACAGATCTTGTGTCTAAATGATTAGCTAAGAAATGATAGTTAAGGCTGCTAGGTATAAGGACTTTTCTCCAAAAATTATTTGCTACTCTTTGTTCCAAATAAATGAAAAGCCAAATTGGCTATAATTGCCACTATATTTTCTCTTCTTAACATCGTTTTTTGAAGTAATAGAAACTTCTTGGTGTGTTTTATAGGAATTTTGGTGAGATGAATATAATTTACATATCTGGTGAAAGTCATCCTGAGGTCAATTTGCAAAATTATTATCATTTTTATCCTCCTCGTTAATTTGTAATTGAACACCAGGTATTCCTTATGCTTGTGCCTTAAAGCAGTGGCTCTTTATAAAATAAACAATACTTTATTTACCTAGGAATAAAATCAATTTACAGCTGTATAATGAGGCAAAATGACCATGGGGGATAGTGGTACTCAGCTGAATTATAAACTGACATTAATCATTTCTACTCTAAGCCCCACACAGGTTCACTTAATACTCAGTGAGGCACTTTCAAACCACTCTAGTTTTAAAGGGGAAAATGTTTACATAATTGTTAATGAAGTAACTTTTAATTGACATCTGACCAGGAGTAGTTACCACCTTCGCGTCCGTAAAGCCCATGGAACACCATCGTGGATCCCAGCTGAGAAAGATTGATTGAGGCCATGACATTCATTTCAGGTGAGGGCATAGAGGTCCAGGGTTACAGGACAAGGCATGGGTGGGCCATGGCTAAAAGGCAGGGGAGCGGAGTGGGAGGATCAGCAAAAGTGGATTTGACTCCTGCCTCCCCTAACTAATATCTTATGGGAGCCTGGGTCGATAACTGCTTCTCCTGGCCTCTGTTTCCTCAGAAGGAAAATGGGAATGATAACCAACAGTCTGCTACTTATCTTACATTATTTGTGTAATTGCAACTCAAATGTGTCAGATTTGGAGCCATGAGAAACCCGACAGACTTTGCTGAGCGTTTTGAGTGGAGGCCCTGGCTGGGAAGGGTGACACCATAGCGCAGACCAAGTCCTTGGGTGTAGGTCTCCCTGGCAGCGATAAATCGCCATCTGTTCAAGGCACAGGGTGCTGACAGCAGCTGGACTAGTGCCTCCCGAAGGCTCTCTGCGTGGCCTCCAGCCCTCTGCCGGCGCAGGCAGGAAGAGTGCACCTGACGGGCAACAGCCTTCGCTTACAAGAAACTGCTCTGGACACAGAAGCTGGAGGGATGAGCAGTTTCCTTGATCTTCATTCCTAAACCACCTGCCGTTAGAGAGTGAGGAGGGAAAATGGGCTTTGGGGACTCCTGCCTTACCAGGCCCAAGGAGCACTGGAGACACTTCCTGTAAGCAGCTCAGGGAGTCATGAGCATGTGTCAGTTCCTCCTTTGTCACTAGAAAAGCAATATAGTAATATTAAGACAGTTTTGAAATGAAAGGAAAATATCCATAATCCTCTTTGCTAAGAGAGCATTCTTTTTCTCCCATTCAGGCCTGCTAATAAGCAATCATATGCTTATATTGTTATCATCATCAGGTACAAAAGATTCTACAGTCTATTTTTTCTCCCCCAAAATTGCATTATTAATATTTTCATGTTGCTGCAGTTTTTACCATTGCCATTTCTAAAAAATAACTTTTTTGTAATGCAGCTAACACACGGACATTTCAGAAAAGTGAAGAAGCTCGTACAAACAAAAAGAGCATAAAGGTCTCTGTACCTCCCACTGCTGTCACGTGTTGTGGGCCTCTGGTGGCAGCTGCAGCTTTGTAAGGCAGCACCAAGATTCGGTCTGCTGCCCAGAAAGGGACAAGGGAGAGAGAGGGCTCCAGGCCTGAGCAGTGCCAAGGCCCATCGTGTGGGTTACTCCCCCCAGGACCAGCAGGAACTTCTCCTTCTGGCAGAGGCTGCCAGAAGCCACATCACCCCCTCGGCCAACAAGGCCTCGCTTGATCTGGTGTCTATAACCTCTCTCAAGTCATCTCCTCCTATTCTCCCCTCACTCCCTCTGCTCTAGTGACACCAACCTCCTTGCTGTACCTCGAATATCCTAAGCACACTCCTGCCTTGGGGCCTTTGCACTTGCTGTCCCCGCCGCCTATAACACTCTTCTCCTAGATATCCAAAGGGCTAGCTCCCCTACCTCCTCCACAAACGGCACCTCCTCAGAGAGGCTTTCCTTGACCATTGAATCTGAAACAGCACTTGTTAGCTTTTACTCCAACATGATTATTCTTGACAGCACCCCCGCAGCTATGGTCCTATGTACCTGGCTGTTTGTTTAATGTCTCACCACACTAGAATCTCAGCTCCATGAGAGCAGGGACTTGGAGTCTGTCATTCATTTCTGTATCCCCATCTCTGGCACAGGGCCTAGTTGTTGAATGAACAGACACAGGTAATCCCACCTCCAATACCAGGTACAAAAAAAGAAAGCACTCACCTTATGTCCAAAAGGAAAATTATTTTATCGTGTTCTCTATAAGGGTAACATATGATCATTATAAACCTTCAGAAAATAGAGCAAAGTGTTCAGAAAGAAACAAAAACTCACATGTAATCTGATTATCCTGAGAAAATCACTGTTACTATTTTGATATATTTCTCTCTCTCTCTCTCTCTCCATAGATAGATAGATAGATAGATAGATAGAGACAGAGATGTATAGAAATATATATATACACATCCCTAAAAAAATAGAATTCATGCTGTACAAGCTATTTTATAAGATTATTCTGTACTGCATATCCTTGTAACTCAGTCTTTGCCCACATCCTGAATTATTCCCTTAGGATAAATTACTAGAAGCAGAATTGCTGGGTCGAAGCAAATGAAGAGTCACACGCTGACGCTATGCGCCGACAATTGCCTTCCAGAAAGACTGAGCCGTTTTCCCTCCTGCACTGAATGACAGCGCCTACCATCTTGTACCCTCATCGACACCGTTGTTCTACCTTTTTAAAAATACTTGCCCACTTGATAGGAATGCTTGCTTTCGTTTGCACTTCTCTGTTTATTGGTGAGGAGGAGCTATTTTTCACGTCTGTGGGCCATTTGAAGTTTATTATTCTGATGCTCGTTATCATGTTAGGGTGCAACCGAGCCAGACCCTCACCCTCCGCCAGCCGTGGGTTTGCATCCTACCTGCCACCATTTCATTGACTGTAAAAGAGGATGCCACAGCCCTCATAGGATTGGCAGGAGGATTAATTACATGGTATGAGCAAGGAATTTATCCCACTATCTAGTGCTTAGTAAGTCCTCGTAAAAGTACAAGAAGAAAAAATAAGTTGCTGTCATACACTCTCAGGAGAAAGGACTTCCTGCTCTGCCCTGAGTTGGATGGGAATGTCTCTAGGGTTTCACGATAGCTCTCATTTGGACTATTCATTTGAAATTGATTTTTTTTAATTAGGAAGTTTACCAAATGTTTTACTAAAAATATTTGTTCAATTTTATCAAATATCTCTTTGATATCTATTGAAATTATCGTGTGCCCACTTCCCTTTGAACTATTGGCTGATGTGATGAATTGTAACAATGAATTTTCTAATGTTGAATCACCCTTACATTCGCATATTCATTCATCCCAAAATATTCATTAAGCGTGTCGTCTGCGCCAGGCATTGTTCTAGGCTCTGGGGATACAACAGCGAACAAGACAGATCAGGTCTCTGCTCTCGTGGAGCTCACATTCTAGTGGCAGAGAGAGTCAATAAAGAAACAAATAAACATAGAATGTCCATGCAAAAGACAGGAATACATTTGGCATGTTTGAGGCATGGCAAGGTGTCTTGGGTGGCTAAGAAGCCATTGGCGAGTATTCAGTGGAGGAGAAACAATCTGATTTAGGTGTCAGAGAAAAGATCACTCTGGCAGCTGTGTGGGCAATGGACTGGAGAAGAGCAGGACTGGAAGCAGGAAGAGCATTTAGGAGGCTCTGGCACTCATCCAAGTGTGGGCCAATGGAGTCTTTGGCTTGCACCACAGAGCTGCGGTGGAGGTGCAGTTTGGACGGATTTGGATATATTTTAAAGGTAAAAGCCCACAAGATTCACTGGCGGATGCGCTGCAGGGCGTGAGAGAAATGGAGGCGTCACAGCTAGTAGAATGCAGTGCAGTGGAGTGAAATGAGGAAGATCGCAGGGGAAGTGGGCCTTGGAGAGAAGATCAGGAGCTTGGTTTGAGATGCCTGTTAGAAACGCAGGAGGAGACATCAAGTGGGCATCTGGATACACACGTCTGGAATAGTGCTTACTGGATGTGCTTCATCATTCCTTTAAGATTGTGCTGAATTCCATTTGCTAGCATTTTACTTAAGAATTTTTATTTTATTGGTCTGCACTTTTTTCTTTTCTTTTTTGTGGGGGGGGGGCCCATAATTTTCTACCTTTCAAACTCAAACTATGCTAAAGACTCTGATCTAATTGGTCTGGATTGGAACCCAGGAATCTGAATTTTAAAAGCACGCCATAGGATTCTGATGTGGGCGGTTCAGGGCCCATCGTTAGGGAAACAGTATGCTTTAATGTTTTCAATTTCTTTCAATATTATTCATCCATTCAACTCTCTATTTATCCTTCAGTTAATTTTGGTCATATATATTTTCCTATAAAACCATCCGTGATACCCTAAACTTTCAAAATGTAGCATAGAATTTACATAATAATATCTTATGATTTAAGAAAATTCTCTGTATCTTGGCTAGAGATATCCTTTGGCATTCCCAGTCATATGAATTTTTATGATTTTTTTTCTGTTATTATTTGCCAGAGTTTGGCAATTTTATTTTATCTCTTCAAAGAACCAGCTCGTCAATTTATTTTTCAATTGTCTTCAACTTCAGTAATTAATTTTGTCTGTATTAATTGCTTCCCTTTATTTTCTTTAGGTTTTACATTATTGTTGATGTTATTATTGTTTCTCTCTAACTTTTTAAATTCAACAATCAATCTTTTCTTCTTATTCTTTCTTATTTATTTTCAAAAGAGCGCAACGTCTGAGAAAGATGTCAGTATAAGTGTGCCTTAGCAGAAATCTCCCACTGAGGTGAACAAAAAGGCCCAAAGAGAGAAGATAACTTTTTCTCTAGTGAATGCATATGCCAGACACAATATAACTTGTACTAAAGTGAAAGAGGATTCTAGGAAACAACACACAACCCTCCAGCTCCTGGGCATAGGGCAGTAAAGATAATTCCAATTGATCTCACTAGTTCTCTCTGGTTTGGGGGGACAAGATCAAAAAAGTGCTTCAGAAAGGACAAGAAGCACTCCTCTACTTAAGTCCTTTGCTCCGCTGAAGATCACTGGGGAGTGGAGTAGAAATCTTACTAGGTAATCATGATATTTTTTGCTAAAACCAACTTGTGATGGTGAAAAAATTAAGGGAGGTGGGGCTTTGCCACCAAAGAACAGAGAACTGACCATCACTGGGGATGTCGGGAGTGTCAGCAGCAAAAATAACCAAGTGCAATCTATCTGAGAAATGAATTCAATCCAATGAGACAGAGTCAATTTAGTAAACAGGAAAGAAGTTTCTAAAATCTAATTACTATGCTCTGTGATATTTCAGAGAATATGCAGATATAAAACAGGAGCAGGCCACTGTGAAAAATGACAAATACTAGAAAAAAAATCTTTAGAGATACTCAACATGATTGACAAAATAAAAATACAAATGAGGTACTGACTAGCAGATTGGATGCATAGACATAGCGTAGCACAAATGCAGAACCCCAAAACACAAAGATAAGATCTTGTAAACAACTAGAGAAAAAGGACAAATTACTTACAAAGTAATGGCAGTTGGAATGATAGCAGACTTTTCAACAGCAACTGGATAACTTGGAAGACAGAGGAATAATATCTGTAAAGAGTTAAGATTAAATATATGTAAACCTAGAATTGGTATGTAGCAGTCATATTTCCAGAATGAGAATAAAATAAGTACTTTTATAGGTAAATAAAAGCTGGGAAAGTCTAATACAAAAAGATCTCCTTTACAGGAACTTGTAAAGGGTGTACTACAACAAGAAAAAAAAGGATCCTCAGAAAGACGATCTGAGATGTAAGAAGGAATATGAATAACTACAATGGTAAACGTGCAGGTAAATCTAAACAACTGCTGCCCATGTAAAATAATTATAATAGTGTCTCATTCATGGAATTAAAAATACAAAACTGAGATACTGAACAATAATATATAACATTGCAAACTGATGATTAGCACTAAAATGTTTTAAAGTTTTTGTATTGTTCATGAGAGGAGTCAAGATACTGTTTAATTTTAGCCTTTAAGTTAAATATAGATGGAAAAGTTCAAGAGCAATAATAAATATATAGAAATGGAGTGTATACATTACAAATCAATAGGGAAGGAAAGATGAAAAAAGAGGCAGAAAGAGGAATAAAAATATTTAAAATGAGGGGGAAAGAAGCAAACAAACATAGGGAAAAAACTAGGACAAATAGAAACCTAAGAGTTAGATAACAGGTACAAGTTCAAAAAGATCAATAACATAATAAATATAAAGGGATTACACTTGACAGTGAAAATATAGAGATTTTCATGTTGGATAACAAAAAGAAAATCCAGATATGTGACCTTTATGAAAGACATACATAAGGTATATATAAGGAAGTAGATTGAAAATAAAAGGATGTTAAAAGATACATCAATCTACACAACGAAAACTACAAGACTTTCATAAAAGAAATTGATGACGACGTAAAGAGATGGAAAGACATTCCATGCACGTGGATTAGAAGAATAAACATAGTTAAAATGTCCATACTACCTAAAGCAATCTACAGATTCAACGCTATCCCAATCAGAATCCCAATGACATTCTTTACAGAAATTGAACAAAGAATCCTAAAATTCATATGGGGCAACAAAAGACCCCGAATTGCTAAAGCAATCCTGAGAAAAAAGAACAAAACGGGAGGCATCACAATCCCTGACTTCAAAACATACTACAAAGCTACAGTAATCAAAACAGCATGGTACTGGTACAAAAACAGGTGCACAGATCAATGGAACAGAATTGAAAGCCCAGAAATAAAACCACACATCTGTGGACAGCTAATCTTTGACAAAGGAGCTGCGGGCCTACAATGGAGGAAAGAAAGTCTCTTCAACAAATGGTGCTGGGAAAACTGGAAAGCCACATGTAAAAGAATGAAAATTGACCATTCTTTTTCACCATTCACAAAAATAAACTCAAAATGTATCAAAGACCTAAAGATTAGGCCTGAAACAATAAGTCACACTCTTTGACATCAGTTTCAAAAGAATATTTTCGGAGACCATAACTCCTCAGACGAGGGAAACAATAGAAAGAATAAACAAATGGGATTTCATCAGACTAAAGAGCTTCTTCAAGGCAAGGGAAAACAGGATTGAAACAAAAAAGCAACCCACTAATTGGGAAAAAATATTTACAAGTTATTTATCTGACAAAGGGTTGATCTCCATAATATATGAAGAACTCACACAGCTCAACAACAAAAAATCAAACAACCCGATCAAAAAATGGGCAGGGGACATGAATAGACATTTCTCCAAAGAAGGTATATGGATGGCCAATAGACACATGAAAAGATGCTCACCATCACTAATCATCAGGGAAATGCAAATCAAAACTACACTAAGATATCACCTTACACCTGTTAGAATGCCAAAAATAACCAAAACAAAAAGTGACAAATGTTGGAGAGGTTGTGGAGAAAAAGGAACCCTCATACACTGTTCGTGGGAATGCAAACTGGTGCAGCCACTATGGAAGACAGTATGGAGATTTCTCAAAAAATTAAAAATAGAGATACCTTATGACCCAGCCATCCCACTACTGGGTATCTATCCAAAGAACTTGAAATCAGCAATTCCAAAAGTCCCATGCACCCCTATGTTCATTGCAGCATTATTTACAATAGCCAAGACGTGGAAGCAACCTAAATGCCCATCAATTGATGATTGAATAAAGAGGATATGGTATATATATATATATATACAATGGAATACTACTCAGCCATAAAAAAGACAAAATTGTCCCCTTCACAACAACATGGATGGACCTTGAAGGTACTACGTTAAGTGAGATAAGTCAGACAGAGAAAAACGAACTCTGTATGACTCCACTCATAGGTGGAAGTTAAACATAGAGACAAAGAGAATTGATTGGTGGTTACCAGGGGAAAGGTGGGGTGGGGGAGGGCACAAAGGGTGAAGTGGTGCACCTAGGACATGGCTAACAATAATGTACAACTGAAATTTCACAAGGTTGTAAACTCTCATAATCTTAATAAAAAGTAAAAAAAAAATAAAAAAGATACATCAGACAAATACTAACCAAAAGCAAGGGAGTGCACCCATATGAACTTCAGACAATACAGACATAAAACAAAGAGCCTTAGTAAGGACAGAGAGGTTCACTGCATGATAATCAAGTGCTTGGTTTGCTCGAATTGAAGTGATGCAATTCAAAGCAGTCTATGCATAATAGAACAGCCTCAAAATATAGGAAGCAAAGTTGATAGAACTGCATGATGAAAACAGTAAATCTACCCTCATAAGAGAATAGACATGCCTTTCTCAATTGTTATAGCCAAGCCAACAAAAAATAGCAAATGTATAAGATCTGAACAACAAAATTAACAAATTTGATCATATATAGAGTTATAAACTCAACAGAGTATCACATTCTCTCAAATACACATGACACATTCACAAAAATTGGCCATAAAGATAGCCTCATCAAAATTTCAAAGAATAAGTATTTTACAGACCAGATTTTCTGATCACATCACAATTATAAGTTAATATGAAAAACTTAATTAAAATTCATACATTTGGAACTTAAACTCTTCTAAATAATTCATGAATGAAAGAAGTAATCATAAAGATCATTTTATAATTTTTTAAATTGAATGATGAAGGGAGCAGTCTGAGTAGATGGAGCCATTCCAGGTACCTCCGTTACTCAGTGTCCCACAAGCACTGTTTTGGTGCAGCCTCCATCATAGCACTTATACCTTGCCCAGACTCAGAGGCTATCCCCAAGGAGGTGGTGGTGGTGGTGGAGCAGGCAGACATGAGGCCATACGCTGGGTCCTCTGCTGAACAGTCCTGCATCAGCAACACCCTGATGCAACCTGCCCGTGACGCACTCCCTCCAGAAACTTTGGCCACCTTGACAGAGATGCCACATTGTGTTGCTGTTCATCCTCACCATCACCAGCCAAATGGTAGAGGTGGAACGAGTGAGATGTGATGGCATTCAGGATATATTTCAAAGATTATGATGTTGGACTTAGAACAAGAATTTGCCTCAAATGGAAGAACTTGCTGAATCACAGACAGAAAGCAAGAAACTATATCAGTGACATTTCCCAGGCATCTGAACTTGAAGTACTCTGTAATGATATATTAGTGAGAGATTGAGCAATCCCTGAAGGCGAAAAACTTGGAATATAATGAATTTGAATGACTCTTCGATCTGAATCTAAACCCTACTAAACATCAAGGAGTTCCTGCAGAAGAGAGACCTTGCCAGTACGACATATGTGACCAAAGTTTCCAAGAAAACTTGAATCTAATGAGCCATCGGGAAATTCACAAAGCTGAATGTCCATGTATAAGTAACAAATGTTGGAAAACCTTCAGAGGAAGGAAGCCCAGATATTATTCAACATCAGGTAACTTAACACTAGAGAGAAGGTCCTTATATGTGATGAATGTGGAAAATCCCTCAGCTAAAACTCGTTTCTCAAAAAGCATCAGACTTCAGGATAGTGAAAACCTACCAGTGCAGTAAATGTGATAAAGCTTTTCACATGTATCCAAACCTTATTGAGCATCAGATAAACCACAGGAGAAACAAGCCTAAGATATGAATGGATACGGAAAAACCTTCAGCCAGAATCCATTTAAATGGAATAAAAAATCCTACACGAGAGAGAAAACCTATGAATGCAGTGAAAGTGGGAAGGCTTTTAGACAGAGCTCAGCCTCATAAAACATCCAATAATTTGTTCTGGAAAGAAATTGCATGTGGTAAGGGAACATAGGGATGCCTTCGTGTGGAGTTCACACCCTCTAAACACTAGGGGTTTCACACTGGTAATAATGTTTGAACATAATGAGTATAGAAAAGCTTTGAGTCAGAGTGCACATCTGAGGAAACATCAGAAAGTTCACCTTGGAAAAACCCTCTGTGAATATAATGAGTTGAATGGAAACCATTCAACCAGGTCTCAAATCTTATTAAGCATCATATCGTTCACATTTGAAAGAAACCCTAAAAATATAATAGTGGTGGGAAAGCCTTTAGCTTTACAGCATAGGCTCATTCAGCAGAGGAGAATTCAAAACACACGTATCTGTAATAGATGTTGAAAAGCCTTTCCTTATAGTTTGATCATCAATCCGTCTTTAGAAATCATCAGATAATCCAGAAACTCTCTGAATGTGATGTCTGTGGGAAAGCCATCACAGTTCAGTCCATCAGGGAATTCACGCTGGCGATAAGTCCTATGAGTTTAATGAATGTAAAAAACCCTTCAGCCAGAGTTCAGCTCTTACTCAGCATCAGATAATTCATAACGGATTGGAATGTAGAGTGAATGGAGAATAGTAAAACCTTCAATGGAATCCCAAATCTTATTCATCATCAGAAAGATCGTACTGTAGAAAAACTTTATATGAGTATAAAAGACTTCAGAGTTCAAGGATAATCCACATGGAAGAAGACCACATTAATGTTATGAATGTGAGAAATCTTTAGTCAGTGTGTAGCCTTTATTCAGCATCAAAGGATTTACACCCGAATGAATCCTATGAATGTACTAATTGTTGGAAAGCTCTCAGTCAGCAGTCAAAAATACTTAAGTATTTACTTACTCACACCAGGTAGTGGCCTGATCAGCATGGCAGATATATGGAAGTCTTGGCAACAGTTTCCTTTTCTGACTCTTCTGTGACAGTTTAAATTGCCTGTCTCTCAGTTACTCAGACTTGTAACTTTTGTCTTATTTCAAGATTCCTTTATACTCATGCCTAGCCATTCACAAAACCTGTGATTCGACCTCTGAAATGTCTCCTGCCAACCACTGTTGTGACTTCATGTCTCATGTCACCTCTGATTCTTTTCAATATGTAAACACAGTAATATATTTGTCAGAAAAAGAATTATGAAGAGTGAATGCTTCTAGATAGAGTTTATTGTTGTAATCAAATAAAACAAACCAAAAAGATTTTTTTAAAACTCACAAAATGATACTGAGAACACTCCTCAGCAAACTCTGTGAGATTCAGTGAAAATTTTATAGCTTTAAAGTGCTGACCTTAGAAAATAATGAGCTGAAAAGCAATAATGTGAATGTCCAACTTAAGATGTTAGAAAAAATACAGTAGAATAAGCCAAAAGAAAGTAGAAGGAAGGAAAAAATAAAGATGAGAGCAGAAAAGAAAGAAAAAGAAAGCAGAAACTATAGAAAGAATAAACAAAGCCAAAGGATAAAGAAAGCCAAACAAAAGAGACCTCTCAAAAGACTGATCAGGAAAAAATGCACAAATAAATAATATTATTAATGAAAACAAGGACATAATTATAGATTAGGTAGAAAAATTATAATAAAAGAATGTGTTCAACAACTTTATGCCAATAAATTTGAATATTTAGGTGAAATGGACAATTTCTTAGAAAATATATCGCTTAAACTGACTTACGAAAAAATGGAAAGCCTGACTAGTCATTGTATGAGTCACCCATTGCCACAATAATGCTGCATAGCAAGCCAACAACAACAAAAAAAACCACCAACAGCTGACAAAAACAAGTATTTATGGTCATACTCAAGAATCTGTAGATCAATCGCAGTTTGACTGATCTAGGTTGGTCTCATCTAACTGCCTCTGCTTCATGCTGTGGGTGGGCTGTGCTTAGTTCTAGGTTACAGGTTGGAGTCAGGTGTGTTCAATAGGTGATTATTCTGGGGCCAGGCTAAAGGGGCAGTGGCTACCTGGGGCAAGCTGTTCTCACTGAGTCTCACTGGTGTGTAAGAAGGCAAGCCCAACAAAACAAGCACATTTCAAGCCACTGCTGGCATCATGTTCACTAAAACAAATCGCATGGCAAGTCCAAAATCAAGGAGCAGAGAACTATATTCCTCCTATCATTAAGCCATGACAAGGATGTGGATGTATAATTCTATTACAAAGGAGTGACCAATTAGGACTAAACATTTAATTTGTCATAGTCCTGTAACTATTAAAAATTGAAGCAGTAGGGGGCTGGCCCCGTGGCCGAGTGGTTAAGTTCACGCGCTCCGCTGCAGGCGGCCCAGTGTTTCGTTGGTTCGAATCCTGGGCGCCAACATGGCACTGCTCATCAAACCACGCTGAGGCAGCGTCCCACATGCCACAACTAGAAGGACCCACAACGAAGAATATACAACTACGTACTGGGGGGCTTTGGGGAGAAAAAGGAAAAAAAATAAAATCTTTAAAAAAAATTGAAGCAGTAGTTTGAAAATCTTTCTCTGAAGAAAACACTAGGCCCAGATGATTTCACGACAATATTTTACCAGACTTATAAAGAACAAATTATTCCACTCTTACTGAAACTGTTGCAAAACACAGAAAAAGAATATTCCTCAATCCATTCTTATAAGGTTAGTATAACCTTGTTACCAAAACCAAACAAAGACATAATAAGAATGAAAATTACAGACCCATTTTATGGAAAAACTTCTAAACAAAATACTATTATAAACTAAATCTAACCATTTATAAGGAAGATAATATACCTTGACCAATTCGAGTTGATCCCAGGGATACAGGGATTTTTTATGTTAGAATTTTATTTTATTATTTTATTTGTGTGTGAGAGAACACTTAAGATCTAGTCTTAGAAAACTTCAAGTATACAATCCAGTATCATTAACTATAGTCCTCATGCTATACGTTAGATCCCCAGAACATGTTCATCTTATACCTGAAAGTGTGTACCCTTTGACCAACATCTCCCCATTTCCCCCACCCCTAGCCCCTGGTAAGCACCAGTCTACTCTCTGTTTCTATGAGTCTGACGTTTTTAGATTCCACAATATAAGTGAGAAAATACAGTATTTGTCTTTCTCTGTCTGACTTATTTCACTTGGCATAATGCCCTCAAGGTCAATCCATGTTGTCTCAGATGGGAAGATTTCCCTCTTTTTTACGGCTGAATAATATTCTATTGTACATATATACCACAACTTCCTTGTCCAGTCATCCTTTGACAGACATTTGGGTTGTTTCCATGTCCTGGATGTAGTGAATATGCTGCAGTGAACCTGGGGGTGCAGATCTCTCTTCCAGATAGTGATTTCGTTTCCTTTGGACATATACCCAGAAGTGGGATTGCTAGGTCATATGGTAGTTCTATTTTTCATTTTTTGAGGAACTTCCATAATGTTTTCCATAGTGGCTGTAACAATTTACATTCCCACCAACAGTGCGCAAGAGTTCCCTTTTCTCCACATCCTCTCTAGCACTTATTCTCTTGTCATTTTGATA
This sequence comes from Equus asinus, assembly GCF_041296235.1. Taxonomy (NCBI): domain Eukaryota; kingdom Metazoa; phylum Chordata; class Mammalia; order Perissodactyla; family Equidae; genus Equus; species Equus asinus. The sequence continues at coordinate 136,556,202 of NC_091820.1, read as the reverse complement.
ATAGCCATTCTAACAGGTGTGAGGTGATGTCTCATTGCAGTTTTGATTCGCATTTCTACGATGATTAGTGATGTTCAACACCTTCTCATGTACCTGTTGGCCACTTGTATATCTTCTTTGGAAAAAATATCTATTTAGATCCTTTGCCCATTTTTCACTGGATTATTCGGGGTTTTTCGCTACCAAGTTGCACGAGTTCCTATATATTTTAACATTATCCCCTAATCAGATATATGGTTTGCAAATATTTTCTCCTATTCCATATGTTGCCTTTGCATTTTGTTGATGGTTCCTTTTCCTGTACAGACACTTTTTAGTTTGATGTAGTCCCACTTGTTTGTTTTTGCTTTTGTTGCTTATGCTTTTGGTGTCATCTCCAAAAAATCATTACCTAGACCAATGTCAGAGAAATTTTTCCCTGTGTTTTCTTCTAGGAATTTCACAGTTTCAGGTTTTACATTTAAGTTGTTGATCTGTTTCCAGCTAATTTTTGTGAGTGGTGTAAGATAGGGGTTCAATTTCATTCTTTGGTGTGTGAATATCCAGTTTTCCCAACAACGTTTGTTGAAGAGTCTATCCTTTCCCCATTGAGTATTCTTGACTCCCTTATCAAGTATTAGTTCATTGTATATACATGGGTTTATTTCTGGGCTCTCAAGTCTCTTCGGTGGTCTATGTGTCTATTTTCATGCCAGTACCTTACTGTTTTAATTACTTTAGCTTTGTAATACAGTTTGAAACCAAGAAGTTTGATGCCTCCAGCTTTGTTCTTCCTTCTCAGGATTGCTTTGGCTATTCAGAGCCTTTTGTGGTTCCATTTGGATTTTAGGATTGTTTTTTCCATCTCTGTGAAAAATGCCATTGGAATTTTGACAGGGATTGCATTGAATCTATAGATAATTTTGGGTATTATGGACATTTTAACAATATTAATTCTTCTGATCCATGAACACAGAGTATATTTCCATTTATTTGTGTCTTCTTCAATTTCTTTCAGCTATGTCTTATAGTTTTCAGTATACAGATCTTTCATCTCCTTGGTTAAATTTATTCCCAAGTATTTTATTGGTTTTGATGCTATTGTAAATAGGACTGTTTTATTTGTTTTTCAGTTAGTTCATTGTTAGTGTATAGAAATACACCTGATTTTTGTATGTTGACTTTATATGCTGCAACTTTACTGAATTTGGTTATTAGTTCTGATAGTTTTCTGGTGGAGTGTTTAGGATTTTCTGTATGTAATATCACATCATCTGCAGAGACGATTTTGCCTCTTCCTCTCCCCTTTGGATGCCTTTTGTTTCTTTTTTGCCTGATCGCTCTGGCCAGCATTTCTAGTACTATATTGAATAGGCATCCTTGTGTCGTTCTTGATCTTAGAGGAAAAGTTTCTACTTTCCACCATTGAGTATGATGTTAGCTGTGGGCTTGTCATATATGGCCTTTATTATGTTGAGGTATATTCCTTCTATGCCCAATTTGTTGAGAGTTTTTATTATAAACGAATGTTAAATTTTGTCAAATGCTTTTTCTGCATCTATTGAGATTATCATATAATTTTTATCTATCATCCTATAAATGCGCTGATCACATTTATTGACTTGCATATGTTGAAACATCTTTGCATCCTCGGGATAAATCCCACTTGATCATTGTGTGTGATTCTTTTAATGTGCTGTTGAATTTGGTTTGGTAGTATTTTGTTGAGAATTTTAGTGTCTATATTCATCAGAGATATTGGTCTGCAGTTCTCTTTTCTTGTAGTGGCCTTATCTGGCTTTGGTATCAGGACAATGCCAGCCTCATAAAATCAGTTTGGGAGTGTTTCTGTCTCTTCCCTTTTTTGGGAAGAATTTGAGAAAGATTAACATTAATTCTTCTCTAAATGTTGGTAACATTAACCAGGGAAACCATCTGATCCTGGGCTTTTCTTTGTTTAGAGGTTTTGATTATTGATTCAATCTCCTTACTCATTATTGGTCTGTTCAGATTGTCTATATCTTCATGATTCAGTCTTGATAGGTTGTATGTTTCGAGGAATTTATCCATTTCTTCTAGATTGTCCAATTCGTTGACATATAAGTGTTCACCATAGTCTCTTATCATCCTTTATATTTCTGTGTCTTCTACAAGTACAAATCCTTTCTATCTGTAATGTTTCCTCTTTCATTTGTAATTTTCTTTATTTAAATATTCTCTCTTTTTGTCTGGGTTAGTCTAGCTAAATGTTTGTCAATTTTGTTTATCTTTTCAAAAGAACCAACTCTTATTTTCATTGATCTTTTCTATTGTCTTCCTATTATCTATTTCATTTATTTCTGCTCTAGTCTTTGTTATTTCCTTCCTTTTGCTAACTTTGGGCTTAGTTTGTTCTTCTTTTTCTAATTCCTTAAGGTGTAATGTTAAGTTGCTTATTTGAGATCTTTCTTTTCTTTAATGTAGGTGTTTATAGCTATAAACATTCCTCTTAGGACTGCTTTTGCTGCATCCCATAAATTTTGGTATGTTGTATTTCCATTTTAATTTGTCTCAAGATATTTTTTATATTCTTTTTGATTTCTTCTTTGATCTGTTGGTTGTTCAGAAGTGTGTTGTTTAATTTCTACATGTTTGTGAATTTTACAGCTTTCTTCTTGTAATTGATTTCTAGTTTCGCACCATTGTGGTTGAAAAAGATACTTCATATTATCTCAATCTCACTGAATTTGCTAAGATTTGTTTTGTGGCCCAACTTATAATCTGTCCCAGGGAATGTTCCATGTGCACTTGAGAAGAATGTGTATTCTGCCACTATTGTGGAATGTTGTGTATATGTCTGTAAGGTCCATCTGGTCTATAGTGTTGTTTAAATCTGCTGTTTCCTTACTGATCTTCTGACTGGATGATCTGTCCATTGCTGAGAGTGGGGTGTTAAAGTTCTCTACAGGAATAATTAAATAGCCCAACAGAACTAGACAGACCAGTAACTGATTCAGATATATATGGGCATTTGCCATGAGAGAGGGGGTGTGACAGATAAGTAGAGAAAAATAGATTAGTTAATAAGTGGAGCTAGAAAAAATGATCGTCCATATGAAAAGATGAAGTTTGATCACTACTTTATACTGCAACGAAATGAACAACTGTACACAACAATTAACTCCAGATAGATTATTAGAATTTGAATATCAAAAAAAGCTTTAAACTTTTAGTTCAAACTATAGATATATTTTTCACTTTGGCATGGGGAAATATTTGTATCCATCAAGATCCAGTTATAACAACAAAATCTATGCTACATAGATCACGAGAGGGAAATTAAGACAGGGAACTATTTGCAAAGTGAAAAGGTAAATAAAGGACAAGGAAGTAACCCAGAGATTAATAACTGTAGAAAGCCCCTTCCACCCCTAGGGGCTCAGAATATCACCAGAGCTCAGAAGCTGGGGTCGCTCAGTAGAAGCTGGAATTGTAGAGTAGAGACTATTCATTTGGAGCAGATATGGGATTGCCTAGCAGGAAATGCAGCTATAGAGGAGACATGGCCACTGCCAGAGATGCCACCCAAAGCAAAGAGAGAAAGGGAGAAAATACCCTGGCTTCTCCCTCCTCTTGCTTTTAAATATAAGGCCAGTTTCTCCCATTGGCCAACCTTAACTGGCAGCCGGTATGCATGTGAGCCTGAAGGATGCCACCCCCTGGTGATTCAAAACAGAGCAAGGAGAGGGCAGAGAATGAATCTGAGAGCAAACAGTCAAATGATCAACACAGGTTTCTTAAATTAGTCTATAGACTATAAAACAAAAGACAAATTTACAACATTAAAATACAGAACTTTTGGGGGGCCGGCCCAGCAGCATAGTGGTTAAGTTTGTGTGCTCTACTTGAGTAGCCCGGGGTTCACAGGTTCAGATCCCAGGTGTGGACATAGCACCACTAGTCCAGCCATGCTGTGGCGGCATGCCACATAAAATAGAGGAAGATTGGCACAGATGTTAGCTCAGGGAGAATCTTCCTCAAGCAAAAAGAGGAAGATTGGCAACAGATGTTAGCTCAGGGAAAATCTTCCTCACAAAAAATAAATAAAAAATAAACATTAAAAAACACAGAACTTTTGTTCATTAAAAGTCGCCTTAAAGACAATGGAAAGACAAGCTATAAATTTGGAGAAGATATTTGGCAATGCATATGATTGACAAAAGATTGGTATATAAAAGACTACAAATCAATAATAAGAAAAAACTAATAACTCAACAGGCAAATAAGCAGAGGACATGAACAGACATCTCATAGACAAGGAAACACGCATGGCCAATATCCATATGAGCAGATGCTGAACCTCATTAGCAATCAGGGAAATGAAAACCAAAACTACAGTGACACTCACTCAATTGGCAAAAATTAAGAAGTCTGACAAGTGTTGGAAAGGATGAGGGACAACAGAATATCTCATACTTTGATGAAGGGTGTGAAAATTGGTACTACCGCTTAGCCGAAACAATTTGGCTTAATATTGTAAAAGTGGGATGTTTGTATACCCTATAATGTAGCAATTCCACTTTTAGGTGCAATAGGAGATATGTATAAGAGTGTTCACAGAAGCACTGTTTACAGTATCATAAAACAAGGACAACCTAAATGACAATCCACAGGAGAATGGATTAACAAATTATGGTATATTATTCGGCAGTGAAAATGAATGAACTAAAATCTTAAACAGTAACATGGAAAAATTTTAGTAACAATGTTGAGTGAAAAACACAAACTCAAGAAGATTACATATATAGTGTGAGCCTCTTTTTATAAAGCTCAAAAAGAAGTAAAAGTAGCAATCTATTGCATAGGTATATATATAATGTTTCAATTATAAACACAAAAATTCAGGATAGTGATTACCTTGGCATTATGGGAGAGAGTTATAGGAGAGACAGAGAATGGGATGGAAGATGATCACAAAGCCAGATGTCAGAGATGGGTAATGTTTTAGTTCTCAAGTGGAATATAAGGATAATAGGTGGTCTTTATATTAGTTAAATAATTAAAATGAGTAAGTTAAGTCCATGCAAAAACCAGTGGTGATAGCGCATTGTAAACCAAGCGTTATGATTAATCCAATTCTTTGTAACAGAAGTCCTAAAGAAAACAAAAAGAATTGTTTAACAATTCTGGTTAAGCATAGCAGCTCAAACAGATGAGTTTATTTCTGCTCCCTCCAGACACCTCACTCAAATTGATTCTAAAGTGATTTTTTTTTAAAGATTGGCACCTGAGCTAACATCTGTTGCCAATCTTCTTTTTTTTTTTTCTTTCTTCTCCCAAAGCCCCCCAGTACATAGTTGTGTATTTTAGTTGTAGGTCCTTCTGGCTCTGCTATGTGGGATGCCACCACAGCATGGCTTGATGAGCAGTGCTAGATCCATGCCCAGGATCCAAACTAGCAAAACCCTGGGCCACCTAAATGGAGCATGCCAACTTAACCATTTGGCCACAGGGCCAGCCCCTAAAGTGATTTTTTAATACTATAAGCTGGCAAATGGCAAAGAGGGAAAAAGGAAAGATCTGGAAGAGAAATGTCAATTTTTGGAAGCTAGAAAGGGGTCAGAGGAGTGGTAGAGGAGGAGGCTGACTTAGCCAGCCGAGGAAGCCGTCAGAGGGGAGAAGCAAGCTGATTTCCACAGAACTCAGGAAGCCTTCATAACTGGAGGTGCGAAGTACCACAGAAGGCAGAGTAATGCATGAGGCTAAAAATAGAGGAGTCAATTAAAAGTCTTATAAGGGATAGGTCCCCATTTCTATACCAGCCAGTCAAGTATTACACCTCTAGTCAGGAGACAGGAGATCTGTTGTCTGGGAAACGGGGAACCCCAGTGAAGACTAAGAGGGAAAACAGAGGGATTAGCAAACCTACACACTAAGTGGCAAGTCTCCCCCTCCCCGAGCTCCCATAACTCTGGAAGCCAAGACCACCAGGTAACAAGCTTCCACACACATGCACGCACACACACACACACACACACACACCAGAGATTCAAGTGGAAGCAGAAAAGGCACATCTTATGCACATATTAATATTCAGAGAGATACAGCAAGACATCGCAGCAATTAATTAAGAGGAGGTTATGGAAAAGGAAAGAGGAAAAGAAAGAGCTATTGTTAATTTAAAAAATGTGATGGTTGAAATTTAAAATTTAAGAGAAAGTTTGAAAACAAAGTTGTGAAAATCTCCCAGAAACGCACACACACACACACAAAAAGAAATAGGAAAGAAAATATTTTTAAAATTAGAGTATCAATCTAAGAGGTCCAACATTCAACTAATAGGAGTTCCAAAAACAGAGAAGACTATATAGAGGAGAGAAAAATTTTAAATAAATGATACAACAAAATTTCTCAAAACTGAAGGACACGAGTCTTCATGAAGGACATAAGATTCAAAGGGCCCCACCAAGTACCTATCAAAATAAATGAGAAAAGACACACATGAACATGCGGTATCAAGAAAGTACAAAGCACTGTGGGTAAGGAGGAGATCCTAAAAGCTTCAGGAAAGGAAGAGTGGATCAAAAGATCAGTAATCAGAATGGTGTAAGACTTAACAATGGCAGTAATGGAAGCTAGAAGACAATAGAGGCATGCCTTAAAATGTTTTAGAGAAAGTTGTTTCCAACATAGAATTCTATATCCCACACAGTATTAATCACATGTGAAAGGAGAATAAAGCTATTTTCAAACATATACAATCCCTCAATCCTCCTTTCTCAGGAAGCTACTAAAGGATGTGCTCCCCCGAAATGAAGGATTAAGATATTAAAAAAATGTAACGCGAGATCTAGGAAAATGAGAGAGAAAGGGGGAGGAGAAGAGAATATCCAGGATGAGAGCTGTGCAACATGTCTAAAGAACAATCCGTCCAAACTGGAACCGGAGAATGGAGAAGTCATGACCGGAAGGTGATCTCCAAGGGCAAAAAATAAGGAACCAAACCTGATGTGCTGGGCCGTATTAAGAGTAATTTTACATCTCTGGTTAGAAAGTCTGGAAGAAAACTTAATTATAGGTGCAGAGAAAGCAAAAGCAAATGAACTAAATGAAGCAAGTACTGACTCCAGGAAAAATCAGAAGGTTTGCTGTAATAGGAATGAAAACGTAATCATATTTCACTCTGGCTCAGCGGCGAGCAATATCTACATAGTCCTGATAATGAAAACTCTGAAAGTATATTTCATCAAAGATTATGACAGAACTGCCTTGTGAGCAGGGGAAAGAGGGAATATGGGGGAGGCCCTCGCATAAGAAAGAGAACTCCTCATCTTAAATGGTGAGGCCTTAATAAATAATGTCTAAAATGGAAAAATCAAGAAATATCAGCACAAGGGTGTTATTTTAAATATAAGGGGTTAACACCAGCTAAAAAAGATAAGATTTGAACATTGCTATCTCTGGAGAGTGATGCTCCCGAATGGGAAGGAGGGCGGGGCCTGCTCTTTTTCAGTATCAGTCCACTTATATTGAAAGTGCTATGATTTTAATTGCATTTATATATTACTTTGATAAGACATATGAAAAAGGAAAATGAAAGTCCTCGCTTTCCTTCCCCATCCCCCAGGGGTTACCTATGCTAACTGTTGAGTTTGTATCCTTCCAGACACAAAAATCAACTCCAGATGAATCAAGTGCTTAAATAAATTTGTCAAAAGCAAAACTTAAAAACTTGTAGTGGACAACAGCTTTCTGACTTTGGGGTAGGGAAGAATTTCTTTAAAAAGACCCCAAATGTACTAAGAAAAGTTTGATAAATGAGGAAGTTCTATTCCTCAAAAGACACCGGAATCAAAATAAAAAGACAAGTCCCAGATTGGGAGAAGGTTTTTGCCATACACATAAACAACAAAATATCTGAGGCAAGGAACTACAAATCATTCAGAAATGGATAAGCATTGCAATGAAAACAAGCAAAGGACATGAGCAGGCATTTCACAGAAAAGGAGGTATCTAGTCTCCGTCGCTCTCTGTCTCTCTCTGTCTCTGTCCCCATCTCTCTCTCTCACACATAGGAAATATGTATCATAGATATTTTATAAAATAAAATATATACATGTGACAGAGAGAGGCCGGGAGAGAGAGAGATGGTCCACCTCGTTATTAGTCGGGGAAATACAAATCAAGAAAAGCTGGTGCCTTTCTCAAACGTCACCTTCTGCAGGAGGCCTTCTCTGACCACCCTGTTTAGAATTCTAGCCTCATATAGTCCCTGATTTATGTAGCATTTATCACCTCCTAGTACACTGTCTACTGTATGTGTTTACTTTATTTATTTTTTGTTTCCTCCATCCCACTAAAATGTCAACTCCAGGAAGCCAGGGACTTTTGTATGGCACAACGCCTGGCACTTGGTAGACCCTTAATAAATATTTGTTGACTGAGTGAATGAATGGATTTAATAAAACAAGAGCTCAACAACTAAAGTAGAAAAAATATTCAGAGATCTATTGTGAATAAATTTTCTCAAAATAAAGCAAGAGCTGAATCAGCAGATCATAAAAGCATACCACATATGAAGAAAAAATGGATATAGAATCATTAATTTGGAGGCATGTCCTGATTAAATTATTTAACTTGAAGTATAAAGACAGAGTTCTTCAGATAGTCAAGCAGAAAAAGCAAATCACTGAAGGGAATAAAAAACAGACTTCTGTGTACTTCTCCATAAAAACTATCAGTGCTAGAAGACAGCAGGGCAATGTTCTACAACGTTCTGAGGGAAAGAAAGTATGACTCCAGATTTTTACAACCAGCGAATTTCTTATTCACGGATAAATGCTATTCATAGTCAGGAAAGACTCGGGGAATTGAGTATTCAGTAGCCCTTCTTGAAAAACACACTCTATGAGAAAAATCCTGTCAACCAAGGGATAGATCAGAATTCAGAAACAGATAGATAGCTGTGAGCGTTGAATCCATTAAAATATAAAGCTAAGACTAAGTATAGAATCTCCACTAAGTGACCGGAGGGGTCACACTCTTGCAGAACAGAATGCATTATAACCATTGACAAAGTAAAGCCAATATAACCAACAAAAATTGGGAAGTGGGAGAACAAGGAAATGTGAAAGTCCCATCTTCCATTGTGGGGAGTCAATTGATAGTGGCCATACAGACTTAAAAAGGGAAGGGAAGAGGAGAGGAGAAAAAAGAATGGAGGGGAGGAGATGGGAGGCGAGGGGATGGGAGGGAAGAGAAAGAAAAGGACGCTTCCTATCCCCAGAGGGGCCTCACAAGAACTAATAGACCGTGGGGAGAACATTTATACCAAGTTTAGCAGTTCCTTTATTTGCACACTAGTTCCTTTTTATCATTTAAATTCAAGTAAAACCAAATTTCACACTTTTTATTAAAAATAACATGACTGGTATGATCCCAGTATTATAAAATTATTTCTAGATAGCTTGCTGTCTTCTACCTGGATATGTGTATGAAGAGATTTTCAGGATGCTGTTTGCCACATGTTAACTGCATTTTTTTCCTTTCTGGGTGATGAAATTGTTGGTAATTTGTTTCTTCATTGTAATTCTTAAATTGCTTCAGCTTTATAATATGCATTACCTACTTTATAAAAACAATAAAATATTTAGAAATTTTAAAAATATTAAGAATGAAGAAACATTCTCCCTCGCCTGCAAGCCAACACAGGAAGCTGTTTATCGCTGCATTTTTTTATAATAGGAAAAATTAAAACAACATAAGTGTTCATGTTGGAGGAATGGCTAAAGAAACACTGTGGTATTTCCAAAAAGAGCTACAATGCAGCAACTTGAAAGAATGAGGGAGAATTATATGTGGAAAGATTACCAGGACAGATAGGTGGAGAAAACAAGTTACAGAACGATGTTTATACTAAGATGCTGTTTGTAGTTTTTTTAAACAGACACATCAAAACTCTGCATTTCTGTATATGGGTTATTGCAGAGGAAAAGGTCAGGAGAGAGATGCACCAAGCAGATAACTGGGATCCACCCGACAGCAGCCGGAGATGGAGCAGAGTCTGGGGGGCTGGCTTTATCTGTAAAGGATGGCATTTTTAAAAGGAGAATTTATCTTATATTAATTACAAAATTTAACACCCCTTTGTTTAAAGACAAAATGTTCAGCTTGATAGTTTGAGGCTCATGGTAGGTCAGCTTTGACAGTAGAAGAATCATGCTGTAGTCTAGACCGAGCGACATGGAGCCAGAAGAATCCACCCTCCTCCCCAAGATGGGATGAAGTGGAAGAGGTTGCACCCTGACGGAGGGAGGTGGTTTCCAGTTAAGGCTGCAAGGCAATGAAGAAAGCCTTCTGGGAAGAGGTCGAGAAGGCAGAGGTGTTGGTTTGCAGTGGAATGGGAGTTCTAGCGGGCCCTTGGAAGGAGCCAGGTTGGGAGTGGCAAAATAGTTGGAAGGAGCCAGAGGGAGAATGCTCATAGCAATAATGAGATGGGGATATTGGGTAGGGAAGGAGCCTGTCTTTCCTGAAGTGTCTGAGGATTACAGTAATGAGAGATCTGCTTGGAAATGACCGACCTCAGACATGCTCAGATTGGCTTATGGTCCCACTTGTACCTGGCAGCCCCAAATTGGCAGTGGGGCAGCAAAAAGAACCTGTTCTTGGCAAAGGCTGCCAAGAGGTTTGTGGAGGGCTGGCAAGAGCCCTGTTTACCTGGTGAGAAAAGTAGCAGCAAGGTGATTGGGGTGGTGGCAAAGGCCATTTATTTATCCCTTATTTGCATATGTGATGGATATGATATTTTTAAAAAATAAAAATAGCAAAAACATACAGTGATTGCTGTGTGCCAGGCACTGTTGGAAAAGCTTTACACATATATTCAGTCCTCACAACAACTCGGGGAAGTACATCTATCCCCGTTGCACAGTTGTGGAAACTCAGGCACAGCGATGCTAAGTGACTGGCTGAAGGCTCCACGGCGTGGCTTGTACGTGGCAGAGCTGGGATTCAAACTCCAGCAGCTCTAGTATCTGGGATCTTAACCGTTATACTCATTATAAGATACCGTATTTCAACAATTCTGAGATGCACTTTTTTCATCTCTGAAATTGAGATACATCTTACAATCAATGGTATTTCATAGTTTAGCCGGCAACGTTTTCACTTTTTTAGGGGTATGCAAAACAACGGTGCGTCTTAAATTCAACGATACAGAGTGTTAAACTGTCAGAGTCTCCATTCTCCTGAAATTGTGGTGCCATGAGGCTTCCCACACATTAGTGCTCAGGGAAGATCTTCAGCCCCAGTAAGACTCAAGATGGGGCTGAGTGGAGTGGCAGTGACAAGATCAGAGCTTGGTGGCCCACCTCCCAAGTTTCATTAGTGCACCCTTCAGCAGCAGATGCCAGTAAGACACTCAGTGACCAGGTAGGACAAAGTACTTGGTTACAGCGGTCAGCAAGGACCCAGAGGGCAGCACAGAGACCCCCGTGTGGATGTGGGATCCCCTTTCACTGAGGAGACATAAGATGCCAGATGCCATCTTGGATGGCAGATGGGTTTTGAGAAGAAAGCCTAAAAGACTGAGCATTTAGCTAGATGGCAGTACCTGAAAGAAACAGCTTTAATCTGAAAAAGGGTTAGTGACCGTTACTCACCAAGTCCACGAGTTTTCTCTTCTACATCAACAGGAATGGGAGCTTCAAAGTAAGATAAGAAGAATTATAGGAAGTTAGGAAAGCCAAACTTCTTGGCATATCTCAGTATATATAGTGAGTGAGTATGAATTTTCAACTTCATGACATTATTTATTCATTTGTTTCCTTCGTCATAACAAAAAGGAGTTAAGGCAGCCCAAATAGTGTTATGACTAAAGGATTTGGAGAGAGGGCGACTCAGAAAGCCAGAAATGCCCATGGTGGCATGTACACCTGGGTCTCTCAAGGTCCCCGTGGCTCTCTCCTGCCACACGGCATCTGGCAGCTCTCCATCTCTTTGTCTCCCGGTGCACCTCTCCTCGCCGCTCATCACTAACAGGTTGCACTTGCTGGGGCCCGGTCCATGCCCAAAACCTGATTCTGCTTCCTCAACCACAATGCTGACGATGCCTGGCTCTGACAGGAAGCCCGTCACATCCCCCCCTGCCCACAGAATCCGAACCAAACCCCTGAGTGAGAGGTTTCAGGGGCTCCATGCCCTCAGCCCCAGACCCAGTAGGCTAAGTGGGAGCACCAATCCCAGGAGGAGGTCCCAGAGCACTGTCAAACAGGATAGAGAATTGGAAAACGAGGGTCCTTTTCAATGGGAGCTTAGGTTCTGGCTAGGAGATGGCAGTATGTGTCAAACTTGAGAGAGGCGCAGGCAAAACGAGCAGGAGAATGTGGCTGAGCGGGTGGCTGGGGCCTATTGGAGTCTGAGGAGTTAAAAATTAATACCACCTTTCCCTGCCCGTGCTTAGAATCAACTGAGAAAGGCAAACTTCAGGACTTCCCTGGACCCCGGTGACGTTCCCACCTCTTTCAAGTTCAAGCTGGTACAGACTCAAATCTCTGCCATTCTCCTTAGCATGCCACATAGAACTTCCCTAAATACCGGGAGAACCAAAATCAAAGGAGAGAAATGACAAGCAGCACTTATTCTAGGGAGAGCCTTCTGGTTCCCAGGAGATTCCCTCCAGTTTCCTCAAGTGGGAGGAGGAGAGGATCCATGGAGCGCATATGTATGGTTTGGTCAGCTCATAATCTTTCCTCCATCTTCTAAGAACACCTGGCTTCTCCTTTAGGGAACTTCTCCTCCTCAATTAATGTGGCCCTAGAAGGAAGGGGCTGTCAGGTACATCTCAGACTAGCCAGTGAGGGCAATCCATCCCCCTAGTCAAATGAATTGGTCTAGGGGTAAACACGTGACTGAGGCTGAGCCAATGAGGGTCTTCCCAGAGAAGTGCATGCTGAGAGAAGATCTCTCTCTGCCAGCACCACAAACCACAAGAACCAACTAACTTTGAGTCATTAGTGGCTGTCTACAGAATGAAGTCAAAATTTGAGAAGAAAGAAAAGAGAAGGAAGGAGAAGCAAAGCTCTAGAAATCCTGAGCCCCTAAAGTTAGCTCAACCCCTGGACTTCCCAGTCTACCGAGGCAGTAAATGCCTTTTTGTGCTCAAACTAGTTTGAGTTGATTTTCCATCACTTGTCACCTAAATTTTCCTGACTACCTACTGCTGTGCACACACGTGGCAACCCAGAAGTCTGTGGATCGCCGCTCAGAACACCAATGAGACATGTCTACTCTGCCTTGGTTGCCCTTAGCCACTGTCACAAACTGGCTCCTTCACCCTCTACTATCCACTTCTCTTCTGTCCGTGGCTTCTACGCTCTTGCAGTTCATGCTCCCTGGTAACTTCGGCCTCTTCAGAACTTGGCAGAGGTACATTTCATCTCATGGCTCCTTTCATCTCTCTTGACCTCATAACCATTCAACTTCTGCTCCCACTGCTGACTAGGTCATCTTTTAGAAGTTCCTACCTACAAGTTCCTTGGAGGAATTGATAGGCCAAGCTCATCTTTTTGTGCTGGGCCATAGCACAGATCACTACATGGTTACACTGCAAGCTCCTTGATGCAGAAAAAGCGTTTGACAAAATCCAATATCTATTCATGATTTTTTTTAAAAGCCTCCAGGCAAACTAGGAATAAAGAATCAGTTTCGATTGTCCATTTTCTCCTTTAGGTTTTTGGGTCAAATCTTGTCTTCTTGTATCACTAGTTATTTTTCATACTAAGTGCCAAACAATGTTTATAAAATTTTTCTAAATGCCATGATATTGTGAAGCTGTGGTTAATGATATATTCCACTATAGTTCTGCTTCTGGCGGATAACTAGGCTAGGAGCAGATTAGCTTAATCCACTTAGGGATTGAGATAATTTTAAGCTGATGTTCAGTCCTTTTTAGGGTTAATCTAGTTCTGGTTAACCCTTACTCTTAGGATGTCGCTCTTCTGGATCCCAACTCAAAACCTGGGGAATGGAAGGGAGCTACCAGGCCCCTCTTTATGTGTCCTGAACACTAATTTTGTCCCCCTAGCACCCTGAATCTGTGCAACTTCTCATCCTCTCAGCTGTGGCTTTCAGAATTAGCACTTTCTCCTCCAGGGAAAAAGAGCCAAATGCCAATCTCCGCTCTCTGGGCTTCCCTTCCCTTCCACATCTTGGCCCTGTGAGTTCTCCCTGCTTTGGTAGCTCTCTGATGCTCTCAGGCAGTTTATCTTAATACTTTTCTAGCTTTTCTAGTTGTTCTCAGCTGGAGAATTGAACTGAAACAAGCTAGTCTGCTGTTGCTGAAAGCAAAATTCTATTTCTACATTTTACAACATGTTGACGTTTTCTTCGTAGCCCAATATATGTTTGACTTTTGTGAATGTGCAGGGGTACTTACAAGCTAAATTTTACGATTACACAGTATAGAATATGATATATATCAATAAGATACCCTGATAAATTGTATCATGTTTTCAATTATTTGCTGCCATTCATGGAAAAAGACTGCCCACTACTCTGTGCCTTGCAGCGCCATCCTGTGGGTGCAGTATACTTCCTCATTTCAGTGACATCAGGTTTGGCCGTGTGACTTACTTTGCCCAGGGGGATGTGAATGGAAGTGATGTGAGCCACAAGGAGCAGAAGCTTTGAGAGCCATCAGTGGCTCTGCCACTGCTCTTTTCCCTCTGTCACAATGCTGACATGTCCTGATGAGGGGCTTCTCCTTCACTTTGGATCTCAGAATAAAGAAAACAGATGGAGCAGAAATAAAGCTTACCCCAACCAACATGTAACGTAATCAAGACAGAAATGTTTGCTATTGCAAACCACTGGAGCTTGGAGGTTGTTTCTTACCACAGCAAAAGATGATAAATATGGATAGACTTTATCGTATTGTTTAGATCTTTTATGTACTGCTTACTTTTGTCCACTTTTCTGCTATGTGCTGGGAGAAACTTCTCTACTACAAATGTGCTTCTATTTCTCCTTGCATTATCTGTCCTTTTTTTCTGCATGAATTTCGATGCTCTATTATTTGGTTCACAGTTTATCTGGACTATTAGAGCATCGTGCGTCATATCCCTTCCTTGGTTTCTTGATTCAACCTTCTCTCTAATAAGATTGTGATCCCTGCTCTCTTTTACTTTGACTTCACCTTTGCCTGAGATGGTGCACTCTTACTGACCAGGACTGAGTAGCACTATATCACTCCTAAGGCTGAAGGTAGCAGGGATCATTCACCACTCTGAACCACAGGGAATGGGTGGGGATACTATACAACAACCATGATACTCCTACTAATAATAATACCTATTAAGTGCTCAGTGTGTTTCAAGTATTCTTCTAAGCACTTAATTTATCAAGTGTGTGTGTTGCATTATTTGAGTAATGTATTACTTCTCATAGTAATCCTATGAGGTGGGTATTATTACTAGCTTCACTTTAAAGATGGAGAAACTGAAGGATGGCCAGGTGAAGTAACTTTCCCAAGGCTACACATCTAGTAGGTGGTAGATTGAAGAGGGGTGATTCTCCAAAGGAGGGGCTGTTGGGCCAACAAAAAAAGCATATATCTGCTCCAGTTAGTAAAATTGTGTTAATGTTAATTCAGCTGTAGCTATGAGAAAGAGGTCCCAGAGTTCGGATTCCTAGCAAGGTAAATTCTCGGAGCTCTGCTTAGAACTGAGAGAATTTATCAAGATTTGCCTCCAGCCAGAGGCAGAATACCCTTCGAATCCAGCCAATTCCCTTGGTTCCTGAGAAATCTGTACTCATTAATTTGATTTTCCAAGTTCCCTGAGAGTGAGATGGGAATACCCTGACCAGCACGCGCTCAACACTGTATAGATCTCTTCTACAGAGGGATGAATCTACTGGCTTCCAATCTAAGCACCAATCGCTTGAGGGTTTAGGTAGAGTGAGTTACTGCCCCACCTCACTCCAACTCTGGACCTCACACTTAAGGTGAACTGACAAGAGAAATATTTGGGCTCTCCTAATTTGAGGGGAAACATCACGGGTTTTGGTGGTGTATTACCTCCCCTGTAGAAAGTCATAATGTTATTATTAGTATCCTGAGGGGTTAATGATCCCTCCTTCTCTTGAGCCCCAGGTTCTACACGGCTACGCCTCTTCCCTCCAGAGGCACAGAGGCATACACAGCTTGCTCACACTTTCTCCTCCTCCTCCTCCTCCTTCCCACCCTCCTCCTCCTCCTTCTTCTTCTTCCTATTCTTCTCCTCCTCTTCTTTCCTCTCCTTCTCCTCCTCTCTCTCTTCCTCCTCCTCCTCCCCTTCCTTCCTCTCCTCCTCCTTCCTCTCCTTCTCCTCCCTCCACTCTCCCTCCTTCCTCTCCTTCTCCTCCTCTTCCTTCTCTCCCTCTCTCTCTCTCCCTCCCACCCCCGACCCTCTCTCTCTCTCCTCATTGCCAGAGACGCAGATGCACCAATCTCATGAAGGCAGCTGGGGAGTGAGTCAGGCTATTCCAGACATAACCGCCTATCACAAGGCCCATCCACCCTCAGACTCTTCTGTCCCAATCTAGCATGGCTGTCCTTTGCACCTGCAGGGTATGGCCTTCAAACAGCCACCAGTTACCCAGGGAAGTAATCCAGGCCCCTGATGTGCCACTCATGTGTACTTTACTCTTTTCCCTGAAAATGGATTAGGCATGTGGTACCATCCATTACAGGCTAGGTTCCTTTCGTGTACAGTGATATTCTGGTCAAGTGTTTGGGGTTATGATGACAAAAGGCTATCTCTCCTTGACTCCTCCAACATTCTCATCAGGCCCTTGAAGGTGTCAACACAGTGCCTGGACACTGAATGGGCCCTTAGGAAGGAAGTGTTCCTTCATCCCTTCCAGTCTCCAAATGGAGAAATAGAACCTCAGTGAGGTTAAGTGACTCATTCAAGGTCACTCTATTGAACAGAAAAGGAGAAAGACCTCAGATTTTTTGACTCCAAGGCTAGTGCTCTTGGCCCTATACCAAGCTAAGTCCCAATGAGATGATGCCAAGCCATAGTAATTGGTGCTGAGGGAAGAGGACAGTCCTGCAAGTTGGGAGGCCTGGTGTATGAGTTTGCTTAAAGTGAAGCAAAGTACCACAGACTGGGTGGCTTAAATACTAAATATTTATTTTCTGATAATTCTGGAGGCTAGAATACCAAGATCAAGGTCACATGGTCTTCTCTTTGTCCATGTCCTAATCTCCTCATCTTCTAAAGACACCAGTCCCATTGGATTAGGGCCCACTCTAACAGCCTCATTTTACCTTAATTACCTCTTTAAAGATGTTATATTCAACTACAGTCACATTCAGAGGTACTGGGGGTCAGGACTTTGGCATATGATTTTGAGGGGATACCACTCAGTCTGGTTCCACCCTGTCACTCCTGGCTGTCAACCTTGGGCAGGTCTCAGATCTCAACATCTCCCCCTCAAAAACGGAGTTGGCTCAGGTCTCCAAGGCTCTGTTTACCCCTGATATCCTAGATGTCATGAACCGTCTCATCAGAGGTCTATGGCTGGGCAAGTTTCCAAGGGATCTAAGCAGGCTAGAGCAGAGGCTGACTCTGAGAAGAAGAGCTGGGCAGGAGGCACTGGGCATCCCACATTAGGTCCCAGAAATTCAACAGCACCAGGGCAGGACAGAGAGATGGGCCAGGAAGATGGAGGAGGTAGTCAACTCCTCAATATGAGTCAGTGCAGTGAAGAGGTGGCCTAGCCCCTGGGCTGTATCAACAGAGGCATGGAGTTCAGAATAAGGGAGGTAAATCCCACAGTTAAGAGTCCACGATTTAGAGTCAGTCAGATACATTTGCATTGGAACCCTCACTTAGCTACATAGTAGCGTGGACCTTAGGCAGGCTACTCAGTCTCTCTGGGTCTCTTCTATAAAGTGAAGCTAATAATTAAACATAACTCATGGGTTTTGTGTGAGCACTAAATGTGATAATTCTTTTTTTTCACTACTTCCTCCCCAATTTTATTTTATTTTTTAATTTTATTTTGTGTGTGTGTGAGGAAGATTGGCTCTGAGCTAATATATGTTGCCAATCCCCCTGTTTTTGCTTAAGGAAGAGGGTCGCTGAGCTAACATCTGTGCCAATTTTCCTCTATTTTGTATGTGGGACGCCACCACAGCATGGCTTGATGAGTGGTGCCAGATCCACACCGGGATCCAAACCTGCAAACCCCGGGCCACCAGAGCAGAGCATGCGAACTCAACCACTATGCCACTGGGCTGGCCCCTATTTGTTTGTTTGTTTGTTTGTTTATTTATTTATTTATTTATTGAGGTCACATTGGTTTATACATTATATAATTTTAGGTGTGCGTCATTATATTTCAACTTCTGTATAGACTACATAGTGTTCACCAAAAGTCTAATTGCCGTCCGGATAATTCTTAAAAAGTGCTTAGCAGGGTGCCTGGCTTGTGGTGACTCCTCAGTGATCACCAGTGTAGTGGACGCCATGGGATGCCCCCCAAATCACCCTTCAGGACTGAACCACTGATTTCCCAGCTGCTGGGAATGCTGCTTCCTCAGCTGTCAGCTTCTGCAGGAATTGCCCACAGCTGAAGACAGCAGCCTAGCCCCAGGTCGCATTCCCTCTGAGGGGCAGCCCCGTCCAGCAACTGGTGGATGTCAGGGGAGGGGAAGAATGGCCCAGCCCCCTCTCCAGAACTCAGAATGACTCTGAAGGGCTATCCCAATTCAAAGTTCCCCATTGGGTTGGCTGCATTCTTGTGACTTCACGGCAGCTCAACTTCTCCCTCTGCCCACTGCTGCTTCCTTGCCCAAGTGTTGATCCTGAGAGCACACTAAACTCCACCTCAGAGTCTGTTTCCCGGGGAACCCAACCAATAACAGTAACAATAATGGTAAGGTATGATAGCACTCTAAGAGGAGCATTTCCATGGTAAAATGAAGGAGTCACTCTGTGACCTCATTCCCTCCAGCTCTGTCTGCACTCACTCCATTCCAGGCCCATGGACCTCCTTGCTGTTCCTCATATGCAGCAAGCACCCTTCTCCTCAGAGCCTTTGCACATGCTATTCCTCCTGCCTGGAACACACTTCTCTCAGCCACATAGCACACTCCTTCAGTCCAAAATCACAGCAAAAGCTCCACCATCTGACACCTGCTGACCTTTTCCATGCTTTATTTGTATCCATAGCACTTACAGCCCTCTAATACACTATGGAATACGCTTCTGTATCATTTATATTGTCACTATCCTCCAACTAGAACGTCAGCTCCATGAAGGCAGGGAATTTTGTCTGTCTTGTCTGTTTACCCAGCATCTTGATCAGTACCTGGCATATGGTGGGTTCTCAATAAATACTTATTGAGTGAATGGATGAATGAGTGACTAACTAAGCCCTATGGGAATGAGAGGCAAACAGAGGTGGGGGTGCCCAAAGACTTCCTAGAGGAGGTGCCACCTTAGCTGAGCGTGAAAGTGAGTCATGACCATGTGAGCTGTTACCTTGAAGAGCCTCCAAGATGCAACGCATAGGAGTTTGACTCGTGAGGTTTCTTATCCTGGACTTTTGGGGAGTTTAAGACTATAGGTTTCTCCATTTAATTTATTTTACAGCCCCAAGTCAAAGAAAAACAAACATTTTCTCTCTTTTTTCACAAGTGTAAGCTCTTTGGGAATGTGGCTGGAGGCAGTGGCCCCTGGAGCCTGGTTCCTTGGCCCACACACATATGGGAAAGCCGTTCGCTAAACGGGTTTTACAGTAAGAGAAATCTTTGCTTTTAATCCATTTGAAGCAGCACTTTTCAAAGCGGACAAGCCCTTTGGGTGACGGGTAGAATGCAAGCATAGAGTCCTGTCTGAGTTGTCTGTGTGTGAGCAAGGTTTGGGAAAGACAGCGAATGCATTTTCAATAAAACCTTTGCAGTGGCCTGGGAGGTAGGATGGTATGTTCTGGTTAGTACAAGTGTCTGCTGAACAGAATTGATGTGACTCTCCAGACCTCGATGATCTTGTTCCAGAAGACAAACATACCAAGTCTGCAGAACGTCAACATTCCACCAAACAGAGTTTCCTCTTCCTTTTATCACTCAGGAGGCACGTGAGCATCTTGCAAGCCTCACAGTCACCTTGAGGATTCTTAATTGTCAGTGACTGTGCGAATTTGAGAAATGTGTGTGTCACTGACCTCTAGTTGGGAACATGTTCCATGGCCTTTATAATGAACTCATTAAATGAAAGTTAGTTCCTTAAAAACTTGTTTCCCATATGCCTTCTAACGCAGTGCTTCTCAGGGGGTGAGGGGGTGGGGGAAGTCCTCTTGGGAGGAGGAAAGTCTCTGAACTATCTGGAGGACTTTTCCAATTTAAATACCCTCACTCACCACTGCCAGAGAGTTGAACCCTCCTATGGTTGGTCACAAAGCAGGTACATTTATACCTGTATAACCAATGGTAGTGCTACTCAAGGGCTCCAATCCGCACCCTGCCACCTACTCAGAGTTCAACAGTTCAGGTAAGTCGGGGAGATCAGCCTGTCTGTTCTCTACATACTCGAAATAGGACTTGAGACAGTGAACTTGACAGCTTTGAGCCTCAGTTTCCTTTTCTGAAAAATGGGGCTAATAATCCCTGCACTGAGTGCCTCTGAATTTTTTTCTGTATGCAGGAAGGATGTTTATTTGCTGCAAAGCCACTTGAAAACAGTCTCATCTCTATGTGCGAGTGTGTGAGTATGCGTTTGTGCACGCCAAATGGAGTCACACATCCCACCCTTCTCTCTGGCCAAGAGAGTTTCAGCACTTTGCGTCTCTCTACTGAGCTATCACATTCCTAGAAACAGACAGATATGCTTCCTTCTATATAGTGCCTTCTCTGATGGGCCTCAGACAAGTCACTCTTGTGTTAGCACCATCTTCGTGGCCACAGAACTTGCCACCAACGGGGAATGAGTATTACTGAAAAGATCAATAAATACTCCAAGGAGACTTCTGCCTTTCTCAGATAAAGACTGTCCTTTGATATATTCCAATATGATGTTTGGGTTTATTTATTGAGTTCTACTTTGACCTCCAGATCATTTTCAGTTTTGTGTGTCTGACCTGCCAGGAATGGCCATTTTGAACTAGAATTCAACTGTGGTTTTTCAGGGTGCTTCTCATCTTCCTACATTGTTGTTCAGGGTCAGGAAATGAGCAAATCCTTAGAAACCAAGTTCAAATGCGTACAATCATTCATCTATTTAATTATTCATTTGTTCATTCAGCAAATATGTGCTGAGAGCCCCCGAAGTGCCAAGCACTGTGCTAGGCTGTGAGATACAATTGTGGATAAAACAGGCATAGTTTCTACCTTTATGGAGCTTATAGTCTAGAGGGGAAACAAAAAATTAACAAAGAAATAGTTATTCAAAAACTATGACAACTGTCCTGAAGGAAACGAATGGAGTGCCATGACAAAGGATGGAGGGAAAGGGTAATCTACTGAGAGAGGACAATAACATCAATGTCTGTAAGGAAGGGACACTTTAGCCAAGTCCAAAAAGATAAGAGCCAGACATGAGGAGAGTAGGGGAGGGACCTTCCTGGCAGAAGGAAGAGTAAGTACAAAGGCCCTGAGGCAGAAAGATGTGAAGAGAAAAAGGACAACCTCCGAGTGACCAGGGGCCTATGCTGGCAGTGCCACCCTTCCAAAGGAAGCAGGATTCCCTGTTCTCTATCCTGGCACAAGATAGTAAGGGCCTCCCTTCCAGCCTTGCTTCTCTGTACTGGGATGCCAGCTCTGGGGTGGAAGTGGCTTCCTCACTAGTCTGGAAAGATCGAGTTGAGGAGGAATGGCTATTTCCTGTGGAGGCATCTTTGAGAAAGTAGCATCTTCCTTACAAAGGAAGCCGCAGAGCATCCGTGGTCATCGCTAGAAGACTTCTGGGGGTAGCAGAGCACAGCACAGGCCCCTGACACTCACCCTGATAATTTGCCTTCCCATGGAGGCCCTTTGCTTATCACCATTGCCATCACCATGCTGGCCTCTGAAGGATGCTACTTTCCTTCAGTTCTCTGAACACATGACCTTTTCCTCACCCCAGGACACGACTGAGACCATGAGATATCTAACCTAAATAAGACTCATCTGAGGCCTGAAGGGTAATAAAAAGGAAAGAAAAGTAAAGAAACACAGAGAATAACATGTAACCAGAAGTGGTTAGCATATGGTCCAACAGGGTGTCTCCCTTCCAAACAGCATCTACATCCCTGCATATAGACTGTCTTTGTCTCTTGCCACCAGAGGAAGGGGGCCATAGAATCTGAGTCCAAACAGGACTCTTTTAAGACTGAAAGAGAACACTATTAATATTTAAGCTGGAGCAATTTGTATAAAATTGCCTTCGCTAACGGGGACATATGGTTACCCTTGCAAGGAGAGGCGTGGGGGAGAGAGAGGCAGAAGGCCCTCCCAGGCTTCCTAAGGCTTGCTGTTCTCCAAATATTTCCAGTTCTTTTTCCAGGCACACAATAGAATTGAATTTCCTTGATCCCTTGAGATTAGGTATCACCATGTGACCTGCTCTGGCCAGTGGCATGTGAACACGAGTATGGTATCTTACTTCTGGCAGAAACATTAAGAGCCAGTATACAATAGGCCATGTTTCCTTTTTCCTGCCTTTGGGATAGTGGAATCATGAAGATAGAGCCTCCCTCAGCTTGGGCTCTGAATAAGGATGATATGGAGCTGAACACCCTAACTGGCCTGTGATCAACATATTGCATAAGTGAGAAATAAGTCTTTGTTAAGCACTGAAATTTTGGGGTCATTTGTTACTGCAGCATCACCTAAACCAACCTGACTGACTCTCCTCCCAAGTTCCAGTTCTAGGTCTGAGGAGCCACCACTTCCCCATGGTAGAGCACCTCTGTGCAGAGCTCCACCCTTCCCACAGACACATGCCCCACAGGCCTGCCCTCTGGGTTGCCCTGGAGATACTTCCCCAGATAATGGCAGTGGCTTTCTCGACTAGCTGTCCCAGGCCCAAAGGAGAGCCCAGAGAGAGCCAGCCTGAAGGATGGAGTCAGGAGCTTGTAGAGTTGTGAGCTTGGCAGTGAAATGAAGGAGGAAGATGATTGTTATGTGTTGAATTATGTCCCAAAAAAATCATGTGAAGTCCTAACCATCAGACTACAGAATGTGACCTTATTTGGAAAAAGGGTCAATGCAGATGTCATTAGTTAAGATAAGGTCATCAGGGTGGGCCCCAATTTAATGTGACTGGTATCCTTATAAAAAGGAGAAATTTGGACAGAGAGGCACCCACATAAGGAGAACACCATGTGAAGATGAAGGCAGACATCAGAGTGATGATTCTACAAGCAAAGGAATGCCAAAGATTTATAGCAATCCACCAGAAGCTAGGGGAGAGGCATGGAACAGATTCTCCATCACAGCCCTCAAAAGGAACTATCCCTGCCAAAACATTGACCTCAGATTTTTAGCCATCAGAACACTAGGACAATAAATTTCACTTGTTTAAACCACCCAGTGTGTGGTAATTTCTTACAGCAGTCTCGAGAAACTAATATTATGAGAAACAGTGGTGGGACTAGCAGCAGAGCTAACAGAAAGATTTTATAACCCTTCCTGCAAGTCTTACAGCATCTCCAAGTTCCCTTGACACAGGTACAGGTAGAGATACAAATCCAGATACAGGGACAGATAGAGGCACAAATACAGGTATAGACAGACAGATATAGGCATATATAGAGACAGAGATACAAGTACAGAGTGAGAGAGATACAGGTACAAATAGACACCCAGATATGTGAACACATAGAAAGACAGACATAGGTATAGGTATAAAAGCAGATATAGGTAGAAGGAGAGAAAAGAAAAGAAGTACAGAGATTAACATAGGTACATGTACTAACAGAGACCTAAAAGAGGTAAAGATGGAGAAATAGATGCAGGTACACATAGAGACACAGATACAGGTAGATAGAGAGACAAACATAGAGATACTTACAGAAAACCAGATAAAGGTTTAGATAGAGACACATATAGGTACAGATAGAGAACCAGGTACAGGTAGAGACAGATGGAGACACGAGTACAGGTGCAGATAGAGACACAGACAAAGGTACTTACAGAGATGCAGATACAAGTACAGTTAAAGACACAGGTAGGGGCAGAGATGAAGACAAAGTAATAGGTACAGATAGAGATACAGATACAGGTATACGTAAAGATAGAGATACAAAGCAAAGAGAGAGACACAGATACAGATAAAGACAGAAACACAGATACAGATAACCATAGAGGCCAGTTAAGATGGATAAAGGTAAAGATAGAGATCCACAAACAGGTACAGATACACAACAAGATACAGGTACAAAGAGAGTCCTGAAAGAGTTGCACATAGAGACACAGATATAGGACCAGGTAGAGATCTATATATATGTACAGATAGAGGTTCAGATAGAAACCAGACATAGTATGAATAGCGACACTGATAGATACACATAGAGAACTAGAAACAGTACAGTAATAGACAGAGACACTGACAGATACAGATACAGATAAAGAAAGAAACACAGATACAGATACAGATACAGACATCTAGACACAGAGACATATCGAGATCCAGATACATTTTCAGAAAGACACATAGGCACAGATATAGTCACAGATGTAGATACAGATAAAGGTAGAGATAGTGACCCAGATACAGGGATAGGTAGTGATTAAAAAAACATGTACAGAATGAGATCCAGATACTGGTAGAGATAAAGGCATAGATACAGGTTCAGACTGAGACATAGATAAAGGTATACAGAGAGGAAAGATACAGGTACCTATAGAGTCAAAAATACAGGAACAGATAGAGACATAGATACAGGTACAGATAGAGCCAGAAACAGATGCAGTTACAGACACACATAGAGGTACTGAGACAGATATAGAGGTACAGATAGAGACCAAGTCATAGATACAGACAGAAACCCATATACAAGTAGAGATACAGACCCAGAAAGCATTACCAATAGAGACACAGATAGGAGTACAGTACAGACAAAGATACATTTACAGACAAAGACACAGATACAGGGACAGATGAAGATACTGGTATAGGCATAGATACAAACACAGATACCAGTTAGAGACAGAGATACAAGTACATATATAATCCTGACAGAAGTAAAGATAAACCCAGATACAGGTACTGATGGAAACAAAGATACCAGTACAGAGAGAAACCCAGATACAGTGACAGATAGAGACATAATTCAATTAAAGATGGAGACACAGATACAGGTACAGATGGATACAGATACAGGTGCAGATAGAGAAACAATACAGGTACACACTGAGACACAGAGAGAGGTGCAGTAAGAAACACTGATACATATACAGATGAAGACACAGATATAGGTCGATATAGAGACACAAATACAGGTTCATGTAGAGACACAGATATAGGTCAAGTTAGAAACCAAGATATAGGGACAGATAGAGACACAGATGTAGATACAGACCCAGATGCAGTTATAGATAGAGCCACAGACACAGATACAGATAGAGACACAGATACTTGGACAGATAGAGACACAAATACAGATGAAGATAGGGACCCAGACGCAGATGCTTATAGAGAACCAGATATGGGTGTAGAGAAAAACACATATATAGGTTCAGATACAAAGATACGGGTGCAGACACATAGCATACAGATAGAGACACAGATTCAAGTACACTTAGAGTCATATACACAGATACAGCTAGAGATTCAGATACAGGTACAGATGGAGATACAGATACAGGCGGAGATAGAGACACAGATGCAAGTACAGATAGAGACACAGATACAGGTACAAATTGAGACACAGAAAGAAGTACAAATAGAGACACATTTACGGGTACTTATAGAGACGCAGATACTGGTACAGAGAGAGACACAGTACTTATAGAGATACAGATACAGGTACAAACAGAAACGCGAATACAGGAACAGAGAAAGGCACTGTTACAGATAGTGGCGTAGACGCAGATACAGATAGAGATACAGACACGAGTACAGATATACTTCTTCCCCATCATTGACATCAGAACCCAAAGGTAGATTTATGGCACCTAGGAGGTGTCAAATGCTAACAGTTGACATATCAACGGTATTCATAAATGGCTTTTAGAATTCTTTATCAGCTATGTTTCCTCTAAACAACTCACTGGTAATGAGAATGATAGGGATAATTGGCTTTCCCTTTTCACTTTGGCAGCCTGGTAATTCAGAGCTTATGATAAACCCTTACTGTCAACTGTAGCCCTGATGTTCTGAATATTCATACATTTCTGTACCTTGTTTTGATTTTATACTGCTGTTTGTTTTGTGTTCTCTAGGCCTGCTTCTCTATTTCTATTTCATTAAATTGTGGATATTCTAAGCTGTCTCAAATTCCTTGTCAAATGAAGTCAAATGACAGTCAATGAAATGGAGGCAGCTGTATAACATAGTGGTTTGAACAGACAGAGGGTCAAACCCCAGCTCTGCTACTTCCTAGTATGTTACTTTGGGCATTCATGTTCCCTTGCTAGGCTTCAGTTTCTCCATCTGTAAAATGTAGATATTACTACCACATTCACAGGGTTGTTTGGATAATTAAACGAAATAGCATATACACATCCCAGTGCTGAGCCCCATGCCTGGACTATGCCAGGTGCTCAATAATGACTTGTATGTTTTTAGAGGAGGGCGTCTCATTCAGAGAAAACAACTGCTGCCAAGCAAAGTGAAAAAAGAAGACTCTCACAGAGGAAGGTTGAGCCAATTTGGGATTCCCAGTAAGGATGGACTTTCTACTAGTCACTGCCACATGGAGTGGGTACCTCTAGAGTAGTGAGCCCACAATCATCATAGGGCTGTGGTCAGAAAGGCAGAGGATGGTGACCTTTTTGTGGGGGGAGCTCTTGCTTCCTGCATCCTGCAGGGATGGAATCAGATGACCTCCAAGTCTCCCTCCAGAGCTGAGACTCCCCCTTCCCTGTCCCCAGAGATGCTCCAGATAGAAGGGAGAGGCAGCCATCTGGGTAGTGGGCTCCATCTTGTATATGAGGCTGCAGGCCTGGGCTGCCCTTCCCACACTTGCCTAAGCCACCCAAGGGGCAGACTGGCCCTCGCACCTTGATCCTTTGCCTGAGGAGGACTGAAGCTGACGGTGCCCATGGGGAACAAAAGGCAATGATTAACAAGGCTCTGGGCAAGCCAACCCAAAGCGTGATCCAAGCTCTTCAGCCAGTCAGCCAACATAAAAGACTTCAGGCTTGGCCTCAGCCTCCTTTTGCCTTGCCCAGAGCTTGTGTGAACTTGACCTGAGCCACAGGGCACAAGCCTGAATCCCAGGCTAATGGGGGACCTGACACCAGGCCTCAACTCAGCCCTTCTCCCTTCCCAGCTCGAGCGGTTTCCTCATCCAGTCATCATTGCTCACACATTTATTTAGCACTTTATAAAAAGAAGAAGAAGAGACCCTGAGGACAACCAACCACCAGAGGGGAGGGGATTTAAAGAGGCAGCTGAGCCCCAAGCCCCTCACAAGCAGTCAGGGCCCAGAGCCCCAACAAATACTAGAGCACCCCCCAACCAAGAAATCATGTGAATTATGAAAAGAATTATTAAGACAGCAATCTCAGGAGTGACATCAGCATCATGGTGGAGTGAGCTGTTCCTGTAGCCTCTTCTCCCTAAGATACACCAAAAGCACATTCATCAGCCAACAGAGGACACCCACACAGCACCCTAGGACATCTGAGAGACCCACATAGCCATACATCTGAAGGTGGGGGTGCTGGATCCTCAGGAAGCAGTGGAAGGAGGTAAGTGGATCTCCTCCCTAACCCAGTGGAAGCAGTGGAAGGAGGTAAGGGGATCTCTTTCCTCTCCCCAGCATCAGTGACCTCGCAGGGTGGCCAGTGCATGACTCTGGGAGGAGACAGGGGAGCAAGCAGGCCTCCATGGGAATGCTTTTGCTTTCAGAGTTGCATCCAGCGCACAAGAACACTCCACACTGAGGCAGATAGGCCACCATGTGGGCCACCCACCAAGACAATGGCCAAGGTGGGCCATCTGTGAGCACAGAGTGGGTGTGCACACACACAAAAGAAAACGCCCCTACCCTCCCTTCCCACCTGGTTGGTTGGTCAGGGCAGTGGACCCACACTAGAGTGGCTGCACATGTGTGTGGGACCTGCCAAGCAGCAGTGGCCAGCAAACATATACAAGCCTTATGGGCACAACTTCCAGTGGATATGGTGGGTTCAGAAAACACAGCTCCTGCCCTGCCCCCTGTGGTGGCAGGTAGAATCTGTGACCAGGCACTAGCACTATGTGCCAGCAAAAGTCCACTTCATCAAACATCATGAAGAAATACATTAACAGCCCACATCAGAAGGAAAATGACAAGATAGAAATCAATCCTGAAGACACAGAAATTCACAATCTAAATGATAGAGGATTCAAGTTAGTTATCATAAAGAAACTCAACCAGTTACAAGAAAACTCAGAAAGATAGTTCAATGAACTCAGGAATATAATTAATGAGCCTAAGGAGTTCTTCACAAAAAAGATTGAAACTCTGAAAAAAAAAAAAAAACAGAAATGCTGGAGATGAAGAACACAGTGAATGAGACAAAAAGCAATCTAGAATCGTTAAAAATCAGAGCTGACATCATGGAGGACAGAATTAGCAATTTAGCGGACAGAAATAGAGAGATGCTTCAGGTGGAGGAAGACAGAGAACTAAGACTAAAAAAAATGAAGGAGGGGCCGGCCCCATGGCTGAGTGGTTAAGTTCGCATGCTCTGCTTTGGCAGCCCAGGGTTTCACCAGTTTGAATCCTGGACGTAGACATGGCACAGCTCATCAAGCCATGCTGAGGCAGTGTCCCGCATACCACAACTAGAAGGATCCATGACTGAAAATACACAACTCTGTACTGGGGGGCTTTGAGGGAAAAAGGAAAAATAAAATCTTTAAAACAAAATGAAGGAATTCTCTGAGGAATATCTGAATTAGGAAATGCAACATAAGGACTATAGGTATTTCAGAGCAAGAAGAGAGGGAGAGAGGAGCAGAGAGCTTGTTCGAAGAAATAATAGCTGAGAACTTCCTAAACCTGTGGAAAAACTGAAATTACACGTAAGTAAAGACAATAGAACTTCTAATTACATCAATGCAAAAAGACCTTCTCCAAGGCATATATTAGTAAAACTGGCAAAAGTCAACAACAATGAAAAAATATTAAGGGCACCAAGGCAGAAGAGAATAATCTACAAAGGAACCTCTATCAGGCTTTCAGCAAACTACTCAGCAGAAACCTTACAGGCCAGGAGAGAGTAGAATGATATATTAAAAATACTGAAAGACAAAACTTTCAGCCAAGAATATCTATCCAGTGAAACTATCCTTCAGATACAATGGAGAAATAAAAAATTTCCCAGATAAACAAAAGCTGAAGGAGTTTATCAACACAAGACTCCCCCTACAAGAGATGATCAAGAATGCCCTAATACCTGAAACAAAAAGGAAAAGGTTTACAAAGCCTTGAGCAAGGAGATACATTGACAGACAAAATCAGAAAATTGCAGCTCTCTATCAGAACACGTTAGCAAACAATTATAACAGTAAAGATAAAGGGAAGGAAAGCATCAAAAATAACTATAAACACTACATTTTAATCACAAATTCACAAGACAAAACAGAATAATTTGTGACAACAAAAACTTAGACAGGGAAGAGGAAAGAGATGGAACCTAATGTTGATAAGAGGCTATCAGAAAATAGACTATCTCATCTATGAGATCTTTTACACAAACCTCATGGTAACCACTAAACAAAAAAATCAGACAGAGACATAAATTATAAATAAAGAGAAAACTGAGAAAACTGTCATAGAAAACCACCACACTGGAATGGCAGTCAGAAATACACAGGAAGAGAAAAAAGGGAAATATAGAACAAGCGGAAAACAAGAGGTAAAATGGCAGTATTAAGCCCTCATATGTCAATAATCACTCTAAATGTAAATGGATTGAATTCTCCAATCAAAAGACACAGAGGGGCTGGATGGATTAAAAAACAAGACCCAACAATATGCTGCCTCCAGGAAACCCATCTCAGCTCTAAAGACAAATTCAGACTCAGAGTGAAGGGGTGGAAGATGATATCCCAAGCTAATGGCAAACAAAAGAAAGCAGGTGTTGCCACACTTATCTCAGACAAAGCAGACTTCAAGATAAAAAAGACAATGAGAGACAAAGACAGGCAGTATATAATGATAAAAGGGACATTCCACCAAGAGGACATAACACTTATGAATTTATATGCACCTAACACAGGAGCACCAAAGTACATAAAGAAACTACTAACAGACCTAAAGGGAGAAATTAACAGCAACACAATAATAGTAGGGGAACTCAACATCCCACTTACATCAATGGGTAGATCATCCAGACAGAAAGTCAACAAGGAAATAATGGAATTAAATGAAAAACTAGACCAGATGGTCATAATAGATATATATAGAACATTCCATCTAAAAACAGCAAAATACACATTCTTCTCAAGTGCACATGCATCATTCTCAAAGAGAGACCATATGTTGGGAAACAAGGCAACCCTCAATAAATTTAAGAAGATTGACATAATCTCAACCATCTTTTCTGACCAAAATGCTATGATACTAGAAATAAACTGAAGGAAAAAAGCTGGGAAAATCACAAATGTGTGGAGAGTAAACAACATGTTACTGAACAACCATAGTATCAATGAAGAAATCAAAGGAGAAATCAAAATATATCTGGAGACAAATGAAAATGAAAATACATCATACCAACTCTTATGGGATGCAGCAAAAGAGTTTCTAAGAGGGAAATTCATAGCGTTATAGGCCCACCATAACAAACAAGAAAAATTTCAAATAAGCAATCTTAAACTACACCTAATAGAACTAGAAAAAGAACAAACAAAGCCCAAACTCAGCAGAAGGAGGGAAATAATAAAAATTAGAGCAGAAATAAATGAAATAGAAACCAGAAAAACAGTAGAAAGGATCAATGAAACTAAGAAATGGTTCTTAGAGAAGATAAACAAAATTGACAAACCCTTAGATTCACTAAGAAAAAAAGAGAGAAGGCTCAGATAAATAAAATTAGAAATGAAAGAGGAAAAGCTACAAGGTATACCACAAAATACAAAAGATTATAAGAGAATATTATGAAAAACTATATGCCAACAAATTGAATAACCTAGAAGAAACGGATAAATTCTTAGACACATACAACCCCCCAAAACTGAATCAAAAAGAAATAGAGAATCTGAATAGACAAATTGCAAGTAAAGATGTTGAAACAGTAATCAAAAACCTCCCAAAAAACAAAAGTCCAGGACCAGATTGCTTCTCTGGAGAATTCTACCAAACATTCAAAGAAGATTTAATACCTACCTTTGTCAAACTATTCCAAAAAGTTGAAGAAGACGGGATGCCTCCTAACTCATTCTATGAGGCCAACATCACCCTGACCCCAAAACCGGACAAGGACAACACAAAGAAGGAAAACTACAGGCCAATATCACTGATGAACATAGATGCAAAAATCCTCAACAAAATATTGGCAAAATGAATATAGCAATACATTAAAGGGATCATACACCATGATCAAGTGAGATTCATAACAGAAACACAGGGGTGGTTTAACTTATGCAAATCAATGTGATACACCACATTAACAAAATGAGGAATAAAAATCACATGATCATCTCAATAAACGCAGAGAAAACATTTGACAAGATCCAACATCCATTTATGAATTTTTTAAAAAAAACCTCTCTTATGGGGCTGGCCCTGTGGCCGAGCGGTTAAGTTCGCACGCTCTGCTGCAGGCGGCCGAGTGTTTCGTTGGTTCGAATCCTAGGTGCAGACATGGCACTGCTCATCAAACCATGCTGAGGCAGCGTCCCACAAGACACAACTAGAAGGACCCACAACGAAGAATACACAACTATGTACCAGGGGACTTTGGGGAGAAAAAGGAACAAAATAAAAAAAAATCTTTAAAAATACCTCTCAATAAAATGGATATAGAAGGAAAGTACTGCAACATAATAAAGGCCATATATGACAAACCTGCAGGCAACATCATATTCAATGGTAAAAAACTGGAAGCCATCCCTCTGAGAACAAGAAAAAGAAGAGGGTAACCACTATCACGTCTCTTATTCAGCATAGTTCTGGAAGTTTTGGCCAGAGCAATTAGGCAAGAAAAAGAAATAAAAGGTATCCAAATTGGAAAGGAAGAAATGAAGCTCTCGCTACTTGGAGATGACTTGATTCTATACATAGAAAACTCTAAAGAATCCATCAGAAATAATGAACAACTACAGCAAAGTTGCAGGGTACAAAGTCAACTTACAAAAATCAGTTGCATTTCTATACTCTAATAAGGAACTAGCAGGAAGAGAACTCAAGAACACAATCCCACTTACACTCACAACAAAAAGAGTAAAATGTCTAGGAATAAATTTAACCAAGGAGGTGAAAGACCTATACACTGAAAACGATAAGACATTACTGAAAGAAACCGATGAGGACATAAAGAAATGAAAAGATATTCCACGCACATGGATTATAAGAATAAACATAGCTAAAATGTCCATATTACCTAAAGCAATCTACAGATTTGAATGTAATCCCAATCAGAATCCTAATGACATTCTTCACGGAAATAGAACAAGGAATCCTAAAATTTATATGGAACAATGCAAGATCCCAAATAGTGAAGGCAATCTTGAGATAAAAGAACAAAGCTGGAGGCATCACTAATCCTTGACTTCAAAATATACCACAGGGGCCGGCCTGGTGGTGCAGTGGTTAAGTTCGCACGTTCCGCTTTGGCCACCCAGGGTTTGCCAGTTTGGATCCCGGGTGTGGACATGGCACCACTTGGCAAGCCATGCTGTGGCAGGCGTCCAACATATAAAGTGGAGGAAGATGGGCACGGATGTTGGCTCAGGGCCAGTCTTCCTCAGCAAAAAGAGGAGTATTGGCAGCAGATGTTAGCTCAGGGCTAATCTTCCTCAAAAAAAAAAAATAACAAAATATACTACAAAGCTATCGTAATCAAAGCATCATGGTACTGGCACAAAAACAGACACACAGATCAATGGAACAGAATTGAAAGCCCAGAAATAAACCCAGACATCTATGGACAGCTAATCTTCGACAAAGGAGCCAAGAATGTGCAATGGATAAAGGAAAGACTCTTCAGTAAATGGTGTTGGTAAAACTGGACTGCCACATGGAAAATAATGAAAGAAGACCATTATCTTACACCATACACAAAAATTAACTAAAAGTGGATTAAATACTTGAAGGTAAGACCTGAAACCATAAAACTCCTATAAGAAAATATAGGCAGTAGATTCTTTGACATCAGTCTTAGCAGCATCTTTTAGAATACCATATCTACTCAAGCAAGGGAAATAAAAGAAAAAATAAACAAATGGGACTATATTAGACTTAAGAGAGTCTGCAAGGCAAGGGAAACCACGAACAAAATGAAAAGACAACCCGCCAACTGGGAGGAAATATTTGCAAACCATATATCTGACAAGGGGTTAATCTCTAGAACATATACAGAACACACACAACTCAATAACAAAAAAACAAATGACCTGATCAAAATACGGGCAGTGGATGTGAACAGACATTTCTCCAGAAAAGAGAGACATATGGCCAACAGGCACATAAAAAGATGTTCAACATCACTAATTATTAGGGAAATGCAAACCAAAACCAAAACGAATCAAAACTACCTCACACCTGTCAGAATGGCTAGAATTAACAAGACAAAAAATAGCAGATGTTGGAGAGGATGTGGAGAGAAGGGAACCCTCATACACTGCTGGTGGGAATGCAAACTAGAGCAGCCACTATGGGAAACAGTATGGAGATTCCTCAAAAAATTAAAAATAGAAATACCATATGATCCAGCTATCCCGCTACTGGGTATCTATCCAAAGAGCTTGAAATCAACAATTCAAAGAGACCAATGCACCCCTATGTCCATTGCAGCACTATTCACTATAGCCAAGACATGGAAGCAACCCAAGTGCCCATCGACTGATGATTGGATAAAGAAGATGTGGTATATATATACAATGGAATACTACTCAGCCAAAGAAAAGACGAAATCGTCCCATTTGCAACAACATGGATGGACTTTGAGGGTATTATGTCAAGCAAAATAAGTCAGACAGAGAAAGACAAAGACCACGCTATTTTACTCATACGTGGAAGACAAACAAACACATGGACAAAGAGAACAGACTAGTGGTTACCACTAATCTGAGGGAAAGGGGCTTGGGGGTGGGCAGAAGGAGTAAAGGGGCACATATATATGGTGATAGATAAAAATTAGACTATCGGTGGTGAGCACGATGCAGTCTATACGGAATACTGCTAAACAATAATGTACACCTGAAATTTCACAGTTATAAACCGTTATGACCTAAATAAAATAACAAAAGAGAAGAGTTTTGTTTTTTCCCTAATAGTACAGTAAGAAATACATGTTCAATGTACAACGTTTAGAAAATACAGATAAACAAAAGGAAACAGTGCCCGTTACTCACCACCCAAACAGAACCACAGTGAACATTTTGCTGGGGGGCCTCCCAGGCTTAATTCCAGCAATGTGCATTAGTTGAATCATAGGAAATTGCTGTTTTGGTAGATCAAAATGGTTGAATATCAGCAATTGCATATGGCTCATCCTAATTATACATTTAGATTATTCATTTTTTCAAAATGGGATTATATTATACATATTTATTTATAACATTTTGTTACTTGAAATATATAGTGAGCACAGTTCCATGTTAACATGTATAGAACCTATAGCAGCATTTTTAAGGACATCTTGGTATTTCAGTGCATAGATATAAGATAATTTCTTTAACCATTTGCCTGTTTTTGATCATTTACTATTTCAGATACCTATGGGTACTAATGAATCACTCCAAACCTTAGTGCCTTGAAATAACAATGATCTGTTATGTCTCATGATTTGGCAGGTAGGCTGGTGGTCCTTCCGGTGGGCTCTCCTGGGCTAACTCATGCAGCTGCAGACATCCAACAGCTTGACTGAGGCTCTTTCAGGTGTCTGCCAATTAGTGCAGGCTGTTGGAGGAGGCGCCTCACTTCTTCTCCATGCAGCCTTTGTGTCAGGGGCCCCCAAGACCACCCTCGGGCTTGATGATTTGCTAGAAAAATTCACAGGACTCAGAAAAGCTGTTATATTCACAGTTATGGTTAATTATGGTGAAAGGATGCTGATCAAAATCAGCAAAGGAAAAGGCACATGGGATGAAGTCCAACAGGAACCAGTCACAAGCTTCCAGGTATTTCCACCCAGTGGAATCTCATGGGGACACATTTAATTCTGCCAGCAATGATGTGTAACAACACACGCAAAATATTGCCATCCAGGGAAGCGCACGAAGCCTTAGCAGCCAGTGTCTTTATTTGGGGTCAGGCATGGAGACATGCAACACCCAAGTGACTGACCTTGGCTACTCAGACCCTAGCTCCCCAGAGGTCAAACTGATACAGCATGGCCCAAAGCCTCAGGCATACACAAACACTCTTAGGCAGGAAATTCCAAGGGCTCAGAGGTTGTCTCCCAGGAGCCAGCCAGTGAGGGCTAGCCCTGTCCTTGGAGCATGCAACTTTTGAGCACCCTGAGCCTGCTGCCTTAACCCTTTACTGCACACCTCTCATCTTCCAGGACTGGAGGATAGCATGGTGGTCTGAGGATTCCAAGAAGGTGAAAATGGAAACTGCCAGGCTTCTTAAGGCCTGGCCTTGGAAGTCACACAGTTATCACTTCCAATGCATTGCATTGGCCAAAGCAAGTCACAAGTTTAGCCCAGAGTCAAAGAGGTGGGAATATATACATCCATTTATATTCCATACATACAAAAAATACAAAAATAGTATAAAAAGCAGGTAGGTACATTAGATTTAAAGACGTATAGTCTTAAACCTGCGTAGCCTTTTCCTTTGCAACTGTAGGTTTAGCATCTACAGGCCATAGTGCAAATGCATCCACTTCCTAACAAGGTGTCAGCTTCTGGCACTTAAATATATTTAACATGTAATTCGGGTATTTCTGGATTCTACAACCAAGGAATACAGATGGAAAATCTGTCAAATTTCTGAAAGTTTGACTTGGGTAAGTAGTCAGAAGAGAAATTAGAAAGAAAATGTTTTTTACCTTAATACAAACATGTTTTTGAATTGACTATATTTTTAAAAGCACGATGGAAGTTTGCTTTTAATAAAAATCTCAATGTGAACTATTCTAAAATGTTTAAAGAATAATCTGATGGCATGCACTTATATTTTTGCACATATTTTGCTCTCTTGGGGTATATCCCAAGAGTATCGTATACACTTTTGAAAATTTTGTAGATGTTGTTAAATTGCCCTGCGGACGTGTTATACTAATTCACTTTCCCACATCTTTGCCAACACCAAGTACTATCATTCTTCTTGACTTTTGCCACTCCAATAAGCACAAAGATCTTTTTGTTTTAATTTGTATTTTTTATTAGTTTGAAGTTTTTCATATATTTAATGGTATATATTTCAATCTCCTCATTTGTATTGCATATTTTTGTGGACTTTCTTTTAATAACTTCTTCCCGATTTTAGTTGTGAGGTTTTTCTTTTGCCTATCGCTATTAGTAGCTCTTTTTATATTAAGGATATTAACTGGTTATCTGTTCATTCAAGACTTAAAAAGTCAGTCAAGATGCATGATCTAATTCTATCTTCATAGGGCTCCAGTAAGGAGAGTGTGATAGGATTATTCTTAACTTCATTTTATAGACGACGAAACTGAGGCTCAGAAAAGTGTGTGCCCACAGTGACACAGTGAGTTAGTGCAGAAGCTGAGTGTAGAATCCAGGCTTGTGTCTCCCAGCCCAGGGCACTTCCTCAGCACCACAGGCCTTCTTGCAGCACTGACGTTCTAGAAGGAGAGATGACCTTCCCAGGACTATGACCTGAAGCTTGGAGCTTAGCTCCAACAGCCCAATCCTCTAAGGATAACATGAACAACATCACTGGGGGGTGGGTCCCAGCAGACACCGGGTTTTCCACTCCAACTGGCCAGTGAAACTGTGGATTTGAGGGAACAAGTGGACTGGCCAAAGTCAAAGCTTGTAAAACTGCAAAAGGAAAAACCTATTATTCCCTTCCTCCCCCTGACGACTCCGCCAGGGCTAAACATACTTTGCACCTGGTTTGCAGAGGTCAAAGGGTTTCGAGGAGAAATCCATTTATCTTTCCCTTTCTCAAGTGACTGGGTTAACCTGTCACCAGGGCAGAAGACCTTGCTCTGCCAGATCAGCACGCTCGCTAGCGCAGGTCTAATCCAGCTTTCGGCGGCCACACTCTGTTTGCCCATCGACACGAAGCCCTGGCTTCCTTCTATGCTAAGCAGCAGCTGGAGGGCACTTGCCCTTCCCCCTTAAGACAGCGCTTGCTGCATGCTCCCTTGCTTAAGAGTGTAAAGGGAAGAATGTTCTCCTATTTTTTCCATCACGCACACAGCAGGAAGAGTTCTACTCTTTCCACAGCCCCACCGCTAACATTCTGTGAGACTTCAGACAGCTCTCCACCTTCTTGGAACTCCTATTTCCCCCTCTGAATGATAAGAGTTTGGACTTGATGCTCTTAGAGCGCCCTGCCAGCCTGACATTCTGGGATTCTCCATCTGTTTGCTAAGCTGGGATGTTTGAGTATCTGGCTTGGGTAAAGCCAGGATCCCCTCTGTAGGCAAGTCCTTGGCATCAAGAAGGCTTCAGATGGAACAGACGGAGGGCAGGTGCTGTAAGGTGATGCCAGAGGACCCAGTAAGATTTCAGGGGTTTGGTGGCAGCAACAGAAACTGACCCAGACAAACCAAAAGCCCCAGGATAGGGCCAAGGCAGCCCCCTAAGAACAACTAGGGTTGACCTTCATGATTCCCTGCTAGGAGAATCCTGCCTTCCATGGAGATGGCAGGAATGTATTGGAAGGAAAAAGGAGCCTTGGATTGCATGACGTGGGACGAGTCATTTAACCTCTCTGAGCCTCAATTTCCTCATCTGGAAAATGGAGTTAACAATCCTTTCCAATAAGCACATGAAAAAAATGTTCAACATCATTAATCATTAGGGAAATGCAAGTCAAATCCACAAAGAGATAATACTTCACACCCGTTAGCATGGCCATAATCAAAAAGGCAGAGAATAACAAGTGTTGACAAAGATATGGAGAAATTGGAAACCTCATACCTTGCTGATGGGAATGTAAAATGATACAGCCCCTGTGGGAAACAGTTTGGTGGTTCCTCACTAAGTTAAACACAGAGTTACTATATGACCCAGCAATCCTATTCCTAAGTGTATACCCAAAGACAATTGAAAACATGTATCTGCACAAAAACCTGTACACGAATATTCAGAGTAGCATTGTTGATAATAGCCAAAAAAGTGGAAACAGCCCAAATGTCCATCAACTTATGAGTGGATAAACATGATGTGGTCTATCTATGTAGTCCTGAAAAGGAATGAAGTACTGGTATACGCTATAACACGGGTGAACCCTGAAAACACGCTAAGTGAAAGAAACCAGGCAGAAAAGACCACACATTCTATGACTCAACTTATATGAAACGTCCAGAATAGGCCTATAGAGACAGAAAGTCGATAGTGATTGCCAGGGTTGGTGTGGATGGGGGATGATAGCTAAAGGGAACAGGATTTCTTTTTGAGGTGATAAAAATATTCTAAAATTGACTGTGGTCATGGCTGCACAACTCTGTACATATACTAAAAACCAGCGAATTGTACAACTTGAATGGGTGAATTGTATGGTATGTGAATTATATCTTAATAATGCTGTTTATAAAAAGGAAAGAGTCCTTTGCAAGACTTTCTCACAGGATTGGTGTGAGGATCTAAGGAGAGCAAGATCGTTTTTCCCTGCCCAGGCCAGGCCATTCTTTTTTGGCTCGCTGCTTCACTGTGAAATATATTACATGTACAGAAAAGTAAAAAAAAAAAAAAGCTTAAATATACAACCTAACAATTTATTATAAAGCAAATGCCTGTGCAATTGTCATCCTAGTCAAGAAATAGGAAATTGGAAGCACCCAGAAGTCCTCCCAAATGCCCCCTTGCACGAGTTTGCTCGGGCCCCCATAACAAAGTACCACGGATTAGGTCTCTTAAACAACAGAAATTTATTTCCTCACAGTTCTGGAGGCCAGAAGTCCGGGATTAAGGTGTTGGCAGGTTCAGTTTCTTCTGAGGCCTCTCTCCTTGGTTTGTAGATAGCTGGCTTCTCCCCGTGTCTTCACATGGTCTTCCCTCTGTGTGTGTCTGTGTCCTGACCTCCTCTTCTCATAAGGACACCAGTCAAA
Source organism: Equus asinus (assembly GCF_041296235.1). Lineage (NCBI taxonomy): Eukaryota > Metazoa > Chordata > Mammalia > Perissodactyla > Equidae > Equus > Equus asinus. The sequence continues at coordinate 136,516,706 of NC_091820.1, read as the reverse complement.
TTGGATTAGGGCCACCCTAATGACCTCATTTTAACTTAATCACCTCCTAAAGAGCCTAGCTCCAAATACGGTCTCATTCTGAAGTACTGGGGAGCAGGACTTCAACGTAACACCCCTCATGGTAACAACCTTCTTCATCCCCCACCAGGGGTAAACACTATTTTGACTCTTAGAGTATCCACTACTTGCTTTTCTTTACACTTGAACCATCTCTGTGTGCATCTCTAAACAACAGTGTTCAGTTTTGCCTGTTTGTGAATTTTGTCTAGCTTCTTTCACTCGGCACAATGCCTGGGAGAGTCATCCATGTTGCTGTGGACATCTGAAGCTCATTCGTTTCCATTGTATGAATATACCGCAAATTATTGATCCGTTCTGCTGTAGATGGGCATTTGGGTTGTTTCCACTTTGTGCCCATTACAAACAGTGCTGCCATGAATATGTCTTCTGGCCCCCGTGTTCCTCCGCTTCTGTAGAGTGCACACCAAATGTGCTAGATGATGTTAAACCATGTTTCAAAGTTGTCACACCAACATAAACTCCCATGGCCCCCTCAATGCTCAGAATTGTCAGACTTGTTCATTTTAGCCAATCTGATGACTATCTGATGGTATCTCACTGTATTTTCATTTTCATTATCACTAACAAGATTGAGCACCTTTTCATGTGCTTATGGGCTATGAGATATCCTCTTTTGTGAAGTATTCAAATCTTTTGCCCATTTTTCTACAGGGTTATCTGACGTTTTCTTATTAATTTGTAGGCACTCTTTATGTATTCTGGAGGCAAGCCCTTTGCAGTTGTATGTGTTGCAAATGTCTTCCTCCACTCTGTGGCTTGCCTGTTCATGTCTTTTGATGAACAGAAGCTCTTGATTTTGTTGTAGTGCAATTTATCAGTCGTCTATGGTCAGCGCTTGTTTTGAGTGTCTTGATTACAAAGTCTTTCCCTACCCCATTTTATGAAGACATTCTCCAATGCTACCTTCTAAAAGTGTTGTTTTACCTTTTAGCCTTAGGTCTATGATCCACCCAGAATTTGTTTTTGTGTGTGGTGCCAGGCAGGGCTTTAATTCCATCTTTTCATATGGATCTTTCATTTTCTTAGCACTGTTAAACATTTGTCCTAGCACAGTGACATATTTGTCACAGATCAAGTGTCCATATATGCCCTTGGTGGAGTGTGAACTGTGACTCTTTGTCCTAAGCCCTTGGATGCTTCTTCTAGGTCAGCAAACTCCAAATATCCCAGGGCAGACACAGTTCCAAGTGCCAGGCTCACCTCTATCGATTCTCTTGTCCCCTGGATCTTGTGGGGGTTTTTTGTTTTTTTTTGTTTTTTACTACCTAGTTAGCTCATTGGTGTTTTAAAGTGATTTTTTAAAAATATTTTGTCCAGTTTTTTCAGCAGGAGGGTTGGTTCAAATTACCCAGCCTTCCTTTATCAATAATAAAAGCCCAGGACATGCACATGCTTTTCCTTAAAAAAAAAAAAACTAGCGGGGCCGGCCCAACGGCGCAGTGGTTAAGTTCGCACATTTGGCTTTGGCGGCCTGGGGTTCGCCAGTTCAGATATCGGGTGTGGACCTACACACTGCTTATCAAGCCATGCTGTGGCGGGCATCCCGCACATAAAGTGGAGGAAGATGGGCACAGATGTTAGTTCAGGGCCAGTCTTCCTCAGCAAAAAGAGGAGGATTCGCGACAGATGTTAGCTAAGGGCTAATCTTCTTCAAACAACAAAAAAAGAACTAACTTATTTATTAAGGGATAATGAACGTATGGTAAAGTATAAAATCTACTAATCTTAGCTGTACACCTAGATGCATTTTTATATATGTATGTACCCACATATCTACCATTCAGATCAAGACACAGAATGTTTTTAGCACCCCAAAAGATTTCGTCATTCCCCTTCCCAGTAGGCATGCTACTCCCAGAAATATCCACTATTACTTCTATCCATATTTTTGCCTCTTTTGAACTTCATATAAACAGAATCATTTAATATGTATTATTTTTGTGTTTGGCTTTTTTCATTCAACATTACATCTGCAAGATTTAACCATGTTGTTGCATAGACCTATATTTCATTATCTTTCATTACTGCACAGTATTTTACTGTATGAACACACCACAATTGATTTTCCTTTCCTACTGTTGGTGAGCGTTCGTGTTGTTTCTAGTTTTTGGCTATTATAAGTAGTGCCATTATCAACATCTTCTTCGTGGCTCGTGGGTGTGGAGCCCTTTCTGTCGGTATACACACTTAGGAGTGGAATTACTGCATCGTACAGTATGCAAATGCTTAGGTTTTTCTTTTTGCAATTAATATTTATTTATTTCCAGTTTTATTGAGATATATTTGACATACAGCACTGTATAAGTTTAAAGTGTACTGTACAGCACAATGACTTGACTTACATATATTGTGAAATGATTACCACAATTAATTGACATACATTATCTCATATAGATACAAAAAAAGAAAAGAAAATGTTTTCTTCCCTTGTGATGAGAACTCTTAGGATCTACTCTCTTACTAACTTTCAAATATAACAAATGTTTAGTTTTAATAAATACTACCAATTGGTTTTTCAAACTAAGTTTGCCTATTTATATACTTAGCAGCCAGGTTCGGGAGTGTCGCTTGCTCTACCTCCTCACCAACATGTGGTGCTGTCTGTCCTTTTTCGTTTTAGCCATTCTAGTGGGTGTGCAGTAGTATCTCATTATAGTCGTAACTTGCATTTCCCCATTGGTTAATGAGGAACTTTTCATGTACTTATTGGCCATCCTGATTCTTCATTTTTATAGTAGACCTTTAATTTCCTTTCTAATCTGTTAATAATTATTGCCATCTTTAAGTTTTCTAATTTTTCTTGGGTCCATATTGGTATTTTATATTCTGCTAGGAAACCTTCTTTGTTTCTCTACAGTTTTAAATTCATTGCCATGGAGGTTTTGTTTATTTGTTTGTTTTGCTGAGGAAGAGTCACTCTGAGCTAACAACCACTGTCAATCTTCCTCTTTTTGTATGTGAGCCCCTGCCACAGCATGGCCACTGACAGACAAGCAGTGGAGGTCCATGCCCGGGAATCCAACCTGGGCCACCGAAGTGGAGTGTGCCAAACTTAACCACTAAGCCACCGGAGCTGGCCCTCCATCAAGCTTTTATAACAGCTTTATTGAGATATAACACACATGCCGTACAATTCACCAAAAGTGCATAAGTTTGATGGGTTTTAGTATACAAAGCTGTGCAATCATCACCACTATCTAATTTTAGAATATTTTAATTATCCCTCTCCCCCAAAAACCCGTTAGCAGTCACTCCCCATTTTTCCTCAACTCCCCTCCCTCAGCCCCAGGCAACTCAAATGCCCATCCATGGGAGAAAACAAATAATCTAAGGTATATCTACATAATGTAATACAACATTGAAAATGAATGGACTAAAGCAACACAAACAATATGCACAAATCTTTGCAATGTAATTTTTATGTGGAAAAAAATAAACCTTAATAGATTGTATATAGCACGGTAGCTTTTCATAAAGTTAAATAAAACTAAAATTTTGTGACATGGCTTCCACTACTCCCCACCTCCTGGTATTCATGCCCTTGTGTACTCCCCTCCCTGGAGTGGGAGCTGGGCCTAGTAACTTGTTTCTAATGAACAGAATATGGCAAAAGTGAACAGAATATGGCAAAAGTGATGGGATTTTACTTCTGAGATTGGGCTCCACAGAAACTGCGACTTCCATCTTGCTCACACACACTCTCTCTGGCTCTTCTCACACCCCCTCCCTGGATGGATCGAGTTGTCACGGTGCGAGCTGCTCTCTGGAGAGGCCCAATGGACAAGGATCTGAAGGCAACTTCCAACCAACAAACAGCGAGAAACTAAAAACTACCTAGAACCACGTGGGTGAGCTTGGATACCATACTCCTCTAGACAAGACTTGAGGTGACTGCAACCCTGGCCAAGACCTTGAACCGGAGAATCCAGCTAAACGGTCTGGATTCCTGACGCAAAGAGTTGTGAGTTAATACATGTTATATTTTAAGCCACTAGAGTTTGGAGTAATTTATTATGCAGCAATAAATAACTAATACACCTCCTACTAAAGGAAACTGCTTGCAATTTCCCAGTAAACACTGTGCTGCTTCTCCTATGCTCCTGTGTGTGCTGCCCCCCTTCCCATCCCTCTTCATTTAGCTAACTCCCCTGCCTTTAACAAATAGCTCAAGCTTCCCCTCCTCCAGGAAGATGTCCCTAACTGTGCACTGCATAAATTGCTCCTCCTCCTTACTCCTAGGAGCCCCTTGCTGACTTCTATTAGCATAGTTACTGTATTTTAATTGCCTGTTCACTTAACTCCAAAGAAGTCTATGAACAACGCAAGAGCCAGGATCATGCTATAGCGCCATGATTTCCATATTCTCAGCTTCTAGTGAGATGCTTGGGGCATAGTATGTGTTCCCTAGAGGCAGGGTGGGTAATAGCACAGACTTTGGAGTCAGTGGCCATGAGTTTGAATCCTAGCTCCACCAACGACTACCTGTGTAACCTAAGACAAGTCACTTAGCCTTTCTAGAAACCAGACCTTCTCATTCCTGGAGTGGGGAGGGGAGTGAGCAGCACCAGGAAGGGGAATCCACATTTGCACTCTTCCTGCGTCCCAGGCACTGAGCAAGGTATTTGATGTTCCCTTTACAATCCCGGGTGGCCTTTTAGTCTTAGGATGATCTTCAATATCTAAATCAACGTAGAAACTTTGGGGATTATGCTCCTCAATCAGCTGCTTTTATTTGATAAATTAAATATATGCAGAAGAGAGTTTCTTGATATAGAAGTTAAAAGCAGCTCCAGCAAAAGAGGATTAAAAAAATCATAGTTAGCCCAATATTTTTAAGTGACATATTTCAGCCTTCTGCTAATGTTTCATCACTGAAATATGAGCCCTTTTTCATGTAAACGACTGAGGGTTTGGAAGGAGGACAAAAGCATCATATGTTCTACACATCTTGCAATGGGAACTGTCAAATGTTGCAGTCAACATTGCCACGGTATCACCGCTGACATTCTTCCAAAAGACTTTTAAAACAAAAACCCACCACAGGCCTGGAACAAAATAAACAGCCTAGGAAAATGTGCATCCCATATTTCCCGTGTGGACTGAAAAAACCAACTGTGGCCTGCGGCCACAAACAGGAAGGTCCTTTGAGCTTTTCCTCAAATCCTCCCAGCTTAGAAACAGACTTAGTAGTATGAGTGTGGAAAAGGGGAAGCCCCCTTCTAGCCCAAGAGATTTAGTTTCCCTCCAGGGAAATTTCTGGCTCTGACGCTGTGGTAAGATCATACCATAGCAGACAGATCCCGCCAGGGTGTCAGAGCTGGAGATTTCCCTGGAGGGAAACTGATGGAAAAAGCCTGAAAAATACAAATTCCAGACTAGTCCTAAGAGGGAAAATCTTAGATGACAGCATGAATGGTCTGTGATTCCAAGTTACAAACTTCCCCTTGTGGGGAAACGTGAGCTTGGACCTGTTACCCTTTTTGAACACTGCTAAGCTTTGAGATGATTCCCTCTCAAACCTGCTTCTCCTCAGGGGCTCTATCTTTTTGAAAGACTCCGCCATCCCTCCAGTGTCCCAAGTGAGAAAAATAGACTCATTCCAAATTCCTCCTTCTTCCTTATCCCCTGTGTCCAGTCCCCCACCAAATCCCAGTTATTCCAAATATCTCTTGAGTCCAACTATACACTTTTCTGCCCTTATCACCAGCACTCTTGTATAAGCCCCCAGCATCTCTAGATAGACTCCTACAACCACCCTCTATGCCATCTCCCTGCACGGCAAAGAAAATGCTATGGGTTCACAAACTCATTTCATTTTCTCTCTGGGCACACAGAACGACCACATCTCCCAACTGCCCTTGCAGTTCAGTTAGGAACCATGGAATGTGGGCAAGAGTGATGTAATGCCACTTTCAGGCCTCATCCTAAAGCCTTTTTATTCTGCAGTGACATGGAGGTCATGGACTGAAGATGGTGGCACCACAAATGGAAGTAGCCAGGATCCCTGAGTCACAATATGGAAGGCTGCCTGCCAAATATCTGATTGGACTGTAATGTCAGTGAGATGTAAACATTTTATTATGTTAAGTCACTAAGAATTGAGGGTTACTCTTTGTAGCAGAGGGCTTATACTAACACCCTGCTTCCATCTTGCCCCTCCCCGTGTCTTCTATTCTCCTCACAGATGCCAGTATAATTTAACTTCAATACACATCTGATCATATCACCATCCACTGCCCCCCAAACACCAACATATGAAAATTCTTAAATGCTCACCATTGACCCAGGACAGTTCAAAATTCTTAAGAAGGCCTATAAGTCTACCCCTGCTGACATTTCCCCTCATCTGTCCCTATCCATTCATTCATTTATCCATTTATTTATTCAATGAATATGTATCGTGCACCAACTATGTGTCAGTAGTCATACAAGGTCTGGGATGGAGTAAGGTAAGAGGGAAAGCAGAGAAGCACTTGGGCAGCTGTTACACTCATCCATCCAGACAAAAGATAGTGAGGACCTGAGCTACCACGTGTCTCCAGCTCTAACACTCCAGCTCTGATGGTACTATAACACACAGATCCAACCAGGGCATCAGACTTGGCGATTTCCCTGCGGGGAAAGTGATAAGCAAAAGCCTGAAAATGTAAGTTCTAGTCTAGCCCCAAGAGAGAATGGGAGAATTTGAAGACAAGAGATTTACCTACACTGACAGCATGAATGAGAGGAGGGGTGGATCCAAGATATTTTAGGAAATACAATGGACAGGATTTGGGAAGGATTGACTGTCAAGGGTGAGAGAAGGAGCCTGGGTGGAGTTCCAGATTGCAGGCTGCGGTGAAGAATAGATTTGAGGGGAGATGATGAGCTTAGTTTTGAAAATGTGGAATTGAAGGTGCCTGTGGGTCATCCAAGTGGCTTGTCAAGGAGACAATCGGATCTACGGGTCTGGAGCTCAGGGGCAATGTACAGGTAGTGTCATCATCGATCACAACCTCTCATGACTCACTTGTCTTGAAAACAAGAGCAACAACAAACAAACAAAAAAACTCACTCTGATTCTGCTCCTCATCCCAGGCCCACCTCCACACAACCATACTTCCCAAAAGAGTTGTCTTCATTCTAGGTCTACTCTCTCAACCCCCTCACACTAGGGTCAGGTCCCCATCTCCATCACTCCCCTGAGCCAGCTGTCAGAAGGCCAACCAGGCTCCCCATGCTATAAAGTGCAAAAACACCTTTCTGTCGGGGCAGCCCAGTGGCGCAGTGGCTAAATTCGCGTGCTCCACTTCGGCAGCCTGGGGTTCACCGGTTTGGATCCTGGGCATGGACCTATGCACCACTTATCAAGGCATGCTCAGGGTCGATCTTCCTCAAAAATAATAATAATAATAATAATAAATACCTTTCCGTCACTGCATCGCTTGACCTCTCAGCAGCATGTAACTGTACTGAGTACTCCCATCTCAGAACCCACTTCTCCTGTCTTCATTGCACTGTGCCAGCCAAGCCTGCTTCAAACTTCACCCTTCCTCTCTGCTCCCCTCACCATAAACTTCACAAGGAAATAAAATTGCCAGATGGGTACTCCATCACTTCCTACCAACAACTCTAGTGACCTCCCTTCTGTAAAAGTCCAATTCCCTTCAAGAAGATATGGTATATATATACAATGGAATACTACCGGCCATAAAAAAGGATAAAATCGTCCCATTCACAACAACATGGATGGACCTGGAGGGTATTATGTTTAGTGAAATAAGCCAGATAGAGACAGTCTCTGTATGACTCCACTCATAGGTGGAAATTAAACACGTAGACAGAAGAGATTAGTGGTTACCAGGGGAAAGGGGAGTGTGGGGGGAGGGCACAAAGGGTGAAGTGGTGCACCTACAACATGACTAACAATAATGTACAACTGAAATTTCACAAGGTTGTAAACTATCATAATCTCAATAAAAAGTTTTTAAAAAGTCCAATTCCTTGAAGTTTACTCTGGATCCATTCCTTCTCTCTGCCCAGGGGACCTTGGTGCATCAATTGAACATTCTCCCTCTGTCCTTTAACATTTTCCTTTATACTGGAATTTTCCAACTATTTAGTTTCAACAGTGTTACTAAGATATAATTTACATTCCATAAAACTCACCCATTTAAAGTACACAATTTTTACTATATTTACAGAGTTGTACAATCATCACCACTATCCAATTTTAGAACATTTTCACTTTCCCCAAAAGAAACCCCATACCATGCCATTAGCAGTCACTCCCCATTTCCCCCCAACGATCCCCAGCCCTGGCAACCCTAATCTACTTTCTGTCTCTATAGATTTGCCTACTCTGGGCATTTCATATAAATGGGATCATATGCCTTTTGTGACTGATTTCTTTCCATTCACATAATGTTTTCAAGGTTCATCTGTGTGGTAGCATGTGTCAGTTCTTCATTACTTTTTATGGCTCAATAATATTTGATTGTAGGATAGACCACATTTTGTTTATCCATTCATCACTTGATGGACATTTGGATTGTTTCCACCTTTTAACTATTATGAATAGTGCTATGAACATTCATGTATGAGTTTTTATTTGAATACTTGATTTCAGTTCTTTGGCTGTATGTCTAGGAGTGCAATTGCTGGGCCATAGTCTATGTTCACATTCCATGTTTAATTTATTGAGGGACCAAACTGTTCTCCACAGTGACTGCACCATTTCATGTTCCCACCGGCAATGTACAAGGGTTCCAATTTCTCCACAACCTCATCAACACTAGTTATTTTCCTTTCTATATTAGTATTATAGCCGTGCTAGTGGGAATGAAGTGGTATCTCATTATGGTTTTGATTTGCATTTTCCTGATGGCTAATGATGCTGAGCATCTTTTCATGTGCTTTTGGTCATTTGTACATCTTATTTGTAGAAATGTCTATTCAGATCTTTTGCCCATTTTTTAATTGTGTCGTCTTTTTATTATTGAGTTGTAATAGTTCTTTAAATATTTTGGGAACTATATTCTTATCAGATTCGTGATTTGCAAATATTTTCTCGCATTCTGTAGGTTGCCTTTTCACTTTCCCAATGGTACTTTTTGAAGCATCCAAGTTTTCTTCATTTTGATGAAGTTGAGTTTGTCTTCTGTTTTCAGTTGCTTTGTGCTTTGGGCGGCCTAAGAACCCACTGCCAGATCCAAGATCACAAAGAGGTACGCCTACGTCTCTTCCTAAGAGTTGTATAGTTTCAGCTCTTACATTTAGGTCTTTGATCCATTTTAAATTAATTTTTTGTATGCGGTGCCAGGTAGGGATCAAAATTCATTCCTTTGCATATGAATACCCCATTGTCCCAACACCGTTTGTTTGAAAGGCTCTTCTTTCCCCCATAGGATGGTATTGGTACCCTTGTTGGAAATCAGTTGACCAATAGTTCATGGGTGTAATTCTGGACTCTCAGTTTTATTCCATCGGTCTATATGTCTGTCTTTACAGTCTTGATTACTGTAGCTTTGTGGTAAGTTTTGAAATCTTGAAGTCTGAGTCCTCCAACTTTGTTCTTTTTCAAGATTGTTCTGACTATCTTGGGTCCCTTAAATTTCCATACAAAATTCAGGATCACCTTGTCAATTTCTACAAAGAAGCCAGCTAGGATTCTGAGAGGGATCATGTTTAATCTATAGATCAGTTTGGGGAGTACCGCCACCTTAACGATATTGTGTTTCAACCCATTAACATGTGATGTCTTTCCATTTCTTTATGTCTTTCAAGTTTTTAAAGTTTTTAGTTTTCCCTGTACATGGTTTTGCACTTCTTTTAAATCTATTACTAAGTATTTTATTCTTTTTGGTACTATGGTAAATGGAATTGTTTACTTAGTTTCATTTTCAAATTGTTCATTGCTAATGTATAGAAATACAAGAAATTGTTACATATTGATCTTGTATCCTGCAACTTCACTGAACTCATTTATTCGTTCTGACAGTTTTGTTTGGAAATTCCTTAGGATTGTCCATATACAAGATTAGGTCAACTACAAATACACATAGCTTTACTCCTTCATTGCCAGTCTGGATTTTTTTCCCTAATTGACCTGGCCACAACTTCTAGTACAGTGATGAATAGAAGCGGCATAAGTGGGCATCCTTGTCTTGTTCCTGAACTCAGGGGGAAAGCTTTCAGTCTTTCATTGAGTATATTAGCTGTGGGTTTTCCTAAGTGCTCTGTATCAGGTTAAGGAAGGTAGCTTCTATTCCCAGTTTTCTGAGTGTTTTTTTAATCGTGAAAGGGTGTTGGATTTTATCGAATTTTTTATGAATCTATTGAGATGATGTGGACTTCTATTCTTTTCTATTATCGACAGGGTGTCTCAGTTTCTTTTTTAAGCTGAAATCTTAGGAGGATGCTCAAGATACAAAACAGGGCCGGGTTGGGGGGGGGGGGGGGTTGTTGCTCTGGTTGAAGCAGGAAAGGAAGCCTGGGGCTACTAAGCCAGCCTGCCAGCCATTCCCTCCCAAGTAGTCCTGGACTCCACAGAAAACCAGAAGCCAAGAGCAAGTGGACCCCATGGCTCTCATCCAGAACTCCTTGTTGGGCCTGGCTCTGTCAGCCAACTAAGCCCCGACCCTCAGCCTCAGGGAGCCCTGGTTGGCAGGGCTGGCTGATTACAAGGACCCAGCCACTGTATCAAGAGCAGTTCATTAGCATTCTGCAAATTGCATATTTATCCTGGCATACAGCTCCAGAGCCAACTTCCCCCTACTCCTCTGGCTGAAGGGTTGATCTAGGGGCTTTGCAGTCCTTAACACTTGCCCTTTTTGATGGTATCTTTCCATTAGACGATAGGTCTATGGTCACAGCGAAGGCTGAACTTCTAAAACCTTGATTATAATCAACCCAAAATACAGAGGCTCAGTATCTCAAAAAGATTGCAGACAGCCCACTGATTACTTTTTGGGAAGACTGATTAAGAAACTTTATTACAGAAAATGAATGCATCCAACGTCCCCAAATACATTTGTGACAAGAACAGACATACAGGAGACACAGACAATAGTTCCTACATCACAGCCTTGTTCTTTCCAAAGGATAAAACATCATTCAAGAATGGGGTTAAGGGCTTGGTAGAGAGAGAAGCGGTTAGAGAAAGCAGTGCTCTTTTTGATTAAAAAAAAAAGTTCACAGGTTGGCATTGCAAGAACACATACTGTGGGTCCAGAAATCAAGCTAAGCCAAAGTCTTCGGTGGTGACACCACGCCGCTTGTAGCATCTCAGAGAAGCTACAGAGCATCATTCCTTTAAGGAGCAATCTTGTGATGGGGTGAAAACCATAAAGTAGTAGTCTTTCCGCAAGCAGCTAATGGGCCAAGTGGCCTTGAGTCTCTTCAGAACGAAATGCCTGCTTCAGCAAAGACCACTTTTGTTTAACCAGAGCGTGAGCACAAAAGAAAGGCACCCTCTTCCAGTCTGCGCCCTTCCATAGTTGGCATGTCAGTTACAACCAGCTAGAGGGGCACCGCTTAGTAAGAAGTCTCTCCTTTGTGCTTACAAGTTGAGCTTCTCTTCCCTATTTGACGAGGTTGGCCACAGCTCCCAAATCTTAGCCTGGGACACTGTGTGGGGGGCAGCAGCAGGTTTAGCCTACCATTCCAAGCAATCGCTGCAGGAAAGTGATGAGGGCACGGCTGAAGCGGGAGGGGCAATCCCAGAACAAGTGTCTCTGGGCAAACCTCAGAATCGAGGGTTTTTAAACTAGTGGTCATTTTCTAGAAAAACACATTTAGGACAAACAGTGCTACTATAAGAAGAAATGGCTATGAATACAGATTAGAGATCAGGCCAACGACCATGACCAATACTTATCCAAGACCTGACAGGGTGGGGAGGACACCACCTGCAGACATGCAAGGTTCCAAGTAGGGAATTTTAAGAAAAAGCTGCTTTCTCCTGAGTAACGTCATTAAAACACTCCCGAGTGCTTCACGGCCTCAAACACACATATTTGAGTATTAATGCTAGGCAAGACCAACACTCACCCCCAACAAAGTCCCCTTCATCACTGCCAACAGTTAAGATGTATGTTCACACCAGCCCTCGAAATGATATTTAATATCCCCATTTGCCACTGCAGCCACCACCCCTCACCCCAACTTGGACAAAATTTAACACTATCTACCAACATGGAAAAAAAACCACTGAAACACAAACCAAGCTTCTTCCAGTTTAAGAACATTTAACAACAATCTATGTTTCCAATGAATGAACTCAAATTGTGGGTAGGCCATTCTACTTTTCATATGATGCATTTACCACTTAGGAACAAATTGATTCCATCAGCCTAGCCTGCAGCTGGGGGCCCCAAGATGGAGCCTATGATAGGAGCCCCAGCAATCTTCCTCGGGGTGCTCGGTTTCTTGAAGTAGAGAAAAAAAACAGATACCGCTTCCTACCCCACCCCCCTTCACTGGGGTCCAGGAGACAGAAGCAGCAACTCAAGACATCAATTGTTGAGCAGAAAAAATAATGTTCTGTTCCATGTACTGACGGGGGTGGGGGGGGGGGGGAGGTGTAAGAGGAAAAATAAAGCCTGAATATTTGACAAACCATACCCTCGGAGGACATTTTGGCTGTTTAGTGACAAATTTGGCCCCACAGTGTGGGAGGTGGGGTGAGGCAAAAAAAAAACCAATTAAACCTACGTAGTCATCAGCCTCAATTGTAACCACCACCGACCTGTATCTCTGAAGGCTGCTAACCCTTGCCTGTGTCGAGTTCCCTTAGCTCCTACATTCAACAGTCCAGACTTCATCTCGATGCCGCTCGGACAAACAGAATCACGCAGCAGCTTCAAGGAGCCCACTTCACCTCCGACCTAAGGAAGCGGGCCACACCAAGAACAAGAGACGTCACCAGATTTACAGGGAAGTTAGTCGCCAAATACAATGGAGTGGGTTGTTTCACTGCTAAGACTGCTGTGAGTCAGAAATTTAGACTGTTATAATAGAGAACAGTTTTAAAAATGTAATACTGTTTATTTAACTTCAAAAACATTTCAGCATTCTAAACATACAAAAAAATAACAGAACGTTGCAAATTGTATTTAGTACAGAAGGTTCTTGAACTTTCATTGATGCAGTGGCTCTTTGCTTTGCTGACAATGAAGAGTTCTACGGTTTGTTTAAAAACAAACAGTTTAAAACTACCGCACTTAACTAAAAAAGATCCAAACACTTCTCATGCCAGCTGACCCCCCTTCTCCACAGCTAAGAATGGCAGCAGAATGCTATGTCACTATATACAAAAACAAGACAACCTGAAGCTAAATGGATGCCCACTGCAGTGTCCACAGGTCCAGCCTCACAGTGCACGCCCTGAGCTACGGCCCCTCCAAAAGGCATCTTCCCCACAGCCTCAACGCCAAGCAAGGAGCATCAAGAGTTTGTCTCGGTTGTTTTGTTCTTTTTACACACTATAGATATGTACAGTCGATAACTCAGGATTTCTAGCCAATAACCATAGTTAACACCACCTTACAAATTAAAAAAAGAAAATGCCAGAAACATCTTTAAATGCCTTGTCACACCAACAGCAAAGTGCACAGAGTGAGGAGAACACGAGAGCCTTTTCAGTTTAAAAATGTTTGGAAATATGTACAACTTTGATACAGTTTCAGGGTGCTCCGGACACCCATGGCCACTTCATGTAAACCACTGACAATTTCTAGAGCACTTTGAGAGACTACGATATGATCATGATCCAATTGTGTAATTAAACCTAATGAGGGCAACAGACACCTCTCCAATAAGAGATGTGTCAATTACGGCGCTCCCCTACTCTAAGGTATTCACAAGGAGACAGATAAACAGTTTTTTTATTCATCCTCTTCCTCCTCCTCCTCCTCCTCCTCTTCCTCCTCGTCTTCTTCATCTTCCTCTTCCACCTTTTTCCGGGCAACTTTAGCAGGACCCTTTGCACCATCAAATTTTCCTTTAGACTTATAGTCGGCCACATCCTAGAAGGAACAGGGACACATTCCAAATGAGTAGACGAGCTCTCCTGCAGCCGTTTCAGCAAAGGATACAAACCTGCAGGCCCCACCTCAGAACAAGCAAGCAGGAACTGGAAACAACCGAGATGGGGCTGCTCTTCGAAGTATTTGTTTCCAGATACAAATTTGGGTCTCAGCCATTCAAATGTAAAAGTTAACGGGTTTTCAAGGGTCCTTTAATTCATGTTAATAGCACTATCAAGTCCTGTGCCCACGGCATCCCATATGTTATCAAATTTTTTAAGCTGTCAGAGGCCTGAACACCAGCACACACGGCTGATCTTGCACAGAGACGGGCCCTTGCACGCTATCCTAATGACTCAGCCCAGCAAAGCAGCCTTACGCCCCACAACCCACCCAGACCCTGGGCAGCTGACTGCTCGGCCGGCCATGCTGCCAGGCTGGCCCCTGACTGAGCTGGGAACACTCCGGGCCACCTCACCTTCTCGTACTTCTCCTTCAGCTTTGCCGCCTTATTGTTGTAAGGCTGCTTTTCACTGTCACTTAAGTTATTCCACATCTCACCCAGCTTCTTTGCCACATCTCCAATAGAGATGCCAGGGTTTGTCGATTTGATCTTGGGGCGGAATTCTGAACAGAACAGGAAGAATCCAGACCTTGTGGGAGAGAATTGTATAAACGAGATGAGAACTCAGAAAAACATGAGCTTAACTTGAAATCCCACGTTCCTGACCCCACATAGTTCCCCCCGCTGGCCCCCCCACTAAAGGAAAGAAACGTGCGATACCATATCCAATGATACAAAGTTACAGGCTCCAGAATGTTTAAGATGCTTCAGAAACATACGGTGCTTCCTCAATCTCTCAGCTACTGGGAAAGGGGTAGGACCCTGACACCCAGAACTCGGCTGCCTTCTTCCCGGCGGAAAGGCCAACAGGCAACCGCCACATGCACACAGCTCACAAACCCCTCAGCCTTAACTGCGGACTTCCCTTGCAGCGCATTTTAAAGCTCAAAGAACAGAATGTCTTGCAGTGGTTATCTCGACATTTTTTGGGTAAAGTGCTCTCTGGAATATCTATCAAGCAGAAGGAAAGCTCTTAACGGTTATCCTGAATCCTACAGTCACTTACGGTGGCCTTTTGGGGGCATTAGGGTCCTTCTTCTTCTTGCCTCCCTTAGCTGGTCCATAATCCTTCATTTCCCGATCATAGCGTACTTTATCTGCCTTTGCCATCTCATCAAATTTAGACTTCTCTTTCCCAGACATAGTCTGCAAAGAACAGGACCTGTTAAATTCCTCAACGCAGGGCAGCACATACCTGTTCAGCTGTCCTGTAATTAAAGTGGCAGCCGCTATAACCGCCTGCAAAAGGGGATGAAGGCCTTAAACCCTTGTAAGAGTCTTAAAAAATAAAAGCACGCACAACACAATTCTAAAGACAGGCGAGATAAAGCAAAGGAAAGAGGAAGAAAGCAGCCACCTGGGGCTGCTCTGAAGGTAAGTAACCCCGAGGTGTGTAATCCAGCTAAGATGAGCTTGAAGGACGCAAAAGAAAAATACCTTCCACCTCTCAGAGCACTTCTTGGAAAATTCTGCAAAATTGACAGGGACCTCTGGGTTTTTCTTCTTATGTTCCTCTCTGCACGTCTGCACAAAGAAGGCATAAGCAGACATCTTGCCCTTTGGTTTCTTGGGATCACCTTTAGCCATCCTGACTGTGATGGATGGAAGGAAGAGAGACAAAGAAAAACAAATACAATGAATAGAACAGACCTACAAGATATACGGAAGGCAGAGCAAACTTCAAATCAAGGTGTTCCTAGGAAGCATCCCCCATGCCTGAGGCCACTGGCAGCTGAAGGCAGAGTGGGGAGGAAATCAGCCTCACTGTCGCTTGTCATTTAACTTTTGACCAGCATGAAGCGCGCTGGTTTGCGAGTTACTTCTCCGAGAGCGATCAAGTTCTCCAAATGGAACCGACCCAAGCGGGGTGGCTCGGCGCTACATTCCAATTCTGAACTACTACGTTTTGGAAACTACAACCACAAAGTGGGAAGGGCGCAGGCGGATGACAGAAGCTTGAAACCAACGACTTAAGGCTAGCTGGTCATCTGTTTAACTCCTGTGTTAGAGACAAAAATATTGTCACCGCTGCTAAACACAGGATCAAAGCAGAACGGGAAACAGGGAACATCTGAAATTTCACCATTGTTTATGCGTTTTGGCTTATAAAAATGGCTTTTACAAGGGTGATCTGGCAAGTGAGCCGATATCCCTTGTAGTATTAGTTCAAATGTGTCACTTTGTCATTATCTAAAGGGGGAGGGGATACCAAAAGGGCTAGCCTTGCTCATGTGTAAAGCGGAACGCGTGTCCAGCCACAAATACTTTCTCCAAAGTTTCCAAATAAAAATGCAGCTGTGGCGTGTCATCGTCCCTGTCCCACCCCCCAGCTTCCCGCCATCTTTTCCTTTTCCCACACCCAAGGTCATCATGTAAAACTAAAGCGCTCCCCTTTGCGGGGCCTGACCTAGGGGCTGCATCAGGGCTCCGCAGTGGCTGCGCGGGTGGGGCGGGACGGGGCACCAGGCAGCCCCGGGCCAGCAGCGGGCAGCCGGGCTCGGCCCCGCGCTCGGTCACCCGGACACCCATAATTCACCTTCCATTTTGTCAAAAGCTTCCTGATGAAAGAAAGTGCCCCTGAAATCTGCCGCTGCCACCCCCGGGGGGCGCGCGGGGCCGGGGGCGGGGGTGGCAGCAGCGCGCTGGGGGCGCGGAGCCGGCCGGCAGCAGCGGCGGCGATGGTGGCGCCCGCCGTGCCTCCGAGTCCCGCTCGCTAAAATGGCTGATCCGCGCGCGGCCGGCGCAGGCGGCGGCGGCGGCGGCGAACAAAGCGGTCCGGGCCCCGCCGCCCGCTCGCCGGCCCCCGCCCCGCCCCGCCCCGCCCCGCCCGGGCCGCCTGGGGGCGCGGGGCTGCGGGGGCCGCGGCCGGACCCCCCTGCCGGCGCGGGGCGCACTCCTCGGGATAACAAAGGCGCCCGTGCAGCCATGACGCTCGGCCGCGCCGGAGCCCGCGGCGGCGCCCCCGGCCCTCCACGCCGCCAGCCCCGGGCCGCGGGCGCCGGGGCCGAGGCCAGAGCCCGCCCGGGAGCCCCCGCCGCCCGCCCCGCCCGCCTGTCCTCCCTGGCCGGAGCCAGCACCGCGCCAGCCATGTTAGCAGCGGCGGCAGCGGCGGCGGCGGTGCCCAGCGGGCAGGCGGCGAGCGGGGGACGGCCGGCCTGCGCCCCCCCTGCGGGGCCGCCGGGCGCTCCCGCGACGGCCATGTTAATGCAGAAGCAGCAGTGCAGCCCGCGGGCTCGCGCGGCGCCCGGCCGAGCCGGGGAGCGAAGTTTGCCCGCGCCGCAGCCCCCGGAGGGCACCGGCCGCCCGCCCCCCGCGGAGTGTATCCCGGGCCGGCCAGCACCTGGCCCCCTTCCCAACGCCGCCGCCCGGCGCCCGGACGCGCGCCGCCCGAGCCCGCAGCCGTCCCTCGGCTCGCGCCGCCGCCGCAGCTGCCCGAACATCTGGCCTCGGGGGTCCTTGGCCCCTCGGCCGCTGCGCCGGGGGCGGCGGCCGAGGGCGGCTCGGCGGAGGGAGCCCAGCCCCGACAGCGGGGAGCTCGGGCTGAAGCAGTGAAAAGTTGAAACACCTGAATTGCTTCTTCCTTCCCGGCCACCTAGCAAGAGGGAAGGCGAAGGGGGCGGGAAGGGCGCGGGGAGGAGAGGCAGGGGGAGGCGGCGGCGGGGCGCGCTCGCGGCGGCGCGGGCCGGAAAGTTGTGCGGGCGCTGCGGCGGCAGCGGCGGCAGCGGGCGCGGGCGGTGCGAAACGTACCTGTATTGTTCGCTAGTCTGGGCAGCGCAGGGCACGACGCGCGGCTCAGCGCTCCCCAGCCTCGCGCTAGCTGCCTCCACGAGAGCCGCCTGATTGGCCAGCGGGCTCCGCCGTTTAAAACAGCCTCCTCGCCCGGCCATTGGCCGCGGGCCTCATGCATATTAAACAGGCTCGGGCGCCTATTGGGCGCGGCCACTGGGATCATTCATTCAAACAGAACAACCCGCCGGCGCTGCCTGCGGAGGCAAAACAGAGGAATAATAATATTCTCGCCTTCCCAACCCCCGTGCCCCCGTGTTCGAACCAAGCTGGGATCTCAAAGGACTTCGGAGAGATGGCTCCGCCAGTCCCGGCGGCCTCGGGTCTGGCATGGCAGGAAGAGGTCGAGCCTGGCCGCGCAGCCCACTGCTCCCGCCGCACCCTGGCCTGGGCCCTCCTGGCCCCCAGGCACCCCACACAGCCCCGGGAAACCTCCGCGGGCCGATAAGCGAGGGTCGACCGTACTCTACCTCTACCCAGTCCTGCCGCGCCTCCGCGGCAGGGGCCTGGCCACAGCTCGCTCCTCGGTGCCGGTGGAAGGCAACTGTTCGCTCGCCGAGACCTTGGGGTTTCGGCACTCGGACGCCGCTGCCCCGCTCGAAAGGGACCTGACTCTGCTCCTGCAGATCGGGCTTAACTAGGCTCTTCCCACTAATTGCCAGAAAGTCTATTTGTGCCTGCACTTGCGAAAACGGCGAGCTAGGTGGGCTAGCGGAGGAAAACGGAGTTTGGCAAAAGCCAAGAGAGAAATTGTTTTGTAGTCAGGGAGTCCCCTTTTCATTGCCTCAGTTCAGGCCCGCGTTCCCTCTGCTCTCCTGGCACACACCCTAGTGAAGAATAAAAGTTCTTGGAATAAATAAATGGGATTTGACTTGGCCTCAGCTTTGCCACTGGCTGGTGTTATGGCCTTGAGCAAGTCACTACTTTTGGGGGATTCAAGCAATGGTTTTCAAAGTGTGTGCAGGATGAGGCAGTGTCACCTCTAAGAGGTATTTGGAAATGCCCCATGACTGGGAGTCGTTGAGGGAATTTAATGAGAGGAGGGGATGGCCAGGGATGCTAAAGGTCCTGCATTGCACAGGGCAGGCACACAAGAGGAAGAAATGTCCCACTCCAAATGCTATATTCAGCCCTGTTGAAAAATATCTGAGGGCCCTTCCCTCTTTGAGGTACCATGCGTTTCCTGGAAAGAATGGAAGAAAAAGAGTGAGAAAAAAGGAGCACATTTTAAGGGTTGAAATTTGAAGAAAATAATGGAAGAGGCATCATGAGTTTTTCTATAGGAAGTTCCCTATCCAAAGTACTTTGAAAGGCCAATATAGCTAGCTATTTATAATTTCCATATTTAGAAATGAAACCCACCAGAAGATGAGTTTTCCAAATGCTGTTTCCAGAAACTGTGGCTGAGTTTCAGGTGTGCAAGGGAGCCGACCTCACAAGGCATCTGCCTCCCCACCCCCACCCAGCTCTTGCCAACTCCTCTGAACCTCCTGGGCAAGCCTGTGTCCCTGCAGGTAGCGCTGCTAGGCCCCCACCATTAGGGATCCAACTGAAATTGAAACGCAAAGATTGTGCTGCTTTTGACAAGAACCAACAGGTATCAAGTCACTTTCCTAGGTCCCCACTTTACAGACTCTCAGGAATGCGGATATCTGAAAGCCACCTGTCTAATCCTCTGCCCTGTTAGAGCTAGCTGAGTGGCTGCCTACCTTCTGCTTGCATACCCCCACTCATAGGAAGCTTACCACCTCCCTTCTGGGTTGTCTTTTCCATCTCAGGCAATCTCTGAACCTTGGGGTCACCATCCTACCCACAGTCCAATCCCTCACCCTTCAGAGATTTCATGGCAGGCCAAGTCTCTTCTCTAGGCAGATAGTTCCAGCTTCTTCTACAATCAGGTCCTCAGGGTCCAACCTTCCCAGGCCACTCCCTCCTCCCTGTCTCTGCCCTTCCCAGAGGGGAGCAGGGCCTCCACACATGATCTGACCAGTACATCCCCTGTGCCAGAGTACTCCAGTCTCTCAATGTTGTCAGGCCTTTCTAGGCCAGAGGTGCAAGTTGGGGTCTCAGGCAGGACAGGGGTCTCTTTCTGGTCCAGCCACTGCCCACACTGGGAAGCTGCACTTGGCAGTTGGCAGGCACCAAGGCAGGGGAACCAGAGTGGTCAGCCTCAGAGCCCACCAGGAACTACTCGGCGGGCCCCTGAGTGGATGGTGAGGGTCACAACTTATAAGCACAGGCAACTCACAAGCAGCACACGTGTACACACTCACCCCGGGCACAGCCAGGGCGTTCCCAGAGGCAGCAGCTTGACAGCCAAACCAGAGAAACAAGAGTGTCTCCCAGCCAGAAGAGACCTTACAATAAGTGGTGTCGAGACATCACCCTCAAGACCCATTCCTCCCCATCTGCTGCCACAGCCCTGCCCCTTGGTCTCCTACTTCTGTGTACATACTTCGGATGATGAAAGGTTTGCTCCCCTTCTTCCAAGGGAGCCTTTCCATCTCTGCTCCTGAGAAAGCTCCTCCTTCTGTCAAGCCGAAGCACTTGGCCTGAAGCTTAAACCTATGGTTGATGTGGTTGGAACTTCACAGAACATGACTATGACATTGCCCAGTGGGTCAGAGATCCAAAGATGGTTGCTATGGTTCCCTGCCCCTGCCCCCGACAAGGACACATATCACCCTGAGTGTCCGTGTCTTCTTCAGGCCCAGTCTCCCCGATTCCTCCATCCCTTCCCCACGAGTCTCGGTTAGGAGGCTCCGCACAGCTTGGTTTTCTCCTCGGCACCCCCTCTTTGTGGCAGCGTGCCTGAGCACAGGCTTCAGCCTAGCGGGTTCCTACCTCAGCAGAAACTCTCTCATAATTCAATTCCTTGTGCACGTATTGAATGCCTACTAATAAATAACAGAAGGGAGATGAGGTGAAGAGAGGGTGGGGCTGGAAGGCAGGGGCAAGGCCTTGGCTTTGGGCTTTGTCACTGACTTCCCAGTGTGCCTTCTGCCATGTCACCTCACCTCTCCAGCCTCAGTGTCATCTGTCAAAGGTGATTTCACCCATCTTATCCACCCCAGCCACTGTCCAGTCTACTTGTGAGGGAGGGGTTTTGTGAAGGTGGTCTGGTTGTCACTAGTAAAAGGCCCCCCAGCTAAAGACCAATCTGGAAGGTGAAAAAAAGTGACAGAAAGTCAGGGGTGCCCAGGTGTAGCCTGGACTCAGGGGCCCCAAGGCAGGCTGCCTCCTCTGTGAATCTCCATTCCTGGTGGCTTGGAAGTAGCTCCAACTGCTCAAGGCGCTGGAGGGTACCCTGGCCCTCCCTGGAAATTACCTTGACCACATGGTTCACCTGTGAGGCCCAGTACCACGCCAAGCCCATCCACACAGGGGAACCTCAATCTAGAATCTCATAAGCCACTTGGCTGCCTGGAGAGGTTAGGAAAACATCTAAAGGAAATAGGAAACAGGACAAAGTGAGGTTTTCAGTTCCTGTCAGTTCAAGACCCCAAAAAGATTAAGGGGAATCCTCATCATTCAACAAAAAGGAAACTCTGGTCCCCTACACGGCCCCTGTCTGCCCCAGGCCTTCACAGCAACATCCCTGAGCCCCAACCAGGCCAGCCTCCTTTTTGTTTTCTTTAAAAGATTGGCACCTGAGCTAACATCTGTTGCCAATCTTTTTTTCCTTCTTCTTCTCCCCCAAGCCCCCCAGTACATAGTTGTATATTCTAGCTGTAGCTCCCTCTGGTTGCGCCATGTGGGACGCCGCCTCAGCATGGCTTGATGAGCGGTGCTAACTCCACGCCCTGGATCCCAGCCCCAAAATCCTGGGCCGCCAAAGCGCTGGAAGTTAACCACTCAGCCAGGGGCAGGCCCCCAGCCTCCTTTTAAGTATCATGGAAATGCAGCCAGGGCGGATACAGGGCAGGGGCGGACGGATTGCTGAATCATTTTAAATATGTGAAGGGTACTTGCTGTGAAGATCCTCCAGTGAAGCCTACCTTTCCATAGGGATCTAGGAGCCTTTGTCAGTTCAGATCTTCACAGGCAGGGAGTCTTTAACTGGGGCCTTCTGGGCTTGCTAGGGCCCTTGCCCCGCCCTGCTCACCCCCGCCTGACCTGGTGCGAGGCTCCGAGCCTTCTCCCTCCTCTCTCCCCTCCCCCTCTGCCGGTCTTTGGGAATTACATTCCAACTCCACTTTTTTCCCACAGGGAGGAAAGCCTTTTCAGAGGTAGGTAGGGTCTCCAGGGCTGTTACAAAAGGTTTGTCGAGCAGCACGGCTAGGAAGAACCGTCCAGGCCTTCTAGGCCAGCCTCCTCCTGACACAGAGGGCCCTACCGGAGTCAACGGCAGAGCCAGGGCTGGAAGCCTGGTCTCTTGACCCTTAGTGTCAGGCTGGTCCTACTCTTTTTTTTTTTTTTTAATAAAGATTGGCACCTGAGCTAACAACTGTTGCCAATCTTCTTCTTTTTTTAATTGCTTTTTCTCCCCAAATCCCCCCAGTACATAGTTGTATGTTTTAGTTGTGGGTCCTTCTAGCTGTGGCATGTGGGATGCTGCCTCAGCATGGCCTGACGAGTGGTGCCATGTCCGCACCCAAGATCCGAACCAGCGAAACCCTGGGCCACCGAAGCGGAGCGTGAGAACTTAACCACTCAGCCACAGGCCGGCCGCATGGTCCTACTGTTAATAGCTCAGCTCCACTGTGGGTGCAATGGCCATTGGCGAAATAGCAGGAGCAGCCAGCGCCCTGGAGAAGAAGGGGTTCCAGGTTCGGAGCTGGCCCTCGAGAGAGCCCACGGGGAACAGGCGGACTCTGCCGCCGCGTGGCCACAGGGCGGGCCGCGGGGCCTCCTGGCACGCGGCCCGTGCTTGTCACTGCCCCACCGAGCGTCGAGGCCGGGCCTTCCCTCCACCCTGGCGCCGCGGAGCCCGGCGTCGCCCCGCCTCCCCGCGGCCTCCCCTGAGGTGGCCTGAGAAGGGCCGCTAGAGCGAGGCCGCTCAGCACAGGGCGCGCCGTCGGGCGGCACCAGCTTCCTCCAGCTCGCCGCTCCTTCCGCAGCGACTGACAGCAGGGAGCTGAGCCGGGCAGCCACCAAAGGCTTTCATGCAGCTCCCTGTCCACATCGCTGCCCTGTGGCAACACGATACTAATCACCACAAGCTTATCGAGGGCCAGCGAAGTGTCAGGCAGGCCAGGGCCTGTGGGGGAGAGGGAGATGAAATGAAGGGTCCCTGCCCCCCCCCCCACGGGCACCCGGCCCTGGGAGAGAGCTCAGGGGAGAAGGGAACGGAGAGGAGGGGACACTCCAGTGGGGGCGTCTCCACTGGTCCCCACCCCTTTCCCGGAACAGCCCTACCTTGTGAGGCCTTGAAGACTTCACCCCGCTGCTGAGTTACGAGGTCTAGACCACCTCACCCCCAACCCCCTCCCACCTAGAAAGCAGCAACAGGTTCTCATCACCCCCCACCCCAGCCCCGCCACACCGCCCCAGAGTTTCTGACTGGCTAATAACGCCCTTCAGTGCTGCCCCGTGTAATTCAAAGGCCCCCGCTCTGACTCACTGAGCAGCTAATGGGCCAGTATCCCCCTCTTGGGGAAAAGGTACAAGCTGTTTCTCTTCACCTGAACCAAAGAAATTCCTGCGGTGGGGAGAAGGGGAGCTGAAGACTGCTGCTCTAAAATGGGACTGGAGTTGCAATTTTAAAAATTCTCCTCACTCCCTCTTTTTGGGCCTCAGTTTGCCATCATGAAAAGGAGAAGCAGGAACTGCTCCCTGGGGTCCCTTAAGGCATCAAAGTTCTTAGGATTGCCGGAGGGCTTCACAGAGGGAATGATTCTCCTATCTTCACCCACTCTTCTGTCCCAAAAAACCAAATCAAACCTGAAAGGTGGCCTTGCAAAGGCCCTCCGCGCGCACTGGTGCTCTGGGAAGAGGACTTTAGAAATGAACAGCCCAGTGGATGATGAAAGACTCTGACAAGGATGCCACTTACTGACCACACTTGTCACCCCCTCCCCGACTTCAGTCTCAGCACAGCAGCCAAAGGGCTCTTGCGAAGTCAGACCCTGTCCCTCCTCTGCTCAGGATCCTGGGCCCTTTACCCTGTCTCCTAAAGGGAAAACCCGCGTCTTTCCAAGGGCCCTCAGGAGGTTACACAGGCCACCCCCACCACACTCACCTCTGATTCCATCTCCCAGTTCTCCTCACCCTACCACCACCTCACTCAGGAATAGCCACCCCGGGCCCTTGGCACTTGTTCTTCCCTCCATAAATCTGCCAGACTCTCGCCCTCACCTCCTTTATGTCTTTGCTCTAATGTCACCTTGCTGGACTACCCTATTGAAAATTGAAACCACCACCCAGCATTGCCTCCCCTCCTCGCCCGGCTTTATTATTCTACACACATAGTGTAGACGTGAGCTGATGAGCTACCATACTGTATCATACCTTTACAAGATTTATCTTGCTGATTGATTGCTGTGAGACCTGGGACCTCTGTCTGTTCTGTTCTCTGCTGTCTCCCAGTGTGTGGCACAGAGTGGGCGCTCCATTCAAATTTGTTAACAAACGAATGAGTTTTCCACTGAGCTTGACTGCTCCCCTAGCAAGCTTTAGGTAAGCCCCGCGCAGAGTCCCCGCCCTCAAGAAACTTGCAATCCAGGGAGAGCAGAGACACCAACAGCTGTAAACGGGGTCTGGGATGAAATAAATGCCAAACAGAGGGACAAGCAAGCAGAGCTGGGGGCTGGAGCAGGGTTTCAGAAGGCTTTCTGAGTAAAGGAGGTCACTTTGAGTTGGGCACCAAGGGTTAGCGAGGTTGGCATGGGCGGAGAAGAAGCAAATTCCCCCAGGCTCTGAGGAAAACAGAACCCGTGACAGAGGTGTGAAGGCGCGTGGTGAACTGGCAGGAGGACTCGAAGGCTGGAGTGGTCAGGGCAGGGTGCAGTAAGAGCTGCTCTGGGGACACAGAGGTTGTCTTGGCAGACGTTGTCGTCCACAGGGTCTCAGGCCCTAGGCAATAGGGAACCATTGTAGGATTTTGAGCAGGTAGTGACCCAGTCAAAGATCTCTCTGGGAAAGCTCTCTCGCGCTGTGGGGGATGGGCCAGAGCGGGGCAGACAGAGAGCTGGTGTTGGCCCGGGTTTGGGATCCCGGCAGTAAGGGGTGGGGAAAAGTAACTAGACTTGTGCCCTGCCCACCTCCCAGCCAAAAGCAAGTGTGATCTCTTTTCAAATTGTAAGTCTGTCACGTCAGCCCTCCAGTGTCCTCTCCTCCCATTGCAGTGAGGACGGGTACCCCTTCCCCACTTCTCCAGACCCAGGACTTGTCCTGCCTGCTTCTGAAGCCCCTTCTTCCCCCCACGTCCCCTTCACTCTTAATGCCAATTCCCTCCCTGAACTGGCAGGGGTCCCTGGGCCATCCCCCTCCCCCTACGAGACTGTCTGCATACCTGCCATTCTGGCTGCCTCGGCCCCTCTCCCCCATCTGGTGCCTAGGTAAGTCCTACCCACCTGGAGACCTCAGCCCAATCTGCCTCCGGGGAGGCTCCCTGAGGTCACCTGCCCACACTTTCCTTTCTCCCTCTGGTCTCCCCTGTGGCACTTCTCACAGCTGTCACTTGGCCACTGTTTAGGCGATTGCTTTTTGAATGTCTGTCTCACCTGGGCTCCTGCCCAACTAGCACAGGGCTTGGGACCCAGGAGACACTCAGAAATACTAGATGAATGAACGAAGGTCCTAGGAAGTAAAGGCAGCCTGCGTTATTGGGTGCTAGGTGTGGAGGGCGGCCCTCTCAGAAGGGGGAGGGGGTAGGGATGATGAGAAAACTAGAGGACAAATGCTAACTCCACAAAGGACAGAATTCAGCCAAGCTGGAGCCGCTCTGTGTCTACTTCCCTCCCGTTTGGCTGCCTGGGGCCACAGGCCAGGAGGGTGCATACTTTCGCTCTTGGTTCTGAGCTCTAGAGTCCTGCAGGGGATTTTCAGGGCCTTGGCTTGCAAATGGAGCTCCAAAGTCCAAACAGTGCCGCAGAGCACTTAGGGCGGGCGGGCGGGGAAGAGAGGAGCCACTCTGCCAGGGTTGGAATCTGTGCTCCTCCACTCAGTCTCATCTCTCCGTACCTTGGTTTCTCCATTTGCAAAATGAGACGAGTAATAGTCCCCACGTCATAAGTTGTTGCGGGGATCACAGGAAGTACTTAGAGCAACGCCTACCATGAAATAAGCATGCGAGGGCTCCACCATTCTAATGGGCACCTTTGATTTCCCTCTTAATTCTTCAGACAGTGCAGAAGGGCAGCAGTTGGAAGACAATCTCAACATCAGTGGCACAAGCCTGAGCTGTATTTGTCCACAACCGAGAAACAGTTGCCCCTGCTGGGAACTGTACCTCCCCTCGTGAATCAGCTCTCTCTGGGCTGTCTGTGAGCTGGACTACGGGATTAAGACAAGCTGGACCGGTGCACCTGAACACACACGCCACCCACCCCCCCCCCCCCAGCCCTACCTCAACAAACATTGATTCTGTAAACACCTGTTGGGGTCCTAGTCTTGTGTACCTTGTCCTGTATGGGGGGGGGGGCTACCGGATCAGAACCCTGGGTGGGGAGGGGAGAGGGCTGCACTTAGGCCAAGGAACTGTAATTGCAGGGTCAATGGGCAGCTCCTCCGGAGCAAGGACTGAGCCCCATTTATCATGCAATGGCTCCGTCTCCACGGGGCCCAGGCCAAGGCCCGACACAGAGTGCTTGCTGTGAGGGACGCTTTTGCCCACGGTCGAACGAATGCTGATATTGCTTCATGCAGTATTAGGCTAATAGCTCTGCGTGTCCAGATCCAAACGGGCGAAAGACTGGCAGCCTAAGAGCCCAGGTGGGGCTCCGCTCTCTGCTCTTCCACAGCTTCAGGGGCCTTGGAAAACCCCAGACAAATCCCTGAGCCTCACTTGTCCTCAGTTTCCCCTTCTGCGCAGTCAGAGTTGCGGTAGACACTAGATGATCTCCAGGGCCCTTTCTCACGCTAACATCCACTGGACCCCCTGGAGGGCAGCATTCCTCCACCCGCCAGGTTCCCCAGATGCCTGCAAGAGAACACACTGTATATGCCCAGTGAATATTTGCTGAATGAATGAATGGACGACCATGCTCTGATTCTATGGTCTTACAGGGAAGTGGAAAATGTATGTATTCGTAAACAGATCTCCTTTGTTTGGTAATCTTTTCAAATGATTCTGGACAGCTTTTTAAATATGATGTGACTCTCAGACCAGCCTGCCGTGAGATTCAGGAAAAAGCCTTTTTTTTGGCATAGTTTATCTAGACTATCATCTCAACTTTCCATTTACTTTTGGATATGTTTGTACTTGGCCTGCACGATTCACTGGTTATCAGAGAAAAGGACAACTAGGTAAAATGATAAAGTAAGGAACTGTAGACATGAACTACAAATGGCCAAGTCAGAGAACAGGATGATAACGCTGATGATGATGATAATGATCGACTTTGCATTTTGTTCCTTAACAGTTTGCAAGGTGCTTGCATATCTGCTATCTAACCCGTGCCCCACAAAGATCCTGTGAGATATTTGAGCATATTTTGGAAAAACTGAAGCCCAGAGAAAGTAAGTGCTTTGCCCAAGGACACCAGGTCATCGCAGGTAGAATTGGGACTAGATACTCCTGCCTCCCAGTCGTTTTAACAGGCTTCACTACCAGCGTGTTTTCAGTGGATAAACAAGCAGAGGGTGGATTCACGGAGGGCATTTCCTGTGTCAGTGACCATCCAGGACTGTTCCACCTGCTGACAGTCACAGAGAGAAGAGCGGCAAAGGTCAAAGGGCCTGAGGGCAATTGCTGAAGTCATCAGAATAGTGACCTTCCAGGACCTCATTCTGGGTATCCCAAACCATGCTCCCTAACCTCGGCCCCTCCCCCATATGCATCCCCAGAGGGTGGCACCACCATCCCCTCAGCATCCTGCCTGGCTCCCCTCTCTCATCTCCCACATCCATGCTGTTCCCAAATCCTGTCGATTCCATCTCTGAAATATCTCCCAAATCCAGCTGCTTCCTCCCACCTCCCACTACTGAGCTCTGATCCTCTCTGCCCTGGGTGGCCATGACACGTCCCTAACTGGTCTCTCTGCTCAGCCCTCTCATATCATCTGCTCTCCACACCAGCAACCGAAGGGATCTTTTATAAATGTACATCTCTGTCTTGTCACCACTCAGTTTAAAATCTTTTCATGACTTTGCATAACCTTGAGATAAAGCTACAGAAAGACCTTTCAAGATCCAGTTCTAGCCGGGTTCCTGCCACCAACCTCCCCCCCCCCACCCCCAATCTCACACATGGAGATCCTGTGATCCACCTCGGCAATGCTCATACTATTCCTAAGAGCCAGAATGCCCTGGATGATCCCTTGGTTCTGTACCTGCCTGGCTCCTCCACCAGACCTGGAACAGCCCAGGGTCAGAACCATCTCCCATGGTGCTCTAGACGGTCCACTGCCCTGCAAAGGGTTTGGTCCTTACTAGGATCTCGGAGTAAAATTTGAGTGGAATCAAATTGGCTTAACAGTGTTGAGAGACGAGGGCCAGCATCATTTGGTAATAAATGCAGGAACCTAAAAGCTGTGAGAAAAAAACGAGGGCGAGGAGAAAGAACGATCCGATCCGCAGCGGCCTTGCTGCTGCTGCTGCTGCTGTTGCGGTGGCCTCTGGGAAATGCTTCCTGCTAGCTTCCTGCCTTTAATCTTAAGAACCGGGTGATGACAATGATGATGAGCCACGGATCACGTAGAAATCCAGCTTGTGGAACACTTGACTGGGGGATCTAGAGAGAAGAGAGTGTCAAATTATGTACCACCCTCTCTCTTCTAGAGCTTGCTCCATGCATGATTTGTGATGAGCACAGCATATGTTGCTAACTAATTTAAATATTTATGATGGGTTTCAAATTACCTCTTAGCATGCCAGAGTGTTGACACCCGATAAATCATACAACTTTACAGGTGAAAGGGCCATTAGCCTCTAATGTGAACTTTTCCTTTTCCAGATGGGGAACTGAGTCCCAGAGACGGCCAGGAGCTGGCTCAAGGTCACATGAGTGTTAGTGGCAGAGCAGGGCTTGGAACGGAGGGCCCCTGCCTCATTGCCCTGAGTCAGGAGTACCTGGGTTCAAGTTTCAACTCCATCCCTTCCTAGCTGAGTCCCCTTGGGCTGGTTGCTGAACCTCTCTGTGCCTCAGTTTCCTCATAGGTAAAGTGGATCTGATAACACCCTCCTCAGAGGGCAGTCGTGAGGATTGCAGGGGATAACATACAGAGCACGCTTAGCCCAGGGCCAGGCACATAGAGAGCAATCAGTACATGAGATTGCCCAGAAAGGCGGAATTATGGGTGATTTTTTATTCTATTTCGTTATATTTTTTGACACTAAGCAGGAATTATTTTTATGACCAGAAGAAAATAGAATATAAGGTCAAGAAACTATTGTTGCAACAAAATATTTTTCAAACAAATTTTGGAAGGTACTGCTGTGAGGCCTTGCAGGTGTTCTCCACTTGTCAGAGGGCAGAGAGATGCCACCAGGTCAGAGGGCAGAGGAGAGAGCCCAAGCTGGGAGACAGGTTCCAGGACTGTGGGCCTGCCTTGTGCCCTGGGGCCAGCACCAGGGCTTCTGTTCACATTGCCCAGTGGCTGTGCAGGGCACATGTTATCTTCTGGCAGCAAGGCCAACCGAAGCTAAACCAACTCATCATTCCCATTAGTCTTTTATAGAAATAAAAACCATAATAGGTCAGGTGGGGCTCTCCAATCGACACTCTTCCATGATGAAGAAGTAAAGTTTGGGTTCTCTACTCCCGAGCTGAATGAAAAAACGCTGCTGTATTTTTAGGTTCTGTAAGGCATGGGAATGTAGAGAAAGCTACTAAGATGGGAATTTCGGGGTGGGGGCAGTGAATTCTAGCATCTTATTGTGGAAAAAGCCTCTGGTGAGCTGTAAAATGGTCCCCCAATAGACAGCCACATTGTCATTATCAGAACCTCTGAATCTTAACTTATATTGCAAAATCAAGGTCTACGCAGATGCAGATGTGAAATGTTTAGGATACCGAGGTGGGGAGATTATCTGGATGGGCCCCCTAATGCAAGCGCATGTATCCTTACAGGAGAGAGGCAGAGGGAGATTAGACACATGGAGGAGAAGACCATATGAAGACAGAGCAGAGAGAGATTTGAAGATGCAGGTGTGAAAAATTGGAGTAATTTGGCCACAAGCCAAGGAATGTCACGAGCCCCCAGAGGCTGGAAGAGACAAGCAATGGCTTCTTCCCTACAGCACCTCGACTTCAGCCCAGTGATACTGATTCTGGACTCCTGGCCTTCAGAACCAGAACAGAATACATTTCTGTTGTTTTAAACCACCCAGTTTACGGTGATTTGTCATGGGAGCCACAGAACACCAGCACAGGCCCCTTAGAGTCCGTCTAGTCCAATGGTTTCCACACAGTTTTTAGCAGCAAAATCAATGACTTTTCTAATGAAATCATATGCCACAGTCTATCTGGACAACAGATGAAAGTTGAGGGGCAATGGTTGCAGGGGTTGGGGGCAGGATCCCCACCTGGTAGGTTTCTTCCTATCTCTACAGTGGCTCCTGAAGCAGCTCCCAGAACATTCCACGAACAGAGTGTGAAAACCCATATCCACTTCCGGTTGCTTCATTGTACAGATGGGTAAGTTGAGGCTCTGGGGGGCTGAGCGATTGGCTGAAGCCCCCTCCTGGTGGGCAGGCAAAGAATATTTGTGAGGAGGAATGAAGGCAAGCTCCCTCCACCTGCTCTTTCTTCTTCCCTTTCCTGGTTGGGCTGAGTCCCTGTCTCCCGGGCAAACAACAAAGACCGCGTCGGAGTCTAGATGCGTTTTGTGTTCAGCACCAGTTTCTGTCTGGAACCAGGACTGCCAGCTGTGTCAGATGAGGCAAGGCTCAAATGAAACATTTGTTCACGAAGAGCACAGACCTTCAGCAGGGTGTTAAAGCATCTTCAGAGATGAAAAACCCCTGCTTGAGTCCTCACCTGTGTTGGGAAATGTAGTCTCCCGGGACTGCCTGTAACAGTAGGAGTGACGAGGTGGGCAGGAATGAAGAGCAAAATCAAGCCGCTGTCGGCGTACCCAAAATACGCATCCCTACGCGGACCAAAGAGAGCCAAGACAAGAACACAGCTGAACGCCACAATCAGATTTTTCTTATTGTTGTTAGATTCAAAAATATTGAAGGTCAGTTCTGCTAAAAGGCCTTTGTGGGGGATAAAGAAAAGGTTATAATAAAATATTACTCCCCCTTTTCCCTCTGGCCTTGGTGCTAACAGACTAAACATTAAAAGTTGGATTCTCTTTCCTCCCCAAGCATAGCCAAGAAGGATGGCATTTTCAAAGGGAATTTTACAGGGAACTAAGAGGAACCCAGTGGGAAGGAAGCAAACAAGATCCACCCCCCTCCCCAGGGGTTAAAATGGCTGACCGCTTACCAAACTGATTCAGAATCTGCGATGATTTATATGACTGTTTCCAGGGCCACTGGCCTCATTCTATTTTGCACTCCTGCTACCTGATCAAGTGGTTTGCGAGAAGTATTGTATCTGGAGAAAGGGAAGCAGGGTGTGTTCTGAGAATGAAGAAAACCATGGGAGTTCTGAACCAAGACCAATGGGTGAGCCAACAACATCAGCTGCCCACTCAAGGCTTCTGGGAGGGAGCACGCAGCACAGCAGATGGAAAACAACTGTCGGGCAACAGTAAATGGCATTCGTATGGCTTTCTTTGTTCCTTGGTGTTGCTAAGGAGGGCGTCCTCCCTCCATTCTGGAGGCCACATGGTTCCTCCCTTCCCAAATGGAAGAGAAGGATGAAGCTCACTGGCTGCCACCCGCTACCAGCGCAGTTCATAGGACAAGGTATCTTTATACAAAATACTCCAAGACCCTTCCAGAGTGAGGCACCCTTCACTGGAAATGACCCATCCGGGACTTTTTCTTTTCCTTTGTTTATTTTGGCCTTCAAGTAATGACACTCTTCAATTCATGGCCTCACCATCGTTGGTGTGTGAGGTCCCCCTATGTCTGGATCTATCCACCCATCCATCCAAGCATCCAGTCCTTGTAATCCCTGTTTTCCACCCCAATTCCCCTCCCCTCAGCAGCAAACACTTGAGTATACTCTGGCAAATGTGTAGGAGTGTGTGTGTGTGTGTGTATGGTCCTACAGAACTTGTTCAGTTCCTCTCCGGGTGCTTTTCCACTCAGCCCTATGTGTATTAGCTTTCCATGCCGCTGTGTGTTCCTGAGTCGTTGCTTGTAACCACTAGGTTGCTTCTCCTTTTCCCTAATGGTGGACACTCGGGTTGCCTGCAATCCTCCGTTAGCGCAAGCGATGCACATCGAACTCCTTTTGTGGGTCCCTGGAGCAGGGTGAACCATGGCCGCCAAAGATATGGAGACCCAAGCCCTGGAACCTGCGCATGTTACCTTATACGGAAAAAAAGACTTTGCAGATGTGATTAAGTTAAGGATCTCAAGATGGGAAGATTATCCGGGATTGTCAGGGTGGGCCTGGAGTGCAAACATATACTGTATTAGTTTCCTGCGGCTGCCCTAACAAAGTACCCTAATCGGGATGGGTTAAAACAACAAAAATTTACCCTTTCATGTTTCTGGAGGCCAAAAGTCTGAAATCAAACTGCCAGCAGGGCACACTCCCTCCAAAGACTCTAGGAGAGAATCCTTCCCCGCCTCTCCCAGCTTCTGGTGGCCCAGACACCCCTTGGCTTGTGGCAGCCTCACTCCAGTCTCTGTCTCCATCTTCACATGGCTTTTCCTTTGTCTCCATGTATCCTTTTGTCCTTTTCCAAGGACACCAGTCATTGGATTAAAGCTCCCTCCAATCCAGTATGACCTCATCTTAACTAATTACATCTGCAAAGACCCTATTTCCTAATAAGGTCTCTTTCTGATGTTCTGGGGGAACACAGTTTTGGGAAGACACTATTCAACCAGTATACATGTATTCCTATAAAAGGGAAGCAAGGGAGATTTCACACACGTACGTAGGAGAAGGCAATGTAAAGACTGAACAGAGAGACATGTGAAGGTGCTGGCCTTGAAGACTGGAGCGATACGGTCACAAGCCAAGGAAGCCTGGGGCCACCAGAAGCTGGAAGCGGCAAGGAAGCATCCTCTCCCAGAGCTTTGGAGGGAGTGCGCCCTTCTGACAGCTTGATTTCAGCCCAGCAATACTGATTTTGGACTTCTGGCCTCCAAAACTATGAGAGAATATGTTTTAGGCCACCAAGTTTATGATAATTTGTTACAGCAGCCACAGGAAGCTAATAGCCCCTTTGTGGGCCTGCAGGAGATTTCTAGGAGGTATACCCAGAAGAGGGGTTGCGGGGTCAGTGCGGACATGGACACTTGATCTGGCTAGATGCTGCCAGGTGGCCTTCCAAAGCAGCTGCGTCAATCTATCTGGACTCCCACCAGTCGCACACAATGGCTCCCCTTTCTCCTTATCCTAGCCAACACTTGGCATCATCTAGCTGCTTTTTGCCAATCTGACGTGTGTGTATCCTATCTCATTGTTTTAATTTGCATTTCTCTGATTACTAGCAAAGCCAAGCATCTCTTCACATCCTTACTTGCTAGCCTTTTGGGTTTCTCCTTCTGGGGATTGCCTATTCATATGCTTTGCTCATTTTCCTGTTAGGTCTTTTTCTTGTTGGTTTGCAGAATTTTCTTGTATATTTTATCCATTAATCCCTTGTTGGCTTTAAACAGCAAATATCTTTTCCCCATCTGTCGTCTGTCTGTTAACAATCAGGGATGTCCTTCATGGAAAGAAATATTTAATTCTGCTGTAATCAGATCTATCTAAAGCAAGGCTGCCAACAGAGAGGTAGACAGGTCAGGGACTGTTGTGCAAACAGAGTAAGTGCTTGTGTGTGTCTCTGTGTGTGTGTGCATATATGCATGCAACCCGGCCACACATGAGCATGCATCTCTGACTGAACGTCTTTCCCCAGGGATCAGTGCATTGCCCACCATTTGGGATGAACTGCTCCCCTGCCCCCTCCGCTAACACAAACGGTCTGGCATGGTGGTTCTCAGACTCCGGTGCACACTAGAATCACCAAGAGGTCTTGTTAAATCCCAGCTCCCTGAACCCACCCCCGGAGCTCCTGAGTCAGTGAGTCTGGGGTGGGTCCCAAGAATCTGGATTTCAGATCAGCTCCTAAGTGAGGCTGCTGCTGCTGGCCCAGGGACATCACTTGGAGAGCCGCTCAAGAGTATACAAGGAAGGGCAGCGTATGGGTCAGCGGCCACCCACCTTGCAGCTGACCAATCAACAATAGGAAGTCTGGAGAGGATGGGACAGTGGCCGATAATCGGCTGAGTGCCAGTGCTCAAAGGAACCCCAGGGGCCACCCCCAAAAAAGTTCACAGAGGAGGAAAATGAGAACCGAAGGGGCTCAGTGACTTGACCATGGTCACAATGGTGGCCAAGTCCAGACTACCCGCTCAGTGCTCTTTACATTTCTTCACACTCTCATCCTATAAGGACTCTCTTAGGACACACACGCCCTTCCATAGCATGGGGACTTGCTTGTGAATGGCCGAGGGGACTTCTGGCAGCCACCCTGTAGTGTTTCCCACAAACACCACTGTCATCACAGCTGGTCCAGCAGAAAGAAGCCAAGAAGTACCTAGAAAGCATCCACATGATGCAGCAGTCCTGCTGTCCCCAGCTTCTTCCTTTCTTGGGCAGCAATGGGGCCACGGGGTGTGTGTAGGAGGGGAGGGTGGAGGGGGTGGACAGGGAGGTGTAGACAGGGCCCCCGCGGGAGGCTGTGTCATTGCTCACCTCTCCCACTCACAGCTGACAGCAGGCTTCCTGAGGCCCAGGTAGGCAGGCAGCTCCTCCCTGCTTCTCCCTCCCGCCACGCCACTCTCTTTCCTCCCTTCCCCCTTCCCCAGAAGGAAGGCATGGAGACTCAGGCTCAGTGTCCTCCTCCACCTGGCAAGGGAGGGAGATGGCCTATTCCCTGGGCTGGCGGCAAAGAATGGAAGGAGAGCAGGAAAGGCTGAAGGCAGGTGAAGCAACCCTGGTTCTCTGCCCACCTCAGCTAGGAGAGACGGTGGGGAGGGCGAAAGAGAGGGATGCCTGGGGAGGGAGGGAAGTAGAGAGAGGAGGGGGAGGAAGGGAAAGAGAAATAGAGGGAGGAGGGGAGAGGGGTTGGGGAGGAGAATAAAAGAGAAGGAGAGGGAGGGATGGAAAGCGAGGGAGGGAGAGGAAGGAAATAGAGGAGGAGGGAGGGGAACAGCTGGGAGAGGACCGAGAAGGGAGTGGAGAGGGCAGGACACACACGGAGGAGGAGGGGAGGAGGCCGGACGGAGGGCCGGAGAGGGCCCAGCCTTGGAGAGGCAGCGGCCAGAGGGGACTCCCCCACTCCCCCAGGATGCCTGCAAGGAGGCAGTGAATGAGGGGCAGGGCCCCTGGGCTCCCAGCCGCAACAGGCACTAGGAGGCTAGCTCAACATCAGGAGGAGAAGGGACAGCTTTCTGGAAAAGAAGCAGCACAGCAGGAGGGTCCTGACACCCTTGCCGCCCCCTTCTCCACCTCTACCTCCCCACCCTTGCTCCCCACCCCAATTTGCATTCTCCTCTTACTTTCAGTTCTGGAAGTCCAGCCTTCCCAGGTCCCAGCAAAAAGTCAGTCAGGCTGGGGAGGTTGGCAGGGCATTCAGAGACCCCAGTGCCAATCCAATCTTCCACCACTCACTGGGCGCCCTGGGCGCCCGCCTGCCCCAGGCCCCACTGAGTGAGGTCAGGTGTGAGCCCTGCCAGCTGGGCTCGGGACTCGGTGCCTGGCAACAGACAAAGGGCTGCTGCAAGACCTTAGGCTCACCACGGCCCGTCCACCAGGCGGAGCAGGCCAGGGAAAGGGGGCAGGAGGACGTGGCCCGGAGTGACCCTGGAAACCGCCTGGCCTGCCAGCCCCTTGTCTCCTGAGCTCCCTGGCTGCCCACAGCCCCAGCAGCTGCCACCACCACGTGCCCCTGAGCCCTGCTGGCCACCCCAGAAACCCCACAGGATCTCCTGCAAATGGACTCCTGGGAACCTAGGAGGAACTTTCTCTCTCTCTCTCTTTCTCTTTCTTTTCATTCACCCAAACACATTGATTGAGTCTCCACCATTTGTCAGGCACGGAGCTGGGCACTGGGGCTTCCTCCCCGTGAAGACAGGGACCTGTTATTTCCATGGGGGGGGGGGGGCATGGTTCCAGCACTGCCCGAGCGTTCCGGAGTTTTCCCACATCCTGGCTTCCCAGGCTCCCCGAGTGCTGCTCTGGCCAGATTTCCCAGCATTGGCTCCCAACAGTCTCTCTTCCAACTGTTAGGCCTCTGGGCCTGCGGCAACGCTCCAACCTCCCAGCACGCATGAAGGGCACTGCTCAGATGACATCAGGCAAGTCCCACAGCCCTGACGGAAGCCCTCTCTTGAACCCCATCCCACCCCACTCCAACCCCGCCACCCCCTCCCAGCCCGGCCATCTATGTCTACACAAGCTCTCCCCATCTCAGCATCTCCTACCATATCCCAAGCCCCTGCCCTGGCCCTGAAATAGCCATCTAAGCAGCCCTCCCACGCAGGCAGGCGGGCACTGTCATCACCCTGCTCACATGGCCCCTCGCTGTCTCCAAGCTCCCGGGACACTCCTCTCCTCCTGGTTTCCCTCCTCCCTTCCTAGCCTCTCCTCCTGGTTTCAGTCAGATTCCTCCTCCTTAACCTGTCCCTTATAAGTCAGCTTCCAAACAGCAAGTGTTGGAGAGGATGCAGAGAAATCGGACCCCTCATTCACGGCTGAGGGGAATGGAAAATGGTGCTGTCGCTGTGGAAAACAGTGGCAATTCCTCCACAAGTTAAACATGGAGTTCCCATACGAGCCAGCAATTCCACTCCTAGGTATACCACCTCCTAGGTGTTCGTTCGTATGCCTAGGTATAGACCCAAAAGGACTGAAAACAGG
The DNA here is from genome assembly GCF_041296235.1 of Equus asinus. Lineage (NCBI taxonomy): Eukaryota > Metazoa > Chordata > Mammalia > Perissodactyla > Equidae > Equus > Equus asinus. Next base: position 136,479,625 of record NC_091820.1, on the reverse strand, counting down.
GACTCTAGGATTGTCCACCAAAACAGGGATTGTACACAAATGTTCATTGCAGCACTACTCATCATGGCCAAAAAGTGGACACAACCCAAATGTCCATCGACCAATGAATGATAAACAAAATGTAGTCTATCCATTCGATGGCTATTTTTTTCAGCCATAGAAAGGATTGAAGTACTGGTGCGTGTTACAACATGGATGAACCTTGAAAACATTACACTAAGCCAAAAAGTCAGACACAAAAGCCCATATATTGTACAATCCCATTTATAGGAAATGTCCAGAGCAGCCAAATCCACAGAGACAGAAAGGAGATTTGTGTTTGCCAGGCCTGGGGGTAGGGCGAATGGGAGGGACTGCTCAATGGATGTGGGGTTTCCTTTTGGCATAATGAAAAAGTTCTGGAATTTGATAGATGTGGTGGTTGCAGGACATCATGAATGTATTAAATGTCCCTGAATTGCACACTTTAAAATGGTTAATTTTATGTTTTGTGTATTTTGCCACTAAAATAAAATGTCACATCCACCCCCTTTTGTCCTTGGCCCTTTTCTCACTCCACATTCTTACTTTGCCTTCAAAATTCAGCTCAGGTTTTGGATCGTTGTGACGCTCTGCAACCATGCCTCCCACCTCCACCACACTAATGCTCTCTTTCCTCTCTGCTCCCCCGGCATCCTCTGCTGCCAGTGCCTGGAATAAGCCCGGAATACAGCAGGTTCTCTGTGCATATTCGGCCAACCAGTGAACGAACCAATGAATCTAATCCCACTCCCTCTGGTTCAGATGGGGAAAGTGAGCGCCCTCGCTGATTTGCCCAAGCTCCCGGGGCTGGTCAGTGGCAGAGTGGAGACTAGAAACCTTGACTCCAGCCCCTCAGGTGGGAGCCTTTTCTATCCTAGCATGCTACTTCCTTCCCACTTCTCAGCATCTTTTCCAGCCTGCCTGCCCTCATTCATTCCTATTTCTCATCCCTGGCTGTTCCTGGGGCCTTGAACCAGATGGCCTCTGGGGTCTTTGGAAGCCCTGAAACTCTGGAATTGGTGCTTCCTCTGTCACATTCACCCCACCTGCTACTAGTGATTGCACCTCAAGGAAACCTGCAGGACCCAAAGGCAACTGACAAATGGCCCCTGGCACCAAGAGAGCCAAGCCATGCTTGAGTCAACGCTTCCTCGATGGGAAACCGCTGTGAAGAGGTGGAACAGGAAGCCTGAGGGTATCTGCTACCACCCCAGCTCTAGAGGACGCAGTCCGCTCTCTCTGCCCAATGCTTTGAGCACAGCATGTGCTGCCGCAGGAGTGCTCCTTTCTGTCCCCAGTGGAAGGGAAACCCTGCTGGGTCTCTGTGAAGTTCGTGCAGCACAACTGTACGCTTCCACCCCGGTTTGCAGAAAGGGCCTGAATATTGGGGCTCACGGGAAGGCTCCAGAAGCAAAACTTTGATTTAACTTCCCTGCTGCATTTCTTCCTCTCCAGGGCCCACACCACCGTCCCATGCTCAGCCCTGGGGAAAGGTGCCCTGGCCCAGGAGCTGGGTGCCTGGGATCCTTGGCCAGCCCCTCCCCATCTCTGTGCCACAAGGGAGTGGCATGGCTTTCTGGACTTCAGCTCACACATTAAGGGGAAGCAGAGGGAAGGCCAGCAACAGACCAGAACTCAGGGCAACCTTCCACTCTGGCCCTTATACCCAGGGTAGAGAAGAGTGTTAAGGGGCCATGGATGAAGCACTGGGGCCACTTTAGTGGCAGCTAGAGGAGGCCACAGGGTTTCAAAGGCTCCTACATGCCTCCCACAGACCTAAACTCCACCATTAGAGATGTAATCCTTTGAGTTGAACATTGCCCTCTTCGCTCTCCCTCCTTTTAAACTCTGTAACAATATTTCTAACAATGCTTGGCATGTGTATGGCATTAGATATTCCTACTTCATGGAGTCAGTGCACTAATGTCCGGAGGCAGGATTACAAATCTGATCTTATCACTGAAGAAACAAGGTCCAGACAGGGCGATCTACTTACTCTCAGGAGGCCAGCTAGCCTAGTGCTCTTGACCTGGGATTCATCTGTCTCTACTCCGCACAGTCCATGACTCACTGTAACACATTTCCCCCCAATATAGGGAAAAGTAAACAATTAACTCCAAAATGAACCTTTGCTTGGGAACCCAGAATCCACATGGAAGCCACTGGGTTTAGAGTTTAGAGTTCAAACTGCAATTTATTCAGCCAGCCCACAAACATCTTATTGAAAACCTCCTGTGAGCCAGGCCCCAGACTAGCTAATTGAGGGGTAGGGAAGCTAAATAATGCCCTCCCAAAGATATCCAGATCCTAGTCCCTGGAACACATAAATGCTGTTTTATATAGCAAATGGGATTTTGCAGATGTGATTAGGTTAAGAATATTGAAAAAGAGAGGTTGTCCTTGACGATCCAGGTAGGCTCCAAAGGCAGTCACGTGTAGCCTTATAAGAGGGAGATTTATGACACACCCGCAGAGGATGAGGAGGCCATATAAAGACAGAGGCAGATATGGGAGCAATGTGGCCACAAGCCAAGAAATGCTGACAGCCACCAGAAGCTGGATGCAGCAAGGAAAGGATTCTCCCATCAAACCTCCCAAGGGACTGTGACTCTGCAACACCCTGATCTCTGCTCAGTGAGACTCATTTTGGACTTTTAGCCTCCAGAACTGTAAGAAAATACATTTCTATCATTTTAAGTCACTAAGTTTGTGGTAATTTGTTACAGCAGCTACAAAAACAAGGCCCAGGCTCTGCCCTGACGGTGCACCTGATGGGTTAAGCTGATAAATCCTGCATTGGGGAGATAACTGCCCGAATGCAGTCACCTCTCCCACAATCCCACAATCCTAGAATGCTGTCCTGGGACCAGAGGCATTCTGGGAGGGAACCATTAACATATAATAAACCCGAAGCTGACCTTTGCCCCTTGCTGTGTCTCAGGTTGAGATCTGGATTTCCTGTAACAGCTTCCTGGCCCTCCCCCCATGCCTCCCTCTCAGGTTTCAAGATGGCAATGGAGTATAAAGGATGCAGAGGTTTCGTGGATTCATCACCTTTCCCAGGGACACGTCCCTGTTAACAACTGCTAATTCTCAGGTCCAAGAATTGAACCTAATGGTGGGATTCCGGGTCTCTGAAATCATTCGTTATCATCATCCCAGCTGAGGCGGGTGGTAGTCAAGGGCGATGAGGTAAGGGACTCACCTTCCCTCTCCACTCCTCTCTCGGTCATCCAGGCTTGTTCTAGATGGAGAGACAGAAAGCCTGGGTCTGAACTGAATTAGCTTGGTGTTCCCTCCACTCCACCAGGCAGACACCTCTTTCCTCCCTGAAGTTCATTCCGCACGTTTCTGCATAAGTCTCCCATGGAGATAGCGCCCATGGGGTGCTCAAACTCTCTATTACATCATCCCAAGGAAAGGCTAGCTGCCCTGTGAAAGTGACACTGAGACATGAGACAATGAGATACATATACTCCATCATTCTTCCCTCTTGGGCATTGCCTACAGGAAGCTCAGAGCTGAACTTGATGTTCGATGAGAGTAACTGTCCTGCTATCATTTACATTTTGAGGTTTTTTTTCTCCACCATCAGTGGCTTTGACGTGCATGTATCTTTATTAGCAGCTTTTGGGAAGTAGTGGGATATAAATCAGATATAGTAATCAGAGACTGGTTGGCCACACAGAGATTGGAACTCAGGGTTTCTGCTTCCTAGGTCCAGAGCCCCTTCATGGATTTGAGCCCAGAGGATTCCCCCCCCCATGGGGTCCAGGGGCCAGGTCTGGGCTCTAGCTGGGCCAGCACCTCCCATTGGCTGGAACGTAGGCATCCCTGACCCCCCCCCCCCCACACACACACACACACTCTGGCTTGTGTGCCCTAGGGGCCCTTCCCTTTAGGTCCACTTCTGCCTGTCAGTTTCAAGCTGGGGCAAGGGGAGGAGGGGAATCTAGACGACAGGCCAGGCAGCTTGTAGGTGATGCTGGAAGAAGTTGGGCCTTGGGCTCTTTGCTTAGTTCCCCGCCTGGGAAAAAGAGCACACTGAGGCAGAGCTCAAAGCTCCCATGGCCAGGAGCTTCTGTGAACAGTCTCAGAGCCCCTCGTGGAGCCCAGCAGCCATGTGAGAGGCTGCTGGCAGAAGAGTAATCAAAATAATGGTTCACAGTTTCCTATTTCTTACTACGTACTTGGTAATGTACAAAGCAGTTTGCAGGTATTGTCTCTTTGGTGGTTTCTTTCTCTCTCTCTCTTTTTTCTTTTCTTTTTTTTTTGCTGAGGAAGATTTGCCCTGAGCTAACGTCTGTACCAATCTTCCTCTATTTTGTATGTGGGTCACCACCACAGCGTGGCTGCCAATGAGTGGTATAGATCTGCGCCTGGGAACCAAACCTGGGCCACTGAAGTGGAGTATGCTGAACTGAACCACTAGGCCACAGGGCTGGCCCCCTGGTGGTTTCTATTATTATCCCCCTTTTACAGATAAGGACCCAGAGGCACAAAGTTAGATAACTTCTCCAAGGTCACACAACTAGGCAGGGATAGGAGGCTGCCTGGTCCCCTCTGAAAGCACCAGCCAAAAAATCAACAGACAGGTGGGCTGACTAACTGTCCTTCCCCCACCAAGTCATCACCAGCCAGGGCTGACTGGGGAGGTGGGAGTGAAGCATCACCAGTCACCTGAGGCCACCTGCACAGGGGTCCCCAAGAGGTCCCAGTCCTCTAGGCTCTCTCTGTCCCTTTCTCTGAGGTCAAAGGACAGGGGCCAGTCCCCCAAGAGCCCTCACTTGTCTTGGAATGCCTTTTTATCCTTTCTGCTGAGGGACCCCTGGAAGCTGGGCAGATGGGAAAGGCTCTAGGCCACAATGGCTGAGGAGAGTAGAAAGGCCAGCAGCTGACCACCTGGCAGAGAGGAGCATGGAGCCAGCGTCGACTGAGGGGAGTGGGGCCTGGATGAAGGTGACGTGAAGAAGCAGGGAGAAGAGAGGAGCAGAGGGATTTCTTCTGTTCTGGAGATTTGGGTTTCTCACCAACCTGGATGGCACTACCTAGGCAATAGAGTACAGCCTAGGGGTCAAGAACATGGGCTCTGGGCCCAGAGAGACCTGGGTTCAAATCCCAGCTCCATTGCTTCCTAGCAGTGTGACCCGAGGTCACAAGGCGCTTCATGTCTCTAAGTTTGGCTCCTCAGCCATAACACTGGAGTCCCGCTGGGATCTACTACATGGAGCTGCAGTGGAAATTTAAGACGGTGCGTGTGCGACCCCTAGGGTAACGCTTGTCCTGTAGTAGGCACTCTGTTCAGATCAGCCGTTGTTAGTCTTTGGTCCACTTCCGTGGTCAGCTGAATAATGGCCCCCCAAAGATATCCATGTCCTAACGCCCAGAATCCATGAATATGTTACCTTATAAGGCAAAAGGAACTTTGCAGATGTGATTAAAATAAGGAGCTTGAGATGGGGAGAATGTCTTGGATAATCCAGGTGGGTCTAATCTAATGACAAGTACCTTAAATAGGGAAGAGGTAGGCAAGAGGGTCAGAGAGAAGGAGATGCAAGGACGCAAGCAGCGATTGGAGTGATGAAGACATGAGCCAAGGAATGTGGTGGCCTCTAGAAACTGGACACGGCAAGGATTGGATTCTCCCCTAGAGCCTCCAGAGGAACGCAGCCCTGCTGACACCTTGGCCTTAGCCCAGTGAGACCATGTCAGCTTTTCAGCCTCCAGAATTATAAGGTAATCTGTCTGTGTCGTTAAAGCCACGAGGTTTGTGGTGATGTGTTCCAGCAGCTATAGGAAACTAATACAGCTGTCTTCCTATGAGTGTGAGCCTTTCCTGGCTGAGCCCACTGCTCCCCCAAGCCAGATGCGCCCCTTCCCTTTCCCATGCAGGCTTCCATACCAGGGCCTGACCGTTGGCCTGCTGGTGTAGTGGTTCTCCAGTGTGATCCCTGGACCAGCAGCAGCAGCATCACCTGGGAGCGTGTAAGAAATGCAAGTGCTCAGGCCCCACCCCAAACCTGCTGACCCGGAACCTCTATGCTGGGGCCCAGGAATCTGTGTCACACAAGCCCTCCAGGGGATGCTGAGGCACCCTCAAGTTTGTCAACCATGCAGCACATTTGAGTGTTGGCCTCCCCCTCCATAGAGCAAGCGGGGACTACTGCTACCTGGTCGCGTGGTCAGGAGAGGGACCTCTCCTCAATGCGCACACAGAGCTCCTCTGTCCCTGCAGCCTTTGGGCCACACTGCCATCCTCTGCTTGTATGTCTTTCCACTAGACTGTGAGTTCTGCCAGGGCGGGGGCTGGGTCTTCTTGGTCAAGGTTTTCTGTATTCTTCTTTCTTTTGCTCAACTATAATGCATACACAATATTATATTAGTTTCAGGTGTACAATTTGATATTTTTAAGGTTGTATATATCCTTGATATCTGGGTTCTTAGTAGGCGATCAATCAATGTTTCAGAGTATCTGATGGACTGACTGACCGAATGAAGGAATGAATGAATGAATGAAAGTGCTCCTCTGCTGCTTGACAGATACATGTACCTAGCCCCTGTATTTCCTGTCACCTGGTGGTGAGGACTAGATACTTGGTCAAAGGACTGCATAGTTTTGAAAAGGTCTCCAGGTGTTTAAAAAGAACTCCCTCCTGTTCCCCTTTCAACCTAGGGACCAACCATCCCTTCTCACGCCTGTGTGAAAACCACATTCTTCACCCAGACCTCCGGACCCCCTGGCCTCCTCAGCTCACGAGGACACCCAGGGGGCCTGGCAAGGACTGCCACAGGTGACTGTGGAGAGAAGGATAACTGGAATAAGTGTGCAGGGGGTGCATGGGAGTGTGCCCTGTGAGAGGGTGTGTGTGTGAGGGCTTCCATGGGAGTGAGTGTGTGTGGGTGTGAGCCTGTGTGTATGTGAGGGCATATGTTTGGGAATGAGGGAGTATGTATGAGTGTGTGTGGTTGTGTGAGAGTGTGTGAGTATGAGAGCGTGGCCATGTGAGGGGATGTGGGTGTGTGAGTGTGTGTGTGAGGATGTATGCGTGTGAGAGCATATGAATGTGTGTGGGTTTGTGTGTATGAGTGGGAGTGTGTGTGAGCATGTGTGAGTGTGTGACTGTGAGGGGAGTGTGAGTGGGGTGGGTGAGAGGGCGTATGTATGTGAGTGTGGGTGTGTGGACATGCATGTGTGTGAGGGAATATGCGTGTGAGTATGGGGGGCATGTGTGCATGAGGGAGTATGTGTGAACATGTGTGAGTGAGGGTTTGTGCAGGAGTCTGTGTGGGCGTGTGTACGTGAAGACAGGTGTGAGTGTGTGAGAGTGGGTATGTGAGGGCACACGTGTGTGAGCATGTGAGAGTGTGTCTGAGTGTGGGCGTGTGTATGTGAGTGAGGGGTACATGTGAGGGCGTGTGTGTGAGTGTGAGGTTGGGTGCGAGTGAGGTGGGCGCGTGCTGGGGTAGAAGGATGCGCAGTGAGAGCAGGCGGGTGGCCTCTGCTGCGCAGGAGGCCCACCAAGTGTGCCTGCACAGCGCAGCGGGCCCGTGGGCTGTGCGCCCCGCCTGACGCCTCATGGACCCAGGCGCACTGAGGTCAGCAGCCGGAGCTGCTGCTTCACCCTGGCTTCCGGCAGCACTCACCCGGGGCCTCTCCCAGGGGGCCAGCCAGGAAATGCGGCTTAAATTGAATTGACGACAATCACGTCTGGACAGGCTTCAGGACAAGCGCACTGAGAGTGGGCCCTGTCTGCCAGGCCCCTTCCCTGCTTGTCTCCTAAGGCCCGGGATCACCCTGAGCTCTGCGCCTGCGGATCGATGAATCGACCGGCCCGAGTCGGCTAAGTGGGATACGATATGGCTTCCAAAGTCAGCAACAAATAATCACTGACTGCTGACAGTCTAAAAGCACACGCTCATGTAGAAGCCAGATTCATCCAACAGGACCTAAGCGGCTCCTGGCTCACAGGAAGCCGCACTGCAAGGCTGGCCTGTGGGTGACGTTTTGGCGGGCCCCTGGCTGGACAGGGAAGGCCTATCAGCTGCTTGCTGCAGGACGTGCTCGGGGGCTTCAGAGGAGCAAGCAGCAAACAGTTCTGCGCAGGCGGCAGCGACAGAACCTGGCTCTGGGGGCCGCACCCTCCACCCACGCTCCAGCCCCTGCTGTCATAAGCACCCCAGGGAAGGTGACCTTGAAGAGAGTTTTGGACCTTCCGAGGAGGGTGGAGATGGAGGAGGAGTTAGGGGTGGGCCCCCAGCTTTACAAAGGGCAAGGAATTGGCAGGAAGAGTAGTCCAAGCCTCCAAGGGGTGCCAGGCTGGGTCAGGGCCTGTCACAGGTGTCACCTGGGCTACCGGGTGACATAACCACCCTCGTTGTTGTCCATCTACACTATTACACCACTTCTGGGCTTGGCCTCATCTTCTGGTCACTGCCTCGGCAAGAGTTAGGCCAGAGCAGTGTCATCAGTAATGGATTCCAGGCCATTTTAGGGCGCCTCCTATAGGAAAACTGGGACATGCAAACAGTCACCACTGAGATTCTCCACCCAACAGAAGGACGTCAGCCCATCTGGCTCTGGCCAGCAGCTTTTCTGGGGCAGTTCCAGGGTGTATGTAAAGAGATCATTTTCTCCGCAATAAAGAGGCAAGAGATCAGAGAGGCTCAAAGCTAAGGTAGTGAGCACCACTGGGGCCGAGTGAAACTGTCAGTGGGGAAAAATAGGCTTTGAGACTGGGTTTACACGGGCTCTTTAGGAGCACCTGAATCCTCAGATCCTCCTGCAAGTCGTGGTCGCCTGCCTGGAGGAGAGGGCGCTTAAAGACTGTCTGCAGAATCCACAGGGTTGAACGGTACCTAAATGGATGAGCCTTCCTTCCGGTGGGGGAGGGTAGGGATCTTTGTGCTGGATGATTTCACAGGTATTGAATTGTTCGCTGAAGTTTAAGGACAAGGGCCACTCCAGAGGGGCTCCTGGGTCTGGGCTCCTCAGGGGCTCTGCCTCAGCCAGGGCAGGCCACTGTTCAGGGAGTGCGGCGCTCCCTCCTGTCTCCCCTCCTTCCCCACCCTGGCTCTTCTCTGTCTGCCACACTGCTCCCACCTCCCTGTCTGCCCCAATCCTCAGGCCTCCGTCTTGGGCCCCACACTTCCTGCCCCTCCAAGAGCTCATCCCGTCTGTGGCCTTGAGGAGTTATCCCTGCAGAGCGCCTCTTCTGCATTCTGTACCTTCATCTGCCTGGTGCAGAGGCTTCACTTTGAGGTCCCACTCTCACCTCTGAATCAAAAGAACCCCTCCCTTCACTTCCCTCTCCCCTCCCTCCCCACAGCTCTCCCTGCCAATCTCCCAGTCTCTGCCTGAGGCCTCTCCATTCAGATTGGTCTCTAAATTCCTCAGAAAGGACAGGGTTTCCCTCAACTTAGCCATCTCTCTTGTTTGTCTCCTCTTCTGCCACTGCCACTGCCTTAGTGCTGACTTCCATCCCCCTCCCTGGCCTCCTGCAACAGCCTCCCAACTGGCCTCTGCCTCCAGTCTTATCAGCCCCCATCGCTCACCCCTTCCCCTCACATACTCAGAGGACCGCTGGAGCCTCGAGAGAAAATGCAGATTTCATCTGCTCATTCCAGCTCACACTTCCCAATGCTCCACACAGGCCACAGGACCCAGCCCCAATCCAAACTCCTTACTGCTCCGGAGCTGCCCACTCCTCCCCCACAGCCAGCCACGGCCCCCCGGGGCTCCGTGAGCCCCAGTCTCAGAAGCACAGACCTAGTCTCTCATGCCCCCAGCCTTTCCCTAAGCTCTAGCCCACGCAGCACTCTGCACGTTGCTCAGAAGAGGCGCAGACTGCTACCTGCAGCTCTCATTGCCCATTGCCCGTTGCCGGAGTGAGAGAAGGAAGGGAAGGGGGCAGGCCAAGGTCACACAGCAGGTTGGTGTCAGGTTCACTGCACTGGCCAGTGCTAGGCCAGGTGCCTCAGCAGGTGCAGCAGACAGGCCCAGGGGAGCCACAGCTGAGACGGCCTTTGTGACCAGGAGATTAGTACCATAGGGGGAAATTGAGCAAATAAGGAAATATGTTGAGGCTAATAAGGACCCAGTTTCTCGTTATTGGAAAAGGGAAATGCAAATATGGAAAACTGGAGCGCAAGAATAAACTCGGGGTTGTCGGACTCGAATGGCAGGAATTGGTATGAAATCCTGGTTTTAGATATATAAGTGTAGATGTGTGTGCATATATTTTCCAGTTCTGTCCACTGAGAGGGCCTAGGAGCAACGACATCCCAGTAACAATGAGCACATGTATCTGCCAGATCTTGGTTTCTAAATAACTTTTTCTGCTAAATGAACCCCAGTTCCTTGAAGAGACGGTGCATTCCCTGGGCAGTGAAGTTGCCAGATGAGCCTGGAACACCTTGTACTGCCAAGAGGGTGAGGATAGGCTCAAAGAATGATGGGGACATGTTAAAAGGACCCAGAAGCCACTTTGAAGGAGCTCCCACCGACCAAGTCTGGGACAATATGAATATCAAAATAAAAGATGATAGTAAGGAATGATACACAATCCGTTGAATGAAATAGGAATCCATGAGCCCATATTGATATAAACAAACAAACAAACAAATAAGTGGGAGAGGAGGGAAAGTTCTTGCTATAGTAGAATGCCAAAAAATAAATGTAGAAGGAATGATGGAATTAGAGCATCATCATTTGGCAACCATCATAATAAGAGTTGATTCAGGCAAGAATTATGAACGGATGCTAAAACTAGTCAGTGAAAGTTTGATGAGGAACAGATATTTATATAATCTCAAAGTATCTCCCCCCAAATACTTATTAATTACTGATAAATTGATGAATACAAAATCCTTACTGATTCACCTTCCAGTGGGAAAGCCTGGAAAACATTTTAACCAAGTGATCAAAGTTAATGTGACTAGTAATGGGACAAATCAATATCACATACATCCTGCTATCGTGTACGGAGAACGCCTCACTCCTCAGGCATTCCTGAGGAGACATCAGGCAAACCCAAAGGTAGGGGCAATCTACTAAACACCCGGCCTGTGTCCTTCAGAAGTGTCGAGGTCATAAAAAACAGGGAGAGACTGAGAAGCTATTCCAGACTGAAGGAGACTAAAGAGGCATGACGCCTGAACGCAACATATGGTTTAGGATTGGATCTTGGGCCAGAAAAGAAACTGGGAAAATGAAAGGTTTTTGGTTGGTGGCGTGTTATTGTCGGTGGCAAAAGTAGTTTTTATTTGTCTTGTTTGTGGGTTTTGCTACAAAGGGCATTAATTATTTGGATAATCAGAGAAATTTGAATGGGGTCTCTATGAATTAGGTAGTAGTATTAAAAGTTAATTTCCTGATTCTGATGTGTGTAGCGTGGTTACGTGGGAGAATGTCCTGGATCTTAGAAAATACACACTGGAGCGTTCAGGGGTAATGAAGCATTGCATCAGCAACTTACTTTCAAATGGTTTGGAAAAATAACAAGTGTGTGTGCTTGCGCACGCACACAGAGGAAAACAGAGAGAGAGAAGGGAGAGAGAGAACCTTAAGGCAAATGTGGTAAAATGTTAACAATTGGGGAACCTGGTGAAGAGCATATGAGAGCTCTTTGTACTATTCTTGCAACTTTTATGCAAATTTGAAATCATTTCAAAATTAAAACTTTTATTTAAAAAAAATGAATGAACTCCAGTCTCCTGCCTCCACCTCCACAGAAACAAACACATGTTTATTCCAGCAATGCCTGCAATAGTCCAAATAGCTCTGCCCTCCTGTTAAGGCAACAGCTCCAGAGCCGCACTGGGCCCCAGACGAATGAGGCCCCGCTGCCCTGATCTACAGCCATGCCTTGGTTTTCCTTGTAACTGCCATACTATCTTTGATCCTTCACCTTATTCCCCAAATTTGACTTTCTAGAAGTGAAATCCATGCTCACTGCCAAAGCTCTGCCGTCGTGGAGGCTGTCACAAAGCCTGGTCCCCCTGCCTGGAGTGTTCTCACCTGGCCTACTTGAGTGGCACCCAGACGGGCTGTCCACTGAGGCCTTGTGGGGTGGGCAGAAAAGTGGCTCCCAAAGATGTCCACGCCCTGCTTGTGGGAACCTTCGGCTGCCTTACCTTACATGGCAAAAGAAACCTAGCAGATGTGATGAAGTTAAGGATCTCGAGATGGGAAAATTATCCGGATTATTTGGGTGGACCCAATGTCATCACAAGGGTCCTTATAAGAGGGAGGCAGGAGAGTCAGAGTCAGAGAAGGAGATGTGACAATGGAAGCAGAGATCGGAGTGATGCGACCACAAGACAATGCAGACAGTCTCTAGAAGCTGGAAAAGGCAAGGAAATGGATTCTCCCCAAGAGCCTCGAGAAGGAGCCAGCACTGCTCACACCTTGACTTTAGTCCTGCGAAGCCCATTTCAGGTTTCTGACCTCCAGAAGCATAAAATAATAAATATGTGTTGTCTTAAGCCACTAAATCTCAACAACTGGTTACAGCAGCAGTAGAAATGTGGGCCTCTCCAAGGGCTAAACTGTCTTGCTCACGTCGACATCCCTTGCGGGGCCTCCTCACCTGACCCTGACTCCTAGGAGGCACTCCGGAGATGTTTGTTAGAATTCACTCAGCAGGTGAGGCAGTGAGGGCCTGAGGGGCATTGCAAATGCGTGAGGCCTCCTGGGGGCCCCTCTAAAGGAATCAGGGTTCCCATGGATGCTTACATTCTGCTCTGTCTGCCCAAGACTGGTCACACCTCCAGCTGCAGAGATGGTAAGGGTGCCTGCATGGGAGGGGCTGAGGTCATTTTAATGCCTGGGAAAGAAGTCCCAGACCCAAGCACTCTGCTCAGGAAGCATCTGGAGCCTTCCATAAACCTGCTCCCACCTGTGCAGGTGCCAGCTGGGCCCAGGTGATAGGCTCTAGACCTGGAGGGCCCCAGAGCTCCTCGCCTGTGGGCCTTCACACGCCCTCCTGCCAGGGCAGCACCAGAACCGGAAGGCCTTCCCAGGAACAGCCAAATCCCCTCCTCAGTCCCGACTCCATCACTTTCCAGGAGGGAAAATTAGGCGGAGGGCGGGGAAAGGCTTGCCCAAGGTCTTCCAACCACTCAGCGTCAGAGCTGGGCTGGGAACCCAGGGGGCTGGCCCCCAGATCATTGAGCTTTCACTCCCCAGAGCCGGGAAGGGGAAGAAAGGAGACATTTTGCACCTCTGGGTGTATCCGAATATGGGGGCAATGCAGAGTTTAAAAGGCATATTTAGTGATGGACATGATCTAAAAAGTGATTGTGGTGATGGTGGCACAACTCGATAAACTTCCTAAAAATCATTGACTTGTACACCTACAATTTATGGTATCTATATTAAACCTCAATAAATCTGTAAAAAACCCAAAGGCATTATAACATCTCTTTGGAAAACTCATAAAGAAATGTATATAATTTCCCAGCACAAACTACTGGAAGCAGAAGCTTGCATTCGTATTTTTGGACAGTGAGGCGTGGGTTTAAAATGCAGGCCTCTCCGGGGCAGACACTATGGTGGGGCAGCACAAGCTCTGCTTTCTCTACAACCGTCCCTCTCTGCTCTCAAGGAACTCACAGTAGGGAGGGAGATAAGGTGCAAACAAAAGCATCAGGAATGCCAGGGATATCTGGGAGCGATGGGGATCAGTGGTGCTGGGGAGGTGGCCCAGGTCCTAGGGACTCCCGAGTGGGGAGAGGAACCAGCATGAGACACAGGTCCAGGACTTGGGTCCCAGGCCTGAGCCCCCAGCCAAGCACGAAGAGTGCCAGTCACCACGTTAGCCCCTCCAGCTAGCCGCTCTGGGGGCTGTGTGGCTGGGCCTCCCCCTGCTGCCTTCCATCCATCCCTCCTTCAACTCAATCCATTACCTTCTGTTTACAGCCTCTTCAGACAGTTTTCCTTGGCTTGACGCCAAGCCAATTTGAATTAATTTTCCAAGCATGACCCTGTGAGTCACTATATTAAATGCTTTCCAGATAGTTCTCATTGCTGCATACACACAGTGCATTTGGCCAGCCATCTGCAATCACAACGAGGAGCCCAGCCCAATGGCGCAGCACCCAGCGCCAGCAACAACAGGCCCAAGAATGATGCTGATGCAGGCCAGGTGCAGACAGACCTGCATGCGCGTTCTTCTGGAGTTTCTTGGAAATTTAGAGAGAGGTCAGGTAACGAAAGACTGCCCAACAACTGGCTTTCTTTAAAAAAACAAAAAGCAGCTTTATTGACATATGTCACATACCATAAAATTCACCCATTTAAAGTGTGCAATTCAATGATTTTTAGTATAGTCACGGATATGTACAACCATCACCACAGTCAATTTTAGAAGATTTCTGTCACTCCTCAAAAAACCTCGTGCCCTTTAGCTACGCTTCCTCTGCCTCTCCAGCCTGCAGCCCTGGCAACCACTAATCTACTTTCCTGCTCTGTAGATTTCCCTAGTCTAGACTTTCATATGAATGGAATATGTGGATTTTAATGGTCAGTTTTTCAAAAGGAAAGCTGTCCAAGGACAGAAGAAGAGAATTTTGCGGGTTGGGGGTGGGTTCGTCAGTATTGAGAGGAGGGTGGCCAGAAAAGGCAGAGACCATATCTCTATCGTTGGAGGAGAATTCAAAGGTGGGGTGTGAAAGCGATGTCCCCACTTCACTGGGTGTGGACCAACCCCAGCCTCTCCCCCAGTGGAGGGCCCTGTCCCCACAGAGACCTACCCTTCCTTGTGTGTTCACCACCCCCTCCCCCGGGCTGGCCCTTCTTGGGACTGCCGTCCCAAAAGGGGAGGAGGAGGAGTGCTGTCTGTTTAATTCTCAGCCAGCCTGCCAAAGAACAGCTCCTCCACCTACTTACAGAGTCCGATCCCTGAAGAGGGGCTGCCACCACGTTAATTTACTGCCGGCCTCCTCCCTTCTCCTTCTTGTGGGAGCGAATTGGCCTTTCTCCAGTTCACGAGAGCACAGTGGAGGACGTTGGCAGCCTGACTCACTGTGTAATCCATTAAAACCCGAGCTCCTCAAGGTTGAAGGCTTAGAGGCTGTCTGGCCCGGACCCCTGTGTGTGGCATGGACCCTGCCGAGGACTTATCCAGGCTCTGCTTGCACACCTCCAGTGACCTCCCCCTCACTACCTCCCAAGGCAGCCCATTGCCTCTTGGTAAAGCCCTGTAGAAAATTCTCTCCAATGTCTTTCTATGGCTCCTATTTTTACTACTCAGGCCTCAGGGAGAAAGTCGAACTCCTTCTCGCCTTGGTGGCCCTGAAGAGATTTGAAGACACACGTCAGCCCCCTTGAGTCTTCTCTTGTCCAGTACGAGAAAAACAACCACCACCACAACTGTGATTATAACCACACCGCCCCATTTATTGTTACCCCCTGAAATGTGAGGTGGGCATTATCGGACACATTTTGCCCATAAGGAAACTGAGGCATGGAGCGCTTCAGCAACCTGCCCAAGGATGCTCGGCTAGGAAGGGAGACATTGGAGACTGGAATCCAGGTCCCTCTGACTCTGAAGCCCATGCGCTTGACCTCTGCACCCACTACACACCCTCAGTACTGGCACTACAGTTTATTTTTATTGAGCTAGAATTCATATACCATGACATTCAGCCTTTTAAAGTGCACAATTCCGTAGTTTTCAGTGTATTCACAGGGTTGTGCAACCATCACCATTATGTAATTCCAGAGCATTTGCATTACACCCAAATGAACTCGCGTTCCCATTAAGCAGTCATTCCCCATTTCCTCCTCCCCCAGGTGCTGGCAACCACCAATCTAATTTCTGTCTCGTGGATTTGCCTATCCTGGACATTGCATTTAAATGGAATCACACAATATGTGGCCTTTTGTGACTGGTGACTTTCATTTAGTATGATGTTTTCACAGTTCATCCATGTTGTCATATGAATCAGTACTTCATTCTTTTTGATGGTTGAATAATATTCCACTGAGTGGATACACCACAATTTGTTTATCCATGCCTCTGTTGATGGATATTTAGGTTGTTTCCACCTTTTTGCAATTGTGAATAGTGCTGCAATGAACATTTGAGTACAAAGTATTTGTTTGAACACCTGTTTTCAATTCTCTTGGATATATACCCAGAAGAACAATTGTTGGGTCGTATATTAGCTCTATATTTAATTTTTTGAGGAAGTGCCAACTGTTATCCACCACAGCTGCACCGTTTTATATTCCCACCAGCAATATAGGAGGGTTCCAATCTTTCGCTTTCTTGATAGTCCTTGGAAGCACAAAAGTTTAAATTTTTTTTCTTTTTGTGAGGAAGACTCGCCCTGAGCTAACATCTGTTGCCAATCTCCTTTTTTTCTGCTTGAGGCAGATTAGCCCTGAGCTAACATCCGTGCCTATCTTCCTCTGTTTTGTATGTGGGCCACCACCAGAGCATGGCTGGTGAGAGGGGTAGGTCCACGCCCAAGATCCGAACCTGCGAACCTGGGCCAGTGAAGTGGAGTGCACAGAACTTTAACCACTCGGCAACAGGGCCAGCCCCAAAAGTTTTAAATTTTTATGAAGTCCAATTTATCTACCTTTTCTTGGTCATTTGTGCTTTGGGTGTAATATGTAAGAAACCATTGCCTAATCCAAGGTCATATAGATTGACACCTATGATTTCTTCTAAGAGTTTTGTAGTTTTAGCTGTTACACTTAGGTCTCTGATCCATTGTGAGTTGATTTTCATATATGGTGAGAAGTGGGGGGTCAAAATTTACTCTTTTGCATGTGAATATTGTGAAAATTAATACAGGGAAACCTCATTTAAAGTGGAGTCAGGAGGCCAGAAGGGGGAGCTCGCACGCAGTACCACTGGAGGTCAATTACAGGAAAGATAGTCAGTTACAGACCCCAGCAGAAAGAAGTCATTAACAGAAAGAATCATCAGTTAGAGACCCGAACAGCAGCTGTCAACAGGAAAGAATCAGTAATTACAGGAAGAGATGTACATTGCATCCCAAACAGAACTTGGCTACTCCAGCTACTCAGCCCACGAGAAACCATCACCACCCTGAACTCTGGCTTTTCTCCAATGGACTTTAAGACAACTCCTCCCAATTTCCTCCTTTTTCTCTATAAAATAACGTTCCTCTCCTTTGTTTGTTGGATTTGCCTTTGGGCCACCTGAGCATGCACCTCCCAAATTGCAATTGTTTGGCTATTCTTTTTGCTGGTAAAATAACTGGCTGTTTTATTTCTAAGGTTGTCAATATCCAGTTTTCCCAATACCATTTGTTGAAAAGACTATTCCTTCCCCATTGAATTGTTGTGGCACAATTGTAGAAAATCAATTGGCCATAAATGTGAGAGTTTATTTCTAGACTCTCAATTCTATTCCATTGATCTATATGTCCATTCTTATGCGAGTACCATGCCCATGCAATTTTTTATTCAGGGCTATCAAAACAATATAATGGCAAGGAAGTATCTTCACTAGGATGTATCCTTGCCAGGATGTATCCTTTGAAATAGAAATGCTTTTAATTTTGATCAAGCCCAATTTATCTATTTTTTCTTTGGTAACTTGTGCTTTTGGTATCATATCTAGGAAACCATTGCCAAGGTCATGACAATTTACCTCTACGTTTTCTTCTAAGAATTTTGAACTTTCGTAGTTGTAGCTCTCATATTTAAGCCTTTGATCCATTTTGAGTTAATGGCAAGGATGACTGGTTTGATTTACATTCTGTCTGGCTCAAAGTCTCATTTGCTAAGGCTGTTGTTTCATTTTGCGTTTCTGAAGGTGAAGTTCAGTCAGTGCTCATTCTGCTACAACTTGATCAAGAGGCTTGGGAAAAAAAGCAAGACTCCATCGGCGGGGCCTGAGGAACCTTTCACCCTCCTCTCACCCCCTTGGAGGGAGGGGCCGAGCACAGGGAGTTTAAACCACCTCCCACCCCACCGCCAGCCCCTTTCCAATGAAGAGACTTAGGCTCTGGGGGGCGGGTGGCTGGCTGAAGGTCACACAGCCAACAGGTTCACAGCTGAACTCCAGTTCATGTTTTCGGACTCCAAATCCAATGCTCTTTCTATTCTTCCATGATGCTTGCCTTCAATGAAACGAATCGAATCAGCAGGGACAGAAGGCCAGCAGGGAGAAATGGAAAGAAGGTGAGTTCACAGCAGATCACTCAGCAGGTATCCGTTAGCAGCAACAGACTGGACTTAGGAGAATTTCTGGTCTTTTAGGAAAACTGGAGTAAAGGTTGTTGCAGTGTGGGTAATTCCTAAGAAAGACGGCCCTATAGAGAAAGCATAAAGGAGTTGAAATGATTTCACCTGCTCAAAAGGTTTAAGTAAATTAATGGTGCTTTTCCAGTCAATGGTTGTTCTGTTCAGAAGCTATTGTGCACTTGCCCTGAGAACCAAACAACAGCAAATGAAATGGGCTTCCATCACGGTGCGAGAGATTTAAAATAGCTTGAATGAAAAGCTTCTACTAGTGGAGTTGTTAATTGAGAAAATTCCTTAGTGGTGACCTTGAAACAGCCCATCAACTGGGACCCGTTTAGACTGATCTTCACCCTATCCTGGGGCAAGGACCCAGTCAGTCTTGAGCCAGTGGGTACTGAGCATCTAGCACATGCACGTCTGTGTGCCCGGGACACAGGGAAGTAGGAGATTTCACCTCACGGCGTTTCCGAATGGTAAATCACCTATAGAAGCCACAGAACAAACAGGCCGCCAAGCCTCCTTCAGTGTCTTGCGGGAGTCCTCTGCGACACTGCGTCACATGCTCCACCCACAAAGGAACTGCACTGTGCTCGGCTGAATAATGGCCCCCAAGCCCCAGAACCTGAGACTATCTTACCTTATGTGGCAAAAGAGACTTGGCCAATGCGATTAAGTCAAGGATTTTGGAATGCGGAGATTATTTTGGATGATCCAGGTGGGCCCAATGTAGTCACAAGGGTTCTCATAAGAGGTAGACGGAAGGGTCAGAGTCAGAGAGAAAGATCAGAAAGATGCTATGTTTCTGGCCTTGAAGATGGAGGAAGGGGCCATGAGCCAAGGAATGCAGGTGGCCTCTAAAAGCTAGAAAAGGCAGGGAAGCCAACTCTCCCCTAGAGCCTTCAAAGGAATGCAGCCTTGCCCACACCTTGATTTTTAAGACTTCTGATATCCAGGCCCGGCCCAGTGGCACAGTGGTTAAGTGCACACGTTCCGCTTCAGCAGCCTGGGGTTCGCTGGTTCGGATCCCGGGTGCGGACATGGCACCTCTTGGCAAGCCATGCTGTGGTAGGCGTCCCACGTATAAAGTAGAAGAAGATGGGCACAGATGTTAGCTCAGGGCCAGTCTTCCTCAGCAAAAAGAGGAGGACTGGCAGTAGTTAGCTCAAGGCTAATCTTCTGGAAAAAAAAAAAAAGACTTCTGATATCCAGAACTATAAGATAATAAATTTATGTCATTCGAAGTCACCAAGTGTGGTAGTTTGCTACAGCAGCAATAGGAAACTGAGCCATTCACTAAGCTAAAGGCCAGCATTAATACAAAGTACAGAACAGAGTGAGGGTAAATAGCAGTTATCGCAAAGAACGAAGTGCAAGTTACTTAGTAAATTTAGATTCCCTTGTTGCATGTCAGCTGAATCCAAGGGATAATTTTATAATATGGGTGGGATAAACCCAAATTAATTCAACAAAACAATCGTGTAATGACAAAATAGTTGAGTGTGAGACCTTCATATAAACATAGCTGAATGGGAACTATATACTGTATACATATACCATGTACAGAAAGCAAGAATTTGTAACATATGTTTTTAAACAGCTTTATTGAGATGTAATTCACATACCATACAGTTCACCCATTTAAAGTGTACAGTTCAATGATTTTAGATATGTGCAACCACCACCACAGTCAATTTTAGAGCATTTTCATCACCTCAAAAGGAAACCCTGCATCCTTTAGGCGTCAGTGTCCTTTACTTTCAGCCCATTCCCCTATTCAGCCCCGAGCAACCACTAATCTACTTTCTTTTTTTTTAAAGATTGGCCCTGAGCTAACATCTGTTGCCAATATTCTTTTTTTTTCTGCTCCTTCTTCTCCCCAAAGCCCCCTAGTACACAGTTGTATATTCTGGTTGTGAGTGTCTCTGGTTGTGCTATGTGGGACGCCACCTCAGCATGGCTTAATGAGCTGTGCCATGTCCACGCCCAGGATCTGAACCGGTGAAATCCTGGGCCACCGAAGTGGAGAGTGTGAACTTAATCACTTGGCCATGGGGCCAGCCCCTCTACTTTCTATATCTACAGATTTCTGGTTCTGGACTTTCATATGAATGGAATCATACAATACGTATGTAGTCTGTTGTGTCTGGCTTCTTTCACTTAGCACAAAGTTTTTAAGGTTCATTCATATAAGCATGTATCAGTACTTCACTTCTTTTTATGGCTGAATAATATTCCACTGTATAGATAGACAACAGTTTGCTTATCCATTCGTCTGTCGGTGGGCATTTGGGTTGTCTCTCCCTTTTGGCTATTATGAATAATACTGCTATGACATTAGTATACAAGTTTCAGTTGATCCAAGTTTAGGGCAGAGGAATACCCATCATTGCTGACAGCCCCTGCCAGCTAGGCCTGCTTGACTGATGCCAGCCAGGAAATTGATTATTCCACGGTGTGTGGAGTTGTACACATTTCTTCATCTATTGTCAGCCAGGGTAGAAGGTCCATTGAGCCCATTGGTCAGTTTTGAATATCCAGGCCCTCAAAGTGACTGCTTCTTTTCCCAATGTTCTAGTTAGCAGAAGGAAGAGAAACACAGTGGACACTGAATGGGAGGAACAGTCAGCTTTGCCTCAAAGCAACAAGTTATTACCAAGACTTTTTGGAAGATATTATGGGTTGAATCATGTCCCCCAAAAAGATACGTTGGAGTCCTAATCCCTGGTCCCTGTGAATGTGACCTTATTTGGAAATTGGGTCTTTGCAATGTAATCAAGTTAAGATGAGGTCACACCGGATGAGAGTGGGCCCTGAATCCAATGACTGGTGTCCTTGTAAGAAGCCCATATGAAGACAGAGGCAGAGATTGGAGTGGTGCAGCCACAAGCCAAAGAATGCCAAGGATTGATGGCAGCCACGAGAAACTAGAAGAGAATGCTGCGACAGATCACTCCCTAGAGCTTTCACAGGAAGCATAGCCCTTGATGAATGTTTGGTGAATGAATAAGCAAATATAGCTCAGGCCTTAAGCCAAGTATAATTGAGTGCACAGAGTAGAAACTCATAAAAGCCTGATGGTTCCTAGACAAACCAAGAGATACAGGGGGAAAAAAGGCACTGAATCGGGACTTATTATATGGAGTAGATGCCACAAAGTAAGTTTGTTAAGACAATGAAAGAATAATACTCTTTTGACTACATTCTGCCCTCACAGCTAAGGCAGATGGCACTGTCAGATGCCTGGGCAGAGTTGGGTAGGATGGGCTCTAACTGCAAGCCCAGGCTAAGGGAGCAGGATCCTATACATGGGGAAGTGGTCTGCTAGGACTGAAGGGTGAAGGCCCTCCACCATGCCTCCCATTATTCCATGGAATATTCCAGCAAGTTCCAGAGCAGCCAGGGCATTGCACATAAAGGAACTCAGGCCAGTGTAGACTGTTGTTGGCAAGGAGTAAAGGGACACTGAAGGTCCTGCTCCTGAGTCCAAACGTCTGTGACTACAGTAGCTTCTCGAAGCAAATCACATCAGGCAAGTTGTATTCATCTCCTTTGGCTGCTGTAACAAATTCCCACCGCCTTGGTGACTTCAAATAACACACATACATTCTCTTACGTTTCTGTAAGTCAGAAGTCCAAAATCAGTTTCACTGGGCCAAAACCAACTTGTCAGCTGGGCCACTGTCTCTCAGGAGGCTTTGGGACGAATCTGTTCACGTGCCTTTTCCAGCATCTAGAGATGCATGTCTTGTGTTCTTTGGCTCATGAGCCCTGCTTCCATCTTCAAAGCCAGCAGCAGAACATCTTGCTTCAGTGGTTACATTGCCTCTGCGGGCAATGTCCCTCTGCCTCTCTCTTATGAGGACACTTAAATGATTATATTTCGAGCCCAGCTCGATAATCCAGGATAATCTCCCCATCTCAGGATCCCTAACTAAATCGCATCTGCAAAGTCCCTTTTGCCATATAAGGTAACATTCACGGGTTCTCAGTTAGGATTCAGGTATCTTTGTGGGCCATTATTCAGCCTCCCAACAGGAATGGAGGTGGAAATGTCTGCCTGTGGGTTTGCAATCTACATTAACCAACCCAAACCTTCTTCCCTAAATGGCAAACGAGAGACTCCAGGATCCCTCAAGAGGTTCTCTTTCTGCTGGTCTGAGTTACAATGACACCAATTCTCATGCTCCAGGGTAGAGGGGGATCAGCCACCTGGTGCATCTAGAGTTAACTATAGATCCTCTCTATTTCCGGGGTCAACGGCAGCTGCCAGTCTCAGGCCTTGTGCATCCCTGAACAGTAGTCAGCCCCACATTCCCTGGTTCTTCCTCCTGTGTGTAGGCCACTGCTTCTTGTCAGTAGGCCACCTGCTTTTCTTTGCTGATGTATCATGGCACTTTCCAGACTTCCTATGTGCAATTGAGTCTGTTACAGACACAGCAGAGCAGAGCACATCCCTTCCCCCAACGAACGTCCTGCTCTCAACACTTAAACTTCTTCCCAGGGCATAATGGCATGCCAGCCTGCCAACTAGTCTCCCTGATGAACATCCTGCCCCCTCGCTGCCCCAGAGGAAACTTCCTAATGTCCATGCTTCCTCACATCACACCTGATAAGTCCTTCAGTGGCTCCCCATTGCTGACGGCAAGATCAAGTTCAATGGTCCCCACTTGGCTTCAAGTCATTCCATGATCAAGCCGTGTAGATGGGTCAGCCCCATATCCACCAACACTTTCCTTTACTACCTACAGCAGTTACCCCTGCCTCCCTGAACTATTTTCATCTTCCATTAGGATGCAATGCTTTTTATTGAGATAAAATTCATATAAGTTAAAATTTACCATTTTAGACATTCTGATACAAGCTACAACATGGATGGACCTTGAAAACATTATGCTCAGTGAAAGAAGCCAGACACAAAAGGACAAATATTGTATGAATCCATTACATGGGGAAACTAAAATAGTGAAATCCATGGAGACAGGAAGTAGACTAGAGATCACCAGTGGCTGGCGGCAGGGTGGGGCGGTCATAAGGAGCTAGCGTTTACAGGGTATGGAGTCTCAGCATGGGATGACGCAAAAGTCCTGGAGATGGACAGTGGGGATGGGTGCACAGCAATGTGAATGCACTTAATGCCACTGAATTGTACATTTAAAATGGCTAAAAGGTAAATTTTATGTTATGCATATTTTGCCACAATAAAATTTTTTTAAAAAGACAAAATTCAGGGGTCGGCCAGGTGGCACAGCGGTTAAGTTCGCACATTCAGCTTCGGCGGCCCAGGGTTTGCCGGTTCGGATCCCGGGTGCGGACATGTCACTGCTTGGCAGGCCATGCTGTGGTAGGCGTCCCATGTGTAAAGTAGAGGAAGATGGGCACGGATGTAAGCTCAGGGCCAGTCTTCCTCAGCAAAAAGAGGAGGATTGGCGGCAGATGTTAGCTCAGGGCTAATCTTCCTCAAAGAAAAGAAAAGACAAAATTTACCACTTTTACCATTTTAGAGTGTACTATCAATGGTTTTCAGTACATTTACAGATTTGTGAAATCACCATCATAAGCAATTTGAGAACATTTTCGTCACTCCAAGAAGAAACCCCATATTCATTCCCCTCACTCCCCCTAGCCCCTGGCAACCATGAATCTGCTTTCTGTCTCTCTAGGTTTGTCCATTTTGGACCTTTCAAATAAACAGATCATATAATAACCTTTCGTGTCTTAGTATACTGGCTCCTTTCACTTGGAATCATGTTTTCAAGGTTCATCCACGTTGCAGCCTGTACCAGCACTTCATTACTTTCTATGGCTGAGTGCTATTCCCTTGTATGGCTAGACCACATTTTGTTTATCTGCTCTTCAACTGATGGACATTTGGGTTGTTGCCACTTTGGCTATTATGAATAATGCTGCTAGGAACATTCATGAACGAGTGTTTGTGTGGACGCAGGCTTTCATTTCTCTTGGGTAGATACCTAGGAGTGGAATTGCTGGGTCCTATGGTGACTCTAGGTTTATCAAGATGCAACTTGAGTAGAATCCAGTGCATCAGCTCTGGATCTCTGTGCTGATGGAGAATATAGACAGCCTAGAAAACGGAAAACCAAAGGCAATCGAAAGAATCTCCTTTTTAGCTCATTTCCCTTTCTGTCCCTTCACAAAACTGCTACTGGAGCTGTTATTATGTCACAAAATTGTCTAGTTTGAGTTTCAGCTACCCTCCTGAGCCATGAAGGGACCCCAAAAGCAATTATCAGGTGTGTGTTGGGGGTGGTCAACTGGTTGATCTGGAGTTAACTTTGGCTATTATCTTTCTAATCATCACTTTAGACTAGAAAACCCTTGCTTTCAGAACTCTTAGGCCAAAATCTGAAATCAACCTGTGAAAGCGCTGCCTCACAGACTCTCTATATGGTGAGAATGGGTCCACATTTAAAATGCACAAATAACTATTGTGCTATTGACTACTCCTCAGCCTAAATCCATTCAAGTGAATCTCTTTGAAGACATGTCATGTACAGGTCAGGGTAGTTCAACATCAGTTGAACTCTTTCCAAGAACAACCTGTGACGATTTCCTCATTTTTACAATATTTGCCCTTTGAAACAGGCCTTGAACTGGTGCGTTTAAAGGGGGGAGTGGGCTTTAGAGAATGTCAAGCAAGCTAAATGGTTTGGGTTTGTTCGTTCTGTTCTGTGCTCATGCACAGCACCTGATTCGTGGACCGCATGTGGAACGTTGCACTGGATGGGCTTGTCATGGGGCACAGCAGAATCAGACTCGGGGCACTCTCCAAACGTCTCTCTTTTCTACCCGATAGACAAGCCAAACCCAAAGTAAGCACAAATCATCTGATAGAGGGTAGTATCGTTTGCGCTTCCAAACAGCCCACAAGAAATGACACTAAGAAAAGAAGCATCACTTGTAAATTACAAGCATTAGCTAACATTGAAATGAATGATTATCACCCCTTCAAATGCTGGGCTCCATTGCAGAGAGTCAAGTTGTCCCTCTGTTGTGTCAGTAGCTGGTCCCTCCTGTGGTTTATTTACTAGTGAAAACCCTGCTGCTGGCTAGAAACCATTCTTCTTGATTTGAACTTGGCAAAAGTAACTGGTACAAAGGAGGGGCCTCCTTAGAGCTGAGAGAACAGGGCAGTAGGAGTCACACTGAGCAGCCATAGCCTAGGAAGGCACACCACTCGTGACTCCACCTGCAGGCAGGAAGCCTGGTTTACATTGCTGATGCCTCACTGTGTGACCTTGGACAGGTCGCTTCTCTTCTCTGGGCCTCAGTCTCTTCATCTGTAAACAAGGGGCTGCTGAACCAGATAACACTGAAGGAAGGAGCTTTTGCACTATCAGGCTGTGCTTGGAAAGTCTCCCATGCTTTTCAGTGCCCTTCTGAATGAAGAACTCTGTAAGGGCATAGATCATATTTAAAGGCCAGGCTTTCATTTTCAAGAGATGAAGGGGCACATTGAAAAATGCACTTTAGAATTGTATTCTCTGGAAAGGATGGGCTGGGCCTCAATTCAGGAGCTAGACCTTGGCCTTGATCTAGATAGAATCCTAGGGATTATTTCAGTATGTATGCTTTCCTCACTCACCCATTCATCCTGATTCTAAAGACATGATGACAACTAAAAGCTCCTGGCAGAAGCTCTCTCACAGCCGCACTCTGTCAGCTCCAGATCACAGGGCAAGAGTGGAAAGGTGGGCAGAAAAATCTCCGCATGTTCAGCTTGGCCACTGGCAGGAGGTGGCAGAGACTCGAAGGTGTGTCTCAAATTTGGACTTAGGCTAAACAAAGGACCTGCCAAAAAGAGGCCTTTGCTTTTCTCTAGCAGTTCTGGAAACCAGCTTTTCACTATTGTCCTGGCCCAAACCTGGTGGGAGAAGTGAATGAGTCATAGGGTCTCCAGCTAAGAAGGGACATCAAAGGGGGACTGGAGAACCAGGCCTAAGCAACTCCAAGAGGCCAGCCAGCTCTTCCATCTTGAGGTTGTTCTGCCTCTTAGAAAGTTCCACAATCCATCACCCCAAAGCTTGCCCCCTTTATCCTTGTTTCCACAAACTGAAGGCCACACAGAACAGATCAAATGCCCCATGAGCTCCCTCCAGGATTCTCCCTTATCACCCTTCTCTCTTTAACCTCTTAAAGTCATCCTTTTCTCTTGCCTAAACACTCCCCAAGATTATTCCCTGTATGAGAATTCTGAGTTCCCTTTGACATCCTGATCACCGGTTCCTGGAGCAAGTCCAGCTTGTTACAGTCTTTTGGAGAGGTTCCTGGTAGCCAGAACAGGGCATGCATCCAGGCACCATGGGCTGATCAGGAGACAGCAGGATTGTCACCTCCCTCCTTCTAGATCAGAACAAGACCCCTCGGGAGGGTATAGGGAAAAAAGATGTCAATATTTCTGTTGTGATTCAGGAAGCATCTACAACCCAGATGTTTCTTGTATCATGCCTCCTTCCCTTCCCACCTGCTTAGCCAAAATAATAATAGAACAGAACAAAAAGCTACTACCACTGTTGAGAGCTTACTGTGTGCCAGGCACTGTTCCATACACTTCCCATGTGTATTAATGTGTTTCCTCTCTATTTTATATATCCTGACACCGAAGTCCAGAGAGGCAAGGTGACTTGCCCAAGGTCACACGGTAAGTGCTAGTAAGTGGCAGAGTCACAGCTGGAGGCCAGAGCTGACTGGCTCCAGAGTCCATGCTCTCTACCTTTACCTCTAAAGTTGAATGCCATCCTCTACACACTGAATGACCCCATGCCTTTAGTATCCCACTAGCAATAAGCAATGCCAGGCCCCAGTACTGGCTTCGGGAGCCCCCTTCCCTATGCCTCTGGTCCATGATGCAAGGTCTAGCATGTACAGAGGCAGAGGCCCGGCCCTGGCATCAGGAAAGCTGAAGGCCAGGGATGCTCACCCTGGTTCTCTCCTGGCCTTCCAGAATGGATCCCCTGGGACAACAGGCACCCCTGCTGGCTTGGCTTGGTCTGCTGGCCCAAATTTCCAGGCTGAGGCTGGATGGAGGGAGCAGAAGCACGTCCTGTAAAGCTCCTCTGGATGAAGGCAGAAGACCCCCTTCCCACTGACCTGGCCTTTGTAAACAGGATCAGGGGGCTTATTCTGCCAGGACTCCCCAGGACAAGAAGCTGTTAGTGGTTGGGGACCCTTGAACCTCTCTTCTGGAGTGCAAATGAAAAACGAATTCTCCCTTTTCTGACCCTGGACCCTGTAGC
This sequence comes from Equus asinus, assembly GCF_041296235.1. Lineage (NCBI taxonomy): Eukaryota > Metazoa > Chordata > Mammalia > Perissodactyla > Equidae > Equus > Equus asinus. The sequence goes on along the minus strand of NC_091820.1, from coordinate 136,452,124 downwards.
ACATATTTGTCTACTCAAGAGGCAGTCAAGTGCAGGGGCTTGAAAGCCAGGCTGTCTGGGTTCATGCCTTGGTGCTGCCACTTACAGGCTGAGGGACATTGGTCAAGCTACTTTACCGTGCCTCAGTTTCTTCAGCTGTAAAATGGATATAAACACAGTACCTGTCTGTCTTAGCTCAGGCTGCTCTAACAAAATACCACAGACTGAGTGGCTTACACAACAGACATTTATTTCTCACATTTCTGGATACTGGGAGTCTGAGATCAAGGTTCTGGCAGGGTTCAGTTTCCAGTGAGAGCTCTCTTTCTGGCTTGCAGGTGGCCGGCTTATTGCCATGTCCTCATATGGAGGAGAGAGAGACCTGTGGTGTCTCTTCTCATAAAGGCACTAATCCCATCGTAGGGGCTCCACCCTCGTAACCTCATCTAAACCTAATTACCTCAAAAAGGCCCCACCTCCTAATACCATCACATTGGGCATTAGGGCTTCAATATTTGAATTTCTCGGGGACACAAACATTCAGTTCATCTCATAGGATCTTGATGAGAATTAGGGGGTCAATGCATGTAAAATACTTGCTCAGTGTCAGATATGGAGTAACTGCTCGAAACACACTTGTCAATTGGTTCCTTTCTCTTTTAACAGCTTTATTGAGATACAATTCACATGCCATATAACTCATTCTTTCAAAGTGTACAATTCAGTGGTTTTCAGTATATGCACAAGGTTGTGCAACCATCACCACTATCTAATTCCACAACGTTTTCATCACCCCGAAGAGAAACCTGCCGCTCTTCGCCGTCACCTCCCAACCCTCCCTCTCCCAGCCCCAGGCAACCACTAATCTACTTCCTGTCTCTATCCATTTGCCTGTTCTGGACATTTCATATATATGGAATCATACAATATGTTCTCTTTTGTAACTGGCTCCTTTCCTTAGCACAACATTTTCAAGGCTCACCCACGTTATAGCATGTATCCACACTTCATTCCTTTTTATTGACTAATGGTATTTCATTGTATGGATATATTGCATTTTGTTTATCCATTCTTCAGCTGATGGACATTTGAGCTGTTTCCACTTTGGCTACTATGAATAATGCTGTGATGAACACTCATGTACAAGTTTTGCATTGACGTATGTTTCCATTTCTCTTGGCTATATACCGAGGAGTGGAATTGCTGGGTCACATGGTAACTCTATGTTTAACTTGATGAGGAACTTCCAGACAGCTTTCCATAGTGGCAGCAACATTTTACATTTGCTATAGGCTGAATGTTTTTGTCCCCCCAAAATTCACATGTTGAAATCTTAATCCCCAATGTGATGGTATTTGGAGGTAGGGCAGCCTTTGAGAGGTGATTAAGTCCTGAGGGCAGAACCCTCATGAATGAGATTAGTGCCCTTATAAAAGAGGCCTCGGAGAGCACCCTTGTCCCTTCTTTTTTTTTGAGGAAGATTAGACCTGAGCTAACATCCACTGCCCATCCTCCTCTTTTTGCTGAGGAAGACTGGCCCTGAGCTAATATCTGTGCCCATCTTCCTCCACTTTATATGTGGGATGCCCACCACAGCCTGGCTCACCAAGCGGTGCCATGTCCACACCTGGGATCCGAACCAGTGAACCCTGGGCCGCTGAAGTGGAATGTGCGCACTTAACCACTGCGCCACCGGGCCAGCCTTCCCTTGTCCCTTCTGCCATGTGAAGACACAATGAGAAGATTGCCTTTTATGAACCAGGAAGAGGTCTCTCACCAGACACCAAATCTGCTGGTGTCTTAATCTTGGCCTTCCAGCCTCTAGAACTGTGAGAAATAAATTTATGTTTTTATAAGCCACCCAGTCTATCATATTCTGTTATAGCAGCCTGAACTAAGACAGCATTTCCAGCTGCAACATGTGATGCTTCCAATATCTCCATATCCTCACCAACACTTGTCATTATCTGCCTTTTTGATTATAGCCTCCCTAGTGGGTGTGAAGTAGAATCTCATTGTGGCCTAAGTGCTACTTTAGAGAGTATTTATTGGCTTCACACTGGGGCAAAGCCGGAAAGTGGGAGGAGAGCTGAGGAAACAGGGCTTGGAGAGGAGGTGAATCTTTCAGGATTTTTCCTGGGTGATCAGACGTTCCAGGAGGGGAGACTTGCCTGGACTAAGCCCCAGAGGCATCAGTGTGCCCATTTCATTTTGGAAATAGACAAATTGTGCCATAAGTGCAGTATCAGAGTCATAGGAATTATGGCAGGGGCTGCGACTTGGGGTCAGAGGGTCAGGGTGCCTGGAACCCCAGTCTCAGGAGCTTGGTTTTATCTGGGAGACAAGATGCCATTTGTGAGCTGGGGAGTAAAAGGAAGAATCTGTTTTAGGACAGCCACCCTGACTGCCCTGTGGAGCATGGGCTCGTGGGGACAGCACTGGAGGCAGAGGGACCAGGAAATAGCTGGTCCAATAATTCTGATGCAAGATGGTGACAGCTGGAACCAGGGCAGAGACAGTGGTGGTAGTGAGGAGGAAGCAGTCCCAGAAGACACAGTAAGCAGACCTCTGAGTGGGGTACTTTTACTCAGTTCTTTCACAATTTTTCACCACAGAAAGCTAGTCTTGGAAAAACTCAAAGGTCAGAATTTCCAAAGTGAAATCCCCACAGATGATAGAGGGAAAGTTACTGACTTCGCCATGCTCTGCGCCTAGGGCCACCGCCCCTGCAAGAGTCTGATGGAAAGAGTGAAGGTACAGAGGAAGGAGGGACCCTAGTGCCAAGAGCACCAAATAATTAGATGTGCCCCTCCTAGTCACCAAGCCAACTTGGCCAGTGTTCATTTCATACGGATCACACGCATGGCTCCTGGAGAGAGATGCAAAGTAAGATGTGTCCCTCATTCCCAGAATCCTCTCCTCTAGATAAAATCAACATCAGGGTATATTTGAAGAATAACAAAAGATGGAAATGCCCACCCAAGGTGGTATCAGGTGATTCCTTGCTAAATAGACAGACAATATTTGACCTCCAAAAGCTTAGAGAAAGAGATGCATGTTGACCTTGGGCTTAGGGGACACTAGTATTTGGATACCAGGATAGGAGGCTAAAGGAAGGCACGATGGGCACCAGAAACCTCATAAGAAAAGGCAAGGAGGCAGGGAGGCAAGAAGCCCCTTCAGGGGACAGTGAGGTCACCTGTTTGGCCAGATGTACTAAGGGAGGGCAGGCTGGGTGTTGAATGCCAGGCCAAGGCATGTGGCCTGATCATGTAGGAAATGGGGAGCCAGGGGAATATTATGTCAAAAGGAGGAGATGACTGGGATGGTGGACGCTCTCAAAGATGAGCTACCACTCAGTCAGCAGAGGAAATCAACCTGCCTTCTGAGGACAAACAGGGGTATGAGTGATCCCAGGGCTCTGTCAGAGCACATCAGGGTGCACGGAAGAGCAGGATGGCTAAGGTAACTCCCAGGGCTCTGTTAGATGGGCCAGGGGTCAAAACAACGTAACAGGAAGCAGGGACCTGTGATTACAAATGGGCTGCAGGTAGAGGATGATAAAGAGTGACAAGAATAAGAAAAGGAGATGCAGGTAGGTGAAAACATCTTTAGGACTCTGCCTAAGCAGAAAAGAAAGGGCGAAACCCTGGGGAGAGAGGCAGATTCAGGGAGCACTCACAGGAGGCGGGACGAGGTGGCAGGAGGTCTGCCCAGCTGGCTCTCATGCATTCCAGGAGCCTTTCATTTTCTCTTCTAAAACGCTTTCCTTGAAGCTCACATGGTTTGTTTTTTTTTAACTGTGGTAAAGTATACATAATATTTATCATTTTAACCATCTGTAAGTGCACAATTCAGTGGCATTAATTACATTCACAATGTTGTATAACCATCGCCACTATCTATAGTCCTGACTTTTTATCATCCCCAACATAAACTCTACCCATTAAATAATAACTTCTCCTTCCCCTTGCCCCCAACTCGTGGTAACCTCTATTCTTCTTTCTGTTCCCATGAATTTGCCTATTCTAGCTAGGTACTTCCTATAAGTGGAATCACACAATATTTATCCTTCTGTGTCTGGTTTAATTCACTAAGAGTAATATTTCCCAGGTTCATCCAGGTTATAGCATACATCAAAATTTCGTTCCTTTTTATAGGTGAATAGTATTCCATTGTGTGTATATACCACATTTTGTTTAGCCATTCATCCGTCGATGGACACTTGGGTTGTTTCCACCTTTTGCTATTGTGAGTAATGTTGCTGTGAGCATGGGTGTACAAATATCAGTTCAAGTTCCTGCTTTCAGTTCTTTAAGGTACAATCGCAGAAGTGGAGTTGCTGGATCATACGGTAATTCTATGTTTAATTTTTTGAGGAACTGCCATACTGTTTTCTATAGTGGCTGCAACCATTTTAAATTCCCAGCAGCAATGCTCAAGAGTTCCCATTTCTTCATATCCTTGCCAACCCTTGCAATTTCCACTTTATTTTTTTATTATAGGCATCCCAGTGCGTGTTAAGTAGTATACCACTGTGGCTTGCATTTGCATTTCCCTAATGACTAGTGGTGTCAGGCATCTTTACATGTGCTTATCGGCTTTGGTTATCTTCTTTGGAAAAATGTCTTTTCAAGCCTTTTGAGCATTTTTAAATTGGGCTGTCTGTTTTTTAGTTGTTGAGTTGTAGGAGTTCTTTATATTAATCTCTTGTCAGATATATGATTTGCAAATATTCTCTCTCTTTCCATATCGTTGCCTTTATACTCTGTTGATAGTGTCCTTTGATGCACAAAAGTTTTAAATTTTGATGGAATTCAAATTACCTGTTTTTCTTTTATTGCATGTGCTGTTGGTGTCGTATCCATGAAGTCATTGCTGAATCCAACATCGTGAAGATCTTCCCCAGTGTTTTCTTCTATGAGTTTTGTAGTTTTAGCTCTTAAGTTGAGGTCTTTGATCCGTTTTGAGGTAACATTTGTATAAGGTATAAGGTAAGTGTCATGTGAGTTTTTGGTCTTTTTTCCACCTCTTTTATAAGAAGTACCCAGCTGAAATGATCCAGTACTTAGGTATTAGTTCCAAAGTCACTAAGGAATTAGCAAAAGGGGTAACTTGTCTCGTTTCATGAGAATGGGTCTTAGCTTTCTTATCTGTAGACTGAGAATAACATTGCCCCTTATTTGGAAATACGGTCTTTGCAAATATAATGTTAAGGATCTCAAGATGAGATCATACTGGATTTCGTGTGGGCCCTAAATCCAATAACTGATGTCCTTATAAAAAGGCCATGAGGAAACAGAGGCAGAGTTGGAGTGAAGGAACACCAAGGACTGCCTGGCCACAACCGGAAGCTGGAAGAGGCAAGAAGGATTCTCCCCCAGAGCCTGCGGAGGGCACGCAGTGCTGCCGACACCTGGATTGTGAACTTCTTGCCTCTAGCACTGTGAAGGAATATTTGTGTTAAGCCACCAAAGTTTGTGGCCATTTGTTACGGCAGCCACAGGAAACTAATATCTCCCCTCAGGAAGGATTGAAATTATTAAATATGATCCTAGTCAAGTGCATATCACAGTGATGGGCACACTGCCCAAGGCCTCTCAAGAAATTATCCTTTCATCTCGGGTGCCACTCACAGCTGCCCACATTCACAACATAAAGTGCCACCACCAGTGTGCCCTCCTCAGCCCTGCCAGTTCTCTAAGGTCTCATCAGCTTAGCAGCAGGCACTTGGCACATCTGTCTCACCAGAGGGAGTGAGGTTGGCTGGATGTGAGTCTGAGCCCTAGGTGGGCCAATGACTTGCTGGGAAACCTGCTAATGTCATTTTTCCTCTCTGAAGACTTTTTGTGTCATCTGTAAAATTGTGTTAATGATAGAAATGGCACCCTCCTCGGAAGGTTGCTGGGAGGACTTGACAAGGTGATGTATGTGACAGGGCTTGGCACTAGGATCCTCAGAGAGCTCAGAACTGCTCAGAGACAGTCTTATCCAACCCACTCATTTTGCAGAGGAGAAAGACAAGGCCTGAAGAAGGAGAGTGACGTCCCCAAAGCTTCAAGATGATGTCCTCACACCTTCCCCCTACCACACGGACATCCACGTGAGGGGATGGCAGTGCCCCACTTCTGAACACTGGGCACCACAGATCCACCCCAATAGGGCTTCCCCGAGCTCCAGAGAGGCAGCTCCAAGAGAGAGTGCATTTCCAGCAGGCAAGTGAAGAAAGTATTTCAGGCAGTGGAGAATGATCATCTGTGCTGACCACTGCTGAAAGATCGAGTAAAGAGAGGACTGAGAGGGGCCAGCCTGGTGGTGCAGAGGTTAAGTTCGCAAGTTCTGCTTCTCGGCGGCCCAGGGTTCGCTGCTTCGGATCCCGGGTGTGGACATGGTACCACTTGGCACGCCATGCTGTGGTAGGCATCCCATGTATAAAGTAGAGGAAGATAGGCATGGATGTTAGCTCAGGGCCAGTCCTCCTCAGCAAAAAGAGGAGGATTGGCAGTAGTTAGTTCAGGGCTAATCTTCCTCAAAAACAAAAAAAAGAGAGGACAGACAACAGATGAAGATAAGGCCGGCCAACTTTGCCTATAAGGACCAGATAGGAAATATTTTCAGCTTTATGGGTCATACCGTCTCTGTTGCAAATACTCAGCTCTGCCCTGGTAGCACAAAAGCAGTTATAGACAACAGGAAAATGAATGAGCGTGGCTGTGTGCCAACAAGACTTTATTTATGGACATTGAAATTTGAATGCCACATCATTTCATGTGTCACAAAATATTATTCTTTTTCATTTTTCTCAACCATTCTTAGCTGGCAGGCCATATGAAAACAGGCGAGCGGTGGCACTTGGCCACTGGCTGTAGTTTGCCCAGCCACGGTCTCAAACAGTGCTTCTCAGCCTCAGCTGTGCATTAGAGTCACCAGGGGAGCCTTTAGAAAAAGGCTAGTGTCTTACCCCACCCCAGACCAAAGACATCAAAATCTTGGGGAGGGAGGCCTGACGGGGGGAATTTTAAAAGTTTCCCAATACCCAGCAATCCAGGTATAGACCCAAGAGAAATGAAAACATACGTCCCCATAAAAACTTTCACATGCATGTTCGTAGCAGCATTAGTCACAATAGCCCCAAACTGAAAACAACGCAAATGTCCATCTATTGAAGAACAGTTACACAAAATGGGGTCTACCCACACAATCAAATATTATTCAGCCTTAAAAAGGAATGGGGTTCTAATACATGCTACAATGTGGATGAGCCTTGAAAATATGCTAAGTGAAAGGAACCAGACACAGAGACCACATATTGTATGATTTTATTTGTCTGAAATGTCCAAAATAGGCAAATCCATAGAGAAAGAAAGGAGATGAATGGTTGCCAGGAGCTTAGGGAGGGGAAATAGGGTGTGGCTGCTCATGGGGACAGGGTTTCCTTTGGGGATGACAGAAACATTCTGGAAGTAGATAGAGGTGATGGTTATGTAACACTGTGAATGTATTAAATTGTACACTTTAAAAGAGTAAGTTTTATGTTATGTGAATGTTACCTGAATTTAGAAAGAAAAACAACCTTCCTCGATGATTCTATCGTGTCACCAGGGTTGAGAACCAGGGGCCCAGTAGGAGGAGACAGCAGTTTCACAGCTGCAGGCCTGGGGCTGTGGTCGAGTCCAGCACAGAGGTCGTGGGAGCAGAAAGGATGGGCTCCTAACCTTCCGGACTGGGAGGGGGCCGTGTGGTCTAGGAAGGCCTGAGAGATAAAGCGGAACCAGCCCGGTGGAGAAGGGAAGGATGGACATATGCAGGAAAACCTGGAGGTACGAAGCAGGATGGTGGGCTCAGGCCAGAGCACGCAGGGCTTTGTAGGCCCCAGACAGGAATTTGGATTTGCTCTGAGGGAGATGGAGGGCCTTTAACATGAGGTTGATGGATTTTCAGCAAGGGAGCAACATGATCTGATTTGCTTTTGAAGAGGCGCCCTCTGGCTGCTGGGTGGAGAATGGGCTGGAGGCAGCTGTGCAGTTACTCAGGGCAGACTGTTTGGAAGGCTGAGTTTGCAGGACTTGGTAATGGAGTGGGTGAGACTAGGAGAGAGGTCAAGGCTGCCTCCTGGGTTTGGGGCCCTAGAACTGGGAGATGGGTGATGCCACTTACTGAGAGGGGGACCACGCAGAGGGGTGGCAGGTTGATTTGGGGGACAAGGATGGACAGTTCTCTTTTGGACATTGAAATGCCTCTGAAAAAGCCATTAGATGATGCAGAACAGGCATTTGAATGTATGTATCTGGGTTCAGAGGAGAAGCAGGTCTGGAGAGGTAAAGGTGGGTAAGGATAAGATGGCTCGGAGAGAGAGGATAGACTGAGAAGAGAAGAGGTCCTGGGAGAAGACACTGGCAGAAGGCACAGCATGAGCAAAAGCAGAGGCAGGAAGGAGCACCAAGGTGTGGGAAGCAGCAAGTGCTCCTGCCTGGTGAGGCTGGAACCTGGGGGCCAGGAGCGGTGGGAAGAAGATGGGCTGGAGAGGTCATCTGGGGCCAAGTCCTGCAAGGTCTTGAGTGCAGAGCTCAGGAGCTGAGACTCATGCCAAGAACAATGGGAAGAAGCCACTGGAGGGCTTGAGTAGGGGAGAGCTGTGATCTGACTTAACACTTTTGGAACGCTTTTCCCTCCTCCAGTAGTGTGACGAGTGGACAGGAGAGCAGGGAAAGGAGAAGCAAGGGCCAGTTAAGATGCTCGTTTTTCTCTCGGTAGTCCGCAGGTGGGCACTTGTGTTGGGGTGTCCTTAGTGGGAATGGAGATAAGGGGGTCCTTTGAGAAGTCTTGAAGAGGTAGAATAGCCAGGTACTCAATCAACGCATGTTACTCAATTTTTGTTCACATTCACATAACCAGTTAGAGGTAGATCCATGCTGCTCCAATTTTTCTCTGCCTCAGTTTACCCAGGCCAGGTGATCAAAGCCTGCAGTCAAACAGAGGTTTGATGTTCACATAGGAGGTAATAGAATTGAATGGTCTTGTTGGACGGGCTGGGACTGGGCTCCTGTAATATCCAAATTCACAGACACCAGCGCCCTACATACGTATGTTGGTGTGCATGTGTGTGTCTGTGTGTGTGTGGATGTAGCGGGGTGTTTGATGTATTGGCGTCCCAAAGGGTTGGCAATGCTTGTTGAAAACCAATAAGACATGTTTTGGAAGACAATGTTATGACTGTTCATCGGATGCTGTTTTCCACATTTGTGTTCTGTAACTTTTTCTAGGAGGTTTCTTGGACTGCTTCAGTTACATGAAAAGACGTAAGGAGGCCAAATGTTGGTTTCTGTGGTGTGTCTCCGAAGCACTTTGGAGGCTTCACTGAGGAAGTTAAATAGGGTCCTACTCCTCCGCATTTGGGAGGCAAAGGTGAAGTCCTATTCCCGCAGAGGTCAGGATTCAGAGTGGAAAATGCTGCCTCGGAAATATTACAGAGACATAAGTTATTCCTTGCCAAGTGCTTATGAAAATTCCATGTTAACTCGACTGAGCACTAGAAAGAAATGTACAGAACAGTCTCTCGTATTAGGAAAACATGCAGGTCTAAGGTTTTGCCCTGCTTGACTTGGCACGCAGGCTTCCAGAAGACGAGTGGATGTTCTGCATTTAGATTTCCAGAGAAGAGGACTCCTTCTCATGATAATGAGCCTTGAAACTAAGTCGCGACCCAGCGGCATTTGGCACCCATCTTCTTTTCCTTCTGTATTGTTGTCACCGTGGCCATCATTGCCATTATCATCACCATTGTATGGTCCTTGGTGGGTTAAGAAAATGCCCCAAACCCCAAATGGGAATTCCAACAGGAATCAAAAAGGATGAGACGATTCCTATCTCATGGGCACTTGTTGCATTAGATTACAAAATGCTCTGGTCAAAGGGTCCCGTTCGGGGTGAGCAACTCTGTCGTATGCATTTGGGACAAGAGTGATTGTGGGGGTGGGGTTCTGCAGAAACACAGGGATGGAAGTGGGCCCTGCTGTTTGTGAAGCTGCAGCTCCGGACAGGCCACACTGGGTTGTCTCCAGGCCACCAGGCAGAGGTGGAGAGCGCCCATCCCAGCTCGCCCCTCCTTCTGGGCCCAGCTTAAGCACTCCCAGGACTGCTGCACCAGCCTCCTCACTCTTCTTCCTACCTCCACGCCCCATCCCAATCTCTTCTCCGCTTTCCCCAGCTTTCCACTCTTCAATGCCTCTGTCACCCAGAGCAGCATTTTCTAAAGCAGATGCTGAGTTCTGTACAGGAGTCCTGAGTCTCCTTGAAGGAATGGATCCATCAAATGCCAATCTGATCTTGGCACCTTGCAGCCTTGCCCCAGCCCCTTAAAACTCTCCAGGGTTTTCAGTTGTGCTTGAATCAAGTCCAAACTTCGCCTGCTCTAGGAGCCCCACGTGACCTGGTTCCAGTCAGCTCAAATCCCACATGTTGCATACTGTCTCATTTCTGAGCCTTTGCTCAGTGTTCTCTCGGAACAGCCCCCAGCCGCAAGGTGAACTATTACTTTCCCTGACTATCCAACTGGGAGGGGCCCCTTTCTTTGGTGCTCTCACAGTGTCCTGTGCTCCCCTCTCTAACTTCCTGTATCACATGGAGTTATAACTGCTTGTCATCTGTCTCCTTCCCACAGGGCACCTTGGACTTTTTTTCTCCCCTGTCCTGAGAACAGGGCCAGTCCTACACACCCACCCCCTCCTTTCTGTGGCCACTGCTACCTCCACCTCGTACATACCCTGAATCCAAACCCTTCTCTCCAGCCCCACAGCTCCCAGCCTCTCCCTCTAGACAAGGCCAGTAGGCCCTCCTGTGGGCCACTTTCCCTGTCTCTCACTTTCCCTGTCACTCTGCTGCTTAATGCTGAAAACCCTTCCATGGCTCCCCTCTGTTCTCAGCATCAAATCTTTGCTCATTAGTGTGGCATTCAAGGCTCTGCCTGACCTTGCCTTACTATAACATCCTCAAGAAGAGAGAGTAAGAACACCAAGGAGAGGCGGAGGAGGCTGAGGGATAATTTGCTTACAACTTTAAAAATATGAAAGAGAACATTGTTTCAGAATCCATTTTCAGGACTTCTGTTTACATATGGGGTGTGTTCCAATAAATTCCTATGTATCGGGGTCCTGGGTGGTCTGAATATGGCTGGTATAGCCAATGGTTCCCAGACTTGTGAATTTCACGGGAAGTAGATTTCTTTTCTTTTTTTTTTTTTAATTTGGGGACGGGTAGGGTTGCCAACTTTTTATTTTGCAAAGTAAGCACATTAAACAAAACACTACCATCTTTTCATGAAATAAAGGACTTTTGTATACCAAAAAAAAAATCCATGATTTCAGATTAAAGGTCAGTACTCAAGCTTTATGGGGGAAAAGTTGCCACAACAACCTCATTTTTATTTCGCCTGGGACTGGTAAAGACTTGTGTCTGTCAGGCACTTGGGGAACTGCTGTAGCCCCTGGGGCTCCCCCTCCCCGAAGTGAGCTGTTCTCATTCCCACTGATACACAGGGCGTCTTTGTCTCCTAATTGGCCCGCACAGTGGGGAGGGTGGTGGGAGGGAGAGGGTTTCTTGCCGCTGCCAAGCTGGGGCCCTCTAACTAGTTTGGTTCGAGGGATTAGGGCCCAAGGCTGTGGGAGGAGAGAGGAAGCAGATGGAAGAGCTGCTGAAGCCAGGAGCACAAGCTGAGCAACCTTGGGCCCTGGGGCCAAAGGGTGACCCTGAGTTGGGGCAAGGCCTTTGTCCTTGCCCCTGCCCTCACATGGACTCCCTTTTCCACTCTAGCACCCCAAGCATCAGTGCCGGGGGAGGGGGGGTAGGGGGTTGGGTGACCAGGAAATGGCACACCTGACATGGACAGTGGTACTCCCGAGGTGAGCACCTTCAACAGTGGTGGGGGTGGTGGCAGGGCCATTCCAGGACCCTGGTGGGAAGATGCCACCAGATGCGGGCTGATTTTGGCCACAGGTGAGGGAGGCCCCCTTGGGGGTACTTTGCAAGGAGGGGTTCGTATCACTTGGGAGGGAGAGCGGGAAAATGGTGCGTAATGAGGGTGGGGGGTCAGAAGGTTGGGGAGTGGTGGAATACCAGGCTAGCCCTCAGAAGTCTACTTAACTCAGATTAGCTTAAGTCCTCCCAGCTCCATCTGTTCTTCTCCTGTATTCCGAGACTAGCCTGTGGCCATTTGTCCATGCCACACTTTTCCGCTCAGGTCAGAGCTGATGAAACGTGCGTGTTTTCGGAGAGGACCTTGTCAGGCCAAATGGGTTTTGAGTTGGTGACAATTTTCGGGATATGAGAAGCTCATGAAGGGGTGAGGAGTGGCAAGAGAATTGGGACAAGAGGGGGATGTGGCGACAAGGCAGGCTTGGCCAGGAGTCAGTCCCAGTACCTTTGTACAGTAGCACTGGGGAGAGTGTGTGTGTGTGTGTGTGTGGACGGGGGAGGCACAGAATTATGGTTTCTAAGTGTGGAATATCCTGTATGTAAATCAACTCCACGTTCAATTGCAATTCAGTAGGGTAGCAGCTACCTGACCACGCGACTCACCAAGTTCCAGGCTGGTCCTCAGCCTGGCGGCTCAGGGCCTTGATGTGATCAGTCCTCTCAAACTCATATTGACCTAACTTATAAGAGACTGAGAGGGGCCAGCCCCGTGGCCGAGTGGTTAAGTTCACGCGCTCTGCTACAGCAGCCCAGGGTTTCTCTGGTTCGGATGTGGATAGGGTTTCTCTGGGTGTGGACATGGCACCACTCATCAGGCCACGTTGAGGCGGTATCCGACGTACTACAACTAGAAGGACCCACAACTAAAATATACAACTATATACTGGGGGGATTTGGGGAGAAAAAGCAGAAAGAAAAAAAAAAGAAGATTGGCAGAGTTGTTAGCTCAGGTGCCAATCTTTAAAAAAAAAAAGAGAGACTGAGAGACAAGCCAGGCCCCAGATAAGTCATTTTACACAGGGAGAGTTATGTGGTAGGATAACTGACCTTAGACATTTGCAATATTTTGACTAGTGGCTTTTTTTTTCATGAGTGAGTGTCTTTTGGCCCATGGTAAACATTATCCTTTTCTGTGGGTTCTTATTCCTGTGTCCTTCCCTGTTCTGGAAGAGCATGCTCTTTACAACCCACACCACCCCGCTTGTATTCATCCTTGCCACGGTTCAATCTGCTGGAATGCAGGCCACCAAACATTTGCTGTAAAGGGCTTTGTGGGCTCCATGCTCCGTGGCAACTAGGCAATTCCACTGTGGCAGCAGAAAAACAGCCACAGATGATACAGACACAAATGGGCATGGCTATGTGCCCACAAACTTAATGGACCCTGACATTTGAACTCCGTATAACTTTCCCATGTCACAAAATAATCTTTTTTTTCCAACTGTTTAAAGATGCAAAAATGACTCTTAGCTTGCAGGCCACAGAAACAGGCAGGCAGACTGGATTTGGACCACAGGCTGCAGTGTGCCAACTACTGCTGAGCTAGAAGATCATATTACTGCAACATTGCACTGTGGCCAGTGTCTCGCTGGTGGGATTTAGGTGTCTCCACTGCCCATTTACTAGTTAGAGCTCCAGATGGGTGTGACTGTCCACAGCGTGTTGACTGAGATGGCTTCAACTTTGAGGCTGCATTTTTCTCCCCTCCTCACGCCTCCTCAGTGCAGATGAGTGTATAGGTCCCGGGATTCATTCAGCAGAGCCTGAAGGGCTCCTAAAGGCCATGATGGCTAGTGCCCTCCCGCTCCAGATGGGACCACTGAGGCCAGGAGATAAGGGAATGGCCGAGGGCACTTAGAGTTACTGGGAAAGCTGGGGGCACATCTGCAGCCTGGAATACACAGAAACTGCTCAACTTCATGGTGTATTTCTGTAGCTCTTATAGGACTAACAATGCCTCTCTGCTCCCTGTGTCCCACGCTGCCCACTTTCCACCATCTCATTTAACTCTTAGCACAACATTATGGCTGCAGCCAGGATTTCAGCCCTGTCTGGCTGACTCCAAAGCGCATGTTCTTAGCCCTTCACCCACCGGGGTTCCTAGAGATGCCCCTGGCCCCTCTGACACTACGGGCCAACTCCCCAACCTCAAGGAACCGCCATTTTGCTCCTTTTTTCTCGTTAATTATTGAAGTGATACATGAAGTTGTGAGGAATAAAAGATACAGATAAAAATGTCAGTATTATGCCATGTAGATGGTGTGTGTGCAATAACTACTAGTTGTTTCAGTTAATTCTTCAGCTAGTTAGTGTCACAGAATAAGCACCACCCTGGAAATCGGCCATTGACTCACTCTTTATAGGCTTCGTTTTTCCAGCCTCAGGATTTAGAGCAATAGAGGGAAGTCACATGGGGAAAGACTTAGCTCTATCTCAAGGAGACCCTCGGCTCCGCTCCGCCCCCCCCCCCCCAACGCTCAGGGGGTGGCAGGAGCCACCGGAGGGGAGGTCTCTTGGAAGTGCGGGCCTGGTGGGGGGCCCAGGAAGCCTGACGAAGGGACACTAGGGGAAGGTGGTAGTAGCCGCCCTCTAGGGAGGATGTGGCCCAGAGCAGCCCGCGCCGCATAATGGCAGGGACAGGCGCGGCCACGTCGCTCCGCCACTCCGCAGAGCAGCTGCGCTTTCTCTTTGTCCTCGAAAGCTGGCTGCAGCTGGAGCCCTTCTTGAGCCGTTCATGTCAAAGGCTGTAGCCGGCATTTTGCTGTGCAGGGCAGCGTCGGAATCAGATTTGCCGGGTCCGGGCGCGGGACTCCGTTTGCCGGGGTTCCTGGGAAAGGACTGCAGCGCGTTTGCCAATCACTGAGCACGTTTACAGATGGACCCTGCAGAAGTGAACTCGCGCTTTCAGCGCATTCAGCAAAGCCTCAGGAGAGCTGACCCTGTCCCTCCCGCCTCCTCCCCCGGCCCGCGGAGCTCCGGCTCCAGGCTGCCACCCCCCCTCTCGCTGCCCCGGCGACCCCGGCCTCGGGCTCGTTTCCCCGAGACGTGCCGCTGTTTGCCGACCGCGGCCAGTTGGCAACTAGCCTTTTCTTTAATGTCTGGAGGGGGTTCCCCTAGAACTTCCTGCAGGGATCGGCGAGTGGGCGGGCAGCCAGTTGTTGTGAAACACAAGCTCAGCCACGCGACCGGGGCAAGAGTGCGAGTGCTCCGTTCTGCAGCCGCAGCTGGAGGGGCCCCTAGGGAACTGCCTTTTACCAGGAGGAGACCAAGTGCAGAAAGGGAAGAACCCCGTCCAAGGTCACCTGGCTGGCAGAGCGCACCTGGAGTGTGCGCCGCTTCAAGTCCTGCCCCAGGCCGGGAGGAGTCTCCGCGCCAGGCGGAAAGCACCGCACGCCCACGCCGCCGGCGCCGCTGGCTCCCCGGCTACCGTGGACTCTCTGCTCTGGGCCGCAGGACCCCGCTGCCGGCTTCCTGCTCCAGGTCGGAGGAGGGAAGCGGCCCGCAGGCAGCGCTCTGGAGCTGGACCCAGCCGACACCCGGGCCCTCAGGCCCCGCCCCTCGCGCCGTGGCCCCGCCCCCGAGACTGCAGTCTCGCCCCGCCCCTCGCGCCGCAGTCTCAGCCCCGCCCCACCTCACCTTGGCCCGGCCGGGCGCGCCCCTCCTCCGCCCTCCCGGAGCCGCGTCGCGCCGCGCCCGCGCCGGTCTGGGCGGGGCCCTGCAGTGGCGGCCCGGCTCCTCCTGCGGCTCCTCCCCAAACTCCGCTCCGGGCGTTCTCGCGCTAACTGTACGCCTCGGGTCCCCTCCGCCCGCTCCCAGCCATGGTGGCCTGGCGGTCGGCGTTCGTCATCTGCCTCGCTTTCTCCTCGGCCACTCTGGTCCAGAGAGGTAAGGCGGGCAGGGGGCGCGCGGGGACCCCGCCCTGTGGGCGCGCGGGGCGGGGGCTCGGCACCCCGGCGGCCCCGCGGTGCGCATGAGCGGCCCGGCCCCCGCCCCGCGGGCCTGCGGCTGAGGCAGAGGGCGGTGGGGCGGTGGGGCGGTGGGGCGGTGGGGCGGTGGGGCGGTGGGGCGAGCGGGCGAGCCCGGAGTCCGCCAGGGCTGGACCAGCCGCGGTCCATGTGGCCGGGTAGGAGGAACCGGGATCCGTCCTAGTGCTGAGCTAGAAACAGCGGGACAGTCCCCCCTTAAAGTCCTGAACAAGGTGTCACCACCGGTGACAACAGCTGTCCCCAGCAGATTGCCTTTGGGAAAACCTTGAAGAGAGCACTTATTCCCTCGAGCGGGCCTTCTCAAAACGTATTTCGAGTCCTCCTGCAGCAGAAGCACCTGGGGAGCTTCCTGGGCTCGTTCCTATCCCCCTTTTCAGGATCTCAGCAGGGACAGGGGTGGGGAGGTGGATGGGGGACGGCGATGTGTACGTCTAACCAGCTGATCAGGCGCTTCTGGTGCCCGCACCAGTTTTCGAGCCATTGGTGATATTTTGCCAAGCAGGAGGAGAGAGAAATTCTGTCGAATCAAGGGAGCAAGTTTCTTAGACTCCCGCTATTCAAAGTGTGGTCCAGGGACCGCATCGCATCACGTGGGACTTGGTAGGAATGCAGCATCTCAGGCCCCGCCCTGACTTGCTGAGTCAGATTCTGCATTTTAATTAGATCTCCGGGTACTTTGCAGGCATATTCAAGTTTGAGAAGAATCTTCTTAGAATAAATGCAGTCCATGGCTAAAAATAGGGTCTCCAACATGTACCGACAGAATCTTCTTACACTTATTTATAACCCATCTCCACATCAGAGAAAGGGTTTGAAGAAAACACTGGAATTGAGCACGGAATTGTGCTCTGAGCTTCCTGACAAAGAGGGCAAATTCAGGTAGTGAAAAACATGAGCTCAGCAAAAACAAAACCTTGTCCCAGTACTGAATTCTGGTGAGATTTAGGTTACGTATGAGGAGCACTGGAAAACAGTAGCCAGTCCAAGGCAGTTTGCCAAAGATGCAGAGAGTGTTGTCCTGTGGGCAGCCCTCCTGGAGTTGATGCAAGAGCCATTCAGCATTCTACAAAAGTGCCAGGCTCTGTTCTAGACATGGTTATGCAGCAGTGAACAAAACTTAGACTCTGCCCTCATGGAGCGGACATCCTGGTGGGGGAGAAAGCAAGCACGAACACCGCAATCGGTATGATGTATCGTTAGTGCTATGAAGAAAAATAAAGCAAGTTACAGGGTTGCTGAATTTTTGTCTTATTTTTCCCTTTGGGGTTAAGTTTGTATTTTGTTTATGATGCATTTGTGGGAAAACGTATGATCATTTGATTGACTTGCATCTAATGATATGAGAAACTTGCAAGTGGAAGTATGGGAAAGTTAGAAAAATGCTGTCTTCTGAAAGTCTTCAACGTGGTATGCACATTGAGAAGGTGGGGAATATAAATGATTAGGTCTCAGATTTCCACCATCACGTGTTACGCTAGGTGACTTAGGAGGTGGTGGAGGAAACTCGAGCCCGTGCACACATTTTACAGATGGGGAAACAGAGGCACAGAGAGGTGAAGTAACTTGCCTGAGGTGCCAGAGCTAGGATTTGATCCCGGGCTTGTCTGATTCCACAGTCCTTGCTTTTAAGCACTAGGTAGAATGCCTTTACACCCAGAGGCTGCCCTCCTCCTACCGCTTACTGGCCAGCTGGCCTTGGGAAACTTCTCTGAACCTCGCTTGGTTTGCTCATCCGTGTATAACTCCTAATAACTCACAAAGGTGTCTTGAGGGGACCAGGCATGTGTCACTTTGAGATCTTCAGCCCTGCCATCAGCTATCATCTCCTCAGTGCTTGCTGTGTGCCAGTCACTTAACATATATCGTTTTTAATTGCGCCAACGAGTTTGCTGGTTAGGTAGCATCCCCACCTTGCAGATGAGGAGCTCCTGGTCACATAGCTCAGAAGAGGTTGAGCCAGGACCCACCCAGATAAGACTGCTACCTCAGTGATCTTTTTTATTTTAATTAAGAAAACTAAAGAAGCAGCTTTTGCTTCAAGGTGGGGACCCAGTTTTGTGGATATTTTGTGCAAAATAAGATGAAAGATATGGGTTTTGCATTGGTGGTCTCCCCTGGGCTTCTGGGCAGTCAGAGCTGTAGAGCTGCCGTGTCCAAATGAGCACACAAAGCAGGCGCTCGGGCCCTGCTGGCTCTCCTGGAGGGAGCCCTGGAGTGGTGGATGGGGGCGCTGCCCGGGAGCCACTTTATTCTTGGTCCTGCTCATCAGTAGTGAGGTGTGACCGAGAAAGCCCAGCATGCCTCAGAAAGCACACGCAACCTCGAAGCATGATTTGTGATAATCCCTCCAGATGCTGACAGGTTGAGACAGGCTTTAGGCTCCCGGGAGTTTAAAAGGGTGGTTAACAAGTCATCCCTGTTCTAATTACAGGTGGGTTTTTGGTCTGCTGTGTATTTTACTAGTTCTGGAAAATCCTCTGAGGACAGGCCTGACGCCTGTATGCACCTACAGGAATGAGAAGCTGGGCTTTCGAGCAGAATCACAGTGGCGTGGGTGGGTAGTAATGATAACGAGGCCTCCATTTCCCGAATGCCTTCCCCGCACCAGGCCCTCAGTGCTTCACACACATTTACCCCTCATAGCTACCCTGAAAGGTTGGCAGTGTGACCCATCTTGTCTCGTGATGTCCATAATGGCTGTTTGCCTATAGCCTGGAAAAGTAGCTGGGTGGTAACCCATTTCTCAGTTGAAAAATGTGCGGGCCAGCGAGGTTTAGGACTTGAACTCAGGTTTATCTGAATAACCAAAGCAGGAGTAGTGGACACAGATACCTCCAGGGATGGGGCAGGTCATAGAAATGTAAGAAGTGGCCGAGAATAAGTGTGATGAGTGTGTTGGTCCCTATAAGGGA
This sequence comes from Equus asinus, assembly GCF_041296235.1. Classification (NCBI taxonomy): domain Eukaryota; kingdom Metazoa; phylum Chordata; class Mammalia; order Perissodactyla; family Equidae; genus Equus; species Equus asinus. The sequence continues at coordinate 136,433,277 of NC_091820.1, read as the reverse complement.
CCGAGCGCCTGTTCCCCAGCTGACAGGGGGAGAGTGTGGGCTTTGGGGCAAGCCTGGCCAGCGCTACCATGACCTGGGACGAGTCACTTAACTGCTCGGTGCCTCAGTTTCCTCATCTGTAAAATGGGAACACAACACTATCCACCTTATGGGGTTGTGAATTACTATTAAATGAATACAAATAGGTAAAGCACTTAGCGTAGTGCTGGGCTCTGAGTGAGCTCAGTGTTAATTATTAGTCACATTACCTAAGACATTCCAAGCCACATTTTCAAAACACACACCGTGCAAACCTTGAAAATCTGCTAAGTGAAAGAAGACGGACACAAAAGACCACATAGTGTATGATCCTGTTTATGTGAAATGTCCAGAGTTGCCAAATCCATAGAGGCAGAAAGCAGATTAGTGGGTGCCGGGGGCTGGGGGAGGGGGGAATGGGGAGTGACTACTTAATAGGTATGGGGTTTCCTTTTGCAGTGATGAAAATGTTCTGGAACTAAATAGAAGTGATGGTTGTCCAACCTTGTGAATGTACTAGGAACCACTGAATTGTGCACTTTAAAAGAGTGGTGTGTGAATTGTATCTCCATTTAAAAATATACTATAGTCGAAGCAGAACAAATGAGGGAAGTGGCAGCATGTGACCCCTGGGTTGGGGTTGGTCTTCATGGCCCTGGGCCTTGATTGGGCACTGGAAGAGGAGAGCAGAGTGAGCCCCAAGTGCTGGCGGTGCTGAGATGCCAGGCTGGGATCCAGGCAGAAGCCCTGTGGGCTGACTTGGACTGTTGGGTATGAGCCAGATAGGCTGCAGGGGTGCCTGCAGGGTTAGCCCAGAGCTACTTAACCTCGCCAGTATGCCCCCCAGTTATTGCACTGCACTCACAGAGTCTGGGGACTGTTTGCCTTTTAGTGTCATTTGTTTTGATTGGTTTTCGGCCCCTTCCTTGCTGTCACAGGTCACATCGCCATCCCCTCCATCATTTTGGACACCAGGTAACTGAAACGTTTTTGTTAAGACACACACACACGCACAGAAATCACCCAAGAGTTGGCCACAGCCGGCACTGAAGAAAGGCCTGAAGCTGCCTCCAGTAGAGATGACCATGCTGAGGATGTTGAGGCTGGTGGCTGCTCAGAGGGGAGTGTGGGAGGAGCTGGTTTTGGTTCCGGTGAGTTTCAGATACTTTCCAGGTGTGCTGACCTTCCTGTTTGAGGTTCTTCCCCCACCTGGTGTTGGTGCCTTTCCTGCTGCGGGTCCACTCTTACTCTTTGCACTTAGCACGTATTCCTCTGCTGCTCTCGGTGTGCTTAGGGAGGCCTGGTTCCAGGGTCCTGTATCCCGACCTGGCCTCGGCTCTCCCTGAGGCTTACCCACAGGTCCACTGACTGGCCAAGCTTGGTTTGCATGTGAAAGCTTAAAGTCATCCTAAATATGTAAGAGAAACAGGCAGGCAAATCTTTCATGCAGGTAGGTATTCCAAATGGAGGCGGGTGGGAAGCCAACAGATGGAATTAAGATTGCTAATCAGCTGACCCTAAAACAAGATTCTCCTGGGTTATCCTGGCCAATTAAAGGTCAGGGGTCCTTTAAACATGGAAGAAGGAGGTAGAGGAGTCAGGATCAGAGCAGTCCCAGGTGAGAAAGATTCAAGTGGCTGTTGCTGGCTCTGAAGATGGAAAAGCTATGAGCTGGGGAATGCACACACGGTCTCTAGAAGCTGGAAAGGTAAGGGAACAGACTCCCCTTGAGCTTCCAGAAGTCAAGAATGAATGTAGCCCTGCTGAGACCTTAATTTTAGCCCAGTGAGACCCATGTTGGACTTCTGACCTCCCAAACTGTAAGATAAAAAATGTGTGTTGTTGTAAGCCATTAAATTTGTCATAATTTGTCTCAGCAGCAAGTGGAAACTGATGGAGAAGCTAAGGGGTAGATACTAGGGTCCTCTTCATTCTTTGATGTTGTGATGTTTCCTTACATTGTTTCAATTTTGCTGTCTTAAATTCTCAATATGCTCTGAATTCAGGATTTTAAAATAAATCTGCAGGAAATTGGATTGCAGTGATGTTCTTGGTGCGGCAATGAACCTTTAGAAGCACCTTCAAGGGCCCTGGAAGGCAGCTGGATTTCTTTTGCTTGGGTTTGATTTTAAACTACTTCACAAGGAGATCAGAGCCTGTGGCCGCTGTGGAGACCACCGGCTGTCTCCCAAGAGGCCTTTTCCATCCCCTTCCCCCCCTCCCCAGCCCTGATGGCTGCTTGAAGCAGGGGACAGAGGGTTTCTCTTTGTCCAGGCTGCCTGCCCCTTCGCTGAGAAGGAAGAGTGTGCTGTCAGCTCGCCTTCCTCACTGCCCTCACCAGTGCCCTGGCTTCAGCTAATTGTGTTGAGGCCGTCTCTCCCGAGGCAGGTGGGGGAAGAGGACCAGAGCAGGAATGGGCAGGCCTGGACCTCCACCCCAGCTTCAACCAGTTGTGAGCTATTTTTATTAGTTTTCTACCTAGGGCTGCTCATAAGATATCAGAGTGTTCTGCAGCTTTAAAACAAACAAAAACACTTGGAAAACTGTCGTTGAAGAGGGCTGTAGCTTACTCCCGCAGAAAGGAGGGCCCCTGCTCCGTGAACGTCTGTTTAAAGGAGAGGCTGGACAACAGCGGTGGCTTTGCGAGGTGCTTCTTTTTGGGATTATTTTCCAAATTAGAGGTGGTACCTTTGGCAGGAAATATTGTTGAAGTGTAGAATTCATTACCACCAAAATAGTGCCAAGGCGCAGACTGGGTTCATTTTAACAATCTCTTATCTTTATTGCTGGTTCAGCTAGCCTGGGATGATGGAATTAACCCAGGCCCTGCATTTCATTGTGGCCCCACCATTCGCTGGCAACAGTTGCCTTATCTGCACCAAGAGGCTGCTGATCTCTGCTTTGTTGGCCTCACAGAACTGTTGGAGCAGCCAATTAATTGCTAATACAAACAGGCGGTGTGTTGTCCAGGTATTAGTAAAGTTAGGCCCCCTAGAGGGGATGAGAATGCAAAAGAGCCCACTTGCTTAAGGAGCTGCCAGCCATAGAGAATTCAGGGGCTGAGGAAAGCCTTCACTGCAAAAGCCTTTGCTTGGCTGTGCCCGCAAATTAGTGAACTGCACGGAGTCCAAATGAGCTCCTGACCACGAACTGCCCTAGGGGCAGCTCTGATTGAGTTGCTCTTCATATCCCTTTGGCTTCCTGCAGAGTTCTGGGCTCTCTTGTAGGACAGTCCTCTTTTTTTCCATTCATTTGGCTCTCATTCTGGCTCGAAAACATGCAAGAATCCAAAGTAGTGCCTAAAAGGGAACAAACAAAAAGCATGTTCTAATCTTTTATTCGTCACAGGCGATACAGCACGTGCGCTTGAAGTTTGGATCTCCTGTTCGTTTCCTCCCAACACTTTGCTTCCCACCTCTCCCCCTGAAATGGCCAGGGTCAGCGATGCCTTCCGTGTTGCTAAACCCGAGGGTGACCTGACACCCCGTCACACCCTCTCCCTGGAAGCACTTTCTCCCCTTGACTCCTGGGAAGCCACGCTCTACTCATCCTTGCCAGGCCCCTTACCCCCCTGACCTCGGGGCTTGTGGCAGTGCCTCGGCTTAGTCCTTGGTCAACTTCTTCAGCTGCACTTGCTTTCCAGATGCCTCCACCAGCCTCATGGCTTTACCTGAAATTCCGTCTGCATGCTTGTGACTCTTCAGTTACATCCCCAGCCCTGATCTCGCTTGACCTTCAGGCTCCTACATTCAGTATGTCCACATGGGCGTCTAAGGCCCTGCTGGTGCTTAGGGTATTCAAATCCTTCTAGTTCACTTGTTCTCCCCACGCACCAACTGAATGCCAGCCCTTCCCTCAGGATCCCCGGACCTCCCCATAATCCAGCAACCAGAGTTCATGCCCTGTGCAGCTGTGTTAGATTATTTTGACTGTTACCCCTGCTAACAGGCATCTCAAAAGGACCCTGTACAAACCTGAGCTGCTGCTCATTTCCTCCGAACCTGTTCCTCCCACCTGAGTAACTGTCAACCCCGTCCTGCTGGCAGCTCTGGCCGCTCCTCCAGGGCTCTCTTTCCCTCGTGCCCCACATCTGATCTGTCAGCTAACCATGCTGTGACCACCCTCAGGTTCATTCAGACTCCGACCTCTTCTCACTTCCTCCCTTGGCTTGGCCACCATCCGCTCTCATTGGAGCCCGCACAGTGACCTTCCTACTGGTGTCCCAGAGTCCACTCCTGCCCCCTACAGTCCAATCTCCACATAGCAGTCAGACAATCTTAGAAACCCAAGTCATCGTGTCCCTCTGCTCAGAACCCTCCAATGGCTTCCAGTTGTAGAGAGAATAAAATCCAAACCCTTACCTGTGGCCTGCTCATCCTCTCATCTCAGCTCCTGCCCCTGCCCAGGGCTGGCCTCCAGTATGCTCATCACTCTCCTGCCTTGGGGACCTTAGCATATGCCCTCTCCTCTGGCTCGGTGTTCCTCCCCCAGATAGGTGCATGTCCTCGCCCTCACTTCTTTTCAGGTGCCCCACCTAAGGCCATCCCTGACCACCCTACCTGAAATAGCACCCCAAATACCCTGCCACCTCCAGCCTGCCTGAGTTGTCTTTGAAGCCCTCATCCCCAGGGGTTATCCGTCCACCTGCTTCCTTGCTTACTGTCTGTCTCCACCACTAGACTTTGGGCTCCATGAGGGCAGGGACCTTATTTTTGTCTGCATTGTCACCAGTATCTAGAAGAATATCTGGCACAGGCACTGGATGGCACACTGGGATGCAGTAATTGAACATCTAATTAAAGGGTTATTTACAAGGTATGGGCAGGGTTAAGGGAGACCGACCAGGGGTTGGTGAAGCTCCTTGGGCGATGAAGCAAGATGGGTTTTTAGCCCCCTGCCCCCGGGCTTCAAGGGGAGGAGGGGTTCTGGAATCCAGAGGGGCTAAGGTTGTAGAAGAGGTCCGGGCTTCTGTAGAGGGAGCTGTGGCAGCCCCGAGGGCGGGAACCAGGAGAATAAATGCTGGGAGTATTCCCACCTTCCAGTCTTCTGCCTCTCATGGCTACACCTCTGGGTCCCATCCTGTGGACCCAGGTGCCCTGGGGCACTGGACCGGTTGAACTACAGTGGCGTTGAACTCATGCTGGTGCCGTGGATATTTTTAATTTTCGAGGAAAATGCGATGATGCCTGTCAGATACCATGCAAACCACCACTGTTTAAATTGGTTGAAACTAACTACTTAATAAACAGAACTGCTAGGTATTTCTTTTGGTCTGGGGTGCTGTGAAAAAACCACAGATGGCAGGCAGGACAGACCTGGAGGCCACTAGACGTAGTAACTGTCACGTGTAATAAAAGCAGTGTTGCTGCAATGCTGTCTGCTTTGAAGACCCTCACCCACTTTTGCCCCCTATTGAAAGCTGCAAGTTCCTTGAGGGCAAGTGCATGCTTGCTTCTCCTCTGTTTTGCCCATGGTGCCTCACACGGATCCTGGCTCATTTATGCACCAGCAGATACATACTGAGCACTGGACCTGCCGTCTCCTCAGATCTACTAGTATGGGCTGAATCAGTGGCCTCCCTTGCTCTCTGACTTGTGGTTGGGTTCAGCCCATAGGTTCCCTTAGTGTCTCAGTGTGTTTTTCACATTGAGAGGTAGGATATATCATCCTTTGCCTGTCTGTCCATCAGCTGATGGACATTTGGGTGGTCCAGCCCTTTGGCCATTGAGCAGAGTGCTGCTATGAACATGTGTGCACAAGTCTTTGTTTGAGCCCTTGTTTTCAGTTCTGTGGGGTCTGTACCTAGCACACGGCCTTTTATGACCTAGCGTCTCATGCTGTGTGGTGTCACTTTCACTGCATTCTATAGGCTATGAGTCACTGAAGGATAGTCCAGATTCAAGGTGAGAACAGATATCCCACTTCTCATTGGGAGAGTGTCAAAGAATTTTTAGCCAGAATTTAAAGCTGCCACACAAATCCACTGAGATTTCAAGCTTCTGATGAAATGTTGCATCCTTTTGGAGGTGTTAACTGCCTGTAGCTCTCTGGCGATATGAAATAATTGTCCTTATGCTTGTTGGTTATTGTTCTGGTTGATAGCTTAGCTCTGTGTCTGCCTCTTCCCTTGATGCCACACTGCAGTCATCAGCTGTCGGGTTGTCTCTCCAATGAGACAGACGACTGGCTGGTTCTGAGGGTCCTTCCAGCATTGGTGTTCTATGAGCTTGACCTGGCCTTATTTGCACAGGCTTTCCCCATGGAGGGTGGCCTCCTCTGGAGAACACAGTGCCCAGCACGCAGCGCTCTTGGAGGCACTTGCAGAGTGTGGGTCTCAAGGGCTTTGGATTACCCCGTCAAGGTAGGGCAGCCTGGCGATTTGCCTTTCTCTACCTCCGACTGTTTGTACCCGGAGAAGAGTCACGGAGAGTTGAGCACTTTCTGTCCCAGGTAGAGGCTGTTGAGCAGTTTCTAAACCATGGCACTGTTGACATCGGAGAATTCATTGGGAGAGGGCTGTCCTATGCATTGTGGGATATTTAGCAGCATCCCTGGCTTCCACCCACTAGGCGCCAGTAGCACCCCTCCCCAAGTCTTGCCAACCCAAAAATGACTCTAGACATTGCCCAATGTCCCCTGGTTGCAGAACCTCTCCAGGTTGAGACCCACTGCTGTAGAGACAGACATATTCTTTATAATTCCACTCTCCATTTTCAGCATTCCTCATGAGTCACTAAAGTTTTCTGTCATTATCACATTGCCTCAGGATAGATATGTTAGAGAAAATCAGATCACAGCCCATCTCTGTGGATCCGTATCAGTTCGAGCTGACTCTAGGCTCCTTGGTGAGCTTTGAGCTCATCCTAGTTAGATCAGGCACATCAGTAATCTCTAGGTAGGTGTCTTCTGCATGAATTTCCACAGGTGGCTTGCCCCATCTATTTTGTGCTGACCCTTATTTCACTTTTAGATGGTGACCTTGTCTTTTTTGATACATTTTCTGGTTTTCTGAGAGCCGATGAAAAAGAGTAAATAGAAAAATGAGCCAAAGACTTGACTGGCAGTTCATAAAAGAAGAAATCAAATTGGACAACAAACATATGAAAAAATGTTCAATCTCATTAGTAATTGGAGAGATGCAACTTAAACTATAATAAGATGAAATTACATACCGTCCAGTAGGCTAACAATTATAATAAATTCTGACAATACCGGGTGTTTACATGGATACAAGAGTAAGATGTGTTTTTTGTAGTAAACTTGGAAAATGTATAAAAGTGTAGAGGAAATGCAAACCCCGTCACCCAGGGTTAACCACTGTTAACATTTTGATATACCATATCTCAATAATTTCTTCTCTGCAGAAATACGTATCTCACATTATTGGTATTGCACTATGTATATAGCTTTTTCCCTTTATTGTGAAATATAACATAGATACAGAAAAGTGTGCAAAGGCTTTAATGAATAAGTATAAAGTGAAAATCTGTGTCATCACTAATCAGGTTGAGAAATAGAGTGTTGACGACGCCCCTGACCACAGCCCCTCCCTCCCCCCGAGGGGACCACTAGCCTGATTTGTTTTTAACTTTTTATTAAGATTGTCATAGTTTACAACCTTGTGAAATTTCAGTTGTACATTATTGTTAGTCATGTTGTAGGTGCACCACTTCACCCTTTGTGCCCTCCCCCCACCCCCCCCTTTCCCCTGGTAACCACCAATCAGTTCTCTTTGTCTATATGTTTAACTTCCACCTATGAGTGGAGTCATACAGAGTTCGTCTTTCTCTATCTGGCTTATTCCACGTAACAGAATACCCTCAAGGTCCATCCATGTTGTTGTGAATGGGACGATTTTATCCTTTTTTATGGCTGAGTAGTATTCCAGAGTGAGTGAGTGAGTGTGTGTGTGTGTGTGTCTTCTTTATCCAATCATCAGTTGATGGGACCACTAGCCTGATTTTTGTGTAGTCATTTTCTTGCTTTATTTTTTACTTCTACCACCTATCTGTCTATGGCCCTAAATAATATAGTTTCATTTGGCCTGTCTTTTAACCTTGTAGAATTGGAATCACACTGTATGTAGGCTTTTGTGTTTTACCTCTTTCCTTCAACATTGCTAATCATTTGTTGTGTGTATTGGTAGTTCATTCATTTTCATTGCTATGTATTATTCCAGTATTCGAATATACCACAAGTTTTTTTTTCTTTTTCTTTTTCTTTTTAGTTGTATATTTTTAGTTGTGGGTCCTTCTAGTTGTGGCATGTGGGATGCCGCCTCAATGTGGCCTGACGAGCGGTGCCATGTCCACGCCCGGGATCCAAACTGGTGAAACCCTGGGCCGCCAAAGGTGGAGCGTGCAAACTTAACCACTCGGCCATGGGGCCAGCCCCCTCTTTTTTTATCCATTCTTTTATTCATGGACATTTGGGTAGTTTCTAGTTTGACCATTTCAAGCAGTGCTGCCATGAGCATTCTTATGTAGATGTGCACAAGTTTCTCTGGGGCAGTGGTCCTTAAACTGCTGTCTGGGGACCCTTGAATGGCCCTTGAGACCTTGTCAGAGGGTCCACGAGGTCCAACAGTTTTCATAATAACACTATGATGTTAATGGCCTTTTGCACTCTCCTTTTCTCTCGAGTGTATGGTGGAGTTTTCCAGAGTTGATGTGACATGTGCAGTCATTGCTCTGATAGCTGATGGAATGTGTGCGTGTATCTTCTTGTGTTTTAAAAATTTCTCAGACTTAATTTGTAATATGACAACATCAATGGATATAACCCACATAAGCACAAGCTCTTTAAGATTCTCAGCCATTCTTGAATATATCAAGTCTGAAGGCCAAAAAGTTTGAAAATTGCTGTTCTGGGGTCATACCTAGGAGTGAAGTTCTGGATTATAGAGTATTTGTAACTTCAATCTTGCAGGTGATGCCACACTGTCTTCCCAAGTGGATGTACCAGTTTATCTTCCTACCAGCAGTCTGTAAAAGTTTCTGTTGTGCCTTGGCCTTACCAACACTTGGTATTATAAGACTTCAGTATTTTTTAGCTGCTGGTGGGCTTATAGTTTTATATTATTATGGTTTGATTTGCATCTCTCTGCTTACTTACGAGGTTAAGCATCTTTCCATGTGTTTATTGCCCATTTGATTTCTTCTTTTATGAATTGCCTGGTGAAGTCTTGGCTCGTTTTTCTATTTATTCTTTTTCTATGGTTCTCGCTCACAGTGCTTTGTGTCCTCATGTGCTTGGTTATTTGGAGCTGTGTACTGATCATTGTCCTTGAAATATACATGTGGGGATTCTTTGACGTCTAGGATAAATGTGCCTTCTTCCAGAGATTTGTCTTTGATTTTGTCAGGTGCCTTGGGACATTATTAACCTGGGACCACCTAAAACAACTTCCTGGCCTTTCCCCTTGTTTCCCCAGTACCGAAGCAGCCTTCCTTGCAGTCGCTGGAGGCCGAATTGGGGAGGGGCAAGTTTGTTTCTGAGTCACCCTTACCCCAAGAGTGTAGCCCTTTGGGGTCCCAGTTTAATGCTGGAAGAATGTTCTGTTCGAGTCCTTAATTTAGGTGGCCATGGGCCCAGCCTTCCGTCTCTTTTGCTTGCCTTTGAAGGTTGCTGAAACCACAGTCAAGTTTGTCCGGATTGGCAAAGGCCTCAGGGCAGACACCTGGGTGTGCATGGCCTCCTACCTCTCTGGACTTCCTGCCGGCTCTTAGGTTTTGTCATGGTTGTTTTCACCATCTTGTCAGTTCAGTTCTTCACTGCTTTTAAGGTGATGGTTTTAAAATCAACCATTTTAGTTGGTTTTAATTGGAAGGTTAGTCCACATAATCTATCCTGCCACTACTAGAAACAAGTTGATATATATAGATAGATAGATAGATAGATAGATATGTTTATCCTGTTTATCTGTGTAACCTTTTCTTGTGAGTATGTTTTTAAGTAAAATAGTTTTGAATATATGATTTTTGGTAGATATTGAGGTGGACTCTAGGTCTTTGCTGTTATAAATTACATTTCAGCAAGTATCTTTGTACGTAATATTTGGCTGAGGATAATGGTATGTGATTACAGGGTGGCTGGAAGAGGTGGGAGAGAGAAGGTCTGAAGCTTAGCAATACTCTATTCACGTCAAGTGTTGTTACTGTTATCACCTACGAGCACAGGGGCCAAGGGGGCATGTGGAGTGGTCCTACCTGATGGCCTCCGTGTTCTGCGGAGAGGGAGACAGGGTCTCGTGTTGAGAGTTCAGGGAGCCAGCTGGAGAGTTAAGGTTGGAAGGAGTAACATCAAAGGACAAAGGAAGCCGATTAAGGAAACGTGGATTGCCAAGGCGGCCTGAGGGCCTGGCTTCAGTCACACACCCTGAGCTGGCAGCTATTCCAATGCCAATCGGCACAGGGATGTGAGACCTGCTACTGCAACGTGGCACATCCCCGAGTGCAGCAAGGCTGGTGGCGGCATTGCTCGTGCTGTCAGCTCCCTCCAGGAAGCCTTAAGTGCTGCTTGTGTGCCAAGCACCCTGCTTGGTGCTGGGCCAACAGAGATGACTCAGGCAGTAGCCTTGTTTCAAGGAGCTCCCAGTCTAGTGGGGCTGGAGAGTGGGTTCTCTTCTTAATGTTGGGGATTAGTAGGCGGAGAGGGCAGAACATTGTGACAAGGATTGCTGATGCTGGCTGGAGTCTCTGCCATGCCCTAGCTGGGACTGTGCCAGGTGGGAAAGGAGGAGGAGTTAGTTGATGGCCCCAAGGGAAAGAGGAAGAGATGGCAAAGGGCTGCTTGGCAGGCTCTGCAGGTCTGCTGGGGCAGGAGGTCTAGCAAGGATTGGGAAGATAGGGCCGAGACCAGAAAGTGAGATTTCCACGGCGGTGTAGTTACTTGTCCAGAGTGGGGATGGATTATCCTTAGCAAAATGAGGTGAGTGAAGGATATTGGAGATGAGGAAGGAGGTGAAGGGGTCAAAGGCAGGATCCGAAGGATACCCAGGCCACTGATGTTAGCACAGGCCAGGTTGACTTGGGGTAGAGAGAGAACTCAGCCACTGCCAGGCAGTTCCACCTTGCTCCATGACTAGGAGGGAATATGCTGGAAGTCAGGAGAAGACAGCCTCAAGGAAATGGGCAGCAGCCAGATGTCTGCAGCCTCAGAAGAGGAAAAAGGGCTGTCTGAGAGTGAGGGTGGGTTTCTTGGAGGGCCCTGATCTTCCCTCTAGAGGAGGAAGCAGAGGCAGAAAGTCATAAAGGGACTTGTCCCTGGTCACAGATGGAACCTTTATATCCACTGCCTCTGAACTGCAGAAGCTTTTCTGTAGCAGGTTGATCTCCCTTTACCTCCCACGTGTTAAAACAGTTCCATTTTCACGTACTATACAATTTACCCACTTAAAGTGTACAGTTCAGGGGTTTTTAGTATATTCATGGAGTTGAGCAACTATTTCCACTATTAAATTTTGGAACATTTTTATCAACCCCAAAAGAAGCCCCATAACCTTTAGCAGTCCCTCTTTGTCCCTGCCACCGCCAAAGCCAGCCTGGCTACCACCAATCTGCTTTCTGTCTCTCTGGATTTGCCCATTCTAGACATTCCGCATAAGGTGACCTTTTGTGTCTGGCTTCTTTCACTTAACGTAATGTTTTTAAGGTTTATCCATGTTGTAGCATATATCAGTACTTCATGCCTTTTTATGGCCAAATAGTATTGCATTATATGGGTATATCACATTTTATTTATCCATTCATCAGGTGATGGACATTTGCGTTGTTTCCGCTTTTTGGCTGCTATCAGTGATGCTGCTGTGAGCGTTCGTGTACAGGTTTTTATGTGCACTTAAGTTTCCAGTTCCCTTGGGTGGAATTGCTAGGTCACATGGTAGTGCTGTGTTTAACTTTTTAAGGGACTGTCTGGCTGTTTTACTAAGCTGCTGCATCATTTTACAATCCTGCCAGCAGTGTATGAGGGTTCCAGTTTCTCCACATTCTCACCAATACTTATTTTCTGGTTTTGGGCGTGTTTTCTTTTTGTTGTTGTTTTGAGAAAAAACATCCTAACGAGTGTGAAACAGTATCTCATGGTGTCTTCATTTACTTTTTAATGAAGTGGAGCATCCTTTCACATGCTTATTGGATTATGTTCTTGAGAGAAAGTCTGTCCAATGCGAAGGGCGCTAAACAGGGAACCAGGAGGCCTGGAGCCAACCCTGGCCCAGCCCTGCCTCGCAGTGGGCGCTTCATGTTTCCTGTTAGATTTACTTATTCCCAGCTACTTTATGGTCTAGTGTCCTGTCGTAAATGTGTCTTCCCATCCCCATCCTCCTGTTGAGAGGAGGGACCTTACTGATCAAATCCATCACTTATCACCTGTGTCTTCATTCATCACCTTCTCCCTTTCCTTGATTCTTTTCCCTCACCTAAAAACATGTTCCAGTGTTCCTTCATCCTGCGACATCCTCCTTCCTCTGCGTCCCTTTGAAGCTAATACCCCATCTCCCGCCTTCTTTAAATCTCCACTCCCTGCCCCTCTTCATCTCCTTTTATTTTCTCAATCACACTGGAGTGTGGCTTCTGTCATTTGCCTCACTGTCTACTGAAAGGTTTCACTAAGGCCACCAGGGTTATTGCATTTTTTAAGTTGATTATTGAAGTAGCAGGTCTCAAATCATTGACACTGGTGATCTCTCTAGGGTGTGGAATTGAAAGGAAGGGGGTGACTCTCCCTGCTTACTGTAGTTATTTGGGAGGATGCATACAGGGAGCCTCTTGAATTATTTTAGTGGAGAGTAGGCAATGGAAATAGCAAGGCATAGAACTGATAACTTAGAATTGGTGGCGGGAAATGTCTAGACTAGTGACACTTAAATAGTGGGCCCCAGAGGCCTTTGAATTGACGTTAAGTCAAGTCTTGTCTGTAAATACAATCAATGATGCAGCTTGGTCATTCATGTTCTGTAATTAAAAGATGTATTTAGATACTGCTCTGATAAAAAAATTGCAGAACATTTAGTATCTGATAGGGCAGGCATTTCTTAAATTACTCTTCTTTTTCTGAAATTTCCTGTTTCCCCATACATTTCATCCATGTGTACTTTAGGGTCAAATTTTCAAGTTAAAAAAAAGTCCGTTGGGATTTCGATGGCAATTGAATTGACTAGGTGAGTTGACTTATTTTTTATTTTTTTAATTTTAATTGAGTGGTAGGTTGATTTTTAAGAGAGCGGGTTATTTTTCCAGTATTAAATTTTCCGAATGATACACATGGTTTCTCTATTTAGTTCTGTATTTCTTTGCATTTTATAACTTTCTTCATGTTCATACTTCACATTTCTTGCTAGACTTATTTCCAAGTACTTGATAGTATACATTCCTGTTATAATTGAGATCTTTTTTCCCATTAAGTTTTACAAGTGATGATTGTTGGTGTCTAAGAAAGCTACTGATTTGTGTGTGTGTGTGTTTATATGTTTATTACCACCCACCTTACTAAACAATTCTTTTCTTTCTCCTAGCTATTCACTTGATTCTCTTGGCATTTCCAGGCATATGGTCATGTCACCTGCAAATATTGCTGGCTTTGCCTCTTCTTTTTCTTAAATTTTTTTTCCCTAGTTATCTTTTATCTGATTCTCCTGGCTTGCCACCCAGGGCTTTGTTAAATAATAGTGGTGCGAAGGGGCCTCCTCACATGTTTGCGACTTTGGTTTGTGATAAAGAGTTTTATAATGTTAAGGACAAATTCTCACTCGTATTTTACTAAGGATTTGGATTAAAAAAAATTAGAATTAGAATTGTTGAGGGTTGCAGGCCTTCTACTGTGGACATGGAGCCTGGCTGACGCTCTTGGAGGGGTGTTCATAGACAGCTTTCCCAGTTTTCCTCATGGAGTTTGCTCTATTTAGGTTTTCTCTTATAGACAAATTCTTGAAAATTTATGTAGCTCTAGAATAATATCCATTTAATCCAGCCCACTGTAAGCTCCGTAAAGGCAGGATTTTTGGTCTGTCTTGTTCACTGCGGTATCCACAGAACCTAGAACAGGGCAGGGCACATAGTAGACACTTATAACTATTTGTCAAGTGAATGAAGGAGGGAATCAATGAATAAAGCCAGATTTTCGCATTCATGAGCAAGACTTGTAAAAGCTTTGTCTTACTATATTACTAGTTACTTCTCCTTTCTCACTCCTAATTTGTATATCAGTTCTTTTCTCATTTTCCTTTCTTGATTAGGTTAGTGAGTGATTTATCTCTTTTGATGATCTTTTTTAAAAGAAACCTAGGCGGAAGGAACAAATCACCTATTAGGGGACAAGAAGTCAGGTTCACCATTCTTCATGACAGGATTTGATGCCAGAAGACACCAGAGCAGTACCTCGACATAGCTTTGAGGGGAAAAGTGTGTGGTCCAAGTTGTCATCCTCACGGAGAGGCAACACAGACATTCGGAAAAATGTAAGGCTTCCTGTACGTGAATGTTGACAGCAGCTTCATTTGTAATCGCCAAACACTGGAATCAGCCCATGTGTTCTTCAATGAGTGACTGTGTAAACTGCGGTACATTCACCCCGTGTAATGCTACTCAGCAATTAAAAGGAACAAACGATGGATGCACACAACAACCTGGGTGAATCTCAGATGCATAATACTGTGTGAAAGGAGCCAGTCTCAACAGAGCACGTACTGGGTTATTCCATCTCTATGACATTCTTGAAATAACCTCATTATAGAGATGGCGAACAGATTGGTGATTGTCAAGGGTTAGGGGCAGGTGAGAGGAAAGTGGGAAGGTGAGTGAGAGGTGGAAAAGGGCAGCATGAGGGATCTTTGTGGCCATGGAACTGTTCTTTATCTTGACTGTGGTGGTGGTCACACAAATCTACACATGTGATAACATTGTGTAGAACTTAATAAAAACACACGGATGAGTACAAGCAAAACTAGGTAAACCTGAGTAAGGCGGGTGGGTTGTGTCAGCATCGATATCCTGATGGTGATAGTATACTCTAATTTTGTGTAATGTGACCTTTGGGAGAAACTTGGCAAAAGTGTTCAAGGGATCTCTGTATTATTTCTTACAACTGTATGTGAATCTATAATTATTTCAATAAAAATTCCAATTAAAAAATGTAATGCTTTTGGAACACATATCACTCAGGAACCCTCCTAGGGACATCTACTTAATAACATAAAACAGTCAAACAAGAGGTGATTCAAAAGAATGATTCAGAGAGTGGAGGCCAAGGGAGGGAAGAGTTGTCAGTGAACAGTGAGGCATTTCAGCAGATCTCAGGCTGATGGGATCAGAGAGAGAGGTCTGGCAGGAAGCCCTGGGGCTGGAGCTCAGAGCCACTTTGAGTGTGGGGGGTGGGGTGGGGCAGTAAGACCTGGAATCATAGGAACAAGTGGATCACTCCCAGAGAGTGGGGGAACGTGGAAGATAGCTAGCAATCTGGGGAACATCAAAATTGAAGGGGCAGACAGAATAAATCAGCAAAGGAGAATGAGAAATGAGAGAGGATTAGAGCCCAAGGAGGAAGCTGTCATGGAGGTTCACGATAAAGTGTTTCAAGGAAGGTTGCTTAGTGGTGTCAAATCCAGTGGAGGGGTCAGAAGAATGAGTCCTCAACTCCGCTACGAGCAAACCTTGACATGGCATTTCTCCCCAAGCTGGCCTTTCCTCCTCTGCTCTCCAACTTGGTGGATGGTGTCACCATTCTAGCCTATATGCCAAGGGACACATGTAGGTCATCGTCACACTCCTCTCACCCCTGCAGCCCCTCTTAACTATCCCTGCTGCCCCTCTCAGTCTGGCCTCCGTCACCTGCCTGCCTTTTCTTCTCTGGCCGTTCCCTGTTGCACGTTCTGAGCCAGCCCTCCCAGTTTCTCCCTCCTCACTGGTGTTTCCCTGCCCTTGGAGAATGGCGGGCTCCTGCTCCTCCAGGGCTTGACCCAGCTTTCCTCTGCTCCCAGAGAATGTCTGCTGACCTTCCCCTACCTAGCTTAGCTGCCACCCACTCCCTAAAGCCCGCCAGGCAGAGCTCGTGACTGCTGCTGTGACTGCATAGCACCTGACACACCAAGCTGTCATAACCTCATTTAAGTGCCTCTGCTACTGCACCGAGATCAAGAACACTGTTTTTATCATCTTTCTCGCTCCCGCAGTCCCTGGTACCTGGTAGGTCTTCAGTGTTTGGTAACTAAATAGTCCTGTGCTAACTTTCTGGTTCTCTGATCCTATGATAAGCATTCACTAAAGGAATTCTTTTAGGTGAAAGCTCATTAGGTCATTGGCAATAGGATTGGATTTGCAGAAATTTGAATCACTAGCAGCAGGATCAGAACACTTCTGTTGTGTTCAAGTGAGACACAGTGGCCCCTGGAAGTACGCCCTGTTTCATGTTTGGGCAGTCAGGCTCAGACCCTGGTTAGAGGCCAGATGTATTTATAGGGAACCAGACAACTGCCCTGCCTCTCCCCTCCTCCTGCCCTGGGCGCTTGCTTACTGCCCGCCCCTCCTCCACTCCTCATCATGCGGGCCAGCATGGTTTTAGATGGGAGCAGGGCCAGCTGGGCTCCAGTTCAGTTCCCCGCAGTCTCTGACTAGAATCCCCTTACACTGGTTTCCCTGTGAACATATCTTTAAAAGCAGGTTTTTTTATGGCCTTAAACAAAAAATCGAGCTGTAATTCACATTCTGTGAAATTCACCCCTTTAAAGTGTAGAATTCAGTGGTGTGTAGGACATACGCAAAGTTGAGTGACCATCAACTCTGTCTAGATCCAAGACAGTTGCATCACCCCAAAAGGAAACCTCGTACCCGCTGGCAGTCACTCCACCTTCTCCCTCCCTCCAGCCCTGGCAACCACTAATCAGCTTTCTGTCTCTGTGCACGTACCTAGTCTGGATATTTCAGATAAATGCAATCAGGTAGTAGGTAGACTTTTGTGTCTGGCTTCTTTCATTTAGCATAAAGTTTTCAAGGCTCATCCAGGTTGCAGTGTGGCTCAGTCCTTCATTCCTTTTTATGACTGAATAATATTCCATTGCTTGGATAGACCACTTCCACTAGAATTCTGCTCTGTCAGGGCACCACTTGTAGCTGCCTTGCTCTCAGATGTTTCCCAAGGCTGAGATCAGAGCTGGGCACCTCATCGGGCTCATCAGTAACTATTTGTTGGATGAATGAATGGAGCTTGCTGGTTTCCTCCAGTGTCCGGTAAATCTTGGTGTCTGCTCATATTTCTCAGTGGAGATCCAGCCGGAATGTCTTCTCCCTGGCTGGGAGGTGGGCTGCGGTCTGGGACAATGAGAGCTCACAGTGTAGGGGTGAAGGCTGCATGTTGGGGTTGAGTGAACCAGCGCCAGGTTGGGGCTGGCCTGAAATGAAATCCTCTTCTAGGTCCCAGGCCTGCTCAGGCTGCCAGCTCCTCCTCACCATCTTGCTCAGTTTCTTTAAGGGGGAGATGTCCAGCTTCTCTGCGGTGACAGGGCTGTGTGGGAGGCCGAGGGGAGCAGCAGTTCCTCAGTCACTTTTCTAGGCTCCTCCCCCTTCCCTCTCCCACTGTCCTGTCCCTGTACCCCCAGCACACTGACTTGAGGGCAGTAGGGGGTCTTCAACCCAGCCTCTATACCCCATTCTGGGCAGGGGATGTGCTCCTGAGCTTGGCTTCTTCCCACATTTTTTCTTGTTACTGTTTTTATTGGAAATATGTCATATTTAGAAATTAGGGAGAATTGACATCTTTATGATATTGCATCTTCCTATCCACAATCTAGTATGTCTTTTCATTTGTTCAAGTCTTGTTTTATGTTCTTCAGTATTTTAAATTTTTTCTTCACTTAATTCTAGTATAGTTCTTAAGTATCGTTTTCACTGAGGTATAATTTAGGTACAGTTGAAGGCTAAGGTATTAAGATCCTTAAGTTCAGTCAGTTTTGATGAATGCATATCAAGACAGAACATTTTTATCACCCCAGAAAGTTCTCTTACATCACTTCCGGCCTCCCCCCACCAACCCCAAGCAACCGCTGATTTGATTTTTACACCACAGGCTAGTTTTGCCTCTTCTAGAATTTCATAGAAATGAAACCATACCATATTTACTCATTTGTGTCTGGCTTTTTTCATGCAGCATAATGTTTTCAAGGCTCATCCACGTTATAGCACGTGTCAGCAGTTCCTTTTTATTGCTGAGTAGTTGCCATTATATATCACAGTTTGTTTATCAGTTCTCCTGTCCATGGACATTTGGGTCGCTTCCAGTTTTGTGCTATTATAAATCAAGCTGCTGTGAACATTTATGTACGGCTTCCTGTGGACACGTTTTCATTTCTGTAGGATGAAGACTTAAGAGTGGAATTGCTGACTCATACGCTATGAATATGTTTAACTTTTTAAGAAACTGCTGGAGTTTTCCAAAGTGGTGGTACCATTTTCCACTCCTACCAACAGTATGAGAACTCCAGTTCCCCCACATTTTCTCTAATGCTTGGTGGCGTTCAGCTCCTCTGACTTTGGTTTATCCACTGTTCTGATCTCCCCTACCTTTGTTCTTCTAGAAATTCATCTTAATCTTTAGATTGCCTGTCTCCTCCTCAGGCCTCCTGCTCCCAGTGCTTTTCAGAATGTATTCACTGTGTGCTCCTTCTCTGACATTTCCCAGCGGGTTTGAAAGACAGGGGATGTGAACATGCTTGGTCCGCCATCTGGAACAGGAAGTCAAGGCAGAGTTTTAGTTAACTGAGTGGTCTCTAGCGTGGCATCATATCTTGAAGATCCCTGTATTAAAAAAAAAAAAGACCAATTGTTCTACTCTTGTCTTCTTTTCCGCATTCGTTTTCAAAGCAGCAAAGAACAAAAATGATTTCTGTTTCCCTCAAGCCTTCCGATAAAGGAATATTAACCTTTAAGCCTAAACTTTAATGCATGTCCAAAAATAACTTAAGAGGAAATGGGTCTGTTGACATTTTCCATGATTTTAAATGTTAAAGATCTTTTTATGGTGGCACTGAATGGAGATGGAGGGATTGCTTCATTAGGTCCCAGGAATGCTCAGCCCCCAGCCCGCGTGTCAGATGTGTAACTGGCATTGTCACTCCTTCTGTTTCTCCCTCTTCTCAGGAGTAGGTGCGCATGGTCTTGCTTGTCATATCCTCCGGAAAATAACTGCTTGATGCTTTTTCTCCTCTCCTGGAGCAACGCAGGCTCTGCCCAGAGAGTTAGGGACTCTAGGGCTGGTAGGAAGGAGGTGAAGAGGGTGAGGCAGTGGCTCTGGCTGCCACAGCCCCTGTTAGAGTAGCATAGGAGGTGGGGCCGTTTTGGTGAGAGCAGTACCTGGGCTGGGGGAGTGTGTGATAAGGACATCCATTGTGACCAGGCATTAAAATATCTTTTATAAACAAAACCTGTAGTTTTGAGGTTTGGTGTATTGCTTGGGTTATCTCTTCAAGAGTAGAGTATGATACTTCTACAGAGCAGGATGGACAAAGTTGCATGATACTAAACTGCTAGGAAGCAATTTCATAAGCCAGAAGGTATTGCTACTTTTGTGTTCTCGCCTCCGAAGGTATGGTTCAAAACCTCTGTATTCTGTAATTTATCCACCTGTCTTTGGCTGTCTGTTAGTCTATCAGAGATGTGTTGTAGAAACATGAACACACTTTCAGAAAGGAATATTCCAGCCTGGAAGGGTGCCAGCCCAGGTTGTAGGCCTGTGGACTTAATTTTTTTATTTTTATTTTTTTTGAGGAAGATTAGCCCTGAGCTAATTACTGCCAATCCTCCTCTTTTCTGCTGAGGAAGACTGGCCCTGAGCTAACATCCATGCCCATCCTTCTCCACCCTATACGTGGGATGCCTACCACAGCATGGCTTTTTGCCAAGTGGTGCCATGTCCGCACCTGGGGTCCAAACCGGCAAACCCCAGGCCACCGAGGAGCAGAACGTGCGAACTTAGCCACTGCACCACCGGGGCAGCCCTGGCCTGTGGACTTTAAACATCTCCTTTCAACAGAACTTCTCATAGCCTGAGAAGCTGAGAGTGGGGGTGGGTAGAGTGGGGAAGAAGCCTAATTATGCAAATTTTGATCTTAAAGCTTTATTCGTATGTTTCCTGGCAGGCTGTTCTTTAATCTCAAGAGCAAGATTGCTCAGAATTACCATATATTTCAGTTAATTGCATTAAAATTATAGCAAAAGTTGTTTTTGCTATAATCAAGAGTGATTTTGATTAATACTTAGGAAATCAAATGCCTCACCAGCGATGGGACAAGAACAACCTTCTCAGTAAGCCATCCCTTCTCGTCCTTCCCACCCCTTTTGCCAAAGGCCAACGATACAAACCTGTTTGAAAGGTTTTTCTTTTTTAAATCTACTTGCTTTTATGGATAGTCATTTCTAAGGAACATTTCCCAAAGAGGGAGTCTGATCATTTTCCTCCGTGTGTAGTGCAAAGGTTATAAAACAGCTCTTGATTAACGAAGGCAGAGAGAGGGCCCAAGCGGAGATCTCTGCTGGCGACAGTGATAAGAGCACATGCCATCTCCTGGTTGGCTGTGTACTGGCAGATATGCAGAGCACTCTCAAAGAGCGTCTTCCTTTGGATGGGTAGAGCACCTTAGGATGATTCAGAGGAAACCTGCTGGGGAAGACATGACAACAGACGTGAAGAAGACATTAGACTTACATACAGACATGGGATAAAAGCAACGTGGAAATTAACTATAGAGCAAGATATGTACAAAGTGCTTAGTTAAAGGACCCAGAGTGGTAGCAGCGAGCATGAAAGAAATAGGTGGACTTGAGATTTTTTTCAGTTGAATTTACTGGCCTCATTGACGGGTTGGATGTGGATGGTGAGGAGAAGGAGTTGTCAGGAGTCACGAACACCCAAATTTCCGGCTTGAGCAGCAGTAACTGGTGGTTCCACTTACTCAGTGATGATTTCGGGGCACCTGGTGTGGGGAAGGAAAGGAGAATATTTGCTTTTAGCCCCACACAAGAGGCAGCTCCACGAGCCAGCGAGGGACTCTTGAAGTCATTCCAGGGTGTGTCCTTTCACCTCAGGGCTGGAACTGTGCCTCTCTTAGCCTGGTCACTCCCCAGTAAGGATTGCTATAAGACCCACTTGGCAGAGATAGTCATGAGAGCATCCTGGGGCGTGATGGATAATGTGGACCACCTAGCACAGTGCCTGGTACCAAGGAGGCCCTCAACACAGGCTAGAAGCCAGCTGCTTCCAGAGCCTGCCTGCTGTAGTGGCAAACCCCAAAGGGACGGCTACCTGTCTTCTCCCTCAGCAGAGAGGTTGGAAGTTAGACTTGGCAAAGACGCACAGAAACGGCCTTAGGCCAGTGGAACGACCTGCCAATACTGATGGAATGATAACATTTGAGAATACTTTGTGTTTCAGAGCCCTTTTGTTTTTTAAGTACTTCTGCATACACTGTCTGGTTTTTATGCCCAGATGGGTACTCTACGAGGACGGCAGAGCAGGGCTCCTGTCTGACTTAAGAGATGGAGAAATAGAGGGATAGAGAGGTTAAGGGACTCCAGAGGGTCACATAGCACATTATGTATGAGCCTTGGAGTCAGAGACTGACCAATACTAAGCACCTACTGCGTGCCAGGTCCTGGGCCACTGCAGCATCTCCGGGATGTGTAGGGATTGTCAGCCTCGTTATGAACGAGGAGGCGGAGTCTCAGGAGTGGCTATGTTCACATGAGAGACAGTGGTGGCCTCGGCTAGGGCTCGAGACATGGGTTGGGAGGTCTCGACATGAGATGAAAACCAAGTCATGGGCCTGGACCACATCCCCCCAGGGAGTGGGTCAGCAAGGGAGGGAAGGGGAAGGGAGGGAGGAGGGGCAGGAAGAAAGAGGAAGGAGGGAGGGAAGGGAGGGAGAAAGGAAGGCGGGCAGGAAGAGGCAACGGCATAGTTTAAGGGCATAGTTTAAGGCCGAGGAGGAGATGCGAGTTGGGAGCCAGGGAAGGCATGGCCGGAGAGGTAGAAGGAAAATCAGAAGAAAGAGGAGCTAATGGGGACCGAGTCAAAGAGCAGGGAGCCCTGTCTTGTGTTCCAGCTCATGTTCCTGAGAACGGGCGAAGCAGGCCTGTGGTGGGTGGTGGAGTGAGACCAGCCTAAGGAAATGGGTCTGGAGCCCCTACTCCCCTACTTTGCCTGTGAGGGGAAGGGTAGAGAGGGCAGGAGCTGGGGGGCAGCAGGGGCTGGGGAGACCCGAGCATTTTACAGGCTGCAGAAAATGAGCCAGTGGAAGTGGAGGGTCGAGGGGAGGATCGCATTACTGGATCGGCTGCCCCTGCACACCGGGCACAATCACATCTACATCCAGGATCTCGTTTTTCTTCCCGATAGCCTCAGGAAGTATAGTAACTAGCCTCCTAGAGGAGGACACAGAGGTTCTGGGAGAGCTATGAAGCCTGTCCATGGACACGGAGCTAGTGAATGGCAGAGGGCTGGGGTGTGGATGCCTTTGGCCCAGCAGTTTCATCTTTGACCAGGTTGCCTGCAGGCCCTTGACTGGGGACCCCAGCCTTACTTTCCCATAAAGGGGGAGTGTGATTTTCAGACCAGCTCCCCATCCCCTTGGTTAGGCTCTCTTCCCCTTCTGATCTAGTGAGTGTGGCAGCTGTGAGATGAGCTGTCCCTCTGTGGTCCGTGTTATTTACAAAGATGAGGGAACCTCAGGGCTGGACTCTGGGACTGGGTCATCACAGTTGAGAGGGGGGGCTGGTGACTCCTTGGCTACTTCTGAGGACCTCTGTGTCAAAGATAGTTCAGCTCCAAGGATGGGTCCCTAGACTAGCAGGTCCCTGTGCCTCTTCTGCTGACCACCCCAACCAGAGCCCCTGAAGCCACTAGGTCTGGGTCAGGTTTACTGGTAATGACCTGATGTATGCAGGGAAACCCTTCCCTGGTGCTACTGAGAGCCCCAGGGATCTGGCGAAATGCATTACAGGGGAGCTCTGTAAGTGAGCCGGAAAGTTCCAAATCCTCTCATATCACTTTGCCCCTTCACTCTCTCTTCCCTGTCCCCAAATCACAATTGTCACTGCATCCTGCTGATTGTACCTCAGAAATCTGCCGCTGCCTCTGCATTCCCGGTTTCATTGCCAAGTTCATCCACGCCATCATATTTTTTTTGAGATATAATTCACATACCATACAATTGACCCTTTAAACTGTACAAATCATTTTTTTAGTACATTCACAGTGTTGTGTAACCATCACCACTGTGTAAGTCCAGAATATTTTCATCACCCCAAACAGAAACCTGTACCCAGTAAGCAGTCATTCCCCTTTCTTCCCTCCCCCCAGACCCTGGCAACAACTAATCTGCTTTCTTTTTCTATGGACTTGCCTGTTCTGGACGTTTCTGGATGGAA
Source organism: Equus asinus (assembly GCF_041296235.1). Taxonomy (NCBI): domain Eukaryota; kingdom Metazoa; phylum Chordata; class Mammalia; order Perissodactyla; family Equidae; genus Equus; species Equus asinus. The sequence continues at coordinate 136,409,851 of NC_091820.1, read as the reverse complement.
TACGGAATATGATCAATGGAATCATATAATATGTGGACTTTGGGGTTTGGCTGCTTTGATTTAGCGTGGTGTTTTCAAGGTCCATCCATGTTGTAGCATGGATCAGCACTTCGTTCTTTTTTATGCCTGAATTATGTTCCATTGTATGGATACACCACATTTTATCCAGTCTTCTGTTGATGGCTGGGTTTTCAAAAATATTTATGTAAATGCCTTTATACTCTATGCGTCACTGTTCCACTGAGTCGCATGTCTTAGGATTTTTCCATGTAGGTCTCTGTCATTCATATAAACTGCTGGCTCATATCCACACTGTCACTGTACCCAATTGGGTGGAGCTGTTTCTCCATTGCAGTCATTTGGGCTGTTTCCAGCTCTTCCGTGTAGCAGTGCTGTGGCGGCCATCCTTCTCTAGGTCTCCCTGTGCAGCACTGCTCTGCATAGACTATAACCCTGTTCCCGACCTGGCATTTTGCATCTGAGAATTACTGGGCTGAATGATCAAGAATTCCAAGACTGGAGTCCTCAGTGTCTTTGGGTTATCCATAGCCTGGATTGTTGAAGGTTTCCTAAAACGGGTTTTTGAAAACACTAGTACTCAGGGGCCAGCCTGGTGGTGTAGTGGTGAAGTTTACGCCCTCCACTTTGGCTGCCCAGGATTCATGAGTTCGAATTCCAGGTGCAGACCTGCATGCTGCTCATCAGGCCATGCTGTGGCAGTGTCCCACATACAAAATAGACGAAGATTGGCACAGATGTTAGCTCAGTGACAGTCTTCCTCATAAAAAAAAAAAAATCCAAACACTACTACCCAAACTCCAATATAGGTTTCATCTTCTTTTTCTTGTTGCTATTACATCTGATGGAGTTCATGTTTACTCAGTGATTGTGTTTCCAAGTATGCCTGTGGAAAACTGTTCCTGCTGGGAAGGGGCAGAGCTGCCATTTCCCGAAGACCTGCTGTGCACCAGCCACCAGGATGGGCTGAGGTCTTCTTTGCCTTGTTAGTCTTTCTCTCTCAGCTCTTTAGTGTGGAGAGTAGAGTTCATCTCACTCCTGAGTCCGGGCCCACCTTCACCATGGGGGCCTTGCAATTTTTCTTTCATTTTGTTTTCTGTTAGCTTCTATTCTCCTTCATCCTCCATCCCCACTTTCTTTCCCCTCCCCTCATTAAGCACTTGTTCTTGATACATGTCATTAAATATGCACATGTCCCTGTGAAATACAGAGAGTGTGCGTGTGACTTGCATAAATTGTACTGTGCCCTTCTGTTTCTTATTGTTTGCATTCAGTGCTGTGTTTTCAAGATCTCTTCATGTTGCTACACTGGGTTTCTTACTTCAGCTGCCCTAGGGTATGAATATTTCTTTTTAAGCGTCCATCATGTTGTACCTTGATGCCCTGCCAGTCATGGACACCCACCCAAGTTGTCTCCAGTTCCCCACCCCGCAGTCGGCACTGCAGCGAGCATCCTCTTCTGTGTGCCTGCAGGCCCTGTGCGAGACCCTCTCTGGGCTTTTGTGCCCAGGAGTAGGGCTTTGGGGCTGTAGGTCATGGGACACACACATGCGAATTCACCCAAGTGTGCCAGGTTGTTTCTACAATGGCTGTGCCGGTTCATTCTCCCACCAGCAGGGCCCAGGGGTTTCCATGTTCCCACATCCTTTCCAAATCTTGGCTTTATCTGTCTTTCGACTGTTTGCCTTCACCATAGGTGTAAAGCGGTATCTCATTGTGCTGAGCAGCTCTGATAAAGGTCTCACCTCCGTGCTGCCACACACAGTGTTGCATGCATGCACGCACAGATGCCTTGTTATCTCCCGCCAGGGAGGGATTCCGTACTCTGGTTGAGTGTCCCTTGCCCCCTGTCCTTCTCCTTCCCAAGCTGTATTCTTCCTACTTTAAGGACCTCCTCAAGTTCACAGCTTCCAAGAAGTCCTACCAGATTAACCCTACCTACTGTACTCCTGACTCTTGATTATTCCAGAATGCTTGGGTGTAACGTGTGCTTGTATTGCTTTTCTAGGGCTGCTGTAACAAAGTACCACAGACAGATGACTTAAAACAATAAATTTATTTTCTTACAGTTTTGGAGGTCCAAAATCAAGGCGTTGGTAGGGCCCTGCTCCCTTGCTCCCTCTTAGACTCTGGGTAGAACCCTTGTCTTCCCTAGCTTCTGGTGGTGACTCTTAATCCTTGACGTCCCTTGACTTGCAGCTGCAGCTCTCCACTCTCTGCCTCCATCTTCATGTGGACTCCTTCCCTGTGTCTGTGTCCAAATTTCTCTCTTATAAGAACACCAGCCATTGGATTAGGGGCCTCTCTAATCCAGTATGACCTCATTTTTATTTGATTACATCTGCAAAGACCCTGTTTCCAAACAAGGTCACATTCACAGGTTCTAGGTGGGCATGAATTTTGGAGGGACACTATTCAACCCAGTACAGTGCTATAGGCAGATTTCACTAAAGCAAATAGAAGTACACAAAAAACCACCAAAAGAAGAATGTTCATGTCCCGATGATAAGGCAGTCTGGAAGTCCCTGTGGCTGCTTTTCTTGAGCCAGTGCTGCAAGATCCACATGGAAGAGTGAGACAGGTACCCACTGAATTCTCACTTCTTGACTTGCTGCCTTTGACTGATTTGTGTTTGGTCTTCTCCCCTGAAAATAGGAGTGTTATCAGCCTGCTTTTACATGAGTGTTGTGGTAATTCACAAGACTCAGCAAATCAAGTTTGTTGTGGATAGAGGTGATCTCTGCTGGAAGCCCTCTCTATGTTTTTGGTTAGAGTGACCAAAAGATGTTTTTCTCACGTAAATAAAAGGCTCTGGTAGTTGGACCACCATTGTTCGTCACCTTACCTTGCACTAATGCCCTGCAAGTACAATAATTGGAGAAAGCTGCACGAATGACAGAACAGTGGTGTAATGTTCGCAAATGCCAACTTGTAACAAAGGTCTAATAATACACTAGGTGTGAATTATGGACCATATTTAAGGCCTTTGTCAGTCATATTACCCAATTAGAATAATATATAATTGTAAGTAGGACTCGTTTTTAAAAGAATAATTGCTTGTTGAAAGCATGACATTACAGGATTAGCAGAATAGGATCTGGAAAGATTTCCAGATGAATACTGCAAACCTGTTAAGAACAAAGGTGGGCACTTGGCCTCTTTCAAACAGTTGCCAGCTGCTCTGGCAACTTCTGGGGCCGGGCCTGTACTGTTTTTGCTATCCCCCAGGCCTAGATGATGTCTGGCACAGAGTCGATGTTCAGCAGAGTTTTATTGACAGGACAGTGAACATGTACATAGAATAAAGAAAGGGGGTATCAGGCTCCTATTGCTGCTGTAACAAACTACCACAAACTCAGAGGCTTAAAGCAACAGAAATAGATTCTCTTCCGTTCTGGAGCTTGGAAGGCTGACACGGTCTCGCTGGGCTAAAGTCCACGTGTCAGCGGGGCTCTGTTCCTTCTGGAGGCTGTAGGGGAGGATCTGTCGCCTTGCCCCTTCCAGCGTCTGAAGGTCACCTGCGTTCCTTGGCTCATGGCCTCCCTCCTCCCATCACACTGACTCTGACCCTCCCTCATCCGTCTTTCACTTATAGAGACCCTTGGGATTACCTTGGGCCCACCCGGATAATCTAGGATAATTTTTCTATCTCAATATCCTTAACTTAATCCCATCTGCCAAGGCTCTTTTGCCACATAAGGTGACATATTCACAGGTTCCAGGGGTTAGGATCTGGACTTCCTTGAGGGATCCTGCCTACCACAGGGGGTATCAGTTGTTACAACGTTACCTTTGCATTACATTATGTTGTTGTTTTTAAAAAGTTTTGTTTTTGAAGGTAAAATTAATAGATTCTCAGAAAATAAGAAAATAGGCATCACCTGTGGGTGACTACCATAAACATGTTCGTATATATTATTCCAGATTTTATGAAAACAAGAAATGAGAAAGCCTAGAGGAGGTTGGTGAGGTGGGGGATAGATCCAGTAGGCCCTCAGACTCTATTGTGAAGATTTAGGCGTTTACTTTTTCCCCCTGAGGGGTGTATGTTTTATTTTTGTTTTGAACAGCTTTATTGAGGTATAACGGACATAGAATAAACTGCACACATTTAAAGTGTGCAGTTTGATGAGTTGTGGCGTATGTATCTACCTGTGAAGCCAGCCATCACCACAGTCAGGATCAGTACTGTTTCCATCAGCCCCAGAAGTTTCCTTGTGCCCCTACTGATCCCTCTCCACCATTATCCCCGTCCTCAGGCAGCCACTGGTCTGCTTCCTGTCACTATAGATTAGCTTACACCTTCTAGCATTTTATGGAAATGGGATCATACAGCATGTGTCCTTTCTTTTAGGTCTGGCTTCTCTCAGCATAATTATCCTGAGGTTTATCCATGTTGTTGTGTGTATCAGTCATTCATGCCTCCTTTTTGAAGGTTTTGGTGTTACTAAAAAATACTGGGCTAGGTGACTTCATTTGACAAACGTGCTGACTGCCCCCAGTGGATCGGTGCCACGCCCCGCCTTGCTTCAGGTGCTGTGAAGGAGTAGAGGCGCAAGACCTGGCTTCAGATCTCCGAGACCCCCTTTCTGTGAAGATAGTCATGAATGACAGTTAAAATTCAGCTTACTAAATGTTTCTTTCTTTGACAAAGGCACCAAGACAATTCAATAAGTAACACCTTTTTTGCAACACTGGTTGCTGTGTGCATGTCTGCTGCCTACCTGCCTTGTACTAGATGGGTATGCAGAATGTTTCGAACGAGTGGGATCCTGTCAGATGCAGTTGGGCGATCAACATGATCTGCTAAGTTGCTGAGGTTCTTAACGGCGAATGTGCCCACTAGTGAGCCTGGCTTGGTTTATGTTTTAAGAGACATTTGGGCTGGAAGGAAGCTTAGAAAATAGGCAAGTTGGATTCTGTTCTCTGATACCTGGGAAGCTTTCTTTGGGCCCCTCCCTCTTCCCTCTGTTCTCGTCTCCAAACTGAGAAGGAATGTTCAGCGATGTAGACTTGCAGGATACTTGTCATTCCTAGTGGATTTTTAAAAATTGTCTTGTATCCTCAGAACATCTGTATTCTTAGCACCCCCCCACCAACTTGTGTACAGAGACACAAGTACAGAGTGATAAAAAGGGGAAAGGTCAGCTGAACAGCTGTGATTTTATTTTGCATAGTGTTAAATAGCTTATTTGACTTCTATTGCCCCATAGAACTGGCTGGTATAGGGATTGAGTTGGTCAAATCAAGCAGACACGAGCCTGGATATGTTCCTTGACCTTGCTGTAGCCACCCAAGACGCCAATCTCCCCTTTTTCACAGATGTGAAAACCAAGGAGGGCTCACTCCTTTTTGAGGATTTGTGTTGAAGGATGAGCCAGATTGATTGCCTGCTTCAATGAGAAGCTGGCCCCAGACCAGGTTATGGAGCAGGGTGTATTTATACCCACAGACTGACTCTGTTTTTCTTCTTCATTGCCTATTTGGATTCCTTTTATTTCTTTTTCCTGCCGAATAGCTCTGGCCAACACCCCCAGTACTATGTTGAATAGGAGTGGTGAAAGTGGGCACCCTTGTCTTGTTCCTGTTCTCAGAGGGATGGCTTTCAGTTTTTGTCCGTTGAGTATGATGTTGGCTGTGGGTCTGTCATATATGGCCTTTATTATGTTGAGGTACTTTCCTTCTATACCCATTTTATTGAGGGTTTTTATCATAAATGGATGTTGGATCTTGTCGAATGCTTTCTCTGCATCTATTGAGATGATCATGTGGTTTTTGTTTCTCATTTTGTTAATGTAGTGAATCACGTTGATTGACTTGTGGATGTTGAACCATCCCTGTGTCCCTTGTGTAAATCCCACTTGATCATGGTGTATAATCTTTTTGATATATTGCTGTATTCGGTTTGCCAAAATTTTGTTGAGGATTTTTGCATCTATATTCATCAGTGATATTGGCCTGTAGTTTTCCTTCTTTGTGTTGTCCTTGTCAGGTTTGGGGATCAGGATGATGTTGGCTTCATGGAATATATTAGGGAGTGCTCCATCTTCCTCTATTTTCTGGAACAGTTTGAGAAGGATAGGTATTAAATATTCTTTGAATGTTTGGTAGAATTCTCCAGAGAAGCCGTCTGGTCCTGGACTCCTATTTTTGGGGAGGTTTTTGATTACAGTTTCTATTTCTTTACTTGTGATTGGTCTATTCAGATTCTCTATTTCTTCCTGATTCAGTTTGGGTAGGTTGTATGAGTCTAGGAATTTATCCATTTCTTCTAGGTTGTTCAATTTGTTGGCATATAGTTTTTCATAGTATTCTCTTATGATCCTTTGTATTTCTTCGGTATCTGTTGTGATTTCTCCTCTCTCGTTTCTAATTTTGTTTATTTGAGACTTCTCTTTTTTTTTTTAGTGAGTCTGGCTAAGGGTTTGTCGATTTTGTTAATTTTTTTGAAGAACCAACTCTTTGTTTCATTGATCCTTTCTACTGTCTTTTTTGTTTCAGTATCATTTATTTCTGCTATAATTCTTATTATTTCCCTCCTTCTACTGACTTTGGGCTTTGTTTGTTCTTCTTTTTCTAATTCCGTTAGGTGTCGTTTGAGGTTGTTTATGTAAGATTTTTCTTGCTTATTGAGGTGAGCCTGTATTGTAATGAATTTTCCTCTTAGGACTGCCTTTGCTGCGTCCCAAATAATTTGGTATGGTATGTTTTCATTTTCATTTGTCTCCTGATAATATTTGATTTCTTCTTTAATTTCTTCAATAATCCATTGTTTGTTCAGTAGCATGTTGTTTAGTCTCCACATTTTTGGCCCTTTCCCAGCTTTATTCTTGTAGTTGATTTCTAGTTTCATAGCATTGTGATCAGAAAAGATGCTTGATATTATTTCAACCCTCTTGAACTTACTGAGGCTTGCTTTGTTTCCCAAGATATGGTCTATCCTTGAGAATGTTCCATGCACGCTTGAGAAGACTGTGTAACCTGCTGTTTTTGGATGAAGTGTCCTATATATATCTATTAGGTCCATCTGATCTAATTTTTCATTTAATTCTATAATTTCCTTGTTGATTTTCTGTCTGGATAATCTGTCCATTGGTGTTAATGGGGTGTTGAGGTCCCCTACTATTATTGTATTACTGTTGATGTCTCCTTTTAGTTTTGTTAAGAGTTTCTTCACGAATTTTGGTGCTCCTGTGTTAGGTGCATATATATTTATGACTGTTATGTCATCTTGGTGGAGCGTCCCTTTTTATCATTATATACTGCCCCTCTTTGTCTTTTGTTACCTGTTTTGCTTTGAAGTCTACTTTGTCTGATATAAGTATGGCAACACCTGCTTTCTTTTGTTCATTATTGGCTTGGAGTATTGTCTTCCACCCCTTCCCTCTGAGTCTGCATTTGTCTTTGGGGCTGAGGTGTGTTTCCTGGAGGCAGCATATTGTTGGATCTTGTTGTTTGATCCATCCTGCCACTCTGTGCCTTTTGATTGGAGAGTTCAATCCATTCACGTTTAGTGTGATTATTGAAACGTGGGGGCCTACTGTTGCAATTTTATCACTTGCTTTCCGGTTCTTTTGCATTTTGTCCTGATGGAGAGCTGTTACTTTGTGTTATTGTCCTTCTGCTTATCTCCTTTGTTCTGGATTTTGTAACCCCTTTCCTTTTTTTGTTTTTTCAGGAATGAGTTTCTTCCTGAGCAATTCTTGAAGAGGAGGTTTTGTGATGATGAACTCCCTTAACTTTTATCTGGGAAAGTTTTTATTTCTCCATCGTATTTGAAGGATATTTTTGCTGGGTATTCTTGGCTGCAAGTTTTTATCCTTCAGAGTTTTGAATATTTCATTCCAATCTCTTCTAGCCTGTAAGCTCTCTCCTGAGAAATCTGCTGATAGCCTAATGGGGTTTCCTTTGTAAGTTATTTTCTTCTGCCTGGCTGCCCTTAGTATTTTCTCTTTGTCATTGACTTTTGCCAGTTTCACTACTATATGTCTTGGGGTTGGTCTTCTTGCGGTAATAAAGTTTGGAGATCTATTGGCTTCTGTGACATGAAGTTCCATCTCTCTTCCCAAGTTTGGAAAGTTCTCAGCTATTATTTCTTTGAACAGGCCTTCTGCCCCCTTCTCCTTCTCTTCTCCCTCTGGTATACCTCTAATCCTTATGTTGCATCTCCTAATTGAGTTGGATAATTCTCGGAGAGTTTCTTCATTTCTTTTTAGTCTTAATTCTCTGTCCTCCTCTATCTGCAGCATTTCTATATTCCTATCCTCCAAATTGCTAATTCTGTCCTCCATATTATCGACCCTACTGTTCAGAGAGTCCAGATTTTTCTTAATCTCCTCCATTGTGTTCTTCATCTCCAGTATTTCTAATTGGTTCTTCTTTATGGTGTCAAGCTCTTTTGTGACATAGCTCCTGAACTCATTGAGTTGTCTATTTGAATTCTCTTTTAGGTCGTTGAGTTTTTTCATAATGGCAGTTTTGAAATCATCGTCATTTAGTTGTAGATTTCATTGTCTTTGGGATTGTTTTCTGGATGCTTATCATTTTCCTTCTGTTCTGGAGATTTAATATATTTTTTCATACTGCTTGATGGCGTGGGTCTGTGCCTCCGCATAGAGATAGAGTTTAGTCACTGCTTCTACTTGTTGTGACTGGTGTGTGTAGGGGGACAGCTGTTTAGACTGCACCAACCAGGAACCCTGTCAGTTGTTACTGAGTGGACCTGGGCCCCTCCTCGTAGTCACAGTGGTCCTGTGGGGTCCCTCGTTGGTTGTGGGGGCAATCGCAAGGGGGCCTCAGGCTGCTGGTGCCTACTGCTGCAGCCCACCTAGACGCACTCCCTCCTTGTGGTCCACAGTGGTGTTGTGGGCTTTCCCATCAGCCAGGAGCAGGATCACCTATAATCTCCAATTTGTCCCTAACAGAGCCCACCAGATCACACTTGTCCACTATAGGTCCCAGCAGAGCTATGGGTATCTTCTGCAGTCTGTCATTAGCTCACTTAGCTGTGCTGCTTTTGCCGCAGGGCCTTCCTGCCTTGCGATTGCCATTTGGGACCTCTCCACTAGTGCTGTGCAGAGGCTTCCACTGAGGCTGCTGTAAGAACCTGAAGTTCCCCCCTGGGCTACGTAGTCGTTTCACCGGAGCTCTACTCTGCCCCACTTTACTCTCACGGGATCTCTGGGAGCCCCTTGCCTCATCTGGGACACGGCCAGAGCCCATAGGCCTGGCGGTGGCTTGTAAGCTGCTGCCTTGTGGGGAATTCTGCTCTAGCGAGCTTCCTGGTGTTCCAAATGCTGGGTGGGGCCTCCCTGCCAATGGCAAGCAGAGGCCCTCCCTGCTGGGGGGTTGTGGGACCCTGGAGCAACCCCCCAGGCCGCAGAGCTGGGTGTTGGAGCTCCACCCAGTCCCCAGGTGCATCCACGGGAAGTCCAGGCACCCCCTGTACCAACCCGTGCGCAGGAGACCGTGAGCCCAGCAGCAGCTTGCGGCCTGGAGCCACCCCGGGGGATCTGCCCACTGGGAGCTTTCCTTTCTCCTGGATTCTGGGTGTGGCATCCCTGCTAATGGCGAGCAGAGGCTTTCCCTGCCAGGGAGATGCGGGACCCTGGAGCCTTCCCCCGTGCCGCAGAGCCAGGCGCTGGAGCTCCAACCGTGTCCCCAAGCACGTCTATGGGAAGACTGGGTGTCCCTTGCACCGAGCCAAGCGCCAGAGACCGTAAACCCTGTGGCAGCTTGCAGTCTGGAGCTGCCCCAGGGGATCTGCCCACCGGGAGCCTCCCTTTTACCTGGCTTCTGGGCGTGGCCTCCCTGCTAATGGCAACCAGAGGCTTTCCCTGCTGGAGAAGTGCAGGACCCTGAAGCCTTCCCCCGCGTCACAGAGCCAGGCACTGGAGCTCCAAACGTGTCCCCAAGCACGTCTACGGGAAGTCAGGGTGCCCCCTGTACCGAGCTGTGTGCCAGAGACTGTGAGCTCAGTGGCAGCTTGCGGTCTGGTGCCGTGCCGGACCCGCCAGGAGCTTCTCTGTGTTCTGGCTTCTGGGCGGGTCCTCCCTGTTAATGGCGAGCGGAGGCTTTCCCTGCTGGGGAGATGCGGGACCCTGGAGCCTTCCCCCATGCCGCAGAGCCAGGCGCTGGAGCTCCAACCGTGTCCCCAAGCACGTCTATGGGAAGTCCGGGCACCCCCTGCACCAAGCCCTGTGCTGGGGACCATGAGCCCAGCAGCAGCTTGCAGTCTGGAGCTGCCCCAGGGGATCTGCCCACCGGGAGCCTCCCTTTTTCCTGGCTTCTGGGCGTGGCCTCCCTGCTAATGGCGACCAGAGGCTTTCCCTGCCGGGGAGGTGTGGGACCCCGAAGCCTTGCCCCACATCGCAGAGCCAGGCGCTGGAGCTCCAAATGTGTCCCCAAGCACGTCTATGGGAAGTCAGGGTGCCCCCTGTACCGAGCCGTGTGCCAGAGACTGTGAGCTCAGTGGCAGCTTGCGGTCTGGTGCCGTGCCGGGCCCGCCAGGAGCTTCTCTTTGTTCTGGCTTCTGGGTGGGGCCTCCCTGCTAATGGCGAGTGGAGGCCTTCCCTGCCAGTGGGTGCGGGGCCCTGGGGATTTCCCCCTGGGCTTAGGTGTGATCGCGGGGGGCTTGGGTAGCAGTGTTGTCACCTGTTTCCACTGTCACTCTGCTGGTGAGTGCACACTCCTGCCCTTGGTGCTTGGCGATGCTATGGTGGAGTCCGCTGGAAGAGAGCCTCCTGCAGGAACTAGGCTGTCCGGGGGTCGGGGGTTGGAGAGTTTTCACCTATTTCCACCTCCTCCCGGGGGGAAGTCTGTCCGCGTTCCGATGTGTAGTAGCACGAGACTTTTAGGCGTCTTGAGATGCTATCTGGATATCCTTTGTTAATCGGTGAATGTCCAATTAATTGTAGATTCAACAGGGGAGAGACAAAGAAGACCTCTCACTCCGCCATCTTAGTCCCGCCCCCCCCCCAGACTGACTCTATTTTTGACGCTTCTCCCCAGATTGCTTTGTCAGTGTTTACAGAGCACTCCACAATTGCCAAAGGCTGTCAGGGCTGCACCCCTAATTGTGAACACAGGCGTTGAATCTGAGTGTGGTTATTGATAGAAGCAACAATCTGCCATTGTGTTTATCAAGGAAGGGAATTAAAGCAAGCTGTTTCTTGCAAATACGACACATATGGACAGGGTCATGGAGAAAAGTCATGTAAGTCAAAGGGAGGAGGGGGTTAAGGAAGTGTGGAGTATGAGGAGATGAGCTCTCCTGGTGCTGTGGCCCTCACCACAGGATTCAGATGTCTGAAGGACTGTCGTGGGCAACAGGGATAGGCTTATTCTTTGTAGTGCCGGAGGATCAGGGCAAGTTTTTGGGTTAACACAAAGAGTTTCCAGCAACTGGACTCTTCCAATGGATGACCTTCAAAAGCACTTGCCTGCTCCCCCAGCCCACATGATTCTGAGTGGGAAGAGATTCCTAAGCCTAGTTAGCGGTTCTCTCCTGGCTGAGAAGCTCTGAATTATACATTGGAGATGAGTTTGCTGTGATCTGAGGGATGGTTGATTAGATGACATTTCAGGTTCTGCCCAAAGTTAGTATGCTCTGAGATGGTTGACTTTCTTTTGGGGAAGCTTGTTTTTAAGAAACCATCACTTGCTGTTATCCTTTTTATCACTTTTAATTGTGGTAAAAATATATATATGACTTAAAGTTTACCATCTTAACCATTTCTGAGTGTACAGTTCAGTAGTATTAAGCATATTCACATTGTTGTGCAACCAACCTCCAGAACTTCATCTTGCAAAACTGAAACTCCATACTCATTAAACAACAACTCCCCATTCCACCTGCCCCCAGACCCTGGCAACCACAGGTTTACTTTCTGTCTCTCTGAATTTGATAACTTTACAGACCTCATGTAAGTGGAATCATATGGTATTTGTCCTTTTGCAACTGGTTTATTTTACTTAGCATAATGTCCTCAAGATTCATCTATGTTACAATCACTTGCTGATATTTTCTTTTCCACATTCTTTAAAGATTTCCAGAGTGGGCATACATTACTTGAAAACAAATAAAAATTACATAAAACAGAGGTATAGTACAAGAGGGGTCTACAGAAAGATAGGCAGGGGGCAGATCAGGCTGGGCCTTGCCGTAGTTAGGCATGTGGAGTTTATATTCAGTGTAGTGAGAAGGTCTCACAGAATTTTGGGCAAGGAAATGATGTGCCATGATGTTTGTTTAAAAAAGAGTGTCTCCCTGCCTGCTGTGTGGAGAATGGGTTGGGGTGGAGAGTAGACCTGGAAGGACCAGATGGATGGATCTTGTCGTTCTCTAGGTAAGAGACGATGGCTGCAGTGGAGATGTGGAGAAGAGAGTGGACTGAGGGCATATTGTGGAGGTAGAATTGACAGTTCTTGATGATGTGGCTGTGGAACATGGAAGAGAAGATGTCCAGGATGATGTGCAGGTTTCTGGCTTGGACAACAGAATAGGTGGCTGTGTCATTCAGTGAAACAGATGAGGAACCGAGGAAAGGGTTTAGGTTGGTGGGGCAAGTGCAAGCATATGGTTTTGGACATGCTGACTCTGAGGTGGCTGTGAGACACTGAGGATTGATTGGAAGGGGAGGGAGTGGAGGCATTGAGTATAGACAGCCATTTTATAAGTTTAGTTATGAAGAGGAGAGAGAAGGCAGTATCAGGACAGGGATGTACAGTCAAAAGAGGATTTTTTAGTTTAAAATGAGAGAGATTTTGGCATGTTTAAAAATAGATGAGATTAATACTTCCCAAATTGATCTCGAGATTCAAAGCAATCCCAGTCAACTTGACAAGCTGATCCTAAAATTTGTATGAAAATTCAAAGCACCCAGAATAGCCAAACAGTCTTGTAAAACAAGAATTAAGTTGGTGGACTCACACTTCTCGATTTCAAAACTTATTACAACACACAAAATTCAAGACTGAGTAGTGCTGGCACAAGGGTAATCATATAGATCAAAGGAGTAGAATTGAGAGCTGGGAAATAAACCCTCACATCTATGGCCAGTCGAATTTTGACAAAGGTATCAAGACAATTCAATGGGGGAAAATACAGTCTTTTTAACAAATGGTTCAGGGACAACTGGATTTCCATGTCAAAAAAAGTTGGACCCCTAACCTCACACCGTACACAAGTGAACTCAAAATGTGTCATAGATCCAAATGTAAGAACTAAAACTGTAAAAGTCTTAGAAGAAAACATAGGAATAAATCTTCATGACTTTGCTTTGGCAAAGCCTTTATGGCACCAAAAGCACAAGTGAGGAAAGCAGGTAAATTGGATGCAAGCTTTTGTGTTTCAACAGAAACCATCCAGAAAGTGAAAAGGCAAAGCATGCAACTGGAGAAAACCTGCAAACCGTGTGTCTGATCAGGGACTCATATCCACATTACATAAAGAACCCTTACAACCCAACAATAGAGACAACCAAATTTAAAAATGGGCAAAGACTCTGAATAGACATTTCTCTTCAGGGGCTTTTTCTCTTTTCTTCTCACTTGCCTTATGGCGAAAGGACTTTTCACATCTTCTAGGCCACTAATTGGGGAGTGGGGGTAGGGAGAATCTTTCCTGAAAGTGGCTTCTGCTTTCTGACTGATCCAAAATGTTGCAGTTTAATCCAAAGACTTATCACCAGAAACAGGTGGGTTACTAGGAAGCACTTCAGAATTCAGGTTTGAGGCCTCTAGGTTCATTGTCTTCCTAACTTGCAGGCACTCGTTATAAAATTATTTCTCAAAATTTCAGTGCTTAGAGGAGAAAATGTGTGGGTTTTCCTTGGCAGAAGATCTGTCTATTAGTTTAAAGAATAAGTCGTAAGTGCTGATTCCCTGGACTTAGATAGTCTTGGGTTTCCAGTCTAAACATCTGCTAGAACAGTAGTTAATTGGAGGCAGTGAACTGAGCACAGACAAGGTCTTGTGGTATGCGGGCTCATGCAGAAAGAATCAAGGTTCAGTTCCTGTTTTCAGAGTTTACAGTCAGCTGTGAGGGTGGCAGGTCCAGTTATGTCTGATACAGTTAGAGTGAAAGATGAAGGATGACCATTGTGATGAGTTCTGCTTGGCCAAGGAGGTGGACATCAGAAGGACTTCATGGAGGAAGTGCCTCTGAGGATGCTGATGACCTCTGTAGGAAGAGGAGGGGGTTTGGGTAAAGAGAGCAGTGGGCATGGGAGGTAGAAAAGTACAGAGAATGGGTGAGTTTTGAATGATATGCAAGGAGTTTGGACTTGATTCTTTAGGTAATGGGGAGAAGTTGGTAATGTTTGAGTGACAGGAATGACCCAATCAGATCTTTGATGTGTCGTATTTTTCTGGCAGCAGGATAAAAGGACTCAAGCTAAGGAGGGCAGATAGAGGGCCGTTGTGATAATTGAGATGAGAAATGAAGAGAGTGACCAAGAAGTGGAGGTGATGGGACGGATATGAGAAATATTTGGGTGGTAACATAGATAAAACTTGGTCATGGATGGATCACAAATGAAGGAGGAGTCAAGAATAATGGCCATGCTTCTGACTCAGGTGCCTAAGTTGGTGGTGATGCACTCACTTGATCTGCTTTGTAAAAGGAGGAAGCCAGACTGGGAAGGTGAGGCCAGCTTGGGCACATTTCATTGGAGGCGTTGTGGAAATCTCCCCTGGGTAGCACAACCTGCAGGATTAGATATGGGGAGAAAGGTCTGGGTTGGGGATACAGGAGCTGCCTTGGGCTGGCGGAGCCTTTCTCCCTTTGCATTGGCCTTACCAGGTGGCAAGGCCGAAATCTTGATGGGCCTGTTAAGTGTGGGCGCAGATTCTGCCCCCGCGCCTGCTCATGAACAGGGACTGGGAAGCCCCTGGCTAATGCTGGACCTTGTGACATGATTGCTTTGCTTTGCCTTTGAAGTTGACTGGGTAGGTCAGGCCCTCTCTCCAGGCTGGCCCTTTGAGAGCCCGCGATGCAACCCAGGCTTCATCCAAACACCTCGGTGCTGCATAATGAGCTGTTTTAGGAGATTCTCCTGTTTTTGCTTAATCAACTTGAAAAAAAACCCTCCAAAAAGTCAACATTTTAATGGGTTCTCTTTATCTCTAAAATGAGTGGGTTGGACTAGATGATCTCTGAGGTCCTGTTCAGCTCTGCCTGGCTCTGATTTGGAAATTTCCATCTATGCAACCTCAACCAGAGACAGCTTCCCTCGTCACTTAAATTACACAGATATTCACTTGTGTTTATGTTTATGTTGGCTACAGGAGAGGGAAATGCCATGTGCGGTGATATTAGTCAAGAGCCTGTGGCTTAGAAGTGTTTGGGATTGGTCTTGTGACATTCGTATGCCTTGATTTCCCAGTCATGTCACATCAGTAGACTCTAAACGTTCATCAGTCGCTGGGTGACTTCAGATCGGAATCTGACTTTGTTCTCTCGGCATCTGTTAAGCTTTTGAACATTTTAATAAGACTCTTCTATAAGCTCTTTACTCATCTTTATTGAGGGCCTTCTACTTACCAGTAGATCTAGTAGATTCTACTTAATACCAAATGTGATAATAACAATAGCTAATATTTGAAAGATTCCTATGTCTCAGATACTGTGCTAATCACTTTATATGTAATGACCAATTTAATCCTCACATCAACCATATGCAGTAGAGTCTGTTGTTATCTCCATTTTGCAGATGAGGAAACTGAGGCGAAGAGCTGTCAAAGCTCTTGCTTATGATTATGATGTCTCTGCTGTTGAGTGGCAGAGCTGGGACCCAAACTCAGGCCTTTTGGCTCCAAAGCTGGTCACCAGAACTGAAGTCCTCATGTGTTGTCTTAGAACAGTCTTGGACCAGAGTTGAGAAGCCTTGGGCTCCAGTTTTTGATGTGATGCTAGCAGTGTCACTTTTGGTGAGGCACCTACTATCTTGCACTGCTTCTTAGAAACTGTGGCCCCAAGAACAGTGTGCCCCTTGTCATGGGGCTATCATGAGACCCCAAGCCTCCTGGGGCACTTTATTTGTCCATGATGGCTTTGTTTCCGTCATGTCAACCACCTTATTCCATTGGAGGAGGGCTGTTGAGCAATCACGTATGATACCTTCATTTTACATATGGGAAACGCGTCACTCCTACGAGGTCAAGTGGATGCTCTGGGACCCCCATTAGTGAGTGGCAGAACTGTGACGAGACATTGTACATTCTAGCTCACCGGCATTTCTGTTTTTGCTACGAAATGATTAACTGCTGGGGCCCTCATGTTTCTGCCTGATTAGACATCTGATCTCTGAGGTCCCGGGGTACCCCCTCACAGAGCTGAGTGCTGGGGACAGTACCTGGAAACAGCTACTGCATTTTTTTAATTGAGAGAGAATTCACATAGCATAAACGTCACCATTTTGAAGCCTACAATTCAGTGGTTCTTAGTATACTCACTAGGTTGTGCAACCATCACTACTGTCTAACCCTAGAATATTTCCATTACCCCAAAAGAAACCCTATACTTATTAGCAGTCTGTCCCCATTCCTCTCACCCCAAGTTCCTGGCACCCACTCCATTTTTCTTTGGCTGAGGAGTCCTCTCGCTCTCAATTCTGATTTCTGTGGAAAAGGTGATCCTTGCTTGCAGGCATTCCAAGCACCTTTGGGATTTCCTCTCAATAGCCATTGCAGACATCTACCTTTCTGTATGGAAAGGAAGAATGACACAGTCCTTTTTCAATCAGCTAAGTGACTTAAGCAATTTGTAAAAAAAAAAAAAAAAAAAAAAAAAAATTCCCCACCTATGTAATCAGACTATTTGCCAGGTAAAAAACAGACTTTTTGACATGTACCTTCATCTCAGTCTTTCCCTTGTTTACCCAGTTCCCCTTACATAGCAGGTAACTGGAGCGAGGCATGCCCTGTGACTGCCTGGGCTGGACACTGCAGGTGTGCTGATGGCGCTGGCTGTTTTGCACTGACATGCTGACCCAAGCCTCCTGGTGAACTACTGCCTTGAAGCATTGTTGTCTCTGGGAGTGCTTTAAATTTATTCGTGAAACTCGTGGGGGCTCAGGTGGCAATAGCTAAATCCATTTAGTAATCAAAATAAGAGGAAAGCCTTCATTTTACATATGGGAAACGCGTCACGCGAGCTCATGTTCCCTTGTGATGCTGCAGCACTTAGGTAACCCAGAGGATATTAATTACTCAGCATGCTTTGAGGTGTAAAGGTATAGATTTATCAAGACGGATTTGTTTGAATCTAGATTGAGGCAACAAGAGTTAAAACAGTGCAAACTTTGGGGGAAACTGGGGGCTCACATGACTTCGCGTTTTTGGCTTGCTGCCGCCATCTCTAACACAAGGTGGCAGAGGGCTGCCTACTTGTTTGTCTTAGGGGAGAGAAAGGGTTTTCACCGGAGACATTTGTAAAATTGGCCGTGCGTGCCAGTGAGGTTGTCGCTTAGATTTCCCACAAGCAGTTTTTGGGACTGTTTCTTCTGGTAGGCAGGGAGCTTCGTGCAGCACGGAGCTATGAAGGTGTTTTTCCTACCTGCGGGTTTTCTTTTGAATTACTCAGGCCACAGTGGCCCCCTGGCAGAGGGCAGCGGAAACGCATGGCTTTACAAGCAGCCTCATCAGGTGAGCTCTTCATCGTATTAAGGTGGAGTGTCCTTATTCCATGGCCCATTCCAGGTTCAGTCAAGCTGTGCCTCCCCCATCAGTAGGCCCAGTCCATTGGGCCTGATTTTAGTCTTATTCCCTGAACCCAGGTGATCAAGGGCCCTATGCCACAGTCATATTTACTGGGTCATGATTTGACCCCTCAGGTCTGAATCTGATTCTGGCCCATCTTCTTTTTTTTTTTTTAAAGATTTTATTTTTTTTCCTTTTTCTCCCCAAAGCACCCCAGTACATAGTTGTATATTCTTCGTTGTGGGTCCTTCTAGTTGTGGCATGTGGGACGCTGCCTCAGCGTGGTTTAGATGAGCAGTGCCATGTCCACGCCCAGGATTCGAACCAACGAAACACTGGGCCACCTACAGTGGAGCACGCGAACTTAACCACTCGGCCACGGGGCCAGCCCCTCTGGCCCATCTTCTTGTGGGTCTTCCCTGCATTTGTTAATGGCCTCACTGTTGACCGAGTGGGTTTCCTCTTTGATAAATAGCTCCATTCCTTTGGAGTTGTGGTGTAGATGCAGACACTAGCCCTGACACCAGGCAGGTGGGTGTTGTCCTGGCTTTCTTGGACAAACGTAAGGAAAGCGCAGGTATTTATGGAAGCTCCATTCACACAGACAAATGGAAAGTCCTGAGATGACGCATTTACGATTTACCCGTCTCAGGTGCCCCTTCTGTTCTTATCCACAGAAAGGGTCAAGATTTTAAAATTTGAAAACCAAAGCAGTTTAGGTGAGTATTTATTAATTTAGGATTTGTACTAGACCCTTTCAATAAAATGGAAAGCTGCTTACGTGTACGAAGGAGAAAGGGAGAAGAGAACCCATCCTTAAAGGACAGGGGGATAGATGTGACTGGGTACTCTCTCCCTGGCCGAACTGTGACTTTGCCTCAATCTTCAGCAGCCAGAGGTCCAGGCTGCCTCTGCAGTTCTTAATCCAGCAGCATGGGGTAGACACGTTCCTCTGCAAAGATGAGTTTGCTCTTGGCATGAAACCCAAATGGATTTCTCACCAAGTCATACCAGGTAGTCTCTGCTGGTGATTCTGTGGGAACAGATTGGATGTCCTCTCACAGCATAGAGACAGAGTTTGGATAATCACAATGAACACACCTTTAGGGAGTGCCTCCTTGCTGCCAGGGCGGTGTCCAGCATTGGCATGGAGACGACTCTGTAGAGCAGTACTGTCCCGTGGAACTTTCCGCAGGGATGCAAATGTTCTCTGTTGGCGCTGTCCACACGGTAGCCACCAGCTACAAGTGGCTGTTGAGCACTTGGAATTTGGCTAGTGTCGCTAAGGAACTGAATTTTCAAATTAATTTTACTTTCAACAGTCACATGTGGCCAGTGGCTACCATGTTGGACAGGGCAGGTCTAGAGAGAGGACAAAGGTCAACACCTGACTGGAATGGGTGTGCTTTCAGGATGAACTAAGTGGAATGGGCAGAAGGCCAACAGAAGAGGGAGGGAGTAATTAATCGAATCCAAATGAAAGGCTACTTAAGGGGCACATCAGATGGGCGCTCTCGTGGGTCAGACGTTTCAATCAAGGCTTTAGCACATACTGAATCCCAGCCAGAGAGTTCCACCATGAACTAACAAAGGCCTGCTGTGCCTTGTTTTACAGCCCTGATTAAAATGTGCCCTTAGCTTTAGACGCCATTCAGTGTGGGTCAGGTTGCAAGATGAAGTCAAGTTTGTGTTCCTTCCCAAAGGGACAAAAGCCACTTCAGGACAAAGACAGGCTGCTGGGTGTCTGTGGGTGGGACCAGCGCTTTCCTTATTAAATGGATCTTTTCAGGGGCCGGCTCTGTGGCCTAGTGGTTAAGTTCGCACGCTCCGCTGCGGCGGCCCAGGGTTCAGATCCTGGGCGCGGACATGGCACTGCTCATCAGGCCACGCTGAGGCGGCGTCCCACATCCCACAACTAGAAGGACATGCAACTAAGATATACAACTGTGTACAGGGCGGGTTTAGGGAGATAAAAGAAAAAAAAAAAAAGATTGGCAACAGTTGTTAGCCCAGGTGCCAATCTTTGGAGAAAAAAAGGAAGATTGGCAACAGTTGTTAACCCAGGTGCCAATCTTTAAAATAAATAAATAAATGGACCTTTTCAAGGACACATGCAAGTCCTTGGGCAACATTTCCAAAGTTCTGCTCAATGTGAAAGAATGTTTTCAGACAGGTGTTACCACCTCACTTCATGCTTTTTCTATTAAAAGAACTTCCTTGCCCTCTGCAGTGGAATTGAAGTGACTTTTCTGCCAAATCCTTGAACACTGGTGCCCCAGATACAGTGATTTGGGGCTTTCAAGTTGAGCCTACGATGAATCAGCTGCTTTCTAATGTGTGCCTTGTGCCAGAGGGTGAGTCAGTGTCGTTAATGCAGAGGATTCCTGTCTGCCTACACCCAAACTGAGTTGTTTATAGATTGCATAGAAGAGGTACAGAGTACCACCCTATTTTAGACAATTTGAGGTTTGGTGTCTCTCATGAGAATATTTATTCCCATCTTGATTTTCACAGCTGTGCTTGGTTGTGGGCTCTGAAGTCTTAATAGCTCAGGCTGTAGATTGGAACTGAATGGCTTCGTCCACACATGGTTTGGGTCTATTGAATCCAAGGTCAACGAGGGATTAATAAATATTGCAAAATTGTGTTGTATTACTCTTAACTCTTTGTGATATATCCTGCTATATGTCATTAACAGTACAGGAATGGCTGAGCTAAAAACATTACTTGTGTAAGATGTTATTTGGAAAAACCTACTCTTGCAATTCTTGGGTGAGAAGGTAGGGATACAGTTTTGAAGGAAGACCTAGCAGGATGATTGGCTTATGATTTTGGAGGGGTTGATACAGAATTTTTAAATAATAATAATAATTATCACCACCATCATCATAAGAGAAATACATGTACATTATTAAAAACAAAAAAGACAGAGAAATGTTTAAATTAATGGTAAAATGCTCCTTCTCCCTGACCCCTATTCTCATTTCCTAAACATAACCACTGTTACCAGTTGCCATGTGTAAGCTTCCAGAAAATTTTTATGGATATAGATGTAGATACACAAATGGAAAAGTACTTCTCCGTACCTTGCTTTATTTATTACTGTATCTTGGAGATCTCTCTCGTGTCAGTATATAGGCTTATGCCATTCTTTTTTTCTAATAGATTTTATTTTTTTGTAGCAGTTTTAGGTTCACAGCAATATTAAGCAGAAGGTACAGAGTTTTCTCATATACCTCCTGAACCCCCCCGCCCCCCGCCACGCACAGCCTCCCCTATTATCAATAGCCCCCACTAGAGTGGTATATTAGTTACAGTTGGTTCGCCTATATTAACACATCATCATCCAAAGTCCATAGCTTATGTTAGAGTTCACTCTTGGTGTTGTACATTCTGTGGGTTTGGACAAACTTGTGAGGACATGTATCCACCATCAAAGTATCATCCAGAGGAGTTTCATTGCCCTGAAAATTCCCTGTGCTCTGCCTGTTGCACCCTCCCCTCACAACCCCTGGCAACCACTGATCCTTTTACTCTCTCCATAGTTTCATTTTTCCAGAACGTCATACAGTTGGAATCATACAATATGTCACTTTCACAATTGGCTTTGTTCGCTTAGTAATATGCATTGAAGGTTCCTCTGTGTCCTCTCATGGTGTGATGGCTCATTTCTTTTTAGCACTGAAGAATATTCCACTGTCTGAATGTACCACAATTTATTTATCCATTCACCTATTGAAGGACATCTTGGTTGCTTCCAAGTTTTGGCAATTACGAATAAAAAACTTACAGACATCTGTGTACAGGTTTTTGCATAGACATAAGTTTTTAACTCCTTTGGGTAACTACTAAGGAGTGCAATTGCTGGATTGTGTGGTATGTATGTTTAGTTTTGTTAGAAACCGCCAAACTGTCTTCCAAAGTGGCTGTGTTGTTTTGTATTCCCACCAATAATGAATGAGATTTCCTTTTGTTCCACATCCTTGTCAGCACTTGGTATTGTCCACATGCTGGATTTTGGCAATTCTCATAGGTGTGTGGTGGTATCTTAATTTTAAATTTCCCTAATGACATATGATGTGGAGTATGTTTTCATGTTTGTCAGCTGTATATCATCTTTGGTGAGGTGTCTGTTAGGGTCTTTGGCCCATTTTTCTCTCCTTGGTCTTCTATTGTTTATATATTTAGCTGGAAACAATCTGATAAGACATAGACCCACCCTGACTCACATGGTTCATCTTTATTTTTATCTTTTTTCCCCAGCATTATTGATATATAATTGACATATAACATTATATAAACTTAAGTGTTAATTTCAAATGTGATGATTTGATACATGTATATATTGCAAAATGATTACCACAATAACATTAGTTAACACCTCCATCACCTTACATAATTACCATTTTTTGTGTCTGTGGTGAGAATATTTAAGATCTACCCTCTTAGCAATTTTCAAGTATATAATACAGTATTGTTAACTATAGTCACCATGCTATACATTAGATCCTCAGAATTTATTCATCTTATAGCTGGAAGTTTGTACCCTTGACCAACATCTCCCCATTTCCCCCACCCCCCAGCCCCTGGAAACCACCATTCTACTCTCTCTTTCTATGAGGTTGGCATTTTTAGATTCTACATATATGTGAGTTCATAGAGTATTTGTCTTTCTCTGACTTAACTTAGCGTAATGCCCTCCAGGTTATTGAAAAGGCAGAATTTCCTTCTTTTTTATGGCTGAATAATATTCCATTTATATATATACTTGCTACATTTTCTTATTCATTCATCCATCAGTGTACACTTAGGCAGTTTCCATGTCTTGACCATTGTGAATATTGCTGCAGTGAACATGGGGGTACAGTTATCTCTTTAGATAGTGATTTCATTTCCTTCAGATATATACCCAGAAGTGAGATTGCTAGATCATATGGTAGTTGTATTTTAATTTTTTGAGGACCCTCCATACTGTTTTCCATAGTGGCTGTACCAATTTATATTTCCATGGACAGTGCACCAGGCTTCCCTTTTCTCCACATTCTCTCCAACACTTATCTCTCATCTTTTTCATAATAGCCATTCTAACAGGTGTGAGGTGATATTATTTGATTTACATTTCGCTGGTGATCAATGATGTTGAGCATCTTTTCATGTACCTGTTGGCCATTCGTCTATCTTCTCTGGAAAAATATCTATTCAGGGCCACATAATCAGGTTGTTTTCTTATAAAGTTATGTGTTCTTTTTTATAGTTTGGATATAGTTTGGTCCTCTATCAGAAGTATCTTTCGTAAATATTGTCTCCCAGTCTTTGGCTTGTCTTTTCATTCTTTTTTTTTTAAATTTTTTTATTAAGATTATGAAAGATTACAACCTTGTGAGATTTCAGTTGTACATTGTTGTTCGTCAAGTTGTGGGTACACCACTTCACCCTTTGTGCCCTCCCTCCAGCCCTCCTTTTCCATGGTAACCACCGATCAGTTCTCCTTGTCTATATGTTAACTTCCACCTATGAGTGGAGTCATATAGAGTTCGTCTTTCTCTGTCTGGCTTATTTCGCTTAACGTAATACCCTCAAGGTCCATCCATGTTGATGCCAATGGAACAATTTTGTCCTTTTTTATGGCTGAGTAGTATTCCATTGTGTATATATACCACATCTTCTTTACCAGTCATCAGTGGCTGGGCACTTAGGTTGGTTCCATGACTTGGCTATTGTGAATAATGCTGCGATGAACATAGGGGTGCATGGGACTCTTGGGATTGCTGATTTCAGGTTCTTAGGATAAATACCCAGTAGTGGGATGGCTGGGTCATAAGGTATTTCTATTTTTAACTTTTTGAGAAATCTCCATACTGTTTTCCATAGTGGCTGCACCAGTTTGCATTCCCACCAACAGTGTACGAGGGTTCCTTTTTCTCCACAGCCTCTCCAACATTTGTCACTTTTTGTTTGGGATATTTTTGCCAATCTAACGGGTGTAAGGTGATATCTTAGTTTTGATTTGCATTTCCCTGATGATTAGTGATGATGAGCATCTTTTCATGTGTCTATTGGCCATCCTTATATCTTCTTTGGAGAAATGTCTGTTCATGTCCTCTGCCCATTTTTTGATCAGGTTGTTTGTTTTTTTTGTTGTTAAGCTGTGTGAGTTCTTTGTATATTATGGAAATTAACCCTTTGTTGGATAAGTAGCTTGTAAATATTTTTTCCCAATTCGTGGGCTGTTTTTTTGTTTCAATCCTGTTTTCCCTTGCCTTGAAGAAGCTCTTTAGTCTGATGAAGTCCCATTTGTTTATTCTTTCTATTGTTTCCCTCATCTGAGGAGTTATAGTGTCTGAAAAGATTCTTTTGAAACTGATGTCAAAGAGTGTACTGCCTATATTCTCTTCTAGAAGACTTATTGTTTCAGGCCTAATCTTTAGGTCTTTGATACATTTTGAGTTTATTTTGGTGAGAGGTGAAAAAGAATGGTCAATTTTCAATCTTTTGCATGTGACTGTCCAGTTTTCCCAGCACCATTTGTTAAAGAGACTTTCTTTTCTCCATTGTAGGCCCTCTGCTCCTTTGTCGAAGATTAGCTGTCCATAGATGTGTGGTTTTATTTCTGGGCTTTCAATTTTGTTCCATTGATCTGTGCACCTGTTTTTGTACCAGTACCATGCTGTTTTGATCACTGTAGCTTTGTAGTATGTTTTGAAGTCAGGGATTGTGATGCCTCCAGCTTTGTTTTTCTTACTCAGGATTTCTTTAGGAATTCGCGGTCTTTTGTTTGCCCCATATGAGTTTTAGGATTCTTTGTTCAATTTCTGTAAAGAATGTCATTGGGATTCTGATTGGGATAGCGTTGAATCTGTAGATTGCTTTAGGTAGTATGGACATTTTAACTATGTTTATTCTTCCAATCCATGTGCATGGAATGTCTTTCCATCTCTTTATGTCGTCGTCAATTTCTTTCAAGAAAGTCTTGTAGTTTTCATTGTATAAATCTTTCACTTCCTTGGTTAAATTTATGCCAAGGTATTTTATTCTTTTCGTTGCGATTGTGAATGGGATTGAGTTCTTGAGTTCTTTTTCTGTTAGTTCATTGTTAGTGTATAGAAATGCTACTGATTTATGTATGTTGATTTTATACCCTGCAACTTTGCTGTAGTTGTTGATTGTTTCTAATAGTTTTCCTATGGATTCTTTGGGGTTTTCTATATATAAGATCATGTCGTCTGCAAACAGCGAGAGTTTTGCTTCTTCATTGCCTATTTGGATTCCTTTTATTTCTTTTTCCTGCTGAATTGCTCTGGCCAACACCTCCAGTACTATGTTGAATAGGAGTGGTGAAAGTGGGCACCCTTGTCTTGTTCCTGTTCTCAGAGGGATGGCTTTCAGTTTTTGTCTGTTGAGTATGATGTTGGCTGTGGGTCTGTCATATATGGCCTTTATTATGTTGAGGTACTTTCCTTCTATACCCATTTCATTGAGGGTTTTTATCATAAATGGATGTTGGATCTTGTCGAATGCTTTCTCTGCATCTATTGAGATGATCATGTGGTTTTTGTTTCTCATTTTGTTAATATAGTGTATCACGTTGATTGACTTGCGGATGTTGAACCATCCCTGTGTCCCTGGTATAAATCCCACTTGATCATGGTGTATAATCTTTTTGATATATTGCTGTATTCGGTTTGCCAGAATTTTGTTGAGGATTTTTGCATCTATATTCATCAGTGATATTGGCCTGTAGTTCTCCTTCTTTTTGTTGTCCTTGTCAGGTTTGGGGATCAGAGAGATGTTGGCTTCATAGAATGTGTTAGGGAGTACTCTGTCTTCCTCTATTTTCTGGAATAGTTTGAGAAGGATAGGTATTAAATATTCTTTGAATGTTTGGTAGAATTCTCCAGAGAAGCCATCTGGTCCTTGACTCTTATTTTTGGGGAGGTTTTTGATTACTGTTTCTATTTCTTTACTTGTGATTGGCCTATTCAGAGTCTCCATTTCTTCCTGATTCAGCTTGGGGAGGTTGTAAGAGTCTAGGAATTTGTCCATTTCTTCTAGGTTGTTCAATTTGTTGGCATATAGTTTTTCATAGTATTCTCTTTTGGTCCCTTGTATTTCTTTGGTATCTGTTGTGATTTCTCCTCTCTCATTCCTAATTTTATTTATTTGAGATTTCTCTCTTCTTTTCTTGGTGAGTCTGGCTAAGGGTTTGTCGATTTTGTTAATTTTTCGAAGAACCAACTCTTTGTTTCATTGATCCTTTCTAGTCTCTTTTTTGTTTCAGTATCGTATATCTGCTCTATTTTTATTATTTCCCTCCTTCTACTGACTCTGGGCTTTGTTTGTTCTTCTTTTTCTAATTCTGTTAGGTGTCGCTTGAGGTTGCTTATGTGAGCTTTTTCTTGTTTAGTGAGGTGAGCCTGTATTGCGATGAATTTCCCTCTTAGGACTGCTTTTGCTGCATCCCAAATGATTTGGTATGTCCTGTTCTCATTTTCATTTGTCTCCAGATAATATTTGATTCCTTCTTTAATTTCTTCAATAGTCCATTGTTTGTTCAGAAGTGTGTTGTTTAGTGTCTACATTTTTGGCCCTTTCCCAGCTTTATTCTTGTAGTTGATTTCTAGTTTCATAGCATTATGATCAGAAAATATGCTTGATATTATTTCAACTCTCTTGTATTTATTGATGCTTGCTTTGTTTCCCAAAATATGGTCTATCCTTGAGAATGTTCCATGCGCACTTGAGAAGAATGTGTAACCTGCTGTTTTTGGATGAAGTGTTCTATATATATCTATTAAGTCCATTTGGTCTAATTTTTCATTTAATATTATAATTTCCTTGTTGATTTTCTGTCTGGATGATGTATCCATTGGTGTTAATGGTGTGTTGAGGTCCCCTACTATTATTGTATTGTTGTTGATGTCTTCTTTTAGTTCTGTTAAGAGTTGCTTTACAAATTTTGGTGCTCCTGTGTTGGGTGCGTATATATTTATAAGTGTTATGTCTTCTTGGTGGAGAGTCCCTTTTATCATTATATACTGTCCCTCTTTGTCTTTCTTTATCTGTTTTGCTTTGAAGTCTACTTTGTCTCATATTAGTATAGCGACACCTGCTTTCTTTTGTTCATTATTAGCTTGGAGTATTGTCCTCCATCCCTTCACTCTGAGTCTGTGTCTTTGGGGCTGAGGTGTGTTTCCTGGAGGCAGCATATTGTTGGGTCTTGTTCTTTGATCCATCCTGCCACCCTCTGTCTTTTGATTGGAGAGTTCAATCCATTTACATTTAGAGTGATTATTGAAATGTGGGGGCCTACCGCTGCCATTCTATGTCTTGTTTTCCGGTTCTCTTGCATTTCCTCTGTTTCTCGTCCCAGGGTTTAACATGTTCTGATGTAGAGCTGCTAGTCTCTGTTGTTGTCCTTTTACTTATCTCCTTTGCTCTTGGTTTTGTAGCCCCTTTCCTTTTTTGATTTTTCAGGAATGACAGTTTTCCTGAGCATTTCTTGAAGAGGAGGTTTTGTGGCAATGAACTCCCTTAATTTTTGTTTATCTGGGAAAGGTTTTATTTCTCCATCGTATTTGAAGGATATTTTCGCTGCGTAGAGAATTCTTGGCTGCAGGTTTTTGTCCTTCAGATTTTTTAATATATGATTCCACTCTCTTCTAGCCTGTAAAGTTTCTGCTGAGAAATCTGATAGCCTGATGGGGGTTCCTTTGTCGGTTAATTTCTTCTGCCTGGCTGCCCTTAGTATTCTCTCCTTGTCACTGACTTTTGCTAGCTTCACTGCTATATGCCTTGGGGTTGGTTTTCTTGCATTGATAAAGTTTGGAGATCTATTGGCTTCTGTCACATGAAGTTACATCTCTCTCCCCAGGTTTGGGAAGTTCTCAGCCATTATTTCTTTTAGTAGGCTTTCTGCCCTCTTCTCCCTCGCTTCTCCCTCTGGTATACCTATAATCCTTATGTTGCATTTCCTAATTGAGTCAGGTAATTCTCGGAGAGTTTCTTCATTTCTTTTTAGTCTTAGTTCTCTCTCCTCCTCTGCCTGCATTTCTATATTCCTATCTTCCAAATTGCTAATTCTTTCCTCCATAGTATCGGCCCTACTGTTCAGTGCATCTAGATTTTTCTTAATCTCGTCAGTTGTGTTCTTCATTTCCAGTATTTCTGTTTGATTCTTATTTATCGTATCAAACTCTTTTGTGACAGAGCTCCTGAACTCGTTGAGTTGTCTATCTGAATTCTCTTTTAACTCATTGAGTTTTTTAATGATGGCTGTTTTGGAGTCATCGTCATTTAGGTTATATATTTCATTGTCTTTGGGATTGTTTTCTGTGTATTTGTCATTTTCCTTCTGTACTGGAGATTTAATATATTTTTTCATATTGCTTGATGGTGTAGATTTGTGCCTCCACAGAGAGATAGAGTTTAGTTACTGCTTCCACTTGTTTCTACTGGTGTGGTGGAGGAACAGCTGTTTATACTGCACCAGCCAGGAACCCTATCAGCTGTTGCTAACTGGGCCTGGGCCCCTCCTCATAGTCACAGTGGTCCTGTGGGTTCCCTCTTTAGCTGTGGGGGCCGTCACAAGGGGGCTTCATACTGCTGGTGCCTACTGTTGCAGACCACCTAGACATGCTCCCTCCTTGGGGTCTGCAGTGGTGTTATGGGCTTTCCCAGTGGCCAGGGGCAGGATCACTTATATTTCCAGCTCTGTCACTGTCGGTGCCCACAAAATCTCACTTGTTCACTATGGGTCACAGCAGAGCTATGGGCATCTTCTGCAGTCTGTGGTTAGCTCACCTAGCTATGCTACTTTTGTCCCAGGTTCTTCCAGCCTTGTGGTTGCCAGGCGGGTGCTCTCTACTAGTACTGTGCAGACGCTTTCGCTGAGGCTGCTGTGAGACTGTAGAGTTTCCCCCTGGGCCATGGAGCCGGATTGCTGTAACTCCACCCAGCCCCAGTCCTCTCCCCCAGGATCTCCGGGAGCCCCTTGCCCTGTCTGGGGGATAGCCGGAGACCTTGAGTTCAGTGGCAGCTGGCCGGCAGCTGCCCTGCCTGGGATTCTCCTCTTCAGGACCCTCCCGGCGTTGTGGTTGCTGGGCGGGGCCTCTCCACTATTTGTGGGTAGAGGCTATGCCTGCTGCCAGGGTGGAAGCCCAGAGTTTCCCGCTGGGCCATGGCGCCGCCCGCCGGAACTCCACCCAGCCCCAGACCTCTCCCAGGAGATCTCCAGTAGCCATGTGCCCCGATCGGGTGACAGCTGCAGTCTGTGGGACCTGCGGCAGCAGCTGGCGGGCTGCTGCCCTGTTTGGGATTCTCTCCAGGAGCCTCCCGGCCTTGTGGATGCTGGGAGGGGCCTCTCTGCTAATGGCGGGTAGAGACTTTGCCTGCTGCCCGGACGGAACTCTAGAGTTTCCCCCTGGGCCGCGGAGCCGGCTGCTGGAACTCCACCCAGCCCCAGTCCTCTCCCAGGAGATCTCCGGTAGCCCTGTGCCCCGACCAGGCGACAGCCGCAGTCTGTGAGATCGGTGGCAGCAGCTGGTGGGCTGCTGCCCTCTTTGGGATTCTCTTCGGGAGCCTCCCGGTGTTGTGGATGCTGGGCGGAGCCTCTCCGCTAATGGTGGGTAGAGGCTATGCCTGCTGCCAGGACAGAAGCCCAGAGTTTCCCCCTGGGCCACAGAGCCGGCCGCTGGAGCTCCACCCAGCCCCAGTCCTCTCCCAGGAGATCTCTGGTAGCCCCGTGCCCCGACTGGGCAACAGCCGCAGTCCGTGGGGCCAGCGGCGGCCGCTGGTGGGCTGCCGCCCCGTTTGGGATTCTCTTCGGGAGCCTCCCAGCATTGTGGATGCTGGGCGGGGCCTCTCCGCTAATGGCAGGTAGAGGCTATGTCTGCTGCCCAGACGGAACTCTGGAGTTTCCCCATGGGCCGTGGAGCCGGCCGCTGGAACTCCACCCAGCCCCAGTCCTCTCCCAGGAGATCTCTGGTAGCCCCGTGAGCCGACCAGGCGACAGCCGCAGTCCGTGAGACCTGCAGCGGCAGCTGGTGGGCTGCTGCCCCGTTGGGGATTCTCTCTGGGAGCCTCCCGGCGTTGTGGATGCTGGTCGGGGCCTCTCCGCTAATGGCGGGTAGAGGTTTTCCCCACCGCCTCCAATGTGTAACTCTGGAGCTTCCCTCTGGGCTTAGGTGTAATTGCGGGGGGCTTAGGTAGGGCTCTGGTCACCTGTTTCCACCATCGCTCCTCTGGTGTGCGCTCCCTCCTGCCCTTGGTGTGTGGCAATGTTCTGGGGGTGTCCGCTGGAAGAAAGCCGCTTGCAGGTACTAGGCTGTTCGGGGGTCGGGTTGGAGAGTTTTCACCTGTCTCCACCTCCTCCCGGAGGGAAGTCCGTCCGCCTACCAATGTATAGCAGTGCGGGTCTCTCAGGTGTCCTGAGATGCTATATGGATATCCTTTGTTAAGCGATGAATGTCCAATTAGTTGTAGATTCGAAGGGGGAGAGACAAAGAAGACTACTCATGCCGCCATCTTGGATCCTCCTGTCTTTTCATTTTTTTGGCAGTGTCTTACAGACCAGAAGTTTTTTAATTTTAGTGAAGTATTGCTTATCAGTTTTTTCTATCATGGATTGTACCTTTGGTGTTTTATCTAACCAGCCATCTCCAAACCCAAGTCATCTAGATTTTCTCTCATGTTATATTCTAGGAGTTTTATCATTTTGTGTTTTATATTTAGGTCTGTGATTCATTTTGAGTTAATGTTTGTGAAGGATATAAAGTCTGTGTCTAGATTAATTTTTTTTCATGTGGATTTCCAGTACCAACACCATTAGTTGAAAAGACTATCTTTTCTCCATTGTATTGCCTTTGCTCCTTTGTCAAAGATGAGTTGACTATATTTGTGTGGGTTTATTTCTGGGCTCTCTATTATGTTCCATTGATCTGTTTCTCTTCTTTTGCTAATACCACTCTCTCTTGATGACTGTAACTTTATAGTAAGTCTTGAAGTTGGGTAGTATCAGTCCTCTCACTTTTTTCTTCTTCAGTATTGAGTTGGTTATTCTGGGTCATTTTCCTCTCCATAAATACTTTAGAATCAGTTTGTCAGTATCCACAGAATAACTTGCTGACATTTTGATTTTGATTCATTTAATCCATAAATCAAGTTAGGAAGGACTGACATCTTGACAATATTGAGACTTTCTATTCATGAACATGGACTATCTCTCCATTTATTTACTTCTCCTTTGATTCTTTCAACAGAGTTTTGTAGTTTTCTTCATACAGACCTTGTGTATATTTTGTTAGATTCATACCAGGTATTTCTTTTTTGGTGGTGCTAATGTAAATGGTGTTGTGTTTTTGATGTCAAATTCCACTTCATCATTGCTGGTATATGGGAAAGCAACTGACTTTTGTATATTAACTTTGTATCCTGCAGCCTTGCTGTAGTGACCTATTAGTTCCGGGTGTTATTTGTGGGTTCTTTGAAATAGCTTCGTAGATGATCATGTCCTCCGTGAAGAAAGACAGTTATTTCTTCCTTCCCTTTCAGTCTACCTTTTTTTCCGTTTCTTGTCTTGGTGCATTAGCTAGGACTTACAGAATGATGTTGAAAAGCAGTGATGAGAAGGAAAATCATTGCCTTGTTCCTGATGTTAGAAAGAAAGCTTTAGTTTCTCACCATTGAGTATGATGTTAGCTGTAGGTTTTTTATAGATATTCTTTATGAAGATGAGGAAGTTCTCATCTATTCCTAGTTTACTGAAAGTATCTCATTCTTTTAAACAGCTACAGAACATTTCATTGTATTGGAGAACCATGTATCATTTAACCATTCTTCTTTGATGAACACTTGGTCTGTTTCCCATTCTTTTTGCTATTGTAAGCAGTACTGCCACGAACATCCTTGTACATACCTCTCGGGGCACATATACAAGTATTTTCTGTAACAGATACCTAGAAGTGCAACTTCTGGGTTGAGAAATATACGTTTTAATTTTTTAAGTGTTGAAACAATTATAAACCTACAGGAAACTTGCAAGTACAATATAAGGAACTTTTTTCCCCCCTAAACCACTTGAGAGTAAGTTGCTTACCTGATGTCCCATCACCCCCACCCCAATATACTTTACTGTGTATTTCCTACAAACACAGGCATCCTTTTATATATTCTCAGTGTAACCATCCGACTCAGGAAATTAACACTGATGCATTACTACCACCTAATCCTCAGACCCCGTTCAAGTTTCACCACTTGTCCCAATAACATCTAATACAAGGAATTCCCATTTACTATTCACCTAGTTTTCCCAGTTTTACCACATTTGCTCTGGTGTGTGTATATATCTCCAGATATTTTTTTCTGCATGATTTCAGAAGCAGTTGCAAACATGATGCCCATTACCTCTTGATACTTCAGTGTGCATTTCCTAAAAACAAGGACATCTCCTCTGTGACCACAGTACATCCATCAAGATCAGGAAATTGACAGTGATCCAGTATTACCATCTGATCCACAGACCTCATTCAAATTTCACTGATTGTACCAGTAACGGCCTTTATAGGTTAAGGATCCAATCCAGGATTACCTGTTGGATTTAGCTGTCACTATTTCCCTGATCTCAAAGACTGCAGTCTCTCATCAGTACTTGTTCACTGCTGAAAACTGTTGCCTCATGTTTTGTCCATTTTATGGTGGTTTACAATGGAAGGGCTAATCTGATAGCAGTTACTCCATCATAGCAAGGAGCAAAAGTCTAGAATTTTAGAAGCTTGGTTATTAAGTGCTGTAACTTTCATTTTCTTGGTGGATTATATGCTTTATTCCCATAAAATATTGCTCTTTTCCTATTTAGAGGTTCGAATCTTGAATTTTATCTTGTCTTATATTAATATTGCCACATCTGTTTCCTTCTTGTTTGCATTTACCTGGTATATGTATCTTTATTCTCTTATATTCTACCTTTTTTCTTTTTTTTGCCATTTTATTTTAGATGCACAGTATATTTTGTCAGCAGTATAGAGTTATCTTTTTATCCCATTTATCTTTTGATAGATTTACTCTATACTCATTTTTACATATATGATTGTACATATTCTTATGTGAAAGTTCATATTTTCTATTTAACACGTTTCTTGTTTCTTTTTTCTGTCTGGCGACTTTTGTTGGATTGATTTTTTTTTTCCCCTAAGAAAGATTAGCCCTGAGCTAACTGCTGCCAATCCTCCTCTTTTTGCTGAGGAAGATTGGCCCTGAGCTAACATCCATGCCCATCTTCTTCTACTTTACATGTGGGATGCCTACCACAGCCTGGCTTGCCAAGTGGTGCCATGTCCGCACCTGGGATCCGAGCCAGCAAACACCAGGACGCTGAAGCAGAATGTGTGCACTTAACCACTGCACCACCAGGCTGGCCCCTATTGGTTTGATTTTTATCTCTTGGTGTTGACCTTTCACTTTTTTTTCTTGACTGAGTTATAGGTTATATATCCTACATGTCCTCTTGTAGTGGATACACTTAATTTTTTTGCTATAGGAAATGGATTTTTAAAAATAATTTATTTTTAGAACATTTTTAGATTTACGATGCAAAGCTAGTACAGAGAGTTTCCATATGCTCAACACCCAGTTTCCCGTTATTAACCTTTTACATTAGCATGGTCCATTGTCACAATTAATGAACCAGTATTGATAGACTATTATTAACTGAAGTCCATAGTCTATTCAGATTTCCTTAGTTTTTATATAAAGTCCTTTTTTCTGTTCCAGGTTCCAATCCAAGGTACCATGACTTCACATCATTATATCTCCTTAGGCTCTTCAGGATGTGCCAGTTTCTCAGACTTTGTTTTTGATGACCTTGACAGTTTTGAGGGGTACTTGTCAGGTGTTTTATAGGACGCAGCTCGA
Organism: Equus asinus; assembly: GCF_041296235.1. Taxonomy (NCBI): domain Eukaryota; kingdom Metazoa; phylum Chordata; class Mammalia; order Perissodactyla; family Equidae; genus Equus; species Equus asinus. Next base: position 136,376,227 of record NC_091820.1, on the reverse strand, counting down.
TATGAATTTGTCTGATGTTTTTCTCGTGATTATACTGGGGTTTTTGAGGGGAAGACCACACAGGTATAGTGCCCTTCTCACCACATCATATCAAAGGTATATACTATCAACACAACTCATCACTGTTGATGTTAATCTTGATGGCCTGGCTGATGTAGTGTTTGTCAGGTTTCTCTACTGTACAGTTACACTCTTTCTCCTCTGCCTTCTCATGCTGTAATCTTTGGAATGAAGTCAACACTTATATACAGTGGGAAGTTATGCCTCACCTCCTTGAGGGAGAAATATCTTCATAAATTAATTTGAATTCTTCTATTCTCTCACTGTTATGTATTTTTTCAATTATTTATTTATATCAGCATGGACTCATGGATATTTATTTTATTCTTGGGGTTATAACCCAATACCACTTTATTTTGCTTAAATTGTTCCAGCTTTAGCCATTGGGAACTATTTCAGTTGGTCCTATGCCCCTTTGATGTATGCTCATCAATATCAATATTTTTTAAAGTACTTCCTGGCACTATGAGATGCTCCAAGCTCATCTTATATATTTCCTGCCCCAGTCCTGGAATCAGCGAGTTCTCCAAGAAGCTCTGTTTCCTTTTATTGGAGAATGGTATTTAGAAACCAAGATCTGGGTGCTAGGTGTGCTCATTGCTACTGGGGTGTTGTTGCTGCTAGGCCCTTTCAGCTGACAGGGCAAGGGAATATATGTCTGCTTACTAGTATATACACATGTCTATAAATATTTCTATATGTAACCATCTGTATATATATATTAAGCTGAATGTGATTCATACTGAGGTCTCCAACTATAAGCTATTATCACGTGGATCATTCTAGCCTTCTTCTCTATCTGTAACCTCCCTCTCCAACAGTGAGAAACCTGGCTTCTACAATTCACTGTTTAGTTACTTACTTGTTCAATTCCAGTATACATGTATAGTGGTTTGCTTGGGACTTGATCATGTATAATACCCCTCTGGAAAACTACATGCCCATCTAGAAGGAATGATAGCTGTCAAGTTTGATAGCAAGCAGGGTTGGGCAGGTGGATCCACTTCTGAGGACAGATCCTCTTCTGAAAAGCTTTTCCCCAGAGCCTTTTCAGGTATGTGTAATCAGTCAGAGCTACTTGATCTAGGTGTGGGTGCTGGGGTCAGGAGGGAAGGCACCCTGGATTGACAAAATGCAGAACAGCTTTTGTGAGACCTAGGGTGGGGTGAAAGAACTTGGCCCATTATCAGTGGAGTTTTGGGCTCCAGTATTTCCCATTGCAGTTGCAAGTCATACTATGGAGAAGGTTTTTTGTAAGATTGTATTTCATGTTCCATACAATTGGACCTTCAGCCTTCTAGTGGATGACAGTTGGTTTTTTTTTTGTTTTTCGTGGGGATAAGTTGTTTGTAGAAGGATATCAGCTATCTTTGGGTAGCTTCAACTGATTTCCTTTGGTGGCATTACCTTCATGACTGTCAAAAGGGGAATGACCATTACAAGTGAGTATTTCGGTATTATTTTGTTTCATGCAAAGATAGTTAAATTTAAAAATCATGTTTTTGATTTTAGGATCCGGGGACTTTGGCAATGATTTCAGTCTGGAGGCTGCCCTGAAAGAAACTTCCTCAGTAAAGCGTGAGTAGTAAATCAAATAAACTATTAAAAGCAAACAGTAGTGATTAATATGTACCACCTACCCAGAATACACACTCAAGGAAAACAGTAGGTGGCCTGTATTTTACTTGATCTGATAAAATCAAGTTATCATAAATTGCGTTATTTAAAAGATAATCTGGGGCTGGCCCCATGGCCGAGTGGTTAAGTGTGCGCACTCCGCTGCGGGCGGCCTAGTGTTTCGTTGGTTCGAATCCTGGGCGTGGACATGGCACTGCTCATCAAACCACGCTGAGGCAGCGTCCCACATGCCACAACTAGAAGGACCCACAACAAAGAATATACAACTGTGTACCAGGGGGCTTTGGGGAGAAAAAGGAAAAAAATAAAATCTTTAAAAGATAATCTGAATATTTAAAATCCTTTGTTTCCTGTATGGAGAACATCAAACAATGTGTAATAACCGATACAGTATTTTCTTCAGCTCAAGTCATAGCCCCTACTGATGTGACATGCCAGCAGTGGCACTTGAGGACTGTCTTTCCCTAGCTCAGACAAAGGTGCTTTGAAGTGAATAAGGAGTTTGTTTCTCTTTTTAGATTTTTTATAATGGCTTTTCTTAAAATGGTATCTACATGTAATCTCTCAAATGCTAAGCTTTCTCATTGGTTTCTCTGTAGTTGTTTTTGAAAAGAATTTAAACTATTCTTTTAAAAAATGCACAAATGCTTAAAAAGTAAAGCTGAGATCTCCCTTGACCCCTCCCCCTTCTATTGACACCCACTCTCATCCCAAGAGGGACTGCTGAAGTCACTTTGGGATCTTCTGGTCCAATTAGTTTTTTTTTTTTTTTTTGAGGAAGATTAACCCTGAGCTAACATCTGCCACCAATCCCCCCCATTTTGCTGAGGAAGACTGGCCCTGAGCTAACATCCTGCCCATCTTCCTCTATTTTATATGGGGGACGCCTGCCACAGCATGGCCTGATAAGTGGTGTGTAGGTCCGTGCCCAGGATCTGAACTGGCAAAGCCTAGGCCGCTGAAGTGGAGCGCAAACTTAATTGCTGTGCCACTGGGCTGGCCCCAATTAGTTTTTTATGCTGTTATGTACATCTGTACACACAGACTGTTTGGTGTTTTTTTGTTTTATATAACATGTATGGGGCTTCTTCATTTAGTTATATATGTATTATTTCACAACTTGTTTGTTTTTTTTACTTAATATATATTGAAGACCTGAGTGAATATCTCTATCTGTATGAGTTTCCTGAGGCAGCTGTAACAAAGTGCCACAAACTGGGGGGCTTCAAACCACAGACATTTCTTCTCTCACACTTCCAGAGCCCGCAAGTCCACAGTCCAGGTGTCGGCAGGCCCACGCTCCCTCTGAGGGCTCCAGGGGAGAGTGCTGGCGTGCCTAGCTTTGCTTTGGTGGCTCCAGCTGTTCCCGGGCTTGCAGCTGCATCTCTCCAATCTCTGCCTCCATCTTCACGTGGCCTCTCTTCTGTGTGTGGTGTCTTCTCCTCTTCTAACTCCTCTAAGGACCCTTTGTTGGATTTAGAACCCACTTGGATAATGTCACATGCTCTCATGTCAAGATCCTGTCCTTAGTTGTCCAAATAAGGCCACATCCATGGGTTCTGGGGATTAGGACTTGGCTATATATTTTGGGGGCCACCATTCAGTCTACTATATTATCTGTCTGTGTCTTTATATCTGAGACACAAACCTGTGCTTCGTGGAGCTGGCATTCCAGTGGTGGGGCTTTGGTCACGGCTGATGATGCTGTTTCCTTACTGGGCAGACATGTGGTTTGTTTGCATTTTGTACAACTACAAATAGGGCTTCGGTGAACCTTCTTGTCTGTATCCTTTGTGCCCAAGTACAATGGAACTACCAGGCCAAAGGGTATATGTATTTGATATTTTAATAGATTCTGCCAAATTGTTTCCATAATGAATGTGCCATCATATACTTCCACTGATACTGTAATGAGAATACCCTTTTTGCCAGACTCATGCCATCAGCAGATTTTACCAATCAAAAACCTTTTACCAATATGGTGGACAAAATATCTTATTACTCCCTGATTATAGTAATATGGAGTATCATTTCGTATATTTATTGGCAATTTGCATTTTCCTCTTTGGTGAATTGTCCATATCCTTTCCCCGTTTTTCTGCTGGGTTGCTTGTCTTTTTTTTTCTTTTTGAATGGCTTCTTGGGATCTCTGTATATTCTGGATTGAGAGAGGCAGAGGCTCTGGAACCAGAGTCCCTGCATCTGAAACCTGCCTCTGCCACTTACTGTCACCTTGGGTGAGTCGCCTGGCTTCTCTCTGCCTCAGTTTCTTCATCTGTTACATGAGGTTACTAATAAGCCCTACCCCCAGCAGTACTGTAAGGAGAAGATGAGATGGCCCATGTGAAGCACTTAGCACAGCACTTGGTACACGTCATCATTGCTCTTTGACTGGAAGGACTGACTGTGGCTGGGCCTCTGGTGTAAGAGTCGAGCATACATAAGGAATTCAGACCTACTTAAATTGTTCAACAGACTCAACTCAATTTCTGTCAAAATCCTAGCTAGAATTTTTGCAGAAATGGACTAGCTGATCCTCAAATTCGTATGGAAATTCAAGGAACCTAGAATAGCCAAAACAATCTTGGAAAAGAAGAAAAGTTAGAGGATTCACACTTGTTAATTTCAGAACTTGCTATAAACCTGCAATAAGCAAGATAGCATGGTACTAGCATAAAAATAGACATAGAGCTCGATGGAATAGAATTGAGTTTAGAAATAAACCCTTACGTCTATGGCCAGTTGACCATTGTCAGAGGTACCAAGACCATTCAATGGAGAAATAGTAGTCTCTTCAATAAGTGGTGCTGGGACAACTGGATATCCACATGCAAAAGAATGAAGTTGGACCCCTGCCTCACACCTTATACAAAAATTAACTCAAAATGAATCATATTCCTAAGACTATAAATCTCTTAGAAGATCGTTGTTGTGTATGGTGTGAGGTGAGAGCTTGGGGTATTCTCAAGCCTTTCCTGAGTCTGCTCGCAGTCCTACACATGCAGGAGGCCTTTTAGACTCCCAGGAGAGTAAATACACTTAATTTATTAGCCATGATGGTTTTAATGAAATCATTTAACATCTCCAAAAACAAACATGACCAAAACCAAAACAAACATAAGTATAAACAGACCCCAGATTAGTAAATTTGTTGACTTCCTGATGGGAGACATTTTAGTATTTATATTCCTTTCTCAGTCGTGCACCTGCCCGTCCACACCCATCAGCCAGTGTATATGGGACCTTTAGGACCATCAGCATGTGATGTCTTTGGTTGAATGACATCCTTCAAGACCATATCACTCTGCCATTCTCTTTTTCTGTCTTAACTTGTGTTTTCATGCATCTGAGGTTTCAAAGAGAGAGGCCTGTCCATCTCTCCTTGGCTCAGTTATTTTTCTGGTGGAGAGTGTTTTCCTGTGTACATTGTGCGTTTCTTGTTTAAAGAGTCCCGGAACCGTCTGGGTCAGGGGATTGTAAATGACCTCCATTCATCCGTTCAGCAGTGTTTGAGTGCTGCTTGCTACCAGGCGCTATTCCAGGTGCCGGGCATACCATGTGGATGAGGTCAGTGCCCTCATGCAGTTATTTTCTCTGGAAGGACACAGATAGTATGTACAATAATTTCTCATATTACCGAGTACTCTGGAGCAAATATCACAGGGTGATGGGACTGGGTGGGCCCAAGGAGGTGGAAAGGGCTGGCTACTTGAGATAAAGTGGTAAAGGCCTCTCTGAGGAAAGGTGGCACGCAGGGAACAGTGAAAGGGCCTTCAGGGCCAAGGGGTCAGATGTAAGAGCCCTGAGGCAGACAAAAACTGAGCTGCCTCTGTGGCCTGGACGGTGGCCTGTATGGCTAGAGAGTGGAGAATGTTGGAGAAAAGACAAGTTGGCAGGGGCTGGATCATATAGGGTCTTACAGGGCACAGTGGCCAATTTATTCTATGTGCAAGGGGAAGCTCCTGGAGTATTTATTGAAAAAACCGCTTTATTGAGATATAATTCACATACTAAACCGAGCACCATTTAAAGTGTACCATTCAGTGGTTTTTAGCATATTCACAAGGTTGTGCAGCCATCACTAGAGTCAATTTTAGAACATTTCTATCGCCTCAGAAAGAAATGCTGTGGCCTTTATCACTCCCTCATCCCCTGATTCTTGCCCTCCCACCAGCGCCTGGCAACCACTGGTCTCCTTTCCGTCTCTCTGGATTTCCCTACTCGGGACATTTCATATAAACGGAGTCATATAACATGTGGACTTTGGCTTCTTTGATGTCGCATAATATTTTCCAGGTTCATCCATGTTGCTTTCACAACTTTGCTCCTCCCCCTCTCCGTTCCTCTCCACTTTCCTCACTCTCTCCTTTCCTCAGACTCCCCTCTCCCCATGCCTTTTTCCCTCCCCTTCCTCCTCCCTCCGTCCCACTCTCCCCCCCGCCCCCCACCGCTCTCTTTCTCTGTGTGTGTGTAATAATCATCTCACAGGGGAACACACTTCTGCTTTTGCTGAATAAAGCTTCTCACGAGTGTCCCCATTTCCTCGGAATGCCATGGGCACCATCATTAAGCCACGTCTGGGGGAACCTGACCAGTTTTGCTTGCTGTTTTATTGTAGCATGTATCATCAAGAATGAGTCCTGTTAGGAGTGCCATATTGCTGGCAGCAGTTGCTGAGCAGCAAAGAATCCTTTCTAAGTTTGTCATTTGAGAAAGCCTTCACAAAATGGCTCTCTTTATTTTAGGAGCTCACTGCTTTGATGAAGTTGACCTACTATTCTAATTCCTTGATAAGTAGCTACTTTCCTCATCTCAGTTATGGCTGGTAATAAATCCCGTTTAAAGGCTCACGACAAGAAAATCTGCAGTTGGTATCTTTAAAAGTGCACAGATCCAAGCTGATGTTGTGCATGACTGCAGGCTCAGGCTCCCACAGAGCAGCTGCTTCCATAGGCCTGCGAGGAACGCCCTCTCTTGATCTTCAGAGAAACCAGACCTCTGGAAACTGTTCATGATGGAGCAGAACTCCACAAAGCTGTAGTGATCAAGACTGTGTCGTGTTGGCATAAGGATAGACGTGTAGATCAGTTGAACAGAATTGAGAGTCTGAAAATAAGCCTTTACATCTATGGTCAGTTGATTTTTTTTTCAACTGGAAAAACAAGTATTTTTACATGAGCTGTTTGAATCATGCAGATTTTAAGCTAATATTACATAAGTGGTAATTGCTTTTCTGAAAGTTTCTCAAACAATGGCCACTTCAGTAATCTAATTTCTCTTTCCTACTTATACGTATCACCGTGATATAGACATACACAAAGCCTCGTTTACGCAAGTTAGCTGTACCTTCTTCATTTTATAGGCGCACAGTCAGACATAGAGTCATCTCCAAACTGATGATGAACTAGATTGGAAAAGATATATTATGCCAGTGGGCTGTCACATGCGGTTCACTCACCACAAAAACCCATGCACTGGGGTGCTCTTCACATTGAGATATGAGTTCGTGTATCCAGAGCCGTCCCACAGGGTCAGTAAACATGATGGTGTTAAGGGAAAGGCTTTGCATGTTCTCACCTTACGAGATGCTCTTTGCTAAACTGAATTGTGGTAGAATGCACATGCAGTTGTGGCGACGGTCTCTTTTCCCACGCTTCCCTCTTTGTAAAAAAAAATAATAATTTATTGAAGTAAAATTCACATAACCCCAAATTATAAAATTAGCCATTTTAAAGTGAACAATTCAGTAGCATTTTAAGACGTTCACCTTATGTTGTGCAGCCACCGCCTCTGTTCATTCCTAAAACATTTCCGTCACGACCCATTAAGCAGTTTCTCCTCACTTCCCCTTCCCTAGCCCCAGACAATCGCCAGTCTACTCTCTATATGAATTGATTTATCTATTATGGATATTTCATATAAATAGTGTTCTAGGGGCCAGCCCCGTGGCCGAGTGGTTAAGTTCACGTGCTCCACTTTGGCAGCCTGGGGTTTTGCCGGTTCGGAACCTGGGTGCGGACACGGCACTGCTTGTTAGGCCACACTGAGGCGGTGTCCCACATGCCACAGCTAGAAGGACCCACAACTAAAAACACACAACTATGTATCAGGGAGCTTTGGGGAGAAAAATGAAAAATAAAATCTTTAAAAATAAACAAATAGTGTTCTATAATATGTGACCTTTTGTCTCTCTTTTTTCCCCCACATAGCCTAATGTTTTGTTGGAGGCACATCCACATTGTAGCATGCATCAGTGCATCATTCTTTTTTATGCCTGAATAGTATTCCACTGTATAGATAGACTACAATTTGTTTATCTACTTGTCAGTTGATGGACTTTTGACTATCTCCACCTTTTGGTTATTGTGAATAGTGCTGCTGTGAACATTCCTGTATGTGTTCTTGTTTGAATACCTGTTTTTAATTCTTTTGAGTATATACCCGGGAGTAGAATCACAGGGTTAAATGGTTCATTCCATGTATAACTGTTTGAGGAACCACCAAACTGTTTTTGACAGTGGCAGAACCATTTTGCATTCCCACCAGCAACGTCTGAGGATTCCAATTTCTCCATGTCCTAGCCAACTTATTTTCTCTTTGTTGCCCTGAAGCTTTGTACCTTTGACTGCTGTCTCCTCCATTTCCCTCTCTGCCCAGTCCCTGGTATCCACTGGTCTATTCTTTGATTCTATAATTTGACTATTTTAGATTTCTCATAAAAGGATCATGTGGTATTTGTCCTTCTGTGTCGGGCTTATTTCATTTAGCATAATGTCCTTCAGGTCCAACCATGTTGTCATGAATAAGAGGATTTCCTTCTTTTTTTAAGGCTGAATAATAAGTCCATTTTATGGATGTATTTCATTTTCATTATCCATTCATTCATTAGTGGATGCTTGGGTTGCTTTCATATTGTGGCTGTTGAGAATAATGCTGCAATGAACATGGGAGTGACAATACTTCTTTTAAATCCTGATTTCATTTCTTTTGGATATATACCCAGAAGTGGGATAGCTGGATCCTATGGTAGTTCTACTTTTAATTTTTTGAGGAAACTTCAAACTGTTTTCCATAGTGGCTGCACCATTTTGCATCCCCACCAGCAGTGTACAAGGGTTCCCTTTTCTCCACATCCTCGCCATGTTGTCTTTTGTGTTTTTTGATAATAGCCATCCTAACAGGTGTGAAGTGATATCTCATTGTGGTTTTGATTTGCATTTCCCCGATGATTAGTGATGTTGAGCATCTTTTCGTGTATCTGCTTGCCATTTGTGTATCTCCTTTGGAGAAATGTCTAAGTCCTTTGTCCATTTTTTAATCAGATTATTTGTTGTTTTGCTGTTGAGTTGTAGGATTTCCTTACATATTTTGGATATTAACCCCTTGTCAGATATGTGATTTGCAAATACATTCTCCCATTTTGTAGCTTGCCTTTTTATTTTGTTGATGTTTCTTTGCTGTGTAGAAGCTTTTTAGTTTGATGTAGTCCCACTTGTCTATTTTTGCTTTTGTTCCCTGTGCTTGTGGTATCATATCCAAGAAATCATTGCCAAGTCTAATGTCAAATTTCTATTCCTGTGTTTTCTTCTGTGAGTTTTATGGTTCCAGTTTTATGTTTTTATGTGTTTAATCTATTTTCCTTTCTTTTATTATTGTTATAGCCATGCTAGTAGGGGTGAAGTGGGACCTCATTGTGGTTTTCATTTGTATTTTCCTTATGACTAATGATGTCTTTATACATTCTGGATGCTAGATCTTTATCAGATAGATGATTTACAGATATTTTCTCCCATTTTGTAGATACTGTTTTCAATTTCTTGAAAATAGATACGTGGAGGTTTTGTTTTCGATGAAGTCTAATGTATCTTTCTCCTTCTGTTGCTCATGCTTTTGGTGTCAACTCTAAGAATCTATTGCCAAATCAAACATCATGAATATTTCCCCCTATGTTTTCTTCTAAGAGTTTTATGATTTTAGTTCTTTGATTTAGGTCTTGGATCCATTTTGAGGTAATTTTTGTATATGCTGTGAAGTAAGGGTCCACCTTCATTTTTTCGCATGTGGATATCCAGTTGTCGCAGCACCATTTGTTAAAAAGACAATCCTTTTCCCTATTGAATGGTCTCAGCACCTTGTTGAAAATCAGTTGACATAAATGAGAGTTTTTCCAGACTCTGAATTCTGACACGTTGATCTATATGTGTGTCCTTATGCCAGTATCACACTGTTTTGATTACTGTAGGTTTGTTCTAATTGTTGAAATTGGGAAGTGTGACTCCTAATTTTGTTCTTCTTCAAGATTAATTTGGCTGTTTAGGGTCCCATGTAATTCCATAGGAAGTTTAGGATCAGTTTGTCCATTTCTGAAAAAAAATTGGAATTTTGGCAGGGATTGCATAGAATCTGTAGATTAACTTGGGGAATGTTGCCATCTTAACAATATTGAGTCTTCTAGTCTATAAACATGGGATGTTCCATTTATTTAGGTCTCCTTTAATTCCTTTCAACAGTATTTGGTGGCTTTTAGTTTTACACATCCTTGGTTAAATTTATTCCTAAGAATTTTTTTTTTGACGCTATTGTAATGGAATTATTTTCTTGTTTTCCTTTTCAGATTGATTGTTTAATATATAGAAGTAGAACTGATTTTTGTATGTTGATCTCATATCCTGCAACTTTGCTGAATTTATTTATTGTCTCTAATAGTTTTTTGGGGGAGTAGGTCTAGATTCTTTGGGGTTCTCTATAAATAAGATCATGTCTTTTCTTTTTGCTGAGGAAGATTCACCCTGAACTAACATCAGCTGCCAATTCTCCTCTTTTTGTGCTTAAGGAAGATTAGCCCTGAGTTAACATCTGTGCCACTCCTCCTCTTTTGTTTTTTTGGATGTGGGACACCCCCACAGCATGGCTGGTGAAGGGAGTAGGTCCATGCCTGAGATCTGAACCTGCAAGTCTGGGCTGCCAAATTGTAGTGTGCAGATCTTTAACCACTCAGCCCCGGGGCCAGGCCATATCACATCATGTCATCTTTGACTAGAGATAGTTTTACTTTTTTCTTCCCAATCTAAATAATTTTTTTTCCTTTTTCATGGCTAATTGCCCTGGCTAGGACTTCCACTACAATATTAGATAGAAGTGCTGAGAGCAGACGTCCTTGTCTTATTGCTGACCTTAGGAGAAAAGCTTTGTCTTTCATCTTTAAGTAAGGTGTTTACTGTGGGCTTTTCGTGGATACCCTTTAACAGGTTAAGGGAATTCCCTTCTATTCCTAGGTTAAAAAAAATTGAGTGTTTTTATCATGAAATGGGGTTGGCTTTTCTCAAATACTTTTTCTGCATCTATTCATATGAACATGTGTTTTATATCCCTTTATTCTATTGATCTTGGATATACAGTGATTGACTTTTATGTTGAACTACCCTTGCATTCCTGGAATAAATCCCACTTGGTCATGGTGTATAATCCTCATGTGCTGCTGGATTTGGTTTGCTAGTACTTTGTTGCATATTTTGCATCTGTAGTCAGAAGGGTTATACATCTTTACCTTGTGGTGGATTTGTCTGGCTTTGGATTAGGGTACTACTAGCTTCATAGAATGACTTAGGAAGGGTTCCTTCCTCTTCTATTTTTTTTTTTTATTAATGTTATGATAGATTACAACCTTGTGAGATTTCAATTGTACATTTTTGTTAGTCATGTTGTGGGTACACCACTTCCCCCTTTGTGCCCTCCCCCCACCCCCCCTTTTCCCTGGTAACCACCAATCAGATCTCCTTGTCAATATACTAACTTCCACCTATGAGTGGAGTCATATAGAGTTCGTCTTTCTCTGACTGGCTTATTTCGCTTAACATAATACTCTCGAGGTCCATCCACTTTGCTGTGAATGGGCCAATTTTGTCTTTTTTTATGGCTGAGTAGTATTCCATTGTGTATATATACCACATCTTCTTTATCCAGTCATCAGTTTCTGGGCATGTAGGTTGGTTCCACGTCTTGGCTATTGTAAATAATGCTGCGATGAACATCGGGGTGCAAGGGACTCTTGGGATTTCTGATTTCAGGTTCTTAGGATAGATACCCAGTAATGGGATGGCTGGGTCATAGGGTATTTCTATTTTTAACTTTTTGAGAAATCTCCATACTGTTTTCCATAGTGGCTGTACCAGTTTGCATTCCCACCAACAGTGTATGAGGGTTCCTTTTTCTCCACAACCTCTCCAACATTTGTCGCTCTTGGTTTTGGATGTTTTTGCCAATCTAACGGGTGTAAGGTGATATCTTAGTGTAGTTTTGATTTGCATTTCCCTGATGATTAGCGATGCTTCCTCTTCTATTTTTGGAAGAGTTTGAAAAGAATTGCTGTTGATTTTTCTTTACACATTTGGTAGAAATCACCAGTGAAGCCTTCTGATTCTGGGATTTTTTTTTTAATGGAACATTTTTAAATTACGAACTCCATCTCCTTGTTATAGATCAAGTCAGATTTTCTGTTTCTTCTCGAGTCAGTTTTGGTAGTTTGTTAATAAGACTTTGTCCATTTCATCTAGCTTACCTAATATATTGTAATATAATTGTTTATAGTATTCCTTAATGATCCTTTTTATTTCTGTAAGGTTGGTAGTAATGTCCTCTCTTTCATTCCTGAATTTAGTAATTTGAGTCTTCTTTCTTTTTGTCTTGGTCTGCTATCAGTGTAATTTTATTGAAAGAATCAAATTTTTGGCTTTAAAAAGTTTTCTCTGTTATTTTTATATTCTTTATTTCATTTATTTCTCCTATAATCTTTTCTTCCTTTTGCTTAATTTAGGTTTGGTTTCCTTTTTTCCTTTTTTCATTTCTGGTTTCTTAACTAGAAAGGTTAGGCGATTGATTTGAGATCTTTCTTTTTTTTTAAATTGAGGTCATAATAGTTTATAACATTGTGAAATTTCAGTTGTATATTATTATGTGTCAGTCACCATATAAATCTGCCCCTTAACCCCTCGTGCCCTCCCTCAACCCGTTCTCCATGGTAACCGCTAAACTGTTCTCTTTCTCTGTATGTTTGTTTGTCTTCCACATATGAGTGAAATCATACAGTGTTTGTCTTTCTCTGTCTGGCTTATTTCACTTAACATAATACCCTCAAGGTACATCCATGTTGTTGTGAATGGGATGACTTTGTCTTTTTTATAGCTGAGTAGTATTCCATTGTGTATATATACCACATCTTCTTTATCCAATTATCAGTCAATAGGCACTTGGGTTGTTTCCATGTCTTGGCTATTGTGAATAATGCTGCAATGAACATATGAGTACATAAGCCTCTTTGTATTGTTGAGTTCAAGTTCTTTGGGTAAATATCCAGTAGTGGGATAGCTGGGTCATATGGTATTTCTATTTTTAATTTTTTGATAAATCTCCATACTGTTGTCCATAGCGGCTGCACTAGTTTGTATTCCCACCAGCAGTCAATGTGGGTTCCCTTCTCTCCACAACCTCTCCAACGTTTGTTATTTTTAGTCTTTGTGCTTAAAGCCTTGCTAATGGATGTAAGGTGCTATCTCATTATAGTTTTGATTTGCATTTTCCTGATGATTAGTGTTGTTGAACATCTTTTCATGTGCCTATTGGACATCTGTATATCTTCTTTGGAGAAATGTCTGTTCAAATCCTCTTCCCGCTTTTTGGTTGGGTTGTTTGTTTTTTTGTAGTTCAGTTATGTGAGCTCTTTATATATTATGGAGATTAACCCCTTGTTGAATATATGATTTGCAAATATTTTCTTCCAGTTGGTGGGTTCTCTTTTCATTTTGATTCTGGTTTCCTGTGCCTTCCAGAAGCTCTTTAGTCTGCTGAAGTCTCAATTGTTTATTTTTTCTTTTGTTTCCCTTGTCTCAGTAGACATGGTATTCACAAAGATCCTTTTAAGACCAATATCAAAGGGTGTACTGCCTATATTTTCTTCTAGGAGTTTTATGTTTTCAGGTCTTACCTTCAAGTCTTTGATCCATTTTGAGTCTGTTTTTGTGTATGGAGAGATATAATGGTCTACTTTCATTCTTTTGCATGTGGCTGTCCAGTTTTCCCAACACCATTTATTGAAGAGACTTGCTTTCTCCATTCTATGTTCTTGGCTCCTTTGTTGAATATTAGCTGTCCGTAGATGTGTGGTTTTATTTGTGGGCTTTCAGTTCTGTTCCGTTGATCTCTGTGCCTGTTTTTGTACTAGTACCATGCTGTTTTGATTACTGTAGCTTTGTAGTATATTTTGCATTCAGGGATTGTGATGCCTCCAGCTTTGTTCTTTTTCCTCAGGACTGCTTTGGCTATTCAGGGTCTTTTGTTGCCCCATATGAATTTTAAGATTCTTTGTTCTCTTTCCTTGAAGAATGTCATTGGGATTCTGATTATGATTGCATTGAATCTGTAGATTGCTTTTGGTAGTATGGACATTTTAACTATGTTTATTCTTCTGACCCATGAACATGGAATATCTTTCCATTTCTTTATGTCTTCAGTTTCTTTAAATAATGGCTTATAGTTTTCAGTGTACAGGTCTTTCACCTCTTTGGTTAAGTTTATTCCTAGGTATTTTATTCTTTTTTTGTGATTATAAGTGGAATTGTATTCTTTATTTCTCTTTCTGCTAGTTCATTGTTAGTGTCTAGGAGTGTAACTGATTTTTTTAAATTGATTTTGTACCCCGAAACTTTGCTGTAGTTGTTGATTATTTCTAATAGTTTTCTGATGGATTCTTTAGGGTTTTCTATATATAGAATCATGTCATCTGCAAATAGAGAAAGTTTTACTTCTTCATTGCCTATTTGGATTCCTTTTATCTCTTTTTCTTGTCTAATTGCTCTGGCCAATACCTCCAGCACTATGTTGAATAGGAGTGGTGAGAGTGGGCACCCTTGTCTTGTTGCTGTTCTCAGGGGGATGGCTTTGAATTTTTTGCCATTAAGTATGATGTTGGCTGAGGGTTTGTCATATATGGCCTTTATTATGTTGAGGTACTTTCCTTCTATACCTATTTTATTAAGAGTTTTTATCATAAATGGATTTTGGAGCTTGTCAAATACTTTCTCTGCATCTATTGAGATAATCATGTGATTCTTATTCCTCAGTTTGTTAATGTGGTGTATCACATTGATTGATTTGTGGATGTTGAAACATTCCTGCATCCCTGGAATAAATCCCACTTGATCATGATGTACGATCCTATTAATGTACTGCTGTATTCATTTTGCCGATATTTTGTTGAGGATTTTTGCATGTAAGTTCACTAGTGATGTTTGTCTATAGTTTTCCTTCTTTGTGTTGTCCTTGTCTGGTTTTGGTATCAGGGTGATGTTGGCCTCATAGAATGTGATAGGAAGTGTTCCACCTTCTTCAATTTTTCGGAATAGTTTGAGAAGGATAGGTATTGAATGTTGGTAGAATTCTCCAGAGAATCCATCTGGTCCTGGACTTTTGTTTTTTGGGAGGTTTTTGATTACTGTTTTAATCTCAGTACTTGTGATTGATCTGTTCAGATTCTCTGTTTCTTCTTGATTCAGTTTTGGGAGGTTGTATTAGTCTAGGAATTCGTCCATTTCTTCTCTGTTATCGAATTTGTAGGCATATAGTTTTTCATAGTATTCTCTTATAATCCTTTGTATCTCTGCAGAATCTGTTGTAATTTCTCCTCTTTCATTTCTAATTTATTTGAGCCATCTCTCTTTTTTTTTTCCTTGAGTCTGACCGAGGGCTTGTCAATTTTGTTTATCTTCTCAAAGAAGCAGCTCTTAGTTTCATTAATTCTTTTTCCTGTTTTTTAGTCTCTATTTCATTTATTTCTGCTCTGATTTTTATTATTTCCCTCCTTCTGCTGACTTTGAGCTTTGTTCTTCTTTTTCCAGCTCTGTTAGGTGCACTTTAAGATTACTTGTTTTTAGATTTTTCTTGGTTGTGGTGGGCCTGTATTGCTATGAATTGCCCTCTTATGACCATTTTTGCTGTATCCCATAAGAGTTGGTATGTTGTATTTTCATTTTTGTTGGTCTCCAGTTATTTTTTAATTTCCCCTTTTATTTCTTCAATGATCCAATGGTTGTTCAATAGCATGTTGCTCAGTCTCCACATATTTCTGACTTTCCAAGTTTTTTTCCTTGATTGATTTCTAGCTTCATAGCATTGTGATCAGAAAAGATGCTTGATGTGATTTCAATCGTCTTAAATTTATTCAGGCTTGCCTTGTTTCCCACCATAATGTCTATCTTTGACAATGATCCATGTGCACTTGAGAAGAATGTATATTCTGCTGTTTTTGGATGGAATGTTGTCTATATATGTCTAAGTCCATCTGATCAAATGTTTCATTTAAATCTACTGTTTCCTTGTTTTTTGTCTGGATGATCTGTCCATTGATGTGAGTGGGGTGTTGAGGTCCCCTACTATTATTGTGTGGCTGTTAATTTCTCCCTTTAGGTCTGTTAATATTTGCTTTATGTACTTTTGTGCCCCTGTGTTAGGTGCATATATATTAAGTGTTATGTCCTCTTGGTGGAATGTCCCTTTTATCATTAAACACTGCCCCTCTTTGTCTCTCATTGTCTTTTTTAACTTGAAGTCTGCTTTTTCTGATAAAAGTATGGCAACACCTGCTTTCTTTTCTTGGCCATTAATTAGCTTGGAGTATTGTCTTCCATCCCTTCATTCTAAATCTATGTTTGTCTTTGGAGCTGAGATGCACTTCCTGTAGGCAGCATGTTGTTGGGTCTTATTTTTTTAATACATCCAGCTACTCTTTGCCTTTTGATTGGAGAATTCAGGCCATTTACATTTAGAGTGATTATTGATAGATGAGGGCTTAATGCTGCCATTTTCTCTCTTGTTTTCTGGTTGTTGTATGTTTCCATTGTTTCTCTTACCTTGTATTTCTGACTGCCATTTCATTTTGCTGGTTTTCTGAGGGGGATTTCTCAGTTTTCTCTCTTTTTGTGATTTGTGGCTTTGCTCTGACTTTTTGTTTAGTGGTTACCATGAGGGTGGTATGAAAGATATTGGAGATGAGATAGTCCATTTCGTCATAGTCTCTTATCTCCATTAACCTAAGCAGACTACTTCCCTTTCCTTTCACCTTCTGAGTAATCGCTATTACAAATTGTTCTGTTTTTAACTTTGTGACTTTGTGGCTAAGTTGAAGTGTTTACCATTACTTTTGATGCTTTCTTTCCCCTCCTCTTTTAAGTTGTGACTGAGTCTTTGCCTTTCTCTTCTGGTAGAGAGCTGCAGGTTTCTGATCATGTCTGTCTGTCTGTCTCCTTGCTCACAGCTTTGTAGACCTTTGCCTTTTTGTTTCTGCTATGAGGGCATCTTTAATTATTTCTTATAGTGGAGGTCTAGTGGCGATGAACTCCCTCAGCTTTTGTTTATCTGGGAAAGCTTTTATTTCTCCATTGTATCTGAAGGAAAGCTCCACTGGATAGATTATTCTTGCTGAAAGTTTTTGTCTTGCAGTATTTTCAATATATCATTCCATTCTCTCCTAGCCTGTAGGGTTTCTGCTGAGAAATATGCTGAAAGCCTGATAGGATTTCCTTTGTAGATTATTTCTTCTACCTTGCTGCTGCTAATATTTTTTTTTATCACAAACTTTTGCCATTTTTACTATTACATGCCTTGGAGAAGGTCTTCTAGCATTGATGAAGTTGGGCGTTTGATTAGTTCCATTTATCCGTAAATCTGAAACCATCCCCAGGTTTGGGAAGTTCTCAGCAATTATTTCTTTGAATAAGCTCTCTGCTCCTTTCTCCCAGTCTTCTCCCTCTTGAATACCGATAATCCTCATGTTGCTTTTCCTAATTGAGTCTGATATTTCTTGAATAATTCCTTCATTTTTTAAAAAAAATCTTAGTTCTGTTTTCTCTTCCACGTGTAGAATTTCTACATCTTTATTCTCAAGAAGAATAATTCTTCCCTCCATAAGATCATTTCTATTTCTTAATGATCCTAGATTATTTTTTATTTCATTAATTGTGTTTGTCATATCCAGAATTTCTGCTTGATTTTTTTTTATACTTTCAATCTCTTTGGTAAAGAGAATCATTTTATTGCTGAGCTCCTTGAATTGTCTGTCTGTGTTTTCTTGTAAGTCATTGAGTTTCCTTATGATGGCTATTTTGAATTCTCTATCATTTAGGTTGTAAATTTCTGTGTCCTCAGGGTTGGTTTCTGGAGAATTGTCATTTTCCTTCTGATCTGAATTGTTGCTTCTGTTTCTCATGGTGCTTGACAAGCTAACGTTTTGTCAGGGCATTTGTGGTAGTCTTTGGACGCGGATTCCACCTGTTACCTCTATCTCTGCCTCTTCCCGGGGAACCAGTCCATCCACCCTCAGGTGTATAGTTGTGTGTGTCTCTCAGGCATCCTGTTGTGCTGTGTGGGCTTCCTCCATTGGTCAGTGAATGTCCATTTAGTTGTGGTTCAGAAGGGGGAGAGACAAAGGGAACAGCTCACTCTGCCATGTTGCTAACCTTGTTTCATTCATTTTTGCACTAATTTTTATTATTTCCCTCCTTCTGAGTTTGGGCTTTGTTATTGTTTGTCTAATTCTGCTGGGTGTAGTTTAAGATTGCTTCTTCAAGATTTTCCCTGTTTGTTAATGTGGGCCTGTATTTCTATAAATTTCCATCTTAAGACCCCTTTTGCTTCATCCCATATGAGTTGGTATGGTGTGTTTTTATTTTTGTTTGCCTCCAGATATTTTTTTATTTCTTCTTTAATTTCTTGAGTGATCCATTGGTTGTTCAGTAGCATGTTGTTTGGTCTCCACGTCTTTGTCGCTTTCCTAGCTTTTTTCTTGTAGTTGATTTCTAGTTTCATAGCATTATGTTTGGGAAAGAATACTAGGTATGATTTCAATCTTCTTAAATTTATTGAGGCTTTTTGTCTTTCCCAATGTTTGGTCTATCCTTGAGAATGTTCCATGCACACTTGAGAAGAGTGCATGTTCTGCTCTTTTTGTATGGAGTGTACTAAATATATATCTATAAAGTCCTTCTGGTCTAGTTTTTCGTTTAACTCCACGATTTCTTTGTTGACTTGTCTGGATGATCTATCCATCGGTGTAAGTGAGGTGTTGAGGTCCCCTACTATTATCATGTTGTTGTTAGTATCTCCTTTTAGGTCAGTTAATAGTTGCTTTATGTACTTTGGTGCTCCTGTGTTGGGTGCATATATGTTGATAAGTGTTATGTCTTCTTGGTGAAGTGTCCCTTTTATCATTATGTACTGGCCCTCTTTCTTTCTCTTTACCTATTTTATCTTGAAGTCTACTTTGTCTAATATAAGTATGGCAGCACCTACTTTCTTTTGTTTGCCATTATCTTGGAATATCGTCTTCCATCCCTTAACTCAGCCTGTTTGTGTCTTTGGAGCTGGGATGTGTTTCCTGGAAGCAGCATATGGTTGGCTCTTGTTTTTTAATCCATCCCACCACTCTGTGTCTTTTTATTGGGTAATTCAATCCATTTACATTTAGAGTGATTGATAAATGAGGGCTTAATGCTGCCATTTTATCCATATTTTCCAGTTCTTCTGCATTTCCTTTGTTTCTCGTCCCGTGTATTTCACACTACCAGTTCAGATAGGTAGTTTTCCCTGATAGTTTTCTTAGTTTTCTCCTTGTTTATC
Organism: Equus asinus; assembly: GCF_041296235.1. Taxonomy (NCBI): domain Eukaryota; kingdom Metazoa; phylum Chordata; class Mammalia; order Perissodactyla; family Equidae; genus Equus; species Equus asinus. The sequence goes on along the minus strand of NC_091820.1, from coordinate 136,356,865 downwards.
ATTAATGTCTCTGTTCTACTTATTTGTTTAGTGATTACCATTAGGTTTGTATAAGGAATCTCATAAATGTGATAGTCCTTTTCATGATAGCCTCTTATTTCCTTAGACTAAGCTGATTCCATCCCTCTGCTCTTCGCCTTCTAAGTTGTTATTGTCTTATCTTATTCCATCTTGACCTGTGAGTTTGTGGTTAAAATGATGAGATTATATTTGTTGTTTTCCTTCCCTTTATCTTTACTGTTATAGTTAAATGTTTACTAACCTGTTCTGATAGAGGGCTGCAGTTTTCTGATTATTGCCTACGTATTCATCTCCTTGCTTAGGGCTTTGTGGCCCCTTTCCTATTTTTCTTTTCAGATATGAGGACCTTCTTGAGGATTTCTTCGGCGGGGGGGGGGGGTGTCTTGTGGCAATGGACTCCCTTAAGTTTTGCTAACTGGAGAAGTTTTTATTTCTCTGTAATATCTGGAGGATATTTTCATTGGATAGAGTATTCTTGGCTTAAAATTTTTGTCTTTCAGAATTTAGAATGTATCATTCTACTCTGTCTTGGCCTGCAAGGTTTCTGTGGAGAAAACCACTGAAAGCCTGATAGCGGTTCCGTTGTAAGATATTTTCTTCTGCATTGCTGCATTTAGTATTTTTTCTTTGTCATTGAGTTTTGCCAGCTTTACTACTGTATGCCTTGGGGAGATCTTTTTACATTGATATGGTTAGGAGATCTCTTGGCTTCTTTCACTTGTATTTCCAGCTCCTTCCCCAGGTTTGGGAAGTTCTTCATTATTATTTCTTTGAACAAGCTTTCTGCTCCATTCTCCTTCTTTTCTCCCTCTGGAATACCTATAATCCTTATGTTGCATTTCCTAATTGAGTCAGATATTTCTTGGAGAATTTCTTCATTTTTTTTAGTCTCAGTTCTCTCTCCTCCTCCATCTGAAGCATTTCTATATTTCTGTTCTCTAAATTGGTAATTTGGTCCTTCATAATATCAGCTCTATTGTTTAGATAAAGAAAAACCCATATTTTTCTTTATCTCATCCATTGTGTTTTTCACATCAGACATTTCTGATTGGTTTTTCGCTATAATTTCAATCTCTTTTATGTAGAAGTTCCTGATTTCATTGAACTATCTGTATTTTCCTGTAACTCGTTTTTTTTATGGTAGTTATTTTCAATTCTCTCTCATTTAGTTTATCAATTTCTGTGCCTTCAGGGTTGATTTCTGAGTACTTGTCATTTTCCTTCTCATCTGGAGTTTTAATGTATTTTTTCATACTGCTTTATGGTGTGGATTTGTGCTTCCACATAGAGATAGTATTTGGTCGCAGCTTCTACCTGCCAGCACTGGTCATGGGTCAGGGGCTGTGTATTCTGACCCCACCATGATGTGCAGCTCCCCAGCTCCAGCTGCTGACTCCTTTTCTTTCTGTGCAGCATTCTGGCCAATTGCAGAGCTGGAGTGCCAGGCGAGGGGAGGGGCACTTTCTTTCACCTGCATCCCTCCCTCAGCCACTGACTCCTTTTCTCTCTGTACAGCACTCTGGCTGATTGCAGAGCTAGAGTGCCAGGCAAGGGGAGGGGCTCTTTTTTTCTCTCTTTAATCCCAGGGCATTGTCCCTGGACCCTTACTAACTGCTCTCCTGGGGTGCTAACTTGAAGAACACACCCCCGAAGTAGTTCAGTCTCCTCTATGTATGGGGCTTTCCCACAGCCTGTGAGGGAACTCAGGGAGCGACGGTGTTCCCATGGAGGGCCACCCCTCCCCTCTTTCCTCTCAGAGATGCTCATAGTCTCGGGGTTGCTGCCGTTCGGAAGAGAACAGTCCCCCTAACCACCTTCTGCTTCCTCCACGGGATCTGGCATCACCACTTTCAGATATATGGCTGCATGGGTCTCTCAGACGTCTTTTGTGTTGTGTGAGTGTCCTCTGTTGGTGTATGAATGTCCTTTTGGTTGTATCTTAGAGGGGAGAGTTCAAGGCGAGAGCTCACTCTGCCATGATGCTCTCTTCTTCTTTGATTTTTTTTTAATGTAGATGTTTACAGCTAGAAATTTGTCCCTGGGCACTGCTTCACAGCAAAACATAAGTTTTTGTATGTTGTGTTTTCATTTTCATTCATCTCAAAATATTTTATAATTTCCCTTGTGATTTCCTCATTGACTCATTGGTTATTAGGAGTGTGTTGTTTAATTTCCATATAATTGTGAGTTTTCCAAAGGCCCTTTTGTTAATGATTTCTCTTTCCATTCCATTCTGGTTGGAGTACACAATTTGTATGATTTCAGTCTTTCTAAATATATTGAGATTTGTGTTGTAGCCTAGCATATGGTCTGTCCTAGAGAATGTTCCATGTGCACTTCAGTAGAATATGTTTTCTGTTATGGAGTGGTGTGTTCTATAGGTGTCTGGTGGGTCTAGGTGGTTTGTAGTGTAGCTCAAGTCTTATATTTTCTTTTTGATTTTCTAACTGTTCTATGATTTAAAAGATGGTATTGAAATCACTAACTGTTATCATCAAATTGGTCTATTCTTTCCTTCAGTTTTCCCATTTTTTTGCTTCATGTATTTTGAGACTCCGTTGTTAGGTGCATATATGTTCAAACTTTTATATCTTCCTGCTGGGTTTATCCTTTCACCTTTATAAAAGGTCACTGTTTGACTCTTCTAACAATTTTTGTCTTCAAGTCTGTTTTATCTGATAGTGGTATCACTACTCCAACTTTCTTATGGTTGCACTTTTCATAGTATACCTTTATCCATCCTTTGACTTTCAACCAATGTTTATTTTTCCTGTCTCTTTTTCTGAGTAGCCAGTAATTATTGAGTGATTGCTGTATATAAAGCTAAACCGGTTTAATCTCTGCCTTTCCAATTATTTAAATTTCCTTTCCCTGTGCTACTTCCAACAGTAGGAAAATTTACAGCGTAGTCTTGATGTTTAAGAAAAGAAACTATTGGAAAACTCACGCATGGCATGCCATGTAAATAATGTGAAAAAAGTCCATAATTTTAAAGGAATATGGTTGAGCCCATAGACTTAATATTTACAGGAGTAACTACATTTAAATATTTCTTGGTGTTCTAACTGCTTTCAGTTTATAAGACACTCCCATACTCGACTGGGAACATAAGCTAGGTCCATCCCTGAGCAATATTACTTATAGTTATGGTGCCAGGTTTATAGTGGAAACCAAGGCTTGGAGCTCTCAAGGGTCATGTTCAAGCTCCAAAACTCCCTGGACCATGTCATCTCTAGCAGATCTGGGCTCAAGCCCCAGCTCCATTAGTCACTGGGTCACATGGGGGCCCACATCCACCTCACCACTCATCCTCTGAAGAAAAGTGAGCAGAATGCATCTCATTTTTAAAACCTGCTACATCTCTTTGTCATCCTTCTCTAAGTGATTCTCAGAGGCCTTAGAGGGGCCTGAAGGACCAAGACAAGGGTCCTCTGCTCGTGATGTGACTTGCCTGAGCCATGAAGTGGCTGCTGTAGTTTGTTACTAAACGTGCTGCCCTTGCCGTCCCCCCTTCCCGTTTTAGAGAGATGGGACCATGTCACTACCACAACCAAGAGGCCAGCAACAACCAAAGCTCCGGCAAAGCCTGCAGGTAACATGGCCGCTCTGAGGAGGGCAGTAAGGAAGGACCCAGTGGAGCTCCCTTTGGGGTAGGGTCCAAGCCAACTACCTAGTTTAACCAAGTGATTTTCTGTTTTATGTTTTGGGCCCCCTGAAGGAGCTGATCTTGACTTGGCTGATGCTTTGGATGATCGAAATGATCCCAGTGATGGCCGCAGGAAACCAAGTGCGGGAGGAGGAGGTAAGTCATAGCTGTTTGAAAGCACTGGCGAGTCCTGTAGCTTCCTGGTTAGATTGTAGCTCGTTAACTACAACAGCCCACAGGGCCACTCCTGTCCTGGCAGAGCTGGGGGTGCTTCAAGGCATAGGTGAACCCTAAGACAGTGGTTCTCAAACTTTTTGGTCTCAGGACTCCCCAAATTATTGAGGATCTCAAGGGCTTTAGTTTATGTGGGTCATATCTACCAATATTTATCATCTTTGAACTTACAACTGGAAAAGTTTTAACATTTAAAATGAACAACAACCCATTCACATTAACACAAATAGCATATTTTTATGAGAAATAACCATGTTCGGCAAGACAAAATTTAGTGAGAAAAGTAACATCATTCTACATTTTTTCAAATTCCTATAATGTCTGTCTTAGCAGAATAGCTAGACTCACATCTGCTTCTGGATTCACTTGTTGTGGCATGTTGTTATGGGTGAAGTTTGTGAAGGAAATCGAGCCTCATAAATATGTGGTTGAAAAAGGGAGGAAAATTTTAATGTAGTCTTCACATCATTGTAGACATTCTTCTTTTATAAGATACCCAAACTTGACCAGGGGTTGTTTCTTACAGGTTAAGTTCAATGTGAAATGTGAAACCTTATCAACGCACTTTTTATACTTGATTCCATTAAATCCCCCGGGACTCTCTTGTACTTTTAATGCACATTTACCTATTTGTGGTTTTACACATTGTGCATTGGTCATTTGGAAAATATTGATGTCCTGAGGTCTTCTGAACTTCCAGATAATGCCACGTATCATTATGCAATGCCCCAAATTCACATTTGTTAATATCACCACCCATCTCATTAGAAAAAGTCTTTAAGTATTGGCAGGCTGTTAAGCTCATAGATAGTGGTGGATATAGATTTTTCAGAATTCTAATTTTTGTTTGAAATCTTATCATCGGCAACAAATACTGCCAATAGTTTTCCTTGAAGTGAAAGCCTCGTCTCATTCATTTTCAAGAAAACATCAGCCAAATGTTCAAGCCACCATAGTCATAGTTTGACCATCATTCATCTTGCTATTAAAAGTGGTCTTCCATGACACAAAGCAGCTAATACCACTCAGGACTGAAGCAGTCACACAGGCGCTTTTCTGAGTCAACTATAGCGCTTTGGAGTGCAACAGAAGTTCTGTAAGCATACTTCTCATTCCACCACACAGAATATTGAAAGATGTGTACTCGATGGTTGAGCTGTAATTAACGTTTCTGTTTCCTTTTATTAGTTTTCTCTTGCTGCGTAACTGATTAGCACAAACCTAGTGAGTGGAGACAATACCCATTTCCGGTCTCCCAGGTTCCTTTGGTGAGGGTTCAGGACCAGCTAATCTGCGTTTCTGTTCAGGCCTCTACAGCTGCGGTCACGGTGCCCACCAGCTCCACGGTCTCGTCCGAGCTTGGGCTGTCTGCCGAGCTCAGGTGCTTGTCGGCAGAGGACAGCTCCTTGCAGTTGTAGGACTAAGGGCCGCTGGCTTCTTCAAGAGCAGCAGGAGAGCGCCAGGGGGAGAGAGGCTGAGCAGGGGGACAGGGCAGAGGAAGACTAACTCTGTTGCTTCTAGTGTCTGAGCTCAGGAAGGCTTCACCCCTGCTTTAAAGGGCTCACCTGATTAAGTCAGGCTCACCCAGGATGATTTCCTTTTTGATTAATGCAAAGTCCAACTGATTTGGTACCTTAATTACATCTGCAAAATCCCTTCACCTTTGGCATGTAATATAACCTAATCACAAGCGTGCTAGCCGTCCTTTTCGTGGTCCCACTCACACTCAGAGTGATGAGAGAATCCTGGGGGCCCTTTTAGAATTTTGCCTGCCGCCTTCACCAAGGACATTCTTAAGTGGCAATCATTTTCTGGGGATATTGGACATTAACTAACACAAGTTTCTTGTCGCTAAAAGCTTTTTTGGCATTGAAATATATATTTTGTTTTCTGCAGGTTTTTCAGACAAGGATCTTGAAGACATTGCGTGGGGTGGTGGATACAAACCGGATAAGGGCAAAGGTAGGAGAGTTGATTTGTCTAAACACCTTATTCTCGTCAAAAATGTGAACACACAGCAACCAGGTTAATTAAACCATTCTTACTCAGCCTCTGGGAAATCAGAGCGAGTTCCCAGACATCCTGCTTGCAAATTGGGGTTCCCTTGGAATGGTGTGGGCTGTGCAGCTCAAGGCGGGAGGGTTTATAGGCAGTTTGGAAAAGGCACACATTGCCTCTGATAGTCCTTAAGCCGAGCTGCTGCCTAGGCTGACGTCTCCACGCTAGCAGACGCGTTCGTTGAGGCAGTATCAGTTACAGCAGTTGAGGGTCAGGGGACTCATTGGGAACAGCCCCCTTAATCTGGGGATCCTGTCACCCTGGGGATGGCAGGAGCAAAACTCATTGTGACAAGCATTTTTTTAAGAGACCCATAGCAAGTCAGACATCTTTTAAAATATATTTTGAAATAGTTTAAAACTCACAAGAGGTTGTAACAATTGTTCAGGAGAATTCCTGTGTACCTTTCCCCCAGCTTCCCCTGATGATAACTACCTTACATAAGCATAGCACATTGTCAAAACCAGGGGGCCGACACTGGCACAGTACTGTTATTAGGTCACACACAGACCTTATTCAGATTTCATCAGATTTTGCATGCACTCGTGTGTGTGTGTGGACGCGTGCATGTGTGGGTCTATGAAATTTCATTACATGTATGGATTTGAGTAACCATGACCACAATCTGGATGCAGAATGCAGAACTACCCCATCACCACAGGGAAACTCCATCATGCTAACCCTCCACAGTCATGCCCTCTCCCAAGGCCAGATATTTTTAGTTCTCCCAAAACCACCAAAGATTTCAACCTATTATCTTAATACTGTATATGTCAAGATGTGATCCTAGTATGGAGAGAATGTTAGCCAGACTTGATGTGGCAAAGTAAGTTCTGGCTGTAATTTGTGGTTGTTACATATGGTTGTAACCTATTATGATTGTATGTTCTTGTGGTTGTCACTTGTGATTATGATGGTAAGTTATGATTGTAACTATGGTGATGGTAACCTGTTATGATTGTAAGTTGTGGTTGTAGCATTTTGTGGTAATAACCTGTTGTGATGGTAAGTTGGGGTTTTGACTTATTGTGGTTATGAGAGTGACAAGTTATGATTGTATGTGGTTGTAACCCTGCTACACTCACTACGATCCTGGCTGTGGTACTAGCGTTTGCTCCTTTCTTGCAGGAACTGTGTGCCTTTCACATGGGAGCAGTGTTCTATCTGATTAAAGGATACTGTAGTCAAATCTGTCCTTCAGAACACCTTTCCAGACAGTGTCATCTTGAGTAAAAAGCTCTAAAAGCCTCTAAATGAAACTCACAGTGTCAGGAGAACATGGAACATTTAAAGGGCAAACCCAGGAAATTAGCCAATTACTCCTGGGTGACAAATGGTATTTCTGAATGGTGAGAGGAGGGCAGTAGGAGCGTGTGTGAGCACACGCACGAATGAAAGTCTGAGTGACATGCTGGGGAGGTTCCTTATTAAAAGGACATGTTTGAGCAAGGAAGAAGTGTTAGGAAATTCTTTAATTAGGTTCATATTTGAACTTCTCTTGTAAAGAATAATCAATTGTTAGCTTAAGTTATACCCTCTGTTGTTATAGGTGTCAGTAAAAGAAGATAAAGGAGTTCCGGCAAAAAATACAAGTGTGAAGCTGAAACATGGTTATGATAAGCACACAATGAAATTCTCAGACACTGTCCTCTGTGCACACATGCTAATGCCAGGAGTGAAGATAAAACATCACATTTAAATAAATGATGGTCTTCAGCATAAACACAATCCTAATTAATTTACTTTCCAACTTTGGGTGTTAGGCACATAGACTCAACTATAGTTTTGGAGTGCATTTCTGAAATAATGTTATCGGTTATATATATTTTTTTCCTCAATAAAACACTTCTACCGGCCCTGTAGAAACCCTGTGTTTTGTCTGTAGTTGACAGTCCCATCTGCCACAGTCCTGTCAGCCACCTCCGTTCCCCTGCACTTTCACTGACTGAGAAACTTGAGGCCAATAACTTTCAACTCTTCATCCCCTCTGTGGTCTACACCCTAGTGTATGCAAGCCTCTACTCCCATTCCCCCAGTTACTCTTTGGTCCCCAGTGACTTCTTGATGGTCACAGCCTTCTGTCCCACGTGACCTCTTCAACGTTTGACCTTGATGACCACCTGCTTCTCCACGTTCTTTCCTCCTGAGCTCTTCCTGGCACTCTCCCACTTTCGGAGTCTCATTCATGTCATCTTCCTAAACAGTGTTGCCTGCGGGCTGTTTCCTTGGGTGTCCAATTCAGTATGTCATTGTCTTGCCCATGGAAGAGAACAGTATTAGAAACCAAGATCAGGGTGTTGCGTGTGTTCATTTCTTAGTGGGATGTCACTACTTTTATACCCTTTAAGTGAGCAGAAGTAGGAAACAGGAAGTATATGGCTGTGTATACTAAACCATGCATACACATATATCTATAGTTATTTCTGTATCCATCAGCATCTATATTAACCTAAACATGAGTTCATACTTATGTCTCTAAGTAATCCATTGCCAAAAGGCTTATTTTAGTCTTCCTTTCTCATCTGTAACTTCCCTCCTGGACAGTGAGAAACCTCGCATCCGTCAGCCATTTGCTTGCTCGCTCAATTCTGGTATACATGCATAACACTGTCAGAATTGTTAGCCCATACCCCTACGAGGAACAGCCTCACCAACTAGAGTGCAGTGTTTATGTTTAGCTTCTTTTGTCTTTACCTTACAGTTGTCAAAGGTTTTCGAAGTTGCTTGGGTCAGCTCCTTTATCCCTCCGTGTCCATTCAGTGCAGTTCTGTCATACATTTCTAATGCAGTTAGATTCGTTTGTCACAGTCCGTCCTGGGATCCCTCACCCACCTAGTTCGCGTTTCGTTTTGTTTCGTTCTTTTGCTTGCATACATTAAAGTTCATTCTTTGTGATATACAGCTGTATGGGTTTTTTAAATGCATCTAGTCATGTGTCCCCCACCCAGGTACCATACAGAACAGTTCTGTCACCATCAAAGTACTCCTCAGTACTCAGCCACTCTCCCATTCCTCACCCCAAACCTATTTTCTCTTAGTGCGACTGCTGCTCTTTTGACCGTCTCCATCATTTGCCCTTTGCAGAATGTTCACATAGTTGAACTCGTACGGTACGCAGCCTTTTCAGATTGGCTTTGTCCGCTTGGTGCTATGCCCTTAAGGTTCTCCTATGTCTTTTCATGGATTGATAGCTCATTTCTTTTTTGCACTGAATCGTATTCCATTCTCTGGATGTACCACAGATTATTTACCTATTCAACGACTGACGGGCATCTTGGTTGTGTCCAGTTTTTGGTGATTATGAATAAAGCTGCTATAACCATTCATAAACATTTACGTACACGTTTTTGTGCGGACTTAAGTTTTTAGTTCAGTTGGGTAAATACCTACGTGTATGGTTGCTGAATCGTGTGGTAAGTCTACGTTTAACTTTACAATGAACAGTCCAGCTGTCTTCTCAAGCGGCTGGACCATTTTGCTTTCCCACAAGCAATGAATGAGAGTTCCTGCTGCCTCACATCATCAGCAGCAGTTAGTATTGTCAGCTCTTTTGGATTTCAGACTTTCTAAAAGTATGTAGTAATATCTAATTGTTCCTTTATTTGTATTTCCCTAATGAGAAATAATGTTGAGCATGTTTTTATATTCTCATTTGTATTCTTCTTTGGTGAAGTCTTTCCAGATGTTTTGCCCATATAAAAAATTCAGTTGTTTGATTTTATGAGTTCTTTATATAATCTGGATACAAGCCCTTTATCAGGTATATGATTTCACAAATATTTTCTTCCAGTCTGTGGCTTGTCTTTTCCTTTTCTTAATAGTACTGTCAAATAAATCTATTTATTTTTATAAAGTTCAATTATCAATTTTTTCCTTTTATGGATCATGCTTCAGTGTTTAAGAACAACCAAGGTCGTGAAGATGGTTTTCTTTTATCTTCTTCTGAGAGTTTCATAGTTTTAGCTTTTACATTTAGGCCTTCACTCCATTTTGAATTAATCTTGATATGGTGTGAGATAGGGGTCCAACTTTATTCTTTTGCATGTGATATCCAGTTGTCCTGGCACAGTTTGGTGACAAGACTATCCTTTTTCCATTGAATTGTCTTGGCTCCTTTGGTGAAAATTGACCATAAGTGTAAGGGTTTGTTTCTGGACTCTGCTCCATTGATCTCTGTGGCTGAACTTCAGCCAATACCAGATTGTCTCTGCTGGGCGTCTGTTCAACTTGAGGGCGACCAATCCTGTGTGGAGAGTTTATCAAGCCCCTTCTGGGTGTCTCAGCTCCCCACCTCTCAGTTAAGTCCCTGGCTAGTTGACTGGTCGGTGGCTTGCTCAGGCTACAGGAGCTCCTGGCTGGCCCTGTTCACATGCCACCGAGATTGCCACATGAACTGACAGTGCTCTGAGTCCCGTGGGTCCGCTTTGGCAGCTGCACTGCAGTCGCTGATTTTCATGGCCTGTGCACCCCTGCTGAAAAATGAGAGCCACCCTGGGCAACAAGGCCATAGACTCAAGCTGTTCCCCCGGAACTAAATCTGTTTCCTGAAATGGCTGTCTTTGATTGGCCAGGGTTATAGTTGCTCTCTGAGGAGAGGATTTGTTGACCTCCTCCCTCCCTCCTGCAAGAAGTCCTCCCCCCTACTATCTTTTGAATCTGGAAAATTCTTTCTCTTTGCCTCCCCTCAAGCTTAGGCCCATGTCACTTCCCCTTGGTTCATTACCTTAACCTCTTAACTGGTCTCCTGGCTCCAGTTTGTCTTCCATGCAGCTGCCAGAGGGAACCATCAGGAACATGAAACTGATCTTGTCTGTCTTCTGTTTAAAACTATTGTGCAATAATGAAAAAACAGCCCAATTTAAAAACGAACCTAAGGTTTGAACAGACACTTCACAAAGGAAGTTATATGAAGATGCTCAAAATCATTATTCATTGGGGAAATGAAACTTAAAACCACAATGAGATACAACACACCCACCAGAATGGCTAAAATTAGAAAGACTGATGATACCAAATGTTGGTGTGGACGTGGAGCAACTGAAACTCTCATGCATCATTGGTGGGAATGTAAAGTTTCTTTTCTCTCTCTCTCATTTTTTTTTTTAATTTTTTCCGAGGAAGATTAGTCCTGAGCTAACTACTGCCCTCTGGTGCACGCCTCCCCATGAAGGAAAGAGTGACACATTTGATTGGCTAGGCTGATGATCCTCTGGGCCACATTAGTGATGGGGTCATGGCATGAAATATTTTCTCCTGGACCCTGAAGGGGGTGAGGGAGCCCAGGGCCCTCCATGAAGCTGGCTGGGTAAGCGTGCAATCTTAAAGTTTCTGAACTCTGTGATCTTGTCTGTAAACCCAGCTTCCCCTGGGTCAGCTCCAAGGTGATTTGGGGAGAGGAGAGAGGAGAAATAACAGGAAGCTTCCATCTGGCCTCAAGCCATGTCCTCTGACACCATACACAGAAGGCCGGACCTCGAGGGTGCTGAGGGACTTGTCCAGCCCTTCATAAAGTGGGTGCCTTTCCTGAGCTTCCTCTGGCCCCTCGCAACTCTTCTCTGTTGGGAAAGGGTCTGGAGAGGAGGAGGGTGTCATTAGCACCCCCGGATCACTCCCACTGGTGTGTTGCTCAGAAAACTCTTGATAAGTTGACCCAGGGGATCCCATAGGGACAGAGGAGGGGCTGGGCTGGAGGGAAAGAGTGGCTCAGGGAGGGGGCATCAAGGGACAGGCCATTTGCTGATGCTTTCCCATCCCCAAGGCGGCAGCCTTTCCATCCTCAGGGAGAGCCTGCCTCCTGCCCCCCTTAAAGATGTTTAGGGACAGTAGCTGGTCATCGCTCTGGCTGGATGTTTTACCCCTGCTTGTTCTTGCTGGACCTTTCCCGAACTTCTGGGTCTGCTCAAAGCGAGCATTTTGATGACTGGCTTGTTCAAGTGGCAGTCCTTGGAGTCTTGGATGGTAGGGGATGGGTGTCGCCAGGGAGGGCCTGCCGTCTCCTTCAAGTGCAAACCCTCCCTGCATGGCAAAGAAGCTCGTGAGCAGAGGAGCCCGCCTGGCCCTTCTCCGCGGAGCTCTGCAGGTGAGACCGCTTTGCAGCGCCAGCACCTCACTGTGCCGCTGCCTTTCTGCCGGCGCCGCCACCTGCCACCACGTCTGCGGCCTCCACGCTGCATCCTTGTGCTATCTGCTGCTGGTCTGTAACAACTGTGGGCTCACGGGGCAGAACATACCACATTGTTTTCTTAGAAAAGGAAATTTAATGTTGGAATCAAATTGAGCACCTTCTTACTCCCAGATGGCAATTTTTTTAAGATTTTATTTTTCCCTTTTCTTCCCAAAGCCCCCTGGTACACAGTTGTGTATTTTCAGTTGTGGGTCCTTCTAGTTGTGGCATGTGGGATGCCACCTCAGCATGGCCTGATGAGCGGTGCCATGTCCACACCCAGGATCCAAACTGGCGAAACCCTGGGCCGCCAAAGCAGAGCGTGCGAACTTAACCACTCGGCCACGGGGTCGGCCCCCAGATGGCAATTTTTAAGGCCAAAAGCACATAGTTCTTAAAAACTGAGGCAAGAACCAAAAGCCATACTTCTAAATAGATAGAAACATTCTCGTCTACGCCTGTCTGGGTCCCACACGTCTGTGTCGGCTGTGTGACAACGTCCCCAAATGTGAAGCATGAGCACCATCGCCTTTGGCTCCCAGGGTTAACTGAGAAGGTGTTATGGGCTGTGGTCAGTTGACTCTAACTTTAAGTGCTATTTCCCTCCAGATGCAACCCTGTGGTCCCCAGGAGGGACCTGCGGGAGCCACGGTCATTGATTGCCACCCGGGGCTTTTCCCAGACAGCCTCCTCCGCTCTCCCACTGACCTTGCCCGGGCCTGCACTCAGCTACTGCTCCTCCGAATTATCATGGTGTTGGTTTCTCTGATGATACCACACATGGGAAGCCTTACTTAGGCCTCTGGGCTTGCTCCTCCTCTGGAACCTCCAAGATTCTGGAGTCTTCCAGGTCCTCAGGTTTCCTGTTTTTTAAATTTTTTTATTGTGGTAAGATAAACGTAACAAAGTTTATCATTTTAACCATTTCTTTTAAATTTTTATTATGATTATGAGAGTTTACAATCTTGTGAAATTTCAGTTGTACATTATTGTTAGTCATGTTGTAGGTGCACCACTTCACCCTTTATGCCCTCCCCCCACCCCGCTTTCCCCTGGTAGCCACTAATCAGTTCTCTTTGTCTACATGTTTAACTTCCACCTATGAGTGGAGTCATACAGAGCTCGTCTTTCTCTATCTGGCTTATTTCACTTAACATAATACCCTCAAGGTCCATCCATGTTGTTGTGAATGGGACGATTTTATCCTTTTTTATGGCTGAGTAGTATTCCATTGTGTGTGTGTGTATATATATATATATATATATATATATATACCATATCTTCTTTATCCAATCATCAGTTGCTGGGCACTTAGGTTGCTTGCACATCTTGGCTATTGTGAAGAACGCTGCAGTGAACATAGGGGTGCATGGGACTTTTGGAACTGCTGATTTCAAGTTCTTTGGATAGATACCCAGTAGTGGGATGGCTGGGTCATAAGGTATTTCTATTTTTAATTTTTTGAGAAATCTCCATACTGTTTTCCATAGTGGCTGCACCAGTTTGCATTCCCACCAACAGTGTATGAGGGTTCCTTTTTCTCCACAACCTCTCCAACTTTGGTTATTTTTGGCATTCTAACAGGTGTAAGGTGATATCTTAGTGTAGTTTTGATTTGCATTTCCCTGATGCAGAGCGATGATGAACATCTTTTCATGTGCCTGTTGGCCATCCATGTATCTTCTTTGGAGAAATGTCTGTTCATGTCTCCTGCCCATTTTTCGATCAGGTTGTTTGATTTTTTTGTTGTTGAGCTGTATGAGTTCTTTATATATTATGGAGATTAACCCTTTGTCAGATAAATAACTTGTAAATATTTTTTCCCAACTAGTGGGTTGTTGTTTTGTTTCAATCCTGTTTTCCCTTACCTTGAAGAAGCTCTTTAGTCTGATGAAGTACCATTTGTTTATTCTTTCTATTGTTTCCCTCATCTGAGAAGTTATGGTGTCCGAATAGATCCTTTTGATACTGATGTCAAGGAGTGTACTGCCTATATTCTTTTGTAGAAGACTTCTTGTTTCAGGTCTAATCATTAGGTCTTTGATCCATTTTGAGTTTGTTTTTGTGAATGGTGGAAAAGAATGGTCAATTTTCATTCTTTTACATGTGGCTTTCCAGTTTTCCCAGCACCATTTGTTGAAGAGACTTTCTTTTCTTCCTTGTATGCCCTCAGCTCCTTTGTCGAAGATTAGCTGTCCATAGATGTGTGGTTTTATTTCTGGGCTTTCAATTCTGTTCCATTGATCTGTGCACCTGTTTTTGTACCAGTACCATGCTGTTTTGATTACTGTAGCTTTGTAGTATGTTTTGAAGTCAGGGATTGTGATGCCTGCAGCTTTGTTCTTTTTTCTCAGAATTGCTTTAGCAATTCGGGGTATTTTGTTGCCCCATATGAATTTTAGGATTCTTTGTTCAATTTCTGTAAGGAATGTCATTGGGATTCTGATTGAGATTGTATTGAATCTGTAGATTGCTTTGGGTAGTGTGGACATTTTAACTATATTTATTCCAATCCATGTGCATGGAACGTCTTTCCATCTCTTTATGTCGTCATCAATTTCTTTCAGGAAAGTCTTGTAGTTTTCATTGTATAGGTCTCTCACTTCCCTGGTTAAATTTACCCCAAGGTATTTTATTCTTTTTGTTGCCATTGTGAATGGGATTGAGTTCTTGAGTTCTTTTTCTGTTAGTTCGTTGTTAGAGTATAGAAATGCTACTGATTTATGTATGTTGATTTTTTACCCTGCAACTTTGCTATAGCTGTTGATTATTTCTAATATTTTCCGATGGATTCTTTGGGGTCTTCTATATATAAGATCATGTCATCTGCAAACAGTGAGAGTTTCAATACTTCATTGCCTATTTGGATTCCTTTTATTTATTTTTTCTGCCGAATTGCTCTGGCCAAAACCTCCAGTACTATGTTGAATAGGAGTGGTGAAAGTGGGCACCCTTGTCTTGTTCCTGTTCTCAGAGGGATGGCTTTCAGTTTTGTCTGTTGAGTATGATGTTGGCTGTGGGTTTGTCATATATGGCCTTTATTATGTTGAGGTACTTTCCTTCTATACCCATTTCATTGAGGGTTTTTATCATAAATGGATGTTGGATCTTGTTGAATGCTTTCTCTGCATCTATTGAGATTATCGTGTGGTTTTTGTTTCTTATTTTGTTAATGTAGTGTACCACATTGACTGACTTGTGGATGTTGAACCATCCTTGTGTCCCTGGTATAAATCCCACTTGATCGTGGTGTATAATCTTTTTGATATATTGCTGTATTTGGTTTGCCAGAATTTTGTTGAGGATTTTTGCATCTATGTTCATCAGTGATATTGGCCTGTAGTTTTCCTTCTTTTTGTTGTCTTTGTCAGGTTTGGGGATCAGGGTGATGTTGGCTTCATAGAATGTATTAGGGAGAGCTCCATCTTCCTCAATTTTCTGGAATAGTTTGAGAAAGATAGGTATTAAATCTTCTTTGAATGTTTGGTAGAATTCTCCAGAGAAGCTGTCTGGCCCTGGACTTTTATTTTTGGGGAGGTTTTTGATTATTGTTTTGATTTCTTTACTTGTGATTGGTCTATTCAGATTCTCTATTTCTTCCTGATTCAGTTTTGGGAGGTTGTAAGAATCTAAGAATTTATCCATTTCTTCTAGGTTGTCCAATTTGTTGGCATATAATTTTTCATAGTATTCTGTTAGGATTCTCTGTATTTCTGTGGTATCCATTGTGATTTCTCCTCTCTCGTTTCTAATTTTATTTATTTGAGACGTCTCTCTTTTTTTTTAGTGAGTCTGGCTAAGGGTTTGTCAATTTTATTTTTTCGAAGAAATAACTCTTTGTTTCATTGATCCTTTCTAGTGTCTTTTTTGTTTCAATATTGTATATCTGCTCTATTTTTAGTATTTCCCTCCTTCTACAGACTTTGGGCTTTGTGTTTTCTTCTTTTTCTAATTCTGTTAGGTGTCATTTGAGATTGCTTATCTGAGATTTTCTTGCTTATTGAGGTGAGCCTGTATTGCAATGAATTTCCATCTTAGGACCTCTTTTGCTGCGTCCCAAATGAGTTGGTATGGTGTATTTTCATTTTCATTTGTCTCCAGATAATATTTTATTTCTTCTTTAATTTCTTCAATAATCCATTGTTTGTTGAGTAGCATGTTGTTTAGTCTCCACATTTTGGCTCCTTTCCCAGCTTTATTCTTGTGGTTGATTTCTAGTTTCATAGCATTGTGATCAGAAAAGATGCTTGATATCATTTCAACCCTCTTGAATTTGTTGAGGCTTGCTTTGTTTTCCAAGATATGGTCTATCCTTGAGAATGTTCCATGAGCACTTGAGAAGAATGTATAACCTGCTGTTGTTGGGTGGAGTGTTCTATATATATCTATTAAGTCCATCTGGTCTAATTTTTCATTTAATTCTATAATTTCCTTGTTGACTTTCTGTCTGGATGATCTATCCATCGGTGTTAATGGGGAGTTGAGGTCCCCTACTATTATTGTATTGTTATTGATGTCTCCTTTTAGTTTTGTTAAGAGTTGCTTTACAAATTCTGGTGCTCCTGTGTTGGGTGCGTATATATTTATAAGTGTTATGTTATCTTGGTGGAGTGTCCCTTTTATCATTATAAACTGCCTCTCTTTTTCTTTGTCTGTTTTGTTTTGAAGTCTACTTTGTCTGATATAAGTATGGCGACACCCGCTTTCTTATATTCATTATTAGCTTGGAGTATCATCTTCTATCCTTTCACTCTGAGTCTGTGTTTGTCTTTGGGGCTGAGGTGTGTTTGCTGGAGGCAGCATATTGTTGGGTCTTGTTCTTTGATCCATCCTGCCACTCTGTGTCTTTTGATTGGAGAGTTCAACCCATTTACATTTAGAGTGATTATTGAAATGTGGGGGCCTAATGCTGCCATTTTATCACTTGTTTTCCGGTTCTCTTGCATTTCCTTTGTTTCTCGTCCCATGATTTTGGACTACTAATTCAGGTAGGTAGATTTCTATATTGGCTTTATTCTTATTCGTAATTTGTGTCTTTATTCTTGTTATTTGTTTACTGGTTACCAAGTGGTTTGTATAAAACATCTCATAGATGAGATAGTCCATTTTCTGATAGCCTCTTATTTCCTTAGATTAAGACGTTCCATACTTTTCCTCTTCCCCTTCTAGATTGTTATTGTCAGATTTTTTTTTCCTTCCTTCTTGTGTTGTGACTTTGTGGTTAAAATGACAATATTATATTTATTCTTGGTGTTTCCCTTCCTTTTATCTTTAATGTTATACTTAACTTTTGCTAACCTGTTCTGATGGAGAGCTGTAACTATCTGATTTTGTCTTTCTAATTATCTCCTTTGCTCTGGGTTTTGTAATCCCTTTCCCTTTTTTGTTTTTTCAGGTATGAGGGTCTGCCTGAGCCTTTCTTGTAGGGGAGGTCTTGTGGCAATGAATTCCCTTAACTTTTTATCATCTGGGAAAGTTTTTATTTCTCCATCATATTTGAAGGATATTTTCACTGCATAGAGTATTCTTGGCTGCAAGTTTTTGTCCTTCAGAGTTTTGAATATATCATTCCACTCTCTTCTAGCCTGTAAGGTATCTGCTGACAGCCTTATGGGAGTTCCTTTGTAGGCTATTTTCTTCTGCCTTGCTGCCCTTAGTATTTTCTCTTTGTCATTGACTTTTGCAGGCTTCACTACTATATGCCTTGGGGTTGGTCTTTTTATATTGATAATGTTTGGAGATCTATTGGCTTCTGTCACATGGAGTTCCAACTCTCTCCCCAGGTTTGGAAAGTTCTCAGCCATTATTTCTTTGAACAGGCTTTCTGCCCCCTTCTCCTTCTCTTCCCCCTCTTGGATACCTATAATCCTTATGTTGCATCTCCTAATTGAGTCAGATATTTCTCAGAGAGTTGCTTCATTTCTTTTTAGTCTTAATTCTCTCTCCTCCTCTGCCTGCAGCATTTCTATATTCCTATCCTCCAAATTGCTAATTCTGTACTTCATATTATCGACCCTACTGTTCAGAAAGTCCAGATTTTTCTTAATTCCTCCATTGTGTTCTTCATCTCCAATATTTCTGATTGGGTCTTCTTTATAGTATCATGCTCTTTTGTGACATAGCTCCTGAATTCGTTGAGTTGTCTATCTGTATTCTCTTTAAACTCATTGAGTTTTTTACTGATGGCCATTTTGAATTCATTGTCATTTAGGTTATAGATTTCATTGTCTTTGGGATTGTTTTCTGGGTACTTGTCATTTTCCTTCTGTTCTGGAGATTTAATATATTTTTTCATACTGCTTGATGGCGTGAATTTGTGCCTCCGCATAGGAATAGAGTTTAGTTACTGCTTTCACTTGCTTCTACTGGAGTTGGGGGGGGGGGGAGCAGCTGTTTAATCTGCACTGACCAGGATCACTCTCAGTGATGCTGACTGGACCTGGGCCCCTCCTCATGGTCACAGTGGTCCTGTGGTGTCTCTTTTCAGCTGTGGGGACAATCACAAGGGGGCCTCAGGTTGCTCGTGCCTACTGTCACAGACCACCTAGACACGCTCCCTCCTTAGGATCTGCAGCAGTGTTATGGGCTTTCACAGCAGCCAGGAGTAGGTTCACCTAGACTCACAGCTCTGTCACTGTCAGGACCTGCAAGATCTCACTTGTCCACTATGGGCCACAGCAGAGCTATGAGTATCTACTGCAGGCTGTGGTTAGCTCACCCAGCTGTGCTACTTCTGCCCCAGGGCCTTCCAGCCTTGTGATTGCTGGGCGGGGCCTCTCCACTAATGCTGTGCAGAGCCTTTCCCTGTGGCTGTTGTGGGACTGTGGATTTTCCCCCTGGATCATGGAGCAGGCTTGCTGGGACTCCAGGCTGCCACCACCCACTCACACAGGCTCACTGGGTGTCCCTTGCCCCCTCTGGGCCACAGCAGGATACCGTGAGTCAGAGGCAGCTGGTGGGCTGCTGCACTTCCCGGGATCCTCCTGCCCTGGGGCCTCCCAGCGTTCTGAATGCTGGGCAGGGCCTCTCTGCTAATGCCAAGTAGAGGCTTTCCCTGCCACTGGTGTGGGACCATGGATTTTCCCACTGGGCTTAGAGGCAATCGCGGGGGGCTTAGGTAGGGCTGTAGTCACCTGTTTCCACTGTCATTCCATCAGCACATGCACACACCTGCCCTTGGTGCGTGGCGATGCTGTGAGCGTGTCTGCTGGAAGAAAGTCGCTTGCAGGTACTAGGCTGTCCAGGGGTCGGGGGTCAGAGAGTTTTCACCTATTTCCACCTTCTCCTGGGGGGAAGTCCATCCACCTTCCAATGTATAGCAGCATGGGTCTCTCAGGCGTCCTGAGATGCTGTGTGGATAGCCTTTGTTGACCGATGAATGCCCAATTAGTTGTAGATTCGAAGGGGGAGAAACAAAAAAAACTGCTCACTCTGCCATGTTGCTGATGTCACTCCCATTTTAACCATTTTTAAGTGTGCAATTCAGTGGCATTAAAATACATTCACTATATTGTGCGATCATCACTGTCTTCCATCTATAGAACTTTTCCAAACTGAAACTCTGTCCCCGTTAAGCAATTTCACCCCATTCTCCCCTCCCTGCAGTCCCTAATGGCCACTGTTCTACTCTGTCTCTCTGAATTTGACTACTTCAAGTACTTCATATAAGTGGAACCATGCAGGATTTGTCCTTTTGTGTCTGGCTTTTTTCACTTAGCACAATGTCTTCGAGGTCCGTCCATGTTATCACCTGTGTCAGAATTTCCTTCCTTTCTCAGGCTGAAGAACATTCTGTTGTATGGATGGACCACATTTTGTTCATCCATTCTCCCTACTGGGTCCTTGAAGAAAACATTTCTCTTGCATTTTTACTGTATTTACAATCACTGTCTCAAAGTGTCTGGACCCTCTCATGATCCCTTATAAGCCATAAGTTAATCTCATGTAACAGGGAATTGGGTCTCAATGAGAACATAATTATGGCAAAGGTGCTTAAGTGGAAGGGCTTACCCTAGAAATGTTGCCTAAGACCCACCAGACATCCACTGGCTGCTTGGTGACCACCGAGTGCCACAGGTGGTCTGCCCAGTTGTGGGCACAGTGGGCCAACTGGTGGCCTTCCATCAGGAGCTGAAAAGTTAGGGATTTGCCCCAAGACAGCCCTGATTCCCTCTGAACAGCCTTTTCTAGATGTTTCATCTATATGGCTCTCTAACTACTTCTTTGGACCTATTTCCATATTTTTTCTGCTCTCACAGTGTGAAGAAATAGGATGTTTCAGATGTAAGGAACTGCTCTCTGGTTCTAGTGTTCTAGGATGTGAAGAGACCCACTTGCTCCCTCAGAGCCCCTGCTCCCGACACACACATGTGCATGTGCGCACCCCCCTTCCCTCCCCCCTACTCAGGAGTGCAGCGTGAACACAGGGATTTTCTCTGAGATAACTTCTGGTCTCTTGGGAGCATGGCAAAGGCAGACAGGGTTCAGGGCTCTGTGTCCTGTCATGTTATCTAGAGGTTGAGCGTCTCATCCCTGAGGTGGATGTGGAGGGGCCCCAGGACATAGAGACTTTCTGGAATGGTGAGGAATGGCATCCCCATTGGTTAGCCTAGGCAGCCATATTCTGGCCAATTGTTTCAGTTCCATTTGACTTCGTTACCATGTGTCATTTAAAGAAAGCCTTTTCCCCTCTTTGTTTATTCATCTTTAAAATTTTTTCTTTTGCATTTATGCTGCCACTTTTTTTTATAATGAAAGATTTTTAAAAATCCAGAAGTCCTAGTTGTGGCTGTTGGAAGTCTAGAATACTTACAAAAGTCCTTAAATACTTGAACATCCCCCTAGCAGTTCTAGATAGAATCTTCCCAGTGTTACGTGACTCTCCATGCCCGTGGCAAGTCACGTGTCAGGCACTCGCTGCGAGCCCAGGGTTGCGCTATTGCCAGAGAAGGGCAAATACGTGCGTTGCATCCCTCCTCCCAGGTTTGTGGCTGTGTGGGACTCGAACCTGCTGGGCGTGGACATGTGTGTGTGCATTGTTGTCGTTTGTACTTGACGATGTTGAGGATATAACACTTCTCTTGACAACGGGGCTTGTTTATGACTTCCTCACTGAGGTAAAGCCTCCTGTTCTTCAGTGGTTGCTATAGCTATAGGAGTCCTCACAGCTGTGGTGGGCGCTACAGCTCTGGGGGTCCCATAGCTATGGGGCTTGCTATTGCTACAGCGGTTACTATAGCTATGGCAGGCCATATGGTTTCAGGGGCCCCCATAGCTCCAGTGCCCAGCCCTATAGCTATGGCAGTTGCGATTGCCACGACAGCGGTCCCTCGAGCTGGGCATTCCGAATAGCTGGCTGCGTGTATAGGTTTGTACACTCAGAGCAAATTGCAGTAGGAGATAGCCGTATGGGGGAATTTCTAGTGCAGTAGTGCCTCCTCCAGTCTCAGTGCTATATGACATAATTGTGACCTTAGAAGGCAGGTGGGGATATGAAACATGGTGTCCTCGGGAACGAAGATCCTGCCAGTGACCTGTGAAATAGCCTCTTCGAGCTGGCTCTCCACTGGTGGAAAATAGGGGTGGGTAGATTTGCATGGGGCTTGCATATTTTCAGTATTTTTTAGAAATGATATGAAAAAATACTTGTTTCCCCATCTAGGGAGGCTCATCAGGAAGGCTTCGGAGTCTGTGCTTGCAATACGCTTTCAGTGCAGGAGTGCACATTTGGAAATCTGTGTGTTGATTTTTATGAAAATGGGATCATGCTACCTTTTTATTCAATTATACCCTGAATGTGTTTCTCTCTCATTAAAGAGTACCCTCAAATATCACGTCAATGACCACATAACATTCTACTCCGTGATTTATTTAGCCAGTACCTATTTTTGTACCGAGAGGTTTTTCTCTTCCAGTTTTTACTGCTAGACGCAGTGCTGTGGTGAACGTCGTCATAGCCAAGTATACAAAACCTTAATGGTTTGTCAGATAAATTCCTAGAACCTGAATTGCTGGGTCACAGGCGGTGTAAAGTTTTAAAGAGGTAACTCTTCAAGTGTCCTGCCAAATGGCGCTGCATGAAGGTCGTAGCGCCAGCTTCCATGCCCACACCCGGAAGCACACGGGCCGTGTGCACGGACCCTCGCTGCAGCTGCCTTGTATAGTTTTGTGATCTTGGCAGATTGGATCAGTGCAATACCTACCCTGTTTAAATTTACGTTTCTTTGGCTCTAAGAGGGGTGAAACACTTTTCAGCTCTGTCTTACTTGACACTCTTAATGTGCTACATGAATTGCCTCTTCGCGCCCATGGGCCACTTTTCTAGTCTGCATCTTTCCTGTTGACTTGTAAGAGCTCCTTTCATATTAGGGATTATTAAGCCCAATTTCTTCACATCCTCACCAACGCTTGTTTACCTTTTTTGGATTCTAGCCATCCTAATGCGCGTGGAGTGGGATCTCATTGTGGGTTTGGTTCGCATTTGCCTAGTGACTAATGATGTTGAGCGTCTTTTCATGTGCTTGTTGGCCATTGGTATATCTCTTTAGAGAAGTGTCTATTCATGTCCTATGTCCATTTAAAAATTGAATTATTTGCCTTTTTCTTATTGAGTGGCAGAAGTTCTTTATATTTTCTCAATACTAGTCCCTTGTCAGATACACAATTTGCAAATGTTTCCTCCCATTCTGTGGGTTGTCTTTTTACTTTTTTAATGATGTCCTTTGAAGAACAAAAGGTTTTAATTTTGATGAAGTCCACTTTATCCATTTTTTTTCTTTTGTTGCTGTGCTGTTCAGACTGAAGTTTTTATTTTGATGGGGTCTTTTCCATTCGGGGTTTCTGGCCTTAGGGTCATGCTTGGAAAGTCATGCCTCACCCCAAGACGATATAAATGTTGTTCTCTTCTAATGCTTTTATGACTTGCTCCGTTTTCTGTTATTGTGCACTTCCTTCCGTGGACAGTATTGGATTGCATAGGTTGATTTTGTGCCCAGTGGCTCATTGGCTGCCCCAGTGCTGTCTTTTGCATGGCATGCGTTTTGTAAAGGAACCGGGTTGAGCCTGTGCTCACAGGAAGTGACCAGAGCTCGGTAGCCAAAGGGGGAAGAAAGCTGTTACACTGGCTTGGCTGCTTCCACCGGCAGACCTGTGTGGCTGACTTCAGTCCAGGTTTATGCAACCAGAAGGGACAGAAGGATCTAGAATGACTGGCTTTTCAGTTTTATCTTCCAATTATTCTTTAGCCTCACGATATTTTCAGCTCACGTGCCCATCTGAGCCATGAGTTGCCCACAGAATGGGAGCACTTTTTTTTGAGGATGAACAACAATTTTTTGTCCTCTTCTTAGGATGATGCTCCCATGCGTCACCGATGGTCAAATAGCGAGGAATTCCTGGAGTATTGAGCTTCTGCATCTTTTTGACGGCCTGGGGGAGGGCAAGACTTTCTCTCTGCGGGCCTGAGAGGACAGTAGGCAGGGGGCCATCCTGTTTACACTTCACAGAACACCCTTGCAGCTCCAGGTCATACAGAATGTGGGGCTGAGGTTGCTGGGAATCCTTGTGACCAAGTATTGATGAGGAAAGAGACGGGAACGAGCTTCGTTCCACCTCGAATGAGAAAGAGTCGGTGAGGCTGCTCACGGATCTAGTTGATTCAGTTCCAGTTTAACTAGAACTCTAGTGACATGAACACGCCAGCAGAGGGCGCCTGTGAGGGGACTTGCCCCTAGCCTTGACAGTGGCCGCCTCCAACACAGTCGGACTCCAAGTGCTCCCAGGGACCCCGCTGCTGATGTGGTGGCGCCCAGGGTGCCGCCTGGCCTCCTTTCTCCAGCAGCACTGGTTGGGTTTTTAAATGTCGGTGCTCCCTGTTCTGTAGTAACCGTTCATGTCCACTCAGGGATTTTTATGAAATGCGTTTATTGCAGGGATTCAGCCCCAGGTGGGAGCATAACTAACTCATCCCCCTCCCCCACGACTCTTTTCTTAAAATAGACTATGTTTTAAAGCAGTTTTAGCTTCACAGCAAGATTGAGCAGGATGTACAGAGTCCCATTTGCCGCCTGGCCCCCACACCCACAACCTCCCCCCTTACAAACCCCCCAGCAGAAGGGCACATTTGTATCCATCTGAACCCGCGCTCCCACAGCCTCTTTGACTGTGAAGGAGCTGCCAGAGTTCATTGCCCTCAGCGTCCCCAGACGCTTTCTCCTAAGAACTCTGCGCTCTGGGAACACCGTCTCTCCTCAGCAACGGGCATTGTGCCCTGAGGAGAGGGCCACACGGAGGGAGTGCTCAAGGCTGAGTACTGTCCTGAAATGGCACCAGTTGCTTGTCAGGGAGCTGCAGTCTGGGGAAGTGTTGCATGCATGTGTGCATGTGTGTACGTGTGTCTGCTGTGAACTGCCCCCGCAGGGATAGATTGTCCGACCCCCGCCACAGTCGAGGTGAAGAGCAGTTCCATCCCCACGAGGACCCCACCTGTGTTCCTTGTCTCATCACAGCCGGCCCCTCCCTCTCCACCCTCCTTACCCCTGTCAGCCGCTCCTCTGCTCTCCATCTCTGTGACATTTCAGAGCCTTTTGAATTTCAAAAGACTGGATAAGGCCTTGTCAGCCTGCATTTGTTTATGTTCCCAGAACCACTCAAATTGTGTGCCAGGCTAGATCCAGAAGTCCTTAAGACTCTTCGTTGTCTCTTAATCCTGTAGCATGTATGTGTACCTAAGTTACATGAACAGAAACATCTGGATTAGAAGAAGAGCATGGAAAGCACTAGACACAGGAGGAAAGTGAAGGGAAATATTAACTGTAAACCTCTCTGGGTGGTGGGATTGGGAATTGTTTTTATGCTGGTCTTTCATCCTTTTTTCAACAGTTTTATGGAAGCGTGTTTGCATAAGCAGATAAAGGATAAATACTTCATACGGGAGACGGTAGATACGTGGGACACGTAGCGCTGTCATTCGGAGTCAGGCTCACCTGGCAGGGGCCTAGCTCCACCCCCTGGCGGCAAGTCCTTCTTGGCGAGCCGCTCCCACCGGCCCAGGACTGCGGGCACGTCTGTGGAGTGCTGGGCGTGAAGAGCCGGGATAAGACAAACGACCAGTGCACAGTTGCTATCACTTTGAAAATAGAAAGTTCCACCTGGCAGCCTGGGCTTTGCAGGTGACAGGCATAGGGAAGCAGGGCTTGCTACAGTCCGCTCAAAGCCCCCAGGGTATTTCCAGGCTAGGGCCTGTGGCAGAGGTGGGATCCAAAGGGTCAGTGAATCAGGAAGGGGCTGTCCCTCCTGCCCCCGAGCTGGGTGGTCATGGGGTCACAACGGACACTAAATGCTTTTGTGCTTTTTCCAGGTGATGACCCCTATGGCAGCAACGACGACCCTGCATCTGGTGGGTTTGAGTCCCGAGGTTTCTGTTGGAAACCACGAGGAGACATAGTGCTGGCCTCCCCAACCTTCCCGAGTGTTGGCAGTAGAGAACCACGAGGCCGACAGCGGAGGGCTGCAGTCATTTACAGGAATTAAAAGTGAAAACCTGGATCCCCAGCGAGGTGGCCCCATGTGAAGCTCGCTGGCCTGAGACCCTCAGTTAAAGAGGGACTGCACCATTTCCATATCCTCCCTTCAAGCTTCTCAAAGTGAAATCCTTATGGAAAAGGAGAAGCACTTGGCTCATCTGAGAGGGCACCGTGTCATTTGAACACCTTAGATCCAAGTAGCACAGCCCTCTCGCACGCACTGGGGGGTTGGGGGCATTTGACGAAGCTGGGTGCCCGAACCGGTCCTCATGGTGCTGCTGGTCTGCCTCCCCCTCTCCTCATCTCTCGCACCCTCTCTTTTGCTCAGGAATGTCAGCAGAAACAGGCACCATCGCCGGAGTGGCCAGCGCGCTGGCCATGGCCCTGATCGGCGCCGTCTCCAGCTACATCTCCTACCAGCAGAAGAAGTTCTGCTTCAGCATCCAGCGTAAGTGCATGCGCACTCAGCCACTGTGGCTGTGGCTGTGGCTGTGTCCGGAGCGGTTTCGTCCCCCCACTCCTGCACAGGACAAATGGGCAAGGGGCAGAAATGCGTGCCCACTTCCCGGGGCGAGGTGGACTGTGCCTATAAAACCAACAAGTGTGGTCGTCTTGTTCTCTCTCAGCAGCGCCCCACAGGGATCCCTGACACGGGGGGGGGGTTGCCCTGAGCCAGGATGCCATTTGTATTCAATTTACCCACAACTTACAGACTCCCAGCTATAGCCTAAAACGAAAGCAACCTATCTTTACAAATCCAGCGTGTAAGGGGGAGGGCACAAACCACACTGGATTCTTCCTCGACGTTCCTGCTCCTTTAAAGCAGTTCATGATTCCATCTCTTGTATACTTTTCTGGCTCATGGGGGTTAGAGCAGAGGCACCCAGGCAGCGACCTCTTGGGATCTGACGGGGGCGTTGCCAGATGATAAGAGCGCTGGCTTGCCCAACAGTGCTGCCTGCCGGGTCTTTGAGATCCTTGGAGCCTGCTGCCCTTGGATCCAGCAGTACTCCAGGGGCACTGTTCACATCTCGGTGTGTAACCTGCACAACTGTATGTGGTCGCCCAGCTTGAGATCGTATCGTCCTACCATGGATCCAGAAGCTTGGCTCTAGAGTGGTATGAAGAGGGAAGAGTCAGAAGGAATACAGAATGGAGGCTGGACTGTCCTTAGAGCATTTCCTTGTGTCGGCTCAAAAGCAAAGAAACTGAGTGGCTTAAAACAACAGAAATTGATCCTCTCCCAGTTCTGGGGCCCGCAGTCTAAGATCAGGAGGTCCGCAGGGTTGATTCCTTCTGGAGACTGTAGGAGAGGGTCTTTCCTTGCCTCCTCCAGCTTCCAATGACCCCAGGTGTCCCTTGGCTTGTGGCTACATCACTCCAGTCTCTGCCTGTGTCCTCACTCTGTGTCTGTGTCTCTCCTCTTCTGTTTCGTATAAGGACCCTTGTCGTTGGATTTGGGACCCACCCTAAATCCAGGATGATCTCATCTTGAGAGCCTTAATTCGATCACATCTGCAAAGACCTTTTTCCCAAATAAGGTCACATCCACAGGTTCCAGGGATGAGGACATGGACACATCTTTTAGGGGCCACCATTTACACCTGTACAGCTCATTACCCTAACAGTGAGATGCTGTCAGATCTGTGGCTGCTGCACAGCTGGCCGAGATGGCCCCTGTGCCAAGGGGCAGCTTTGAAAGAGAAACTATCAAAGCCGGGCCCCTAGTTACAGCAAGAACGCCCGCCTGACACCGCCTGTGCCTTGGGGTCGCCGCCCCGAGAGCTGCCATAGCCCCACGGGGCAGGTGCGCCAGGCCGCTCAGTGTGTAGACGAGGAAGCCGAGGCTCGGAGCGTTGCTGGGGCACTGACTCCAGGCGGGGAGCCGTGGCCCAGAAGGGGTGCTGGTCCATAGGGGGGGATTTCCAGACCCCGAGGTAGCCATCAGGTTGTATCTGTGCCTCCCTGGGGCTGCTCAGGCGAAATGAGAATACGATATTTTCACACTTGTTTCCTAAAACAAACAGGTGTGAGGTTTTGCAAATTGGATTAGCAGGCAAAGCCAAATAGAGTGTGAGGACATGAAGGCGGAGGTAGATGGAGATGAACAATTTATAGGATATTTGGGAGAGAAGAAACCAAAAAGAGGGCTGTCAATGACAGCCAACAGTGCTCTGGCAACAGGGCTGGAGGACATGCACGGGATCTCTCTCTTTCTGGGGGGCAGCTTCGAGGTGAGGGCCTGGCTCGGCCGGGCAGCGGGGAGTGGGCCTGCTGGCGGGGGAGGTCCCAGCCAGGACGGCGAGTGTGCTTGTGGGGCCGATGGTGGCTCCCAGAAGGTTCTCGGGCTCCCCCCATGCCCAGCTCAGTCTGAGGGCGGGCTCCCCTCCTTACACAGATTTCACACCACCCCCGCCGGCCCTGGGTACAGGGTCCCTCCACCCGGGGCCTTGGCCCCAGGGCCCCCTCAGACTGGGGAATCTTCCTCTGTCCCTCAATCCCTCTCTCTCCTGTGACCGTCACCCTCCCTGCCCCCCCGCCTCATTCTTTCCCCTCAGTCTGTCAAGGATGTCATTGTCATTTTTAAAGCCACACTGTCCTGAGTCCTTTACCTGGACACACTCGTATAAGCACTGTTGTCACCCCACGTTGACGCAGAAGGAACCGAGTGTGGAGAGTCCCCCGAATTTGAAAAAGGCCTCGGTTGCTTCTGTACCCAGCCCCTGTGCTACCAACCTTCTCTCTGGAATTTGTAAGCTGTCTCCACTCCTGTCCCCGTGGCCTCCCGTCACAAATTCCACCAGTGCTCCAGGAGCCTCCCATCCCCCACCTCACACCAGTGGGCTCCCTGATCTTGGGGCCACACATCTCCCCAACCGCCGCCGAGGCCTCTGCCTGTCCAGGGCCAGGTCGCCATGTCCTCCATCTGGATGATTCCATCAACCTCCTGCCCACCCAGTCTCCCCCGTACTTCTCCCTGCTCTGAGCAGCTAGAGGGACATATTTAAAATGCACAGGGGTGGGGGCTGGCCTGGTGGCACAGCGGGTAAGTGCACATGTTCCGCTTCGGCAGCCTGGGGCTCATCGGTTCGGATCCCGGGTGCGGACGTGGCACCGCTTGGCACACCATGCTGCGGTGGGCGTCCCACACATAAAGCAGAGGAAGATGGGCACGGATATTAGCTCAGGGCCAGTGTTCCTCAGCAAAAAGAGGAGGATTGACAGCAGATGTTAGCTCAGGGCTAATCTTCCTCAAAAAAATAAAACAAAATAAAATACACAGGGGCAGCTCAGCCTGCACCTCCCATGCTGCCCCTTCTCTCCGGGTCCCAGCCCAGCCCCTGAGCTTGGCGTTCCAAGCCCTTCATGGTTTGGCTTCAGCCACATCCCTTCCCCTCCCCACCGCAGCCCAGTCCCGCCCGGGTCCCCAGAAGCCTTTGTCCGCAGCCATACTCACTTCCCTGAGTGTGCCCTGTTCTCTCTAGCGTCCTCTCACCTAGCTGCTCTCATCCTTCGGGCCACGGCGCCCCACCAGCCTGTGGGGGGACTGGATGCCTGTCCGGCTGCCGCAGAGCCCCCACCCCCGCCCAGACCTGGCGTGGAGCCATGGGGTGGGATTGGGCTTCTTGGTTTCCTGTCTGCGATATGGCCCCCCAGCACCTTCCAGACTGCAGTTCCGAGGGGCACTGTGTTTGCTTCATCCGCTGCTGTGTCCCTGGCACCTCGGCCGGACCGGAATCAGGAGGAGCCCCGTGGATGTCTGTGGGGGCCTCCTATCCCTGCGCCTTCCGCCCAGAGTGGCCTCGGCCACCGCTGTGTGGAGGGCAGGTGAGGCAGAGCAGAAACCGCTCTCCAGTCTCCACCGTGGTCCTCAGGGGCTTCTGGCCTCTGCTGCCACCATAGGGGCCCAGGCTTTGAGGACCCTCTGCTTCCCCTGTGTCCGCCCTTTGTGCCAAGGCCAGCGTGGCTCGTGGAGTGCCCCGGGGGGTTGTTGCAAGGGGCTGAGTTCTTGCTCCAGGCTCCTAAGCTTTGTGTCTTGCCTTCAGATGCAGCAGAAGGTCAAGGTAACGACCGGCTTTGACTTCACTGGTTTTCCTCCTCTGCTTTGGCCTCAACCCTTCATTGCCCGCCCCTCCCTCCCCACCTGCTGCTCCATCCATCGTGCCACTCTCCGCCCCTCCCGCCCCGCCCCTTCCCCAACCCTCACCCACTTGGCTGCAACCACAACCATCTTCAGCTTTTTCTGATACGTGTGCGAGGATGCCACCTGCAAGACCCTCTGTCGCCAGGCTGTGTGCGGTAGGGGTGGGGCCCTGTCTGGGACTCAGATGCCTACTGGCGGTCATCCCCAAGGAGCAACCAGAGGGCTGCCCACGGGCAGGAGACAGTCCAACACATACCAGGTTGGCAGCTGGGTGGTGGCCGGCAGGCTCAGGGTGCCTCTCCCAGCCCCTGCCTGTCAGCTGGGAACAGCTTCCACCGACTCCACCACCTGCCCTGCCCCACATGGGGGCTGGCTACACCCGCCAGTGAGCAACACCCGCATTTCTCCTGGGCCCATCTGGTGTCCACCTTGAGCCCGGTGAGCACCAGGGCCCGCAGTGTGCTTCTCCAGGCGAGGAGCCGCAGTGCAGCCTGGGGTGGCGGAGTGACTTACACTGGTGCCTGCTCGGTCGGTCAGAACCGTGGCCCAATTTTCCCACAGGTCCTGGGCTCTGGGCTCTGATAAGCTTTGCAGTCCCCGTCTTATCCAGGGATAGAGTGGGGTTGCTAAGGGGTGGGGTCACTCCGGGTCTTGAGTGACAGCCCTTGCGTTGAGCCTGGTGCCAGTCCGTGGCCTGAGTGCTGGCATGCGGAGGATGGTTTGTAGAGTCCCCAGGTCCCTCCTGGAAATAGGTGGTGAGAAAGCCCAAATAACTAACTAGACCAGAGCAGCTGTTGCTGGGTCCTGAGCCCTCCACACTTGGGCGGGGACAGCACTTGGTCCCGCTGCCTGGAGGAGCCCGTTGGCCTTTCCACGCGGGTGTTGCTGGGAAGGCCGCACACTGGCAGGAGGCTGTGCTGGCATCTCCGCCATGAGCCCCATCCTGCCATCTGTCCCTCCCTGCCCCACATCCATCCGTCACCCACATGGTGCTTGGCTCTGCCTCTGCCTCCCTGGCCCCTGGGCTGGCCCGTGGGTGGTGCTGAGCCTTGCCATCAGGCATCCCCTCTGCTGGGCAGAGCTGCTGTCTGGCCCACAGTCTCACACATGGTGGCACATGCCCTATGGGGATGGGGTGTCAGGTGCCTTTGCCACACGTCCTCATTTCTGAGGACAATGATGAGAACTCCTGGGCAGGGCAGCACATGCCCAGCCAGCCAGTCTTCACCCAAATAAGGACATTGAGGCGGCCCCGAGGGCAGGGCTGGAGCTCGTCCCAGGAGCTGTGCCTTTTCGCTGTGACGGAGGACTCGGTCAGGAGTTCTCCATCATGACTGGGGACCCCTGGGTTCTGTGTCAGTCCCTAACTCTGCCCTTTGCCCTTTGCAGAGGGTCTCAATGCAGACTATGTGAAGGGGGAGAACCTGGAAGCAGTTGTGTGTGAGGAGCCCCAAGGTAAGGACTTCTTGGTCACTGTCCCTTGCTGAAGGTCCCCTGGGACTGGGCCCCGCCCTGCGCAGAGCGGTGCTGGGGAAGCAGAGGAGCGCAGAGGTGTGTGTTTCTAGTTTCCAGCTGGAGCGGGGAGCTGCAGGGGCCCAGGGGTCCCTGCACTTGGCCTCGACCAGCCAGACGCCAGCTTCATGACACCGGGGCCCCAGGGGCTGTCTGGGGCCGTGTCGAGCCTTCTGTGAACGGCCGTGGCTCAGCCTCTGTTCTTGCCCCACCTGGGCCCAGCCCCCGGCCCTGCTGCTCCCTGTCAGGGACACTGGACCGGATCGGCGGAACGCTGACAGGGCCGCGGGGAATCTCTGAACCTCCACCCGTGACCTTTGGATTTTGAAAATTGCCAAAGGCAAGAGGGAATTTGGTTAAAACACAGCCTCCAGTGTTGGGGTCCATGCCCCTCCCTGCCTCTGCCCTCCATGGTCATCAAGCACTTTCTGGGTACACGACTCATTGGCAGGTCAGGCTGCTGGCCTGGAGGGGCCACCCTCCCAAGGCAGACAGAGCCTGTGGCCCCAGAACACTGGAGGGGGCGGGCCCGGCCAGGGTGGGGCAGACAGGCTGACGGTCCCTGGGCTGTGCCTGGAGCTGAAGGCCTTGGCAGTGGGGCCGCCCGTGGGTGTGTGATGGGGACAAGGTGCTCCAGGCCGTTGCTTAGGCCAAGTATCTGGCAGTGCTGCCCCGAGTGAGTTAGAGAACCCCGCATTACAGCATGGGAAAGCGACTCTGTGGTGGCATTCACTGCAGTAATGGTTAAGCCTCTTAGCTGCCACTGTGTGAGGTCTGCTACGGGCCAGGGAGTGTGGTGAGCGCTTTGTTTAAAACAATCCCCCAGCAACCCCGCCAGGAGCATCCCCCTGTTGCAGAGGAGGAAATGGAGGCCCAGCTGCTTCCAGGGTCTGTCCGCTTCCGCCGCCTCTCCAGGACCCAGGCCTGCCCTGAGTGGGGACAGTGGGTGCCAGAGTGGAGGTTGTCCGGGAGGGGCTGAGCTGCCCCAGCCCCTGGACAGGACAGGCGGGGCCCCGAGGCGCTTGGGCTCCGCACCTTGCGTGCGGCTGGAACTGCAGCTTTCTCACGGCCGCTTCTCTCCCTAGTGAAGTATTCCGCGCTGCAAACGCAGTCCGCAGAGCCACCGCCGCAGCCGCCCCGGCTCTGAGGCCCTGCCCCGCTCGTGACCCAGCTCCTGCCTTCATTTGGACCCACAGCTGCTGCGCTGCTGCTTCCACCTCGCTGGCTTCTGTTCTGTCTTCCGGATGAGCTCGGGGCGTGTGTGAGTCTGGTTCCTGTGCCCGCCCCCCGCAGGCGCTCTGAAGACACAGCCGCTGGGTCACCGACTCCCCAAAGCCAGCCTGCCCCCAGGCCTTAGTGAACTGGGGAGGGGGACCGAGCTGAGGGAGGCCAAGAGGACAGTTGTGCTCAGGGGGCAAGAGCTTGGACTCGGGGCTGTGGGATCCGCTGCACATGGCACTGACACGCTGTGGCGGGTTCTTGCTAATAGGCAGCCCCTGGCTGTGACCTCAAAGGACTGTCAGTGGGGGCCCAGCTAGCACCCAGTTCTCCTGGAGCCCCTGCAAGGAGCAAACCAGTGAGCGCCAGGTAACCACACACACACACACACCACTCGGGTGGGGGGGGTTGTTTCTGTCCTTCTTTGCAGTCCCAGCTTTTGCGCTGCGGGGAGTGAGGCTTGTCATTATGTAAGTGCAGGCGCACGTGCCTGAGAGGTTAGCCTGCTGCTGGACTAGCAGGGAGCGGGGCTGGCGGGCCTCGTTGCTACCTGATGGCACGGGGGGCGGGGGGGGGACCAGGCGCCTTCTCCAGGCTGACGACAGGGTTGCCTTTTAGGAATCACTTACACATTGCAAAGGGATTGTATCCTGGGCAGGGAGGTGCTCACCCTCCCCGTTTTCGGTTCTTATTTTGGTAGCAAAAGCTACAGACATCAAGAATGAGCATCGAAGCCTGAAGCATGCTGCTTGTTTGCTTAAAAATGTATTTCAGGGGAGGGGGAGGGACGTTTGCTTGGTTTCATGAAATACAACTGACTCGGTCAGTCTGCACTGATCCTGCCTATCCTGTCCTGTCCTGATGAAGGGCACTTGGGGGCCGTGCTCACTCGGGTGAAGGCCAGAGCCCAGGGACTGGCTGTCGCCTGGCCTGACACTGTCTGGTTTGGGCTGGAGCAGAGCTGGCTTCCTGGAATGTTCCCTTTGGCCCACACGTGGTCCTGCCCCTAGGAGCTCCGCTGTCAGAGGCTGAGCTAGAGCCTAGAGCCACCGTCAACGGGTAATCAGTTTCCAGCATAGAAACGCACTTCTGGAAGGATCATGTAAGTCAGCAGGGACGTAGGGTCCCATTTACAGAACTTCACGTGCCTCTGCGCTGCATGGATGGCACCACGTTCCAGCTGTGCGTTAGCTCCTTCACGTCCGCAGAGCTGGGATGAGGCAACCCTGACTTCTTAAGGAAATGAGTGAAATCTGAACAGACCCCACAGGTCGTGTAATGCATGCCTCGTGTTCGTTTTAAAATACTCGTTGTGGGACGGTGATCCATCGTAGAGCCTCTCTCAAGGCTGCCCTCTAGATCCATCCCCACTGCGTGCCCGTGGGCCCTGAAATGCCCCTTCTCCTGCTCAGCGGTTCGTCCAGGACAGGATTGTGCGCCTGCCAGGGGCAGCGGAGCACTGGGGAAGGGAATGAATGAGCAGGAGAGGCGCCGCATGCAAGGTTTGCTGCTCCCAGCGCTGCCCCACCCTCGTTGTGGGCCAGGTGGTTGTCAGCTTTGCCAGGCTTGTCCCTCCAGAGGACGGCAAGGGCTGAGAGCTGCACCCCTTGGCCGGTGCTGGGCTGGAGGCAGCTGGGGAAACTTTTTGCACCCATGGCCTGTTGCCACCTAGGTCTCGTGACCTCAGGGTTCAGGGAGGGCCAGTGTCCTAAGTATGGAGAGTTGGGCAGGGACCAGGGCAGTGCTCAGCAGCTCGTCGTGTTAGGGGGGTGGCTCGCCAAGGTGCCCAAGGCATTTTAAAGGAAGAAACAGGAGGCAGCACTTGTGTGTGCTAAAATACTTCTCTCCCTGCCACTGGGAAGGTTGGCCATTTACAGAGAAATCAGAGTCATGGTGGTGACTAGGATGCAGAGTGATGTGGCCCATGTGTCCCTTGGCATGGCCAGGTGTGGTGCGGGCCCTAGAGCTGTCGGGCTTCTGCCCCGGGAGGCTGGGCCCCTGCCCCTCAGCTCTGCAGTGAGGCCCGTGTGGTGGTGGAGCCCAAGGCCCCTGCCGCCGTGCAGGCGAGTCGGCTGCCTGGCGCCCTGCCTGTGGGTCTGGGGGGACCTGGTTTGCGTGTCCTCCTGCCTGTGGTCGGAGGGGCCTGGTTTGCTGGTCCTTGGCCAGCCTGGCAGCCAGGCCTGCTCCCAGGGACTGGCCACCCCAGGTGGGGCACTCAGCCCCCGGGGGAGTTCTTGGAGGAGGCTGGGGGGGGAGGGGACTGACACCTGCAGAAGCCTGGGGGCTCTGGTAACTGTGGGTCTCTCTGAGCGTTGTGTTTGGCCAGCTGGGCCTGTCCCACGGGGTGTGATGCCAGTGACCTAGAAGGGCCCATTGACACTCTCCTGTGTCTATCAGCTTCACTGGGGGGCAGGGGGGCGGGTGTCTACAAGATCCACTCAGCACAGGCAGGGAGGAGGCGTGGGGCAGGGCACCCTCCTGGTGTGGGACCCACAGAGCAGTGCCAAGCCCGCTGCCTTGGCCACTTCAGTTGGGGGTCAGTGCCAGCCCTCTGAGGAAGGAGAAATGGAGACCCACCTCAGAGTCCCTGGACTTTTGACGCGCTTCTGTGTAAGTGTGAATTGTGAACTGTCGTGTGTGTATTAAACAAAATGGAACCTGACTGGTCATTGCATTCTGCGGTGTGAAGGCACTTCCTTTGTCAAGTAATGGTTTTTTCTTAAAGTAACTTATGATGTGGAGCCGACCTCACTCCCCTCCCCCCGCCAAAGGTCCTTCTCACAAGGTTAGAGTTCTTGCATTTACCCTCTTGATGAAGGGCTTAGAGTCGGGGCTTCCAGGGCATGGCTCTTATCCGGGTACAAGGAGCTAAGGCCTGGAGATGCAGTGACAGGACCAGGGAGGGGCAGAGGTGGGCTCCAAACTCGTGACCAACTCCCCCGCCCCCCCCCCCGTCGCTGTTTTCCCTTCTTCCGAGAAAGCCGGTGCCTGGGAGAGACTCATTATGTGCGGGTGTTTCAGCCAGAGACAGCCGAGCAGGGATGGGGGCCTCTGCCCCCGGCACTCACTGCGGCCGTGTACAGGGGGGCTGTTTGGGGTAAAACGTGCCCTTGCCATCACCTCATGGTTTGGCTTGCAAACTGAAAAGACAGCTGGACGTTTCAGCATGAGCAAGATGCCGTGGCCCCTGGGTGAGTTTTTACATTGACGTGGGTACATTTTGGTGCCGTACGAGCCTTCTAGCAAAATAGCAAGTCCTCAAACCCCAACCCACCACGGGACTCTCTGTGCAGACATGCTGCACGGTCAGCTCGGGTCTGCCGCAGTGGCCCTGTCAGCCTTGCTGGGTGGTGTCACTGCTGGGGACTACAGTGACAGTGACTGCTGCATGGAGAGGGAAGGGACCCCAGGTCCTTAGAAGAGTGGCTCATGGGGGCATGTGGGTCCCTGTGGCCTCTACAGCCCCAGCAAGGCCAGTGCTCCTCCTCAGACTTGGGGCGGGGGGGGGGGGCGCCTCTCAGAAGTCCACCCCAGGTGACATTGCACCCGACTCTCACTCTCAAGTGTCCCCAGTGCGTCCTCATCATTTACTCAAGGTTAAGGTCAAGGGGCATTTTAGATTTTAAAATCAGAGTACTTACCCATTTCAGCCACTCAAGACTTGACCATTTGCACTTATGATTTAGTAAACAAATGAAGTCACATAAAGGCACTTTATATATATTAACTGGACTTGGCACAGAAGGTACAGAATGTTCACTGTTACTAACTTTCCCAAGGGAAAATTCTACTGAAATACTTTTAAAAAAAGGCAACAAAAAATAAGACCACAGAGCAAACATATTATCATTTTAATTACAGATGGAATACAGTGCATCAGATGAGGCAAATACAATACTGTGCCAGGTTTAAAAATCGGAACCATAAACGTTTTACATACTATACTTAAATAAAACCGAAAAAAAGAATTGCTTAGGTAACAAAACTATACTTCAAGTTGTTTTAGAAAGAGTTTTGTGCTAGGAACACACAAAGGAAAATGATCTGTTGTGCTGCTTTCAAATTGAATGGGTGTCCCTAGGGGTCCTCCTGGGGCCCAGCGTGGGGCAGGGCCAGGCCGGGCGCCAGCTCGCCGCCCCCAGCGCCAGGCTAGTTGCCCCCAGCAAGAACAAGCCACTTTGCTTCTCTGGTTTTGTTAGAAGCATCATTCAGGCCACACCAAGTTTAATCAATCAGCCTAGTGTAGCTGGGGGATTAAATGATATTTCTGGAAGAAATGTCCCCATTTTAAAAAGTTAGTATATCAATAATCCAGTTTATCCATTCATAAATAAGGTGTCAGATATGTTGGGAGCATAAATCAAAAGCTAACATCAATTAAACTGCGATTTAGAAACATCCCCTAAACGATAAACATGGAGAATTGATTTTAGGTTATCAAATTACCTTGAATAAACATTTCTGATACCTTATGGATATCAGATTTTCTGTAAGAATCAGAAGGTTCCAAGTTGAAAAATCATCTATTCTTCTAAGTGTTTGTATAAAACCTTTAAGAATACATTTTCAAAAATAATGTCAGGATGTAGGACTTTGCGGGCATCCCGTGATTCAACGCCCCCAGTGTCGAGGTGCGGCTGTTGTCGGGTCTGACCCGGAAGCTCCTGAGGCCCCTGATGCTGAAGGCGGGCTCCACTCCTGCAGCCACGGTCCCAGTGACTGCCTGGCACGCATGACAGGTGGAGGGGGAGGGTGTGGCCTGCTGGCGGTGGGGGCGCAAACGTGACCCCAGTCGACCTGTCACAGGCCACACAGAGGAGCTCAGAGCTACAGCACTGGTGGACGGACCCGGGGATCGCCCGTTAATTCCTGCCCGGGCTGCTGGAGGCTGGGGGTCCATGAGTGAGGGAGGCAAAACCCAGAGGAGGGGCCCCGACTGGCTTGAGGTCGGCCCTGAGACAGGAGACCGAGGGACGTGCGGGCTGGGCTTTTGGCAACGGAAGCCACGGCACTGTGGGTGCTTGAAAATATGGACATGCAGTCGCAGGAATAAACCGGGCTGAGGGATCTCGATCAAACGGGAAACAGTATTTCCGACCGGCAGAGAGCAGGTGGGGGCAGACTCGCCCTGATGCAGACGCCGGCCGCAGGAGAGAAGGGGCCGTGAGGTCGGCCCGTGCCGGCACAGAGCTGCCTGAGTCCTCAGTTTCCCCTCAGCAGGGCGGGGGGAGGAGGAGTGTGCCTCGGCCATGGCATCTGGAGGGAACCGTGCTATTGCCATCTGTGGCCCGGGTGCCCTCAGGAGGCAAGTCCCAGAGTCGGGCGAGGACAGAACACACTGCCATCTCAATGCCCACATCAAACGTGGTTCACGCGTGCACGGAACAGTGAGCGTGGACCTGGTTCGCCAGGCCGTTCTCATGCCGTCCCGTCAGGCAGATCCCTCCTCGGGTGACGAGTCTAGACACACGGAAGGACGTAGGAAAATAAAGGCCTGTTTCTCTCTGTAAAAATACCTGTATGTACACGACAGTAATGGAACGGGGCGCCCCTGCGTGAGGAGAACTGTAGGCTCGAGGGCGCTGTGCTGTCTTCTCCCCGCAGATGGCGAATTGTGAGCTTAAGTTGTAGCAAAGCGCTGGCGGAACCACGTGGCTGGCAGCGTGGGCTCTAGTGAATGGCGTGGTCAGGAGGGCTGCCCTGGGGAAGTGGTCGGGGACCTCCTCAACCCAAGCACCGCACCCGGGCCCTCTAGTTTCTCCCGAGCTGCCCAGACGATAGGAAGTCAGCTCTCAGGGTCCATGTGACAGATGGCCACCCTGAGAAACCCCCAACAGGAGGGAAATGGGGGCTCACAAAAAGCACTTGACGACAGTAGGAGCTGTCACCAAGCCACACAAATGGGCACTGGTTGGAAGTACCATCCAGACACAGAGGGCACAGGGCGTAATCCTAAAAGACAAGACACAAGCTACAGCCAGGAGGGGTGGCAGGTCCCTTGCTGAGCCACTGGTGAGGGCAGCGGAGCAGCAGGCTGTCCTGGACGCTGGACTTGCCGGAACGGCTGCCTCCGGCCCGTCAGACCGAGGTGTGGACGGGGGTGACCGAGTGGGACGGCGAGGAGCCCCGCTCGGACGAGGACGAGGCACGCGTGGCCACCTCCCGCTGCAGGTCCTCCACCCTCTTCTGCAGCTCCGCGCGGACGGCCAGCAGCTCCTTGAGGGTCTGGTGGATGGGCATCTGTGGGCACACACAGCCGTCAGCGGCCACCAAGCCCCCCGCGCCGACAGCCCGATGCTGCTCGCCTCCCCATTAGGGCCCAACCAGTATGCCGCGGGCGTCCAGAGGCTCCCCGGTCATGGCCCAATCTGTCCCCAAGTGTGCACGGGTGCCCTCCCCACAAGCTGCGGGCTCCAGCTGACACGGTGGGAAGGGCTTCGTCACTGCTCTCCTTCCGGGCTTGGCCAAGGTCCCAGAGGGGACAAGCAGGTTCAGGTGAAACCGCCCCCCACACAGTGTCTACGTGTCGCCCCCACGCCTCCCCCTTACCGCAGCACTCTTGCAGTTTTATAAATAGCTCTGCTGACTAATTCTGTGAAATCAGCACTTTCTGCAACTTGAAGTTGTTTTCATCAGTCAGAACAGGAGCCAGCAGAAGCCCCTGGAGAGGGCAGTGCCCCAGGAGGGGGAGCCCCTGGGGGCCCGGTGCCTTACCCCCCACCCAGGGAAGAAGGTGGGCCTTCCTCTCGAAGCTTCCACTCAGCAGCACCAGGGCCACAGCAAGGCCTCAGCCCACTGACCTCTCTCTCTCAAGCCCGTTGCTGGGGGGTGGGCCAGGAAGAAATGAGCAGGAGTTTCCTGGGGCACGTAGTACCCAGTCTGACTACCTGGGTCACAGCCTCCACCCCCACAGCACCTGCTGGGGCCCAGAGACCCGAGACCTGGCTTTCCTTTCCCCTCATGGCGTACTTGCTCGGGCTGGGGGGAGGCAGACAAGGGAAGGGGTGACCAGCTGGTGAGCAAAGGAGGCACAGGGTGGGGTCTGGGGAGCTCCCCCTGTCACTCCTTGTCCCCCATGCAGTGAGGACATCAGGACACAACCACAGGCCTGGGTCCAAAGCCGCAGCCAGGCCATGTGATGCTCACTCCCCACCGTCCTGTGGCTGCTTCCTGCTGCCCTGAGGGTAACGGTCTGATCTTCGCCTCGAGGCCCGGTGAGGTCTGACCCCAGCCTGCCTCTCCTGCTCACCTCTCACCAGGTCCTGCCTCTGCTACCTTCCTGCATTGCAGAATCTTCCAGGTTTTGGAAGATGCCACACCTGTGCTGTCCCTTCTGCCTGGGGTACTCTCCCCCCACCCTTTTCACCCACACACTCGCTTCATCCCACCGCGACCAGCACAAAGAGCCCTTGCTCTGGGTGGGGGGCCTTCTGGACTCCATTTGTTTTGTCATCCACCTCCCCAAAGACTAAGCTGTTCCATCGGGGGTGCCAATGGGGATCAGCCCAACTGGAGGGAAGGAGGGGAAGACGGAGATGAGAGAGAGAGACAGAGATGAGAGCGATGGCCCTGGCGAGAGAGGAGAGGAGAGGGGGGAGGGTGACAGAGAAACAGAGGGCAGCCAGGGGCCTCCAGCATGGCAGGGGGCTCAGGAACTAGCACTGGAGAAGCGAAGAACACACTCCTGATTTGGGCAGGCCACAGGAAGAAGGGAGGGGACAGCAACATGGGAGACTGATGGCAAAGGCCCCCCAAAACAAGGAGTTACCCTTATCTGCTGCTGAGCCTAGAGGGCACTGTGAGGTGGGCGACAGCTCCCGTCTTGGCCTCAGGACCTATTTGGTGTTTTCTGGTTTGCACGACCATTTGATTCCGGTCAGACAACAGAATGCTTTGCAGTCAAGCTGCTGTTAGGAAGCCCCACACCCGCGGCAGAAAAGCACAGCCACACACACCCAGGGCCCGAGGCTCTCTTCTTACATCTCCATGTGGCCTGTCGTGTTTTTTCTCATGTGTCATCTTCATTTACAATAAGTCAAAGGCATGCTGCTTCAAGAAAATGCTCCTCTAAGGGCCAGGCACCCAGTGGGTGTTAGCGTGTGAGACACAAGCCCACAGGGTCTCAAAGGAAACAAGATGGCTGCCAGGCCCTCCACCTAGCCATCCTTTGATGGATGCCCAGGAGCCCCCCTCCAGGCAGCTAGCCCAGCCCCCTCCCTTCTCTGAGAATAGAGGCCCAACAGGCTTGTGCCCTCTGCCTTTCCTCCCCTTTCCCCCCTTCTCTCTGCCTGGCCTGGCTTCCTGTCCCCTGGCGCTGGACACCCACCGCAGACTTCTTGCTGATCCCTCTGCCGCAGTCTTCACTGCCACTTCCACATTCCTGTACCCCTAGTGCTGCTGGAGTGAGCTTTCCAGAACATATACCAGGCCTTGCCCTGCAAACCCTGTGGTGGCTCCCACAGCCCCTGGAATAAAGTCCAAACTCCCAGAGATGCTTCCCAAGGCCCTCTGCGGCCTGGGCCCACCTACTTCTCTGGCCTCTGACATCACCAAGACCCAACCTGCTCCCCTACAGTCTCTGTGTGCCCGGCCCCTAGGGCGTGGCCAACACGTGCTTGTGGCATTTGGAATAAAGAGCTGTGACCCAAGGACCGCCTCTAGTTCTCCCTTCTGTGCAGCACAGGGCAGGGAGAAGGCAGAACACTGGGCCACCCACCTAACCCCCTCCGAGCACCGTGCCAGCGCTTTGTAGGGACTCATTTCACACTTGTACCCCTGCGAAGTCTCAGTGAGGCCCAGGACCTTGCCTCTCATCAGGCGTCAAGTCACCACCAGAGACAGGTGTCACTGCCAGAGACAGGGTTTGGCCCTAGCCTGGGGACAGCCTTTCCTTTGGTGACCACACGTGCCAGTAGCAAGAGCTTGGCGAGGACAGCTCCTCTGGCCCTTCCCTCTGCATCACAGGATCGGCGTGAGTGCTAAACGCAGTCCCACGTGCACAGCACCCAGAGGCACAGAGGCCCTCAACTTGCAGCGGCCATGGTCACAGTTACCCTTATCGGCATGGCCATCACAAAGAAGCTGACTCTGCTTACACGTGTAAGAATCTGAGTGCATTCGAGGAGAGACGCATCCTGTGGTTTGCAGGTTTTAAGAAAGATCTGGGCCCTGCCCTCGCCAGATTGACAGTCAAGCACAGGGCCAGGCCTCTAGCGCCGGCAGAGGGAGCTAGCGCGGCGCGAGGCAGAGCTCAGCCCCAGAGGACACGCCCCTGCCCAGCAGCGCTGCTTCCCATCAGGCCTCTCCTGCAGTAACCCAGAAGCCCAGGGCAGCCAAAGGCACTTCAGTTCAAGCAGTAGTTCTGCGGGGCTTCCCGCTACCGTTCAAGAAATCCCACCGACTGCCTGTCCCTTGAGTCACCCAGAGTACTGTGTGGAAACTCTCCGCACTGATTTAAATAAAGGAGAGACTTTCCAGCCCATCTTCCTTGTTGCTATAACAGACGAATCGGAACCGCCCAGGAAAGAAGAATTCAGCGCAGTGCCCGAGGAGGACAGAAATACACAGCAGTTAGGAGGAAGCTGCTGGAAGGCGCGTGCTGGCTTTGGTTCCTGAGTACAGTTGTCTCTAGTGACTGGAAAGAAATGCTCAAGAGGCCCCCGGGCTTCACATTCGAAAACAAAGCAGGGAGGTGGGAAAGGAGCGTGGCCCTGGAATGGGGGCTCCTGTGAAATGGGAGCGGTCTGCGCCGCACTCAGACTCCCTTGGCCGAAAGCCACGACAGAGGCTGCTGACAGGGCTGGCGACCTCTTTGGCTCGCTGATGTTTCTGGGCACACGGGCCATTTCAGAGACAGTGATCCCTCAAACACAACTCTCATTATGGGGACAGTTCAATCTAGTAACGAGCACTTGCTTTTGCAGAGTGCAAGGTCTAAGGTGAGAGAGAGGCAAATAAATAAATTGTCCCTGCAGCCTGGGGAACGTAATCTGGGAGCTCAGCTGAGGGCACAGTGGGGGCCAGGGGCGTGGAGGGCGTGGGGAGCTGGAGCCATCAGGTGGCCACGGGCAGTGATGCCTGAGCTGTGACTTCGGTGGGGAGAGCCAGGCCTCTCTAGCAGCAGGCTGGAGCACAGACCGGAGAGAGACCGAGGCAGGGAGACTAGACAGGCTGGTCCAAGAGCCCGGAGGTCAGGGGTGCGGACGGGAGGCTTGAAGGGGAGGCAGGGGGAGACAAGAAAGGATTAGCAAGGGCACACTTGAGTTGTTGCAGGCTGAGTGGCAAGAACTGCAGGAGGCAGAGGGCATCAGGGAAGGCTCGAGGGCCTGGAGAGAGCAGATGTGTAAGAGGAGTCAGCCTGGACCAGGAGGGCGCCGCTTCCCTCATTCACTGAGTCATTCACTGGCCACATTTCTGGAGTTGCCCATTAAGCACCAAACACCACACTCGGTGCAGAGGACACACGACTAGGCCAGGTGTGGCCCGTGCAGTTTCGGGCTCATGGTCTATAGGGCGGTGGGCAGGGAAACATGAGGTGGTATCGTGCCTGGGGGAGACCCCTCCTTCCCAAAGTGTGCTGGTCTGGGTGGTAACCTATGGTCCCCCCAACACTGGGTGAGCAGGAAAGCGCACGCCCAAGGGAGGAAGGAAAGCACGAGGGGAGGAGGGGCAGCGGGCACTGGAAGGAGAGAGGATCCAGTTCCTGCCGATCAGAGCCCCCTAGTGGGGAGGGGCCACAAACGTGAGTCTCTGGTCCCAGGCAGACTCTGGCAAGGGCTGGAGGAGGCGATCAGACAAATACTAATTGAAGACCCAAAAGGCAGGTTAGTTCAGACTAGGGGACCTAGGAGCCGGGAGTGCAGGACAGGCTCTTCAGGAAGGGGCGGGCATGGCGCAGGGCGCCCGAGCACAGGGACTGCTGTCCTCTTCCCTGCCTTGTCTGTGGAGGGGACAGGAACTGACCACACTCCCTTTGCTGTCAACTCCCTTCACCTGGAAGCTTCTCAGCACAAGGACAGCCACTTTTAGTGGGGGCAAGAGGGACGTGCAGGCCAGCCCTGTGCCCCTCAGGCTGTTGTGTGACCAAGTTGGGCCACATGACTCAGGAATGGACATTTCTAGATCTGCTGGGCCTCCGCTGCCTCCCTGCAGTGGGGCTCAGGCCCCGAGGAGGCTGCGGGAGCCCTGGAGAGCCAGCAGGCTCCCCGCTTTCCCCTGCAGAGGAGGCGGCGCACGAGGCGTGGCTCACTCGGAAGAGGGAAGGGAGAGGGTTTGGGGGCCACGCTTGTGAGGAGGCTTCCTGGAGGCCATGGCCGCTTGACAGCTGACTCCACGGCGCTCTGCAGGTGCCACAGAGCTAACGCTGGAGGCTCTTCAATATGGGCACCAGCACAGAACAGCTGATCCTAGTTACCAAGGGCTCACCGGCCACAAACCAAACTGGACCCCTGTATTTAAAACACTGACGACTGACCACATGGGACTGACTGTATACTGTTTGTTTTCATGGGGAAAAGAGCCGAGACTGCGCCTCTCCAGCTTTAGATGCTCTTCAGTAAAGAAACGTTTTACGACTCTGAGAAGTTAGCATTTCCGCTCCTCAGAACCCACGCTAAACCCAGAACCCATTTGGTACTGGAAATGCACTCTGGCCGTCTCAGCACTACAGGCCCTCACGTCAGTGCACTTGGCCCAGTGTGGAAGTGCTCACCACCCTTGCTGCCCCATGCTGTCGTAACAGAGGAGCCAGTTAGCAGCCCCTTGGCAACACATTAGAAATTTGCATGGTACATGATAACAGAAGCTGGGCCCTCAGAGACTAAATGGAGGGGTTTCCGGTCAGGGACGGTTTCCTAAAGAAAGTTCTCAGAGCACCAGCTATTGGCCCGGTGAGAGGCAGAGCACAGGGCAAGTGTTTCCGGAGTCAGTGGTTTGAGGAGCCAACTGTGGGACATGGAATCCATCAGCCCGGGAGAAGGAGAGAGGAAGGCAGAGGCGCAGGCGCAGGGGACCGTGAGGCCTGGTTCTGCGGCCTGCTTGGAGAGAAGGCCAAGTACTGGGCTGAGCAGGCCCTGATCATGGCGTTCTGGAAAACAGCCCTGGGGGTGGCATGGCCAACTCAGAGGGTCTAGAAGAGGAAAGAGCTTTTGTAGCTGAAGCTGTGTGGAACAAATGGAATGAATCAGGAAACAGAGTCAGGGAAAGAGGAGGCAAGTGATGAGCAGCTGGGGCTCTGGTGTGGGAGAG
Source organism: Equus asinus (assembly GCF_041296235.1). Lineage (NCBI taxonomy): Eukaryota > Metazoa > Chordata > Mammalia > Perissodactyla > Equidae > Equus > Equus asinus. Next base: position 136,312,100 of record NC_091820.1, on the reverse strand, counting down.
CAAAGGAGCTGGGCAGGAGATGATAAGCGGGGCCTTGGGCAGCAGCCTGCACCTGTCAGGCGGAGCCTGGAGCTCCGTCTGCTACGAGGGACTTTTCCAGCGGGGAGAGAAGGTTAGTGATGTGACAGCACCTCTGAAGTTCAAGAGCCAGGGAACTGAAAAGGGAAATGAACAGTTCAGTCTTCCCCGTGGTTAGTGGGGCTTGGGGAGTGTTAGGGGCTGAATTTTGTCTCCCCAAAATTCATATGTTGGAGTCCTACCCCCCAGGACCTCAGAATGTGACTGTATTTGGAGACAGGATCTGTACAGAGGTGATCAAGCTAAAATGAGATCATAGGGTGTGCCCTAATCCAGTACAAATGGTATCCCTATAAAAAAAGGAAAATTTGGACACAGAGACACGCATAAAGGGAAGATGATATGAAGAGACGTAGGGAGAACGCCACCGACAAGCCGAGGAGAGGCCTGGCACAGACCCTTCCCTCACAGCCCTCAGAAGGAAGCAACCCTGCCCACACCTTGATCTCAGACTCCCCGCCTCGAGCTGGGGGACAACAAATGTCTGTGTCTAAGTCTCCCAGTCTGTGGTACTCTGTTTGGGAGCATAGCAAACTAAGACTGAGCTGAAAATGCCTGGAGAGACTGTACGACGCTGGGCGAGAGGGAAGGACTGAGAAGGAGGAGGGCTGGGGACAGGGAGACGTGTGCACCCGTGGTCAACAGAAGCAGTGATGGAAACCGGGCCGTGCAAACGTGCTCCTTGGTGGACTGCCATGAACTAAGAATATGAAACTTAAAAACCCTCAGCAGAAGCTATCTGTCCACAGAGGGGAGGGCTGCCTCCATCGGTCTGCTCTGTGACTTAGGACGTACCTTCTTTCTGCTGTGCTACCAGTCTACAAGCTGTAACCGCGAGGCATTTCCCAAACGCCCTTCCCTGCCCCCGAGTGCGGTGCCCTGCAGAATCAGTACTGCCCACCGCGCACCTCTGAGTCAAGTCACCGGAAAGACTGAGAGTCAGATGTGGTAACCAGTATTACTTCATCGATGTTCTCTCAAGCAGTATAAGAGGGAGGTGCTAAGATTTTTAACTCTAACCCAGTAAACAGCATCTGGGCTGGTGTGTGGAAGAGCCCTGCTGGACAGGGACGAAAAGGATGGACCCCTGCAAGGCGAGGACGCAGGACCTTCAGGAGACATCAATACCTAGCATACGCACATTTCTACAGTATCATCTTTACCCGGACAGAAAGACATGCTCTTGTGAAAAGAAGAAAAACAAAAAGATACCTGAGGCCTCATTCGTGGATTCCATCGCACATAATAGTTTACCCACAATTCCAAATGACTCAGACTAGCAACAGGATATAAGACGTGGTTTTCATAATTCACAAAGAAGGGATTAGAAAATTCATCAAGCTGGCTATTGATATAAGACCATAAAGATATAGTCTTTGTATATACATCCTGAAAAACAAAAAAAGAACACATTGAAATAAATTCAACTTTTCTTCATATCCTTAAGAATTTGTATTACATAGAGAAAAGGACTTGCATGATGAAGTGAGTTCCAACCCTGAAAAATTCAGGGGCATTTACTAAGCCCCAACCCCCCTCCCCATGCAGCGCCTCATGCTGGGGATGGCATGAGCATGCAGTGAGCACGCACACCGGTTGCTGTCCTGGAAAAACATATTGCTGAGTTAGGTAACATTTGGTGACTATGTCTGTGTGAGGCAGAACGAGAACTTTCTAACAACCACAGGATGATGGGGCCCGTCGATAACAAATACATTCTTTATTCTGGTTTGCAGTTTGTTTTTGTGACTCAATACTGGGCACTGTGGGTAGAATTTACAGATAAGATTCCTTTCACTGGAAATCACGGCTCCCTGGAGAGAAACATGCCAGGGTGGCAGACTGGAGAAGCCTTATAGAGAGAAGTAAATATACCATTAAATTATATCTCCCCACCTCCCAATTTTACAGTACACCATTTAGAAATGCTGTAACTAATCGGTTTACTCAGCTGAATGAAAACACCCAAATCCACAGGCATGGTGGGGCAGATAAACAGTAAACATGCAGCAAGTACAGTGACAAAGTCAAAATGAGACAATGGAGAGGCCAGGAGTGTTTTCTACCATTCTGCTGCTCCCAAGCCAGCTGACCTCCTCACAAGCTATCTAGACATGGAAACTTCCACTAGGACCTTTTCATATTTCATATTTTGTACTTATAAGAGAAACACCAGCAATAATTCAAGGGACCCTGAATAGCCAAAACAATCTTGAAAAGGAGAACAAATGTGGAGTTCTCATACTTCCCAATTTCAAAACTTACTACAGTAATCAATACAGGTGCTACTGGCATAGGGTGGAGAGACATGTAGATCAGTGCAACAGTACACAGCGTACAGAAACGAACCCCCACATTTACAGTCAACCGACTTTCAACATGGGTGACAAGAAAATTCAAGGGGAAAGACAGTCTTTTCAACAAATGGTGCTGGGACAACTGCATAGCTACAAGCAAAAGAATAAAGTTGGACCCTTACCTCACACCACATACAAAAAATAACTCAAAATGGATCATAGTTCTAAACGTAAGAGCTAAAACTAGGGGCTGGTCCCATGGCCGAGTGGTTAAGATCATGTGCTTCTCTTCGGCGACCTGGGGTTCACCAGTTCAGATCCTGGGGGTGGACCTACGCACCACTCATCAAGCCATGCTGTGGCAGCATCCCACATAGAAGAGCTAGAATGACCCACAACTAGGATATACAGCTATGTACTGGCGCTTTGGGGAGAAAGGAAAAAAGAGGAAGATTGGCAACAGATGTTAATGCTCAGGGCCAATCTTCCCCACCAAAAAGTATACTTAAAAAAAATTAGCTAAAACTATAAAACACTTAGAAGAAAACACAGGTTCAAATCCTCATGATCCTGGGTTAAGCAATGTTTTTTTTCTTCTTCTTTTTTTTTCTTTTGAGGAAGATTAGCCCTGAGCTAACATCTGCTGCCAATCCTCCTCTTTTTGCTGAGGAAGTCTGGCCCTGAGCTAAGATCCGTGCCCATCTTCCTCTACTTTATATGTGGGATGCCTACCACAGCATGGCGTGCCAAGTGGTGCCATGTCTGCACCCAGGATCTGAGCCGGCAAACCCTGGGCTACCGAAGTGGAATGTGCGAACTTAACCGCTGCGCCACTGGGCCGGCCCCGGCAGTGGTTTCTTAGATATGACACCAAAAGCATAGCAACAAAAGAAAAAACGGATAAATTGGACTTCATCAAAATTAAAAACTTATGTGCTTCAAATGACACCATCAAAAAAGTGAAAAGACAACCCACAGAATGAGAGAAAATGTTTGCAAATCATATCTGATAAGGGACTTGTATCTATAAAGAATACATAAGGAACTCTTATAATTCAATAATAAAAAGACAACCCAATTAAAAATGAGCAAAGGATCTCAATAAACATTTGTCCACAGAAAATACACAGATGGCTAATAAGCACATGAGAAGATGCTCAGCATCATTAGTCATCAGGGAAATGCACATCAAAACCACAACGAGCTCCCACGTCACACCCACCGGGATGGCTAGAATCAAGACGCTCAGTAACAAGCGCCTGCAAGGATGTGGAGAAAACGGGCCCTCGGACGATGCTGGTGGGAAGGTAAAATGGTGCAGCCGCTTTGGAAGACAGTCTGGCTGGTCCTCAAAAGGTTAAACCCAGAGTCGCCATAGGACCCAGCAAGTCCACTCCCACGTATCTGCCCCCCAAACATGAATGCATATGCCCACACAAAACTTGTATGCGAATGTTCATAGCAGCTTTATGTGTAACAGCCCAAGTGGGAACAACCCAAATGTCTGTCTGCTAATGACTATATAAACAAAATGCGGTCTAGCCACACGCTGGAATAGCACTCAGCCAGGAAAAGGCATGAAGAACTGGTACCGGCTGCAACATGGAGGAACCCTGAAAACAACATACTTAGCGAAATAAGCCAATTGCAAGAGGACAAATATGTATGATTCCATTTATAAGAAATGTTCAGAATAGGCAAATCCATAGAGACGCAAAGTAAATTCCATGCCAGGGCTGGGGGGAGGGGAGAACGGGGAGTGACTGCTAATGGGTATGGGGTTTCTTTTTGAGGTGATGAAAATTTTATTAAATTTAATAGTGGTGATGGTTGTACACTCTGAATATACTAAAAACCATTGAACTATACACTTTAAAAGGGCGAATTGTATGGTATATAAATTATATCTCGAGAGAGCTGATTTTTTTTTAAAAAATACATTTTGGAAAAAAAAGATAAAAACTATAACTGTTTAAATTCTACATATGAAGTTCATTCTTCTGTTGCCGAGTGTTTTTTAAACGGCTTTATTGAGATATAAGTCACATCAGAAGATTCACTCTTTAAAATGTTTTTTTCTTTTTATTATGAGGTTCACAGAAGCCCATCACGCGGGGCCTGAAGAAAGTGGATTTTCTCCTGATCACAATGGGAAGCCACAGGGAGGTTTCAAGCAGGGGACAGGCACATGACGGGACTGAAGCTCGGGAACGCTGCCCTGATTGCTGGTTTAGAGTGTTCTGGAGGTCAGAAATGGAGGCAGGGAAGCCCGTCCCCGGGCAGCTGCCTTAGTCCAGAGGCGAGATGGTGGGGGCCTGACTTGGCCTTGTAGCTGTAAAGCAGTGAGAAGTGGCCAGATTAAGTCTATCTGGGGGACGGGGCCAGCAGTTCTCGCTGATGGACTGGACGTGAGGGCGAGGGAAGAACTGAAGACGGCCCCTATGTATTTGGCCTCACAATCTCGATGGGCAGAGGTGCCATTATTGAGGTGAGAGAGAGCAGGGGAGGGGCAGGGGAACTTAGGTCCCTGAGAATGAGGACATCACCTGAAAAAGAACAGAGTTTGGGGTGGGAAAAGAACCCAGGCCTGGGTTAGAGATGGATGGCTTCGAAGGAGCAGACTGAGTGGGGGGGGCCAGGGGCGCGGGGGTGCCAGAAGGGAGGCGGGCACGGAGTGAGGGGGTGGTCAGCTCTGGAGGCTGCTCAGAGAGAGGGAGGTGGGCGCTCGGGGCCTCCTGTTTTCCCCTCAATTCTCTGATGTTCTCATACACGTAGCCCACAGGCGGTAGTCCTTTTCTGTTAACCAGAGGATCCTCTTTAAGCTGCCTTTTCCCAATGCTTCCTCACTTTTCTTCATTCTTTTATCCCAAAATGAGGAGAAAAACAAAAAGGTGAAATGTAACTCTGAAAAGCTTGGTAGCTGCTGCTTTACTGGGTTGACGGAAAGTTAAGTTTAGCTTGCTATCTACATGGATGTTTTGGGCTCCTCTATAGACTTCATTATCTAAGGTCTCCAAGTACCCTTCAGTCCAACTGCAGAGAATGCCAAGCAGAACCGTATCATTTAGGAGTCAGTGCAGTGGAAAGTATGTGAGCTTGGAGTTTAGGGGGTCCAGAGTCTAGTACTGACCCTAGAGACCTTAGAGACCCCAGAGAGCTGTGGGCTCGCTGGGTCCCAGCCCCCAATGTCCATAAAGTAAGGGGCTTGTATCAGACAACCTGGCAGATTAGACACATGCTCTGGGGCTGGGGAACCCTGGGAGGGCGTCTAGCGCCACCCCTCCATTTACAGATGGCAGCAGGCTGGACCCAAGTCCCTTCTCCATTCTGTCCCCCTTCTACAGTGGCACTTAACGGGAAAGGCGTCCGAGCAATCGGGAAGCAACAGACAGGCTACACGACACTTACCTCTTTGACTCGCTGCTCTTCACAGTTGCACAAGAAAGTCCCAAAGAGACAGCTATAAAGGTGATCCAAAATTGTAATCAAGAATAGTTCATTAAACTCGAATGCTGAAGGAAACTTAAATGGAGAGAGAAATAAGGTTTAGTTTTAAAGTTCAATTTCTAAAACAAAGTGGTACTAATTTTTTGTGAAAGACAGCTAAACTGCAACTTGGAATATAGTCAAAGATCAAAAGGAAAACTGAGCTCATGTAGAACTTAACTATCTCTAGTTTCAAGTTCAAGCATATAGATCTGGCTGAGAGACAACTGGAAGCAACAAAAATTGTTGTACCCTTCAATGCCTAAAAAACTTATGTAGTTCCCACTTCTCACCATGATGGTAGAGCAGAGCCTACATTCACCCTTCTGCCAGAAACAATTAGAAAGCTGAACAAAACATGCGAAACAACTGTTTTCAGACATTGGCAAGAGGCAGCCCAGGACTGTGACCCCCTGAGAGAAGGGAAACAAATCAGGCAAGTCCTACTATTGTCTCAGCTTTCCACCTGGGGGCACATTTCTGAGCCACGGAGAAGGCGGGGGCATTCTCAGGCACAGCATATACCAAAGCTGCCTCAAGAAGAAATAGAAAGTCTATCTATTAAAGAAAGAACTCATAATAAAAAAACCTTCCCACAGAGACAACTCCATGAACATACATTCCCAAATCCTTACCAATATATACGCAAGTTGAATCGGACAATATATAAGAAGGGTAACACAACATGACCAAGTGGTGTTTATCTCAGGAATGCAAGGCTGGTTTAACATTTGAAAATCAATGTTATAAAAAAAGATTAATTACTGTCAGAAATCAATTAACAGAATAAGGAAGAAAATCACATGATCATCCAACTGTCGTTTTAGGTCATTCTTAATGGGGTTTTGGAGAATTCCAATGAAGACTTTACCATTGCCAGGAGGTTCTAGCCAGTAGCTGGCATTTAGTAGCTATGAGGAGATGACCTGGAAATGACAGTAATGATCCTGGCAGCAAGCATGTACTGGAGGCCTACCATGTGCCAGCATTCTAACTTAAAAACATAGTAAAATATTCATCACCTACTGAATGAAGCAAACTACCCAGGGTATTTTTGTCAGTTTACTTTAAAGACCTATTCCTCAATCAGAGTGATGCTGGCACACTATCATGACTAATCCTGTCATCTCTAGAGTGACAACCAGGATCACTGACAGACAAATTTATTTTTTAGCTTAGCTTTATTATTTTACTGGACCAAGGACAAGCTTCTCAATTAGAAACAAGCCAAATCCAGGAATGTTCAAACTCCACCTGAATTTACCTTTTTAATTATCCAGTTTAAAGAATGCTGCTCAGCTACCTTAGTCTGCCTCTATCTCCACCTTAAGGATTGCTTTCAGAGACACAACGCTCTCCTAAAGAGCCCCAGCAGAATACCACTTCGTCAGAAACCTCTAGAAACTAGCTGTGGTGGTTCTTATTAGTATTCTTCTTCTTAGATGGACTAAATCAATGATGAACTAAATCAATGAAATCTGGCTGAAATGCTAAAGACAGCTACTGGGGAATCCTCTTTCACAGCCTTTAAGATTGCCCCTTGTGACTCTAACAATGATCTCACATTCCAAATGGCTATCTTTTAAAAGGCCAAGACCATTATGTCCACTTTCCCAGTATTTTCTATGCAGCTTAGTTATATCCTATTTCATAAATTACTGGCACCACGAAATTTACTAATTTAAGCAAATATATAACATTTATGTATATTGAAGCTTTATTAAATCAAGGATAGGAACGGAAGATCTACACTTTATTTTCCAACATTTAAAAGTATATGTTTACTAACAGGACAGCAAGGCTTTTACTGACATATTTTTGAAGTCGTATGAGTCTTCATTCCTAACCCCAAGCCTGCATTCTGGACCTGGCCAAGTGGGCACCAGGCATGGGAGGTCCAGGTGGGCGGGGCCCATGACACGGGGGGCTCCATCTACTCCAACTGGGTCAGGACTGCTATTCACATTCAAAGGACATTGGGCCATTAAGTTCAACTCAGAAAACATTTCATTAGGGGAAGCGGCAACAGCTAGAGTAATACAAACAAAAGAGTAAGTCTCTGACTCACATTTTTGGCTGCTTCTCCTGGAAACTATACCATCTACCTAAAAAGCATGGTCTCAAAAACTCCATAGAAGCCCATAATGAAATTCTGCACCTCTTGAGGACCAGACATACCGACGCCGATTAAAGCCATCCCAAAGGGTAGCCTGCTACACCGCGGGTTTGTACAATGCCTTCCAGAAAGAGTCCCTCCATTACTTTTTCCCTTAGCTCTTTTTACGTCAATTGTACACACAGACAGTTCATTTTATTCTGAGATTTCTGACAACTTTACACTGATGTAGCTTACTTGATTTAGCAGTAGGCAACCTAAAAATAAGTTAATCTTGTTACATGAATGCATCTTTTCTAACAAGCTACATTTCATTCACTTAGACTTAATTGATAGTTAAAGACTAATCATTCATGTTTCTGCTTCTAAACACATTAACAATGGTATTTTAAAAGAAATTAATTATACACATTTCAGAGTCTTAGAGCTGTGAGAGGCATCTGAAATCTTCCAATCAAACCTCTTCTTTTCATTCTTAAAATCCAATAAACAATATAAAAACAATATAGACGACATGAAAATAGGCACTAAGCAAAATGAAAAATGGAAGTCAGTTTGAAGATGTTAAACACACACACACATTTATCTAGGCATTTGGGAGGAATGAGCTACTTCATATCCACAAAAGTGGTGCTTTTCAGAAGCATCAGAAGACACCCAACCATTTCCATGTGCCAACCCATTACTCCCATGGGCAACAGAGGCTCCTGGTGGGGGACTGGGCTGCTGCTGTTTCACAGACTACAGCGTGGGGGAGGCAGAGGTCCTTTGCAAAGGCCCCAGAGTGACGGTGTAAGGCGGCCAGGAGGATCAATCAGGTTTCCCTTCACGTGCCTGAATCAGCCAAGGCCAGGGCTCAGGGCCAACAGGAGGGAGACAGCCCAGACCACGGGTCGGTCTCCTCTCTCTTCCCCACAACCCTGACCTCAGCCAGGCTGGGCAGCAGGCCCTTGGCAAGCTGCTCTGTCTTTTGTGCTCTCTCTCCGTCTGTGCACCACCTCCCCCCCTGTATTTACCCTCTCTCTATCTCTGGATCTCTCTGGTTCCAGGTCCATTTCTCTGGCACTATCTCCTACCATGAGGATAAGACCCCAAACTCAGGTTTGGATGGTGGAGATGAGGGGAAAAAACAGCACATGCCTCATGGCCTGCTGTGACCTGAAGCCATCTGGGCCCAGCTAGCCTGGGCAAGGAGATTCCTGCACAGCCCCTGGCTTACCAGGGCCCTGTGCACTGGGGTTTGGAAGCTAAGCACCAGGTCATGACGGGATACTTGACAGCTTCCTGTCTGCCGTTGCTTCTTGGACTCTCATTTCTCCCAGAGACCCTGGGATTGGAGGGGCTGTGGCCTGGGGCAGGGTGTGCAGATTCCTGGATTCCCTGGTCTAATGCCCTGTGCTGGCCTAGGGCTTCAGTCCCATCCCCATTTCTAACACCTGGCAGGATCTTCCATTTCCTGCCCAGTAGGCGACTGGGTTTCCTTCTGCTGACAGAAGGGAGTAAGAGAAGCAAAGTGACGAAGGAACAGGGCCTTGTTCTACACACTTGCTGGACAGGATGACGGACCAAAACCATGTGCACGGGAAAAGTAACTTTTAGTGTGAAGTCGGTTGTTTCTAACTTTCTGCTCATATTCTAAGTGAATTAGAATCAAACTGAAATAATAGAAGAGTCATATTTTACACACGTACACACGTGTTCATTTTGAATGAACGTGAAATGAAAGTTTATCTAACCTTCAACTTTAAGATATGTTTGAATCAGACTATGTGGGTCAGAAATATACTTGAAATCTCTCACCTGTCTTGTCATTTGCCAAACACAATCAATAAACTGAAGAAATATTGGGGATCGGTCAGCATCCGCGTGGTTGTCATTGCCATGGCCCACACGCTGAAAGGAAACAAGAGGTTAAACATTTTAATGTATGCTATGGTCCTCTCAAAAGTCACTTTAAATTGCCTAGTAACAAGAATCATGTCTCTTTTCTATGTCCCAAGGCCTGGAAAGAATTCCTGGCACATAATGTGCCACTCAAAAATGTTCATCAATTGAATTGACTTCCATCACTCTCAGGAAACAAAACTTCAGTGTACTATATATTTACCTGTTGATTGTTTTTATAATTTTTCTTTCATATAGCTGGACTCAAGAAGTTACAAGCAAACAGCCAGCAAACTTTTTAGTCCAAATGAAGGGGTCAACTCCAGCCACCATACCAAGGGCACAGTGGCAACTGGGACTGCCAATTAGCAGCTCACAGGGCATGTTGTGACTGCCATTTCCTCCGTAAGTGTCAAACAGATTTTCCGTTTTTCAGAGATGTCAAGAAGTCTGAGAATCAAAATAATGATTAACAATCTACAAGTTTTAGCCAATTCTGCGTGACTCGGAGAACCCCAAAATCTCACTCTTGAAATGAGAATGGGTGAGTCCTTGCTCGAGGCAATCCAGTCAAGTACTGCATTTCTTTTTTTTCCAGTTTTGAGATAAGTGACACCCAGTATGATATTTCATACCTTTTGATATTTTAGAAGATATTAATAGATTCATATAAAAGGTAAAAGATAATTTCAAACACAAACAGGACTGACAAAAACACTGAAAATGTCAAGTTAAAAATTAGCTCAAGAGTAAGCATTCTAAAAGAATGCTTCAAATAATCTGAGACTAGGCAAAAGGATGAGAAAAAAACATTTTGAAGATACAACGCGATGACCATGTAGAAAGAGCAAGAAATACTGGGCCTATGAAATTTCCACCAGGAAAGACATAAAAACAAGGAAATAACCAGGTCAACATCAAACCTCAGGGTAACACTGTATTGCCTTTTTAAAAAAATTTTTCATTGTGGTGAAATATACATAACATCAAATTTACCATTTTAAGCATTTTTAAGTATAGAGTTCAGCAGCATTAAGTACACTCACACTGTTGTACAACCATCACCACCATCCACCTCCAGAACTTTTTCACCTTGCAAAACTGAAAAGTGTCCACATTAAATACTAAGTCCACATCCGCTCCCCCAGCCCCTGGCACCCACCATTCTGGGGTCTGTCTCCATGAGCTGGACTGCTCCAGGACCTCACGTAAGTGGAATCATACAATACTTGCCCTTTTGTGATTGGCTTATTTCACTTAGCATAACGTCCTCAAGGTTCATCCATGTGGTAGCACAGGTCAGAATTTCCTTCCTTTTTAAGGCTGAATAATTCCATTGTATGTATGTACCACAATTTGTTTATCCATTCATCTGTTGATGGACACAGGTCGCTTCCACGTTTGGGCTACTGTGAAGCATGCCACTATGAACATGGGTGCGCAAATATCTATTTGAGTATATACCCAGAAGCAGAATTGCTGGAATATATGATAATTCCACTTTTAATTTCTTGAGGAACCGCCACCCTGTTTTCCATAGCAGCTGCATGCATTGCCTTATTTCTGCACAGTCATGCATTGATGGGGACATGTTCTAAGAAATGCATCGTTAGGGGATTTCATCGTTGTGCAAATGTCATAGAGTGTACTTATGCAAACCTAGATGGTATGGCCTGCTGCACACCTAGGCTACATGGTACTACTCTTATGGTGCCACCGTCATATATGTGGCCCGTCATCGACCGAAACGTCGGGACATGGCACAGACTGTACTTCCCTCATAAGGGATGTGCAGAGCCTGCTCCTCGGCCCTCAAGGCACTGGGGAACAGTTTGATACTGACAGCTGACAATTTGGGATTCATTCTTTCTTTTAGCATATATTCACTGGACTCCTATGGCGCTTGCAAGGCCTTTGGGCTTTCCAGCATTTTCATGGTGTCTAGCAGAGGCCAGGCCCTGGCTAGACACCTGGGGTACCAAGACAAATGAGACACAGTATCCGTGCTCGATGAATAATTCATCTGTGGTCTAGTTGTGGGAGAAAGACCTGTAAGTAATGAGGGCGGTAAAGTGTTCCAAGGGCTTCTGAGTGTGAGAGGTGTATGGTGGGGCCACAAGAGAGCAAATGGCCATCCTAGAATGGGATAGAGGAGGGAAAGTCACAGTCACGGCAGAAGTCTCATTTGAGATAAACCTTGAAGGACAGGAAAGTGCCTGATTCCTGGTTAGCCAGGGTTATATTATATTTGAAGCAGTGGGAACGTGGTGGGGGCACAAGGGACACCAGAAGTAGTTGGAAACGGTTGAGCCTCAGGGGATGATGCAAGAGGAGGGAGGTGAGATGAGGCTGGAAAGGTGGACTAGGGCCAGATCAGCAAGGGCCTTGAATGCCATGCTGGGGAGTTTGCCCACAATCCACTAGGCCATGGGCAGGCTCTGAGGGATTCACGCTGGGGTGCAGCAGCATCACATCTGCTTCTTGGAACACCCTGTCTAGCTGCAGTGAGGAACAACAGATTGGAAGGGTGTAGGCGACAGAGAGGCTAGTTAGGAGACTGCCATGATAGACCCTCAGGAGATGGCCAGGCCTGAATTAAGGGGGCATCAGTGGCAACGGCGAGGAGACAACAGATTTGAAATCCGTGTATTTAAAGTCTTGGGACTGGCTGAGATCACTCAGGGATCAAGCACACAGATGAGAACCGATCCAAGAACTGAGCCCTGGGGCACCAAAACATTAAGGGGTTGCGGAGGGAGCAAGGAGCAGAAGGCAGGAGGAAATTCAAAAGGTTGTAGAGACCTAGAAGCCAAGTGAAGAAGGTGTTTCCAGAAGAAGGGAAAAATCAACAGTGTCAAATACTCAGGACAAGTAAGAGAAGGACTTGGCAAAGTGTGACAAGAGCAGTTTCGAGGGGGTCTTGTGAGGAGGAAGTCTGGCTGCAGCGGGTTCAAGACAGACCGGAAGGAGAGAAAGTGATAGTGAGTACAGGCAGCAGTTTTGAGGAGCTTTGTTGTAAACGGGAGCAGAAAATTGAAGGGACAGCTGGAGGGGGAAGTGGGGTCAAGAAGATTGGTTTTCTAGGGTGGCATAATGGCATGTTTCTATACCAAAAGGAATGATCTAGGAGAGAGGGGAAAATGGAGGTGGACAAAGGCAGAAACAGTTAAAAAGTGGTCCATGATAAGGTCCAAGAGGCAGATGATGGAACAGGTGGGCAAGAACAGGAATTGGCCTCAGGTAGGAACTCAGCTCATCCACAGAAACTCGGGGAAGGTAGAGTACAGAGACCCATCAGGCGGATGGCTGCAGGCTTCAAACCACTGTTAAAAGGCTGGCTCCACCCTGACTAGCTGGGTAACTTTGGGCAGATACCTCACTCTTGAAACATCAGTTTCCCCATCTGTCAATGACAGTACCTGCCTCACAGGATCATTATAGGATTAAACCAGATGATACACGTAACAGTGCTAGACACACAGTCGTACTCAGTAAGTTGAGGAGATTTTGAATCTTATGATCTTACTGCCTTGGTGAGCCCCAGCGTTAGTAAATAGGGTCTGGAGCAGCAGAGTGCTGTGGGCATGCCCTGAGGCATGGCGTGTGCCGCCATCGCTGGCCTCTCAAGAGATGGCCTTTACCACTGCCCTTTTAGTAAGGGGCCCCTGCTAGTTTTTTTTCACCCAGGACACAGAGTTTGGGAGGGAAAGGTGGAAGAGAATGGCCTCTGAGTCTTCAGAGAGGGCCACATGCAAATACTAGGCAAGACTCCACACTCTCTCTCCTCCCCACTGAGCCCAGCCTGTGCTGAGAGGGTTAGCAACAAAGGAGGTCATGATAATGTTTAACATAATAAGAAGAGCTAAAACTTACCCACACAGCATGGGCCAGGCACAGTCCTAAGCACCTGACACATATAAACTCATTCTTTCCCCAGCCCCCTACTCCAGCCCTGCACAATACTCCATTTCAGAAGGGACACCAAGGCACAGAGAGTGAAGGGATGTGTCCAAGGATGTGACAACAGCTCCCAAAGGGCATGCAGCTCAGAGGCTATGGACCTGCCCTTCCCTCTCCTCCCCAAGAGTGCAGGCACACCACATGCACTTGGCGCCCGACCGTGGGAGCCGCTGAAGGTCTCCCACTGCCCATCCTCCTGCTTTCCACTAGTGAGTGTGAATGGGGTTTCAGGAGCATTCCGCTTCCTGAAGTTGCATTCCAACTGCACTCCAATGCACCGTTCAGACAAATCCCCAATGGTTCAATGGCCCAGATAGACCAGGAATTTGCTGCCATTTGGACTAAAGCACAAATGGCAGCCCAAGAATGCCCTACCAGATGACCTAGCAATCCCACTCCTAGGTATATACACAAATATGAAAGCAGGCTGTTATGGTCTGAATGGGCGCCCCCCCCCCCACCATTCATACGTTGGAGCCCTAACCCTCAGTATCTCAGAATGTGACTGTGCTTGGAGACAGGGCCTTTAATGAGGTGATTAAGTTCAAATGAGGCCATTAGGGTGGGCCCTAATCCAGTCTGATTAGTGTCCTTATAAGAAGAAGAAATGTGGGCACAGACTTGCACAGAAGGAAGACCACGTGACGACAGAGAGAAGACAGCCGTCTGCAAGTCAAAGAGAGAGGCCTCAGAAGAAACCAACCTTGTCACATCTTGATCTTGGACTTCCAGCCTCCAAAACTGTGAGGCAAATTTCTGCTGTTGAAGCCACCCAATGTGTGGTACTTTGTCTGGCAAAAGCTTATACACCAACGTTCCCAGCAGCACTATTCACAATAGGCAACAGGTAGAAACAACCCAAGAGCCCATCGACAGATGAATGGATAAACAAAATGTGGTATATACATACAATGGAATATTATTCAGCCATGAAACGGAATTAAATATTGATATATGCTACAACATGGATGAAGCTTGAAAACATTATTCTTAGTGAAATAAGCCAGTCACAGAAAGGCAAATATTGTATGATTCCACTTATATCAGGTACCTAGGACAGGCAAATCCATAGAGACAGAAAGCAGATTAGTGGTTGTCAGGGCCCAGGGGAGGGGGGAACGGGAGTGACCGCAATAGGTATGGGGTTTCCTTTCCGGGTGACGCAAATGTTTTGGAACTAGATAGAGGTAGTGGTTGCACAACACTGTAAACATATTAAATGCCACTGAACTGTGTACTTTAAAATGCTTAATACTATGTTATATGAATTTTACCTCAGGTAAAACAAAAGGCATACCTATACTAAAAAAATAAACAGAATTCCCTACCAGGAACATACAATGCTGAGGTCCATGGTATTCTATTATGGCAATTCAGATCCGATACAGAGCAGAAAGCCTGCGCATGCATGCATGCGTGATACGTACTACGGATGACAGGGCAAAACAGTAAGCATGAGCCTCACCGCCTCAACTTACCAGTGCAAACTTATGTCCAAAGCTGATCCACTCCTTTTCTATGAGAGCCTCGAACCCTTTAATGGTACGATAATAACTGTCCAACATCAGCATGGCCAGAGACGTCAGCTGGGCTGTTCGGTCCCAACCATCGCTGCAATGCACCACCACCGAAGTTTTCCCAGATTCTATTTTATCAGCAATTCTTACTGCCCCAGCAAGAAGCATCTTCAGAAAAGAAGGCACATTAGACCAAGTGACATTTAATTTCTATTGCAGCAAAAATAATTCTGGGGAGAACACTGGAAGGTCCGGTGAATAAACCAAACAAGAATGCAATCAATTCAGAATCACTAGGAAATATTAGCACCGTGGGGAAGAAAAATTTACACTGAGAAAAACTACAGCAGTAAATAGGGGCCTTTATTAAAGGGCCACAAAGTGCTTTAAAAAACTGATCCGAAGCAAGCACTATCGCTTGTATTGTCACAAAAGCCCCCAACAAAGACCAGACTGGATACTGCCTAGGGAACTATGAAAGCCCGAGTACACAGCAAAGGTGCACTTCTTTGCAATGTTGAGAAACCACTTGGACAGACAGACAGGTTTATGGCACAGACACAGAGAAACCTTAACCAGAAAGCCTGGAAAGGACTGGCCCTCTTTACCCTTATATACTCTAGCCAATGCGTCCCATCCACGTTGGACAGCCACCGTGCCTCATCGATGGAAGGGTACACGATCTCTTTCAATTTACGTAGTGACTCTCTCATCACGTGAATGTTGTGGATCTCCAAGAACACGAGTTCTGCGTTGGGGTAAGCACTTTCACTTTCATATCCTCCACCCTTTGCCTGTGAAAAACAAAAGCTATACATCACTTCAATTCTTGTCAGTGTTACCAAATAGAGACCACTAAAGAAGCAACAAACTCATCTGTTTACAACAAACCTCCTACATCCTTGTACGAGTTATGAGTTTCCTGGGGCCACTGGAACAAAGTACCACAAACTGAGTGGCCTAAGACAACAGACATTTCTTCTCTCACAATTCTGGAGGCTGGAAGGCCGAAGCCAAGGGATTGGCAGGGCTGTGCTCCCTCAGAACCCTCTTGCTTCTGGTGGCCCAGGTGTTCCTGGTTCACAGACACATTACTCTGATTTCTGCCTCAGCATCACATGGCCTTGTCTTTGTGTCTCTGTCTCTTCTCTCCTTATAAGGACAACAGTCAGAGTGGATCAGGGCCCACCCTAATTCAAGATGACCTCATGATTACATTTGCAAAGACCCCATTTCAAAATAAGACCACGTTCACAGGGACCAGGAGTTAGGACTTCAACATATTTTTCATGGAGACACAATCCAACCCATAACAATCCTCCATCACCCGTCGTCAATTTTTAAACCATTAACAATTGGATCTTACTCAAGGCAAATTAGGTTTAAAAAGGTTCTGTTAGTGCCATCTATCTGAATAGAAAAAGTTGTACTACCACAAAATTTCTGTATAATAAAGCAACTTGTAAATCCCAAACAATGAGATTCATTTAAGCAATTTAAGTAAAATAAAATGCAAATGTAACAAAGAAGGGAGATGTGGCTCACCCCTTGGTAACCTCATAACAAAATCTGGTCTGTAATTAGCTTTTATTTTGTAGAAGTCAACATTCAAAACACATCTGTGATGAGAATGTACAGAAACTGAAACCCTAATGCACTGCTGGTAGGAATTAAAATTGTGCAGTCTCTGCGGAAAAATGTTTGACGGTTCCTCAAAAAGTTAAACACAAAATTACCATATGACCCAGCAATTCTACTCCCACAGAACTCCCACTCCCACAGAATACAAGTATTCAAACAACACCTTGTACACGACTGAGCACAGCAGCACAGTTCACATCAGCCAAAAGGTGGGAGCAACCCCAGTGTCCATCAGTGGACAGACAGACAAAATGTGGTCTCTGCATACAACGGAATGTTATTCAGCCATAATACAGGCTACAACATGGATGAACCTTAAAAACATTATGCTAAGTGAAAGAAGCCAAGCACAAAAGACCACCTAGTGTATGATTTCATCTATATGAAATGTCCAGAACAAGGAAATCTATATAGACACAAAGTAAATCAGAGGTTGACAGGGGCTGGGGGAGGGGAGAATGGGCAGTGACTGCCAATGACATAGGGTTTCCATGTGGGGCTATGAAAGTATTCTGGAATTAGACAGTGGTGACTGCTCCACGACATTGGGAATACACCAGAAGTCGCTCAATTGTAAACTCTGGAATGGTTCAAATGGTGAGTTTTATATTGTGTGAATTTTATCTCAATAAAAAAAATAATAAATGCATCTGTGAACGCAAAGACCACACCCTTCCTTTAGTCTCCAACCATTTACAGAGTGGATATTAATGGTTGGCTCTGACCTAAACACTGGGGCAACGGTTGTGAACAAGTAGAGACCCTGGTCCTCTAGGCACTCAAAATCTGGTGAGGTAGGCAGGTGAGGAGAGGGGTGAGTGCAGCATGGGGGGCAATCCTTTGCTCCAGGAGAGCAAGGGGTGTGCTGGGACTACACGGCCAGACTGGTGAGGCTGCGGGGGGACAGCAGAGACATCTACACTGAGAAGAGAACACAAGTTAGGAAAGCTTTGCTGTGGGGAGGAAGGTCAAGAACACAGAAGGCAGAGAGGCCATCGTGTCTGGATGCCCAGAGATGGGCGAGGACGTGGCTTCCTAAGAGGCAGGCAAGAAGTTCAGCAGAGAGAACACTAGGGCAGTGGTGAGAGCAGCGAGAGATGAGGCCAGAGAGCAGCCAGGGGCTGGATGGCGCAGGGAAGGGGGAAGGAGCGCGGGGAGGGCTCGATCAGACTTGCAGTGTAGAATCATCACTGGCCGCACCGGGCAGTGGGAACTGGGGGAGGGCAGGGCCTTCCACAGGGAGACCAGCTCGGAGGTGGGCAGTCATGTGGTTGAAGCAATCACGGTGGAGGCGGCAGAGCAGCGAGATGCATCTGCTGTGAGATATTTAAGAGGCTGATCGGGGCAACGGAGGTGGGTAGCACAGGAGGTGACAGTGACACCCATGATTCTGGGCTGGGCAAACCAAAAGATGGTATCAGTTACTGAGATATAGACTATTGGAGAAGAAACAAGAGCGTCCGGCTTTGAGTATAGTGAGCAGAAAATGCGTGTGAGAAATTTAAGTGGAGATGACTACAGGCAGCAGGATACGCAGGTCTGGGGCTCAGACGAGAGGTCTGGCACCTGGCTGATTATTGGAGGCCAGAGGTAGGGTGCTCCAGGTCAGTGGGTAATGAGAGGAGAGAAGAGAAGGCCGGCAGCCTGAAGAAGGCCAACATTCAAGGAACACAAAGCAAAAGAGAAGAAGAGCAGCCAGAGAAAGAAAAAAGGGAGAAGAGTATTTTGAAAAGGAGAAGTTACTTGACTATGTCAAAAGCTCACAAGATCAAGGAAAATAGCTGAAAAATACACACTGGATTTCGTGACAAGAAAGTACTTGGAGACCTTATCAAGAAGGATCTGGGCCGAGATGGCATGGGAGCTGGTTTTGCGCAGCTCAGGGGCTGCGTGAGCGGCGGCGAGCACCTAGGGGTATCACGGAGACACCTCCTCCAAGTCGTCTGTCTGCAAAGGGCAGCAGACGACGGTGCTGGCAGGAGGGGACAGTGCTGGTGAGCTGAGGGAGGCCTTATTTGCATGGACGGGAGAGACTTCGTGGGCAGGAGTGCTTCCCGAGAGGGGAAAGGACAAAGATCCCAGAGAGGGAAAAGGGGCGGCTGGCAGTAGAATACAGGGCACGGGGAGGAGGCCACCCTCCCACTGTAACAGGATGCAGGAGTTAGTATCCAGGTCTGGTGGCAGGAGGGGAGGGACTTCCTTTTAAGGGCTGGTTTGTGCTAGGTGCAGAAGGAAGCAAGGTCAGCTGTTGAGGATGAAGGGGCTGGTCAGAAGGGGGCTGAAATGGCCCCTGGGAGACTGAGGGTAGAGGGTGTGGACTTGCCCGCAAGCACTGAGGACCCAGTCGAGGCTGGAGAGCATGAATCTGGAGCGGCTCCAGCCTGCACACTGTGAGCCTTTTACTCTCCTGGAACTGTGTTCGGCAGCCCAGGGTGTGGGCATGAGAAACGCAGGCAGGAGAAGTGAACTGGGCCGGGCAGGGGTGTCCGAAGGGCTAAGGAGCCAAGGGGCTGGCCAGAGGACATGAGACAGGACGACCCAAGGAGGCCGGGCTGGGCAGGAGCCGTGAATACAGGCGGGGCCGAGAAGGAGCAGCGGCTGAGCATGATAAAGTCTGCAGCGGTGAACGTGACTAACAGCAAACCAAGAGAACTGCGAATATTTGAACGCCAACTTATAATTCAAGTTATTCCCCAGAATTGAGAGACTTTAACTTCAATAAAACACTTTTTGAACACCAACTATAGGCAAAGCAGTCTTGCATGCAGGCCTGCCTCTATGGCATAATGAGTTTTTCACGAAAAAATAACCAAAGGCCCCCTGAAGACACTGCTGACTGAGGCAGTAACAGTACAGCGTCGTGATTAAAGACACAGGCCTTGGTGACAGGGGAAGTGGGTCTATAAGCTCAACTCTGCCACCCAAGCGACTACGGCACCCTCACCTTCTCTCTGCACCTCAGCTTTCTCACCCATAAAAACGTCAAAGGGTCACTGTGGGGATTACATGCTAATTAAACAAACTAAATTCCCTTAATTAAAGCTAATCCACACAAAGCTTGGTGGCTCCCCCCTGCCCAAGCTACTCCGGCACTGTCCTATCATTACCTCACCGAGCAGCCCCAGGGAGGAAGGCCTGAGCTAGGCAGAGGGCTCAGCCGTGGCCCCCCCCAGGGAGCTCAGGCACCGGGGAAGGGGCTCCGCGAGGCGGTGCGCTGGGCCTCAGGCTCATCAAGCACTTCAGCACGGAGGAGTAGGTATTAACCAGGAGAACATATTTCAAGGCAATCTGTTGCCCGGAAAGTGATTACCAAAGATCAAATAAGACAAATGGCAATCAGCAACTGGGTTATGGGAGAAAGAGAGCGTGAGTGCCTACCGTGTGCCAGGATGCAGACAACAGGAGGTCTTGAGACAGAAGGAGAAGGAAGGTGAGCAGGGGCCCCACCTCTACCCCAGCAGGAGCAGCGGGATGAGGTTCAGAGAGTTCTGGAAGACAAGAACTTGCTAACCAGACCGCTCTCTGGGGCAAAGCAGAGTTCCGGAGAGAAGCTAGTGATGTTGGGAACTGTTACCCACCAGCCCCCAGGTCTCCAAGAATAAGCTGAGAGCAGCAGCAGCACGGCCATCCCCAACCCTCTTGGGAAAAAGAAACCTGAAAGCCCTTGGGAAGCAACCATCCGAAGGATGGCCTCAGGCTTCCTGGATTTCAGAACAGCTGTTCGGAGCTTGTTGAAGGCCCGCCATGCTCTCTGCTCATCAGGATGTCTGTGCTGGGCGGCAGCAGCAGGGGCTCCCAGCGGAGAAAAGCAAAGCCTCAGAGAAGGCGGGCGACACCAAGAGGCCAAAGCCACAAAGCGACAGGGCAGGACTCCCACGCCCTTAGAGTCCGAGTCCGCACTCCTCCCCTAAAACAGACTGCAGGAGTGTGTCCCCGCCTAATTCATACGTTGAAATCCTCACGTCGAACGTGGTGGTATCTGGAGCAGGGGTTGGGAGGTGATGAGCGGGGAGCCCTCCCGCCTCCCGATGGGATCAGTGCCATTCTAAGAAGACACACAGAGAGCTTGCCTCTTTCTGCTCTCACCACGTGAGGACACAGGGAGAAGGTGCCTGTCTACAAGGCAGGAAGCAGGCCTTCACCAGACATGGGATCTGCTGGCACCTTGTTCTTGGACTTCCCAGCTTTCAGAACTGTGAGAAATAAATGTCCGTTGTTGATAAGCAACCTCATCTGTGATATTTTCTTATAGCAAGCCTGAGCTAAGACGGCCCCTGTCCCCATTTCTCCTCTGGACACTCCTCCTCTCCTGGCATCTAGGACTCCTCCCTCCCTCGTCAGGGTCTCCTCCTACCACTTGGAGCACTCCTTCCTTCGCAGACAGTCCCTTGCTTGCCGTCCACAGGTGATGTGTGGTGCTGGGCCCCTGCTCATGAGACCTAGACTCCTTTGGGGATCTCATCCCCTCCCCCCCAGGGCTGCAACCATCACCCAGCATGCTGCTGGGCCCCAATCTCAACCTCCAACCTGACCTTTTGCTGAGCTCCAGAGCTTGACCTTCCCCACATAGGCTCCTCAAATGCAGCAGGTTAAAACTAAATTCCTTCCGTCCACATTCACTTTCTGAAGAAGAAAGCCGACCTTAAACCTTTTAGCACTATTGCACGGCCTCCATAATAGAGTGTGGGCTTGGGAATTCACATACAATGCTACTTGCCATTTGGTCCTCTGAATGGGCACCGTCCTTTGAGAGAGGACCCGACCCCCCAGCCAGCCAGCCGTTCCTTCCCCAGGCATAGAGCAGCCACTGTGTGATGGCCCAGTTCTGGGGATACTCAAGACCTTCACAGTCCCTGCCATCACGGAGCCGATGGCTAGACCGTACTGAGTAAGGACTCTGAAGTGCACTGAGGGTTACAAACAGGGAAGTGCGGGGCCGCACAGCACAGGGAGACCTCCAGGCATCTGGAAGTACCTCCCTGATGAAGTCCCATTTAAAGTGTCCTCTCATGGGGGCCGGCCCCGTGGCCGAGTGGTGAAGTTTGCGCGCTCCGCATCGGCAGCCCAGGGTTTTGCCGGTTCGAATCCTGGGCACAGACATAGCACCACTCATCAGGCCATGCTGAGGCGGCGTCCCACATGCCACAACTAGAAGAACCCACAACGAAAATACACAACTATGTACCAGGAGGCTTTGGGGAGAAAAAGGGAAAATAAAATCTTTAAAGTGTCCTTTGAAGGATGGGGGAGTGGTTAGCCATGTGGGCAAAGGCTCTGAGACAACACTAGGATGTGCTTAGGGAACTGAAAGAAGCCTCGCACGGCCGGGCCCGTGGGTGGAGGGCTGTAGGGGCCTACTGTGGAGTCGGATGTCCCTGCCTCAAGGCACTGGGGCACGCACAGCTGTACCTGTAGAAGGCCGCTCTGGCCGTCATGGCGAGACGAGCCCGAAGAGAACCTCTACAGAGTACCAGCAAACTGAAGCCAGCAGCCTAGTGTGACGATTATACCCCATGACCAAGCGGCATTTATCCCAGAATGCAAGGGGGTGTATGGGTTTTCCACGGCTGCAGTAACAAAGTGCCACAAACCAGGGGGCTTAAACCAAACAGATACATTCCCTCCCAGTGCTGGAGGCCAGAAGTCCAAGATCAAGGTGTGGTCAGGGTTGGCTCCTTCTGGAGGCTCTGAGGGAGCAGCTGTCCCAGGCCTCTCTCCTGGCTCAGGTGGTGGCCGCAGTCCTTGGCGTTCCTTGGCTTGTAGCTGCATCACTCCAGTCTCTGCCTTCATGGTCACATGGCCACCTTCCCTCTGTGCGTGTCTGTGTCTCTACATGGCCTTCTTACAAGGACACCAGTCATTGGATTTAGAGCCTACTCTAATCCAGTATGACCTCATCTTAACTGATTACATCTGTAAAGACCCTATTTCCCAATAAGGACATATTCTGAAGTTCCAGATGGACATGAATTTTGGGGAGACATTATTCACCCCACTATAGTGGTCAGCATACAAAAATCAGTGTAATACACATGAACGGGATGAAGGAGAAAAAACCCACATGATCATCTCAATTGATGCAGAAAAGGACTTTGAAAATACCCTTTCATGATAAAAACACTCAACAAGCTAAGAACAGAAGGGACCTTCCTTAACCTGACAAGGGTATCTATGAAAAACCCGCAGCTAATATACCAAATGGAGAAAACTGAAAGCTTTCCCCTGAGATTAGGAAAAAGACAAGGATGCCCACTTTCACCACTCTTCCATTCAACATTGTACTAGAGGTTCTTGCCAGGGAATGAGGCAAGAAGAAGAAATAAAAGGCATCCCCAGATAGGAAAAGAAGTAAAACTGTCTCTACTTGAGGATGATGTGATACTATACACAGAAGAGCTAATAGGGACATGGACAGGTAAATACCCTTGTCTGTTTCCTGGACACATCCACTGCTATAGTTCAAATCATTCTAGACATGCAATCTGGCGTCCTGCTTCTGTCTCTTCCGCACAGAATGAAACACAACGAACTGCCCTTGCACTGCTGATGTTTAGAAGACGGCCTCTGTGAATAGAGCTTTTCTCCTGTTTTCTATCTCCTCAGGATAGTAAGACAGTGGTGACAGGAAGTATGCAAAGGTGTAGAAAGACTGATGTGGGGAGTGAGGGGAACTGACTAATGAAGGATGACTCCTCGTGGCAGGCCAGAAAATGCTCCCCCAAAAGATGTCCACATCAAATCCCTGGCAACTGTGAAGGTGACCTTTTTTTGGAAAAAGGGTCTCTGCAGGTGTCATTAAGTTAAGGATCCTGAGAGCAAGAGAGCATCCTGGATTATCTTGAGTGGGCCCTCAATGCCATCACAAGTATCCTCAGATGAAAGAGGAGGAGGAGTCAACGCAGAGATACATAGAGGAGAAGGCCATGTGCAGACCGAGGCAGAATTGGGGCCCTGTGGCTACATGCCCAGGACAGCCAGCAGAAGCTGGAAGAGGCAAGGAACGGGAGTCCTTAGAGGGAGCAGAGCCCTGCAAGATTTCAGACTTCTGGACTCCAGAACTGTGAGAGAATGAATTTGTGTTGTTTTAAGCCAACCAGTTTGTGGTAATTTGTATAGCTGCCTCAGGAAACTCATACACTGCCCATCTTCCTCCCCACCCTGTTCCTCTCCCATCCTCCCTGTCTCAGTAACCGACACCACCCTTCGCCTGCCAGGCCTGACACCCGGGGGGCGAGCTTATCAGCATCCAGTACTGAATGCTGAGGATGCACCTAGCCCTGTGAGGTCCCTTATGTGCATTCTTCCTTAAGCCTTTAATCTTTAAGCCCTCTACATGGGACAGTGCTGTTATCCCCCATTTTACAGAAGAGGAACCTGAGGCTTATGGAGAGGTTAAGTAACTTGCTCAGGGTTCTACGCAGCACCAAGTGGCAGAACCTGGAGGAAAGCCCAGGCGTAAAAAGCCGAGGGTTCTCACTACCCTGCCTCTCAGGCCAGTTTGCATACGCTGAGGTTGTTGCCTGGGAGACAGCCAGAGATGTCAACCGGACAATGGGATAGAAACTCCATCTTGTCCTCAGGAGGAATAAAGTTGGGATAGAAACTTGGGTGTCAAACTCAACACATAGTGTCTAAAGTCATAGCATGGGAGATGGCCCAGCAAGATTGTGCAAAGTAGAAAAGAGGACCCCAGACTGAGTTGGAGGAGCACTGTCATTTGAAGGTTGGCAAGAGGGAGAGGATCCAGTGAAGGAGACCAAGCTGGCCAGGCCAGAGAGAGAGAGAAATCCAGGCGGGGAGATGTCATGAAAGTCAAGAGAATGGAAGGGTCCACTCCAAGGTCAGAACCAATGACAGCTAACCTGAACCAGATGCTTCCTCAGAGAGGCGCTGCCCTAGGCCCTCCAGCGTTTCCTCATTTACCCTTCACATCCACTCCAGGAAGTAAGTCCGATGTCATTCCCATTTTAGAGATGAGGCAATCGTGGTCTAGAGAGATGAGGTAGCTGCCCAGGGTCATGCAGCAGACAACCAGGGTCCTTCTCCGCTCTCTCAGAGCATGCTTCGTTTCTCCGCGCCACAGGGCTAGCCACTTGGCAGCTGTGCAACTGCTTGTTCAATATGCATCTCTCCCCAGAGGCGAGCAAGTGCCTGGCACAGAGCAGGCACTCCGGGACTGCGGGAAGATGGTGGGCCTGAAGTATAAGGTACTGGCTGCTCTTGAGAGTGAGGCAGGGGAGGGAGCAGGTTGGCTTTTTGGAGACTGTGGATGGACTACTCACCGGGGAGAGGTACAAGCTGCCAGCACAAAGAAAGCCTCCCAAGCACTGCTGAAGGCCCCGGGGCGGGGGGCTTGGGGACCACGCCCCGAGACGGCTTCCTTCTGGCCATCCCTGGGAGTGAGGTGCTCAGGCACACTGGTGCATAGGTACTCAGCGAGCTGGCTCAGAGACCCCGCCTGACTCTTCCTGCTAACCATGCAAAGCCAGCTCCAAGGCCACCTCCTCCGTGAAGGCTTGCCCAACTGCACGAGCAGAGCTCTCCCGGCTCCCCCAGCACACTGAGCTGACACCCCCATACAGGGCACCCCACTGGGCCTGTCGCGGTATATCCCCAGCAGGTGCTCATTACAGGTTTGTTACCCAAGTGGCATTTTACAAGTAGGCATGAGATGGGAATGGTTGTCACCTTTCTGATACCTGAAATTACTTGCAGGGAGGGCCAAGTCTTCTGTCTGCCAAATGCCCACTTGCAGTCCACACAGTTGGAAAGTCATTCATGAGAAACAGAAATGACTCAGTTCAGAGCCCTTTCTATTTGGATAGCGGGTACTGGAGGCTTGTCCTCATAGCCGTCACTAGGTATGAAGGACCCTGTCCCCTTCAGCTAGTGGGGACCAAATGGGAGCTGTCTGCAGATACTGCTGCTCCATGTAATTTATGGAAACTTTGTACATTTGCCTAGTTTCATGTAGTTGACTCCATTCTAACAGAGCTTCAGACCAGATACGAATTAACCGAGTAATCACCATATTCCATAGGTTACAGGGACTTCCAAGGGCCTCACAATCATTTCATTAAAATACTTGATTCTTTAGGTGATAATTCTCTTTCTGGCTCTTTGCTAAATTGATTGAGTAGACAGGATTGTGCAGAAGCAATGAGAGAGACAAGATTTCAACCCACGAGACACTGCACACAACCCACGGGCTATACACCAGGGAGATATAGCTATGGGCACTCCGAACAATTCCATGTTCAGGTGGGGGGGGGAATTCAACTGGCTATTCAAACGGTGTAACAACTTACAGACAGTACATAAGAAAAGATCCACTGTTTCGGTAAGGTTATCAAAAGTGTACCTTGTTAGTATCAGCAACACTGTTTTGTCGGGCATCAAAGATGATAAGTTTGTGAGACTGTGCATTAGCGTCCATTATTGTTTGCAAGTATTTTTCATCTTCTTTGCAGCGTTTATCATTGGGACCCACAAGTGGCTGGCTGCAACGGGTAATCGTTGCCTGACTTTCTGGATGAATCCATGACAACACCTAGTGTTTGTAAGCAACAAATGTTAGTACAGTTCCTAAAACAGTATGTGCCTTAATTATTAGATAGGAGAAACAAGTCCTCTTCTCAAGCACAGCTTCTTCTGCATCTTGTTCCTCAACGGTCAGAGGGTCAGCCCAATCACAGGAGGACGGTGGCCATGAAACTCAATCTTTGGGTCCCATTGAAAGAAGTCTGACTAGTTGAGCTCTAAAAACCCCTTCCACCTCTAAAATTCTTTGATTCTAAGAAAAACAGAAACTAAGTCAAACTATTACTAACATCGAGCCCATTCCTATTTGATTGACTAGTTTTATTTTGTCTCCTAATTTAAAAACATCTTTGTATCTCAACAGTGACCTATATGGCAGGGCAAGGCCAAGGTGAACATAGAGTGTCTTATAAAATCGAAAGCTATGCCCTCAAACCTCCCATTTTCCTCCAGTGGCCAGGAGCCTCAGGATTGTACCAGACCACAACCTGCAGGCTCAGAAACGTTCACCCCCTGCTTGCCTGCAGTGATACTATCACAGGTGTATACATATGTCCAAACGCATCAAATTGTATACATTAAACACATGCAGTTTTTGGTATTTCAATTACACCTCACTAAAGCTGTTTGAAAAAATCCCCCCTGCCGGTTGCTATGTTTGTTTTTGTAATAGTGTCCCTGCCATGCAGCTGTAGCATTCCACTCAGCATCTAAGAAAGAGTGTAGGGGCCGGCCCGGTGGCAGAGTGGTTACGTTCACACGTTCCGCTTCTCGGCGGCCCGGGGTTCACTGGTTTGAATCCCAGGTGCGGACATGGCACCCCTTGGCATGCCATGCTGTGGTAGGCATCCCACATATGAAGTAGAGGAAGGTGGGCACGGATGTTAGCTCAGGGCCAGGCTTCCTTAGCAAAAAAGAGGAGGACTGGCAGTAGTTAGCTCAGGGCCAATCTTCCTCAAAAAAAAAAAAGAAAGAAAGAGTGTATTTTCTCTAGGATGATTCGGTGAAACCAGTGACATGAACTGTTAATGCAACAGCATGCTAACTCTTTCTTGCTACTCCTCTGTTATTCTCTACTACATTTTGAGAGCATAACTGAAGTTACCCTTGTACTTAGTAACATGAAGTCACACAAGGTGGAGTCACAGCAAACAATGTTGATATAATCAGGTAATTCTTGAGAAGCAAAGATACGTTCAGGTTTTCAGGTTTTATTTTTCTACTTTCCATTTTGTTCACTAGATTTTTTTTCTGCCTTGCTTCTTTCCATATTAGATCTAATACAGTATATGTTTATACCTAAAGGACAATGCTTATTACTTACAGGGACTCTGCCTTTTGCTCGAAAGGCTGCCACTTTTGAAAGGTCATCATCTTTCACACTAGTTGGCACAACAATGATGGCAGGGTAGGTGTCACAGAGCTCATAATTACTGTTTACTTTGGATATTTTCCAACTCTCATTTGGCAAGCCCTGCAGGGTGTTAGAGAAGAAAGAAGAGTGGGAAAAGCATACTTTTACACTTTCAAAAAGGACCAAGCATGAACCACATCCATTTCTTATTTTCTACTAACATCCACTTATGATTTGTTGTTCATTGCTACTTAAAAGTTTAAGTATATATTTATCTATATCCTGCCCATTTAAAAAAATCTAATGAAGCATAATAATTTCTAAACATACTAAAAAATGAAAATTATATACTAGAATCCAAGTCCTACACATTTCTTGTGTTTTCTATAAAGAATGAGCATAGTGTTGTTTTTGAAAATACCCATGAAAGTCCTTTAGAGACAAAGAAACTTCTTACAATGTCTAAAATAATATAAATCACCATACCAAATATCTTTGTAGAGACAAAGATGAAATGTCATGAAAATAATATCTTATTGGAATGTCTTGAATTTGACAATACACTAAAGAGCTTCTCGGTATAGGAACACCACATCAGACTGATGAGTCATGGCATATACAGTCGTCCCTCGGTATCAGCGGGGATGGTTCCAGGCCCCCCAGATGCCAAAATCCGTGGATGCTCAAGTCCCTTAGATAAAATGGCATAGTATTTGCATATAACCTATGCACATCCTCCCGTATGCTTTAAATCATCTCTAGATTACTTACAATACCTAATACAATGGAAAGGTGGAAAGGCTGTAGAAATAGTTGTTACACTGTATTGTTTAGGGAATAATGACAGGAAAAGTCTGCAGATGCCCAGTACAGACACAACCCTCACAGGCCTTGTGATCTGTAGTAGAATCCGCTGATGTGGAGCCTGCGGGTACAGAGGGCCGACTAGACTTGAAATCTCACTGAAGCCATTGGTTTTGCTCCTTACCCATCAACTCATTAGCAGAACATCTAATAAAAGCCATCTGGCCGATCTGCCTTTTAAAGCTGTCTTGTACTCCACTTGCCCCGTGGAAAAGGGCGACCGATCAGCGGCACAGTCAAAAGTTTGGCAGCGGGAGAACGGGGCGGCCCGGAGATGAGGAGCACACGAGCTAGGTAAGTCACACCTATGCACAACTTGTTTCCAAAGGCTTCTTCTCCACCACATTTTCTAACCTTTTAGAAAGAAAAAGATGCTCAATCTATCATTTTCAGTTAGATAAGCAACATACTTTACCTGTCTCTTATATTCAGATACTGGATCATAAACTTTCCATCCATTAATTGGAAATTTCTCTTTATAGTTGAATGCAAAGAGTGCCTGCATACAAAAAACCACAAAATATATGTCAGTACTTCCTTACTATGTCACATTCCCAACATTAAAGCTTTTCATTCAATTATCAGCTGAATGTATTAAGATTCCTATTTTAATCTGTAAATTTTGAAGCAACAGGCAGTTTTCTTAAACGTTACACGCTGACAAATTTTTAATATTCTAATATTAGTTACCAACAGAGAGAAAAGAGATAAAGGAAACCTCTGGAAAAAGAATTATTAAACATGAAATTTTTGGACCCCCACAAAAGCATGCAAAAAAGGCTTATTTTGGTGTACCTACCTGTCCGTTGGAAAGAGGAAATGCATGTTTGGTGAGGTTTTCAAATATCCCCAGTTTACTCTGTTCTTCCTGTTTATAAGCCAGTCGCAAGTTCCTCATATCCTGTTAAACAATTAGCAAACCTCATTTGTTCAACGTGTATTGAGTACCTACAAGGCAGACACTATGCTCTAAGGAGATAAGTAAAATATTTTTATTCATTTCTCACATTCTACACTGTCTTGCTCCAACTAACAAAAACACCTCCAACAAGATAAAAAAAATTAAGTGAGGAAATTGGAACAAAGGAGATGTGCTGGGAAAAAAACTCATCAGATGGAACCAAGAGTAAGGTTAATCCATGAAAGATGTGCCATCAAGTCCTGCGCACTCACTTGCTAAAGGTGTGCCACAGAATCCACTGTGAACTTTAGACTGCCGGATTTGTCCAGTACAGGTTTCACACCAGCCATAAAATAGCAATGTGACAAAGGTGTCTCCCCTGTCCTCACAGCAAGGACTCTGTATCACGCAGCGACTACGGCTCTCAGTGACCCCCTTACAGAAACTAGAATGCTGCTTCCCAGGAGCACAGTTCCCAAGCACGGCCGCAGCACACGTGGGCCACGTGGGCAGGAGTGATCCCAGGGAGGTGGCTCTGACGGGACGCCCTCTTCCCGGGACTGGTGGGAGCAGTGCCCCCGACCGGGTTAAACTTCTGCCGTTAGTTAAGCACAACAATCTCATTCTTCTTTAACATTACATGAAACTTGAAAGTAAATATGACCACAAACAAATTAAAGCAAGAGCAATTTGGGAAGTGAGGAAGTTATTGTGGTGATATTATCTGTAACAGCGAAAGAATGGAAAGAGCCTTAATGTCCATCAACAGGAGCTGGCTAAACGACTACAGGACAGCTAATGGAATACTAAAGAGCTGTTAAAACAAGCAGCAGCTCTTTCTGCACTGATGCCAAGGAGCTCCAAGAAACACTGTTAAGGGGAAAACAAAGGGGCAGAACAGTCTCTAAAATACACAACCATTTACATTTTCCAAGACTGTACCCACGTGCTCACATGCACAGGGTGTGTGTGGAAACTGGGGACAGTGGGTGCCTGCAGGGGGTGGGACAGGGTGGCTGGGGTTGGGTGGAGGGAGATTTACTTTTTTCTCCACACAGTTTTTGTGCCTTTTGAATTGTATATCATCTGATTTAAAAAAACAAACCCCATACCTTGCAAGGCTCCCAGGCACGAGCTGAGAGGGCTGGGAGCATAGCCCTAGTATTCTGGAAAACATTTTAAAGCAGCTATTAGCCAATGTTCACCCCAGCCATAAAATTATCTTAGTAAAAGAGCCACAGGACACCAGCCTAAGTGACATAACTTCCTGGTACACCCTCCCTCCAAGCTACACTGGCTACACACGTACACCTTAGGAGCTGACTGATCTGACTTGCTATTTAGGATCGCTTGGAGAGCAAAGCATCACAAGCAAAGGAAAGAGCACATGTCAAGTCCCACAGAGAGAGAGCGAGAGAGCGAGAGAGCGAGAGAGTGAGAGAGCGAGAGAGCAAGAGAGAGAGAGAGGGAGAGTGTGTCTGTGTGTGTGTGTCTGTGTGTGTCTGTGAGGGGGCATGGTACCAGGCAAGCGCAAGCAACTAAAGGAACTGGAATAGCAAGAATGAGGGGAGGGTGGCTGGAGATGACGCTGCAGAGGAAAGTAAGCCAGGCTCACACAGCGCGGTCTGGGTGAGGAGTTTCCTTCCAGCCTAAGGATGATGGGAAGCCACTGAAGAGTTCTCAGTAGGGAAACGACAGTACCGCCGAATCGCTCTCTGCTTTAAGTCCTGCAACTGCTTAGCACTGCTTCACATGTGGGACCCTGGCCTGAGAAGGACAACTACAATTTGCCAAAGGAGAGCACTGCCATGGAGCACCCAAAGTGAGTCTCACAAGCCAGCAGGTTCATGATCTGGAAGAGTAAAGCGTTCTCTGAAAAAGTGGATTCAGCTGTAGTGTAGGGCTGACCAGAGGAAGTTGTCCTCAGAGGCTTGATTAAAGCAAACAGAAGGGCAGGACCCAAACCAGGAAGGGACGGACCCAAACCAGGAAGGGACCTTGACAATCCTGCAAGCAGGCTCTCTTCCCTGGTACCCCGGTTAGGGTTGTGAATAAACTGTATTCCATGAGGGAAAGTCATGGGGAAGAAAACATCAGTTAAGGTGTTTCTTAAATGACTGGTCATCACTAAAATTATCACACACATCTCTCCTTAACCCGCTGCAGGAAGGGTACAAAACCAAAAGTAAGCACAGCTCAGGAGAAAATTCCAACATAGCCAAGAAACTTAATTGTGTTTTAATCACAGAATTTATGAATATTGTTGTCCCTTTAGGAAGCCTTTGACCATCCACTGTTCTGAAGGTAGTCTTAAAATTACAAACTAGAAAAAATCTTGCTCTCTGCTTTCCATTTGATTTCTCTGAAACGTAACAAATAATGTCAGCACTTAGGTTAGAGGTCCATGTTAATTAGAACGCTTCAATGGGAAAGAAGAGGTTCACTTTAGTGGCTTACATAGTGGTAGGAATTGGTTGATGTAAGATCCGAAGAGGTCTCTGTCCTGAAAACATTTGAGTTCCTAAGAGCCCGAATTACCCTGACCGTCCAAGGACCATGAAGAACGCGCCTTCTGAAAGAGTTCCCAGCTGCCTGCCCCTCAGTCCCACTTGTGTTTGTACTGTACCTTGCACACGATCTCTATTCCACAAGAATTGTCCCCGTGGCTCTGCGCGCCAATCTTCTCAACTCTGCTGATCACTCCCAGGGGAACATCAAGGACGAAATGTGGGTCCTGGTTTTACAAATTAAGATGAATGCCTATCAGTGTCAGTCCACAGAGTTTTCATATGGTAAGTCTTTGCTGGCTTAAAACACGTTTGTTTACTTCACATTTCCTCTTTGTCGCAGCTAAGAAACTGCAGTCTGGTTTAACCGTGCTTTATGAAGGAGGCGTGGGACTAGAGCACAACTCCCCTCGGGGATAAGCGCTACTCTCACGGCCTTTTTGTCAAGATACAAAATCTGTTTGCAAATGTGTACATCTTAAAACTCACCCTCGGCTTGTCTCAGCGTGATGGGATTTCGTGGTACTTTTTACTTTCTTCTTTATTGTTTCCTTTCTGCTAAAGTGTTTTTAAAAATAAAACACCCTTTTAAAAACTCACCCTCTCTACATTTTTGAAGTACATCTTGAAGTCAGTCACTGTCAGGGTTCCACTCACTGCTCCCATAAATGGGCAGATATACATGACGTCTTTCACTGAAAGAAAAAACCCAAAGCAGCGACTGCCGTTGACTTGTGTTTTAATACATCTTAACACGAATTTCCAAATATATATATCTGTAATTCCAGTTTTCTAGGAATTTTGTTTTTTACTTTAAATAAAGACATAGATGGACAGTCTTCTAAAAAAATTCTACTTTTAAAACAAGATTCTGATTTGCTACTTAATGAGATTTTAAGTAAAGAGCTTCATAATAAGTTAGTCTGTTATTTTTTCCAGGTGGTTAACATTTTCCTTGAGTGATAAATTAATCACGTGCAAAAACACATTTAAACTCTGAAGACCCTGGGCCGCCATTTCATAAATTACTGCTAATGAAAACACTGTCCCCTATGCATGCCCAAAGGAAACTGTTTTACAGATGACAAAAACTAGAACCCTACCAATGAAGTGGAAAAAGGCTTCATTGCTTCAAATTCTTTATCGGCTTCCATATCAATTTTTATTTTCTTATTATTAATATCAATACCAACATATTTAGTATATATATCAACAACATATTTGATTCCTACGAGTGTTAAGAAGCTCACTCCTATCACAAAGATACCACATCTTCAGGATCTTCCCCAAGTGCCATTCTATTGAAACGACAGGAACATACATAGCTACAGATGAGTCCGAGTGGGATAATTGAAAGTACTAAAGATGTCATTCAGCCAAATTCTCAAAACACTTGCATTAAACTTTTCTATAACTATATATAAATTTATCTATCTATAAATTTCTATAATGTACCAAGCGGCCTCTATCGTTGGGGTTCTAGGCATAAGTGGACACAGTTCCTGCCCACAAGCAGCCCGTGACCTATGAGAGACGCTACACAGAAACTTACCATTACACCATAGCCTGATAAATGCTATCATAACCCTGTGGACACGCTGTGATAAGAGCTCAGAAAAGGATCGACTTAACTCAGCATGGAAGCAGTGAGGGAGGGGGAGAAGGGAGGGAGGAAGGAGAGGTCAGCAAGTTGCCGGAGGTTAGTGTAGGTGGATCGGAGGCTGCAAAGGATGATGGGGCATGAGGCCAGAGAAGATCTGTTCAGAACGTTTATGGCAGTTTTATATGTAGAATCCAAACAGTAGAAACAACCCAAATATCCATTAATAGATGAATGGCTAAGCAAACTGTGGTGTATCCAGAGAACGGAACACTGTTCAGCAATAATAAGAAATGACCATTGACCCATGCCACAATATGGATGAATATCAAAATAATTACGCTGAGTGGAAGAAGCTAGACAAAAGAAGAACAGACTCGATGATTACACTTCCACAGAACTCTAGAAAATACAAACTAGTCTTTAGTGATCGGGGATGGGGGAGAAGGCACAGGAAGAAGGGAATATAAAGAGGCCTAAGGAAACTTCTGGATATGTTCATTATCTTGATTCTGATGATGGTTTCCCAGCTGTATAATGTGTCAAAACTCTTCACATTCACTTTAAATCTGTGTAGTTTGTTTTCTGGAGAAGCAGAGGCATGACATAATTAGCTCTGAATTTTAATCAGATCATTCCCAAAGCAGCATGGAGGAGCGCTGGAAGAACTCCCAGAAAAAGACAGCCAGAGAGGTCAGAGGACCACCAGGAGTGAATGAAGTTCCAGAAGCCAAAAAGAGAAAGAGTCTCAAAGCCCAGGTGAGGATGAGCGGGGTCCAGAGCCAGGGACTAGGATATTAAGTAGGAGCAGTTGTTTGGAGGCCCTGGTAGGAGAGCCCAGCTCCTCAAATGTGCCTGACACAAGATGACCGTACTCCACAACGGAACACACATCTCCAGGAGGGACCTCCGAGGGAAGAAGGCAACACTCAGCCTAGCAAACCAGACTGTCCAACCCGACCTTGGCCATTGTGAGGTGAAAAGCTCGCACCCAGCTGCCCTCCTGTCCACCCATGGCACAATGGAAGCCAGGGTGGCAACACATGCCCTTTTCTTACACTAAAATAGTACTTTCTGGAATCTTATAAGCCACTAAAATTTCTTTGCCAAGTTCTCAAACTTGTTATTAAAATATGATCTAGATCTTCTATCAATACGTTTTCCTTATAGTGAAGGATTCCCACAAAGCAGTGAACTGACATTACGGTGTCTAATCAGCCTTCAGTTCGTCAGGAAAGGCGAGCACTTCTTCTCTAGGTAACACCATCTAATACTCAGTCGGAGCTTGAAGTGATCTTCTATAGTCGCCTCTCTCTTAAGGTCCTGATAACATTAATGAGAATGAATAGGCCTAGTCCATTTGTCCTCTAATTCAATTGGTCTGGCTGATCCCCAGCACATACATCACCTGTGTTCACAAGTAAAGTGCCATTTCATTTCATGGATCTCTATAAGCAAAGTGTGCTCATTAAACTTACCAATGGCCTTGATCGACTCTCCTGGAAAAAGTGGTGCTTCTTCCATCTGTGCCAGCTTATTTCCATCCCTTAGAGCCTGGCAAAAACCAAACAGGAGTAAATCTCACTTTCCATCTGCATACCTGGGAAGAATTGTGGTGTTCTGTGCTCTTGCCACAAGGCTACAGAAGCGTGCAAAATGTACGCCCCCCCTCCCCTTACAAGACAATTTCAAAGCTCAGCATCACAGGACACCATGCTGCATATTCTAGCAAATTGTTACACATAGTTAAAATTCACAGTTAGAAAGCATTAATACAGAAATGGCTTGACATGACAGATACTGTAATCACTACACAGACAGCTATTATAAGGTGCCTCCAGAATTTGGAAATAAAGTCAAGAAAAAGGTTACCTGCCGAGCATGAAACTAATACAAGTAAAATCAACATTACACGTAGGTGCTTAGCTAGCTGTACGTAGAAATGGCCTAGCCTATGAGATAGCGGGGGAAACCCCGAAATCTAATTAAAGTAACCTCGGAGGGGTCTCAGGGCAGTAACACGTGGAAGGAAAGCCCTAGGGAGCCGCAGCCCAGCTCCCTGTGTTTGCACAAAGCAGGGGAGGGGAGACATGGTGAGTGGGCTTGTCAGGGTGTATCCCATCCAGACCACGAGAGTGCGCCCTCATCTGGCAGACAAGAGTATTTCAATCACTGTGGAGCAGACTGTGTTCACCAGGCTTCTCCCAAGCCAGCCAATTCACCCTTGGCTGATTCTACCCTCACCAAGTAAACCGCTAATGAGGTATCAGGTTTCCTGGCTACAGTGGTACCAGGAAAAGGAGGTCTTGGATGGCTAGAAAGATACATGCCCACAGTTGTAAATGTCCACATTGGCCCTGCAGCCCAGTAGGCAGCCTTGTAAGCTTGGTTGGACAGCACCAGATAACTCAAGGGGGTTGAGAAAATGGTGTTCTTGAACTACAAAGTTGGGGACCAGAGCCTGATCTCAGGGCCTATTCCAAGGTACTGCCACCTTGTGAGATGCTGCCAAGGAAACGTCACTTTCTCCTTGGCATCTCTGACATAATGTGTCACAAATAAGAATAAGGTATTCAAAACCTCAGCAATTCCCAAGCTGTGGTTCACAGAGCATCAAATTTCCAAGAGATGTGAATAGGTCTTTTTTTTTCAAGTTTAGGAAATGCTGGGTTAAAGAAAACAAGTTAAACTGGTTTTTTTTAGTGTCAAGTCTTTAGCATGTTAATGTACGCCGAATCTGCAAGAGGGCATTAGAGGATGCTGCATATCCCGTACCTAGGTGATCAGGGGCTGCTTTCTCCAAAAGACACCTGTTAACATTGGGAGGCCAGCAGCGTTCAGCCGGAGACAGGTTGGACAATACTAAATTTTCAGCATAATTTTTTGTGAAGCAAAATATTAAAAATGACTATCTTTTATAATTGCAATATAAGTTACTGAAATTCAAAATAATCATTTTTCATAGTTATAAGAATGTTTCAATATGTTTTATTAAAGGGACTTACAGGTCAATTCAAAAACACTATACATAGTTTCATCAAATTTTATAAAATAGAGGAAAAAAGTCAGAATATAAAGAGAAAATTCAATGCTAAATGTTGGTCTAGGTATGTCTGTTCCAGGGGGAGAGCACAAAATGACAAGGTCCATCCTCCTCCTTATGACGATACATGGTTAAAATAATACAGATTAGGGATTACTGTTACCTCCAACAATTTTATTCAGTTTGAATTTTCAGTCCAGATTGGTTTTTAAGATACTTTTCAGCCAGAATTTTTAGGGACATGGAGAACCGTTAATAGAGTCATTTTTATACTCACATCTGATTTGGAAATATACCTTTTATGTAATAAAGCATAAACCAATATTTATACTTTTAAATGTCCAGTTTTAGAAACACTAACAAAATCACCAATCCTAATAGAAGCCTTAATTTGAAAGTCTGCTTTTTTTGGTGAGAAAGATTGGCCCTGAGCTAACATCTGTGGCAATCTTTCTCTATTTTGTATGTGGGACGCTGCCACAGCATGGCTTGATGAGTGGCATGTAGGTCTGCACCTGGGATCTGAATCCGCGAACCCAGGCCGCTGAAGCAGAGCACGTAAACTTAACCACTATGCCACGGGGCCAGGCCCCCATGCTTTAATTTATTGCCTGAACTAGTGACATTTTACAATGTGGTTACAAAGTGAGAAAGCTATTTTAATCAATATCCAAGTTTCAAATTACTTCAAATGTTACATTGTTAAAGCTTACTTTAATGGCTAAATATTCTCATATATTATATAGACAAATTCATTAACTTATATTTAAAACTAAATGGGGACAGGTTATTTTGAAACATATTTACTAAAGCAAGCTGTCTATTCATCTGGCTCTGGAAGGTGTGGGGGAAGGCGATTCACTTTAAGGTTACAGCAAGGCCACATCAAACATTTTAAAGTCCTCAACTGAGGACTAGCTGATAAAATGCTGCAGACGGGAGACAGCGCTGATCGGGACCATTCTGAGAAGGCACAAGGCTCTCAAGGTGGAGGGTGAAGACATCTTGTCTCTTCTGAGAGTCCCATTAAATTTAGCTTGAAACACCTGCGCATTTACAATGGACATGAATGTGGGGGTGAGACAAACCTCTCACTAATAATAATTAAATCTGGGACACGCTTTTTAAGTGATGAAAAAGCAGTATCAGAACAAAACAAATAAGTGATCCCACTGCTTCAGATTTCCCCATGAAAGGTTTATTTTGTACAGGATACACATTGATTGTGTACTGGAACCCCCCCCCCCCCCCCCCCCCCCGGTTTAGCATAGGAATTCAAGAGGAGAAGAGTTCTTAAAGGCTCATTGTCTTGTGAGGACAGTAGATTCCCTTTACAAAGCTGGTGTTAGGAGATGGGACTTATACTCCTGCTATATTAAGCTTTGACTGCAACTACCAAGTTGCACAGGACATGATTTGACCCTTGATTTATCCAACCCATGTCCAGCATAATCAAAGAACGGAATATTCTTGTGAATGGAATTTGATCTCATGAACACGCCCACTCCTCTTAGTGCCTTTGCTCCATGTGTTCCCCAGTTGAGGAATTCCCTCGGATGATCTCATGCAAAGCCTGTCCGGTGACCCTGAAGGTCCAGCTGCAGGCCCACCTGCTCCCTGCACTTGTCCCCGAGGGCTCCAGCGCAGCGGCCGGCCTGGCCTCTCCACTACTTCACTGTTCATCCGGAATCCAAACTGATAGGGGGACAGTTTCTGTAACGGCTGCAGGCCGAAAGCAGTCATTTGCAAACTGGGCTCTTCGAGGTGCTTCCAGGGTCACCAAAGGAGGGTGGGCTGGACAAAGGCACAGCTGAGCATGGCAGGGGTGGGGGTGAGGGGGCAGCCATGCTTCCCTGGAGCTGCTCTTCTAGCAGTTTCACAGAGTGAGTTTCTACATAAGCTTTGGGGAAAGTTCCGCTGCTTTAAGACTCCAGAGAGTCTAGGGGTACTGAGCAAAGAGTCAGCACTCAAGAATAATCAACGAAGGACTGTTTGCTTCTGATTAACAAATACAAACTGTATGGACTCATTCCACAAATACCCACAAGGTACCAGGTACTGTGCTGGGCATGGACCACGCAAACTGGAATAAAGCCAGGTCTGCACCCTCAAGGAGCTCCCTTAGCGTATACATCTGTCCCCTCTAAGTCTCTGTAAAGGCATTTCAGAAGCCTGTCGTGACTGAGGCTCACTACCTCATCAATAACCCGATCTGGGAAAACTGAGAGCACAGACGAACCAATTTCTGGTTGACCAACTGTTGGATAAACCAATTTTTGCAAATAATGTCATAATGGAATCTACCAAAGTGGGAGAGGAGGGCACTACTGTAGTGGTAAAAGCATTTGCTTATCATCTAGAAATCTAGTATGAAATGGCTTCTAAATACACGATCTGTAGCTACAAACAGATGAACACGTAGAACTTGCCACCTGATCAGCTTCAGCTTCAGAAGGGTAGCCATTGTGTTCTTCCTGAATCTCCTGCACAGCACCAGGGGCATGGACAAGAAAAGGCAGAGAGGAGAGAGAGAAACACGTGCAAACAGACAGGTGAAAGGACAGAAGTTCTTTTTTAAAGAGACAGTAAGCATGTAAAAGTCGACACACCTTTCATGGCTTTGCAAATCACAGTATTTTCCCCCTTGGAGTTAAGGAAATAATGTGTAGGCCATCTATAGCATCCTCAGCCTAAAATGGAGTTACCTATTCTGTGTTTGTCGTGGGGCAGAAAAATGAAAAGCAAACATCATGGATTTCAAAGAATGTACTGTCTTTTTAAAATCAAGCAATACTATAGCTTATAGCAAAGAAATAAAATAACAGAGGCATAAAATGCTCACAGAAAATAAAGCATACCACAAAAAAAAAAACAGATAAAGGGCAAAACCAAGCCAAAATTCAACGGCAGTTCATAGACATGTATTTTAAACACAGTAAGTATTCATGTAGTCTAAAGAACTATCATATTGTCCAGTGGTCAACTCTACAGCTATTAACAAAATTTCCACCCACATGCACATGCACATAGCACATGCCGGAAATATACATATACCTACATATGCGTAGACCTCCATGTACATATAATCTGTTACTTATTGCTAATTAAGTAGTGTGATTTATGAATCAATACCATATTAAATATTTCTAATTACAGTATCAACATGCTTCAAAGAAACAGCTAAAAGGTCACATATCATTAGTCAAATTTTTTCCGATTCCTTTAAAAGTATACTGTTCTTAATTTCTTCATAGACTCAATTAGGTTTTGAAACTTTAAAAATTTGACTTTTAGTTCAACAGGTGGTATAAAGAATATGAATAGTGAAGATGACAAGATTATAACCCCTTTTAAAGTTGTATCAAGTCTCTGAGCCTGAAAACATTAAAATTTACCACAGATATACTTTTCCTTTATGAAACTTTGGTTCCAATGACTAGATTTCTTTAAAAGGCAGTCAGTGAAGAAGTAGCAAAGCTTTAAAAGAATTTACTATTTTTTTTTAAAGATTTTATTTTTTCCTTTTTCTCCCCAAAGCCCCCCGGTACACAGTTGTATATTCTTCGTTGTGGGTCCTTCTAGTTGTGGCATGTGGGATGCCGCCTCAGCGTGGTCTGATGAGCAGTGCCGTGTCCGCGCCAGGATTCGAACCAACGAAACACTGGGCCGCCTGCAGCAGAGCGCGCAAACTTAACCACTCGGCCACGGGGCCAGCCCCAGAATTTACTATTTCTGACCCTTCATTTTTGTCAAAAGTAAAAGAGCTACTTAACGTATTTTTAGACTTTATCATCGGATTGAATTTAGTAAACAGTTGGTACTGTTACCCTTCAAAGAAGGGTGTTTTTTTAAATGCAGCTAGTTTTTTGAAATTTCCACTTTTTTAAATACAAAGAAAATGGAGTCATTCTTTGATAAAATTTTTAAAAACAGAAAAATGACTAAACAACAAAAACACACAGCATTTCAAAGTCCATGCAAGTAGAAGGCCAAACACTAATATTTAACAATGTGAATCAGTGAATGAAAATGATTCCCCTGAGCAAAAGAAAACATGGTGAAAACAAGATTAAACAAAGATAAACCAACTAGAATAACAAGAATTTGACTTAACCTGCTTATTTTTGTACTACTTCACTGGCTCAATAACATTAAAACTTTAAAACTGAAGTCACTAAATTATTCTATCGAAATCCACATTGTTTTCATTTAATGGAAATAGGTTAATTTTCAGCATCTGACACTCAGGTTTAAATGCATGCACATTACCAATCTTTGTCTTGATTTATGAATGTTCTGAAATAAAGGGAAGGAAAGTCGTGAGGAAAATATAAGCTATACCCCATTCGCAACAGCTACATCTGTATTTTAAGAAACACTAAATGGGACTGACTTTGCTAAATTTATCTTCAAGATTTGCATTTCTGCTTTTGGGATTCAGCATGCACACACAAAGGTGACTTCAAGTCTTACTGAGACGGATGGACAACAACTGACTGCTTTGTTGCTGTTGCTAAGGTCTTTAGCATGAATTACATGATAAACAAGGTCAAAAGAGGACTCTGTGGGCCTAGCCCTCTAAGCCCCTGCCACGAATATCCATTTGGTCAGAATTCACGGAACACAACAAAAGTCAGTATTGCACACTGGTAACAATTTTAGCATCCTGCCCTCACAGACAGTGGCTTTTATTGCACACAAAAACATTGTAACAAATAAAGCGTTTCTAGTGAACACTTACAGCTATGACACAGCAGAGCAAATTGATCTGAGTGGCTCATAAAAACCAGTGAGAAGGTAAAGAACACTAAATAGACTAAGTGTTCGATAAGCACAGAGACACACAAGGAGGAGGCCCATCTGCTGACAGCCAAATATCCTTACCCTTATATCAGGCCTCCTGAAAACCTGTTAGTTAAAACACAGAACATCATCATCATGGACACGTTACTATTGACCTGTGAAAGATGCCATTAAGTCAACCAGCCCACTCCCTAAGAAACATCATCCTCCTCTAAATAAAACCAACCAGATCAATCGTAACACATTTGCCCTCTAAGTTTCATTCAATATCAAATCAATCCTAAGACATTTGTCCTAAATTTTTAGGCAAGTCTATGATTTGAGAAAATTTTATTGCCCTTAGGCTAAGACAAACTACAGTATTTTAAACACAAACCCCTTCTGTCAAGTGCTATTACAAGCCACTGTGAACAGGCTGTGTTTGAAAGGTTCATTTGTGTGTCTGTTTGGAATACTGAATGCATTCTCCATAGAAACAATGAGATAAAAAGGCGGTTCTGCTCCCAAACCAGCCCACAGAAACAAAACAAAAATGAACCAAAAAACCACAAAAGCTCCCACATTTGACCCAGAGCACAGCTCAGCTATAGCCTTAACAGTATCATAAAACGTAGTTAACCACAAATCTTAACCTGGTTTCCACAGAAATTATATTCCCAACTTGCATTTGGGACTCTGGAAGAATTAAACTCCCCGGTAGACGCGGCCATCCCACCAAGAGAAGGATGCCTGTCCTGCCCCCAGCCCCCGCTGCATGGGGAAGGGGCAGCTGGCCGGGCTGGGAGGGCTGGGGAGGAGAGCGGAGGCCCGCGCTGCCTGGTGCCAGGGGCAGCCACGCTTTATTAAATTGGGCCACTGATTTCAGCGACATTATTCCTCCACCCCTGGCCCGTGAATCCTACTAGAACATGCAGCATATGCATTCGGGAAGCCCTGGTCAGAGGAAACGCCCCAGAAAAGCAAATAGTGGTAACAGCCTGAGCAAGACTTGAATCGCCTGTTCTCCATTCCACAGTCTGAAATCCTCTCATCTAACCACTGGATGTGCTATAAGAAACAGCACTACCAAAAAAAATCACCAGAGGCTCTTAGTAGTTTTAGAGTTTTATAGGTCCAAAGATACAGACTTCAAAAAGTATCACTGTATCAGCACTGAAAGAAAATACTACTTAAAGTAAAAATGGTGTTCTGAATTAGGTGATCTGTAGCTCAAAGAGATTTAAAGCCCACGAGTTCCTAAATATAGACTATCTAGACTAAGAAGCTTAAACCTGGCTTTTTTTTTGGTGGGGAGGTGATAGATAGGTTTATCATCTTAATTGTGGAGATAATTTCACAAGTGTGTACCTATCAAAACTTATCAAATTGTATACTTTAAATATGTGAAGTTTATCATTCGTTAATTACACCACAAGAAAGTTAGTACAAAATAAGTAAAATACACACTTTGTTAATAAAAAACTCAAAATGGGGCATATATGGCAACAAAAGCTCAAAATAGAAAGGAAGTCCCCCTCCACGAGCTCCATTCCTCAGTGACACACGTTTCACCAGACCTATTTCTAATCCAGAGGAAATATGGCTACACCTCTACGTCATGACTTGTCAACCTTAAACAGTAGCTAGTGACCTCCAACTCTAAAAGATGAGAAAATAAGCTTTCTCAAACTACTACCTCCCTCTCCCCAATCTCTGCTGATTGAAATTTTAGTTTTTAGTTCTTTTATTATCTTCCTTCAGCAGCTGCTTCATCACAAGAAAAATACTCATGAAATGATTTTTACGTGCCACATGCTCTTCTAAGCACTTTGTATATATTAACTCATTTTATTCTCAGAACAACCTTGCGAGAGAAAAACTATTATTGGCCCCATTTTCTGATGAGAAAACCAAGGCACAGTTCAAGATGGCAGGGCAAATATTTCAACCCGGGTAGTCCGCTATACTGCCTCAGCATTGTGTGCCTATAATTCACACACTTAAACCACAGCCCTCAAATGTAC
The DNA here is from genome assembly GCF_041296235.1 of Equus asinus. Classification (NCBI taxonomy): domain Eukaryota; kingdom Metazoa; phylum Chordata; class Mammalia; order Perissodactyla; family Equidae; genus Equus; species Equus asinus. Next base: position 136,268,506 of record NC_091820.1, on the reverse strand, counting down.
AGCCCATTTCTCTTGGCTCCCTTTGGGTTGACGAAGAAATCAACACCACTGCCTCTTCCCTCGCTTCCCCTCTCTACTTCCAAACCTCTGCTGTAGCATGCTATTTTTTTTCACATTTGTTCTGTCACTACAATTAATTTTTTGGCACTTTGTCTGGAAAGTGATAGTAACAAATTGTAAACTAAAAATCAGCATTCACAAGTAGTGTAATTGGGCCTTATACAGAGGAGACGCACCACCGTCAATAAGCCTTTGCAACTGGAAGTAGAAACTAACTCCAACGTTTGGAAAGGGCTAGGATGATAATCTGCTTTGACGCTCACATAACTCTTTACCTGTTGTAATAAAATCCTTGTTGTTGTTGTTGTTGTTGGTGAGGAAGACTGGCCGTGAGCTAACATCTGTGCAAATCTTCCTCTATTTTGTATGTGGGTCGCCACTACAGAATGGCTGGTGACAAGTCGTGTTGGTCCACATCTGGGATCCGAACCTGTGAACCCAGGCCACTGAAGTGGAGCGCACTGCACTTAACCACTATGCCAGTGGGCCAGCCCCCAAATCCTCAGTATTCTTAGTATGAGACCAGGAAGGTCAGTAGGAGGCTCACTTGACAGTCTCCAAGTTGATACCCATGTATTTCTCTCTGGTTTACTTTACATCTCTCCTGAAATAAGCCATTTCAGGCACAGAGAGAGGGTCATTCTATTCTTAAATCTGATTCTGATCAGAGCCAGAGAGGAGAACAGCGGTTTTAAGTCTGGAGGCCTGGGGCCAGCTCTCACCAGCCAATTTAGGGCCCCCTCATGGCTGCACTGGGCCTTGGTTTCACGAAAGGAAAGGAGCCTGGGGAATGACTGCAGGGTCCTGACCAGCTCTAAGACCCCAGGAGTCGTTTTGCTAAGCCTCATTGGAAGACTTCAGAAAACATCTCCCCCACCGAGGCTGGGGGAGGCAAACAGGCCTCTGGGTGGCTAAAAGAAGGCACCCCAGAGTTAAATGCTCCTGCAGCACTTACAGGCCAAGAGCCCTCCGAGGAGCCCCACAGGCCCCCTGCCCCACCGCGGAGCTTAGCCTCCTCCTCTCTCCAGCGGTCCTGCTGAGCACACCTTCATGGCAGGCTGTCAGGAGGGTTAATCGGGTAGGCGAACTGTACCGGGCAGGGGGGTAAGTGCGCACGAAGAGGGACTTGCTAGACTCAGCACTGATAGGTAACCTTTTTCATTGATGGGTCTCAGCCTCCCCACCTTGCACGGCAACTCTCTTGATCTGTCCCACATCCCCTCTCTCAATTCCTACACACGAGAACCTATGAGAAGGTGCAAACAAGTTAATAATGAATCTTAATCTACCTAACAAAGCAGACTGCCTGAGCATTAACTAAAAATTTACCTGCCTCTAAACGGCTTTCACTAACTCAAGAAAAGCACTGTGAAATGACCCCGGTTTCTGACATAGAGCTCCTAAAAGCCTTGTAAACAGGGGTGCTGGGAGCATCTTTTGTTCTAATATTCGGTCTTTGACTCCAGTTCCCGACACAGCCCTCCTAAAACCCCTGGAAATTCCTGGACGACAGGAGCGTCTTTTGTTCTACTGAGGCGACTCTCAGTGGGCTTCTGGATAGGGGCTGGTCACAGAAAAGACCAAGCCAGGATCAGAAGCTTGGCACTTTCAGCTCCCCTCCCTCATCCACCAGGGAAGGGAGAGGAGCTGGAAAATGAGTTATCAATCACACCTGTGTATTTACGCCTCCTTAAAAATCTCTAAGCTACGGGATTTGGAGGGCTTCTGGGTTGAACACATCCATGTGCCAGGAGGGTGGCGTAGCCCAACTCCACGGGGACAGAAGCTCTTATGCTTGGGACCCTCATAGACCTTGCCCTACATATCTCTTCACCTGGCTATTCATCTGTGTCCGTCATCCCGCCCTTTAATAAAGTGGTAAATGTGTTTCCCTGAGTTCTATGAGTTGTTCTAGCGAATGATCAAATTCGAGGAGGGGGCTGTGGGAACCCCCAATTTGTAGCCAAGCCGGGCAGAAGTTGTGGGTAACCTGGGGAGCCACTACTTGCAACTAGTGTCTGAAGTGAGAGGCAGCCTTCTGGGACTGAGCCCCTGAGCTGTGGGGCCTGCGCTAACTCTGGGCAGTGTGGGAAATGAACTGCAGGACACAGCTGGTGCTGGAGAATGCGTCGGTGTGGGGAAAACCCACACATCTGGTACCAGAAGTGCTCCACCATTGGATGAGTGTGTGCAATTCTGGGCCGACTGTGGCCTCACACCTAAGCGAGGCCCTCCAAGCCAGCTTTGATCAATTAATAAAGCTGGTATTGTGGTCGAATCTACTTGGCTCCTGTCTTAATTCTTCGGAAGGTAACAGTTGACACCCCTAAATCCCCAACACATGAAAGCATTTCAGAAAGTTTTCAAACACAGCCAGTACCAGTAATACAAATACCAACAAGCCATTGGAGCAGATCCACTCCACGTCAGGCACTGTGCTAAATGCTTTCCGTGTGTTATCTCGACCCTCCCAGCCACCGGCGAAGGAGAGACTTCTATTACCCCATGTGACAAAGGAGGAAGCTGAGGCAGCGAGCGTGAAGTACCTTACCAAGGTCACCGAGGCAGCAATGTGCCGGCTGGTTCGAGCTCCCGTGCTCTTAACCTCGAGAAGGCCCCACCTAAACCTGTTCCCCTTCTGCCAGAGGCTCTCACAGCTTCACGCCCAGAACGCCCTGCTCTGCCTCCTCACTCCTCCCACGCACCTTGTTTACTGTCTGTTTAAACACTCACCACAGCCCAACCTGGACTGTATTTTCTGGTGTCTCTTTCCCTACTATGAAGTCCGTGCAGCCCAGCCTGGCCCCCTGCACATAACAGGTGCCGAGACGCCATTTACGGCAGTGGCTCGGTGTTCAGCCATGACGATACCCTCCTCTGGTGTTCGTTTTCACACGTCACAGACATTCCTGTAGAGTAATAGTGTACAGTAAATGGGCACTGTACACATTTGCTACATCTGCTGCCCTATTTACTACATCAATCCCCTCACTGTAACACCCATTAGGCAGACAAGGACACTGAGTCTCAACAGGTTAAGTAACTTGTTGGGCAGCTGGTCAGATCCAGGGCTGGGGCTCAAGGCAAAGTGCTCCGACTCCAACTTTTATGATCTTTTTGATAAACCATATGAGACAATTCTAAGTCAAATAAATTTCTGGTTACTTTTATAAATGAGTTATCTTTAAACTTATGCCTCTAAGAGACTTCTTTTCAAGAAAAGCTTGTGATATTGGAGTAAAAACACCACTGTTTTCTGTTTTAGGTGTAAAGTTTATAAATAAACTAATTTTGCTTTAACAATGAGATCGCTACAAAATGAATTTAAAAGAAGAGGTTTCACCTTGCTAGGAAGTTTGAACTGTTGGGTCAGGAAATCCTTCCTCTTGCTGTAGGAGCCTCAATAACCAGAAATCTATGCAGCTTAGTGCTCACCAGCTGGCTGGAGTCAGAGGCCAGAACCAGCCAATAACAATCTCAACTAGTCATCAAAATACAGCCCTGGTCTTTAGGAAACAAGTCACACCTGAACCTTGCCTGGCCCGCTTTGTCAAACCCTAACTGGAAAGCCCCACTCTCCGCTCTGGAAAGGCCTCCAGAGCCCTTCAATTCCATCCTCCATGAAGCATGCTGGCCCCAGTTTCCCCTTGAAAAAGGGAGGAGGCGGCTTGTAACTGAGCTAGCACAAGGATAATTGTCGATACTCTCTTCACTAACTAGATTCTAACATCTTTATTAGCACAACTATATGTTTCATTTAAACAATACTTTTACCGTATCGTGAATTGTTATAAATGTTAATCAAAATTTATTTTACATGCAATATACAATCATTCAGTCTGTAAAAATTTTGATTTTAAAATTAAATTTTTAATTATAACTGTAGATTCACACGAGGTTGTAAGAAATAATACAGAGAGACTCCATGTACCATGTCACCCAATTTCCCTGATGGCTGCATATTACCCAACTATAGCACAATATCAGAACCAGAACAGACACTGATACAGTCCAGCTGCAGGCCAATTTCATCATCACGAGCACCCCTACTGTAGCCCTTTTATAGCCACACCCACTTCCCTCCCACCCCTCCCCTTCTCAGCCCCTGGCAAACACTAATCTGTTCTCCATTTCTATAATTTTCTCATTTGAAGACTGTTACATAAATGGAATCATACAGTATGTGACCTTTTGGGTGTGGCTTTTTTTTATTCAGTGTAATTCCCTTAAGATTCACCCAGTTCTTTTCTCTGTCCTCTCTATTCTGCAGTTGAACCCATCTACTGAGGTTTTTTTATTTTGGTTATTGTATTTTTCAGTTTTAAAATTTCCATTTGGTTCTTCTTTATTTCATATTTCTTTACTGAAACTTTTCTATTTCTTGTCTCTAAGTTTTCACTGTTTCAAGGATATTTGTAATTGCTATTGAAGCAATTTTATGATGGCTTCCTTAAAATATTTTTCACATAATCCGAACATCTCTGTCTTCTCAGTTTTGGCATCTATTGATTCTCTTTTTTCATTCAGTTTCAGATCTTTCTGGTTCTCAGTACGACGAGTGATTTTCATTGGAAATCTGGACACTGTGAGTATGTTGTTGTGAGTGTGGATCTTATTTAAACCTTCTGTTTTAGTTGGTTTTCTCTGACACTGCTCCAGCAGGAGGAGGAGGTGGGTACTGCCTCATTATAGCCAGGTCGGCATAGAAGTCCAGGTTCCCCACTCAGCCTCCATTGACACGGGAGAAGGACAGGGGATTCCTAGTTACTGCTGAGGCGAGAGTCCCAACTCCCAGCTAGTCTTCCACCCATACCTCCCTGGCAGGGGAGTGGCGAGTGTACCTTGTCACTGCCCCCAACATGGCCTGCATGACACCACAGTAGAGGCACAGCCTCCTTACCAACGGGCAGTGGGGAAAGTCCTGACTCCCCACTAGGCCCCCTCCGATACCCTGACTGCAGGGGTTTGGAGTGCCTCATGACAGCCTGGCAAAGGTGCAATCTAGGCTCCCCTCTTGGCCTTGCTGGCGGGGTGAGTGTAAGGCTGCAACTTTTTCTGTGGTGTTTGGCTGGAGTACAGTGATGAGCGTCTAAAAGTTGTCTTTTTGCTCCGCTGCCCCTTCCTGGTCCTTTGGCTAGAGAGAGTAGGATTTTGTGTCTGCGCCTGTTGGCATTTCTGGGTTGCTGGCTTCTTCAGCAACAAGTCTGGGACATAAGTGGTAAATACGAAATCCAGGGACTTCATTGCCCTGTTGTTCCTTGAGTCCTGAAGCCCCTAACCAGTCTGCCTTCTTCTCTCTACCTTTCAGGGAATTCTTATGCTTATTTTATAGATAACGTCCAGGGTATTTAGTTGTACTTAGTGTGAAGAATAAGAAAAAATATATCTGCTCCATCTTTCCAGAAGCAGAGGCCCAAATCTTGATATTTTTAAGAAACATTTCTTCCCCACCAGTAATGCTGGGAGATAGGATAGCACTTTTCTATTACAGTGGTTACAAACTGGAGGCCTAGGGCTCACACAGGCAGTAGCAGGCGGGTTTTATCTAACTGTTTTTAGGGGAACATACTGTCCTCTCCACAGCCCCCTCCATGTCTGCCTGGCTTGTTAACTATCCCTTGTAGACATCTGTGGTTGCACACTCTGATTTAATCAATAGATCATGAGGCCAAGCTATCAACAATGGACTACAGCCATGGATTCTGAAAGATCATGCTCAAGTTGCCCTCTTCATAGATTGGTACCCAATTTAAGATCTATTAACTAAGACCTAGCTCAAACATAATGAAGCCCTTTCTATATACTGCATCCCAATTACGTCCAAAGCCCTTAGGGAAGTTTTTGTTGAAGATCCAAAATTTAATCACTATACTAACCTATTAAATGATTAAACTTGGTATAGGTAACCTCTCCATTTTCTCCTTTTTCTTCAGAATGTTTAAAGAAGAGATCTAGCTACTGTGTATGCATGGACGAGGGGAGGAGAAAGAGGGGGAGGGGCACAGAGAGGTGGTGATGATGACGATAGAGCCAGAGGAAGGACGATGATCACATTAAAATTCTAGCGTCCTAATTTCCTGAAGGCTGGCTAGAATCAAATCCTTTTAGACAAAACAGAATTGAAGAATGTTCTAGAAAGAAAGGAACTCAGAGACTTACAATCTAATCCAAACTCTCTTATCCTTACAGATAAGGAAAGTGACACTCAGAGGTTAAACAAGGTTGCAAAGCTACCCAGTACTGTTTGTAGCGCACTGTCACTTCCCCCTTCCTGGCCTAGATCTACTTCCCAAACAACGCAGACTGATCAACTGCGTCACTTCTAACAGTTCCCACAAATGTTTCATTACAATTTGTAACTGTATTATTTTGTCTAATCTATGGATCTTGTTCTTAAAATTTTTGACAAATTTAAGAGAGAGATTTTTACTCTTTGTTATTAGCACAGTAAAAATGAAAGCAATTGAGTTGGGGGGCAGGCAAACAAAACATTTTACTACACTTCTAGCAGTCTTAATTATCAGGCAAATCTTCAGGATGACTTGGTATTAAAGAATACATTTATTAATTTAGTTGATCCACAATTCAACATAATACCTATCTGCTCTTCCAGCTGGGACAATGTTTCCCAAACTCCTATCATTTCAAATACCACCTTTACAAGTTTGCTGTACCTGCATATTACCTATACCAATATTAGCATTTATCTCTATGTTAACTTTAAATGCACTCCTTTTTCACACTTTGCCTGGCTCTAAGCAATAGCATCCATTATATCACAAGTTTGATGTGCTAGTGTTTCTAATACACATTAAAATAATTACATAAGTGTTAAAACATGTCCGTGGACATACCATCTACTCACATCCACCACATACTCATCTCATGTGATACCACTGATATTCTTACCACACTCTCTGGGCGAGCTGACCCTGAGCTGTCAATTTATGATATGAGTAAATAAAAAAACAATTGTTCTCCAAAAGCTAACACAAGTGACTAATTACTCAGATTTGTGGGAATGTAACAGATATGTGTGGTCCCATCACCAATTTCAACAGATATAAACCTAAGAAGCCTAGCTTTCATATTTTACTGTACATAAGAAATATACGAGGCATTTGGTTCCCTGCCCTCAGAGATTCTGATTCACTGAGTGGGATGGAGGTCACAGAACCTGCATTTTTGTAGGCACCCCAGGGAGTGCTGATGCAGGAAGACCCAAAGACCACATTTGGAAAAACGATGGACAAGGAGCTGGGACAAAATTCTTTAAATCACTCTAGCTTTTCAATAAGATGACTTGGGTTCAAACCTCAAGTCTAACTTCGGAAACTAAGCAAGTCATTTAACCTCTCTGAGCCTTGGTTTCCTCATCTGTTAAATGATGATTATAAGAATAGCTGCCTCACTGGGTGGTTTTAAGGCTTAAATGGATGATATGTCAAAAAGTATTTCAAAACCATCGAGCGCTGTACGTGCTAGAGGGTTGATGTGGATGAGGATGTAGAACTACCCACAGCAGCCTACAACTGAGAAGACCATCAGCATTTCAAATCAAGATGCAAGTGCTGGGCTCCACAGGAAAATCTGCTCCCACTTAATTACTGACATTGAGTTTAACCTAGAATAAACTAACCCCCAAAAGTGAGTATTTCAAATAAGACATTTGCACAGTAGATAATTTCAAATATTATTGACTGATAACTGCAAATTAAATCCTCCAGGAATTGTATCTGGACCTTCAGGGCCAACCCCATGCAATGCTCCCAAGCCAGTGGTGTCCCAAAGGCCCATCTTGGTTACCCTGATTTTGAGAACTACTTTATAAGTAGCATGTAAAATTATCCTTGTTGTTTAAGAACATTTTATGCTTTTTTTATTTGAAAAAGCTCTCCTTGAAGAAAACAAATCTTGAATTATAAATTTGACCTCAACTTTGCAGACTTGGCTACAGTAGGGCAAAGAAAATAAAGCCGATTAGAAAACACACTCTCACAATAACTCACCAAAGGCTGCAGCTCTGATCTGATGCAGGTACTTAAAATGCAATTTACAAAATATAGAAAAGCCTTATTTTTTTCTGAATACCATCTGTTAAACCATTCCGATAGCTAATTCTGCTACACAAAATTTGTAAATAGACTAAAATCAAAACCCTTTAGTTACTTCATGTTAAAGTACAGATTCAGTCTGATCTGTTAATGTAAAGGTCAGACAGCTATGCACACAGTCAACATTCAATCTTTCGTAGAAGCCATACAGCACTCACAACTATTCAACCATAAAGAAAACGTTACAGGTAACTCAGAATTGTCTGTAAAGAAAATCACTCCAAGGTCTGAGAGCTATTCTCTCCTCATGAGGGTCCTTGAGCCTCTCCACTCGGCAGTGCAGTTTCTCCACTAAGGTAGGGGCAAGAAGGCAGCTGGACGGGTGCGGTCAGTATGCTCAGTGACAAGCCTCTCAGGCACCAGTGATGCAGCAAATGCTTCTCCCACCTGGAGATGGCATATTAGCCCAGCTGGATTTTGACGAGCAGGAGTCCCAGCTGCTCCTACGTGGGCAAACTTGAAAATCAGGTAGCAGGGAAGCCTATTAAGGATTCTACTGTCACTCTTCTGTCCGGGCATATTATCCAGTTTCTATTAACCACAGCCGTGCTCCCCTGTAGGAGGCGTACTCAGCGGTATCAGGTGGCTTGGATGAAGCCAGTCCAGTATGATAGGCAGATCTCAATCGCACGGCCTCTTGAGTCGAGGAACTGAGGCTGGAGCCCTTAAACAAGGAGCCACTATTAAGGAATTAGGATCTTTATGGCAGTTCTTGAAGTGTTTGTAAGATGTGAGGCCTGGCAAGGACCGTGATTTGGAGAGACTGTTCACCGAGGGTAGTCTGGGATACTAAATGTGCTTCACACATATTTGTGAAAACCAATTACCTCTTACTAGCAAGCAAAAATGACCATAATAAACTGCAACCTTAGTTCAAGCAAACACTTCTACTGAAAGGTAAACAGGGCTTCATTCAGTGTACCTGTTAATAGTTTACTGACAGTAAAACAAAGTTAGTCTTCAGCTTGAACAAGGACGGAGCACGCCTGTTTTGTCTGTGCTGACTCAACAAGCATTCACTGAGTACCTGCTGTGTGTCCCAGGAGCATGCTGGGGGGCAGTGGCGGGTAAACGAGCCCCAGGCTCTGCTGACAAGGAGCTTATTTCTCTTAACTTGAGAAGAGGCAGGAAGCCAACTTTTAAAGCAAACAAGAGATTTTGCAATTCAATAGGACTAAAAAATGGGGCTGCCCATATAATATTCTTGAGATTTTGAAAGTTTTCTGCATTCTAGCTAGTATCACATGTTAATGCTGAAAACCTACAGCTAGCACCTAAATACAGAAACAAATTGTGAAGTTAGGGAAATACTGTACCTCGGATGTTTTCTGAAATTCAGAATACTAACAAAGAAAATACAGGCATTTATTATAATAAAACATAATATATAATATAATAAAATAATACAATGGAACTGGATGTTTAAAAGAATGATCATATGCTAAAGACAGTTTTTTCTCTCAATTATAAAACTATGGCCACATATACCAGATCCTGATAAGACTCTTCTTCTTAAGTTCTAATCTAAAAACAGAGAACCTTTCACCCTGATTCCCAGGCAGATGACCGCTGAGCAGCAAGGGGCCAAAGTCTCCCTCAAATTGACATTACAAAGCTTCCTCGCTGCTCAGTAGATTGAAAATGAATTCAGGACTCCATGCTGCTTACCTTGTAATCTCTGGATACATTTTCTGATGTCACTGAACCTGAAATCTGACTAGAAATTGTAGCAGCTATAAGCTGTTTACACCATTCAACATGTGATCCTGTAGGACTAAAAGAAATAGTGTGATTAAAATATTTTAAGACACAGGCTCCTGGTGAGAAAAATGAGCACTGACTAGGGATACATGTACCTTGTTTTTCTTTTTAAAGATTGGCCCTGAGCTAACATCTGTTGCCAATTTTTTTTCTTCTTCTCCCCAAAGCCCCCCCAGTACATAGTTGTATATTCCAGCTGTAGGTCCTTCTGACTCTGCTATGTGGGACGCCGCCTCATTATGGCTTGATGAGCAGTGCTAGGTCCAAACCCAGGATTCGAACCAGTGAAACCTTGGGCCACCGAAGCAGAGTGCACAATCTTATCCACCCGGCCATCGGGCCGGCCCCCAGGTACATTTCTTTTTTCAGAAAATGAAGTTTTATTAGACTATTTTGTTACCTTTACATTTAATATAAGAACTGAAGTACTGCCTGACAACTAGGAAGTAAGATTAGGTTCCTGGTTGATTTCAAATGAATCAACCAATTTTCTTTAAGTTGACGATTCTATACATTAGACAGTTAAGCGTGTATTCTCTATCATTTAATGGAGTTTTACTCTATTACAATTATATAGAGAGAATATTCTTAACATAATGTATATAGAAAATTAATTCTAGAGAGAAATATGTATCTTAGAGCAGATGCTTTACAATCAATTTCATGGTGGTAGTTTTAAATCTAGAAAATAATATAACTTCAAGTGAATCAAAGTGACTCTTAATGGAGCAAAGCTGATTATGTGATTTTAAAAAGAACAGACTAGAAAAATGATGTCCTCCATGTAGTAATAATGCTACCTTACAATTCCCTAAGTGCTTTGACAACTGACAAAAGGCTCTTCTGGTCTGTTACTACATCAGAGCCTCATGATCACAGTGGGATGAGAGGGCAGAACAGGGACCAGTGACTTTGTTTCTGAGATGAGAAAACCGGCAGAAAGTGGAGGGCCTGCCTCCAGATCCACTGGGGCTGTCCTTCCAGGACATGGCACAACCAATAGTGACCAACTCACTGAGCTGGAGGGCAAAACAGAGGCCAGTGCCACAGAGGCTAGCCACTGCCTTATAGGAGAACAATGCAAAGAAAGCACATCTTCCACTTGCATGGTGCTCTAAAGCCTTCAACACTTTTCCACATGCAGCCTTGCCCAAGCCTCACAGTGTCCCATCTCAGAGATGAGAAACCGAGGCTCCAGTGTTTGACCAAGCTCACATGACTCCTAAGTGGTCAGGCTGTGCTCACCTGACTCAAAGGAGCAAATAAGTGAACTAGGCAGTGAGGGGATTAAAAACTGCCACCAGGGGCTGGGCTCCTCTCTCAAATTGTCGAAACACTGAAAAAAATCAAGCAAAAGGGCAAAAGATGCTTATGAAAGTTTACCTCGCAGGTAGCTTTCACTGTAAAGAATGTTCCAGACCTTTAAAAATCTCATCACTAATTTAATCCAGACTCATGTACTGGAAGGACAGAAAAACCTAGAACCCCCAGGCAGTAAGTTAAAAAAAACCTAAACAGTAAAATAAAGATATTTGATGTTCTCTAATCTCTACTAGTGATCTATATTGCAGTCTCTCACCAAGACCACCCAGTGGTTATCTGTGGGGCTGAAAATATAAGTAAAAACAATCATTGAACAGGCAGACATTCCCACCATATGTCAAAAAGCTATTGAGCACAGTTTCTAACTAAGAGGAAGGAGGAGGAAAAGGGGAGGGAGTCTAGTTTCCTTTCTAAAGGTTAGGTCACCTGTATTGCCTGCTTATATCATCCATTTCTTGTCATGTTGCCTTTTTCTCTGCCAGCACCTACCCCTGATTGCAAACCTAACAGTAGGAACCCACCTGGTCACCCACCATGGGTGACCTCTGTCACCATCTGCCCAGCATCCCTCCCCTCTTCTTCTGACAAGGACACTTGTCTCTACTTGAGGAGCTGCCCCTGTCCACTTCCTAGGATTCTGTGGGGGAGGGGAGAGAGGGAGGCTGGCCCCTTGCTCCTCCTGCCCCCAGCTGTAAGGGAGTGACCCAGGCCGGGCCATCCTAGGCTTTCCTCTTGGATCCCTAGCACTGCTGGAGGCCGCTCCTCACCCCACCACCTTGAGAAACCCAGAGATACTGCGTGAGACAAGAAAAAACAAGAGGTGGGGATCCCCGACAACACCGTTTGCAACTCTGGCTCCAAATGTGCCCGTGGCCATCTTTCCCCTGTCTGAAGCAGTGATGTGCGCCCAGACATTTCCTTTTTGGCTTAAGCTAGAATGATCTGTCACCTGCAACCAGAAGCGTCCTGGCCAACACAGTTACAAACAGCGTGGTAGAGTGGGCTGGTAGATAGGAGGCCTGGATCCCGGTCCTGTTTCTGTCACCAGCTAGCTTCATGACCTTGAGCAAGCCACATCCTCTCACAGGACCGCAGCTTTGTCATCATTAAGAGAAGTACAGTGTTCAGAAGAGAACGGAGGGCCCCATAGCTCATGGAGCATGGCTGAACCACGCCCAGAGAGCCAGGTTCCACTCCGGGGGTCCCTCTTAAAAGAAGAGTATGAATCAGAGCTTGCCATGATGACAGAACTGAGAAGGGAGCTCAAGTTTCCTCTCCCCTCTCTTCTCTTTCGTCTGTTCAATCTCCTTTCACACTCCTGGCATCAACAACCACTTGCAGGCTGGGGGCTCCCAGCTTCGTTTCTCCAACCTGGACTCTCCTGATCTCGATGCCCATGATCCTACCAGACATCTCCACCAGTCGGCCCAGAGACCCTGCCAACTCAACCTGCCTAAAACAGCATCAGCAGCTCAGCCCACAAGCTGCTCCCCCACCACCCAGGTTTCCTAAGTCAGGGAAAAGCACAGCCAGTTTCCCAGGCACCCCAGGCCCCAAAGCTGGGGTTTACCTTATAGCCCACCCCCCACTTCACTCTCACATCTGAATCTCACCAAGTCATGGCTCGCTCTTATCTGCTAAGTACCATGAGAACACACCTTGCCCAACTCCTGTTCCAATTCCTTCTTCCAGATGCTGATCATCCTTCTGTGTTCTCCACCCACCTGGTGAATTTAAGCCTCATCTCTGTGCTGATGACTCCCAACTAGGTCTCCAGCCCAGACAGCACCCCTGAACTCCAGGCTCATGTACACCAACTGCCTCTTGCCTTCTGCTCTGGGACATAGAGCTGGCATCTCATAACTGATTCATGCGGAGCTGCTGCCATCATTGTTATGTGCTGACAAGTAATTTCCTAACCCTGCTCCACTTAGAGGCTTCTCAGTCTCAGCAGCACCATCTTCCCACAAGCTAAAAACCTTGGGATCGCCCTTGCTTCTTCTCCTCTCCCGCCCAACCACCAATCTTCAGCAAACCCTACTGGCTCTCCCCTGCAGGTTTTCTTCAAACTATATCCAGCATCTAACCACTTCTCCCTTCCTCCAGCCCACTGCTCTGGGCGAAGCCACCATCCTCTCCCACTTAGACGAGTGCTATAGCCTCCTACCTGCTCGACACTCTGCTTCAACCCCTTCCCCTTTCGGTCTGTTGCCCACACAGCAGCCATGAGATCTTACTGAAATCTACACCAGATTATGTCACTCATCTGCTCCAAAACCCCCAATGGCTCCCCATGACTCTCCACCACCTGCCCGTCACCTCTCTGACCTCACCTCCTACTGCTCTCTCTCTAGCTCCCTCCCTGCTAGAGACGCCGCCGGTCTCCTTGCTGATCCTTGAACACTCCGCTCACACTTCCACCCCAGGGTGCACAGGCCTCTGCCTAGAATGCATCGCCCCAGATACCTGTACAACTGGGTGCCTCACCTCTGCAGGAGCACTATTCACATGTCGCCTTTCTCAGCTGGGCTCTCCCTGACCCTCCTCCATAAAATTCCAACCACTCCCCAAAGTGCACACCCCCAATACTTCTATCCTGTGCCAACTTCCTGTCTCCCCTAGCACCTCGTGCCATCTAACAGAGAACACACTGTACTTATTTTTTGTCTCTCTTTCCCACCAATCATACACTCCATGAGGGCAGGGAGTCCTGTGTGTTTGTTCCCTGCTGCGTCCTCAGGCCCCACACAGTGCCTGACACAGAGGCGGCACTCAGGTTCACAGAAGAACTGACTGAGAGATTAGCAGCTCCACAAGCTACTAAGACTGCCGCCTCAGGTCCATTCACCACACTATTGCACACCAACCCTTCTCCAACGTCAGTCCTATCCTGTAGCTCATGCGATAGAAATCCTTTTGTGATCCCCATAGCCAGGGCGACCACATTATTTCCCACCCAAACCAAGACACTATTGTGAGTTGAAGGAGGACGCTATTAATCACTACCCTGGCCCAACCAGTATACCAGTACCACCCTGGGCGAAAGACATCGCATGGCCCACCCTACCTGTAGCTAAGGTGCTTGTTTAAAGTGCAGAATTCCAGGCTCTATGACAGAGGTGGATGGACTAGATTTAGGGTGGGACCCAAAAATCTGCATTTGAATCAAGCACTGGAGGTGATTCTGATGCCGGCTGTACAAAACCCTGCTGAGAAGCATCAGCCCCAAGAATAAAGGCACAATTTGCTAGGAAGGCACACAAGCCCCCCAAGATCTGGCCCCTGCCTTCCCGCAGGGCCTCTTTTCCCAGTTCCCCACATCCAGCATCACCTGTATGACTGCACAGTCCACTCCCATAGCCAAAAAGCCCTCCCACTCTCTTCCCCGGCTAACTTTGCATTCTTCATCATTCAGCTCGAATGTCAGCTTCTTCAGAAGGCCCTACTTAATGCCCATACTCCCTGCCCCCCACCCTCAATGAAGAGAAATCAAGTACTCCACCTCCGTGGACCCACAGTACAGTGGATCACAGCTGAGGCTGCAGAGGCTTTTTAAAAAATACTAACTCCTGGGCCTCACCCCAAATCTCCTGAATCAGAATCGTCAGAAGTGGGGCCTGGCCACCTGGAGTTCTTAAAAGCCTCTCAGATGAGTGCCATGCACGCCCCATCCAGAGCACTCCTGTGTTTACCTCTGCCCAAGCTTTATCACATTTGATGTAAACCACTGGTCTGTTTGCATTCTGCACTAGATGGTGAGCCAGAAGCCCGCTCCTCTTATTCGCTGACTCTCCAAGCCCGCGGACATCGTAGAATATCTGCAGGTGAGTGAAAGCCTAACCATTCCAAGTACCGTCTTAGCTGTGATTGGTTTTCAGTGAAGCTGACCACTTGGGCGATTCACCTATTAAAGTCCATTGTAATTACACTAAGGTAGAAACAAAGGGAGTGTTTCTTGTTGTTCCTATGTTTTTGGAAACTCCCCAAAAGTTCAGCTCACTGGTGTGACTAAGATCGGCAGGAATGAACGTCTGAAACCGACCGAGCCGCCTTACAACAGCATCGGTTGCCTAACTGCGCTCCAGTCTCAGCGAAATGGCCAAAATGTGGGAAGACTGGATATTCCGGGCCGTGGCAGAACCCAGCCCTGTCCTCGGAGCGTTCGAGTGGCCCTCCCTGTCGGACGCGGTCGCTTTAGACTTCTGATTTATCTTGGTTCTGCAACTGCCCAAGAAGCAGTCGGCTTACATGCTCGCGAAAACAATGAACTGGCTCCTTCAATGGGAAGAACTGAAAGTACACGACTGTGTGCTCTTGCCTCAGGAGCACTTTTCCATCGCAGTTTTTCAAATCAGGGTCTCTCTCTGCCTCCATCCGCACCCGCTCCGACCCCCGCGGGGTCCCGTCCCCCAGTGCCCACTCCCAAGCGCGACATCACAGACCCCAGGCCGCGGCGGCGGGATTTGGGTCTTCCAGCCACGGGAGGCAAGGGCACGCTAAACGAGGAGAGCCGGGAGAAACTGCCTCCCCAGGCGCCGGGCCGGGCGGCTCCGAGGCCCGGGAGCGGCCAGACAGCCGCGGGGCCCTGGGGGTGGGGGCGGGAAAGCGCCGCACGCCAGGCGGAAGTGAGGCAGGTGCGGGCCCGCTAGGGGCCGGGCCGGGGGGCCGGGTGTCTCCAGCGGGACCAGGGAGGGGCCGGGGGAAGCGGTCCCCCCCGCGGCCTGGGCGCGGCTGGTCTGGCGCGGGGCCCTCGGGGTTCGGGGCGCGGGGGGCGGCGGCCCGGCCCCGCTTACCTGTCCAGGGTCTCCACGCTCGGCTGCCGGGCGCCGGCGGCGGGGCCCCCCGCCCCCCGAGGGGGCCTCCTGCCGCCCGCCGGCCCCGGGCCCGGGCCCCCGCCGCCCTCGCTGCCCGCCGCCGCCGCCGCCGGCCTGTCCATGACGCGCCAAGCCCGCCGCCGCGGGGAGCCGAGTCGGGACGGGTCGGCCCGGGAAGGCCGGGCGCGCGCCTCCTGCCGCCGCGCGCTGCACCCGCCGGCTCAGGCGGCCGCCGCCATTAGCTGTCACCTGGCGGCCCGCGTTACCCACAAGGCCGCGCGCGGGGGGCGGTGGGGGGCGGGGGCGGCGGGGGGCGGGGCCGGGCGGGGCGGGGCGGCGCGGGCCGGTCCCCACCTGGCGCCCGGGGCGGTCCCGGGGCCGGAGCGCTCTGGGACCGGGGCCGCTCGGGGGAAATGTACGAGCGATGCCGCCGAACGCGCTTTGCTCGTGAATCTACCAGACTCAGCTCGGAGACACGGGGTGGAAACAAAAAGCGTTTGGGGAAATTCAGGGATTAAAAATGGTTTGATTTCCCTCAATTTTCCTTCCCAGAAAAGTCTTGAGGTGAGGACAGCCCAGCCCCTCTGGGCGTCCCTGGTCTGGACGTTGCGCATCAATTCCGCACATTTTAGCAATCCTCCGCGCTCCATTCTCCCCGCCCCCCGCCCGCTCAAACCCACCTCCCCGCCATCTGTGGGGCAACCGGGTGTTCTGATGCCGCCCTCGGAACTTCCGCACTTGGTTTATATTAAGAGAGACATTTAACTTCTGTTGGTTAAATCACTGCTGTGAAAATCAAGCCAATATCTGATGGTAAAGGCATTTCGGACACTTGATTCCTGAACTAGACTCATTTCCCTGCTCATTTTGCTAGGCTTCGCATATCCAACAGCTCATCCCCTCTTAAGTCGCCTGTGATTTTTACTGGGGATAGGGATGAGAATCATGACTACGCCCCTTTGCCTATGATTGCCCTGGGTATAGACAGCAAATCTATGACCCTGATAAAAGGCAGACTTGTAGAGAGGGAGTACTGGTTCCAATCCCAGACCCATCCCACCTTACCAGCTTAATAACTTCAAACTGAACCTTGAGGATGAGGATGTGATGCCTGGAGCCCCAGCAGTCATAGTACACCCAAGAAGGGGCGATCCTGACGTGAAAGGACAACAGGATGAGGAGAGCTGGAAGGAAGGAAGGGAAGATCTCCATATAGACTGGAGAACCACCTCCTGCAGGCTTCAGGTTTTCCAAAATTATTAAATCAAATGTTTAACCCACTTTAATAGACTGAATGTTTGTGTTCCCCCAATACAATTCATACGTTGAAGCCCTAACCCCCAACTGATGTTATTTGGCCTTCAGGAGGTGATTAGGTCATAAGGATGGGGCCCTGGTACGGTTGAATTAGTGCCTTTATGAAAAGAAACACCAGAGAGCTTGGTCTCACTCTCTCCACAAGCAGGCATAGAGCAAAGGCCACGTGAGCACACAGCAAGAAGGCAGCTGTGTGCAAGCCAGGAAGAGAGCCCTCATCAGGAAGGGAACCCTGCCAGAACCGTGATCTGGGACTTTCCAGCCCCCAGAACTGTAAGAAAATAAATGTCTGTTGTTTAAGCCCCCCAGGCTGCAGTATTTTTTTATGGTGGCCTGAGCAGATTAAGACGCCACTTTTAGTCAGGTACTTTGTTCCAAGGAGCTGCCAGCATCCTAGCTGTCCTGAGATTTGTCAGAAAGAAAACGGTAAAATCTTAAACATATTTTATGTCCCATATTCTTCGAGGAGGATAGGCCAAAGAGGAATTCACTGTGACACTATTAGACTTTCAGTTCAGTTACGCAAACTGAGGACTTACAGGACAGAGATGGAATCTGACATGTCCCTGCCTAAGAAGTTCACAGTCAAGGGAAGGCGTCAGACAAGTCAGCAATGACATTACAGGTTGGTAAGTGCTGTGATGGGGGCGAGCACACAGGGCTGTGGGAACCCTCGCCCAATCCATGGGAGAAGAGGGGTTAGGAAGATATCCTAGACAAGGTGACACACAGCTGAATCCTCAAGGATGAGTGAGTCTTTGATCAGGTGAAAAAGTCACGTCGTTCCAGGCAGAAGGAACAGTTACAGAAAAAGGTGTGGAGTCAGTTAAACAGTTTCTTATGTGCAAGGGAACTCCAAGAAATTGAGTGCTGCCGGAGCATAAAGTCAGACAAGACAAGTGAGGAGGTCAGCTGGAGGCCAGCAGGCCAACACGTGGAGCATCTGGAATGCGAGACTTAGAAGTGTGGCTTTTGTTCTGGATTCTGATGCCAGCGAGGCTCAGTGTGCTTGGAGAAATACTGCTGTGCACTCCCTCTGTGGTCGCCTGCACCTCCAGAGACAGCTGCAATGATATTCCCCAGCCCACACGCTCTTTTGCAATGTGGCCTTGCACACCCACATCAAGAGGTGGAGTCTGTTGCCCTCCTCTCGAATGTGGCCTGACCCTGTGACCTCTTGTGACCAACAGCAGGCCAGATGGCATCTGCACGGGTAGTGGGGTGCATCACAGGAGAGGAATCCCAAAGTTGGGAAACTCTGGTCTTCTCTAGGGCTGCTCTGACACGCCCATTCTCCCTTCCAGAGAGCATAGTCACTCATCGTCCCGGAATGCAGGCGGTGTCCCCCAGGGAGGGCAAGGGGGGCCGTGGCCTCTGCTCTTCTGAACTGGCCCAGCGAGGAGCCTTGGCTCAGCTCTCCTATCTTGGAACGTCTCCTTATACCAGCTTCCTTTACTGGGCTGGAAATTCATTCGCTCAGAGGACCTGGACCATGCGGACACCTGAGACAGTCGTGGAGAATTGTCCCCTAACACCCATGTGCCCCAAGCCCCACTGCCCTGAAAGGCCCACATCAGGGCCTACCCAGAGCTGTGGGGCTGGCCACCCTGCCTTCCTGTGGGGTGGGGGGCAAGATGAGGAGTGAATTGTCAGGCTCACACCAGTGCTCACCGGGGTGCAGCCAAGACCCCCTCTGTCCCGCCAGCTGCACTCTGCAGTCCCAGCTGGGGAGTGGGCGTCTTTATGTGTGTGCACTGCATGTCTAGGAACCGTTTATGCAGTGTACTGTATAAGGCAGTAGTGTTCAAAGTCACGTGCGTAGAAAGGACCTGGAACATCCATCAATAAACAGAGGCGTGAGCCCCAGGGCCGAGCATCTGAGAATTTAGCTGCTCGGTGGGGAGAGAGGGTGCTGGGACTCCGCAGCTTATAAAGCCCATCAAGTGATTCTGGTACGGGTGATCCGAGGATCACACTCCAAGACACCCCGTTAGAGGCGACAAGGAGCCACAGTGAGCAAGATCGTAGAGAGGGGCGAACTGACCGTACTTACAGTTTGGAAACATAACTGGGGTCACATGAGGGAGGCTGGGTTGGAGAGGCAGGAGCGGCTGTGGGAAGGTCAGTCAGGAGGTTGTTGCCAGAATCCAAGTAAAAGCTGATGCATGCAGCCTGACGTCAGACAGGAGTGACTGATGGGGTACTGGCCATGGAGAAAAGAGGGAGGGAGAGGCCAAGAGATGGGTTGAGGTCAAGGTTTCAGACTTGGATAACTGGGTAGATGGTGCTACGGATCACTGAGATAAGGAAGGCAGGATGACAAGCAGTTGGCAGAGGTGAGTGAGTAGGATGAGCTCATTCTGAAGGTGTTAAGTTTGACGCATCCTGAGTCCCAGCCCACAGGGTGCTGTAGTATGCATTAGAAAAAGGTACCCCCCCAGGGGCCAGCCTGGCGGTGTAGCGATGAGGTTCATGCACTCCTCTTTGGCAGCCCAGGGTTCACGGGTTTGGATCCTGGGCATGGACCTGCACACCATTCATCTAGGCATGCTGTGGCAGTGTCCCACATAAAAAACAGAGGAAGATGGGCACAGACGTTAGCTCAGGGCCAATCTTCCTCACCAAAAAAAAAAAGAAAAGAAAAAAGAAAAGAAAAGAAAAAGAGACCCCTTCTTCACAACAACTATAGTTCTGTTTGCCAAAAAATTGTCATAATATCCTGATTTTGTTCAAGCTCAACCTTTGACTGCCATATGCCAAGAAACTGCCATAGTAGACCTAGAAATCTATGAGGTCTTCACTGTGAATGGTCCCCCTTAACTGTGAGCCCCTTGTGCACTGCACAGCCTGCACGAGAATGCATGGCAGCCTTGGGAGGTACCTGTTGGTTACCCCAGTGGAGATGTCCAGTAGACTGTCGGTCACAGGGGTCTAGATCTCAGGAGAGAGAGCGAATAAAAAGTTGGTGCATGTTCATAAAATTGGAAAACAAAGAAACTCTTTTTGAAATGTAATCACAATTTGGGAACTATAGATGAGGCCACCAGTTTTGTTTCTGGAAAAAGAATCAAGCAAATGAAGGTGGACCTGACCATTGCTTGTCAAATGAGTTTCTCAATAAGATCATTTCGCTAGGAATGAGCGAATCTAATCTTCTATGGAACTACACGTGAGTACCCCCAGAGATAACTTGTGCCACTGTTTGCAGGGGTTGTAATGTCAACTCACAGGAGCAGGCCTTGGATCCACTCTTTGCAGGCCTCAGTAGAGGGCATCCACGTCATCAAGCAAAGTGTGGTGCCAGCTGTGCTTCCAGCAGGGGGAGTGTGTCCAGCTCGTGGTGTTCAGTTCTGTGCCTATTATTGTGCTGTTTAACCCAAAGCAGTTCCTAGTGAGTGAGGCAACAGATGGACATAAGTTCTATGTGTCCTTGCAAAACATTGCCACCTTGGATCCAGGTTTGTGACAAGTCCAGCATTAACCCCACGCATTCCAGAAGTACCATCTAGCCAGGTTTAACAATGTTGAGCTGTCTGCATGAACGTTTCAAGAGTTTTCTCACCACAATTATTGGTTATTTCCTGATGTTGCTCAGCACTGGGCACTGGGGTTTCTTTTCTGTTGCTGCCATCATAAATTACCACAAACTTAGTGGCTTAAACCACAGACATCTCTTTTCTCCAGTTTCTGTAGGTCAGCAGTCTGCGTGGGCTAATCGGGTCCCGTGCTTAGGGTCTCACAAGGGAGAAATCAAAGAGCAGGCAGGGCTAGGCCCTTTTCTGGAGGCTCTGGGGAAGAATCCAGCTCATTCAGGTTGCTGGCCAAATTCAGTTGCATGTGGTTGTAGGACTGAAGTCCCCATTTCCTTGCTGGCTGTCAGCCAGCCGGCTGCTCTCAGCTCCCAGATGCTGCTCTCATTCTTTCTGGTGTTTCCACGTGGCCCCCCTCCAGCAACGGTGGGTCAAGCCCCTCTTACTCTTTGATCTCTCTGACTTCCCCTCCTGAAGCATCTCTTTTGCTTCTAGCCAGAGAAGGTTCTCAGCTTTAAGGGACTCATGTGATTAGATAGGGCCCACCTGAGCCGTGTAACCTAACATATTCACAGGTTCCAGAGGTTCAGGAATAGCTGGACTGGGGGGTACCAGAATGCCTACCAAACATACCGGGTCACAGTTCTTGAGAGAAACAGAGCCAATAAGAGGAGTGTGTGTATGTGTGTGTGTGTGTGTGTGTGTGTGTGTACAAAGAGCAAAAGACAGAAGGAGATTCAGTTTAAGGAATTAGCTCACACAATTGTGGGGGCCGGCAAATCTGAACTCTGTAGGTCAGGCCAGCAGGCTGGGAATTCCAGCAAGAGTTGATGTTGCAGTCTCGAGTCTGAAGTCAGAGTCTGGAGCAGAATTCCTTCCTTTTTGGGGAACCTCAGTCTTTGCACTTAAGGCCTTCAACTGATTGGTTGAGGCCCACCCCCATTATGGAGGGCAATCTGCTTTCCTCAAAGTCAACTGATTTAAATGTTAATCACATCTACAAAAGACCATCATAGAAATATCTAGATTGGTGTTTCACTAAGCGTCTGTACACTATGGCCAGCCAAGTTGACACATAAAATTAACCATCACAGTGTCCAAAGGTGCTTTTGTGAGGTTGAAATTCTCAATGACACTTCGAATAAATACAACTAAATGAGTGAAATTATTAATACCTGTGCCTCCATCAGCTGCATTAGAAAATGCCACAGGATACTTCATTTTGCCTCCAGATTTATCCAGAAGGTTCCCAGCCATAGGTCCCATTTATTGGCAGGGCTGAAGGGTGGCCTGGGAGGCTTTTGCCCCTGTGCGCCCTGATCTCCACCACCCATTGTTCTTTGAGATTGTCCTGAACGTGTCCTCAGTCTTATGTCAGGCTCTCTACAAAGGCGGGGTCAGCTCTCCTTCCCACACCAACCGCCGGCCACAGAGCCCACACTCCCAAAGCTCCAGAGACTCCGCTTGCCTCAACCTGCAGGGCAGGCTTCAGAGACAAGCTTTCCGCCTCACTTGGTGCACACTTCCACAAATCCCCCCAGGGTAAAACCCCTTAAGGCAGCCACATTCAAGCAGTCGGGAATAGGGGGCGGTCCGGGAGGCCAGATCGTCCCGGAAGCCCAAGGAAGAGAGGACGTCATCTTCAGCCTTGGGTGACCAGATGGAAAGTGCGGGTCCTCACAAGCCTGCACAGGTTGGGCCCCCCGAGGGGCGGCCCTGAGGAGAATGTACGAGTTTACCTAGGGAAACGTGTGAAATGAGAAGAGAAGAGAAGCGTGCTGAGGAGAGATGCTAGAACCCCAGCATTTAAGGGGCGGGTGAAAGAAGAGGAGCTCTGGGGGCACCCGAGGGGTCACCAGAGACGAGAAACAGAGCCAGGGCAGAGGCGTCCTGGGGACCAAGAGGGTGGAGACTTTTAAGAAGGAAAGATTCACCCAGAGTGTCAAGTGGTGCCGAGACACCCGGCAAGACGGGGCAGAGAAGTGTCCCTGGATCCAGTGATGTGGAGGCGGTGCGGACTGTAATGCGAACCCTTTCAGGGGACAACTGGAGCTGGAGGTGAGGGTTAAGAAGTGACGGGAAGGGTGTATCAGTCAGAGCTCTCCAGAGAAACAGTCTCCCTCTCTCTCTGTCTCTCTCTCTGCATGATGAGATTTATTATGAGGAATTGGCTCACGCCGTCACAGAGGCTGGGAAGTCGCACAATCTGCCATCTGCGAGCTGGGGACGCACGCAGCAAAGCCTGTGCTGCATTTCCAAGGCCTGAGAGCCACAGAGCCGACGGTGTAGATCCCAGTCGGGGTGTGCAGGCCTGAGAGCCAGGAGCACTGAGGGCCCGACGCTGACGTCCCAGCTCCGGGTCAGGCAGAAGTCCCCCTTCCGCTGCCGTTTGCTTCTACTCGGGCCCTCAATGGAGTGCATGACTCCCACCCGCTCTCGGGAGGGCCATCTGCTTTCCTCAGTCCCCCGAGTCAACTGCTCTTCTAGAAACACCCTCAGACACACCCCGAAATAATATTTAGCCAGATATCTGGACATCCTGTGGCCCAGTCAAGTTGACACATGTCATGAACCATCTCTCACGGAGGGGACGAAAAGGCAATCCTGAGTTCAAACCACTTAGTCCCAGACTCTTGAATTGCCTGGACCAAAACAATGAAAAAAATCAAAACCAAAACCAAAACACACAGGAGTTTTCTCCCCCAGGGGAGTAGCATATGGGTGCCCAGTAAGGACGTTATGCATCCGCTTCCAGCTTCCAGGGAAAATGTGTAAGCCTCCCGTTGGCCTGTTCATTGTGCAGTGTGAGGGGAGGCTTTTCATTCGGAACACTGTCCCGTGGGGTCAGGCGAGTGGGGAGAAAAGCATGGCATTTCTTTGCCACCCATGGCAGCCAGGGGCCAGCAGGCAGGCAGCCACGCTTTCAGCCCCCGGGCGGATGGGGAGCAGGGGGCGGCGGGCAAGGCCTTCCCTGGAGGGTTTTCACAATCTGGTTTCAGTGCTACAAATTATTTGAATGCTAAAGATACCTATATTCGAATAGAAGTTAAAATATCGGATCTATATAGGGATTATCCATTTCTCTTCCTAACTCTGAAATAGCACGGATAATTGGCTTGATGTAATTGGGGGCCGAAATTTATAGACAGTAAACACTGAAGAGTGGAGACATGTTTATTTAGAGATGAGAAAGGTACTCTAACATGCTTTACTTTGACAGAATTCCGAGTCCTGTGGCGAGGCAGCAGAGTATAGTGCGCCGGAACTCAGACTCCCAGCTACGATGGTTTGGTTCAAAACTGGCTCCACTACCCAGCACCTGGTAACTCTGGGCAAGTGACTCCTGTGTGCTGTTTCCTCCTCTGCAAAAGGGGGTGATAATAATAATGATAATACCGCTGATCATAGCCTTGTTGTGGCAACTAAATGAATTTTAATCTATGTAAAGCACTTAGAATAGTGCCTGGTGTGTTGTAAGCATGATGCAAATATAAGCTATTATTATTTAATGCAACTATAAAAACTTGTCTCTCACTTGCCAGCACAGATGAAGTAGTTTTGTTTTTTTAAAGACTTTTTTTTTCTGGTGAGGAAGGTTGGCCCTGAGCTAACATCTGTTGCCAATCTTCCCCCTTTTGCTTGAGGAAAATTGTTGCTGAGCTAACATCTGTGCCAGTCTTCCTCTATTTTGTATATGGCATGCCACTACAGCATGGCTGATGAGCAGGGTGTACGTTCACGCCTGGGAACCGAACCCACGAACCCTGGACCACCAAAGCAGAGCGTGCCGACTTAACAACTACACCACCCGGCCAGCCCCAGGATGAAGCAGTTTTAATGTTGACATGGACAGCGTTGGCCCTCTGCATGGATCCACTTTGGCGGCTTTGCCCCCCCCCCCCAGCGGCGGGGCGTGCTGGCTGCTAAGGGCTCCAGGCACCCCGTTCTCTGGAGGATTGCCCTCAGCTGTGGGAGCCACCTTTCCTAGCAGGTTACACACACCCGCCCTTCCCTACTCTGGGGCAGCTTGCAGCCCATGACTGCCACAGGAGAACAAAAGCTTGTCCCCTTGACGCCAAATGAAACAACTGTGTGGTGCATTTCTAACTGCAGAGCTCCTCCTGGGATCAGACTGCCACTAGACTCCCACTGCCACCACATCCTTGGTCAGCTCCTGCCTCCCTCTCTCCTGCTTCCTCCTTCCCTTCTCCTGAGAGCTCTTCCAGCGCACGTCACATGCCCGCACATGCCTGCCTTAGTCTCTGCTTCTGAGGAAGCGACCTCGGACACGTATTAATGTAGTAGTGGGGAGAACACTGGATTTTACAGCTGGAATGGGTCTTGGAAGTAAGACTGAAAAGAATAAATTCAAATTCCAAGCTCTCTTTGAATTTCTTGCCATTGCTATAGTAGTATTATTTTACAAGAACTTTACCACTGTGGCATTTTTATTTTTAATAGAAAGAGGTAGAAATGTACACATTCATTCACTTAAACATTATTGCAGGCTTAATGTGCCAGATATTGTACTACACCTGGTGACTGTACATAGATTGTTTGTTTTCAACTGGACAGAAATGGAACGTCAGGGTATCCAGTGGATTTGGCTCATGATTCACAAGACCCTGAACAATGAGAGAAAGCCACCCTGGTTTCCGTACCAGAAATAGTTGTTCCTTTTTGAACAACAGATCTAATTTTTATCTTAGGGACACTGTGAATTAGGAAACCAATCATTGTCATCTGTGCTTGCTAAAAACTTCAGAGACAAATATGTGGCATACTTGTGGACCCTGAAGCATGAATTCTATCCAATTACTTCATTTATTGTTCCTGCTTTTGTTTCCCAGCTTCCTTGATTAACTAGTTTATTTTTATCTTGTTTGTATTTTTGTAAGTTGCCTCAAAAAATTTTTAAGACAATTTTGGATATTGGATATAAAGAAGCTAAAATTAAAGCTACAGATTCTCTGGGTTTTTTTTTTCCCTCATGGTGCTAATAATTTTCTAAACTGATCAAACTCAGTTGCAGGACACAGGACACTGGCCCATTACAAAGACAGACTGTATAAACAGAGTTCCATTATTCAACTTTCAGTCAATCAAGTGTGGCAGAGATATAAATCACCTGATAATGGGGTGTAATCAGTTTCGGAACTTTCTAGTTCAGGAGATGGGCGCCCACCCAGCTCTACACTTTTGTTCAGATCCTTTTTGTTTTGTATGACATTCTGGAAATAGATGCTTGGTCTCTGTTGCAAAGCACCAACAAAAACCACAACTTCCCCCTCTCAAACATTTCCTGAAGAAAAGATGATTAAAAATGATTATGGAACCAAGTAGACTGTATCAGTCAGGGTCCAATCAAGAGGCAGAAACCACACAGTCATCTGAACACTGAAAGATTAATAGGAAGAACTATTAATGGGATTGGTGCGTGGCAGTTAATAAGAGACCTTAACTAAATCGGAGTCCGCATGGCCTGTAGGGGGAGCTCGCACGCCTTATCATATACGGTCAATTACCCCAAACAGGAAGAGAGGTACCTTGCAGCTTCCACGGGAAGTAACACTATTTTATTACCGAAGGAAGATTTCTCTCCTCACTCAGCAACAGCCCAGCCAATGAGAAAAGCCACAGCTCAGCCAATGAGAAGCTCTTGCTGCCCTGAACTGTTCCTTTCCCCCAATGGACTTTCCTTTAGGACAGCCCTCCCTACTGTCCCTTTTCCCATGTAAAAAGCAACTCCCCTCCTTTGTTTTCTGGATTCACCTATGGATGCCATAGCATGCACAAACCAAAATGCAATAATTTTCGCTATTCCTGAGTAAACTCATTTTGAGGGTAAGATAACAGGCCAATTATCTTTTTAACTTGACAAGAGTAAGGAGAGTTTAACTAGTGAGTAAAAACTCTAAAGAATGCATAAATTGCAGGTATAGGGAGTGGCCACCACCCCCAGGCTGGAATCCTGTGGCACTCCATGGAAGGTGCTGGCCACTGGGCCCTGCTGACTGCCACATGCTGTAGGAACTGGGAGCTGGGGAAGACATCCTCTGCAGGAGCCAGGTGCTAGAGAAATTGCTTGGTTGGAGCCCAGCACTGAAGAAAGCTGCATCGTGCAGGAGCCTAGCGCAGGAGAAACTAAACTTCCTCCTGCGGTGTTTTCATGGGTTTTATTACTATTTAGGTGTGGTAAGGCCAACAGATCAGGAGACAGTGGCTACTGAAAAGACAGTATGTTATAGTCACAGAAACTGAGAGCCCGGGACATGTCACACCACTGGGGGCCACACAGGAAAGCACCAGGGTCAGTCACGAGGCAGAGGGAGAGGGGAGGACTGTGAAAAAGAGCCTTCATTGTGGTTTCTGAGGGAACGGATGGGCGAGGCAGGGCGAGCAGGCTTAGGATTGGCTAGTTCGAGTAATTTGATCAGGCTCTGGGGCATAGGGGCTCTTCCTGCCTGCCTGGTACCTGGCCCCGGGGCGATCAGGGCAGGGGGACAGTGGTCGCCCATAGAGGAGGTGGCTGGGGATGTGGGCTCTGGATTGGTTGGCTTGCATTTGTAAAGCATGCTCCACAGGCAAGTTATTTACTATCTATAGGAAATGGCTAACGGAGAGGGGCATGCCTCCAGGGTCAGCAAGGCCCCAGATGTCAAAGCATCAGAAAATACAGACACTAAAAGGCATACTTAATACATGCAGAAGCCCAGCACACAAGACACTGCGTGCTCAGGAGCCCGACCCTGGAGGGAGCTGTGCTCTGCAGGGCACTAAGAAGGGAGGCACACCAGAACCTGGAAGGGAAGCTCCTCTCTCCTTCAGTATTTCTCCAGCAGCTTCTGCTGACAAGGATTAACACTGTGCCAGTTGGTAGCGAGAACTATTTACAAAGCCCACCTCCACTATCACAGAGCAGTTAAAGAAGGGTGGATTTGGGGCTGAGAGGCAATCAGTTGAAAACTGGCTCAGAGACTCACGGATTTGTTGGATTAGAAGACGCACTGAGGTGCCCAGGTTTCTTCCTCTCGCCCTACGTTTTTGGCATACTGTTGTCCAAAGTCTCCATCAGTACAACAACAAGGCATTCCAAAGGAAGCTGACTCGGTAATCAGTGACAAATTTTCAATGGCATCTATTTAATGATGCAATTAGACCAAAATGCAGGGATTGCCTAAAACAGTAGTTCCTAGACGCTTGGTGCTGGACTAGCTGCACAGAATTACCTGGGATGCCTTTTGAAAAATTAATAGACTTTTTCTTTTGTTTCATTTTTGAGCAGTTTTAGGATTTTAGAAAAATCGAGTGAAAGTACAGAAAGTTCCTATATACCACAGCCCAGCCTTCCCCAGTTTCCCTTGTTAGTGTGGTACACTAGTCACAATTGAGGAGCCACTGTTGACACACTGTTATTAACTAAAACCTACCCTTTACATTACGGTTCTCGCTTGGTGTTGTACATTCTCTGGGTTTGGACAAATGTGTAACGACACGTCTCCATTGTTAGGGTGTCATCCAGAGGAGTTTCTCGGCCCTAAAAATCCCGTGCTCTGCCTGTTGCGCCCTCCCCTCACAACCCCTGGCAACCACTGCTCTTTTGACTGTCTCCATTGTCTGCCTTTTCCAGGATCTTCGTATAGTTGGACTCACACAGTAGGCAGCCTTTTCAGATTGGCTTTGTCCACTTGGTACTGTGCCCTTAAGGTTCTTCCATGTCTTTCCATGGCTTGGCAGCTCATTTCTCTTTTGCACTGAATCATATTCCATTCTCTGGATGTACCACAGATTATTTACCCACTCACCTACTGAACGACGTCTTGGTTGCTTCCGTGTTTTGGCAATTATTAGCAAAGCTGCCCTAGGTATCTGTGTGTAGGTTTTTGTGTGGACACTAGTTTTCCATTCATTTAGGTAAATACCAAGGAGCACAACTTCTGGATCCTATGGTAAGAGTATGCTTAGTTTTGTAAAAAACAAAAACAAAAACCCCACCAAACTGTCTTCCCAAGTGGCTGTTCCATTTTGCCTTTCCATCAGCAGTGACTGAGAACTCTTACTGTGCAATATTCTCGCCAGTATTTGGTGCAGTCAGAGCTTTGGATTTTAGCCATTCTAATAGGTGTGTAGTGGCATCTCGTTTTAATTTGCAATTCCCTAGCGACATCTGAGGTGGAGCATGTTTTCATATGCTTAGTGGCCATCTGGATATCTTCCTTGGTGCTCTGTTCACATCTTTTGGCTACTTTTTTTTTTTTTTGAGGAAGATTATCCCTGAGCTAACATCTGCCACCAATCCTCCTCTTTTTGCTGAGGAAAACTGGCCCTGAGCTAACATCCGTGCCCATCTTCCTCTACTTTATACGTGGGATGCCTACCACAGCATGGCTTGGCAAGTGGTACCATGTCCGCACCCGGGATCTGAACCTGCAAACCCCGGGCACCTAAGTAGAACGTGAGAACTTAACCATTGCGCCACCAGGCCAGCTCCCTTTTGGCCACTTTTTAATTGGGTTGTTTGCTGTTTTATTGTTGAGTTTTAAGAGTTCTTTGTATATTTTGGGTAACAGTCCTTCATCAGATATATGTTTTGCAAAGATTTTCTCCCAGTCTGTGGCTTGTCTTTTCATTCTCTTAACAGTGTATTTGACAGGGCAGAAGTTTTTAAATTTTATGTGGTCCATCTTGTCAATTTCTTTCTTTCATAGCTTATATTTTTGGTTTTCTATCTAAAATCTCATTGGTAAACCCAAGGTCACCTAGGTTTTCTTTCTTTAAAGATAATATACGTGGTCATTTTACAACCCACATCCAGTGGTGTGCTGGTAAAGTTTAATTATCAGCTCTCTGAAGAAAGGAAAAACCACCGATTTGTAGCATTTGCTGATTTCTGTGGTGTAGATACTCCCACCTTGACATGACTGAATTCAGAGCTGGGAAGAGATGCCTGCCATCAGCTCTCGTGAGCCCGCGCGTGTCAATTCAGCACACCACTGCCGGTATCCGATAATCCTACCGCCTGACGGCCTCCAGGCCCTGCCCCGCTGTCTGCTGCTTTTGCTGTCTTTTACGGTGAGCTGTTTATTTTCTTGGGAAAATTGTGAGGATTCTTAAGAGGCCTGGGATGAAGGTGTTCCTCTGAGAGCACTTGTATGTGCTTCTGCCGGGCACCTGGGGGCGCCACAAGCCTGGTGCCTGAGGATTTTTGACCTGTCTCGTGCAGTGCATTCCGACCACGTGCAAGAGAGCTGGCTGGCGACCGCCACTCCTCAGGGATGTTTTCCTCTTCTTCACCCGCCTCTGCTCTGGGCTAATTTGAATTTCCTTACAATCCTCGGATATTGGAGGAATGTTTAAGAGAATTGAATTCATCAGGCATGGACTTCACAAATTCTCTCTTTTTCTTGTGTTAGTTTCCTACTGCTGCCGTCACGAATTACCACAAACTCAGTGGCTGAAACAACACACATTTATTCTCTTACAGTTCTGGAGGGCGGCAGTCTGACACGGTCACACAGGGCTAAAATCCAGGCGTCACTATGGCTGTGCTCCCTCTGGAGGCTCTAGGGGCGGATGCGGCTCCTAGCCTTTGCCAGCTTCTGGAGGCCACCACATTCCTTGGCTCATGGCCCCCTCCTCCGTCTCCAAACCAGGTGAGTCCTTCTCACAAGGCATCGCTCTGACAGTGACTCTTCCGCCTCCCTCTTCCACTGTCAAGGTCCCCTGTGATCACACTGGGCCCACCTCGATAATCTAGGATGATTTCCCCACAGCAAGGTCACCTGATTAGCACCCTGCAACCTTAATTCGCCTTTGCTATGTAACGTCATGTAGAGAGTCAACGTGGACGTCGTTGGGGAGCCGTTATTCTGCTACCACACTCCCCACAAATGTTTCTTCATCTGCAGCCACCCTCCTCTTCTCTTTGCTGGGGAAGACAAGGCCCTTCTGTTGTTCAAGGCAAATCCCTCTCTGCCTAGATCCTTGGGCTCACGCCTACCCTGGGGCCTTGCTCTGTCAGGCAACAGCTCTCTTCTTCTATCATGAATCTCACTCTCTCCACTGGCTCCTTCCTTCTCACGTATGATCCCACTTAAGCCTCTTCCTTCGCAAAGCCCAATCTCCTGGTCTCATCTCCCCAAAGGTGTTCTCGAATCTCTCTCCTTTCTTTATAGTCAACTCTCTAGAAAGAGCAGCGGACACTTGTCCCCCCTTCATTCATTCATTCACTGGTTCATGCATTCAAATAAATATCTATTGTGCACCTACCGTGCACCAGGCACCCTGTTGGGCACTACAGCCAAGAACGAGGCAGAAATGGTCCCTGTCCTCATACAGCTGATCTTGTAGTGAAGAAGAAAGACATTCAACACATTGTTTCCACAAGTATGGCAGGTGGCACGCTAGGGGAAGTATCGGATGCTCGGGAGCACAGGGCAGTGGGACCAAAGATGGGATTGAGGGGAGGGGCATTGGGGAAGACTTCCATACTGGAGTGAGGTTTAAGCTGATAGGGCTCTATAGGTATCTGTCGAATGAATGACAGCAGGAGGCCGGGCTATTCCTCTTCAGTTTGTTTGTCCTCTCTTTACTATAACATGGCTCCCTGCCCTGGGATCTGCAACACGAGCCATGGGCCCTCCTTGCAGCTTAGTGGTGCTAAAGCAGGCCTGGTGCCAAAGTCAGAGTTTCTCAAACTGGGCTCATGCTTCCTACAGCTGCTTGAACTAGAATCTGGGCCAGTGACTTTTAATTCATTGTTATTTGGCTTCTGCCTCAATGAAACAGCTCTCATATATGTCTCCCAAGGACTTCCTACTGTCCAAATTAACTAGACATTTTTTCATCCTTAATTTACCAGATCTCTCATGCTCAGCACTTGCTCTTTGAAATTATCTTCTCTGTTGCCTTCCACAATGCAACTGTTTCTGTGCTTCTCGCACCTTCCTTCTCCAGCTCTTTCCAGGTCTCCGCTTCCTCAGTCTGCCCCTTAAAATCCGGACTTGTGGCTCGTCACTTCTCTTCACTCACTTGCATGGGCAATGTCTTCCACTCCACAGTTTTGTCCCCAAATTTGTGTTTCTCTCCCCGACTTCTTTGGTGAGCTTCAGGCCTTTATACTCAAGCACATCTTGGACGCCTGTCCTCCTCACACTCAGCATGTCCCGAACTGGCCCCAGCACCACCCCCACTTGCTCCTCCACTGATATTCTCTATTTCTGGAAATGCTACCACTTGCCACCCAATTGCCCTACCCAAACCTCGGTGTCATGTTTGACATCTTTCCTGCCTCTTCTTTCCAATCAGTCACAAGGTCCTACTGACTCTTTTTCAATCTGCATCTCTACTCGTCTGTACTCCAGGCTCAGTTTTCCACGTCTGGTCAACTACAGTAGCCTCAAACCGGCCTGTCTCCAGTCTTGTCACCCTGCAATCCACCCTCCAAATGGCTGCAAGAGTGATTCATATTTTATCACGTCCCTCCCATGGCCCCAAACCCTTCAGTGGCTCCTAGGGCATAGAGAAGAAAATACAAGTTCTTTAACATGGCCCCCAAGGAGCCCCATGACTGGCCCCTGCCTGCCTCTCGGTTATCTCCTCCCAGTCCCCTGCACTTTACAATCCAGGAATGCCAACTTGCTTTGAGTTCCACACGTACGCTGTATCACGTTTAAAGTACTAGATGCTTCTGTTCATACTGTTCTCTTCTATGGTGACGATTTCTTTGCTTTTATTGTTTTACCATTTATACATGCTGAAACAAGAGTTTAGTTTGTTTTTGAACTTATATGAATAGAATAACATATATTCTCCTGTATCTGGTTTCTTTCAATCAATGTGCTTATGAGATTCATCTGTTTTGCGTGTAGCTGTAGTATGATCATTTGTCCTGGTTGTGTAGTATTCCATTGTATGAATATGCCACAATTCACCTGTTCTACTGTAGATGGATATTTGAGTTGTTTCCAGTTTTGGGGGGCCATTACAAGCAAAGCTGCTATGAATATTCTTGTACGTGTTTTTTGGTGCACAGAAGTTCTTATTTCTCAAGGGCATCTATATACCCAAGAGCAGAAATTCCGTGTCTGATCTAATTACAGCTTCACTTCCAGTTTTAGCAGGATTCACACCTAAATTAATAGTTATTCAAGAACTAACATAAAACAACAGGTAGGTCATAGAGGAGATATCACTTTGATCTTACCAGGTAATGCCAACTGTCTCCAAAGCAGCATATGAGAGTTCTTATTGGCCCACAACCTTGTCAATGCTTGGGATTGCTAGACTTTTGAAAGGTTTGCCAATACACAGCTGTGGGGCAGCATCTCACTATGGTTTCAATGTACATTCCCCTGATGACAGGTGTGACGGAGCCCCGACTTAACTTTTAGACTCAGTTCTGACCACATTCCCAAGAACTTCCTCCCTGACCCCCTACCCTGGCCCCAAAGCCCCCCACCTGCCTCTACCAGTGTAGGCAGTGTCCCACGTGGGAAATCTCGGCTAACCGGAGCGTCGTCCTGCTAGGCCAGGCACTCCTTGAAGGAAGCCACTGCTTTACTCATGTTTGTTTCCAAACAAAGACTGGCTGGCACAGGTCTGGGTCATGGTAGACAGTAGTTGTTGAAATGACCTTACTTAAAAACTACTTCTGGCCGTGAGCCTTAGTCTCATCTATAAAATGACCAAAAAAGATCAATTTTATAAGGTTGTGGGGCAGGCTCAGTAGTACAGTGTTTGGCACATATGCTCCCAATAAATAGCTCCCTTCTTTCCATTTAGGGACCAAGGAAATTGAAAGTGCACAGGCTGGTTTTGTATAGATGCAAAGATAGAAAGAGGGAATAAAATTGGAGGCAACTGTAAATCTAAATTTCATCTGAGATGTAACAAAATGAATCGAGCAAGTCATTCACCCAATGGTAAGTAATCGCTAGCTGGGTGTGACCTCTCGCCTCGCAGACTCACCTGCCATCTGAAGCTAACAGGGACGGAGCTGTGGGAGGCGGCATACTGGCCCCAAAGATGTCCCTGTCCTAATCCCCGGACCCAGTGAGTATGTTACCTGACACAGCAAGGGGGATGTTAAGGCTGCAGATGGAATAAGGTTGCTAACTAACTGACTCAGATGGGGAGATTAGCTTAGGTTATCCAGATGGGCCCAAGATAATCACCAAGGTCCTTTAAATGTCAGCGAGGGAGGGAGAACAGTCAGACTTCAGAGATTTGACGATGCTATGCTGCCGGCTCTAGAGACGGAGGAAGGGGCCACAAAGCAGGTGGCCACTAAAAGCTGAAAAAGGGCTCTCCCCTAGAGCTTCCAGAAGGAACGCAGCTCTGCCTACATCTTGACTTTAGGCCAGTGAGGCTAATTTTGGACTTCTGACCTCTGGAACTGTATGAGAATAAATGTGTACTGTAAGAAAATAAATCACCACTAAATTTGTGGTGATTTCTTACAGCAAAAACAAGAAACTAATACACGAGGCCAATGCCATCTTGTGCCATAAATACTGTATGTGCACGAGCGACTAAAATGCACTCCTGAGAAGGGCTGTTTAAGTTGTAAGGACCCTTTGAGAACGGGCAGTCCGCATCCTCACCGCGCAGATGGACACTGAGGCCTCCTCCCAGGCCTCCGGATCCATAGCGTCTGGGAGCTGGAAGGACCTCACGTTTCCAGCCAAGCAGCAGTTCCAGAACCAAGACGGGAACCCAGGTTGCCACACATTCTGACCAGGATTCTTTCTAATACAAGTTTGTGACATAAAACCCCTGCAATGAGGTGAACAACGTTCGTTCGTAATTTATGTGGAATGCACTGTGAAATGCGGTCTTATTTCAGAAGCACATAAGTATTAAGTACTGTAAACGCGTAACTCATGTTCTCCAAAGCTACTAGAGAAACGAACTGCTGGGCCTTAACGGTTGTGTCTAAATCTTTAGTTACCCTACATGGTTTAAACACACACAGCTTCTGCTTTTAAAAGACAAATTATTGCAAATAAGGAATAATCCATATTGGAATCTAAGCCTCCTAAGGAAATGAGAATACTTTGTTCTGCTGACCTTTCATCTTCCAAATACGTTTAATAGAGAAGACTTTGCTAAGATTTCCTTAACTAAGCTATAAATCTACCGAGAGCTGTTGCAGTATCAGACTCTTATTTCAAATACTGGTGCTCCAGCATCATGCCTAGTGATTCTGGGAACCTCAAACAATCCCACTGCAGTCTATTTCAGCCGTGAGACGTCTCCGCAATGCGCTACTCCTCGTTCCTGTCTGCGGGCTGCACGCTGCACACATTTCCTGGTTCCTTTGCGCGTCCCCTCTGTGGCTTTAATGGCCGCCAATGGCTCCATCCTGCAGGCATAGGTGCATACGCTCTGTAATAAATCCCCCAATTTTAGGAACGTTCCCTTTAGAGTCTTACTTTTGCCTAATGCCCCCAAATGTCACAAGTGCTGTCCGAATGAATGACAGCACAGATCTGTACTCTGTCGAGACGGCTGCAGGAGATGAGATGGTAGTCAGCTTATTTTGAAAGTCTGAGTATTATTCCTACCAAAAAAAGCATAAGGATAAGCTTTGCTGCATTATCAAAAATAGATCAGAAAGTGCTATGGCTATATTGAGAAAAACTGTTGTTATTATCAAAAATATATATGATTCCAAACTATTTGAAGGGCTGTCCCAGGAAGAGAGATTATTCCATTTCATTCCAGAAGGCAGAGCTAAGGCTATTCAGTGGGAACTTGAGAAGCAGAATTCAGTTGAATACGTGCACAAATTTGTCTTGCTGCTGTGGGGCTTGGGGCGTGTTGGTGAACCCAGGAGCAATGAGATTCTCCTCAGGTGAAAAACAGTGATAACAGAGTATCACGTAGCCTGTGAGCTTGCAGTGAGGAGTAAATGCAGCAATGTCTGCAGAAGAACCTTGCAGAATATTTCAAATACTCATGGCTTTTAAAAGATAGGCTTAAGCTTTTGAATACTATTCTGACATTTAAAAAATGGTTAATTTTAGTTTACTGCTGTAACTGTTTAGCATTCTTAGGAGGTACATAGATAAACAATGTAATTTCCAACTGGCAGTATTATTTGAAGAATTCTTAAAATTCTTACCTAAGGAGACATCGAGTATGGCTTATTGCAACCAATGTCCTGACCCCTCCCTTAACGCCAACTGCTGTGTTCATCCAGAGTCTGAAGTTTCGTGCCTATGCCCCCTGGCACTTTTGTGAAAGCTATCTTTACTTCAATAAAGACAGTTGTGACATAAAATCTGCATCGTCAATGCACTTAAATGTCCAATATCACTGGAATTTGGGGAAAGCATGGGAAGTCAAGCCAGGAGAAGAAAAGATGGGCGTCACGCACATTGACTCACATCCACAGTGACCTCTCTGAAAAGAGGGCGCTGTGTGCAGCTACGACGTTTATTACAGCAGGTCTTTATCGTTATTGCCGTGGACATTCTTTCATGAAATTTCACAAGATCCTTTAAGCTATTAGTATTAGCTTTTTTATGGAGTGATATTTTGTTAATTTATGAAATATTTACAGCGTTTACAAAAAGCAAGAGAATGTCTAATAAAATTTCTCATACATACAAAATTTATACATTCTGCTACTGTATTTGAGATGTCTTATTTGGTAGACCAATGAAGCTATGACATAAAATAACTTACAAAGATATATTTAATCTCTCTTAATTCATTGAAAACATAACCATATTAGCTATAAATAGTCCTTTACAAATCATCGTAAAACACATTAATTGTTTTAACTCTAGCCTTACCTTTTACAAATATACTTACTAAATGAATTAGTTCAGATATCAAATAGAACTGCATTTGAAATTTCATTTAATACTACAAAAAAAAAAAAAACCTGAAAAAGCAAACTGCCGGGTACTTCAAGTAAAAATTTGTAGAACCAGTTTTTATGCACGCTTGGGGGGAGGGGCATCCGACACCATTTAAATTGAAATTCATAAACAATACTTTCAAGAATACGCTCAACAGTGTACATCTACAGCTTCTATTTCAAAGGATGATGCTCTAGCAACAGCTCATACCTCCAAGATGCTCAACCCTACACTTCGGCAGATGAGCTGGTTTGACTAGAGCAACGTTTGCGAAACAGTCACCAACGCAGCATCACACATCTGACCTCCTGAGACAGTGCTGTTGAAGGGCGCTCCCCAACCTGAAACCGGGTCCGAATCTTAGGCAACCTCACGGAAGAACTTGGGAAACAGAATTGGCAAAGTTCAAAAGAAATCAAATCATATTTCACTGGGCCCCATTTTTTTTTTAATATAAAAATATGCTTCTCTTGAAAATTAGGGGAAAACACTTCATATTCCAAAATTTCAAAATAATGAACACCTCATCTACACAGCTATTTCTCCTTAAGTCACCACTGACAATGGAATAAAATTTGGCAATTATTTTAACACCTTGCTTTTGGATAATACCTTGAAAGCTGAGTTCAATTTGGTTTTGGCAGTAACACACGTCTTTCACATTTGGGTTCATTTTAGATAATCCAAAGCAACTAGCATAAGCAGCTTGAGGAAAATCCATTTCACAAACATATATTTTTCCCCTTTAGTTTAAAATAATGTTGTTCCAATTAAGCCTACAAAATACATATCATATACAGAGCATTTCTAAAGAGGTAAATTAAATTTAAATTTTATCTTTTGAAAACTGCTTTGGAAAGGTGTCAGGATTTTCCAAAACCCCATCTTGGCTCCTTTCTTCTGATTGCCATGTAGACACTGTAGTTTTCTTGTAATATGTATTCTAGAAGGCACATATTCAAGAGTTTAAGATTATGTTAGTTCAAGTTCTACATGGAGGCAAATATTTTAATCTACTTTGTACAGAGGCCCCAAATGAAAGTCAGCTATTTCCTCTCTTCAGAGCTCTAACGCCGCGCCAGGGTCCCCTCTCAGAAGTGCGTTTGCACGTGGGGCATCATTTGTGAAGGACTGGAAGGTGAAGTCGAGGGATCGGAAAGCTTGGCAGAGTTGGCGAGCTGCAATTCCTCGAGCCGCTTTATGTATTCATCGCGCAGGGCCAGGAGCTCCAGGTAGCGCTGCTCCACTGGGTTTGGCTGCTGCAGAGAAGCACAAAGATGCGTTACTGCTGGACGGTGCCACATCACAGACACCTGCCTGCTCCGCGCCAGCCACCGGCCGTGCCTGCTGCCTTCTCAATAAGCCTTCGTAGTGAGGTTTAGCGTCCACACACACTGTCCTCCAATACCCCCAAATTTCAACACACACACAAGTACAAGAATACGACAACACCCAGCTGTCTGCCACCGAGAAATAACATACACATTTCCTCACACATGCGTCACCATCTTTCTAAATTTATCAACCCAGACACAGCTCCAGTCTCCTGTGTCGCCCATCCCCAGGACCGCTCCCCTCTTTCGCTCCCAGAGGCAACAACTCTTCTCAGGTTGGAGTGTCGCCTTCCTTACTGTGCAGGTTTGTGACATTTTTCCTACAAGTGAGTACCCAGCAACAAAATATATACCACTATGCTCCACATGTGGAAGTTTACATCAATGGTGGTATTCTGTATTCATCAATTGACATTCGGACCCGACATTACGGTTCTGAACTGGAGCGCAGTTGAGTTCCACTGAATAAAGGAACCACACTCGATGCATCCACTTCCACACTGATGGAGGATGGGTAATGCCCTCACTATTATAGCGCTCCTCACTATTCCACACGCAATGCTGTAGCACTATCTTCGGACACAAGTCCTCGGGCACGTGCCAGTGTCTCTCCAAGGGATTTTCCTAGGGGGGGACTGCTGAAGAAGACAGTATGGTCTCTTCCGCTTTACTAGATGCTGCCAAATTGTTCTCTGAGGTGGTGAGAGGGCCTTATGCTCCGCTAGTGATGTCTGGCGGTTCCTGTTGCTCCACAGCCTCACCAGAACTGGAGAATGTAAGAGTAATTTTTTCTTTGCCAATTTGATGACTGTAACTTGGTACGTCATGGTACTTTTAGTTTGCATTGCTCTGCTCTAGCACATCTTTTCATGTGCTATTACCCAGATTAACGCACGGTTGACAGCAGTGGCTCTGAGGCCCGCTGGCCTTGGCATGAATCTCGGGTCTGCCTCTCGCCGGCTGTGTGACCGAACCTTCCCTATCTGTCAAATGGGACTCAGAACGGTCCAGACCTCACAGGGCTGTTGGGAGAGTGAAGTCAGGCAATGTTCTGCTACAATGCCATTTCTTTGAGTGATAAATATGGGACTGATGGCAGAATAAAGGTGTAAGTCATGCTGGAACAGGATGTGATTCTCCCCAGCATGTTAATTTTTTAAACTTTTTTTTTTTTTTTTTGAGGAAGATTAGCTCTGAGCTAACATCTGCCGCCAATCCTCCTCTTTTTGCTGAGGAAGATTGACCCTGAGCTCTAACATCTGTGCCCATCTTCCTCTATTTTTGATGTGGGACGTTGCCACAGCCTGGTTTGATGAGCAGCACTAGGTCCATGCTTGGGATCCAAGCTGACGAACCCTGGGCCACCAAAGCGGAGCATGCGAACTTAAGTGCTATGCCACCGGGCTGGCTCCAATTTTTTAAAATTTTGTACTGAGATATAAACCACAGATAGTACTGTGCACAGATCTTAAAATGTCCAGCTCAATGAATCTTTACATAAGTATAAATCAATGTAATCACCACCCAGGCCAAAATATACAACAGAACGGCCTCCGGAAGACTGCCTCGCCGGGACGTTCATGTTTTGAAGTGATCAAGGGCAAGCTTCTAGAAAACTTGAGCAATATATGAAGACATTTACAAAAAAGGCAATAGTCTACATTAGTGCCTTCCTTTAGTGCTAGTGGCTTCTAGAACCATCCTGCTTTCCATTGTATTAAGCTATCTACTGAAGCTGCGGGCACCAAGGAAGCTGTGAAGACCACGTGCTGACGAAGATGGCCATACTGTGGATCTGATTTCTAACGCCGAGGAGAACGGTCTGCAGTAGAAGCAGAAGCCCTCCAGGACCTGTGTCTCAGAGAAGGCAGCATGAGCCCTGGGCTTTAAGACTGTGCATTAGTTTCCTGTGGCTCCCATAACTAACACAAACTTGGTGGCTTCAAACGACACATTTCCTTTCTCACAGCTCTGCAGGGCAGAAGGCCGAAATGAGGCTGTCAGTGGCCTGCGCTCCCTCTGCAGGCTCTAGGGGAGGACCCTTCCCGCCTCCTCCAGCTTCTGGGGGCTCAAGGCTTCCTTGGCTTGTGGCCATGTCACTCCAACCACTCCTCTGTTTTGGCATGGTCTTCTCTCCTCTGTGTGTCTGTCTCGAATCTCCCTGTTGTCTCTTGTTATTGAACTTAGGGCCCACTCTAAATCCAGAAGGATCTCACCTTGAGATCCTAACCTAATTAAATCTGTAAAGACTCTTTTTCCAAATAGGGTCACAGTGACAGGTTGTGAGGGACATGTCTTTTAGGGGACACCATTCAACCCACTATAGGCTGCCAAGGAGGAATCAATGGCGGCCAGATGCAAATGCTGCAGAGACGTGACTATGCCCGCATTCCCACTGGGACTGTCGCTTCCATGAAAGCTCTGGATACAAAGGTCCACAGGTTGGGAGAAGTCTCCTCCAACCTCCTAATCCTGTTCTTCCTGTAAGCCTCATTCTCTTTACCTTGTGACTCTGCAGGACGTGAGGTTTTTCAGGAAGGCATATGTGGTATTAGAACGGAAATGCTTGGGAGAAGGCCTGAGGCCTGGTAAGCGCTGTGCACTGCCTGCTAAAATCCCTCGCCCATTTTTCTCTTTATGTATTCACCTGAGGGCCAGACACTGTTCTAGCCCCTCGGGCTCCATCAGCGAACAAAGGAGGCCCAAATCCCTGTTTTTGTGGCGTTTATCTGCCAGCAGGGGGAGACAGACAAACGACGAATACCACAATCCTGTGAGTCACACAGAATGTTTAAAGGTGATGAATACTATGGAAAAGAAGCAGAGCAGGGTAAGAGGGACGGGGATGGGGGCAGAGCGCCAGCTCCCCTCTAAATAGGGTGGTTGGGGTGAGCCACACTGAAGAGGTGACTCTTGGTGGAAGGCCTGAGGGAGGGGGAGAGGGAGCGAAGCAGACAGTTGAGTGTCTGAGGACGAGCAAGGAGCCCAGTGTGGCCGAAGCAGAATGTGTGAGAAAGAGGTGTTGGTGAGGAGGCCAGGAGGTCAGAGAGGGGAGGGTGGGGTCACATAAGGCCTCAGAGGCCATTGGAAGGGCTTGGGCTTTGAGTGTGCGAGGTGAACAGCTACCTGGACAGTTCTGAATATGGGACTGGTGGGATCCGGTGCGTGCTGTATGAGGACCGTTTTGGCCGGCACGTTGAGAAGGGACTAGAAGGAAGCAAGGGTAGAAGCAGGGAGCCCAGCTGGAAGGCGATGCAGCAGTACTTGGGGAAAGTGTCGGAGGTGGTGCAGGTTCTGAACGCCAAGCGCAGCGGGCTCTCCTGAGAGACAAGGTGTGGGGTGTGAGAGAGCAAGGAGTCATGGATGACTCCAAGGGCTCTGGCCATAGCAATTAGGACGGAGCTGCTGAGGGCTGAACGGGAGATGGCAGGAGGAGCGGGTTTGCGGGGATATTGGGAGTTCCATTTTAGACTTGTTAAGCTTGACTTGCCATGCTGGCACCGTTTACCAGCGACTGTCCATCTTTTCCCTCCATGTCACAATGCCACCTGCTTCCCCTAGTCTGTTTCTGGGCTCTACTCTGCTTCAAATAAGTCTTGATACACAGCACGGCAAGCTCTTCTTCGATATTCTCCTCCAAAATTGTCTTGGCTCTTTTTAAAACCTCCCTTCTTCATATGACTATTAGAATCCATTTGTTATTGTACCAGCAAGTACAATTAGACAAGAAAAAGAAACCAGAGGTAAAACAATCACTTTTGCCAATGACAAAGGTGTATAATTAGAACACTCGGGAGAGTAGACAGAAAAACTGTTAGAAATGAAAAGATAATCCAGTCTAGCAATGAGGACAAAATATGAAAGTCATTAGCCTCTAGACAAACACCAACCATTTCGAGGCTATAATAGAAGGAGAGAGTCCATTTGTGACAGTACACCAAAAGACAAAATAACGAGAAACACAATGTGAAGTCAAGTGACTTTAAATACTACAACTCAACTTCTCTCTTAGGAAAGGAATGAAGAAGGAAAGAGCACGCCAGCTCAGCGTGGACTAGATGCTAGGCAATCAGCTAGCTATGACAGCATTTGAGGCTTCAAACGATTTCCATATTCATGTTTCTTTTCACTTTTCTATTAGAAATAAACACCACACAGGTCAGCCTGTGAATATCTGACTGGACCGTTCTCACCCTTCAGTTACCATGACACAGACGTGGCCTTGGCCGGTGCAACCCTGGTTAGCAGCTCCGTGGAGTACAGTGGCTCCCAAAGGGCAACAGGAGGCTCAGCGGCAGCCAAAGGCCCCATTCAGGTTTATAATGTGACCAATTCAGACTTTTGCTTTCGGCATGAGCAATTTCCTTATATGAAATAAAGTACCAAATTTGCTTATTGATAGCTCATCAAATGTAAGCCTTGGTCTTTCCATCAACTCTGCTGAGTTCTTTTTTCTTCTTCTCCCCAAAGCCCCCCAGTACATAGTTGTATATGTTAGTTGTGGGTCTTCTGAAGGTTCTGCTATGTGGGACGCCGCCTCAGCATGGCTTGAGGAGCAGTGCCATGTCCGCACCCAGGATCCGAACTGATGAAACCCTGGGCCGCCAAAGCAGAGCCCGCGAACTTAACACTTGGCCACGGGGCCAGCACCTCTGCTGAATTTTTATGTCATAGCAAGGGTTGCTGGCTTTTGCTTTTAAAAGCACACTAACCCTGCCTTCTTCTAGGTTAACGCCTCATTATAGGGAAGGGCTGTATAAGCTTTTGTATCTTTCAATACTCAGAGTACATCAGAGCGCAGTGGACACTATAGGTACCCGGTAATTGTCTGTATGCCAACTGGGCCACACAACTGAATGGCAATTTAACTCCTAACTGTTTAAGTATATTCTTTCAGGTTTATGTTATATAATTTAAAAAGTCCTATGTGATCAGATTTTAATCTATTTATGTATGAAATAATGTTCTACATATGATCTTCAAGGAAATCTAAGGCACTCACTTCACATGTCTAGTACTGCATTTCTCCCTGAGCATTTTAATCCTCACCTTATGTTCCTCGGTGCCCCCATCAGCCTAGGAGCTCCGAGTGGGCAGAGACCACCTCCTCTTAATCTCTGCCTCCCCTCAGTGCCTGACACATGCGAACACTCAGTAAATGGTAGATGAAAATACAAAGTGCCAAGGGACATAAGGATCTGTGTAGGACCCTCCACACTCAGAAAAATCTATGTAGAAAGGATATGTTATTTTCCTTTTTGAGTAAATTTCATAGATCATAATATAAACCAATTACTGTCTCCAAATAAAAATCTTTAGTCAAGAACGTGCCTTCCTATCTGGCCCAGTTCCTTTTTGCAAAGCTCTATGAGAATGATGGGGAGAGAGACGGTACAGGCAGTTCTAACAATGTCCCTTCA
Organism: Equus asinus; assembly: GCF_041296235.1. NCBI lineage: Eukaryota > Metazoa > Chordata > Mammalia > Perissodactyla > Equidae > Equus > Equus asinus. The sequence continues at coordinate 136,224,961 of NC_091820.1, read as the reverse complement.
AACTTGACTTGTCACACAATTCTCATTATTACCTTTATATATTCAGAAATGAAATGAATTGCTCTAAATTTCTTGAAATTTCAAGAATTTCTCCAAGTACAACTGAGGGGAGATTACAGAATCTGTATGGAAATTGTCAACACTTCCTAATTACCGATGGTTTAAAAACAAGCCATGGTAAATACAGAAAAGGCTTAATTTATAGCACAAACAGTGCTCACCTGTGTAATATTTTTTAATTAGAAAAGGAACACGTCCTCTGTAAGAGTGGTTAGAATCCTGGAAAAATTCCCATTTCCTCTTCCCTCGATATCCCAATGCTAGAACTACTGCTAAATAAATTCCCTCAATGTGCTTCTTGAATCCTAAACTAAACAAGCGAATGTTGTCAAGCCCTGGAATCTGTCACTTTCTAAAAGATTACACATTTGAACCATTACTAAATTGCAAAAGCCTTTCATGCAAGCAGCAGAGACCTTGAAATGAAAGTGCCAGCTTGAACCACACACTTCCCCCTTGAGAAGAGAGAGCACGGACTGGCGTGCGGCCAGCTGGCTAAGTGGAATCACCAATCTACGAGACAGACTGCAGCTCCCAGCCCCTGCTGTCGCCTGTTTCTAGTGGGATTAAAGCTGGCGCTGACGCAAGACTGGCCTGTGAGAACAGGTAAACCATCCAAACTGCAGGAAAATGGGCAAAGCTTTACGAAAAGCAATCGCAAATACTGACTATTTATAGCGTTTAGAACAGATCACTAGATGGAGGTCCTTCTGAGCCTTTACAAACAGGCTGTATTTGCTTCTGATTTTAGATGGAATGGTGGTGGGAGAGTGGAAAGCCTGAGTGCATCTTTAATAAAATGTGGAGTCTTTTGCTTCAAAAATCATTGTTTCCACTTTGTGACTGATAAATGGCCAACTGAGTGCACTATCCACTGACAGGTCAATTATCTTTATTTTAGGACTGAAGACTCTCAGTAAAAAGCACTGGTGTCAGCAGACCTAATACACACACCTGAACCGGAGAGGAGCACAACGTTTTCTCTCCTTGAGGGATCATCTAAGTTTAGTCACTGGAAAGAATTTTCTTAGGATGTGTAACAGCTTCCAGGGATTAAAGGAAATCCTTGGCTAGCAAAACTCGAACATTTTCCAGAGCTTTAAATCGGTTTACATTTTAGCAAAAAAATTTTATATTTTATTCATGTAGGCAGAAGAATACAAGTTTAACGCCAATCAAAGTAAATGGTTTGGCAATTAAAAATACTTTTTAATTAAAGTTGCGTTTAAAAGCAAGTATGATTTTTTTGGTATTTCCCCTTTCATGATATTTTTAAAAAACTACCAAATCGCATTATCTACGTACAGAAACAATCACCAATCGACATCACTGGCTTTCACTTACTTGTTGCTTGATTCTGGGGTTCCACCGAATGTAGTAATTCACCCACAGTTCCAAGTGACGCATGCTGGCAACTGGATACAACACTCGATTGATCTCTTTAGTATAGAAGGGATTTTTGAATTTGTCTTTATTACTGTTTATCAGTGACCATAAAGAAACTGTTCTTTCTGTAACTTTCTAGAGAGAGAGAGAGAAAGTGGAAAGCCTAAGTAAACACACACCCAGTACACAAACCATTTTGCAGCCTGTGGCAACACAGGTGAGCATCAACTTGAATCCTACATTTACATTATGCCCACAATAGCTCAAAAAGCCTCCTGGGCCAGTGAGTGCTCAGGCAGCCACTTACCGATATTTGCATAGATAATGGCCTCGCTTGAGAGCCACTATTGCTACGCAAGAGAGAGGTACAGGACGCTGTAACATTAAATGCAATTCACTGACCTGAGAAGACTATTCCTGGCTAGGTAAAACATTTACCAACAGATGGACAGTATGCTCTTTTTAATTCAGCAGAAAGAAAAATTATCCTAAGATGTCACTGATTTTTTTCATTTTTGTATTTGTTAGAACTACGAAATCTTAACCTGTGTCTACTTGACGGTAGGCATCTAGATATAAAGCTATTTTAATCAATCATGCAGATGTTTAATCTACATCATGCCAAGAGCCAGATCTTTGAAAACACTTGGCTAACTGACTGCACTGAGTCTCCGGTTTTCCGTCTAGTGTCCATCATCTCATACAGATATTCATGTTTTCATTTTATTATAGATTTTTACTGATTTTGGCCATAAACTAGAGAAAAATCAAAGCTCGGGAAATAAAAATACAAGTACTAAAATTACCGAAGGCAAAATTTGAAACTCTTCCTAGTAATGACTTCAATAAGAAAGGGCCAATAAGCTAAAACTGGAAGCTAAAAAGAACCACTTGAAGGAAGCGACTGAAGAAATTTCTTTAACACATACTTTAACATGAACGATAACAATGGCAGCCTAATTTTGCCTTCCTTGGAATCCCCCTAAAACTCCATTCGCACCTTTCGATGCCACAATCTACACTGCATTGTGTTTATTTGCATGCTTGTTTTTATTTTTATACATGCACATAGTTTAAAAAGTCAAATAGCTTGACAAGGTTTGTTATGAAAAAAGCAGTTTCTCACCTGGCTCCCCAGAAGCAACAGTATTTGGTTCTTTAAATTGCTTTCTTTGCTTATTTGGTACTCACCTCCATATCTCTAAATAAAATGCTCTTCTTGCTACATGTTGGCTATTCAGAGATAGTCAGTAACTCCTGACAAGGCCCCCTCCATCCTGCCTCACACCCCCAGCACACAGTGGAGCTGGGATGAGATCCGAGCTCAGTGTTTAGATTCTCATGATGAAGCAAATGCTACTCCCAGGTGAGCCATGTAGAGTTACTAGTCTGTGATTTCTTCGCCTGCACAACCTTTTTGTTTTCCCTTGATTTAACAAGTGTCTATTCTGTTTGCTTGCTTTTCTTGGCACTTATCATTAATTCAACCCTAAACTCTTCCTCCAGCATCTTAAACTTCCGTTAAGACACTCAGCACATCCGGACCCCCCAGTTTCATCTTCGGAGGAGAGAAAGCTACACTGGCTGCCCCTGTGCCCTGAGTCCATCTGTCATCTAGGTCCTTTTCTGTTTTGCCCCAAGGATCCCCTCTTGCCTCTCTCTGTGCTGGAGCTCCTGCTTACTGAATTCCACGCCGTCATCTTCTTTCTTGTTTGCATGAAGTACACACTCCAGCAGCTTCCAGAGAAAGGGTGTGGTATGGGAGGTAAATCTTTCTTGACGCCATGTCTGAGAATATCCTTGTTTACTTTCACGTGTGATTGGCAATTTGGTGGCTACAGAATTCTACGTTGAAATTATTTTCCTTTAAAATTCTGAAGGCAATGCTCTACTGACTTCTGCTTCCAATATTGCTGTTGAAGAACTCAAAATCATCCTGATTTCTGTTTCTTTGCAAATAACCCATTCTTTTTTTTTCTTTGGAAGCTTCAAGGATCTTTTTTGTTGTCCCTGGTCTTCTGAAACTTCCCAATGATGTGCCTTAGTATGGCTCTCTTCTTGTCCACTGGGTTGGGCACTTGGCAGGCCTTTCAATGTGGAAACTCACATACTCCAATTCCAGGAAATATTCTCAAATTATTTCAGTGATTTCTTGCTCTCTGGTTTCCCTATTTTCTCTTTCTAGAACACCTGTTATTTGATATTGCACCTCCAGGACTGATCTGCTAGTTTTCTTATCTTGTTTTCATTTTCCACTTCTGTCTTTACTCTCTACTTTCTGGGAGATTTCGATTTTATCTTCCAACTCTTCTGCTGAGTTATTAATTTCTGTTGATAGCGTGTTTTTGGCTTCAGCTTCCTTTCTGATCTCTAAATGTTCTTTCCAAACAATATCCTGTTATTATTTTGTGGTACCAATATGTTCTTATGTTTCTGGGGATATTAAATGATAGCTTCTTGTCTACATTTCTCCCCTCCCTACATGGTAACTATTTTTTCCGAGCTGCTTTTTCCCCCTCTCGGTTGTCTGCCACTATTTAAGAGTGGAGAAGAGAAGAGTTGACTGGAGGCTCTGAAATCCTGAGGCTCATCAACGTGAGCTTCACTGTGGGGAACTCTAGGTGTTGGTATCTTTAGGTCCTTCTTCTGGGGCTAGTCAGTTTCCCCAGAGATAATTCTTCTTTTTGAAAATTGAGGTGGAGTTCACATACCATAAAATTCACCATTTTACAGTGTAAAATTCAGTGGCTTTTAGAATATTCACAATGGTGTGCAACCACCACCTCTATCAAGCTCCAAGACATTTTTATCATCCCAAATGGGAACCCCATACCCACTAAGCAGTCACTCCCCATTCTCCCCTCCTTCCTGCCTCTGTAAACCACTTACCTACTTTCTGTCTCTATGGACTTGTTATTCTAGACATTACACATAAATGAAGTCATACAATCTGTGACCTTTTGTGTCTGGCTCCTTTCAGTTAGCATGTTTTCAAGGTTTATCCATGTTGTAGCATAGACCAGAACTTTATTCCTTTTTATGCCTGATTAATATATTATTGTATAGATAGACGACATTTTGTTTATATATTCATCAGGTGATAGACACTGGGGTTGTTGCCCAAACTTTTAGCTACCCTGAGTAGTGCCACTATGAACATGTGCATACAAGTTTTTGTTTCAAACCTTATTTTCGCTTCTTTGGGTATATATCTAGGGGCAGAATTGCTAGGTCCCATGGTAATTCTCTATTTAGCTTTCTCAGGAGCAACCACCAGACTGTTTTCCACAGTGGCTGCACCGCTTTATACTCCTGCCAGTAATGAAGGAGGGCTCCATTTCCTCTATCCTTGCCCACAGAGAAAGTTCTTTCATGCTCCCACCTGGAAGACAAGGACATGCTGCCAGATTGATGGGAGTCAGCAAGGGAAGTGAGCTGGGGCCCCTGATGACACTCAGGTCCCCAGCCCAGAGACTCACTCTCACCCTCTCTCGAGAAGCAACCTCTGACAGAGTCCTCAGCTCCAGAGAGTGGTGGAGGGGACCTGGGGAAGCTAATGGCTTACTCTAAACAGAGCTTCCAGTTGTCTTATCTTTCCCCCTTCGACCCAGACACCTGGTATACCCTCTCCCCAGAACCCGAGTCATCCAGGTTCCCTGTGACACAAAGTGGGCTGGTTCTTGGCTTCCCTGCTGCTGGTTTGAGATTCAGTTTTCTCAAGCTACATTATTTACCACTTATCTACTAGCCTTCCCACTTCCAAAAGTTTGTTGCTATGTCTCTTTTCTCATTTTCCCTGTTTGTGAGGGTTTATGCCTTTAAAAAATTCCCTTTCCTGAACTCGTTATGGCCTTTTGGGAGGGAGACCTTGCCTAACTTTGAAGTCATTCCTACTCCCCAAGGGCGAAGTCAGTGTCTTAGCCCTGCGGTAGATAGCAGACACTCAACAAATCCCGGCTGAAGTGCAAACACCCAAGTTGGGGGTACAAAATGAGAAACCTTGCATTTATCACAAATCAAGCTATTAAATTCTTTTAATTTCACAGCAGACCAGACACATTTAACTGACAGGATTAGCATTTTCGCTCACCTGTCTTTCTCGAGCCGATTCACAGTTGTACAAGAAAGTACCAAAGCGGCAGCTGTACAGATGATCCAAAATCGTAATGAGAAATTGTTCATTGAATTCAAAGGCTGTCGGGAACTAGACACAAGAAACGAGCAAAGAGAGCATGAAAACTCAAGACGGATCCTTCAGAGAACAGCAGAGAGGTGCCAAACCCTGCCACGCCACACCTTCCAGGCAGGAGGCAGAGGCTGCGAACCGCACCCGCCCCGGAGCCCTGCCGGCGCTCGCTCTGCGCGGGGCCCAGGAGTTTACATAAGGGCCACGCAAAGAAGTGGAGGAGAAGGAAGAGAGCAAGCCGATCTTCTGGATGCTCTGCGTCTCCAGGGCACACAGAGAGTTTAATGCTTTTCGGTATTCTAAGTTAGGAGCATGCGTCTACGCAAATGCCGACGTAGAGTGAACAGAGAAGACAACTGGGTATTGTCAACTGCTTGCTCCTCTGTTAGTAGAGATAATACAGTTAAATACTGAACTTTAAAAACTTGATTATGGGAAATCCCAGACATATAAATAGTAGTGAGAATAAAAAGAAAACAAACCCCATAGACCCATCACCTGGCTTCAAGAATTATTTGCACATGGCCAAACTCGTTTCATCTCTGTCTCTGCCCTGTATTATTTTGAGGCAAATCCCAGACATTGTATTAAAATACTGAAACATTAAGTTGAATGTATTTTCATCCTATGTAGCCCTTACCTGTTTCGACATTTGCCATACACAATCAATAAACTGGAGAAAAATAGGAGATCGGTCAGCATCGGCGTGGTTCTTATCACCATGACCTATCCTCTAAAAGAGGAGATGAAGATGATTTGTTTTAACTTATGGGTACAAAACTGAGAAAGCACAGAACCACAAAATGTGACCATCCAACTCAGCGACTTGTTTTCCAAATGCCAAGTTTCTCAGAGTAGTCTATTTTTTCTTGGCAATATAGAAAACAATGTAAAGTTTTGAAATAACGGAAACTAAGCATCTATAAAATACTGATACAAATTGGCACAGCATCATCCTATGTGAGTGTTATAACTATTTCATCTGATTGGATGAAGGCTAAAAGGTTGCACAGCAGTGTTTCTGAAACTGTCTATGGGTCCTCTGCATGAGAAGCATCCGGGGAGCTTGTTAAAAATGCTTATTCAAAGCGTGTCTGGAAACAAGACCGGGAAATATGAATTTTAATAGGTTCTCTCAATTTTTAACATGTATATGAGAATAGTAATAAAAACAGCCACAACTAAAAGTCTAGCATCTCTACAAATATAGTTGGCTCTAACAGCTACAATATTGGTTGAGCAAGAATTGTCATCCTATCTTCCTCCTTTTGCACAATTTCAATTTAAATGCTTCTATGCAGACTCCCTGTATGACTTCCAAGTGAAACTGTAAATAGTGCAGATGGATAAACATGTCTCCTAAAAAGACCTTCAGTAACCCAAGGCATCACACATTTTCAAACCTGTAGAGTGTTTTTTATTACACTCCACAGATTTTCTTCTTAGAAGTGAATACATGGTTTCACAACTAGTTGTGGTTATTTTGGTGAGGAAGATTGGCCCTGAGCTAACACCCCTGCCAACCTTCCTCTATTTTGTATGTGGGATGCCACCAAAGCATGCCTGGATGAGTGGTGCATAGGTCCGCACCAGGGATCTGACCCCAGGAACCAATCGCTTCTCGGCCTTTTGGCTAAGATCAAGTGTGAACCCATGAACCCCAGGCCACCGAAGCAGAGCAACTGAACTTAACTGCTATGCCACTGGGCCGGCCCCAACAACTAGTTTTTTAATACCAAATGGTGGTAGTCTGACGTTTAAAAAAACCAGCTTTATTGTTTACTTACAGATGCAAATTTATGTCCAAAACTTATCCATTCTTTTTGTACCAATATTTCAAAACCTTCGATGCTCCGATAGAAGCTGTCCAGCATGAGCATGGCCAGGGACGTCAGCTGGGCGGTCCTGTCCCATCCGTCACTGCAGTGCACGAGTACTGAGCTCTTTCCTGAAGAGACTTTATCTGCTACTTGAATGGCTCCCGTCAAAACAAGCTGGCAGAGAAAAACATGCGAGTCAGTGGGTAGCTGTAAGATACTGCTAAATTTGAAATTATAGGTTTTTTTGTTTGTTTGAGGAAGATTGGCCCAGAGCTAACATCTGTGCCAATCTTCCTCTATTTTGTATGTGGGATGCTGCCACAGCATGGCTTGATAAGTGGAGTGTAGCTCCACACTGGGGGTCTGAACCTGCAAACCCCAGGCCGCCGAAGTGGACTGCACAAACTTAACCACTACACCACCAGGCCGGCCCCTGAAATTACAGCTTCTAACCCTAGAAGAAGTCCTGTTTGAAAATACTATCAATGTCTAGAACAGAAAGATTTCTGAGAACAAAACACCAGGAGCTGCAGGATCTGTTACACTGCCTCTACAGAAACTGCTAAAACCAAACACACAAACAGCCAAACTGCATTTCAGACTTATTTTCACGTATATGATTGTCTAAGTCCACTAGGGCTGCTGTAACAAAGCACCACAGATGGGGGGGCTTCAACAACAGACATTTACTGTCCCACAGTTCTGGAGGCCACAACTCCGAGACCCAGGTGTCAGCAGGGACACGTGTCCTCTGAAGGCTCCAGGGCAGGACCGACCTGTCCCAGGGCTGTCCCATAGCTTCCGGTAGTTCCTTGGCTTGTGGCGGCATAATTCCAATCTTCACATGCTGTTCTCCCTGTGCACGTGTCCCTGTCTCCAAATTTCCCCTTTTCATAAGGACACCAGCCTTAGTGGATTAGGAGCCACCCTACTCCAGTATGACCTCATCGTAACTAATTACATCTGGGGTGACCTTATAAGGTCACACTCTGAGCTACTAGGGGTCAGGACTTCAACATATGAATTTTGAGGGGACAGAATTTAACTCATAAGAGTGATCATATTAGAAAAATCACTGGCCCAAGAGGTCCAGTCTAGACCTTAAAGACCTGAGAGAATGGAAATCACCTTTTAGCCTTTAAACTGACAAAATATGAACTCTTGGGTGGCTCAAAAATCACAGAATACTCACTACAGATAAAGTGATGGCCTTCTAGTAAAAATTTGAGACTCAGAAGTACTACTAAATTTATGTATACAAAGAGTTATTCTTATGATGTCATTTTTGATGACTTAGGTATTTACAGATGTATACTTCACAAACTATAGAATTTATCCATCATAAGTGTGCACTTCAGTAAGATTTAATAAATTTACACAGTTGTGCAACAATCACCACAATCCAGTTGTAGAACACTTCCATTACCCAAAAAGCTTCCCATGTGCCATCTAAGGCCAATCTCTGCTCCCACCCTCAGCCCCAGGCCAACACCGAACTGCTTTCTGTCTCTATAGTTCTGCCTTTATTAGAAATTTTATATAAGTGGAATCATATAATAGGTGGCCTTTTCTGTCTGGCTTCTTTGACTTAGCATAACGTTTTCAAGGTTCATCCATGTTGTAGCCTGTATCACTACTTCATTCCTTTTTATGGCCAAAAAATACTCCATTGTATGGATAGACCACGTTTTATTTATCCATTCATCCACTGATGGACATTTGGTTGTTTCTAGCACTGGTTACTATGAATAATGCTGCTGTGAGCTTTCACGTATACATTTTTATACAGACATAAGTTTTCATTTCTCTTGGGTAAATACCTAAGAGTGAAATGGTTGGATAATATGGTAAATGTACGTTTATTCAACTTTTTAAGAAACTGCCAAACTGTTTTCAAAAGAGGTCATACCATTTCACATTCCCACTATCAGTGTATGAAGGTTCCATCTTTTCATGTGCTTATCAGCCATTTACATATATTATGTCATTTTGGAGCTCTCCAAATTCTAACCGCCGTGCAACAGACATTTATTATGGTAATTTTAACTAATTCAAGGAAATTGAAATACTCATTTATTTTAACTAATTCAAGGAAAAGTCAGACTAAGTAAAGGTCTGATGTACAGAAATTTTAAAAGAAATGCGATTTTATTATTTTGACATAAACAGTAACTGAAGATAAGTGGACAAAGTAATGCCAAGAAGGACAGGTTAGGGGACCTGACGGCACATCAATTATTTGTACAAAAATCATTGCTTTTAAAATGAATGGAGCAGGTTTATTTCTTCAGGCATTTTAAATATCTCCTCGAAATCCTATTTACAATTTGAATTCGAGGCCCTTCTGAAGAAATGGCTGTTAAGAAGCACTGGTAATACACTAGATCACTGGAGTCCAACTAATGAAGCTGAGGGCGACTCTCGGGCACTTTCCTTATAATAAAAAGGGGATGCAATCTTGGCCAATTATCTTTAAAAATATCAGATGTTTTCCAATAAAGTATGAATTCCATCACTTCTTGACAGGAACAGTTACAATTATCTAAATGAAACTAATTCAGATTTTCAAAAACACATCACTGAACACTTAAATAATCGGATAGACTTGTGACTCTGATGGGAAGAAATGACAGCCATGGAGCAGTGGACAGCACGGTGGCTAGAGCACCAGCTCAATGGCTGAAGGCCTGGCTTTGAAACCGCACTCCACCACTTCTGACAGGTCACATCTTAAGCCAGTCACATAACCGTGGTTCCTTTCTCTCTGAAGAGATGAGAGGAATGGTACCCCCACCAGCCTGTCTTGGACTAAAAGAGATAATCCCCTGAAAGTGCTGACATTGAGCACGTGTTCAGTGAATGCTAGCTGCCGGCTAGCTGCCTTCTAAGAAGCACAAAACAATATGTCTCTTTAAAATGGGAAGGAATATAGGGGAAGAATATTGAAAACTGAAAAGGACAGAGAGAAAATGGAAGCTCCAGAAACCAGAGACCTCCTTCCAACCTGTTGGGGCTCCGTCAGCGGACTGGGATGAGGATTTAGGACACATGCCAAGGGTGGTGGTCTTCTCACCCGAAAAGGCTTGCCGTTTTGCAGAGTGGTGGGACCCTCTCACCTGAGTGCAGGTTAGTGATGGCCATGCCCCATGTCATTCAGCAGCCCCGAGGCTGTCAAATAGTGCGGAAGGCTGAATAATGGTCACCAAAGACGTCCTGGTCCTAACCCCCAGAAACCTGTGAATGCTGCCTTAGATAGTCACAGGGACTTTGCAGACGTGATCAAGTTAATGACTTTGAGATGGAGAGATTATCCTGGATTATGGAGGTGGGCTCCAAATTATATCCATGTATCCTGATAGGACAGAGATTTCAGAGAGGAGAGAAGGCAACGTGATCATGGCGGCAGAGACTGGAGCGAGGCGGCCACAAACCAAGGAACACCAGCAGCTACCTGAAGCTAGACGAGGCAAGGAACAGATTCTCCCCTAGAGCTTCCAGAAGGAGCACTGCCCAAATGTCCCCCCCAATTCCCACCCAGTCTTCAAGGTCCAGCTTAAGGCTACCCACATCTCTGCTCCCCTGTCTGAACCACTACCATCTGACTCATACCTGGGAAGCCCTGAGTCAGATCTTGGTACATGTGTCCACCTGGGCTCCCCAGTTACACCTGGTCTCCTCAAAGAACAATGACAGTTTCTCTAATTTCTTTTGAATCCCCATCTCTATGGACAAAACTATAAAAATGTCCAGGGGCCTTTTACAACATTCTCCATATTCCGTAAATCCTAACTTCCATGCTTCATCTTTTGCAGGTGGCCTTGACTCCTCGTTTCCTCACACACCAGAGCCACTGAATGAGCCCTACTTTCAACCAGTCTCTTCTATCTAGCTCAGAGTGCGGGGTGACTCACCTTGCCAATCATTCCTGTACCTGTGCTCTCTCCTCAAAAAAAAAAAAAGCCTTTCCCCTTAGTTACAAAAGTAACAGATACTCACTGAAAAAAATGGAGAAAACAAAGAAAAGCACAAAGAAGAAAATTAAAATGACCATAGTGCGATTAACTCAGAAAGAATAACTGTTAACGTGTTTTTTGACGCCATTCCTAAAGCTCTCTGCATACAAACATGTTTTCCTTCATTAGGGCTTTCAAAGCGTTTTCACTCTTACACACTGAGCATTTCCTGTGTTAACAGATAGCACATTACATGCTTTTTAATGACTGCATAGTATTTCATTATACAGATAAAACTTTTCTTGTACATTTAGGTTGCTTCCAATTTGTCACTATTATAAACATCCTGCTATAATCACCTTTTCAGATCTGTGTCATTTCCTTTAAAAAAAATGCCTAAAGTGTATCTTTTCTCTTTGTCTACAAAAGCCCTTAAAAAACTCTTCTTGAAATCATATGACCCTCGACCCTTCCCTTCCTTTAACTATCTTTTCAAAAGAATAGTCTGTATTCACTACTTCAATTTCCTCCACTCTCCTCCACCCCATCTGTAGACACCCATAAAAGTCTGCCCCCCAAGGTCATCAAGGATGTCCCCAATAAATATGTTTGAAGTACCACCGACTCTTAGCTCCTTTCTTTAAATTCCAATATCCTTCTTTGATCTCCTGATTTCTCTCTGATGAGCTCCACCTCTCGCCTCCTGCCCATTCTCAGTCCTTGGTCTCTCTGTACATCCTCTCTCTCAGCATCCTCATTAAAAGGCTTGGCTTGACTTTGTTGCCCAAGAGCTGCTTCCGAGGCCTACATCTTAGTCCCAAGCCTCTTTGTTAGTTCCACTTTGCATGAAAAACTGCCTATTAGACACACTGGGTTGACGGCCCGCCACCACCCCAAGTGCATGGTGTTTCTCTTGACCAAAGGCCCAGTCAGGACTACCCTTCATCTACAAATGGTGACATCATTTTCTCAGTTAGCCAGGCTCAACCTCTTGGTATCATCCTACATTTCTTTAGATCCTGCATCTAGCTAATCATCAAATACTACAGACCCTTCCTTGGAAATAGCTCGTGTCTGTCCCTTTCTTAGTGCCTCATCCCACACACACCCGGCAGCATTCTAATCTAGGCCATTACTACCCCATCTCTGGACGCTTGAAATGGTTCTGTTTTCTCTGACTTTACTTTCTTCCCTCTCTTGTCTATTCTATAAGCAGCTACCAGAACATTTTCCTAAAATAACCCACTATTTCAAAACCTCTGGGGCTCCCTATAACCTAACTTGACAGTCAAGGCCCCAGAATGCCTGGCTTCTCCCAGATCTCTCTAGATTAACCTGCGACTACAGAAACTCTCACTTTTCCCAACTAGGCCTTACCAAGGCCTGTTTCTGAGCTCTTGTCCAGCCTGCTCTCTCTCTAGAATGGACTCCCTCATCCTTTCTGTTTTCTTCAAGGACCAGGATCAAGCCCCACTGAATCCAAAGAGCCTGTTCCTTCCACTGACTTTGCTATGAAGCCTCACTGGTACTTCACATACAGTACCTTGGAATATTATGTTTCTTTTTACACATACATATCATCTCTTCAACCCTAAGAACCTCCTTAAAGGCAGGAAGTATGTCTTACACCTTTTGCCATTCACAGGGTCTAGCATGATGGTCTGTACATAACGAGCACACTCCTTGTTTAAAATAAACTCTTTATTTTATAATAATTTTAGATTTACAGAAAAGGTATAAAGGTACTACAAAAAGTTCCCATACACTCGACTCAGTTTCCTCTATTATTGACATCTTCTAATAGTATGGTAAATTTGTCCCAACTATTGAACCAATGTTGAAACATTATTTATTTATTTTTTCCGAGGAAGATTAGCCCTGAGCTAAGATCTGCCAATCCTCCTCTTTTTGCTGAGGAAGACTGGCCCTGAGCTAACATCGGTGCCCATCTTCCTCTACTTTATATGTGGGACACCTGCCACAGCATGGCTTGACAAGCGATGCCATGTCTGCACCTGGGATCCGAACCGGCGAACCCCAGGCCACTGAAGTGGAATGTGCGAACTTAACCACTGCGCCACCAGGCCAACCCCCGATACATTATTAAATTATTAAGAAACTTAATTTATTTTTAATAAAGTCCACACTTTATTCAGATTTCCTTACTTTTTACCGAAGACTCTTTTTCTAATCCAGGACCCCATCGAGAATACCACATTACATTTACTTAGAATCGTTTTTGAGGATGACAAATTAAGAAAAAGTGAAAGTGAGACAAGATAAAAATATGATTCCTATCAAGTTGGAAAATAAAATTTGACTAGAAAACCATCTATATCAATAATTCACCTATTTAAAGTAGACTTTTTATTTGTTTACAGAAGTAAAAGTATTAGTTCCCCCAGCTTCAAGTACTTTTGCTTTTAAAAGAAGGAAGGTTTTTGATGCCTTTATCAAGATGAAGGATTCAATATAATAAAAATCCAAACTCATTCTTTAAAATCAGTCAATTTGAGATTAGTTTCGATACAAACGATCGCTCTCTGCCTTGAGGGTCATGTTCAGTAGCAGTTAGATAATACAGTGGCTATTCCTACCCCTGTGCAAGGCTCAACTGCTTCCTATTGATGAGATGGAAGTGACAGCTCTACAAACTCTAAACATATCCTGGTGGCGATGCCGTGAAATCTTTAATTTGGGTAAACAAATTATAAAGAAACACAAAGCTGTCAAATATAGAACCCAAACTATGGATATTTCACCTCTCACTGTTCAAGTTTTTCAAATTTAAGGAATTAAAAAATATTCCTTTTCCACTAAACAATTACTTTTTTTTGAGGAAGATCAGCCCTGGGCTAACATCCACCACCAATCCTCCTCTTTTTTCTGAGGAAGACTGGCCCTCAGCTAACATCTGTGCTCATCTTCCTCTGCTTCATATGCGGGACGCCCGCCACCGCATGTCCTGACAAGTAGTGCGTAGGTCCGCACTTGGGATCTGAACCGAAGTGGAATGTGTGAACTTAACCCTTGCGCCACCGGGCTGGCCCCAACAATTACTTTCTTTTTTATATATGTAAATCTTTGTTTTAAAAAATGTGCTTACCTTGATATGTTCTAACCAATGAGTAGACTCCAAACTGGACAACCAATGAGATTCTTCCACATTAGGATAAACAATGTCTTTGACTTTTTTTAAAGATTCTCGCATAACATGAATGTTATGAATGTCTAAGAAGAAAAGTTCTGCGTTGTGATATGCATCATCACTTTCATATCCTCCTCCTGTTGCCTAAGAAACAAGATATACAAACAATTGGTTGGGTTTTCTATTGCATCAGTAATTTACACAAATATTCCAAAAGTTATTGTTCCTCAAAATCGCAACCTAAAACCCTCCAACTTAGATACAATAACTGATGTGACTTGTCTTCTATCCAACACGAAGCCTCAACAACCTTAGTCATATTTTGAGATAGAAAAAAAGCTGCTAGGCTGGCAATTTCCTGGGGATCTATATTTGCGAGAAAAAAATCATTTTCAGAATGTCCTATGATTACTAGCTCTTCTTCCAGGTCTGGAAAGGCAAGAGCAGGTCCGTCCTTGTCCTCCATCAGTTGTGTAACGGTACTCTGCAGGTGGAGGTACTGGCTTTGTGACAGCGCTCACGTGGGACAGGATGGGCTAGAGGAAAACAACAGGCTTTAGAGTCAGACAGACCCAGGTTGACAGCCCAGCTTCAGTCCCTCTTTGCTGTGTGATCTGGGGCAAGGCACTCAACCTCTCTGAGCCTCAATGTCTTCTCCTATAAAATAAGGGGTAATACTACCTTGGTCTCACAGGATTAAGAGGAATCGTATTCTACAACAGCTAACACCAGCCACCATTTAATGAGCCCCATGACATCCCAGATACTGATTCTTGCTTTACATAATTTTATCTAACTCTTACAGCAATGCTGCAAGATAGGTATGACTATCCCCATTTTGCAAATGAGAAGAGATGCTATTTAACTGTCCCCAAAGTCACGCGGGTGATCAGTAGAATTTAAATGGTCTGCCTTCAAAGCCTGACCCTTTCCAAGCACACCATGTGTCCCGGCTAAGCAAACACCAAGGACAGAGCCCTCCGCGCAGCGGGCCCTCCGCACACAACAGCTTCCCAGAGGAGGCGAGACGGCCGCTGCCTCCCACAGCGCCTCCAAGTCCCAACTTGCCAGGGCTGGCGTTGGGCCACCTTGGCAGCATGGTGAAGACGCCTGTTTCCCACATAGGCAAAAAGAAATGCTATGCTTTTGTTTAGGAATCTGTCTGCAGTCTGCTTAATGTTTTTAAATGCCATGGAACATGCGACCTCTGGCCCTTTAAGAAAAAGTTCAATAATTCAGAGACTTTTGAAGAAAGCAATGTTCTATAAGCTGTAATGAAGGAGGCTAATTAACACTGTGAAAACATATGAATGTGTAAACTCGCCAGTAAAGGTAGGTATACAGTCAGAGCAACGTTATACTACCTCTGGAGCGTCTGTAACAAGAGGACAGGGAGATGCGCCTGGAACGGAAGAGTGAAGGGGAAGGCACCAGACAAACGTGTCCTCGCTACATGAGGCCTCTTTTCTTTCTACTGCTAACAAAGAAGGAATATAAACTGGCAGCTCGGGACAGAAGGGCCCACGTGCAGCCTATGCGGTTTTCTAGAGTCAGTCTCAGAGAAGGCTTCCTGAGGGGAAGGAAGGCTGCCCCCTGGAACTCCAAACCTGAAGACCTATGTGCGAACCCGAGGCCTGGGTCTCCAGACTCTAGGTGAGAAAATATATTTTATTTAGACAGAAATTTATTTTTAAAGCTTGCTATAAATAGCGTCAGCAGTAAGTAGACAATAAACCTTCACTTTGTTGTTTTCAAAAGTTATTAGCTAATGAAAAAATAGACAAATGGGCCACATTCCCCTCTTCTTGGCCATCCAGGCCTCAGGGAATAATACCCGGCAGCTCCACAGGGAGGTCCCGGCAGAGGTGCTCCTCCACCTGGCAGTCACTTTTGTAAACTGCAGGCCCAGGGCAGGAAGGAAAGGGCGAGTCTAAGTTTTGCTAGATCTGCAAGCCTATAATGCAACGACATATGTCACCCTCCCACAGACAGGCGGCCTACTTCTCTGCACATGGGGTTTTTAAACAGTTACGGTGATTTTCAAAGAGATTCTCAACACTGGAGTTTCCTTCACAAATAACTGAAGACGATATGCGAAAAACTAAAAGGAAAATAGCCTCATCACTCATTGCTAAGGTTTCTGGCAAAAACAGACACTAATACAGTTCCGCTTTAATTCATCACAGTGCACCGCCACAAGACTGAAGCAGCTTGGGGCTGCAGCTTGCCGCCCCGGGATTGGTTTGTTTAATTTAAAATGGTGTGATGTTACTTGTTACATCCAGGCTTGTAAATTTCTAAATATCCGCAAGGGAGGAACAATTAGGTCCAAAGAGAACAGAAGTCAAAAGGGTAAAAATCAATTAGTCAAGCACAGATTGAGTTCCCAAAAGTTCAAATTCTCCATCTCTGGTTATTTTTGAAGTCTTCTTTTCAGTTTTTTTCCATTCAACAAAAAAGAACAATCCAGATTACCTAGTACGACAACATAAAGGTCCAAAGGCCGGTTGCTATGGATATAGATGACTAAAGGAGAGACACGGTTGAGGGAGGAGGGGAACCTGTGTGTGGTTTTTCAAGAATGATGCAGACATCTTCAAAGCCTAGGCTTTTTCCTTAATTTTTTCCTTCCCTTTATTCCAAAGGGGACCAGAAACACAGGCATATTTCCTGAGTGCTAAAAAGGCATTCAAGAATTCTACTGCTATAACAACAAAATTTAGAGTTAATATGAGATGTTCATTTTATACATTTTAATATTTTAAAATATTCTTTCTAAATACCTCATTTTAATGTTATATCTATTTCAGGCTAAATGTATACATGGAAATAGTGTGTTTTACACATGTATTCAACTCTGAGTTATATATGAACAACAGCAGAACAGAAATAACGTTAAGAATAATCCTAAAAGATACTCATATTTAGACAATTTCCTAAATGTTTTATTTATAATTCCTAATTTACTTATCGATTTCACTTCCTGATTGCTTTACATATAATTTCAAAATCATTTTCATTACCTAAACAAAACCCAACTGTAGTAAGAGCTGGTCCAAGAGCACGCAAGGGGCGAGGGGCTCCCCAGGGGTAAATGTGTAAGATGATGACCCGTGTGCAAATAATGACAAGTGGAGCCCCCCCTCCGGCATGCCGTCCTCCACACCCTCGCGTAGAGAGACGTCACAGGTTCCAGTTAGGAAGCTGCTGCGTCCGTCCGGGCTGCTCGAGGACTTGTGCTTTCAGGTGCTTGTCTTGTGCTCTGAATAACTGAAGACACCCGAGAAATGACCTCGGGAGAGGCAAGTAATTCAAGATGATGACATTTAAGCCTACAGCTAAGGAGAAACAACGAATCTGAAAGGCGGGATGAGGGTGAACAACCAGGGGCAGGCCCAATGTGAGCACTCGGAAGCGGCAGCTGGCAATAACGAGAGAAGGAAAAGAGAAAAGAAAAAGGAGAAATCGAACGTAAAAAGCATATCAATCTGGGGCCATCTAGTGTAGGGGCAAACAGCTTCAGAGGAGCTCCCGAAGGTGACACAATGTAGCCACTCACGTTCACAATGATGGCCCCAACCAACCTTAGGGGCACTTCCATATTCTACTTAAGAAGGCCAAGAAGACAACTGAGACAGATTTCTTTGAAAATAACAACAGTGTGTGTGTGATTGTAAAATTCACATACATAGATCTACTCATTTTTGAATTATCTTATATAAATGAGAATACACATTTATGAGTATAGTGAAGAGACTGTTTTGATAAAGCCACAGATTTAAGATTTTAACAATCTCAGCTTCCCACAACTCCTCACAGATGCTTTAAGAGTGCACACATTGAGAGCGAACGTCAACAGCCGAAAGAGCTCCAAAGAGATTCTAACTTTCGCCTAAGATTATGGCCAAAATTCAAGTTCCTTACAGTTGTAGATTTGCCTAATTTACCAGAAAATTATTTTCATTTGATTTTAACGCATTCAACTTTTGTTTAAGATATGTTCTGAGACTAAAACTACTTTCTACCTAAGTAAACTAGTTTTCTTTTTTTAAAGACTTTATTTTTCCTTTTTCTCCCTAAATCCCCCCGGTACATAGTTGTGTATTTTTAGCTGTGGGTCCTTCTAGTTGTGGCATGTGGGACACTGCCCCAGCCTTGCCTGATGAGCGGTGCCATGTCCACACCCAGGATCCGAACTGGCAAAACTCTGGGCTGCCGAAGTGGAGTGCGCAAGCCTAACCACTCGGCCACGGGGCCGGCACCCTAGTTTTCTCATTTAAACTAAGTTTAACTACTAATTCTAACCCATATGTTGACATACTATGGCAAAAACATTCATGCACACACCGCATGCTGTATGTAAGATAAGTTTCTATTACATCATTAAATATACTCACCTTGTTGGCCACTGCATTTACATTGGGTCTTGCATCATAAATTGTGAGTTTAGAAATTTGTCTGTTAGTCTCCCTGATAACGTCAAGGTATTTCTCATCATCTTTATTTCGTTTACCACTCATACCGACAAGAGGCTGACTGCAACGTACAATGACAGTCTTGTTTTCTGGATGAATCCACGACAGCACCTATGGTTAGTTCAGAAATTTTAAGCTATCAAGAAAAAAAACAAATCTCAAGAAAACAATTAAAACTATAAAAAATAAAGCACTAACAATCATGATGAAGTGAACCTGATTTTGCTGAAATGGAAAAATTGTTCACCTGCGATTTCACTGTGAGTGCCCAGAAACACACATTTAACAATGGTGACTACTCCGAGACAATGAGAACAACAACCCCTTTACTAGTCTTTTCTTAATTAGCGCCACATCTAAGAGAAGTACAATGCTTACCTAAAAAATTCTATCACTTAAAGGAAACAGAAAGCTTCTGATATGATTTCAATTCTGTAGCTTCCACTGGATTTGTTATCACACAGAAACAGCTTTAGCAAAAAGTGAGAGGTACAGAAAATCATCTCTGGTACTGTATACTTCTCATGATACCAACTCCTGTCTACAGGTCATTTTCCCAGCAGTCTCAATTCTAGAATCTCACACAATGGGGGGCAGGGGGGAACTCAAAGGAACTAAAAAAGATCTTAGGACAGCCAAGAAAGCTGCCAGAGTCTCCACAATAAAGCTTGGATACCTCACACCTAGCAGAGCTCTTCGAGTCTTTTTTTATTTTTAACTTTTTTGTGAGGAAGATTGGCCCTGATCTAACATCTGTTGCCAATCCTCTTTTTTTTTTGCTTGAGGAAGGTTCTCCCAGAGCTAAGATCTGTGCCAATCTTCCTCTACTTTGTAGGTGGGATGTCTCCACAGCATGGCTGACGAGCCAAGTAGGTCTGCATCCAGGATCCGAACCTGCGAACCCAAGGCCCCCTTTGAGCCTTTATTCAGAATCAATCTTCTCTCATTTTGCACACCAGCCTAGCATATTTGATATCTAGTTTCTCAGCTCATAGCACATGAGAAACAATATCTGTAAAAGGTGGCTAATAATGCAATACACTGAAAACTATAGAATTGTTCATTTTAAATGGGTGAGTTGTTTGGTAGGTGAATTATATCTCAATAAAGCTGTTAAAAAAGAAAAAAGGAGGAGCCGGGAGGTGAGTGTGGCAGGCAACAGCACGGGGCTCTGGGGGCGGGTCCATGTCTGCCCCAGGCTCTAACCTGGGCACTGGGCTCACAGCCAGTCCCTTCCCTTTCCTCTTTCTTCACATGGGGAGGACGTTATCTCCTGGGGCTGCTGGGAGGACCGAATGAAGAATGCCCATCAAGCATCTAGTGCAGCGCAGGCATGCTGGCTCGAGTTAGCATCTAGAGGCAGGCTGGGTGGCCAGTGATATCAGATATGAAAAACCATGAAAAGCAGACCTAAGAACTAAAACAAGCAGAAGTGTTTGAGCTCACTTAAAATCAGGTCAGATACGCTGTTGTCTTTGAAGTCACCCCCTCCACAATGGCAAATGACAAGCATTTATGTTCATAAAAACTTGATGTGCATAATAATGACAGTGGGATAGTGAGAAAAGATTATATGATAATATGAACGAACACTCATCCATTGAGTCTTTGCACCATGCCAGAGACCAGTTAAAAACACCATTGTGAAGGGCTGGCCTGTGGTGCACTGGTTAAGTTTGCACCCTCTGCTTTGGCAGCCCAGGGTTCACTGGTTCGGATCCCAGGTGTGGACCTACACACTGATCATCAAGCCATGCTCTGGTAGCGTCTCACATACAAAATAGAGGAAGACTGGTGCAGATGTTAGCTCAGGTCCAATCTTCCTCACAGAACAAAAAACAAAAACAAACCCCAAAACCCCACCATTGTGGCCCCTGACTAAGGGTCCAAAGGCTCAGAACTGGGAAGCCTTGGGAAAAACACTGGCCTTCCTCCAGCTCCATGGTCTAGCTACAATGTGGAGATGACATCTGCCCCGCCTACCTCCTACGGCCTTTGCTTCAAGAGAGATAAAAGACATGAGATCAATTTTATGTATTTATTTATTTGTAATTTAATTTTTCCAGCTTTATTGAAATATAATCGACATATAACACTGTAAGTTTAAGGTGCACAATGTGATGATTTGATAGATCACTTTCAAAAGAGCAAGCTGCTACACATACAAGAGGCTTAACATTTGATAAAGACCCTCAGCAAGTTTTAAATTTAAATTGGGTCACATGCAAGAGACTGTCCTGTGCCACCTGCTGTCATACGTAAACCAAGTGCTACGTGGAAGGACAGAGGAAAGGACATCCCTCCTCTCTCTGCTTGGAGACTTGCGACTGGACTCACCAGGCCATGTTAGGAAATGCTATTCTTATGAGTTATTTCATCTCTTACTTTCTTTTTCTTTTGGGATCTCAACTAACTTTTAAAAAGGATGCTTGCTGCATAGCTGACCAGGAACAAATCATGCTAGTTTCACAATATCAACTACTGTGAATGCTTTTAAAGCATAGGGTACCATATTAGATTCTTCTTCTTAAAGTTAATATCTAGAGGCATAAATAATTAAGGACATACACAAAGATTTAGCCGTCAATAGATATTTTATAATAGTTAGTATCTTATTTGTGCACAAAATAACAAGATTGCTTTCTCATCAATTCTTTCTGTATTTTTATATGGGCTTTAAAAAAAAAGAACTGGATATCAAATATTAATGATTTTGCATTAAAAGCACCTATGTTTTCTGGGTTATAGTCAAAAGTCAGGTGGTTAGAAGGCATATCGGAAAGAGTACATTATCTACTATTAGATATTATTAAGTATGATAATCACTAAAGATATAGAGGTGATGGACGGCTGAGCCTTAGTTTTGTTAGGAAAAATAAATGTAAATTGGTGGCCATCACAAAGTAAGAAGGATCACTAAAATGGATAAATACATAAAAAGTTCAGCATTCTATGCGCTCCATAGCGGGCTCTCATTCACTGAGAATAGGAGGAACCACTGGATCAAGACGGCAGCCTGAGCACAGGGCACCCGGCGCAGTTGTTTCCTTTCCTCTCCCGACCCCAGTCCCACAAAATTCACACACACACACACACACACATATCTTTGGCACAGTAGATGTTCAATAAATAGGAATTGAATGAAGGAGTAAACAAAATCGATCCACACTGCCCCAGCCAAGTTCTCTAGTGAGCAAGGCATGTATTATCAAGACAGCTGGCCAGGGCAGGGCAGGAGTCTGCGGCTGACACAGAAAAGTCTGTCCAGACAGAGCACAAGAGGGGCGAACTCATAACTCCAGCTTCACTAGCACTGTGTTCCAGCAGAATGACCTAAAGAACATACTTTCAAGCACAATATGTCATGAAGACATGAACGGGCACTCATAATTAGAGAAGCAAGTAAATTTTAAAAGTTACAATTCATATTATGTTGACAGTATACAAAAGTTTTACACAAATATCCTTTTAAGGACAAAAATGTTTAGACTTGGAAGTTAAAGGCAAAGTGACATTAAATCTTAGTTTCTTCAACCTTTGTTGAAAATCCAAAATAAAACAATGTACTTATTATGACATGCCCTGAAAATTAACAGAGGGGAAGAAATTCTCTAAATTTTTAGTCAATAAAATTTATGTATACAGAGTAGACAGTATGACTCATACATAAATATTTAAGAGTCAAAGAGAACTTTGTGCACTAGGTCCAACGATACCGTGAGTATACTGTCTGAAATAACCTGCACTTGACTACAGTTTGCTGATGTATTAGCACAGCTTGCAAACGTGACGAGGATAAGCTAATCCTATGTAAAAGCCTGTATTAATAGCTCTATAACGTAAGAAAGTGCATGGTTTCCAGCATGACTCGGCCGACGTTTATCAAGAGCCTATCATATGTCAGGTATTGTGCTACAAAGACGAAACCACAAAGACACTGTCCTTTCCTCTGTCCTTCCACGTAGCACTTGGTTTACGTATGACAGCATTACTTGTACCCTCTCTCATATACGAACTACTTGCATTTCTCCTCCGTCCCTGAGCGTGAGTTCCTGGAAGGCAGGTGCTGTTGTCCTTCTTTTCCCATTTGGCATGGAGCTTTGCACTCAGAGGCACTTGATAATCATTTGTTGGATTGAAATTCCAAAAGAGTGTTTCTCTGAATTACCGGACTACCGTTTTTACGGAAAAAAGGCACTCTGAAAAAAACAATTGCAGTACTCACTGGAATTCGATTTCGGGATCTAAACGTTGCAACTCTCCTGAGATCCTCATCTGAGGCACGATATGGAACCACCAAGAGAGAAGGGTAAGTGTCACAGAGTTCATAGCACTTATTAATAAAAGTTATTCTCCAATGATGATTGGGTAAGCCCTGCAGGAAAAAAGGAAGTCCAAGTCAGTGCTGTGTGACTTCACCCCTGGATTCGGCCTTGGGCCTCCTTTCTAGCAGAATCTGCACATGCCTCTTTGACTACAGGGGAGTGACAGCCTACTGATTTATAATTAGGGGCCAAATCAATAACCCAGACAACATGAGAACACAAGACAAAACACTGGTGGTTTCCATAATTCTAAACTATCATTGGTAAATACAGAATCTCTTGAATTTGAGATCTTCCTTTACTTCATGTCAAGCTATTCTTCACTACTCCTGCAATAAAGATAAACCCAAGTTCACCCCGACCTGCGATCCCCCCACCCCACAGAAAAGTACATGGTGTAACCGTGTCTAATTGAGGGTAGAAACGAGATCAGGGAACTTCCTCTCCCTACTCAAAACAGAGTGAATGCTTCAGTCTGCTCCAAAGTAGAAAGAGGCTAAGTTTATGAAGAAAGCCACAGAGGGGAAATAAAGGAAACCCCTCTGGGGAGGCTCATTTCGCCACCTCCTAGGAGTTTTTTCAACCAAGTTGCTTGGGATGGGTGATCTCCCTATAGGTTGTGTGAGAAATACAGTCATTTGCATGCTAAGCAGACTGAAAATGTGACAAGGAGACATGGAAGACACCTCCCATACTACCGTCTACCCGCAAAATTGTATCTAGTATGGACAAGATCCAGAGGTGGTGGAATATTCTCTCCCCATACTCACAAATACACAAATAGACACACGAAAGTCAGCTATGTGGATGCTTGCTTTGGGGAAAGACATTGTACCTTTTCTTTAGGTCTGGTCCTATAGACCACCGACCAAACGGATGAGTCTGATGCTGAGTCCAATTAGAGTTATAAGTCCCATCAGAAAGTTATAAGAAAAAAAGATGGAATATAATGGCAGTCTAGAACAAAATACTTTCAACAGTTCAGATATGCATGCAAACTTAAAAACAAGAACTGTTTTGTTTCAAGCTAGAAGCTTTGACCTAGAAAGTAAGTCTTAATATTGTCAATAACACGCCAAAAATAAGGTACAAATGTTTTAATACGTAATGCTACAGAGGTCTCCAAAGCATGCAAAATGTTTTAATGATCCTTCTTCTGCCTCAATAACTGACCCAGAATAGAGGTCATTAACATGAGGTATACACAGCCTTTGAAAACTCAATAGTCTAAAGCTGATTTCTAGAAGCAATAGGACATACTACCTCATACACATGCTCTAGAGATAAACTTTCCAGACTCACATCCCTGAGCATCGAATCTGTTTATGAATACACAAACCACTGATCAAGACTAAAAAAGGAAATCAACCCAGGTGCTTATTAGTGGAGGTGGTGGCTAGAAGGTTCTTCTTAAAGTCCAGGGGTCTGCAATTTTACTTTACTTCTACTTTCCCTGCCCTTTCATATAAAGACACTGGGCTTGATTTGATTCTCAAAGCTCGTTCAACAAAATTTCCCAATTATTTTAAGAGCTTTGTAGAATGACAACTATAAAAAATTCTATCACAAAACTCCTGGGTGTCCTATAGACTTGGTTATACTTGTTACATAACGTGCACAGGATCTTCTTCACAAAAAAGGCCACAAGAGCCCTTTGTCCCTAAACAGCAACATTATACCATGCCTCTTACACCAAATAAATATGCATGTAGGTAAAGTTTACTAAGGCAACTCTAATACAGCCATCAAAGCTTTCTTGAACAAGTCATCATTACAGGAAAACAGTTCTAACTCATTTGAATCTGCAAAGTGGAATAAATATAATTGAAATCCAACTGCCAGTAATAGTTAAGCTCCCAAATATATATATATACAGTAACATCAACTCCCAAATAGTAGGGTATAGAATTTGACTTTTCCAGACTCCAAGTATTTCATCCGTTTCATGAACAACATAGAACTCATGCTCTTCATGTAGGGGAAAGAAATAGACCTTAGCCAACCGGCCTTCAATGCAGCTTGAATATGGCTATGAAATGAGGTCATAAATTACATAGTAATAGATAGAGGAAGGTATATTATACCACTGCCATTAATATATATTTAGCAAAGATGTTATTGATTCTCAAAGGGCATGACTGATGATGCATTATCACCATGCGTATTTGAGATTCACCACACGTCACAGTACCTGTTGACTTACCTGCCTTCTGTATTCTTCAACTGGATTATAAACCAACCATCCATCCACATTAAACTTTTCTTCGTTTAAAAATGCAAATATTGGCTAGAAAAGGGGGGAAAAAAGGATTTAAAGTTCAGCGTGAAGAAACTAATAGTCTATCAAGACTACATCCTTTGATTTTTCACCAGATTTGCCTACCATGAAATCACAACACAAACTGAGATTTTAAACAAAGAAATAACAGTGGAAAATTAAGACTAGACTTACACTACCTTCTATCTTGAGCAATAACTACTTTAGAGACCTCAATTTTCTATAGCGCCAAATATCTCTTTTAATTTTGTTTTAAATTACGTTCCACAAAAATCAGATTTCCAGACCAAAAAATGCCTATCAATTTTAAACAGTATTAGCAATTGATCAGGTAACAGCCACTAAAAAAAAAAAGAAAAAGATTCAGGAATGATTATTCAAGAGTGCAAGTGTTTCAAAAGGGAACAACGACACGTTTATCTATTAAAAAAGAAACAACATGTTAGGAAAATGCTTAATTAACTGTTCCCTGTGAATTCTGAATCAAAGCCCTGATGTCTGTGAAATGACAGGATTTGGACCTCTTTTCTTCTCTATCTATGCTCTCTCAAGGTGATACTGATGAATTCAAATACCACCCAATTCAAATTCGGCTTCAAATACGGCTTCAAATACCATCCGTACCCTAGTGGCTCCTAAATATCGATGGCTTTCCAGCCCCTACTCTGATCTCCAGACTTGATCATCCAAGCGTCCACTCCACAACCACCAAGTGCCTAAGAGGCATCTGGAAGACTTTGAAGTTAAGACATCCAAAGCTAAATGCTTGACTCCTCCTACCCAATCTAGCTCCTCCCACAACCTCCTCATTTCAGTAGATGACAGCCCCATCCTTCTAGTTGATTAAGTCAAAAACCTTGGTGTTAACCTCATCACCTCATTTCTACCACCCTGGTCTAAGCATCCACCATCTCCCACTCGGATTATACTAATAACCTCCTAACTGGTCCCCTGCTTTCATCTTTATCTCTAAAGTTAAAGTTATCTCTAAAGTTTAGTTACCTCTAAAAGTCATAACCTAAGTCAGGTCAAGTCATTCCCCTGCCCCAAATCCTTCTGTGGCTTTCCATCACACTTGGAGTAAAAAAATGGAAGTCCTTCCAAAAGCAGCTGTCTACCATCTGGCCACATCCCCTATCACATCTCTGCTCTCTCCCTTGCTCACTCCACTCCAACCACACTGGCCTCCAGTGCTGCTCCCCAAAATCACAAAGCACACATCAACCTCAGGGCCTTTGCACCTGCTCTTTCCAGCTGTCTGTAATCCTTTTGCCTCATGGCTTCCCCCCACTTCTTTCACATCTCTGCTCAAATGTAACCCTAATCAATGAGACTTTCTCTGATGCCCCATAGAAAAACAACATGCTACCCCAACAACAGCAGCCCCTATTCTCCTTCCTGTTTCATTTCCCCCATCACTTACAAACATTTGACATATTACATATTTACTTGTTTGTTTACTCTTGGACCCTCACTGACCTCACCCCTAGAACACGGGCTCCATGTAGGTAGACACTTGCTTTGTTTACATCCTGTATCCCCAGTAACCAGAACAGTGTCTGGCCCTTAGTAGGCAGAATACGTATTTGTTGACTGAATGAAAATGTGCAGCCTTATACAGCCCCTGCACATCTGCTTTCTCTGGAGGTGCCATATCTGGGCACTTTTCCACTATCTTCCTTTGTGCCCATTTTCCTCTGTTATCAGCCCACAACTCTGAATGTTAGCATTCCCTCCCCTACATTACAGAGAATTTCTGGAAAAGCATCACTTAGCAGCAAGAGTTTTCTGTATTTAAGTGGCAAGAGGTTTAAGGTAAAAACTGATAAAGAATATGCTCTCTGGACTGTCTTCTGGAACTTTCCAAAGCACGTGGCACCCTCAGTAGGTTTAAACTCTGGCAGTGCTAGGCTCACGTGCCGTGTATTCTGTGATGGATAGCACACCGACCACAAGTTAGTAATGACGCTGATCTAGCTATGCATTTCGTTGAGGCTTTATGTTGACAGTGAATCCACAGCAGTACTAAATTATTCAATACCACTGCAAAGAACAAATGCTTTCTGTTAACTGAAGTTTAACTCAAAGACAGAGGGACTTTCGGTAAAAACAGCACTAAGATGTATGCTACAATCTTTATCCGGAAACAGAATCTAGAGAACACATCTAAGCATTCTTTCAGTGACATCTGAGCACCAGAGACTATACCTGGCACAGGTAAATAATACTGCTGAGCGCCGGGCTGTTGACACCCTTGTAGATGGCAGATGGTTTGAGACATGAGGCTGTACTGTCACTCACTTTAGAAGAAAACCTAGAATCTACTTTCTTGAAATAAGTTCATGATCGCAACATGGTTTTTATTCATTTTTTGTTTTTAGTTATTTGCATCTTCCCCATGAAGCTCAGGCAAATATGGCAGCCTTTTAAAAACAAAGAATACAATTGCTAACTCAAAGGCCAGATAAGGCTTTCTCTCCAGTAAAATCATCATGTGCATTAATGCTATCAGTGTCCTTTGACTTGCCAGCAGCATTTTCAACATAACTTACTATTTCTCAATCATTAACAATAAAGCAACTCTTCTTTTGCTCCAAATATTCTGTTGTATTTTATATTAAAATTACTGACAAGTTTATAAAATTGTTATCATCAGAAGGTAAGAGTATACAGCCCAAGCAAAAATTACCTCCATAATCCCTTTAATATGTTTGATTTAGAGAACTGAGTACAAGTAACATAAAAATTTGTCTCATTAATACGAGAATGACGCAATGTCCTCATGGTAGCAACATATCAGGTGGCCTTTCTCATGAAATCATTCTGGAATGACACTTCGTATTTCAAGCGACATTCAGATAATACAGGATGAGTTGATGAGGTGGCCCCCTTCACCCCTGAAACCTGCCTCTGAGAACTCTATGACAGAAACGGCTGCCAGTTTACTCTTGATGGTAAGAGCCAGACCTGGACTTCAAATATTTCAGGAAAATTTATGAATCACATAGCAGCCAGATATTTCTTGTCATGAAATACACAGCAACACATCTAATACTGAACTGGAGCTTAAGGTGGTAAGGACCAGGTGCTTAAACTAGCATTTTAACCATCCAAATAAATTAGCTTCCAATTACAAGAACACAGATTTGTAGAAAAGCATTACTTGTTAGTGTTCACACTGTGCTTTTCTTTAAACACTAAGCTGTCCATAAACTACTTGGCTCTAAGGAAGCAAACATGCTAAGAGAACCAATGCTGACATTTTCTAGAGTTGACTATTCCAGGACGGACTTGCAAGATTTTAATTTTTACTTTTTCCTTAAAGATTCAGTAAGAGAACAAAGCAAGAATTTTGAAACTCAAGTTCTCAATAGAGTAACATAAAAGTAGATTATTTAAAAAAACAAAAAAGAAAACTACTAAGTATTAAAGCAAGGCTAACAAGCCCAATCGTCTGTACCTCACTGTTAACAAGCACCAAGTGGCAACCCGTTTACAAGCCTAATTAAAGCTCCTGTCTGAAGACTGTTCAAACCTACACAGGTTACACGTCTGGAGGCCTCAGTTGTCATTTATTATCTCTTACAGACGACACATTTGTTAAGGCTTTGTGTCTTTAGTGCTTTCTTAGTGAGGTGACCTTTCCCACAGGTATTCCTGACTATAACCGTGGGTCAATTTGGACCCTCTCTTTGGGAAATCGAAGTCCCACAGAGAGAACTGGTTCTAGAGAACTTTCCTTTCTGAGGATCAAGCAGGGAGTGAGGTTTGAGAAATGGGCAAAAACAAAGTCAACTTCATGAACCCATCCCAGCCCCGACTTCATTTCACAGCCTACGGAAAAGTCAAGAACGAGTCAGTACCGGCTCGGCGCAGCCTCAGAGCAGAGCAGTGTTCTGCAGGGGGCGAGCTTGCAGTCGGTGCTTCAGGGAGCCCTTCCTGGCTTCCTTCTGCGGCCTGGGCCCACACCCCAGCTCCGCCTCAGGATTGGGGCTGGGGGTGCTTTCCCAGGGTGCCGCTCAACTGTGCCCACCCCACCCCCAGTGAACCAGAATCTCTAGGGGCCATCACCCTGATCCTGAAGGGCCATGGGGAAAACTCCAGAACACTTAGGAATCTAGCCTGAGGGTTCTGTGCTGTCCAGCTCTTTGGGGGGCTGCTTCACTTGTTTTTTAAAAGTTATTTTGAAATAATTATAGATTTACAAGAAGTTGCAAAGAAATGTACAGGGAAATCCCATGCATCCTTCACTCAGCATCCCCCAGTGTGAACACCATGCATGACTAGAGTACAATACCCAAACCAGGAAACCGACATCAGAAAACATATACTCCCAAGCACTCACCCCTGGCTTCAAGCAAGTGGCTCTTCCTTTATTTGGCTCTATTTTAGTATTTGGGCATTTCACCAATTCAGATTCCTACTAGTCAAGAGATACCATGCACGGAGACTTAAAAAAAAAAAAGCAATCATGTGCATTTTTTCCAGGATTAAAAATAGTACAATGTAACATTTGAAAAATGTTAAAGGACAAAGTTGAGATGAAAATCTCCGATTTCACACTGAGGATAAAAACAGCTCTGACAAAGAGAATGTAACTTGTCATTCTAATTTAGCTACATTTATCACTGTTGTGTCCTGTGGGGGAAAAATCTGAAATGACAACAGATTTTAGCTTTCACTTAATTAGCCATTATTTTTAAATGGCATCTTTATAAAGATGCACTGACTTGCTGAAAACATTTAGATTGGGGTTATTTTTATTTAGTAGAATCTATAAATGCTGAGAGATTCACAAATTTCCTTCTCTGAGGGAGAGCTGTCTGTCACCGAATTAGGACTCCAAGATCTCATGAAGCCCATCACGGACTGCCTCTTCCCCCAAAGACTTGTCGTGTCTCTGAACTGGATGTTTGAGAGTCAGCTGCATAAAATTTAAATATCACTCAAAAGGGAGACGGTTACAAAAGAAAACAATTTTCACAGTATTCAGGGGAATAAACTGACAAGCTATGTCGGTTTAACAGTGCTTTCAAACGATGCTACCACCCTGCAATGGCACGGTCATCGATGGACACGATTTTCAGGAAGAGCAGATCTTGTTTATGAAGCAAACAAACTACAACTCTGAATACTGAGCCTTAAAAATTCCGGGGACTGCTCATTAACTACTTCTTTCCCGAGACAACTTTACAATGTTTGAACAGAAATTTAAGTGAGCATTTTTTTCTAAGTTGATTTCTGAAATCGAAGACATTTGTCTTTTTAAAAGCTTCCATCTACCATTTAAGGGTGCAGCAATGTAAACTGCCTCATTTTCATCTTTTAGATTACACTTAAGAAACAAGACCCCTTCGTAAAAGAAAAAAAAAATGCTTCCATTAAAGTTTGGGGAAAAAGCCTAAAATTTTAAGGAAGAACCGTAGGAGGTACTGAAACTTGGCAAAGTTTGTAAGTAACATCTTCATGCTCGATAGTGATTTCAGCCTATTTCAACGACTTGACATGGTAAGTTAATTCATATAACTGCACGAAAAGAAATCTAATCCAAAAATCTGACAAAAGTCGCATAAATCAAAAGCAGCTAGCACATCAATTACCATTTATACTTTCGTTTGTGTAAATAATTCTCCTAGTCCTATTTCTACCGGGGAAATTGGCTTAATATTCCCGGGTCGCGTTACCTTCACATATAAATGTACATATTCATTTATTCAGGAAAGGACCACAAAAGTACATTTGAAATGTCATTTGGAACCATTTGGAAAAAGCACATTCTTTACTACTTGTCCACAATCACAAGCATTGAAGGCTGACATTTCTCAGAGTTCACCTGCTGCCCCTCTTCTCATTGTAATTCTCTCTCCCGGCAATTGTGGCCACATCTATGAAAATGCCAATGATCACATTCAGGCCTAGCAAATAAACCTCTCCCAGGCCAGAGCTCCAAGTCTACACAGCCACCTGCCTCCTAGGAGCTATACCTGGTTGTCCCATAGATACCTGCAACTCAGCATATCTAGAATGGGACTCGTTGCCTCTTCCTCATTCCCCTCCTACATTCCCCATCTCAACCACTGGCCCCACCATTCACCTGGTTATCCAGACTGGATTCTTCCCTATTTATCATCCCATCCCCCTTCATAACTATATTCAATCAACAAATTCAACTGATCTTATCTTCTAGATCTTTCTCAAATCCATTCTCTACTGTCCCTCTTGATTGCCACATTGCAAGCCCTCATTGTCAAGCACCTAAGTGACTGACAAACATCCCCAGAAACGGAATCCTTCCCCTCTCCATCCATTCTGCATGCTGCAGCTCAAGTAATGTTTCTGAAACAGACATCAAATCATGTCACTTTCCTGCTTAAACCTGTTCAATGGTTCCCCACTCACCTTCAGATAAAAAGCACAACTTCCTAGGGGGGCATGTTAGGCGCTGCAAGCTTCAGGAGCCTTCCCAAAAGCCTTCCCAGCCTCCTCCTCCAGTACCATCTCTTGCCACTACACCCACACACACACCAACCCCTATGCAGTCCAGCCTTTTCGCATTTGCACACACTTTTCCTTCAGTTTGCCATGTACATTTCTGCCTGGCTAACACTCCTACTCATCTTTCAGGATTTGCCTCCTCCAGGAAGGCTTCCTCGATACCAGGCACCTACTTTCAATACCAAGTGCCTACTTTTGGCTCCCCTGACATCCTGCGCATATGCATCTGTCTATCCACATCACTCAGGAAAACTGTGCTCCTTGGGGACAGGGAGTGGGTATCATCTCCAGCTCTCTGCACCTAGCCACAATGTAGGCATCCTGCAAATGCCTGTGGAGCAAAAGTAGGGAGGAAAGGAACGAAAAGAAAAATCCTCACTAGTTAAAAGACTGTTACGGGTACATGAAGAGTGACTGATCCAAGAAAAGAAATGTTCAGAAATAAAACCAAATGCATATAGGAATTCAGCGCACAACAGAGGCAGTACTTCAAATCAGTGGATTAGTCAACAAATGGTGTTGCAGCAACAGGGGAAAAAACAGCTGGATCCATATCTTACACGGTAATCATAAATAAATTCCAAATGGATCAAATATTTAAATTTTAAAAAAGAAATTAAAGTAATAGAGGAAATAATAGGATAATTCTTTTATAACTTAGTGGGGCAGACCTTCCTAACTGGGATTTAAAACCCAGAAACTATAAAAGAAAAGTGTGCAGGAAAGAGTTCAGCTAGCTGGTCTGAGACTGCGATACTTAGAAAGGCCTTCATGCACGGGTGACCCTTGGCTGGCCTCTGGGAACCTGGATTTTGGAGGAGTTCTCTCCATTCCCTAACTGATAAGAGTGGCTCACTCTGCCTAAATGTTTCTGGAAACCTTAATGTTTATGCCGGACCCCTGCTTTCCTTCTGGGATCTGGACTGTTGGTACGTACCAGGCAGAGGTTGTCTACATGACCAGCCCCTCAAGAAAACCCTGGGCACTGAGTCTCTAACGACCTTCTCTTGTTGGTAACAGTTCCCAGGTGGCGTCACAACTCGCTGCTGGAGAAATTAAGCGCATCCTGCGTGACTCCACTGGGAAAGGACTCTGGAAGCTTGTGCCTGGTTTCCCCTAGTCGTTGCCCCATGTACCTGTTCCTTTTGCTATAATGAATCACATTTGTGAGGACGACTATGTGCTGAGTCCTGTGAGTTCTCCTAGTGAATCACCGAACCTGGGGTGGTCTAAGGGACCTCTGTCACATACAAAAAAAGAAAAAAATTAATAAATTCTACCAAATAAACATTTAAAAAACTCTCCATAGCAAAAGCTACCATAAGCAAAGTAAAAAGACATGGGAAAGATATTTGCAACTCATATTACAAGTCAGTATAGCTATTACATAAAGACTTCCTATAACTAACAAGAAAAAGACCAAAACCCCAAAAGAAAAATGGGCAGAAGATACAGAGAATGAAGAAAAAGAAATACAAATAGCTCAAGCCAAAAAATATTCAATTTCACTCAAATAAGATAAACACAAAATAAAACTATAATCTACATTGTCTCCTGTTAGATTAGCAAAGACAAAAAAATTAGAAAGCAGACTGGATTGGCATGGCAAGCAAAATAAGGGCCTCCCAAAGATGTCTATGTCCTAATCCTTGGGACCTGTGTTATGCTACCATACACAGCAAAGAGGAATTAAGGTTGCAGACAGAATTAAAATTGCTAATCAGCTGACTTTAAGATAGGAAGATTACCCCGGATTTCTGGAGTGCTCCTAATGTAATCATAAAGGTCCTTAAAAGTGGAAGGAGGAGGCTGAAGAATCAGAATCAGAGAAGATGTGATCATGGAAGCAAAGTCAGAGTGATCTGAAGGACTTGACCCACTGTTGCTGGCTCTGAAGATGGAGGAAGGGGCCACGAGCCAAGGAACGTGGTGGCCTCTAGAAGCTGGAAAACGCAAGGATTGGATTCTCCCCTAGAGCCTCTAGGAGGAAGACAGCCCGGTCCACACCTTGATCTTAGCCCCACGAGATTCATTTTGGACTTCTGACCTCCAGAACTGTAAGACGATAGACTCAAGTTTTTATAAGCCACTGAATTTGTGGTGATTTGTTACAGCAGCTACAGAAATAAATACAGTTGGAGAGGATGTCTGGAAACAGGCACTCTTGACGTGCTGCGTGTGGGAGTGAGAGCCAGTACATCTTCCATGAAGCAGAATTTGGCTATATGAGTAATTCTACTTCTAAGAATTTATCCTAAAATATACGTGAACACATAGAAAATGGTGGACGTATATGCAAAGTTATCCACTGTAGTAGTTTATATAATAGCAAATGATTGGAAATAATTTCAATATCCATCAATAGAGGACTGAATAAATAAAGTATGGTACAGTCAACAGAATACTGTGCAGTCATAAATAGAGTGGAGTAGCCCATCCACTGGACAGTATCTATTGGGGAATTTAAACAGCAAGGTACGGAAGAACGTATATAGCACACTACTACTAGGGTTAAAGGGGGAAAGGATGTAAATAACAAGTTGCCTGCATAGGTCTCAACTGCCACTGGGTAGATAGCCATAGACTGAAAACACTGATTGTCTGTGAGGAGGGGAAAGGGGTGCCTGAAGGGCGCTAGGAGGGAGATATTTTTACCGTGTACCTGTCTTAACCAGTTCAAGCTGCTATAACAAGATACCATAGACTGAGGGGCTTAAAACAACAAACGCGTATTTCTCACAGTTCTGGAGGCTGGAAGTCCAAGATCAGGGTGGCAGCAGGTCACATTCTGGTAAGAGGCTGCTTCCTGGTTTACAACAGGCAGCCTTCTTGCTGTACCTCACGTGGTGGACAGAGCGAGCTCTGGTTCCTTCCTCTTCTCATAAGAGCGCTAGTCCCATCATAGGGCTCCACCCCCATGACCTCATCACCTCGCAAAAGCCCCGCCTCCAAATACTTTGATCGCCAGGGCTTCAACATGTGAGTTTAGAGGGACACAAACATTCAGTCTATAACAATACTCTGTTATACTTCCTGAATTTCCAATCATGGGCAGACATTAGCTATTTAAAAAAAATTTAAAGTAGATGCTTGTTGAGTAAATGACCTTTCTAAACAGCAAAATATACTTATTGATGACTTGGTTGCTGCTAGTCCCTAACCATTCACTCTACTGCCATTAGTATACTCACTCAACAAACATTTACCAAGAGCCTACTGTGAACAAAGCATTAAGTGGAGGGAAGGGTGGAGAAATGAGTAAGATGCAGCCGCCATCTTTAAGGAGTTAGAAATCCTCCAAAGGAGAGAGATGAGGAGGGCACAACTGTCGGTCATGTAAAGAGGAAAGTGGTAAATGCCATGAGAGGGACAGATAAAGCACTGTGGGGCTCCAGAGGATGTCTGGAAGGACGCTGATAGCATTTGAACTACCCTGGAAGGAGAAGACAACTTCGGACCTAACAATGATGACAAAAAGGCACAAACGGTAGCCAAACTCAGAGAATATGTGGCCATCAGCAAAGACCTCAGTCTCGCTGCCAGAGTCTAGGAGGGGTAGAAAAACAGTGACTGTTGAGAGCGGGGGCCACGCTGTGGAGGAGACAGAGGCTGTGTTTACACTGAACTGTTGAAGTTTCGAGAGCAAGGGAAGGAGTGAATCAGAGCTGTGTCCCAGGGAAATTAATCTGAGAGAAGGCACACGTAGGGATGGCCTGGACAGGAGACAGGATGGAGGCAGGAAAATGACAAGCAGTTTCATTCCAATGGTACCATTCCAAATGGTATAACACCATTCCAGCATAAAGCACCATTCCAACAGTATAGGAGGGAAGAGATGGAAACCTGAACTAAGTCAGGCGGCAGGAAAGATGCCCTGGGTTTAGTAACGTTAAGGAAAACGGAAATCTTCCAATGACCTTGATTTTAGAGGACAAGGGGGAGATCCCATTAGAGAAACTGAGAGCACTTGAGGAGTAGGTTTGGGGGAAGGATGAGAGAGTAATTTTAAACAAGCATTTAGGGGTCAGTTGAAGGTATGTAGGGGCTAAAGGGAAACAGGAAGTGATAGGTCTGGAAGCCATGCTCAGAAAGGCAACACTGGTCGACAGGAGAGTGAGAAAGATTGCTGAGGAGATAGCACAGAGGAAGGAGGAGGGGAAGCATGGACTTTTCTAGAAAACCCACATTTAGACAGCAGAAGGAAGCAGAGGAGGCAGAAAGCAGCTAGCGAGGTGGGAGGGCCAGGCAATTCCGATCTCAGAAGCGGCAGGGAGAGGTGTCTGGAAGCGTGATGGTCTAGATGGCCTGAGACTTCTGCTGAAAACATCTAAAAATGCTGGATACCACAGAAATCTTTGAAAAAGTGCACTAGGGCCAGCCTGGTGGAGCAGTGGTTAAGTCCACACTTTCCGCTTTGGCGGCCTGGGGTTCACCGGTTGGGATCCTGGGTACAGACATGGCACCGCTTGGCACACCATGCTGTGGCAGGCATCCCACATATAAAGTAGAGGAAGATGGGCACGGATGCGAGCTCAGGGCCAGTCTTCCTCAGCAAAAAGAGGAGGATTGGCAGCAGTTAGCTCAGGCCTAAGCTTCCTCAAAAAAAAAAAAAGAAAAAGTGCACTAATGAGCTGGCTAGGGAGGAATAAATACTCAGAAGTCAAAAACTGACGACCAATAGGAATGCAGAGAGCAAGAGGAGTGCACTGGCTTTTGGCTTCAGGGCACTCACACACTTGGCTTCCATGGTCTCTTGGGGTACAGGGGCTAGGCCATAAAGCTCCGGGTGCACCCAAGACGCCAAGATGGGTGTCAAACTGGAAACACCCTTCAGCGAAGCTTGGCCTCCCAAGGGCTGCGACCTCAGGAGGAGGACGGATGGGAAATAACCACCTGAGACTCCAAAGGCACTCACCTGCCTGGATTATTGGTGCTGAGCAAGGAAGGAAAAAGATCTCCACTGCTGTCCCCTGCCAGGAATTTGTAGCCACAAGGCAGCCCTTAACCACTTTGCAGCCTGAACTCAGAAAACTTGGATGGTCCAAAAAACATCAAGCAGAGAATTTAATTTCTAACTGTCCCAGGATGGTAGTTCCCTAAGATGCCTAGCAGAAGGAAATGTAAAACTGCCTTCAATCCTGGCCTCAGTATTCCCACAGATAAAGGTCCAATGAATGTGAGTTCACAGGCAATAATCACAAATCAGCCCAGGAAACTACATACCATGAGGCAGCAAAAAAGAACTCAGCAGACCAGGCATGTCTGAAGAGAGACATGGTGAACGAAGCGGGAGACACCACATCCTAGGAGACAAAGGGATGCTCCATAGACCCTAACTCTTTAGATTTTACATATATTTTACAAACATTCTCTTGTAGCTACTCAATATTTTAAGAAAAGCTTTGAAAGGAAGGGTGGTTAAGAGTCAAATGATGGCACAGTGGAAAAGGCTGAGGTCTCACAGACTACCGAGCTTGAGAACTTCTAGGGTCTTGAGTCACTTTTATTTTTTAAAAGAATAGTTTCCCTTAGGTAGGAGGGCCAGAAGTCAGACTATGAGTTACGAAGGGAGTGGCCGCTGAGGACGCGCAGACAGGCAGTGACTTTTATGCTTCTGAACACAGCTGGCAATGAGGAGGGCAGTCCAAGAGGGCCCACAGTTCCAGGAGATGGGGAGCAGGGAGAAGGGCTGAGCACCTCTGAAGGCCGGGCGGAGAGGCAGTGGAGAGAGGCTGAGAGAGAACAGAGGGCCAAGTCTTGGAGGAGGCAGGAAGGGAGGAGACTGAAAAGCATGATTAGACACTCAATTAGTCAAGTTTACTGTTTATTCAAGAAAAAAGTCCTGGCCAAAAAGAAAATAGAGAACTAAAACATACTGCAGTCCTAAGGGCAAACGTAGTCTGCAGAGCATGCGGGCGGGGAGGGCGTGCACGCGCATGCAACATTACTTCTCATTTCAATACACACCTGAAAATGAGCTATTTGCTTTTGTCTATTAATTCTGTGATCAACCTAGAAAGTAAGAGTCCACTAAATTTCAGTCTGGTTTAAAATCTCAAAGCACTTTATAAAAATTTCCCCATTTCTGAACTGAAAAATGAAGGCATAGGAAAAAGTACCCTATGTTGTTAATTCTCTACTGGTAGGATCATTTATACCTCTCATTCAAATGATCAAAAAAGATGTACACCCCCATAACCAACTTTAGTAATTTTTATGTAATCATTTTTATAAGCAAGTGCAATTGGAGTAGAGCAAGAGGGGACACAAGGTAGAAATGGTACAGCACTTAAGCCACATGACAGGGTTTGATGTGGCTCACCAAAGCTAGGCAAAGACTATGAAAACCAAAGGCAGCAGCAACCAGCCCCTGCAGATGCAGACGGGCCCTGCTCTCAGAGGTGCTGCTGTCTCTGAGACAGTGCTTCCATCCTCACAGCAGAAAGCACTGTGCCATCAGTCCGGGGAAGGCAGCTGGTCTCCACAGAAAAGGCCTTGCAACCCAGTTGCTTCTCTCTCAAAATTAGAGCCAGCAAGTCTTCTCTCCTGTGCCTATTTCTACCGCCCATAAGAAGGTCAAATTTACTAAAACAAAAAAACACCAAAAAACTTTGCCACTATATGACTGCTAATCAGCTCACAGAATAACAACAAGTTGAAAGTACTGCAATGCCAAAGAGTTTAATTCAGAATGACAAGAAAAACGGCAAGTGCAGAAACACAAACCTGAATGAGCCCCATTACCCTGAAAGCAGTAGGCCTGCACAGGGTCAAAAGGCGGAAAGAAAACAAATGGAAAAGTTTCTGAAGAATTCTATTTATTACATATCACTGCTACCCGTAGCTCACATTTCTAGTTAAGATGTTTTCTGATTTAATACTCTGAAATTGAAGACTTTCGACTAATCCTTTATCAAGTTACAACCAATCATTCGTTAATAAGAATACTAACCTTTATCTATATAGCATCTTTCTTTTAAAGGGCTTAAAGTGCCCCACATATTATCACAATTACTTTATTAACATTCTTGGAAAAATGTGTGTTGGGGTAATCATCCTGGTGCTTTGCACCTGCTGGGAAAATGGTGCAGTAATAACAGAACAGCTGACATTTATTGGGCACCTCCTGCGTGCCAGGTACTGTTGTGAGCACTTTACATCTAAGGCTCACAAAAACCCTATGGAGGCGAGACTGTCATTATCCCCATTACAGAGGAGAACACTGAAGCACATAAATACTACGTGACTTTCAAAGTGTCCAAGCAGGTATGAGACTGAGCCAGATTCAGACACGGGCTACTGGACCCCATGGCACGTGCTCAGGACCACACACCAGAGGGCTCTGCAAACAAGGGCTCTCACCAGGTGTCCCTCATCAGTGGCTGCTGTGAGCCCAGCAGCCAGGGCTCAGGCTCCACTTCTTTGAGCTCTCACTTCCCTTATGGGAGTCTACAGCCCAGGAGTTTAGTCATAAAGTCAAGCCTTTCACTTAAACAAAATTCAAGAAAATCCATGCATGCCTGTAGTTATAAAGATAGATTTATGTGACTTTATTAATGCCTAAATTAACTTAAAATTGCACTTTATTATACATATTCTACCGTGATCTAAAAGCTGTTTTTCAAACTTTCTAGACCATGATTAACAGAAAGCCACACACTTTACATCATGACCCAGACACGCACACATAGGTAACTGAAAGAAACATTTCATGAAACCATACTTCTCCATATTATATGTTATCATGTTAATATTTTCTCGTCTCTTCTATTTAAAAATGCTGGTTGCAACCTAGTAAACTGATTTCATGACTCAAAGATAGGTTGGCATTTACAGTTTAAAAACCCTCATCTAAAATTTCTGTCACCCATGATTATCCCATCTGAGTAAAAAATGAGCAAATGATAAAGGAAATCAATGAAAGAGGAACTATGGCATTACCGCTCCACCCTAACAATCAAACTCTATTCTTCTGTAGCGCTATCAGGCTCTATTCGTATGTACACAATTTTTGTTCCTGCTTTAAAAAAAAATTACCATCACATCATAAGCATTCCACATATAAAAATGTATCATTTACCTAAAACTCGTATGGAGTTACAAAGCAGTTTGAGAAATTGGTACAATTTCTTGTTTTTGAAAAGCAAAGCAAAAATAAAACAAGAAAACAAATGCGTTGGCTGAAATAGAAAATGTCATCTGAATAGTTTTCAAGTCTTACTGGATTGACACACTACACAGTCAAGTGA
This sequence comes from Equus asinus, assembly GCF_041296235.1. Classification (NCBI taxonomy): domain Eukaryota; kingdom Metazoa; phylum Chordata; class Mammalia; order Perissodactyla; family Equidae; genus Equus; species Equus asinus. Next base: position 136,184,586 of record NC_091820.1, on the reverse strand, counting down.
ACGGTTTGGCGTTGACTGTGTGTGGCAACACTGCTTCAATTCCATTCAAAGTTGAACACACTGAGTGGTGAAAATACTAATGGGGAAGGAGGCAAGAGAGAGCCAAAGGGGTGGTCTGAAAGGAAAAGCCCACTCTGACCCCATGGCTGGATTTGGAACCCAGCTCTCCAGGCCTCTGGACGCCATTTCAAGGATACAACAGCAAGTTTACTTCTGACTTCGAATGCCCATAAAAACCACTGGGATAATCTGCAGCTGGTTTAACAGTTTCCCTGATATTAACAAAGTGCCATTTTTCCGGCAGGGGCCCTTTGTATTGTTCAATGAAATCAGGCTTACATGACGCTTCCAGGAAATCCCTTTTTGGCCCACTCTCGCATTCCCCACTGTGGCAGTTTGGAAACTTTCCTTCCCCTCCTGTCTCAGAGGAATAATTGTCCTTTCTCCTTTCCAAAACTGCCCCACAAACTGGGCTTAATCCCATCCCCCTCTGGCTTCCCCAGGAGGCTGCTCAAGAAAGGAGCCCTTCTCTCTCTTGCCTCAAAAAGAGGCAAGACTCCTTGCCCTGCCCACAAATATATTCACTCACCTTTCTCAGATTCTAAGGAAAACACATCTTCTCTCAACCTGGCTGCTACCACTGTTTTTTGTTCTTTTTTTAACCACCACCTACTCTCTCTTTAAGCCCCCACAAACTGGCTTCTGTCCTCTCCACTCAGATCATTTTCCTGGATTCAAAAAGGGTCACCAAATGTATGCCAGGCCCTGTACTAGGCAGCAGGGATACAAAGAGAAGGAAAGAAGGTCCCAACCTCAAGCAGTTGAGAGTTACAGGGTCCGGTCCCCAGGGAGCTCAATATCATCATCTCTGAAGGACTCCTCCTGACCCTCCCCTCTCCTCAACCCTCCACAGTGTCGCACACCCAGGGCCATCTTCTTAACCTCCCTCTGCATTTGGCCCTCTGCCCACCGCACCCTGCAGGTTCTTCTCTCACCTCTCCAACCCTTCTCGTTTGCTTCGCCGGTTCCTTCCCATCTTGGCTCACTACAAGCTGCCCTTCCCCAAGGATCTCGTTTGGACTTCTCTACTGCACCCCAGCGTTACTTAACCTGGGACTCACAGATGAGCTTCAGAGGGGCTTGGAGTCACCCAACATTTTATATAAAGTTTTGTACATAAGTGCACTTTTCAGGGGATGGGAAACCATAATTTACACCATATTATCAAAGGAATCCATGATTCCAAACAGATTAAGAACCACAATTCTAAATATACATCTCTAGACTCTTTTCTGAGGGGCAGGCCTGCAACTGCTGCTGTAAATTCTGTCAAAAGACACCAACTGCCACGTGAACAAAACAGAGCTCATCATTCCTTCCTCCTCGGGCCCTCTCGCCAGGCCCTCTGCCTCCCCTCCCTAGCTTCATGAGCTCTCTACTCCCATCTGTTCTTCAGGATGTATTCATTCTTATCACTTGTTTCTGCTACTTCCCAAAGCACCAGCTCCTTACCCCAGCAAGACCCTCCACTGGATGACCCTAGATCTGCTCCTCTTCCCCATGCTCCAGCCAAACATCACTGGCTACCCTCATAGACACTCCGCAATGCTTCCAGCTTTCCCTCTATTATGTCGAGGGTCAGGGTCTTGCCTTTACCTGCAATTCCACTTCCTCCACCATCCTCGCCCACTGGAAATGAATATCCTTCAAGGCCCAACCTAAACAGCTATCAATTCCAGGCAGGCTTTCCCAATGTAGGTTGGATGTGCTCTTCTTCCTGTGACTTCCCAGTCGACTTCCTCTGCATCTCTCTTACATCACTGAATGTAAACTATCCTATATCAGGGCCACATGCACTTGTCCTATCACTTCTGTCACATCACCAAATGGGACTAGGTATCATTCATCCTGCACTACTTCTCATCTGTCCGCACGGCTCCCCGACACCATCCAACACAGTGTCCTGAAACAAACTCGATTTATGACACACCGCGCATGTTGACTGGACTAGCAGGGACTGATATTCGGAAAGCCATGTCAATAGCTGATCTGTTTTTATCTGTATCTTGTATTGTTTTGGTAACTAGTTTAACTTTTTTTAAAGATGACTTTTAGTGGTTAAAACTTAAAGAATGTAATTTTCCAAAACTTTGTATGAGCAATTCAGTTCACATTTTTTTCTCCAGTGTGTCACTTATTGATTTCCTAAAGGAAGAAGTAGGGATTCCCAGCTCAGATATGAAAAATAAGCAAAGTACCACAGACTTGAGAAATCAACCCCTCTGTGGACCACTCCAATGACAGCAATCCAGAATCCCAAGCTCTGGTGCTAGATCCAGAAATCTACCCCATTTGTTTTCATAAAATGGATCTTTCCTCCACTTTCTACTAAACCGGAGTTGAATAAAAAAGTGTCATTATACATTATGCAGAAGTCATTATGCTGAGGCTAGAGAGATAAAGAAATGCTGACCCCTGCCTTGAGAAGCTCACAGGATAGCAGGGGGGACAGGCAATTACTACGTAATTATTCCATAAGGCAGACTGAGATAAGTGCTCTAACAGAGGGACCTGCAAAGTCTAGCAAATGAGAGGTAAGATGAACTCCCACCGGGGAAACGCACATGGCACGGAAAAGAACCTAGGACTGAGCAAGACGGTGGAGGACGGGGTTTAAAGAGACAAGGGGACTTCAGGTAAAGAGGATAGGAAAACCAAAGACTCCAAGTTGAGAAAGTCCTATGTATACCAGAGGAGCACATGGCAACCCTGTGTGGTGGGGAGGAACAGTCAAGATGGTAGAGTAACACAGAAACCAAGGTTTGCAAGAAGACGGTGGTCAAACTTGTTGAATGCTGGGAGAAATCAAACAGAATGAAGATTGACGTGAGCCACTAGATTTGGCCAGTAAGAGGTCCTGGGTTCCAAGAAGGTGCCTGCAATAAAGCTGGATACTGGAATGGGTTGGAGCAATGAATGAACTAGAGATGATGATAAACTATTCTTTCCAGAAGCCTGGACTGAAGTTAGAGATGGGACAGTAGTTTAGGGGAAAGCTAGGCCAAGACTTGACTTTTTTAAGGGAGTAAACCTTAAAAGAGACAGAAGGTGCCAGAGAAAGGGGATGGCTGATGGAGAAAGAAGATCTTGTAGGAGAGGGGCTGGGGCCTCAGCTCCTTCAAACCTGCTATATGAGCCATTCTTTAAATTTCTGATAATTTAGGGCCAGATATACAAAACCCAAGACAGAATACATTCCCTAACTGAATTTTCATGGATTAGACTTACATTCTCACTGTCAGAATAATTTTGAAGATGTGTTCCCATAAAACTCTTTTTATCCCAATAGTTAGAAAGTATTTAATACTGAAATATCTCTTAAATCACATATTTAATCAAAAACTGAGAAAAGGCTGAAAATGTATTCAACTCTATGATATCATTGCATTTGTTATTAAACATTACGTTTGCATCTATAATCAATACGTGACTCATGATGAGTACTTCATATCCTTCTGGAGTTGCACAGTCTTTGTATAAGTGTCCTTTCCGTCAACCATGAATTTCCCTTGACTAAAACAACTGCCAATGAAATTTGGGAAGAGAGAAGCCTCATCTCACTAGAAAAAAATCTCAGGCCTTTATTCCAAAAAAAAAAAAAAAAATTAAAAGACAGCCACAGGAAGAAGAGTTACATTACAAAGCAGCTCTTCTATTGAATGACCTCTTTCAACATCTTCAGTCTAGCCAGTAGCGTATTTATCCTATACTTAAAGGTGTTTATATATATACTTTTTAAAAGAATGATTTCCTTGCTTTCCCCTTAGCAGGTGTTTACCTCCAAGTTTGTGTAGAGTCCAGCAGTGGAGAAGAAGAGCGGTAAGAAGATGCAAGCAAGGCATGACAGCAAAACAGAAGGCAAGGAGAAGCCAGACTAGAAAGGAAGACTGTTCAAGAGCAAGATGCAGGGAAAGCTTTATCTCAGTCACACGGTGAAACAAAGTAAGATTACTCCTGCAGTCTGGTGAACGGGAAGGAAAAGTTCTAGGTATACACATCCCGAAGCTTGTTATTTACTAAGTCATAAATTGTAAGTAATTAAATGCATAATAAGTCTGTCCTGCCAAATATATACTAAACACTAGCAAATAACACCTAAAATGTCATTCTTTTTTTTTTTTTTTTTTTTTTTTTAAAGATTTTATTTTTTCCTTTTTCTCCCCAAAGCCCCCCGGCACATAGTTGTGTATTCTCCGTTGTGGGTTCCTCTAGTTGTGGCATGTGGGACGCTGCCTCAGCGTGGTCTGACGAGCAGTGCCATGTCCGCGCCCAGGATTCGAACCGACGAAACACTGGGCCGCCTGCAGCGGAGCGCGCGAACCTAACCACTCGGCCACGGGGCCAGCCCCTAAAATGTCATTCTTTTAAAAAAATAAACCTGCTCTATTCAGCAACTGCCTGCAGTACCTAGACAACGTATCTGGATTTTAGAAGCGCCTTTGCTTAAATGGCATTAGAGCTCAGAGGACTTGTTCCCATTTAGAACAGGTGCCGCAAAAGCCTGACACGCACCGCTCGTCAGCTCCTAAGCTGAGAGGAACGAACTCTGGGGTGTGACTTCCCAGTGTTGCACTATGGCACCCACGGTCCAGCTCGTTACCTTATGCCTTTTTAAGGGGGCTGGCCATGACTGAGGGCGCGCTCAGCGGGGGAGAGCACAACCAGCTCTGGGTGGAGCTCCCAGGCTCGTGCGGGGCTCCGATGTGCCTCATGGGCACTGCAGTTCAGTCACCGGGGTGAGCCATCCCACACAGCCCAGCAGAGGAGAGGCCTACTCCCTCTGGGAATGGTTCGATCGTCTTTAATAAACACCCTCGCACACACATCACACCGGGAAGCGCAGCACAGAGACTAAATGAAAGACACTGAGGAGAACCCTGGAATTTACCAGACTGTGGGCCAGGGGAAAGGCGTGTCTCGTGAGGATCTCAAACATATCTCTTCTGCTGTGGCCTTCCTGCTTCAGTGCGAACCTTAGGTTTCTCATGTCCTAGGAGGCAGAGGAGAAATTCGACAGTTCAGTCTTCAAACAAAGTCACCTTTGTTAGCAAAAACTCTTCTGGTCAACGAAGGGAGAAGAAGATGCACTTACCTGAAAGGGCAATTCATCTAGATTACTAAGAAAACAACTTTGTTTTGTATGATATTTTGAAATATCCAGTTTAAGAACACCTGAAAATATTCCCATGATAGTCGTGAACACAGACAAGGCAGCCTGTGCTCCAGAGAAGAGAGAGCTGATGTGCACTTTCTAACGAGAGATCAATCCCTGCCTTGCACGTCATCTCTGCGTCTACCTACTTTACCTGCTTTCCAAGGTATTTTAATAATAAAGCAGTATTTTATTCATAGAACTTCTCAAATGTGTATCTGCTATCAAATATAATCTCAGAATTGTCAAACATGTCATTAAAATACAGAAGCTCTCCCTCTCTCCTCATGCTTTTACTGTAAAGTCTCACTTAAAAATTAGGAAATGACTGGCATTTTAAGCTCTCATTACAAGTAATATAATATACTTTTACTATACAATTTTACTTTCACAGAGTTCTAGATAAACCACATTAAAGTACTCCATATTAGGAGTGACTATGCTTCCAGGTACTAAAAATTAATGCTTGAAATCAGATTTTAAAGGTAGTTTCCAGTACATATTTCTTTAATAATCAGGAAAACATCCTTTTAAATTGAATCCAAACAAAATAAGTTCCCTTAAATATCAATTTGTATTATATATTAAAATATATAACAGTCTATCTTAATTTCAAAGCTAGAGGTTTTAGGTTGCCTCTTAAATCAATCATGGTGCTGTGACTGAGTGATGGCTGAGCACTAAAAATGCTCCATTCTGCAGTGCACTTTCAATTCAGGAAACTGAGCACAGCGCTGGGCCCTTGGGATTCTTCAGGAGTGAGACAGACCCAGTCCATGTTCTCTTAGATGTCACAATCTTCATATTTCTCAGTGATTTTTCATTTATTATCTCAAGAGCACTCTTAAACCTTCCTAAGTCTTTACTGTGAAGGACCACCAAAGGCCTTGACATACACAAGACATTCCAAAATGCAAGCAGCAGCGAAGGAAGTGTAAAGAACTAGACTCTAAGGAACCACCCAAGATTGATCACTCTGCATACAGATGGTATCTATTGGGCCTTGCCAGCTCCAGGATTCTGTGCTTTCATTTTTAAAAGCATGTAACTGAATAAAATCCAAAAACCAATTCACAACATATTTCAAGAAAACTGAGGGGCCAGCCCTGTGGCTGAGCAGTTAAGTTCGCACGCTCCGCTTCAAGGGCCCAGGGTTTTGCTGGTTCGAATCCTGGGTGTGGACATGGCACTGCTCATCAAGCCATGCTGAGGCGGCATCCCACATGCCACAACTAGAAGGACCCACAACTAAAATATACAACTATGTACTGGGGGTCTTTAGGGAGAAAAAGGAAAAATAAAATCTTTTTTAAAAAAAGAAAACTGAGATATGAGTTTTTGGCTCATGAAGCAAAGCACTAGTCAAGCAGAAGGAAAAAAATCATTGCAATAAGATGATATGCTTTTAAAGGGTTTGCAATGAGCCCCAAGTACAGTACGGGACAGCCAGGGATCCTCAGGGCTCAAAGACCTGCGAGCCACTGTCTTCCTAACAGCCTCGGGTCAGATGATAACTCTGTAACATCATCCTCTTAATCACTCAGCCAGAAATTAGACCATTTCTAGATAAATATTTATTCTGATCTATCAGTGATTCAAAACAACTACTTTCAATGTGCCAAAGCACGAGGGCTTCAAGCAACTTCTTTTTGTCATTGGATTCGATGTAATTAAAGGACAGAAAGAATTACTATCTCATCTTGCCAACAAGAAAATTGAAGTGGAAAAGGCAAATGACTCACAGGTGGCAGGTCACCAAACTTGTAACAGAAATATGAGCATCTACTAACTGGTATGTTCCCCCTGGTCTCCTTAGGGCCTGGCTCGACAGGGAAGGACACCTGGGAAAGAGCGTTGTGTTGTGGCATGAGTCTCGCAGTCAGACCCTCGGCCTATTTAACAACTGGGTCATATGGCGATGCACCAAGCCTTGCTATAATAAATGAGTAGAAGTGAACACACCCCCATATCAACAATGCTAAAGGACTAATTTACTGAGGCATCATTTCTATAATGCATTTCTAAAAAACAACCCCCATCACTGCTGACTTCAAAATACACTCTCTTTAAACCAAGTACATGGGGGTGAGGTGTGGAAGAAGAGAGAAGACTTTGTGGTGGTATGTTTTGGCTTTGCTTTGTTGTTAAAGCTCCGAGGTGTCAGCAGGGCCTGGTATGGGGCTAGGGCGGGTGTTGGTGGTAAGAATTCACACATTCAGAGCTACCTTCTCCTCTGTTGCTAGACAACATCCACTGGGACAACATCCGCCATGTGAAAGTTGCTACTGGCAAGCAGAAATGCCCATACGCAGAACTGGTAGAACCAAATTTGTAGGGCATTATAACTATTTGTTTGGGGAAAGAAACGCAACTGTTATTATGGTTATTGACTGCAGATGAAAGCTGACCTATGAGAGAGAGGAGAGGAGAGAGAGTCTATCCCACTGTAGCAGATTCCCTGTCTATCAACTTCAGGCCTGTTACTGAGAAAATGGAATTCGCCTCTTGAGACATCGGCGTTTCCAGGGAGATAATTGGGTTAAAAGGTTGTGCTACAACATTGTTCTAGGCCATCGTCTTTGGGCTCAGTGCTAATTCCAAGAAATACACATGTCACACTTGAGAATTAGGCCTGGTCAGTTGTTCCTGAGTCCTTTGTTCTTAGAATAAACAGTCAAAGGGTAAGAATGTGGTCTGTCTTATTAATTTGGGGGGATTAATATTTAAATACAAGTTTTTCTTATTGATAAAGTAACAAATAGGATTATTTTAAAAATGTATTAGAATGAAAGTCACTTCATCAAAATAGCAACCCCATTTTCCCTTGAGTACTGTAATATAACACTCTACTCCCACATGTCCTTTAATGCAAAATGCAAAACCCTCCCTTAAAAGTAAATCCCCGTATTTCTAGGCCCCAAAGGGTAGATAGATAAGGCCTTATAAAGGTATTGTAGATAAGGCATTAAGGTAGCTCAGATTAAAACAAAAACCAAAAAAAAGCCAAGGTGGGGAATAATGGAGAATTTCAATTCAAGTCTAACAATGACATAATCCTCCGGTTTCTGATAGTGAACTAGTCTTGATCTTTTATAAACTGGAGACAAACAATACTGTATTCATAATCCAAACAAAAGGATAGGAGATTGGTTTTAAGAAATCACAGTGCATAAGACTAGGAAAAAGAGACTTGGGTTTGAACTCTGGCTCTTCCACTGGCTCCTTGCACAACCCTAGGCAAGTAATCCTGCTTAGCAAAGCCGCATCTCCCCATCCATAGAATGAAGGACTTGGACTGGCCAGGAGTCAGAAAACTTTAGCCCATGTCACTCTTCGTATGGGCTTCAAGCTAAGAATGTCTTTCATATTTTAAAAGGGTTGAAAAAACAAAACACAAAGAAGAACGTATGACAGAGATCCTACTGTCCCACAAAGCCTAAAATATTTGCTATCTGGCCCTTGACAGAAAAAGTGTGCTGACCCTGGTACTAGACTGATCATTCAGTCACTGGAGAGACTTGAAAGAGGCCCAACCTTCTGGGCCCAAGCCTTCAGAGATTATCTTACAGTAGGATTTGGAGTAGAACCCAAAGATCTAAATTTTTAAAAAAGGTTTCCCAGCTTACCCTGATACGCAAGCAGGCGTGAGAACCACTAGGACAGGGGACTTCCGAATGCCCTCTAGCTTTTTCTAGGATTGGGTATTTTTCTACGGATTGTACTCTTCTGATACTCAATGCCTGGAAAGCAAGTTTTCTTGCCAGAAAGTTTATTCTTTTGTTTTCAAAATGCTTATCTCACTGTATTTGCACCCCAACTTTGCCAAGTGTTGGATAATCTTAGCTAAGTTGTCCAACTGTCCTTATCCTCAGGCTCTCCATCTATAAAATGGGGACACCACTGTCCCTCTCTGAGGATTAAACGTAAAGCTCTTAGCCCCTGTTTGGGCTGACAGAGATGCTCAGTAACGATCACTACTGTAACTGAGTACATTGTATCATTACATCTCCACCGCTCACCATGCCAAAACAAAATGTCAGGCTACTACCTCTAAACAGAAGTTAGAAAGGTCGTTAGAGGTCAGAGCACATCCTGTTCACAGAGGGCGAGAGCTCTTGTAGTACTCCTTCCTGTCACGGGGTGAAGGTGTCTAGCTGGTAACACATCACATGAAGTAAGCTGGGACAAAAACTAAAAAGTGTGAAATTTTATCTATAAAGATTTCCTCCCACTCAGTCAAGCTAACAAACTACCAGTTAGAGCCCTCACACTTGGTGACAACAGAGGGTCCCTTTTATAGCAACTATTTCCCCAGGCAGTTTGGGAAAGCTTGATCATGAGGGAAGAACCATGCCAACGCCTTAGATAACAGGGGTCTTTGATGTTTTTTTTAAACCCACATTAAGTTTTTACTTATCATTCAACACTAATGTGCCTTTTTTTGCATAAGAAAGTACTGAATCTCTTACTTTACAAGTAATATCTAGACCATAGGAATTTTCTCCTCTACTTGTCGCGCCTCCCATTTTTTCAATTCTCGAGATCACACCCAGAGGAACATCAAGTATGAGAGCAGAATCCTGTAATGAACAAAAACACAAAAGTCAGTATTTCTGTCAGTTTAATTCGGACTTCAAAAACATATAAAAAACAACCGTATGCTTTCAGGTCATTTTTACTTTGGCCCTTTTACCACTTTTTACGAACAAAAGCATGACAGAGATCACACACGAAAGAGCAAGCATTAAGATAGTCAATGATGCAACCAAAATGCATCCCCAAACATCTGCCATTCTGCATTGCCTACAGAATAAAGACTAAATGCCCAGGGACACAATTCAAAGGCCCCGTGATGTCGCTTCCAGCCTGTCTCTGCAGGCTGCTCTCCCACAACATTCTGTGCGCCGCAAGCGACCAGCACACCGTTCTGCAAACATTTCGTCTACAATCAGGCCTCTGTGCTTTGTGCCTGGTCTTCCCTTTGCTTAGGATGATCTAGCTCTCCCAACTACCAAAATTCTCCCCATGGCTTAAGCCCTGGCTCAGCAAGCATCACCTCTCACGAAGCCCGTTTCCCCATTAGATCAGAAAGAATTAATCGCTTCCTCCTTGGAAGTCCTACAACACTTGATGCAGTCTGCTGTCACCCCACTCGCTTCACTCTGCCTTGTTGCCATGAATGTACATGTCTGTATTCCTGTACTAGAAACGAAGCATCTGGAAGTAGTGCCTATTTTAGCCATGGGTGCACTTCCCAAAGGAGAAGGGCCTGAACACCTAACAATGCTTCTCCACCGATCCTTATCCAGTGCTGGGTGCCAGGGGTCCACAAGACTGATGGCGCGACGGAATCACAGTAGTGAAGTCACACCACAATCATCGCAACAAGATTAAAGCAGCTGCCATGTATGGAATACCTTGTTTGTTCCAGGTACTGCCACAGGGGCTTTGCACGCATCGTCTCATTTTATCCTCACGACCATTCTGGACATAGGTGAAGTATCCTTGTTTCATGACATGGCAACCAAGGCTTTAAAAGGCTTCAGTAACTTGCTTACTAAACATGGGGGAAGGGGTGAGATTCAAGCCAAGGTCTGGGAACACACATCAAAAGAGCCATAAAAATGGTCCTACCCTTTCACTCCACAACTGCACTCCTAAGAACTTATCTTGCAGCTATCAGGCACCAGGAGGAAAAGCTATATGCATGAAGATGCTCAACAGAACCAGCGGTAGGCATCAGGGTAGAGAAAAGTGCAGTTAGTCCACTCGATGGAACAGACATGCAGCTACTAGAATAATTACAGTACATGGGAAAATAAGTTTAAGTGGAAAAAAGCAGCATACGAAATACACTGTGACTACAATAAAATAAAATATATATTCATATGGAGAAAGATAGGAAGGCCTCCACAAACTTTTTAATTACAATATTTTCTTTAATGCTGTGTGAGATAACTTTGATAAATCAAGAAAAACTTTAAAAGGTGCTCACTGAATTTTTGTTCTTTAAAAGATGTCCTTTTGGGGGATAGAAATAAAGTTAAGTTTTTCTTTTACTTTAAATCCTTCTCCTTAGAATACAATACAAAAAACTAACCATTTCTTCATGAAATATAAATATAGCTCATGGGCATTCTAGAAAGTCAAAAAGTATACGACCGTGGTGCATTCATGCCATGGGATATTGCTCACCTACAAAAATGAATGAACTATGGAAACACACACGAAACAACCTGGCAGAATCTTCTGGGCATTATGCTGAGGGGCTAAAGCCAGTCTCAAAAGATCAAGTGCTGTATGATTCCATTTATAACATTCTTTAAATGACAAAATTGTAGCGATGGAGAACAGAGAAGTGCTTGCCAGGGGTTGAGGGGAAGGAGGCTGTGGCCATAAAGGGGCAGCATGAGGGAGTTCTTTTGTGGTGACAAAGGAGTTGTACATCTTGATTGCTGGTGGCAATTACACGAATTTATACATGGGATCAAACGTCATAGAATTGTATACAAAAAACATGAAAAAAATGAGTGCACAAAAAAACTGGCGAAATTCAAGCACAGTCAAGAGTCTTGGTTAACTGACTGGTGCCAATCAACTTCCTGGTTTTGATAAAGCAGTACGGTTACTGGAGAAGCTGGGTGATGCGTACACAGCACCTCCCTGTACTATTTTGCCAAGTTCTTGAGAGTTCATAATTATTTCAAAATAAAAAGTTTAAAAAGTGTAAGAGTATGGTTATCATGGTGTCAAGAAAAGAGCACAAGCTCTTAAGTTGGACAAAACTGGTTAAATCTGAATTTTGACGTTATCAGCTGGATGACTTTGGCAAGTTACTGTATCTCTCAGCCACATTTACCTGTAAAATAGGGATGATCAGAGACAATGGGTTTAAAAGTACCTGGCATGGTGCCTACCACATGGTAGCTAGAAAACAATGAAGTTATTACTATTATTATAGCAGAGAATATCTTAGCATTTGGAAGATACAACTGTGCTCTGCAAATATAGTGGATCAGTATGCTCTAGCAAGCAGCTGCAGGTGTTTCTGTTGGTACCTATAATAAGGCATTCTTTAGCGGTTGGCATGGGGTGAAGACACCTCACTACATGACTGAAATACAAATGCCTAGAGAAACAAGACACTACTCAATTAACTGTGTCCACATATAGCTGCATATTATAATGTATTTACTTCTCAATATAATCTAGGTATTAAAAACATACTATCAAGTAGTCTGTTATTATGCTTAGATTATATTGAGATTTATGAGCGTCCAGTTCAACAATATTCCTAAATGTCAAACTTACATCTAAAAATACATAGACTAGACACTAAATAAAAGTCTGATACTCTAATATCAACATGGAAGCAAGAATGAAAAACAAAAAAGCAGAGGCCAGCCCAGTGGCTCAGCGGTTAAGGTCACGTGTTCCACTTTGGTGGCCCGGGGTTTGCTGGTTCAGATCCCAGGTGCAGACATGGCACCGCTTGGCAAGCCGTGATGTGGCAGGCTTGCCACATATAAAGTAGAGGAAGATGGACACAGATGTTAGCTCAGGGCCAGTCTTCCTCAGCAAAAAGAGGATTGGCAGCAGATGCTAGCTCAGGGCTAATCTTGCTCAAAAAAAGGAAAAAAAAAAAGCAGAAGAATTAAAAGTGAGACGAGACCTCCTTTGCTATCCTTTGTCCCTCTATAGAGTGAATTCTATAGCTCTGATTGCCTGACCCAAGACAAAACAGAAAATGGGACACTGAGGAGAACTAGCCAGCTCCTGGCCAAAGGCACCCACGGTGTAATGAGGCTACTTGCCACGTTCTCCCCAAATGACAAGTTCAAGATCAGATAAGCCAGCAGGCCAAACTGGAAGATCCAGGAATGGGAAAATTAGCTTAACTCTCTAGAAACCTGAGTCATCACTATCTAAACATCATTAAATATTTAAGGATTCTCAAAGGTCCATTCTAACTCAAAATTCTGTGCCTCTGTACCTCCAAGTATCTAAAATAGTTGAGAAGTAAATTAAAAAAAATCTAAAAAGATGCATTCATTCATGCTCTCTCTGGAGTATATACTGAGTAACAGAAATTATACCAGATGCTGAGGACCGCAGAGATAAATAAGATGCAGACACTGCCCTCACAGAGCTCAGGGCCCAGTCTGGGAGATAAGACATGTGTACCTGAATAGCCACAATGCTAGGTTGCAAGTACCAAGAGCCACAAAAAAAAAAAAAAAAAAAAAAATCCAGACAAAGTGGAATGAGAGGTCAGAGGAGGGCAAGACAATTTCTTATTGATTGGGTCACATGAAGGTTCTGTGGCGATGGCAACAACAAAGGTGATCCTTAAAGGGTGGAATAATAGCAGCTGGAGATTGGTGTTCTAAAAACAAGTAACAGTGATATCAGCTACACATGTGGGAAAGCACGGTGGTGGGGGGGGGGGTTTATAAAAAAAACAAGCGGGCCAGGTTTAAGGTAAGGTAGCAGGGGGATTCCCTGGGGAGTACCACAGAGCTTAGACCAGGGCGACTGGGATCCACAGAATGCGTTTTGAGAAGAGGAATGCAATGACAGAATGGCGCCTTATGAAGATGCATCTAGCAGCACTGAGCACTCTGCACCACCAAGGAGAGCGCTATGCCCATTCCTCGGAATCCTAGAAGCTAATGTTTTAGTGCAAGTGAGAAGCTATGAGGATCTGAAAGTGGAGAGTGACCGAGCGGAAAGCAAAAGAAGGAGATGAGCCACTGGGGAAGAATCAAAGATGACTCAGATTTAGGCCCAAGTGTCTGGGATGAAGGTGGCCCCACTAAGAGATGTGAAGAACATAGGAGGGGATCTTAGAGAAAGGTTAACATTGTCAATTTTAGATACCCTGAGTTTGAGGTTATGATAAATTAATCAAGTACAGGTATCCAGGAGGCAGCTGGAAATACAGAACTTGGAGAGATCCCAAAGGCCCCTCAAACTCACAATGTCCAGAATGAAACACATCTTCCTATCTCAGTGCCTGGCACTCCATCCACCCACTTACGACAGTGGAAACCTAGGAGTCATCCCGACATCCCTTGTATGTTATCCTTAATCCAATCTCCCAGGTTTACCTCTTCCATCAATCTCCAATCTGTCATCCTCTCTCCATCTCCACCAGCAACTTCTCCGGACCACTGGAATTGGCCCAGTGGTCTCTGCATCTATTGTCGCTCCTCTCACAATCCGCCCTCCACACAGTAGCCTGGGTGATCTCTTACAAAAGTAAATCGGATGCTATCATTCCTCTGTTTAAGTCACTTCTGAAGCTTTTCATTGGTGAACTCTAAAAATCTAAATCCTTAACAGGGTCTACAAACTGAGGTCATTTGGCTACCACCTACCTCCTCTGCTCCTCACTCACCATTCTCCTCACACCCAACCCAGCCACACAGTCATCTTTTCATGTTCCCTTCGGTCTCAGGGCCTCTCAAATGCTGTTCTCTCAGCTTATTCTCTCCAACCCAGCCCCTGCCCAGCACTAGGTAACTCCTATTCCTTCTTCAGACCACGGGTCAAGCATCATTTTCTCAGGACAATTTCCCAGGCTCCTCAAGCTATTGTACTCCTGTACTACTCCCATGCAACACTTCTTGCAGCTTGCTCTTATACACTGGTGTGATGATCTGATTAATGCCTGTCAGTCCCATCAGAACTAAAGCTTCACGAGGGAGAGGCTGTTTGCTGTGCGCACCACTATATCCTCATGCCTGGCATGGTGCCTGACACATTGCAAGCTCTCAAATAGTCAATGAATGAAGAATGAAAGATCAGGACTGGAGCTACAGAATTGGAAAGCAACTGACAATTGAGAAAGAAGAGGGTAAGGACAGAACTCCAGGGCAAATATACATTTAGGAGGTAAGAAGAAAAAACTGAACTGCGATAAAGGTGGAAGTAGGAAAAGAGCCAAGAATGCATGAAGAAAATGACAAAGAAGACAGGAATACTGAACAATACCCATGGCTACAGAGAAGTTAAGAAGCTGAGGACTCAACCAAGGCCACTAGAGTTGAGCAGTGAAAGAGTAGTTTCAATAAGGAACAGAAGCCAGACCACAAGAAGTGAAGGAGTGAATGGCCCGGAAGTGGAAGCAGCATGTGTGGACTAAGTTTAAAGAAGTCTGGCAAAGAAGGGGAAGAAAAAGGATAGTAGAATCAGGGGGTAGACGGGATGCAAGAAAGTGTTTTAAAATAAAGAGACTTGAACAGAGCTATGGGGGAAGCGGGGCAGGAAAACCACAAATGTCAGACTCAGAACAAGTGATGGGGCACCTGGGCTCCAGAGGAGTAAACGGAGAAAGGAGCAAGGCTCAAGTCGAGGGACTCGCTGTGGGAAAGAAGACGTCTGGTTCCTTCCTCTCAGATGGGAGAGGAGGAGGAAAGGCCGGGGAAAACAGACATCATCAGGTGGGAGGGAATTCATGGGAGCTCAGTGAGGACGACTTTCCACTTTTCAACAGAGCAACAGACAGGTCAATAAAAGAACATGGAAGGTCTGTCACTGATGCAGTAGGGGAGGTAACGAGAAGTCAGTCCGAGACGAAAAGAGTTGCCAAAGCAGCGACAAGGCCCTTTCTGAGGTCTGAAAGCCTGAACTTGTAGTGGAACCAGTTCATTAAATTCATTCATGACTTTCCACATCAAGGCGCAGTAGCCCACAGACTCTCCAGTTTGGAGGCTGGCAAACTGAGAATGGGGACAGAGGCAAAGAAACCTAGATGATCAGCAGGAAGCATTTGTATTTAACCTGAAAACAGCATCTGCTTTGCAGCAGTAATATAAAGAGATGATTTAAGACTGAAATTTAAAAGAACACCTATAGTTAACGGATCCTATGTTCTTCCTTACAGACACACTGGGATGGTTTTATTACAGTCTTTTTACCTTATTTCACCTACTTTAAAATGAAAAGAACTGCCAAATCCACTAGGCAGAAGGAGCTAAAAAAGAACAACCTTGAAAAGTTTCCAATGTATTCTCTTGAAAAGAAAAACACTACAGGAATCCTCTTTGTTCATGCTTGTAATGAAGTGGGCGGGCCTTCCCTCTGGGAAAGAATATAGGTCTGGCTTTGAAATGTCCACAATGGCAGGTAAACTCTGCCTCCCTTCTGGGTGGTGTCCAAGGCTTACAGCTCCAACTTCAGCCAGTTAGAGAGACTATGGAACCTAAGTGCCGCCACACTTGCCAGATGCCCAGCTCTTGGGCCGCATGATACCTAGCACCTGTCGGAAGCTCTTTTCAGAAGTGGCTGAGAGACAGGGTCTGATGGATATGTTGGTCACCCATCCATCTTGATTCTCCAAGTCCTGTCTCTGTACCGGGAAACCATCAAAAAGCAAAGCAAACAGATCTCGACATTCTAGGTCCTCACCTTTACCCTGTAAAAGTTAATATGTGTTCTCTCTTTATAGAAGGCCTTCAAGAATCTTCGGGTGATACTCTGCCTGAAGAATTGGATCACTATGTTCCTATCTTTTAGAGAAAACCCTATCAACAAATTTCTCCTTGAATTTAATCCAGGAAGAACGTACTGTTTCTGACTTATCGTCAGAAAATGAAAACTGTATACACAGCACATTTCTCATCGCGTCAGCAGTCCTAATCCTAGAACCAAATTATACTGCCCAAGGGTTATCATCTGCTCAAGTGGAAAGCTTAAAAGCCTCCCTTCCTTTAGCTTTCTACACATCTCCTATACTTCCTTCTATTTTAAAAAGGGGTGTATCGAATGACCAGGAGTGAGAAATACCAGCTTTCAAATAGTGATTACCTCTGGAATGAAGGGGAATGGGATTTCTTCAGCTGAGTGGTGGATCCACAGATGTGTATGTTATTCTTTATAAACTTTCTATCTTAAATATTCCAAAATAACTTTTAAAAGGGAGGTGAATAGCAGGGTTGAGGTGGGGATGACTATGTATTCTAGACGGAGAAAATGGCCTGAAGAAAGTCCAGAGGGGAGAAAGCATAGGGCCCGTTTAGGGAACACTGAGCAGTGTCCCCGAGCCAGAACATGGGGATGCACAGGAGAGAGGTGAGAAGACGACGGAGGAGTCGGCTACAGAGGACCCTGAATGCCGGCCAAGGAATCTGAAATGAGGAAGGAAAGGGCCACCACGAGTTTCTGAGCAGAGGAATGATAAGACTACAGTACTGTCTTAGGAAGCTAGAGAGAATGCAGTGGGAGAGGCTACTGCCAGAGCCTGGGAGACAGGCTCTGGTGACAGACCTCAGACTAGGGTGGGCAGGAGGACTACAAAGGGCAGGCAAATGTGAAGAAGACTGCAGAGGAGGTGGGAAGAGTGGGAGAGTGGTGACTCCAGGGTGACATGAAGAAAAGTAGCACCATCATGAAAAACAAGGACACCAAAAGAAGGAACCGGGGAGGGAAAAAGAGCTGAAGAATTTTGGCTTGGCCATGCATCTGGGATGCCAGGTGAAAGTCGAGGATCTCCAGCAGGCAGTCAGAAATGAGAAACTAGGGCCGGCAGGAAGGTCAGCACTAGAAAACAAAGACCAGGGAACGGGCCGGGGTAGCATCTGCTTTGCCTACCAGTCAGTTGTCATCAGATGGGATGAGGGCAAGTGGGAGAGGGCTCAGTGAAGTCTAAGGAGCTTTGTGAACATACAATGTTAGCTGTAGAGAAGAGACCGAAGCCAAGGGGCAGATGGGGTCATGGGGAGAACGGACAGACAGAAGTGTTCTGAGGCCTGGCAGCTGGAGAATCCTCCCACCACAAGGCGGAAGGAGGACCAAGAGAGAGACGGATGAGGCTCACATCTCCGCAGAACCTGTTCTCCCCAGGGCCCCCAGTGACCTCCCGATGGCCACCCTCTAGGCCTCTGTTCATTCTTTATCTTACTGAACCCTGCAACATTTCACTCCGTGGTTTGCTCCTTCCCTTCCCAAGAGTTTTCTCCTCTACTGACTTCTACCACAGCCTTCTCTCAGGGGTGTTTCTGCTGCTCTGACCGCTGCTGCTTCATTCTCTTCTCCACTGGCTCTTCTTTCTCTCCCCAGCACAAAAACACGTTCCTGTCCCCCAGGGTTCTCTCCTCAGCCGGCATCTCTTTTTTCTGGTCACATACTCTTCTCAGGTAATCTCATCTACTGACATGCTAATAACTTCAGAAGCCTCAGAGTCACGTTTCCAACTGCTCTGACACATTTCCACCTAGTAGTGGTACAGTTGAAGTGCACACATTCAGATTATTTCCCCAGGGGTTTATCTCCAACATACTCTTTCTCCTACAATGTCTATTTTGATGAATGGGAGCAACTCCAACCATTCAAGCAAAAAAAAAAAAAAAAAGTCACAGGAATCATTCTCAACTCCCACCACCAAATGGCCACCAAAATCCTCCTGAATCTCTCATGCTGTTTCCTCCTTTCTATCACGACTACGACTACAGGCCCTTATTGCTTACCTGGAAAACTAAAATAACTTCCTAGTTGGCCTCCCTGCCTCCAGCCTCTCCCTCCCTTAACCCATCATACACGCTGCAAACTGACTTCTGTTCCTGAAATACACATCCGATATGTCATTCTCCATGTAACATGTATACTGCTGAACTGTGGCTTACGAGACTCTTGAGGCAGCTATTCTTCCAGCCTCGTCTCCTCCCATTCCCCACTCCTCCCTCTGCCCTCTGTGTTCCAGCTCCAACAGATCACTCAGCCATTTCCAGACTATATGGTGTTTTTTCATATTGTTATACATGCGATATGGAAACTGTCTACCTGATATGCTCCTCCCACTCTCCCTCCTGTCCAGGAAATTGTTACCATTCTTCGAGACTCAGTTCAAATATCACCTCCTCTATAAAGTGTTCTATGACTCATCACATTAGAGGTTAATCATCCTCTCCCTTGTAACCTCACAGCATTATGCAACCACTGCAGGCTATACCATATTATACCGCAATTACTCGTGTCCCTAACATTTATCTAGCATGGTGTCAGATTCACCATGGTGCTCACTGGATGTTTCTGGAATAAAGATATGAATGCATGAATGAGCAAAGGGTTAACATCTTTCTCATCCTCTATGGCACCTGAACCCAAAACGTTCCTGGAAACAGTCTTCCCCATGGTAGTCTACGAGATTACAGATGTTACATACCTAAAGTAGCCCCTTCTGTAGTCACGAGATCGACCCCCAAGCCAAATTCCTGAGCACCCCCAAGGTCAAAAGGTGGCTACAGGATTTCTAAACTCCAAAAGCAAAACTCGTATTCAAGATGCCACGATTTCGTAGGGTCCAAGTTGTGGTCAAACCACAGTGACAAGGCCTGTTCCCTCCCAAGTTCATCCATTGGATACACTTTTACCAAGTACCTACTGCCTAGGGGTCACTGTGCTAGCTAGGCATGGAGGACCAAAAGGACTCACCATTAGTTAAGACCACAGACATGCAGCAACTAAACAAGACAGAACTCCTTCATTCACCACGGTCTGACTGAGTACCTGCGAAGTGCCAGACTCCATCCCAAGTGCTGAGGGTACGCCAGTGAACAGACAGACAAGTATCCCTGTCCTCAGACCGACAAGGACCGAGAAGCAGCAGTGCAATACATAAACTAGGACACAGTGGCAAGTGCTCAGGAGAAACAACACACACAGAAGGGGGAGAGGAGGCGGTGGGAGGAGTATTACAAGTTTAGAGAGGGCAGCCAGGGAAGGTTTCGCAGCAGTAAGTGTTAACACAGAGATGGGTAAAAGGGCTGTGGGGACAAAAAGAGGGAGGGATTCCTTCAAGGGAAGCTGGAGACGGCTCCAGAAACGATATGATTTTTGAGATGGCTTCTTGAAGACAAAGAGTGGCTTCTGCAAGGGCAGCCAGGAGCAATGAGAACAGCACATGCGAGGGTACAGAGGCATGGAAGGGCCTCACGTGCTGGAAAAGGGAGGAGGCACTGCATAGTCTGAGACCGGTATGGGGAGAAGTGGTGTGAGCTGAAGCCGGAGAAGTCAGAAGGATTTTTATGCCACATAAAGGAGAGTGGATTTTATTCTGTGGGCAACAGGGAGCCAAATAAGAGTTTTAGGACTGAGAAGTAAGCTGGTCAGCCTCGTTCTAAGGAGAATCGCTCTGGAGGCAGCGTGCAGGGCAGAGTGGAGGGGGGAGACCACGAAGGAGGGCCAGGTGGAAGCAGGCTACCGTGAAAAACTAAGGAAACGACCACTGTGCTTCTAGGGCACTGGGGAATGGGAGCAAGGAACATGCCCTTGACACCTCACGAAACTCAACAGCTGACTCCCGAGTCAGCCCGTACTCCCACTGCAGCATTTACATACCTGAAACACACAGGCGTCCGCTTCAAAATGCCAGTGAGATGACAGCTCTTTGTCAAACACACAGAAAAGCATTCACATTTTGCAGCAGAATCCACAATTAATGTTCTTGTTTGGGACTTTAAGTAAGAACCACTGTGATGACTATGTTTTAGGCTTCTGCATAGCCACTTAAGTGGCTTTCTTTATCTGATGTTTTCTGCCATTAGCTGCTTGCTTTTCTACTTGGACTAAATGTTGTGGCCAAGCAGTCAAAATGTTTATGTAAAACTTAGTGGAAGAAGAAAAAAGTTAGTAGTCAGTGTCAAATGGGCATTTTATTCACCCATTCAGTGCTAATCCCCACCTTCTAGAGCGCCATATGAATGCAAAATAAATAAAGCTTGCTAAGTGCTCTCCCAGTTATAAAAGTAATACATGCTTATTCCAAATGGAAGGAAGAAAACAAAGCAGGCATAATTCTACTCTCCAGATATCCCAAGTACTAAAACTTCTGGTGTATTTCCTTCCAGTCTCTTTTCTACAGATAGTTTTTGTTTAAGTAGTTGAGATCACACCATATACAGAATCTTGTCACGGCAGCAAAGTTTAAATATTATTTCCCCAATTCAGCATCAATGACAGCATAAAATGGAAGTGAGTGTGTGTGCCTGGTCAACGAGCCAAGTGTCTCAGAGGTCAAAGGCACTGTAACACTTGCTTTAATTCTAACTTTTGATGATTCTTGCATATACCAGCATAAAATCTCTCAATCTGTCCCAATTTGACCCTTGGGAGCTGTACAGGGTGAATCTAACCCCTGCTCCACAGAAGCCACTTCATATATTTCAAGGTAGCTCTGTCATGTCTCCCTTCAGTCTTTTTTTCTTCAGACAAAAGATCAACATTTATTTGGATCATTGCTCATATGACAGCCCCTTCACTAGCCTGGTTCGCTTTGTCTGATCTCTCTCTAGTTTGTCAATGTCCCTCTTAAAATGTGGCACCTGGATTTGAACATAGCACTTCAGATGGGACTACTGTCTCATTTTGTCTGGGCGTTCCATTATGCTTTTGTTAGTTCAGCCTACAGGTATATTAATTTTTTAATCAACCATGTCCAATTTCTGGACCAAATAAGCTTGGGTCTCCGTTAACACAGACCACCTCCATCCTTTATTGATACAGCTGGTTGTTATTAAGTGAATATTATCTATGCTAAACTTCATATTACTAGGTTCACTCCAATATCCTAGCCCATTAAGATCTTTTCAAACCTCGATTCTGTCATCAAGCACGTTGGCTCGTTGGGTGTATTTCACATGTTGGACATGAATGCTTTCTATGTGCTTATCTGCATTATATTAGAAACGCTGGAGAGGAAGGGTCCCGCACAGCAAGACATTAGCGACCACCGTTCCTGGCTGGCATCGAGCTTTTAATACACAGTCTATAATTCTACCTAAGTGCACTGCCACCATTCTCACCCATGTTTCTTTGTTAGGGTCTGTCATATGCCAATCAAGACAATGTGTCAATAACACACCCAAAGGTTTCTTTCTTTCTTAGGTTCTTAAAAAATCATCTGTTTAAGTGATTAATTCTAGAATTGTTGCCAAGGGTTGACATCTACCTCACTGCTGTTAATTTCCAGAATCTTTTTTTGCATTCTTGAAAACTAGAACATTTCTTCAGCTCTAGTCTTACTTAGAAGCCTGAAGAGATTCACATAAATAAAATACCCAATCTCCGAACCTTGTGGGACTATGAACACTAGAGAAGTGGGCTCCCACAGCAAAGGGATTAGGAGAAATAAATAGCGTTTTTCAGAATTTGGACACAATAATGACCATAATTTAAAAAAATCAAAAGATGCAAACTAATGTAGATTAGAACTGTCCTGAAGAAATTGTGGGATAAAAGCAATAAAACAAAAGGCAGATTCCCCCCCCAGTCTCAATTCCTGTGTATAAGCTGCAGTGGGCTACTCTGCATGTACCCTGGAGCGCTTTATTCCTCCTTGGTCCATCTCAGCAAAACACAGCTGCCTCTTTAGGCCGGCCTGTGGGCAACCCACCACATCTACCATAGGTCCTTCTGTGCCAGCCACAGCAGCTAGTCAGTCATTCTTTCCCTTCTGGAACATCTCATCACCATCTCATTGTTTCAGCAATAGAATATTCTGTGAAATGCTGCAGAAAACATTTCACGGTTGTGGAATGAAAAGCTAGAGTGGCACTAAGCCACACTATAGTCATCCTAGTTCTAAACTCCTACCTGTGCTTTGTAATTGAACACCTGGAAAGTTCTAGTGCAATGGGTCTTTATAAGGGATTCACATCAGCATCCTCCTCCGTCTTAAAAATTATAGCTGTGCCTGGGCCACAGGCCTGGACATTCTGCTGCAGTACATCCACGGCACTCGTGGCACTTGTCAAGCTCCACAGGTGCTTCTCACCTCTGCTTCTGGTAAAGAACCACTGTTCTAGACCTAACTTCTCCAAACTAGCACATGGGGACAGTTACCAACCCCTCCCCACTCTTATGAGGGACAAAACTTATTTTTTAAATTTATTCTATTCCTATATACATAAGTGTTAGTGGTAAACGAGCTTTGCATAAGCCAAAAATTAAGAGTTGAGAAGCAAATGTATCCCCCACGTTAATGTGATTCACAGTCAGTCTTGCAAGGCAGAAGAGAAACAGTTCAGCATCATCTTTAACAGTTAGGGCCATCTTTATGGTCTTAGAGTCTACTTACCGTTTCCAAACTTCTTAAATAAAGACGATAATTTGTGATGTAAACTCTTCCCTTAATGGGGCCATTGAAAGGACATATGTAAATAACTTCTTTGTCTATTAAGATAAAAAAAGTACCCTAAAATAATGGAAATATATACGAAGATACACAACAAATGGCACTAATTTAATATAAACTATTTGGCTAAGAATAACTACAATAAAAAAATCACTGAAAAGGTTGAAAGCGAGCACTGGCAATGTTTCTACTTCGCCATGCTACGTCGGGTGGGGCTGCGGGGGAACTAGCGTGGCCACGTGTCACCTCCAGGCACTAGCAGTGCTTCCCTGAGCACGCCCACACTGCCATCACTACCGGGGGCAAGGTGAGAAGGGCTGGAAAGCAGAAGTGAATGAGAAATGAACTACCATCAGGTGGTTAGAAAGGCATCTACTGGGCTGCTTCAACCAGAGGATGGCAATTCCCATAGGACAGCCTCACAGACTGACCAGCAGATAGGTCTTGAGGTTTGCCAACCTCTAATCACACAGACAACAGTGATGTTTTTAATAAATAAATGTCAGCAGCAGAAATGTTTCTAGAGTCTAGTCTTTCTCTTTTAATAGTCCAGAGAAGAGTTCAGCTAGATTCACTTCAAACATTTAAGTGATATAAAACAGATGGCCAAGAGAACAGTACATCTTTAGTAGACTCAAACATAAGGATAAATGAAATCAGGAAACTTAATTTATCATAAGAAAAATATACCTTTTCTTATCTTTCAAGGATGTCCTTTAATGTGTTAATGGCTTTAAATTTTTTTCTTAATAATTTTGAAATCCCTTTCTCTTCAAGTGGTAAATGAAAAATACCCAGTAAGGCTACTTCATGCTAATTCAATCAGTTGCTACCTCGGTAAGGTTCTGGCACTGACACAGAGCACCAAAACTTTATATACAAAGACCACCAAAAGTAAGTTATCCTCTGCTCTTACCCAGAAATTGGGAAGGCCACATGCCACTGGTTTCCTTTTAAAGACTAGGATCATGTGTGCAAGTCTGTGGACATGGAATAGTTTCTCATGGTGCACTGCTAACTAACTCACAAAGGCATCCCATTTCTGACCTTAATCTAATTAGCACCATGCTTTAGCCATTTACGGTAAACAACCCAGGTCTTAGTCAAGAAACCGAAAGGTTCCCTGAAACGATGGTAACTGCATCATTACCAAATACACAGGAATCTGAGAGGAGGGTGTGGACCCTCACGTAAAAGGTGAATGCCCACAGCATCAGCACTTGGCCTAGAAGCTGTCAGATGCTTCCAAAGCCAGAATGAGCTGGTCCTTCCAAAGTAAATACCTTCCTCTTAATACGAATTTATCATGAAAAAATAAGTCAATAATCAAAATGTTACATCAATATTAATAACATTAGTTATCTGGCAAATGAAAGTTATTTTAAACCAGTATGGTCTCCTACATTTCTAAGAAGAGAATACTTAGACGTTAAGCCTTTAAGTTGATCATTTTAAAGCATACATCATTCACTAGAAAACCTTAATATCATTTTGTTGTTATAACCTCAAACCATGAGAGCTTATCGCTCCAATAAGAGAATTTCAAGAGATAATCCACACTTTTTTCCCTGAAGTAATTCTCAGTCTTTGGTACAGAGTAAAAATTATCACCATGCTGGAGAGCATGAAGCTCGTGAAAGAACTCTTTGATGAAGAAACTAACGGAGATACTCCTCTCTATATTAACACTTTGAAACACAGCTAGCCGATTGGTCTAAATCTGACTTCTAAAGAGCAAGAGGGACTGAAGCCATCTGATCCTGCTGGACCTCCTAACAAGCTACTCAAATCCCAACTTCATAGGATCCTTACCAGCAACGCGAGTCTCTCCTGGAAGTCGAGGAACGGCCTCACTGAGATCCCAATTAACTCCATCCCTAGAAGTCTGGAAATGAAACAGTAGCATCAGAAGTAATGATGTTACATTTGCACAGGTTTTTAAGCAAACTGGAACACAACCAACCAAAATATACTTTTTGAAGGAAAGAATTAGAGAGATATTTACCATTATAGAAAACTGGCACAGAAAAATTAAACTTAAAAATACAACTTAGCATCAACATTCATTAGCTGTGTTAACTTTTTCTGTAAATAACGTTAGCATGCTTTTCAATAATATTAATTTTTAAACACCCCTTCCAAGTGCTTTATACTTAACAGCATTCAGGAAAGTGATACAAAGTAAATATTAAGTGTATTCTATAGATACATGTATACGGTGGCTGCTTTCTTTTTTTTATATTAAATATTTAGTCATCTTTTGTTAAGAGTAGGAATGAAAACTTCATTTTAATGGGGCCTTAACCAAGCAACAGTAATTACAGAATCTTCTTACAATGTCAGAAAATAACTGTTATTATATATTGGGTTTCCCATTTTACTAAGATGCTTCTTCATGCAGGTAACTAGGTAAGAGGAAAAGGTGGTCTGTCATTGAACTTACGAGCGGACAACGGCCTTAGGAACCATCTACACAAATTCTTCACGTTACTTTACTAGTCTCTAGACCTCTTGGCTTTAGAGGTATTCCCAGGCATGTGCCTCATTAAATGGCTACAGCAGCTGTGCCAGGGAGGCAGTGCATTACCCACCAAAACCCACAGGTGGTTCTGAGGATAATCTGCCATAGCTGGCCATCGTGACTTGGAAGCCTAGGAAAGCTGTCTGTCGACCTACTCAGCTGCCCTGACACATGAATACCAATGACACGCCGCCTGTGTCCGCTGCCAGATGGGGGAGGCACATCATTCACACCTGTTTGGGCAAAAGGTCGTTTCGGCATTACTTTTCATTCATTTTTTTCGAGTTGTTTTCCAAAGTCACACTGCAATCATTTCATGTGTGAAGTTAGTAATACTTCTCTCAAAGGGGTTGTGTGAATATTAAGGGAAACAAAAGGCAGAAGCACATTTTTGTGAATTATCAAGGGCTATGCAAATGTAAAGTATTACAATACAAGAGAAATGCAAAGTGTGTATTTAGGTAAGATATAAGCTGTCAAAGAGGGGCACTTTGCTGGATTTTTAATGGCTTTATCTTTTTTATTCAGGCATAAGATGAAAATTCCTAGCCAATTTTCAGTATGTTTTAGTCTTTGCAAGCTAAGCAGTTTAACTAGGAAGGCAAGACAAATGGTTCCCAGCCAGGAATGCCTTCCTCAACGAGGAGCAAAACCACACACCTTATATGAACGGTAAGACTGGAGAGAAATTATCATCATCCTTTAACACTGCCCCTCACTAATAAAAAAAAGTATAATGAGCAAATTTAATATTCGGTATACCTTTTAAATACCACAGTTCTGGGTCAGGAGAAGAAAGCATAATTCAACCATAAAATAAAGGACATGTATGTTTGATTAACACAGGATAAGATGGGATGAACAGAGGATATACTTTCTATCAGAGTAATGTTACACAAGGACTTATAATTACCTTCTTGAAGTTATTTGTGTTTAGAACCGATTCTTGTACCATAACAATACTATAATACAATAAAAACTTATGAAATTTTGGGGATGAAAAACGCCTTTGTAAACATGACACCAAAAGCAGAAAATATAAAAGAAAAGCCTGATAGATGTGATTACATAAAAAATTTAAACCTCTGTATTTCAAAAGCAAAACATCATAAGCATAATTAAAATGCCAACAATAATCTAGGAGTACAACTTATAATGTATATTATAAAGGTTTGATTATGATAATATATAAAGAACACTTAGAATAGATAAATAAATAAAACAGAAAAGAATCCCCCCAAATACCCCAAAAGGCAAATAGGCAAAGGACACAGTCATTTGAAATACAAATGGACAATAATAAACACACTGTTTTTTTTAAAGGTCACCTTCGTTAGTAATCAGAGAAATATAAATTAAAAGACACTAGTTGGCTGTCTTCCGATTGCTCGGGCACCCCCATATGCTCCTGGTGGGAGTGTGAGTTCACCTTTGCTGGGGGACAACATGTATCAAAAGCCTTAAAAGGGCATGAATAAAGCTGATTTGAAATTCATCCCTTCCTTTCAATATATGTCCCCAAATCTCCCCCTAATCACACAATTTTCCCCTCAGTATTTTGAACCATTTTCTGCTAACGTTGTATTTGTTTTGTTCATACAACTATTTTATCATCATAGTTAGAAAATAACACCAATACTTAGGAAGGTGTAACAGCCTGCTCAGGGAGCCTTGGCCCTCCAGCACCTCTTTCTGAAAGCTTTGGGGGGCAAGGGATTGCCTAGCATATTAAATGTAATGTCTGCCAGGAGTTCACAAGACAGAGGTTCTCAAAGATGAAATTACGTGAAAGGATTTACAAATGCAAAACTCACTTAACACACATAACACATTCTGTCTTTTCGGGAACAAGGCGGGATAATAAATAAAACCATGTGTATTAAAGAATTTACATTATGTGGATGAATAATGAAATTAATAATTCAATAAACTCAAAATGACTAACATTCAAATACAAAAAGAGAAATGCAGAGAAAAATACAGATAAATTTGAAAACTCAACTTACCCTCTTAATAGACTCATTCTCCAAGGAGTGTGAATTATACTTAGAAGTTGGTGCAGAAGCCATACTGGAAACTCTACCAAGAAAGACAACATTCAATATCAACTGAATTTGTACACAATTTCAAACATAGGTGACATCTGAGATGTAAATACTGCAATTGAGAACGAACAGTACTACACTTTACAGGCCGTAGTTCCGTAGTCTCCAGTGGGAATGAGACACACAAAGGAGTAACCACAGCACAGGTTATGTGCAAGACCTCCAATAAAGGTGCAGGGAACTGTGGAAGAACAGAACGGGGCAGCTAAGGACACACGGGGGAGCTCAGCAGAAGATATGACATACACTCTTGGAATTTGTACTCACAGCGTTCTAACTGTCACTTAAAAAATCTTAACGTTTATTAATTGTGCAACAGGCCTCAAATGTCCACCCTTCTTAATTTTTGAAGATAATTTAGAGTCAGCCAAGCAGAGTGATAAAAAGGGTTGACAATTGAACTCACACTATTTTCCCCTTTAAGAATTCTGTTTTCTCCAAATTAAGGCAATTTAAAGTGGCATGGATTTGATGGAAATCAAATTAGTAAGATTTGACTTAATCAGTATTTTCTAGGGAAAGTATATACTTCATTTAAATAATGCATATTCATCACAACTCAGACATAAACGAAATACACAATATCATTTTAATGTAAAGATTTATTTAGACTTGTGAAGATTATAGCAACAACAGGAAACCAAGTAATGCTTTGGTTATTTTATTTATCAAAGTTAATGACACAGAGAGCTATATGAAGTCACTGGGAAGTAAACCACATCCAATTCATCAAGGTGATTGTGGACACACATGGGATTCTTTTCGCCAGGCTCATTAAAACAGCAACCACGTGCTAGGAGAACCCAGCATGGAGAATATTCACACACCTCAGCACAAAACCTAGGGATTTGACAGCTGCGAAGTACTGGTCCCTGTCCTTAAATAAGGCCCGAGAGAGGTGACGAAGATGCAGATAAGGTAACCACTGGGATGAAGAGGTAGAGAGATGGCGAGGTGAGGACAATCTTAGAATATTAGGACTGCTGGGCTTGCCCCACCAGAATTCAGCTCTCGAAGGGCAAGGCTGAGGGTCCATGTGGGTCATGGCTCTCTCCTGGCATGCAGTTGGCACTCATAACTATTTGGTGAATGAATGTTTGGTTATGTGCAAAATACACAATATTGTGAAACATCATGGTGGGGTGAGCCTGTACACTGGTTCACCAAACCCCAGAACCCTGGGACCGGAGAACTACCACTGGAGCTTCAAAATGAACAATTAGGGCAAAATAAAATATTCTTTATGGAAAGGGATACTCAAAGAACCGGAAACGACTACGAGGTAGCACAACCTGCAATTACAAATAACTTCTTAAAAAGATTAATGGATAACTCCAAAATGAATTAAATTCAGACAAAATAGCCTTGAAAAACCTCTCTAACCTTAAGTTCCAATTCAAGCAAAATAACCCGTTATTCTCAGAGACAGCAGAATGGATGACATGGACTACACAGAGCAAGTCAGATGTGTGTGCCCTGAAATTATTCCATTGGCTAAACAACATTATCTATTTGGGGGACTTTCTTCAGTAACAGATATAAAACTACTTTTTAGCAATCAGATACTGTAATATTTAAAACATTTAAACAATATAAGTCAATGTTTTCAAACAAAAGTTAAATTATAATGTCAAGTCAATATAAGAAATTTAAAATCCAGGGTTACACAGTCAACTCAGTCTTCATCTTCCTGTTTCTATTTATAAACGATAAAAGAGAGATGAGTCTTCCTGTTTTCTTCAATCCTCATTTAAAAACTTCAATTTAAAATAAACTAAATATAACAGTCCTCATGTTCCCCTTATTTTTAATTACCTTATTGAGATATAACTGTTATATTATACAACTCATCCTTTTCAAGTACACAATTTAATGGTTTTTAGTACATCCACAGTTGTGCAACCATCACCACAATCAATTTTGGAACATTTTCATCACCCCAAACAAAAACCCCGTAGCCATCAGTAGTCACTCATTGCTCCCCATTTCCCCAGCCCCTAAGCTACCATGAATTTACTTTCTATCACTATAGATTTGCCCACTCTGGACATTTCATATAAACGGAATCACATAATATGCAGTCTTTATGTCTAAAGACCTGATTTTTAGAGTTACACTACAAAGTGCTACTATTAGACATTGGATCACATACGTATCTGAGAAATCCAAGGGTCCAGGTAACATGGGTCGGTTCCACAGTGAGGTTCACTTTAAAATCTCATCAGTGACCCTCTCTTTCTTGAATGGTTCCAACTGATCCCTGAAATGTACAGAAGCCAGAACAGCGTGATGCTGGAGAGCACAGATGTTGGAACCAACTGTGTTCAAATCCCAACTACAACTCACTCTTTGACCCTGGCAGGCTATCTAACCACTCCGGGCTTTGGCTGCTACTCTCTCTATTTCACTGCAGCCTAGTTGGGCGAAATCGATGAAGTAATACATACGAAGGGCTTAGAACATCGCCTGATATATTTGTTAACAAATTATTAGCATTTTTTTCCAACTATGAAAGGATAGCTATTGAATGCTGACACCATAAACAAGTCTTCCACAAATTAGTCCTGACCCTAGAAACACCAGGAAGAAAGTTAGCTACTACAGGGACAGCGCACGGCCGCAGCGACCTAGTTCTAACGCTTCTCTTTAAAAAGTACGTGAAAATAAGGTCTCAAACAGGACCAGGGAAAGCTGTGTGGCACTGTGGAGAACCTACTAGATGGGTGAGCGCAGGCCCTGGGCTGTCTCTAACTTACCAAGCACGGAAAGTCCATCCGTATCTTCATCTCTAAAATGTCTATGTTGTTCTAAATGCAGATCAATAATGATTGGAAGTTACAGTGAAGTTTGCAAAAGTCAGCTACCCTTTTGGTTATAGAATATTTTGCCACAAACCCCCATAGATCAAGTTTTAATCCCTTTTATTTAAAAAACATTGAATTTGGGCTACCTTGGCTTTAAAGTGAAAATTGAAACTAAATGCCCTACATATATGCTACTTACAGGAATCTAACCAAAGGTAGAATTCTATCATTTTTGATCCTGAAAAAAACTTGATGATTTAAGCCCAATCCTCCCGTGACAGAAAAATGACCAGGAGAGCCTAGAGGGTGTGTGACAAGGCACTGTCACAAGTCAGTGGCAGGGCCAGCTCTGGCCTAGGCCTCCTGACTAACACTGCAGCTTCCTTTCCTCCTAGGAACAAGTGCTTCCAAGTGGTCTCTATGTTGAAAGAAACCAGGCTGGATGCGACTCGTCCCAATCTCAGTGGAGGAGTTTTAGACTAAGAAACGTAGTTAAGAAAACTCAAGTCATCTAGGCAAGCAATCCTTGGGGCCCCCAAACCCCCTCAAATAAAGCTTCATAAAGGTGGCATTATTTAATAAATCAAATTTTAAAGTTACAACATGGCCTTAATTGTGTCTCTTTTTAAATTCAAGACAACTAACGTCAATGGTCTCATAGTGTCCGGCTCTCTGTCCCCCACATGCCCCTCTACCTCTGACTCCTCCCTCTCTTTCTCCGACTCTCTGCCTCTCTTTCTCCGTCTCCTCTCCCTACCACTTATAACCTTTCAGATAATCTGCTGTTACTGTCCACCTCCCCCCACCAGAATACAAGCCCCCCACTAGACTATAAGACCCTACCAGATGGGGATTCTGTTTTATTTCCTGCTGCATTTACAGCACCTGTAACAGTGCCTGGCACCCAGTAGGAACTGAAGAGGTATTTGTTAAATGAATCGATAAACTGGGCACCAAAGACCTGGCCAAAGAACTTAACTGTTGTTTGTCCAATGTTTAAGCCAGAAATTCATGCAAGCTTTAAAAGAAATGGTAGAGCAAACCCTTGGCTAATCCAGAGGCTCCAGGCATGACGGCTCTCGCCGGCAGAACGGCAGCAGTAACCTAGGGCGCTGTGAAGCAGTCTGCGCCAAAGAGAACTGGAGCGCGGCCACCCTACACTACAGGCTGCCTATGAAGCACACGCTTCAGATGAAGGCTCGAAAACCTCTTCCACCACGCCCTTCTTCCAGGCAAAGAAACTGCTCCCCTCTCTGCTGAATATGAAGGCCAGGACTCCACAAAACCCCTGCAGCAGACAAGACTATCAACCCTTTTAGTCAAATGCAGGCCATTTTTACCCTTACAGTAAAAATCTAAAAGCAGCAGAATTAGAAAATAATTTTGACCTCTACCTCACAGGGCCCTTGCAAGTGAGATCTCAACTTCAAGGGGAGCTCCAGTTCCCATGGTCACCTGATTTGAGGTCCACGGCTCTCGATTAGTGTTTTTTTCTGAACTCTCCGTGCACAAACAGTGACAAAAGGTACACAGGCCTTCTCTTTGGCGTTTATTCAATGTGCTTTCTCACTCGGTGTGGACGTTTAAATGCAGTTTAAGGATAGTCTTTCTCTGGAGGCTCCTTCCAAAGCTGTGGAAACCTACCAGTGTGAAAACCAACTTCTAATGCCTGCCAGCGAGCAAGAAGTTACGCACAAGCAGCCTCGGAGTCCAGAAGTCCAGGGCTTTCTAAGGGAGCTCTCTTTACTTGGAAGTGTTTTGAAAAAAAATGCCAAATACTTAGGGGCAGCAGTGCTCAATACTACCAGACCCAGCTCTCCTTTTGTTATAAAACAAATTTCTGTAAAGCCTCCTTTGCTTGTTTGAAATGAAAATCATAGATATTATCAACATAAACACAACTTCAAAAAATCATCAACATAATGTCTTAACTCAAGTATAAAGGAGAAATAAAAGGACAGTGATTTATAATATAATAATGTATTTTTCAATACATTACACTAAAAACAAAAACACCCCTAATTCCAACGTGGCCTCTAGGGGGAGCGTTGCCCCCAATGAGAAGCACTTGCCGAGAGAGTCCTGCTGTGTACCTGGAGTACCCCTAAACACAGATTTTACTAAATTAACGTATTCTGACTTTTACATTAAAAGTTGTTCTGACTGTAGACCACCTACCAGGCAAGGAAATGAAAAAGATGCCCTGAGATGTCCTCAACCAAACCACTCTCTGTACAAATGAGAAATGTTCACATCCCAGCCATCTTGAGACGAGGTACACTGTCAATTCAACTTCTACATCTGCTCAATCCACATGAAAACAAACGATGATCTGCAAAACTAGGAGTTTATTTCATTTTTATACATTTTCCTTTGAATAGGGGTTGGTAAGCTTTTCCTGTAAGCGCCAGACAATAAATTGTTTTTTTCAGACAGTAAATATTTTAGGGACTCTGCTGCAGCTACTGGGTCTGTATTGTAGCATTAAAGCAGCAATAGGCGATATGGAAACGAAGTATTCCAATAAGATGTTATTTACAGAAACAGGCTGTCACCCCCTGCCTCAAACTATTAAAATAAATTATTTCCAAATGAACTTTCTTCAGCCAAAGCAAATAATTGTGTCCTTTTAAACTAAAATATAAGCTATTAACCCCACTGCGTATGCTTATACCTTGTCAAATGCCACTATGACAAGCTACAAAACTGTGTGATGTAGTTGAAACAAGGACAGGATTCCGTATTCAGACCAGTTTGGGTTTCAAATCCCAATTTTGTCACTTGAGTGATAATAAGAGTCATGCAACCTTGGATAAACTACAGTTCTCTGTCTGTGAACTCAGCACGATACTACCCCCTTCATGGGGCCATGATGAGGAACATGTAAAAAAAATGCTGGCACAGCGCATGGCAAAATAGAGGCATTCAAACACCAGGTCCCTTCCTCGTCCAAGAGGCACTCTGATGAACTCTAAGTCATTCCTCAAACTGGCGCTAATACACTTGGCTGGATTTCCCATAAAATATACAATGGCTAATACTGCCTAATCATTCTGCATACACATTTTCTAAGATGATCCATCTAATCTTGGCAACGCTCTGAACAGCCTTAAAGAAGTTTATCCTTAAAGCATGCCTACTTCCATTAAAAAAAAATAAACCACTCGACTCCTAGCCCAGAGACACTTTCCGTGGATCCCTAACATGGAGATCTCACCTCATTACCTTCTATTCTGACTCAAGGATCCAGAAATACACTAGAAGTTTCTTAGAATAAATCCAACTGTATTTATTCCAAAACAGTACCCCTCTTCAAAGTGGCTTATTTTCCAAACAGATACATGCAACACGTATGCATCAGAGCTTCTCCACTTGTCTTGGCCACATCAAACCTCAAGGCTATAGGGGATTTGCTTTCACAATTCTTCTTTGGATATTATAAAATGCTAAACAGCATTTCATGCAGAAACTCACTCTTTGTATCATTTTGATATTTACGATTCATTTTAAAAATCACAATACACTCACGTGTACTTCTTTAAATGATGCAAAGACCTTTGGCTAAAAACAATCTAATTCAGATCCAGTGGAGAATGCATTTTGAATCATTTTTTCCAGTGGTTAGTGAGAGATTTGAGCTGATCCATTCCCCCTATTACCTGGTCCCCTCATGACAAATGGGACATCTTCAAGACAGCTGCTAGGCTTCAGCGGCATGAGCTGTGGCCATAGAACAGGGTAACTTTAGAAATCCTTCAGAAATTGAAATTGCTATGCTAAGTAAACTATTAGAAACGTCAACTACCATCAGGTTAACTTTTTTTAATGTAAAAAGGCTACCTAGTAATGATATTACATTCATTTAAACATATTGTTAAATTCACCAATGGATTTTGTAACCATCAAATACCTGCCAGTAAACAAAGTTTTAAAATAGGAACGAGATCAAGTTCCCCATCCACCTGCTAATTCCAAAACTCATGAACCCACTTGATATACTCCATGACAAAACTGTATTTTGCTTAACTATTTCCCCCTGTGAGAAACTATTCCCAAAGAGCAGATTTTAACAGTACGTCCTTAACTATTTCCCCCTGTGAGAAACTATTCCCAAAAAGTAGATTTTAACAGTACGTCCTTAAGCAAAAGGTAAGATAGTAACTGTTGAAGGGTAAGAGTAGACACATGGAAACAGTCATAGTTTTCAGAGCAATGAAGGCGCCAGTTCAGAGCGTCTCCTTACTTCCCAAGGAGCTTCTCAGACTGGGCTTTACTGACAAAGATTCCCTCAACTGGAATTAGTGGTAGAGTGGAAGGAACTAAAGAGCGGATGTGCAGTTTCTAGAAAAATAAAGAGAGGAGAAAAGGCTAGAGATGATAACCTGCTATTTGGACAAATTCCTCCAGGCACCTTCACTGGGAGGAGAAGCAGGAGCCGTGTTGGCACCGGACCCTTATTTACCTGCTTCAAGACACAGGAGGCTTTTCCTGACCTCCCCATGCACACGAACGCACACCTCACTTCTCTATACGTTGCACAAATTTCTAATATTTCACTTCTCGTGCTGCATTGTACTTATGCATTGACATTTCATGTCCCCCTGTTAGATCTGAGCTTCCTAAGGGCAAAGGCTGTTTCACATTGTGGCACCAGCACAGAGCAGCTTAGGCACTCAGCTGATGAACGAATGAAGACAGTCTCACCCTCAGAGAGTTTCATGACTTTGGAGACATTAGTCATCAGTCATTAAAGGTACTCCACCCTCCCTCCCTAGGGCTGATTTTTGTGTTTATAACTCCTTTGCATATCTGTATAATTTTTCACATATGTATATATCTCTAAATAATATGTTGCTTTTGCATGGTTTTGAACTTTTATACATAAATGGAATCATTACACATTCTTCTGCCCTGTGCTTTTCTCACACTGCGCTGTTGTAAGAGCCATAAATGTGGACGTGTGGAGTTTGTGCGCTCATTTTCACTGCTGCATAGTAGTCCATTGTTCCACATTTTGCTTTCCACTCTCTTCTCAGGAGTCATTTGAACTGGTTCCAGGTTTCACTCTTACAAACAACGCTGTTATGAACGATATTATAAATGTCTCCCACTTCTGGCACACATGTAATAACAGCAATGGTATTCTGCCAGATTTTCCAATACCTTTGTCTGATCTTGCAGTAAACACAATTTTTTAAAAATCAAACTATGCGAGAAGATGAATAATAAATGAAAATGTAGGCAAATCAACCGTTTGAGATGAAATGAAACCCAGGGTTGTCAACAATCCTAATTCAAGCAGCAAGGGGGAAAAGATGCAAAACAATGGATGGGCAGTGTCTTCAGTTTCCTGAAGCTGTTGAAAAAAGTACTACAAACTTGGCAGCTTAAAACAACAGAAGCTTTGGGGGTGACCAGGTGGCATAGAGGTTAAGTTCATGTGCTCCACTTGGGCAGCCCAGGGTTCGCTGGTTCAGATCCCCAGCGTGGACCTACACACTGCTTTTCAGGCCTTGCTGCGGCAGTATCCCATATGCAAAACAGAGGAAGACTGGCACAGATGTCAGCTCAGGGACAATCTTCCTCACCAAAGAAAAAAACGAAAACAAAAAAATGAAAACCCCAGAACTTTATTCTCTCACAGTTCTGGAGGCTCCAAGTCTGAAATCAAGGTGTCGGCAGGACCACACTCCTCTGAAGGCTCCAGGGGAGGATCCTTCCTTGCTTCTCCCAGCTTCCGGCTGTCGCCGGCAAGCCTTGGTGTTCCTCGGTTTGCAGCTCCATCACTCCAAGCTCGGTCTCTGTCGGCACACAGTGTTGTCCCTTGTGTCTCTGTGTCTTCACATGGTGTTCTCTTCTCTTATAAGAACACCAGTCATATTGGATTAAGGGCTCACCCTACTCCAGTATGACCTCAACTATATCTGCAACAACCCTATTTCCAAATAAGGTCACATTCCAAGGTACTGAGGGCTACGCCTATCAACATATCTTTTTGGAGGACACAATCCAATGCATAACAGGCAAGAGGTTAGCTATAGAAATTAACAATCTACAAAATGGCATGTCAACATATGGTTACATTCAGAACAATTTACTTTGTCAATCCATCCTTAAGCATTCAGCAAACACCTATTAAATTAACCAGCCTTGAAATATTAATATAGCTTCTTAGAAGAAATAACGAAATGACACTAGGCCAATCATTTCTGAGACACTCCTTGCTCAGCATATATAATTACTTACTCATGTTCCCAAGGAGGCCAAAAATCAGTCAATAAATATATACCGGGCAACCACTCTGGACCATGCTAGGCAAGTCTACAAAAATTGAGATAGGTCTTCAAGGAGACAGCAACTGAGTTGGGGAGATGAATAAATATGAGGCAAGTTAAACAGTAATAAAGATAATAATACAGGTGACATTATACACGTAAAGCAAAACAGAGCATCCGCTCACGGTAATGATCATGGCTTCCATTTACTCATCCTCTACTATGTCCCAGGCATTGTTCTAAGCACAGATGAACTCATTCAATCCTCTCATTAACCTTAGAAGGCAACTACTATTATTATCTTCATATAGAAACACACAC
Source organism: Equus asinus (assembly GCF_041296235.1). Taxonomy (NCBI): domain Eukaryota; kingdom Metazoa; phylum Chordata; class Mammalia; order Perissodactyla; family Equidae; genus Equus; species Equus asinus. The sequence continues at coordinate 136,147,215 of NC_091820.1, read as the reverse complement.
CCCGAGGAACAAAAAGGTTAAACAATGTGTGCACTAAGAACTGTCAAAGTGAGAATTCAAACCCAGTCAGTCTGGTCCTCTTATGCACTAACAGCAATCTGTTGCTCTCATTCTCTAATAGATGGTCAAATAAAAAATGAGGACGTTATACCTCCTGCTTATGCAGCCGAGCAAAAAAGGTGTTTTTGGAATTCCATCTCTATGTAATAAAATCTGATGATCACAAAGAAGTTCTCTAGCCTTCATCCTAAAGACAAGTAAACAAATAGTGACTTTTTTTCCCAAATCCATGTCTGTTAGGCACTGAACCAGTACATTCCTTCTTGTTTGCCCACTGCAATATTACTTTGTATCATGGAAGAGTCTTTCTAAACTACATTAAAAAGAAGGAACAAATGTACTTCTAGTGAACAAAAACAGAATAAATACTCCAGGAGGCACGACTAAGATGTAACGAGGCCTTTGTTGAGATGCCTACCAGAGCATATGCAGCCAGAAGAGTTCTGCAAAGCAGTACCTTCCGATGATGGGCACTTATTCCAGCAATGCTGTCACTATTCAAAGTATTCTTCTAAATCTTTTGAGAGTGCCTTTAGATTTTAAAGCTACGTAAGCCACCATCTCATGAATTTTACCATATCTCAACTTTTAAACAGAAAACAGTGCTTCCCACAGCATGAGCGCCCACTCATGGATGAAGTGCAACAGATGGGCTTCAAAAGGATTTCGGCCTAAAGTCAAATGCAGAGTCCCCATTCAAAGTTTTGACACCATTGAGGATATTTTTTAAAAGGTGCTGCAGTCTCTGAAGGCAATTCCAAAGAAGAGTTCCAAAAACAGGCTGGATAATTTTGATTTGGAGCTTCCTGTCCCTTCTCTACATGAGCTAGAAGTAAAAAGTAGCAAGTGAGGTTTTCAAATTTTGCCTAGCGTCTCCCAATAGTTGAAAATTCTGGGCTTGATACATCTTAATTAGTCCTGGTTTACAAGAGCAGGTTGACCTTGAAGGTTAGCAGAGACCAGCAGCAGGACTAGGAGCCTGCCCAATAGGCAGTTTGCCATAGTAGTCAGAAGTGTCCAAAGGGAATCTCCAAGGACTGGCTTCTTTAGAAGCCTTGGAGATTCAGAGAGAGAAACACTTGCAGTGACCCAGAGCATAGACAATGGTTATCTTCCTCCTTGGGGCAGTGAGCTATTATTCCAGCCATAAATACAAGCAGCCACTCATCTCTGCTGGAGAAGAAGGTGAAAGGATCAAACACACGAACACACACACACTTCTGGAACTTGGCACTATTAGCAGGGAGGAAGTTTTTGTAGATGTGGAAGACATAATCTAAGAAAAAAGGCAGAAATAAAAAAGGCAAGGAGATGAAGAAGAACCAAAACCAGTGTCAAAAGAATAGCAAAGAAAGAGAAGATAAAGAAATTTCAGTACTATAACAATGACACATGAATGCGACACAGAGAATTTCCATGGCTTTTGAAGGAGCAATATATGCTGCTTCAGAGAAGAATAAAAAGAATTCCCAAGCTCCAGATGGAAATAGTTTTATCAGCATTAGGAGAAAAAGCCGGTTGACAATGGGTATGAATATGGTGACATGTAGAGTCAACAGGGCTACTCATGAGGTATACTATTTTCCTGAAGACTGTATCTGACACACGGCTTCTACAAACATAATTCAACATCTAATCATGATTTAAAAAAAAAAACTCAGCAACCTAGGAACAGTCAAGGGCACTTATGAAAAAACCTATAGCTAATATCATACTTAATGGTGAAAGATGAAATCCCTTCCCACTAAGTGTGGGAAGAAGGCAAGGATGGTTGCTCTTATTGCTTGTATTTAACATCTTTTAGAGATCCTAGAAAGTTTAATAAGGAAAGAGAAAGAAATAAAAGGCATAACGTATGGGAGGGAAGAAGTAAAACTGTATTTGTAGATGATATGATCAAGTATGTAAAAAACCCTAAGAATACTACAGAAAAACTACAACTAGTAAGTAAATTTAGTAAGCTTTCATGATACACAAGGTCAACATAAATATTAATTGTATTTGTATTATTAGCAAAGAACAAATGGACACTGAAGTATAAAAATATCAATTGCAGGGGCCAGTCCTGTGGCCAAGTGGTTAAAGTCTCTCATGCTCCAGGTTCGCAGGTTCAGATCCTGGGGCTGGACCTACTCCACTCATCAGCCATGCTGTGGAGGCAGCCCACAAACTAAACAGAGGAAGACTGGCACAGTTGTTAGCTCATGGCTAATCTTCCTCAAGCAAAAAAAGAGGAAGATTGGCAGTGGATGTTAGCTCAGGGTGAAGCTTCCTCACCAAAAAAAAATACATATATATATATATATATAATTTGCATAACATTAAAAATGAAATATTTAGGGATACATTTAACAAAATGTGTACAAGATCCATACACTGAAAATTATAAAACCCTGCTGAGAGAACTTAAAGACAATCTAAATATATGGAAATATATATCGTGCTCAAGGATTAGAAGACTCAATATTGTTATGATGTCAATATCAATCTATAGCTTCAATGCAATCCCTATCAAATCCCAATGGGATTTGTTGTAGAAATTGACAAGATGATTCTGAAATTTACATGGAAAGGCAAAGGACCAAGAATAGCCAAAATAATCTTGATGGAAAAAAAAGAACAAAGTTGGAGTACTTCCACTACCCGATTTCCAGACTTACTATAATGCCTCAGTATGCAAGACAATATACTACCAGCATAAGGATAGACATAAAGATGAATGGAAGAGAATAGAGTCCAGACTTAAGTCCATCTTTTGGAGGCCCTAGCAGTGGTCAACTATTTCCAACAAAGGTACCCAGGAGATTAAAGGGCAAAAGGACAGTCTTTTCCACAAATGATGCTGGAACAACTTGATATCCATGTGGAAAAATAAGTGAATCTTGACACTTACTTCACACGATATACAAAATTAACTTGAAATGAAGCATAGAAGTATTAGTTTTGTATTGCTACATAACAAACTTAGTAGCTGTAAACCACACACGTTAATTATCTCACAGTTTCCATGGGTCAGGAGTCGGAGTACGGTTTAGCTGGATCCTCTCTGCTCAAGGTCTCACAAGGCTATAAACTCAAGGGAAGGGGATTACACAGGGTGTGAACACTGGGGCTTGGAAATTAGGGGGGCCACTGTAGGGTCTGCCTGCCACAATAGATTTAAACATTAGAGCTACTGCAACAGTCCTAGAGGGAGACACAGGGGAAAATCTTTGTGAACTTAGGTTAAGCAAAGATTTCTTAGAGCACAAAAAGCAGAAAATGCAAGAGGAAAAAAATGATAAACTGGACTTCATCAAAATTAAAAACCTTTGCTCTTTCAAAGGCACGGTTAAGAAAATGAAAGGGTAAGCCACAGTTTGGGAGAACGTACTTGCAAATCACATATCTGATAAAGGTCTTCTATTCAAAATACATAAAGAACTCTTATAACTTAATAATAAAACAGACAATCCAGTAAGAAACAGGCAAAAGATTTGAGCAGACACTTCACCAAAGAAGATACACGAATGTCGAATAAGTACATGAAGACATCTCACCATCATTACTCACCAAGAATATACAAATGAAAACTACCACGGGCTACCACCATAAACCCACTGGCATGGCTACAATGTAACAAGACGGACAATAACAAGTGTTGGTGAGGATGTGGCCCAGGCTGAACTCTCATTCTTTACCTGGCTGGGGGCAATGCAAAATGGCACAACCATTTTGGAAAACAGTTTGACAGTTTCTAGTAAAGTTAAACATAAACTAAACATATGGCCCAGTAATGTCACGCCTAAGTATTTACACAAGACAAATGAAAAGACGAGTCCACACAAAGACTTGTAAGCAAATGTTCATAGCAGCTTTATTCATAATGGCCAAAGAGTGACTCAAATCAAATGTTCATCAACTAGTGACTGAACAAACTACATCACAGCCATGCCATGAAATACTGCTCAGCAACAGAAAGCCACCAACTGCTGACACAGGAGACAACATGGCTGAATATAAAAAGCAGTATGCTAAGGGAAAGAAGCCAACCACAACATACTATATAAACCTACCCTTGACACATTTCAAAGAACTACGAGTATTCAGACCACATTCTCTGACCATAATGCAGTTAAGTTAAAGATCAGTTTTAAAAATACCTAGAAAATGCATTTGAAAATTTAAAAATATGCATCTAAACAACTCAAAGGTGAACAAAATTATCACAACGGAAATTAGAATATACTAGAATAATAAAAATACTATGTTTTGAAACATCCGAACAGCAGAATAAATTCAAAAGAAGGAAGGAGAAAATGAAGAGAAGAATGATTTCCAGGATATATTTTAAGTGAAAAAAAGCAAGAGGCTAAATAGTGTATGTAGTATACTTTTTTGGTGTAAGAAAAGGAGGGAAGTACAAATGTGTGTGTGCGCTGGCTTACTCAAATTTGTGAAAGAAGAAACAGAAGAATGAACTAAAAACTAATATTGATTATGGGGGCTGGGGGTGAGAAACAGCATGCCTGGCAGGAGACAGAGGTGGAAGTAAGGTTTTTTGGAATATACCTTGATATAAGTTTGACCTTAAAATCATATAAAGGGGCTGGCCCCAGGGCCGAGTGGTTAAATTCGTGCGCTCTGCTTCAGTGCACTCCACTTCGGGGGCCCAGGGTTTCGCCAGTTCGGATCCTGGGCGCAGACCTAGCACCGCTCATCAGGCCATTCTGGGGCGGCGTCCCACACAGCACAACCAGAAGGACCTACAACTAGAATATACAACGATGTACTGGGGGGCTTTGGGAAGAAGAAGAAAAAAAAAAAGATTGGTAACAGATGTTAAATGAGGGCCAAGCTTTAGGAAAAAAATCATATTAAGTTTTTACTCATTAAAAATTAATCAAAAAGAAACGAGAATATAATTATGCTCATTCATTTTCACATACTGATAAACCTCATTCTGCATAACCACAACTGACAAACCTCTGGTAAGATTAATCAAGAAAAAAAGAGAGAAGGCACTAATAAACAATATTAAGATTTTTAAGAATGAAAAGACAGGCGTAACTACAGAGATAGCAGATGTTAACTATTAGTTTAAAATCTGCCCACACCAAACACTCCCGGCCCAGGTGGCGCCAGGGCAAGTTGCGGCCAGCATTCAAGGAAGAAAGAAGCAATCTTACACAAACTCCCAGAGACTCGAAGAAGGGAATACTCTCCCTCACTTTACAGGGCTAGCAAAACGACACTGAACTACACAAGGACAAGCCAGGACAGGAACATTAAAGCCAAGTCTCATTCACAAATACAGATGTAAGAATCCTGAAGAAAACAGTACCAATCGAGTCCAGCAGTAAAACCACGCTGGGTTCCCGCCAGCAATGCAAACCTGGTTAATGCTACCAAGTTTTATTAGAAAATCCCTTAAAATATCCCAACGCATTAACAGGTTTAAAGAGGGAAAAACATCTCCATAAAAGCAGGAAAGGGGTTTGATAAAATTCACCATCCATTTATGCAAAAAAAATGTGCACTAGAAGTGCGCCTAGACAAAACCTAAAGTAAACATAATACTTTATAATGAAATACGGAAAACAGCGCGCCTTCTCAAATACAGATCCTGGGCCCCACCCAAACCTACTGAATCAGAAACTCCAGGCTTGCTGCCAGGCAACTTGTCGTTTTGGAAACGCCCTCAGGTGATCCTGCTGCGGCTGGCTACTCCAAGTCAAAGTGCGAGCCACAAGCCGCAGCACTGGTATCGCCTGGGAGCTTGCTGCAACTGAGGAGGGCTCTCCCGCCCGTTCCCGACCCACTGAGTCAGGATCAGCAGTTGCAGCAGAAGTCCAGGTGATTCGCAGCGCTGTAAAGTTGGAGACACGCCCCTAGAGCAGCTGCTCGGGGCTGGGCTGAACGCCAGAATCACCTGGAGCCCTTTAAAAAACTGCAGATGTCGGATCTCCCCTGAGATCAAATAAATCTGAATGACTGTGGGTGGGGCGCGGGCAGCAGGTAGTTAAAGCGCCTTAGGTGATTCTAATGAGCAGCCAGTGTGGCAAACCACTGGTCTGTAGTATTCCAGCACAAGGAAACTTCTATTTAGAGACTCTCCGCCCTCTCCCATAAGCCAGAGGAGGCCTTCCTCGAGTTCTCTGAAGATGCCCCCAAGAAAGCAGCTTCCATTTCACATGTATACCAATGGTGACTTCTTAATACGGCTTACTAAACCGAAACCAAGAAAAAACTCTGCAATGACATGGAGATGTTGTGAGGATTCAAATGAGATGTATGTAACAACACTGGGCGAAGGCCTTGGCACAGATTACCCCGAATGTTAATGCAAGGTATTACCGAGGTGGCAGCGGAGGCTGTAACTGCTCTTCGGGCATTGACAGCGAATACAATGACATCATCAGCAAATCAAGGCCAGAAGGTATCTCAAAGCTGCGCTGTCCAACACTGGAGCCACCAGCACATGTGGCTCCCGAACACGTGAAATACAGCTACTCCAAACGGTTTGTGCTCTAAATGTAAAATACACGCCGGATTTCAACAACTTAGTATAAAAAAGGGGGGACATCTCACTAATAATTATACTGAGCACTGTTGAAATAATATTTTGGATATACTGGGTTAAATTATATTACAAAAAGCGATTCCAACCATTTCCTTGTTTAATGCGGCTACTAGGAAAACAGATTACACATGTGGCTTGAATTATCCTTCTAAAGGACAGCGCAGTCTCAAAGGATCAGGAAGCCAGGATGTGAACTGCTACTTAGACCAGCCTGCTCAAACTTTAATTTACATACAGATCACCTGGGGGTCTTATTAAACTGCAGATTCTGGTGGTGTCATCTGGAGGGGGCCTGAGATTCTGCATTTCCCCCAAGCTCCCAGGAGCTGAGGAGGGGCAGGGCCATCAGGACAATCGTTACCAACCAGGAAACACTGTTTTGGTGGCATAGAAGTGATGGGAGGGGCCGGCCCGGTGGCACAGCGGTTAAGTTCGCACGTTCTGTTTCTCGGCGGCCCAGGGTTCGCTGGTTCGGATCCCAGGTGTAGACATGGCACCGCTTGGCAAAAGCCATGCTGTGGTAGGCGTCCCATGTATAAAGTAGAGGAAGATGGGCATGGATGTTAGCTCAGGGCCAGTCTTCCTCAGCAAAAAGAGGAGGATTGGCAGTAGTTAGCTCAGGGCGAATCTTCCTCCAAAAAAAAAAAAAGTGATGGGAACCTCTGGAGAAGCAATCACGTCATCTCAGAGCTGATAACAGTGAAGAAGGGAAATGGCCAGCAGAGTTAGACTCAGCCTCAACTTTCAAAATCACTTATGTCTCACCACGAGGGCTACAAAGAGGTGACGACCAGCTCCAATTGTTCTCCGTCTGTCTGTGAGGGCTGTAAGGACTCTTGCTTTCTCTCACAGATCCGGAACCAACGACATGTGCAAGGAACACCTCAGGACCAGGAAGCTCAAAATGGAATCCTGACTGGAGTTTCTTATATCCTGCTTGCCATATAACCAGTATCAATGGCAGCACCCTCCTGGGGGCTCACTGAAACCAAATGCAAATCTTCCCTTTCACTGTGACCCACAAATAGTACTGACACATCATGCCCAGAGGTCACTGCGGGGCAGGTACATTTCTTATTTCAGTAAAAGAGCTCGGGCCAATTCCAAGCCTGCTAGAATGAATGCTGACCACACAGTCCTCATTTTCTCAGTCCCCACCTAATAATCTCAGAGCCATAACAAAAGTTAAGGGTCATACAAGGGAATTTCAAGTCCACCACCTAATGCTAAGAATCCCCTTTATGACCCACTTCTGCCTGCAGGGCTCCCATGAAGGGGAAAGCACGACACCCTGATGCAGCAGCCCACTGCACTGTGAGAGGCTCTGGGAAACTGTGCTTCCTCTCACACAGCGTAAGGACATGCTATCAATATCTAACAACTACCACAAGCTAAAGAAAGGGCAGCACTGTGTGTTGAGGGCTACAGGCAAGGGAAGAAGAGCTGAATGAGTTACAAACAAGGTACTTTTATTTTTACTTTCAATTATTAGCCTTCAACTTCCCTTACCCCCTCCCACCAACAAGCAAAGCAAAAACGAATCTAAACTCAAACTGCTCATGACACCAGTCCAAAACTCCAGAAGCTGGGAAGAAAAAGGGTGGGAAATCAATGTGTGAGGCCTCTCCCATCACTGGACTCAAAGAGCTTTCTTATTCATTCGCTAACTGACCATGGAAAGAAAGGCTAAGCCTGAGCTCCGGTTCATCTTGCAGTCAGGGAATATGATCTCTAGACATGCAACAGAACTGGCTGAAACGAACACAGCCAAACGATTCTAAACTCCCGGGCCCTTGTCCAGTTCAAGTCACAGAATGGTTACTAAATGTCTACTGCGTGTAGAGGGCCATGTTAGGTTTCACCCGCCCAGGAAAACATCTCAAAACTCGGCCCTCTTTAGGACAAGCTTGGAAGATAAAAAAAATTAATACTGAAATACACAGGTGTTACCTATCAAGACAAGGAGTGGAGGAACAGCAATACTAAACTAATATAAGTATATGAAATTTCAAAGAGCTACTTATGGAGTCATTTCAAAATTTTGAGAGACATTCAAGTAACAAGAAAAGAGCACTCAGCACGCATTCTCTTCGAACAAGGAAGGCGGTATAGACCTGGACAGCAATCAAGTCCCTGGATTTCTTCTCATCCTAACCCCAGGAGTGCGAGCATTCAGTCTAGTGCGGATGGACCAACTCAGCAGGGCCTCAAGCTGCATTGAGGAGCTAAGGTGAGGTGTTGACTGGAAAAAGGGAAGACTCTCCTTCTGAGGCACTGCAGAAAAAGGCAGGCAATGTTCCCTGCTACAGAGATCCACCTTACCCTCGCCCTGTGATTGTTGGCTATACAGTACTATCGTTTTAGGAATGAATACAATGGAAGCTCCTAAGGTGTACCAATGGCTTCAGGTCCATTTGAGAGGGCAATAAAACACTTGCATATTTCAGTGCTGACAGAAGAAGGAGAAGGAGGCTGAGAGGCCACACCTACAGTTACCGGGGAGATGGGCCAAGAACAGGAAGGACGCTGCCCTGTTACAGCAGTTCTCCAAATAGCGACGGCTTATATAACACATGAATGCAATAATAATAATGCCCCAAAGCGTACAAAGGGTGCTGATGCACATCTGACTCTTGGAAGAGCTCCGGGAGCTGGGTAGTGCAGGTTTTCTGAGCTCTATCTTACAAATGGAAGAGCCACCTGCAGCGAGGTAAAATGACTTGTCCCATGTTACAGAGTTAAGAAGGGGCAGAACTGGGACTTGAACCTGACTTCTGGAATCCAAACGCAGGAAGCTTTCTACCACGTCACACAGACAAAAGAATCCTTTGCCACTCCTTGTTCCTTGGCTAGAAATGGAAAGAAAGTACTGGTCCACAATGCCAATTTTCCACAGAGATGCCTGCCACATTCTTAAAAAGAAAAGGATGAGGGGCCAGCCTAGTGGCATAGTGGTTAAGTCTGCACACTCTGCTTCAGCAGCTCAGGGTTCACAGGTTCAGCTCCCACACACAGACCTACACACCACTCATCAAGCCATGCTGTGGCAGCATCTCACATACAAAATAGAGGAAGATTGGCACAGAGGTTAGGGACAATCTTCCTCAAGCAAAAAGAGAAATATTGGCATCAGATGTTAGCTCAGCACGAATCTTCCTCACTGAAAAAGAAAAGAAAAGGATGAGACTGTCCTGGTGCTCTTGTGGAAAAATACACTGTAAACATTTAACATGAAAAACCATCCTTCAACTACAGGATGCCAACTGGATCTCACTCAACTAACTCCACCTGGGTCTCCTGGTACCCTCTCGCTTCCAAAGCAGAGGAATTAGAAGGCAGCCTCTCTTGCTCTATTCTTATTTGTAGTAACAAACAAAATATGGCCTCGAGTAATTTCTGAGTCCAAACAGTAAAGGGAACTTAACACTGAAAGATTGTGGACACTGCTGCCAATGTCACCTGAAACTAAAACCTTGAGTCAACAATGAAATGCAGAAGAATGTCTACAAAATCATGCTTACGGGATTTACAGAAGTTTATTAGGACATGCCAAGAATCATTTTCTTCTTTAAAAGAAAAGAAGGGAGTTCCATGTAGTTAAGTCAGTGAGTTAACTTTTCTTGAGTGCCTACTATGTGCAAGACGCTCTCCTAAGTACTTAACGTAGATTATCACTCAGTTCTGCCCACAACCCTTTAAGGAAGGTACTATTATTATTTTCATTTCATTTATTTGTATTTACTTATTGTTATTTCATTTTACAGACAAGGAAACTGAGGCACAGTAGAGGTCAGTAACTCGCGGAAAGCCACACAGGTAATATTAAAGCCAGGACTCAAGTCCAGAGTCAACACCCTATCGACAAATGACAGCCCCTGTCCCCTCGTGTGCCAAAAAGGAATAATGAACTGAGAAACCAGAAAATAAAGAAAGCAGAACTTCAAAGAGGTCAGAAACAGGGAAGGGAAATTACTAAAGAATAATGAAAACAACTTATTCTTTTATAAAATTGAAAAACTTTAGAAATAACAAGAAACTCTGGCCTTTGAAATCCTTTGGCCACCAGTTCAAAATGTCGCCTACTAAGCCTTGAAGAGGCTCTGCTTTTCTCCCTATTTTGGAGCCCTCAATAAGAGCGAGAACCACATGTTCTTTCGGTGGTTTTTAAACTTAACTACATTTTGTTAATTCTCCTTTCATTTTGGAACAAAGAATACTGGAGTATTTTTTATAACTTTAATCATTTTTCAGAACCTGTAAAAGTTTGAAAACTTCCTTTGAAGCCACTGAACATACAGAAGAGGAGAGAACTGAAAAGGTACTAAACAGATGAACTTTTATAGTAAGTTATCAGTAATGCCATTTTATTTGTACTCTTGCTCTTAAGAAGTTGAATGTTTCTTTACGTTAGAGCTAATTTCAAACGAACTAGCTTCTTTACAAACCACACAACACAAAGACTGACGATCATTTCAGAGGGTAGGTTCCCAGCTGAAACCAGCGTGCAGGAAGAAAACTTCTTGTGTAAGGCAGCCCGAAGCCAGCAGGCACTGGCATGGAATCAACAGCCAATACTGACGTCAGCAGAGCCTTCTATAGCTAGACTGGGGTAATACTGAGGCAGCAAGGGATTCGAAGATCGCCTCCCTGGGCGTTCAAAACCACTGACTGTTTGCAAGTAAGGGGGCAAAATGCAAGAAAACATGAGGCTGTGAGGAACTTATCATCCAAAAGGCAATCGCTGGAGAAATGATGACTCCAGAGAATCTCTGATTCAGACACATTTACCTTTTGGATTTGACTATTTGCTTTAATGGAGGAGCGGCCAACAACCTAAAATGGCAATTCAAAGTAATGCCCAAGTCACTCTCAATCATGCCAGCCTGCTGTATTGTCAGCGCAGTTTCAGAGCTCTATTTTCCTTTACAGTGCTCACCTCCACTGGAAAATACATCATTATTTTTTATTGTCTGCTTCTCCACACATAAGCTCTGTCAAGCAGGGACCTCGGCAGTGGTGCCGTCTGCTGTCTTCCCAGGGCTTGGGATACTGCCCGCATACCACGGGCATTCTGGGTTCGATGAATGAATGAAACCGCTGGCAACTTGATAAATATAAGTTAGAACTTTAAGGAGCTCTAACTCTAAGGAGACCAACCATTTAATAACCCTACTAGAATCTAAAGCCCCAGTGCATGTTCCCCACTTGCAAGCACCTCAGGAGGCTGCTATTAAACACTGGCAGCACCACCGGTTTGAACCTACGCCATGGTGTAGAAGCTCTCAAGGGTAGGTTCGGTTTTGTGAGAGCCAAAGGTCATTCAGAGTCAAATCTGGTGAATAAGCGATCATGCCGCAAATATACGTTGGATAAAAGCAAAACGTCTCTATAAATTAACAAGCCTGACTGTCTTATCTGGCTGGTAAGCCAGTTTTGAAGGGAATTCAAAATGGTCTGAACCACAGCAAAATCGCTGGCTCAGTCTCAAGACTCTAAGGTGCATGGATACTTCACAAGGAGCAAAAGTGAGCTGTGACAAAAAGTACCCAGTCTAGACAGACGCCAAGATACCCCCAGAGACCTGACTTGCGACACTAGCTTTGCTAAGTTGCCCCGAAGCCTAGGTCACGTTAGTTACCCTCTCTGGGCCTCGGTTTCCCCATCTTGGAAACAGATGAACTATATGAACTTCAAGATCTTAATCAATTCTAATATGTCATGATTCCATTCTTGTGAAGGTCTAGCATGTCTGTTTAAAAGCCAGTCACAATCCACTTTGCCTCATACTTTGTGTCTATAAAGCCCATAATATAATTTGTGCAGCAGATTCATTTCATATTTGCTTAGGCATAAACTAAAATTAGTTTTCACTTCCTGAGCACAGCAAAAGACAGCTAAGGGAGGCAACCCGGCAAAGGGCGCTTGCTCGTGCCTGTGCATACTTCCGACTGCGTATCAGGGAACTAACCGTTCCCTCTCAGATCTTCCCTCAACTGTTGCAAAAGCAGATAAACCTCTCGTGCGTGACACAGAAACACTGGCGGAGAAGGCGGATCGAGGATTCGCGGCCAGTGCCGGATGCGGCGGCTCCACAGGACCCACAGGGATGCGCCGGGCACCCACCCCGAGCAGACAGCCAGGGCGAGGACCAGCCGAGGCGCGTCGCCGCCCGGCCCGCTCGCCGCCCCGGGACGGGGAAGCAAAGTCCGGGCAGCGGCCGCGACGCCCCCACCCCCGCCCCGGCCCGCCGGCCCGGATTCCCATCCGACCTTCGCCCGCCGCCGGCCCGGGACCTCGGGTGGGGAGAAACAGGGAAGCTGGAGGCACCTGCCTACTGCTCGCCGGCCTCAGCCCCGGTCGGCGGGGACAGCGAAGACGCTCGGACGAACCGCCGCCCCCCCCCCCCCCCGCGGTTGCTGCGAGGCCCCGCGGGCCCCGCAGGACCCACCGGCCCGGGGAGTCCCAACTTCCTCCTCCCGGCCCCCGCACCACGGATCCCCGCAGCGCCCGGCTCAGAGCCAAGCCAGCCGCGAGCGCAAACCCACCTCGGGCTCCGGGCGCCACCGCCGTTGCCAGGCTGCTCGGCTCCCGGGCCCCGCTCCGCCCCCTCCAGGGCCCGCCCCCTGCAGCCTCCCCGCCCCTGACCACCGCCCGCTGCCCTCCTCCGCGCCACGGTTGGCGGGGGGTGTCACGTGACAGAGGCGAGGGCGGGCGGAAGGCGCCGGGTGAGCGTGGGGGGCCGCTCCAAGGGGCGGGCCTCTTCGCCCAGGAGGCTGCTGGGAAACCGTCTTTGACGGGTCCGACGCGTGGAGTCAGCTGGGAGTTGTAGTTCTAAATACGGTACTGGGAATGGGCAGGGCCAAGATGCTAGGAGCCACCCCTGTCAGGGAAGTTGGAGCAGGCGCCAAACGGAGGCCGCTGGGAAGCGTAGTCTCAGGAGTCTTCTCTGTGTTTCAGTGTTTTTCTCCAACAAAGGGGAAATTCAGAGGGAAAATTTCTCTAGATAAAACTTTAGCGGATGTCACTAAATTGAACTATTACTGGGTACATAGAGTTGGCAGCTTGAAGTTGAGATACTATAAGGGAACAAGGGAAATTTCACTGACTCAGGTGCAGGATCCGCAATTTGCAAATCCTGCTAATAGCCGAAGCATCCTTCATACTGTGCCAACGCCTTTCCAAGAACTCTCTTGAGACTTAGTGAAATGAAACATTTCAGGATAAAGTTCCTTCTACTTTTTGAGGTTTGGGGCAGGCGACCAGTAATACAGCAAGGAGAAAGAAGGAAGACAACTTCAGGAAGAGAATTCAGTGTGTAATCAAAAAAAAAAAAAAAACCCATACTCGGACACATAGAAGAAGATGTGTAATATTCCTCGTGCTGCATAATCATTATACATAAGAAGTTCAGGTAATTGACAGTAAATAGGATTACTTTAATATGACCTCTTTTTTTCTTTTATTTGTTAGTACTCCAGCATCTAAAAACAGCTGTTTTACATGATACTAGTATATATATGTGTGTGTGTGTGTGTATAATCCTGTATCATTTTATATATATATATTTACATATATATGTGTATGTGTATATATATGTATACATACACATACACATTTTAACCCTATTGAAGACCCCAGATTTCTTAGATGAGTAACAAGGCCCTTCAGACTCCAACTCGCCTACTCTTTACCCATTTCTCCTGATGTGCTACTTCTCTCTCTTCACTTCAAGTTCTGGTCTGGTCACAGGGAACTTCTTTCTATTCTCTGGATGCACCAGGATCTTTTCTCCCTCCAGCCCTTTACACTTATTGTTCCTTTCTCTTGGATTGGCCAAACTCCCAGAAAGGCAACAAAATAGCACTTGCTCCTGGGCCAGGCAGAATTAAAGCTCCCCCCAGAGCCTTTCTCATCGCACTGATGTCAGCATTTGCTTACATGTCTGCCCCGCCAGCTCTCCTCCCCAGACTGTGAACTTCTTTGAATTACATTCACTTTTGTACTGGATTTCAAAGAGTGCTCAGTAAATGCTTCTTGATTGCACACGTTGCATGCCAGAGAGGCTCCCTGGTGGGCTACTGAATAACTCTGGATTCCCAAATCTGTGAGTCTTGAAGCAGAGGGAGAGAGGAAATGTGGATGGGTGGAAGCAGGGCAGCAGCTGGGTTGGAGAACTTGCATACAGTAGGCACTGTGTTCAAGGATGAGACTGAAGCCCTTTACTCAATGTGGGGAGGGGAAGGATACAGAGCAGGGACACTCCTCATCCTAAGGACGTAGTTATTGGAGAAGATTTCTCTAGAACCTCTAACCTGGCTCCAGCCCCAGACCAGCCTCAGCTCTGGAAGGAGGCCACCCAAGCAGTAAAGGCCCATAGAGAAGACGGTCTCTGGCCTGTGAAAGGGAGACAGTGACTTCTGCCCTGCCTGCCTCCCAGTGTAGGTGTAGGGATCAAGTAGGAACAGGGGGGAAAGCACTTTGAAAACTGTAAAGGTTGAGCAATAGGATTCCCACCTTGCCCTTGGCCAGGTGGCTGTGTTCTTGACCAAGTCCTGCCCTCCCTCAGGCAGGTGCACACCATACTCCCACCCCCAGCCTCCTGGGTGAGAAGCAGGCCTGAGAAAGGAAATGGCCTGTTTCCTGCTTCTCTCTGCTAGCACACTCACCACACGGGCCCCACGCTGGCGTTCTGACCTCCCAGTCCCCACTCCTGCCTGGGCTTGATGCAAGCTAGGGACTGCCACCACCTTGTTCTACCAGGTCCACTATATCAGCCGGGGGTGGAGGAAGGTAGAGGAAAGGGAAGGGCGTCCTTATAGAGGAAGGAGAAAGCTGAAGAAAGCTGTGGTCAGAAATGAAAAATTTAAAATGTAGCTGCTGGGCACTGTGCTCTGGCAGAACACACTTAGAATCAGGAAACCTGGATTCCAGTCCCAGCAATTCTAGAGACAAGCTGTTGGCCTTGGGAAAGTTACTTTACCTCTCTGATAATTAGCTGCTTCCTCTGATAAAAGGAGTCAAATGCCACTTCCCAGGGTTGCTGTGTCCTAGCACAGCAAGGACAGAGGTGAATGCAAGGTACAGAGTGTCAAGGCAGCAGTGATCCCAAGCTGCCTGGTTGGCCGATGGGAAGTGAGGTGGGAGAGGGCTGGGGGCAAGCCCCTAGGCATTGGCATGAAGGCCTCTGGGCTCAAATCTGAGCTCTTCCGTTTGTTAGATATGTGGCTGAGCAAGGACGTCTCTCGGAGCCTTGATTTCCTCATTTGTGAAATGGGGATATTAGTATCTACTTCATTAGCTTGTTGTGAAGAATAAACACATGAGTGCCTGGGACTAACTTCTGCTTCCAGAACTGCAGAGTGGCACTGCCTCCCTCCTTCTCCCCACTCCGCCCTTTATTTTAAAAGTAGCCTCAGCAGAATGGTGCAGCCACTTTGGAAAACAGGCCGTGATTTATAAAGTTAAGAGTACACACAGCCCAGCAATACCACTCCTAGGTATTTACCCAAGAGACATGAAAACTTCTGTTCATAAAAGAAACTTGTATTCAAATATTCATAGCAGCTTTTTGAAAATAATAGTCAGACAGGTAAACCACTCAAATTCCTATCAACTAATGGCTGAATGGTGATATGTCCATACCGTGGAATACTACTCAGCAATAAAGGGAAGAACCATTGATTCATGCTACAATAGGAATGAGTCTCAAAAAATTATGTTAAGCAAAATAAACAATACACAAAATATTACAAACTGTATGAATCCATTTATGTTACATTTGGGGAAAGGAAAAACTACAATGAGAGAAAGATTCAAGACTGACTGGGGCCAGAGGTGTGGGAAGGGGACTGACTGCAAAAGGGCAAAGAAGGAAGTTTTGGGGGTGATCGAATGTTCTATACTTTGATTGTGCCACTGTATACAACTGCCCAAACTCATTCAACTCTAAACACGAAATGAGTGAATTTCACTGTGGATAAATTATACTTCAATAAAGCTGAAGTTTAAAGCAGGGGAGGGAGGTAGCCTCAGTGAAGGTTCCTGAGGCTGCCCACAATTATCAATCTGTTTTTGCTTGTTTGTTTGGTTGGTTGTTTATAAGAGGCCCAGGACCTTGAAGGGGAGAGAGTGATGAAGTTTTCCCCACACACACCAAGGGTGTGCTACAAGGAAAGAGCTTGGGTGGGGCGAAGGAGAAGCCCCCACTGGAAGAAGATGGTGGCCCAGACCCATGGGGGGACAGGGAGTGCTCTCCTGGATGGAGGAGACCCAGGAGCCCAGTCTGGACAGCCTGAGCATGACACCTGTGGCCCCCAGGGACCAGAAGTTTTCCCTACCTTCTCTCTGGGACCTCCAGTGACCTGTGGGCGTGCACACCGTAGGGCTCCAGTACACCATGGGCATCAAGCTGGACTCTGTGTTCACATTCAGAAGAGAGTGAAGATCAGAAGACGAGAAGCAGTAGTGCTTCTTGCTGATGTTTCCCTTCTACTTTCTCAAAGAACTCAGTGTTGAGGTGGGGCCTCCTTGGAGAGGCCCCGCTGGTCGGCAGGGTCTATTTTCCCAGGTGCTGGATGGGAAGTTCGAGCCAAGTAATGAGGCATGAAAGTACTCACAGAGAGAAGCCCAGAGTTTTTGTCACAGGGCCTCTTGGACACAGGGGCCAGACATGCAGGGATTATTGTTATGACATCACAGTGTTTCCAAGAGCCAGCCCTGTTTGTCTCTCATTGCTAGGCAAATAGAGGGTGTTCAGAGATGGCTTTGAGGTTTAGTCCACAAGCAGCATGGTGAGAAAATTGCCTCAGGCCCCAGTCAGACCACAAATCAAACCAAAGCCACCCAGAAGAAAGGGCAACTCACAAGATACCTCCTTCTGCCCCTAATTGTGAGTTTTGTAACAAAATCTCGGTTTCTTACACTAAAAATTTTTTGAGGAAGTAAGCCCCAAGAGGACCTGTTTCATGATACATTCAAGTGTGTCTTATTCAAGAGATTTTTACAAAGAGCTTTATCTTTTTATTTGAAGGAGCTGACCTGATTCACATTGAGGTGAATAGAATGCTACTTCTCAAACACTGAAAGATTTGGAGACCCAAGATGAAAATTGAAAGAGAATATATGAGAAAGGAAGAAACGAAAGTGGAAAAACCTGAATGTCAGCAAATATTTGCTGAACTCGAATGAAATTTTGTTATTTAAGATTAATCAACCAAAAAGAATAAAATAGTTAGGAAGAAACTTAGCCAAGGAGGTGAAAGACTTGTACACTGAAAACAACAAAACACTGCTGAAAAAAATTAAAGACACAAATTAATGAAAGACACCCCATGTTTATGGATTCAAAGATTTAATATTGTTAAGACATCAATACTACCCAAAGCAATCTACAGATTTAGTGCACTCTCCATCAAAACCACCATGGTAATTTTGCAGAAAAATCTATCCTAAAATTCATGTGGAATTTCAAGGAACACTGAATAGCCAAAAGAGCCTTGAAAAAGTAGAACAAAGTTGGAGGTCTCACACCTCCTGATTTCAAAACTCACTACAAAGCTACAGTAATCAAAATAGCGTGGTACTGGCATAAGAACAGACATGTAGACCAAGGAATAAAATAGAAAGCCTAGAAATAAAGCCTCAAATATAGGGTCAAAAGGTTTTTGACAAGGGTGCCCAGACTATTCAATGAGGAAAGGACAATTTTTCAACAAATGGTGCTGGAAAATCTTGACATGAAAAAGCGTGAAGTTGGATCCTTATCTTGCACCATATACAAAAATTAACTCAAAATGGATCAAAGACCTGAATGTGAGAGCTAAAATTATAAAGTTCTTGGAAGAAAACAGGAGGAAGACTTCTTGACACTGGATTTGGCAATGATTTCTTGGATATGACACCAAAAGCACAGGCAACAAAAGTAAAAATAGATAAATTAGGCTACATAAAAATTAAAAACTTCTGTGCATCAAAGGACACAATAGAGTGAAAAGGCGACCTATGGAATGGGAAAAAATATTTGCAAATCACATATCCTATGAAGGATTAATATCCAGAATGTATAAAGAACTCCTATAACAACAACAAAAAATCAAATAACTCACTTAAAAAATGGGCAAAGGACTCGAGCTGACACTTTTCCAAAGAAGATATACAAATGACCAATAAGTACTTGAATCACTAATCATTAGGGATATGCAAATTAAAACCACGAGACACCAACTCACGCCCATTAGGATGTCTACTATCTAAACCAAACAAACAAACAAAAAAACCCAAAAAATAACCAGTGTTGGCAAGGATGTGGAGAAATTGGAAGCCTTGTGCACTGTTGGTGGGAAGTTAGGTGGCGCAGCAGTATGGTGGTTCCTGAAAAAATTAAATATAGAATTATTATATGATCCAGCAATTCTACTTCTGGGTATATACCCAGAAGAACCAAAGACAAGGTTACAAGGAGATATCTGCACCCCCATGTTCATAGCAACAACATTCACAAGAGCCAAAAGGCGGAAGCAACTCGAGTGCCCATTGACAGATGAATGAACACGGAAAATGTTGTCTATCCATACAATGGAATATTATACAGCCCTAAAAGGGAAGGGAATTCTGACACAGGTTACAACATGGATGAACCTTGAAGTCGTTATGCTAAGCGAAAAAGCCAGACACAAAAGGACAAATACTTCATGATTCCACCTGTATGAGGCATGCAGAGTAGGCAAATTCACAGAGACAGAAAGTAGACTGATGGTTGCCAGGGGCCGGGGGGAGGGGATGGGGAGTTAGTGTTAATGGGGACAAATTTCAGTTTAGGACGATGAAAAGAGTTCTGGAGATTGGTTGCACAACAATGTGAATGTACTTAACACTACTAAACTGTATACTTAAAAATGGTTAAGATGGTAAATTTGATATGTGTATTTTACCACAATTCAAAAACAAGATTAATTAAGCCCCCACAGTAGCCTGAACTAAGGGGACCAAAAATTCAGACTCATTGACAAGGTCCTCCATGGTTCATCTCACGCGTGATCGTACCCTGCAAGGTCAGTTTCCACCCCAGACAGGAGGTCCCGTGTCCTGCTTCAGAAACAAAGCCTCCCACTGGGAGCCAGAATTAGCCAAGAGCCCAAGTCCCAGGCGACTGGAAGGATGAGGGTCCTTTCCAGAATAAATACTCCCACTTCTTTGTGTCACTGCCAAAAACTCATGGGAGTTGCGAAGGAGGATCCTTTCCTAGAGTGTCTTCCCAGATCCTTCCTCTCCACTCAGGAGAGAAAAACACCAGGGAGAAGGCTGGGGTGTGCAGGGGAGCAGGATACAATGGAATCACCCTAGAAACTGCCTCCTAAGGATCACGCCCATCAGGGGTGAGGAGCTTGGGAGAGTCCTTTAGAAAAGTGCCCCAGAGGGAGTCTGAGGAAGGCGCTCCCTTTCCAGCTATAGCCTCCGGCGGGGAGGGGGGGAGGGGAGGGGGGATCACTTCGACGAGGTCATCAACCAAGGAGGAGGCATGTGCACCCCCGCCCCCAAATCCTGTTAACCCTATGAGTCTTCAAGTGGAGGCCTCCAGGGATAGCTATTTGGGAGCAGGATGGAGCCTCAGTCACCTCAGCCCTTCCCCTGCCCCTGCCGGGCCCCTAGGGAGTAAAAGACGAGATGTTTCTAGTGGCAGTGTTTCTAGTGACAGCTGCAGACCACCCACCTGCCCTTCCTCTCTCGACGTGGGACTTATGGGAACAAAGCTGAAGTGCTGGGGAATGAGGGAGTTGGCAACTTTTCAGATTGCTAATAGAGCACCAGGAAAGCCCAGGTCTCAGTGCTGCACATTGAAACCTGCTCAAGCTAAGCTCCCCTCCCACATCCTCAGCCCTCATCCCTCCTGGCCCTGCCCGCAACACAGAACATTGCGCAGGCTCTCGCTCTCTCTCACGGCTTTGCTGAGATATAATTTATACGCAAGAAAATTCACCCATGTAAAGTGCACGATTCAGTGGTTTTTAGTATATTCACAGAGCTGTACAACCACTGCCACTATCTAAGTCCAGAACATTTCATCACCCCCAAAAGAAACCCCATATCCATGAGCAGTCACTCCCTATTTCTCCTTCCCCACTATCTCCTGGCAACCACCAATCTGCTTTCTTTCTCTATAGATTTGCCTATTCTGAACATTTCATGTGAAATGAAATCATACAATATGTGGCCTGTTGCATCTAGCTTCTTTCACCTAGCATAATGTTTTTGAGGTTCATCCATGTTGTAACATGAATCAGTACTTCATTCCTGTTTACAGCTGAATAATATTCTATTGTATGTATATACCTACCACATTTTGTTTATGCATTCATCCATCGGTGGACATTTGGGTTGTTTCCACCTTTTGGTTCTTATGAATAATGCTGCTATGAACGCTTGTGTACCATTTTTCGTGTGGACCTACATTTTCATTTTTCTTGGATATACACCTAGGGTGAGAACCGCTGGGTCATATGTTAACTCTATGTTTAACATTTTAAAGAACTGCCAGACTGTTTCCCGAAGTGGCTTTCCCATTTTACATTCCCACCAGCAATGTATCAGGGTTCCAATAGCTTCACATCCTCACCAGCACTTGTTGTTATCCATCTTTTTTATTCTAGCCATCCCAGTGGGTGTGAAATGGTACCCCATGGTGGTTTTGGTTTGAATTTCCTGATAACTAATGATGTTTACCATATTTTCATTTGCTCACTGGCCATTTGCATATAACTTATGGAGAAATGCCTATTCAGATTTTTTGCCCATTTAAAAAAAACTGAGTTATTTATCTTTCTATTGTTGAGTTGTAGGAATTCTTTATATAGTTTGGGTATAAGTCCATTATCAGATATATGATTTGCAAAGATTTTCTCCCATTCTGTGGGCTGTATTTTCACTTTCTGGATGGTTTCAGTTGAAACACAAATGTTTTTCACTTTGATGAAGTCTAATTGGTCTATTTTGTTCTTTTCTCACTTGTGCTTTCAGTTCCAAATCTAAGAAACCATTGTCAAATCCAAGGTCATGAAGATTTACCACTATGTTTTCTTCTAAAAGTTTTAGTTTTAGCTCTTACATGTAGGTCTGTGATCCACTTGAGTTAATTTTTGTGTATGATGTGAGGCAGGGGTCCAACTTCATACTTTTGTGCGTGGATATCCAGTTGTTTCAGCACCATTTGTTGAAAAGACTGTTTTTGCCTACCAAGTGGTCTTGGCACCTGTGTTGAAAATCCATGACCATATGTGTATGCATTTATTTCTGGACTCTCAATTCTATTCCATTGATCCATATGCCTATCCTAATGCCAGTGCCATACTTCTTTCTTTCTCTTTTCTCTCTGGGTTCATTGGGAAGGCCACCCTGGATGGCCCCTAATATATCCACAGCTTTCAAGCTCTTCAAGCCCTCTCAATCCCTTTTCTTATCTAGTCCACACAACAGCCTTTGAAGACAAATAAATAATGTGATCATTCTTTTTTTACAGATGAGGAAACCAAGACTCAGAGAGGTTGCAGGTGGCTTAAGGTAACTGTGCTGGTAGCTGGTAGAGCTTGGACCAGAACCCCACTTTTCAATTATAAACTCAAGCTCCCTCCTGGACAGCACACCTCTCCTTGAAGGGTGTGACTTCGAAGACATGCTATTTGACCCTTTTGAATAAAGGCAGCTGCAGGGCTCCTTTCTCTGCCCTCACTAGTTCATAGAGGTATTGTGAGACTCAATGTAGCTTGTATAAGTGAAAACCTTTTATAAACTCTCAGGGCTAAAAACATGTGAGGAGTTATTAGTGGTGTATTTCTACAACAGCTCTTGCCTTTGAAATCATCTGGATCAGAGGTTGAAATAGGCCATTTCCTACATCTTCCCCCCGTAGTGGTTGACTGCAGCTATTGCTGGACATCAGACTACTGTAACTATATCACTTCTCCACCCTGGTGGAACAGTCGCTCTGAGACCTATTATTGTCCCAGTTGTGTTTATCATCCGGGAAGACCCCAATATCACATGGTATGGCTTCAGGGAGGGAAATAAATACAATGTCTTTTATGGACTCATAGTATTGTTCAGCCACTGAGTTATGTTCTTAAATTAAACACTATCTCAATAAACGGGCATTGAGCACCTCTCATGTTCTAGACACAGTAGTAAGTGCTAAAGGAGATAGAGGAGCCAAGACGCAGCCAAGACAGGCAAAAGATGACAGCTTTACAGGATGACAAGCACTTAAACAAACACCCATGATGTTTCTTCATCCAAACTGTGTGCCAGGACACAGACATGGTCCCTGCCACCACTGGTTAGGAGCAAGTAATGGATTACCCTAATGGATATGAACTCCCCCAAATAGCTCCTGACAGCCTGGGCTATAGGCCATGAAGGCAGGGGAGTCCAGGGTGCTATGAGAGCAATAACCAGGGTCCTGGGCCAGTCAGGACGTCAGAGGGGGCATCCCTGAGAAGGGCACATTTGAGCTGACATGACATCGTGACAAGTGATGTGGGTTGGAGATGTATAAACTGCCCTGGGAACTCAGAGGATGAACTGATGGAACCTTGGCTGCAGTGGGGTATATTCCCCAGAAGCAGCGATGTTTGGGATGGACTTTGAGCACCAAGTAGAACTTGAGCAGACCAGGTAGAAAGGAGAGGAGGATCGCTGGAACAGAGCAGGTAGAAGGGAGGGGAGGATCGCTGGAAGCTGGAGTTGGCACAGACAAATGCTAGGGTGACCTCAGAACATATGGCCCAAACCAGGACGCCTTTGGAAGGGGGCACTATTCATTATTATGCTGGGACAACAGGCATAGTCTGGGACTGTCCCTGGTACACCTGGCTGTGTGATTCCCCCTAGCCAAAGCACATGATGGCGATGGCCAGCATGCACGGAGCATCTAGGGAGGAGCAGTTAGAGTGTAGATTGGGGGCGGCAGGAAGGATCCGGACAGAAGGCGGGTGCACTAGCTTGCCAGGGCTGCCGTCACAAAGTACAGCAAACTGAGTGGCTTGAGCAACAGAAACTTATCCTCTTTACATTCTAGAGGCCGGAAGTCTGAGAGCAAGCTGTTGGCAGGATCACGCTCCCTCTGAAGGTGCTAGGGAAGGATATGTTCCAGATCTCTCTCCTAGCTTCTGGTAGTCCCTTGGCTTGTGGCAGCATCACGCCGATCTTCACATGGCATTCACCCTATGTGCATGTCTCTGTGTTCAAATGTCTCCTTTTTTATGAGGACACCAGTCATACTGGATTAGAGACCACCCTAATGACCTCATCTTAACTTGATCATCTGAAAACACCCTATTTTCAAATGCGGTCACATTCACAGGTACTGGGGGTTAGGACTTCAACATCTTTTGGGAGAATACAATTTAATCCCTAACAGTGAGGCAGAAGATGGTGACAGCTGTGAAAGACCGGCATGCTAAAGAGTCTAGACTATACTGAAGGTCATGGGGACCTATTACCAGTTGGTAAGCTGGCATACAGCACGATCTATTTCAACACAGTAACCCTGGCAGCCCAGCCCTTCAATTTAGTCCAATTAGAGATGGCTAATGTTTTCTAGCTTTTTTTTTTTCCTCATCGCAGTTAAAAAAATACCTTTTTTCATATTGCACTTCCCTTTTGGAAATCAAAGAAAGCAAAATACGCGTCCTGCAAACAATGGGATCCCTTTAATCGAAAGGGTATTTCCTCACTCTCGAGCCATTTTCACCACCCGGCTTGCATGATAACAATTGTACTCTCTCTTAGAAGACACAGTGTAGGCTGACTCTCAGTAAATGCTTGTGGGGTAGAATAAAAAGCTGTGTAATTTTATCGAGTGAACTTTGCAGGGCGGTTGTCAACGCCTTGGTGCTGGGTGTGGTGTATCACCAGCACTTAAAATCTCATTTGCTTTTGATTCCTGACCCACAACAGGGGTTTCCACATGGTTCCTGGAGCCCCAGGATGCCCTCTGGGGACTTCCCAGAGGGTGGGCAAGGCTGACCAGAGGGGCTCAGCTTGGACTGCTTTTAGAGTTGTCAGATTGGTCTGAAAAATGCCTTGCACTCTCTTGTGAAAATCTGGGACTTTGTGCCCACGGCCAGCTTCTCTCAGCTGAAGGGCAAGTCCATTTGGCTATTAAATGGATTTCAGCATATTTGTTCACCTAGCAAATATTTATTGAGCACCTACTATACACCTGGTACCATACTGGGGACTAGCGTATAGCAGTGGGCAGGATGTGTTTCTGCGGCTACCCCTTCAGAGGGGATTTTGGTGACAATGGAAGCCGCTTTGAAGCACATTTTTCTCAATCAACAATATCTTCATAAATAATATCTAATAAAGACCAATTCTGGAATGGCCACATTGATACAAAATTCAGTTAGGAGCATGTGGTGGGTTCAATTGTCCCCCCAAAATTCATGTCCTTGCAGAACCTCAGAATGTGACCTTATTGGGAAATAGGGTCTTTGCAGATGTAGTTAGTTAAGGATCTCGAGAAGAAATCATCCTGAATTTTGGGTGGGCCTTACATCCAATGACTGGTGTTCTTCTAAGAAGGGGAGAGGACACTAGAGAGTGAAGATGGAGGCAGAGATTGGAGTGATGCGGCCACAAGCCAAGAAACGCCTGAGGCTACCAGAAGCTGGAAGGGACAAGGAAGGATCCTCCTCTAGAACCTTCAGATTCAACACAACCTTGCCATCACCTTGATTTTGGACTTCTAGCCTCTAGAACTGAGACAATAAATTTCTGCTGTTTTGAGCTACCCAGTTTGTGGTACTTTGTTGTGGCAGTTCTAGAAAGCCTTCTCTCAAGGCTTTCCAGACCCTTCATTTAGCCTTCTCTCAGAAGAGGAGAGACAGACCACAGCAGTTTCCACACACTCACGACATACTCTAGCACCAGCCTTGCTGGAGCAGAGAAACTGGCTGCTTTCTCACTTCTTCGTCCTTTTTCTTGCCTGCACAGCAAGGGCTGGCCATGAGTGCCGGGGGCCCTTCAGCTCCAGGACGCCACTGGGAGAAGTCTAGACAAGGGAGGGTGGCAAGTCTAGATCGTTTCTGCTCCCTCCATCCCCTTCCTCAAGGCAAACGTGTCTCACACACACTGATCACAGCCGCAGCTCTGGCCCTTCTGAGTACCCCAGCCTAACCGGCCCAGCCTGGCCAGCACAAGCTTGGTGGATAAACACTAGCTAAAGCAGCCCTGCTCCCCCCTTCCCCCACCACCCTCCATTCTGCACCCTCTATCTCATGGCCTCCAACAGGCCAACAGGAAGCGGTGTGCAGTCAAGCCCACGCCAGGTGGGTTTGGGTCGTTCTAACTGTGGCAGTCATTGCTGGGGAACTCCTCTTGAGAAATCCATCTCAGTGAAATGTGATGAGTCGTACCTGTGAACAAAATGCCCCCAGCCGGGCTCCCCCAGCTTCCTGTCTAAAGGGCCAGTTATTTGCTCTGATTCTGACAAGAGTGCCCATTTCTTGAAGCCACAACATATCTTCCCATATATTATTTAATTAGCTTCTCACAACGGCCCTGCGAGGTCAGGATGATGATTATACCCATTTTAGAGATGAGGAAACGGAAGTTCAGAGAGGTATGGGGGCCTTCCTAAGGTCACACGGCTTTTGAGTGGCATGCAGCAATGTGACCCCAGGGCTGATCCACTCCAGGGCCCACGCGTCTGCACTCCTCCTGCTGCGATCCTTGTGTTCCGACGTGCTTTGTAGAGGCTGTGCTTTGGCAGCGGCCACATCATCCCCCAACCTGCACTGAGCAGCTGCCTCGTTTATTTGTTGTTGCTTTTGTAACATCCACCTCTATGACTGACGGGCTGCTCCCAAGGCCTCCAATCCCCATTGTACATTTGTGGGAGCTAAAACGAAGGCATTGCCTCCACCAGCCTTGGGGGGTGCCTGTTTCAGGAGAGATCTGGACCTTTAAAATAACTTTCCCTAAATGCCTCTAACTTGTGAAAAAGCAAACAAAATCATTGCTAGCTAGCAATTTTTTTCCTGTTTACAGTGGCTAGCATATTTACTTTAGGCCAAATTCAGCTCTGGTTTTATGTGGGCTGTCTATACTTCGTGTGTCCTGGGCCTTATAAAACCCATGTCCACAGAGCCTCAGTGCCCACTCTTGAGCCCTGAGACGTCCTTTTCTCCATTTGCGGTGATTCTTGGGGTTCAGACAGCTGCCGGGTGGGGTATGTGGTGGTTATAGCCATGGTTTATCCGATGTCAGACCCCCAGTCAAGAAGCCCCTATACGGGAAAGGCTCAGGCACCTGTCCTTTAGACGTGGAGTCTCAGTTTGCACTGCAGCTGGCAAGGGGACGAGCTTATGGGGAAAGCATGCCCATTTTCCACAGGTCGCCTCAGAGAGAAGGGACCAAAAGAGGGACACAGACCAAGAAGATGGCCCAGGGGCAGGGGCTTAGGGTGTCACGACGGATGGCTTCTGACAACCTCCTCAGGCACTGCTGCAGTTCCTGGGGGCCACACGTACACCCTGGGAGCCCTGAGTTGCTGTCAGGACTGAACCAGCTCCCACTCCCCTCCCCTACTGGACCCCTAGCCCCACTCTAATGCTACCCTTCCTGGCTCTCTCCCTTTTTCACTGCTCACCCCCAGGCGGAAGCAGACCAGCAGCCAGCGCCTTTCCCGCACTATGGAAAATGATGAATTCCGCAGAGTTGTCAGAGCATCCTGCTTGGTGTGGAGGTCCGGAGCCCCTTTTAGAAATCTTCTCCAGGAAGCCTCAGCCCTCATGCCTTTATTCCTTGGGTGAGACTCATCCTACTTCCTCTATTCTTTCCCTCCCCCACTGGAAGCTGCCCCTCCTCTATCCCGCAGGGTCGGGGGGGGGGGGGGGGATGATAGGCTGGACACCAGTCTCCGTTTGCTCTGGGCTCCAAGACAATGGGGAGACATTTTCATCTGAGGGGAGCGCCAGACTGGGGACTCTAGTCAGCGGGGCCTCGGCTCTTCCCAGACAAGGTCCCTCTGGTCCATTCCCAAATCTCACTCCCCAAAGTTTCCAGATTTAGAAAACAAAAATACAGGTCACTCAGTTACATATGCATTTCATATAGACAATGATTTTCTTTAGTATAAGTATATTCCATGCAATATTTGGGATATACTTACACCAAAAATGATTGTCCCTCCATTTGTTTGTTTGCTTATCTGTAATTCAAATGTAACTGGGCATCCTCCTTTTAACCTGACACCTCCACTCCACAGCCCAGTGATTCACACCCCCACTGGTGTCTGCACAGGGCAGCCAGTCAAGCTCCCAGCCTGCACTGGAGAATGACTGTGGTGCTGGTAAACAAGTCTGTGCTTTCCCATCCTTCTCAGTAAATGGCTCTGCTCTCGCTCTCCGCAGAAGGCCCAGGCCTGCTCACACTGCATCGTTCTCTGTGCCCACAGAGTCAGGCCTCAGGCACATCACTTACTGGCTTACAGTATAATTATGGGTTTTCACATCTTGTTCTCCACTGGGCTTTGAGCTTCTTGAGGGCTAGGGCTGGGGCTGATTCATCTTGGCTCTTGTCTCCCACTCTCTCCCCCTCTCCATAAGGTGCCCACCAGAATCCAGGACCGGGTGGGGAGAGCTCAGAGGAACACACGCATGGACAAACAGGCAAATGCCTCTGATCGCATCAAAATACAAAGGGGCTGACTCATGAAAGGCAAGGCCTGGCTGTCCTGCTTTATCCACTAGAATGGCCGGTCCCTGAGGGTGGGAATCTTACCTGTTTCACTCCCTCCTCCATCCCCAACACCCAGCAGGTGCTTAGTAAACACACATTGCATAAATCAGCAGTTGTGTTCGTGGTGACTGAACCGATGTGTTTCCTCCACGCCTCCATTAACGTTTCAGAGATGCCCGGTCCCCATCTGCCAGGGAGGGATGAGTTGAGTTGATAGTGACGGGCTCTACAGGAGTGAGAGGCAGCCGAGTCCCAAGGGCGGGGAGGACAGCAGGAGGGAGTTCCGCTCCAGGCCTGGCTGAGGGCGAGGAGAACGGGCTCCCTCGGGAGGGAAGCAACCAGTGACCGAGCCGGATGGAGCATGGCTGCGTCCTGAGAGAGAGGAAAGGCACCGGTGTTGGGGACCCCGGCAGCAGCCCGGCTTTCCCAGGCCCGGCCCCGAGCTGGGGACGGGAGCGAGGGGCGGCTTCGCGCTAGCGCGGCCGGGGCCGTGGGGATTGGCGAGAACCGGGGCTCGGCGGCCGCTCTGCCGCCCGCTGGGACGGGCGGCCCAACACGTGACCCGCCCGGCCAATAGGGAGGCGGCGAGGTCCGCGGTCAAGGGCGCGGGGGCCGCGCGGCGACGCTCCCGGCCCTGCCCCGCCACCCGAGCTGCCTGGCACAAGCCCGGGCCTGGGGGGCCCTGGGGGGCCCTGGGGGCTGGGCTTCCTGGCGGCCGCTGCGGGGGTGGGAGCGGGGAGGGTAGCGAATGCCAGGAACCCGCCTGGGGCTTCCCCTCGAGCCCAGTCCGGAGAAGGGAGGCGGCGTGGGGCGGGGCGGGGCGGGGGCGGCCCTTCCGAAACAGGCCCCCCCGCCCTGGGACTCTGGGATGGAGGCCTGCTACCCTCAGACTGCCACTGGCCAGGGCCCTGCCCGCCCTCCCTCTCGGGTACCCCTGACTGGCCACCAGCTCCAAAGCCCACCATCCTGCTGGGCCATGGGGCAGCTTCTGAGGACCCCTCCTGCCCTGTCCCACATACCTGGAGCCTGAAAGAGTGGCAGGAGAGATACCCAAACCCTAGAAGATGATTCGTGAGGGAGCCCCGCTGTCATTCCCTATCAACACAGGTGGTGCTGGGTGGCTCACACACACCTAACATCTCACACCTAATAGGTACTTGGGAAGTGTTTGTTGCTAAAGAAACGAACGAACGAATGAATGAATGAAGCCTGGCAATTGTTGCTGAGGCTGAGGACTGGCCGCTTAGGAGATGCCTCCTGACTGAGTGTCTCCATCTGAGGGGCTGTAACAATACTCCAGTGCAGCGTGGCTTTTAAAACAGGGCCTTGGAAGAGGGACCTGTTGTTCTCTTGTGCCAAAGCGGGGTGAGCTCAAGCCAAGTAACTACAGTGTCCACTTTGGGGGAACGTCATAAGTCTGAACAATGTGATAAAACAAATCTCCTGCTTGTCCCAGTGTCCACTCCTACCAGCATTGCTGTCCTCTAGCAGGGCTGTGGCACTTTCCACTCGGGGAGCATGCCTTGAGTCCCTACCTCCACACCTTAGAGGTCCTCCAGCGCTGCAAAGCCTGGTGTGGTGCCTCCTGCCTCCTTCCACCAAAGGCAACGGACCCCTTCATCCCCAGGTCGTCCCCGCACATTGCATTGTAGTTCCACCCTCTGAGCACATCCTGTCTTCTGGATCCTGACAAACCTGGATTGAAATCCTGGCAGCCCCACTTCCTAGCTTATGCTTTCGAGCCTCTTTATCTGCATCTATAAAATGATCATAATAGCACTAGGATTATTATGAGGCCTGAATGCAAAGACTCCTATAAAGTGTCTGGCACAGATGTGGTCCTTGGCGAATGGTAGTCTTCGGGCTCCTAGAGGGTGGAGGCTGTATCTTCTTTGCTCACCACCATATCCAGCTCTGATGCCTTGCAGGTGGCCTGGTGTGAGCAGGCACTCCAGGAGAAAGCGTTGCATGAGCTGTTGGTGCACTGCCTTGCTTGGCTGGGAGTGGTTCCCACACTGGGCAGGGCTCAGCTTGCAGCCTGCTGCTGGGGCTGGGGTAGGGAGGCAGGGGCTAGCCAGTCTGGGATAGTAGTTTGAAAGGTACTTGCCTCCTGTCACTGAGACCAGCTGCTTCTGGAACTGGGTGCAGAGAGGGATCAACTCCCTTGCGCTGCCTCCGCAGCCCAGCAGGGACAGGAATCAGCGTGCTTGGCTGTCTCCCTGTTTCAGTGCTGTCCACAAGATGGCCGCTCCTGCAGGTCTGGGCAGCCGGGGCTGCAGCTCAGGCGGGCTTTATCCTGCGCTGCAATTTGCCTAGTGACCCAGATTTGTGGCCAGGCGCCGGTCTAACTCCCGCTTGGTTTGGCTGGAGCTAGGGTTTCCAGTTTTAGCAAATAAAAATACAGGATGCTCAGTTAAATTTAAATGTCAGATAAACAACGAATAGTTTTGAACTATAAGTATGTTCCGTGTAATCTTTGGGACATACTTACACTGTGAAATTATTTGTTGTTCATCTGAAAATCCCATGTAACTGGACTCCCTGCATTTTCCCTGGCAAACCTAGCTGGAGTTTATCCAGCGGCTGGGGATTGGAAGGGACTCAACTTTGGGGGGGTGGAGTGGGCGGGAACTGCTCCCACCGAAAGCGCTTTGAATTGATGTCAGAACAATGGCATGGGTTGTTCTGTTTTTCTTTGCATAAAAAAAGAGCATTCCATGTCACTCAAAAGAAAACAGGACGGTGAATTTCAGCTCTCTGCCTTGCTCTATTGATGTTGACCCGGAACATGCCTAGATTCTGAAAGGGATATTGACTGTTAGACAAGTGGCTCCGTCATTTTTCTCTGCAATGCTCCTTCTAATGGTTGGTGCCCGCTACCCCGGGTCCCGTTTGGAATACACTCGGGATGGGATGCACAGTGGCCATTAGCCTCTCCAGAGGTCCCTGTTCTGCCGGGCTATTCAGATGCTCCACATACAAAAGCCACTTAGTCAAGTAGCCTGAGCCACAGACTAAGGAACAGGTATGACAAAAAGCCTGAGCATCTCTGAAGCGCTGGGCATCTTATGTCACACAACCTCTAATCCTCACAACAGCTCTGAGAGGCCATGCTATTATTCCCATTCTACAGATAGGGAAACTGAGGCCCAGACAGGAAAAAACTCTTGTGCGGAGCCATACAGCAAGTGAGGTGGGGAGGCCATGGTTCCCACCCCGTTCTCTCTGAATCCAGTGCCTACGTTCTTCCCTGTCATCCTGCTCTGTGACTCTTGCACCTACCAGCTGGCTCAATCCCTGCTCCAGGCCTCAGTTTCCCCATATGTTAGATAAGGGGGTTAGACGTGGGCATCCTGAGATCTCTCCAGGGATTCTCTTTTGCTAGAAATCACCAAAAAGCTGAGCTGACTCACCATTTTCAGGCAGGCGCTGGTTGCAGACAAAGGCTTTTGAGGGTGCTGTTCTCTGCGTCACAGCAAAAAGACTGACCAACACTGATTCTGCAAAGCTTAGCCAGCAGCTTGTGGACTGCCTGGCCCCCACAGAATGGGCCTGGTGGCTGGATATATGCACTGAAGGTCAGGGCTCACGGCGCCTTCTGTGCAGGTCATGGGCCACTGTGCGGGACCCTTGATCTCCAGGCTTGAGTAGGAATAGTGCAGTAGGATTAGCTATGCACCAAAAATACACGTAACATACTTGTAAGTTATGAGGCATGGGCCTGGCCACTTCACCTGGACTCTGCACTCCCCCAGACATCATGAGAATGAAAGAAAAAGCAGATCTAAAAAGACTTGCTCTGCCCTCCCCTCCCAGACCTGCTCCAACCCAGCAAGTGGCCAAGACTCCTCTCAGATGCCACCAGGCACCTGCCCTTCAGCAACTTAGCAGTGGCACGACTGGAGCTGGCTCAGGCCAGGATTGGAGATCAGGAGGTGACGCTCTTTCTGAGTGGGGGCGGCATCATGGTTTCAGGTATTCACTGGTTCCCCCTTCTCCTTTCCCTGGCTAACTCTTGCCTATTATTCAAGGCTCAGCTCAGGAATCGTCTCCTCAGGCTTCTTCTCTGCCCTCGCCTGCTCACCCAGCCAGAGTCGGCGCCCTCCTGTGGGTCCGCATGATACTCTGTGCCTATGGGTCTCAGGGTGGTGGTTTCACTGTCTCTCCGCATATGGCTCCCCCACCGACCTGTGAACATGGAGTCCAAGTCTTTTTCATCTTGTCGCCCTAGAGTGGTCCTCTCTCAGCACTTTGTGTGACAGGCTCATTACTTTCAAGTCTCAGTTTAAATGTCACCTCCTCAGAGAGGCCTTTATTGACCTCCCTGGCTAAACCCCCCCCCCCACTCTGTCCTGGTTATTGTCTTCACTGTCTACGTACCACTAATTACTGCTGAAATCAAGTCGTGCATTTGTCACTGAGGTGAAATTCACACAACATAAAATTCTCCATTTTAAAGTGTACAATTCAGTGGCATTTAGTATATTCACAATGCTGTGCAACCATCACCTCCATCCAGTTCCGAAATATTTGCATCACCCCAAAAGGAAACCCCATATACGTTAGCAGTCACTCCCCCTTCCTCTCTCCCCCCGGCCCCTGACAACCACTAATCCGCTTTCTGTCTCTCTGGATTTGCCTATTCTGGACATTACACATAAATGAGATCATATAATATTTAGTCTTTTGTGTCTGGCTTCTTTCACTTAGCATAATGTTTTGAGGAGGTTCATCCAAGTTGTAGTATGTACCAGTACTTCATTCCTTTTTATGGCTGAATACTATTCCATTGTATGGATACACCACATTTTGTTTGTCCATTTGCTTTTTTTGGGTTTTTTTTGAGGAAGATTAGCCCTGAGCTAACTGCTGCCAATCCTCCTCTTTTTGCTGAGGAAGACTGGCCCTGAGCTAACATCTGTGCCCATCTTCCTCTACTTTGTATGTGGGACGCCTGACACAGCATGGCTTGATGAGCGGTGCCATGTCCACACCCGGGGTCCAAACTGGCAAACCCTGGGCCGCCAAAGCTGAATGTGCGCACTTAGCCACTGCGTCACTGGGCTGGCCCCCGGTCCACTTGCCAATTGATGGACCTTTGGGTTTTTTTCACACTTTGGCCATCATGAATAATGCTGCTATGAACATTGATGCATAAGTTTTTGGGTGAACATCTGTTTTCAGTTATCTTAGATACATACCTAGGAGTGGAATTGCTGGGTCAAACTCAATGTTTAACTTTTATTTATTTTTTTTTATTTTTTGAGGAAGATTAGCCCTGAGGTAACATCTGCTGCCAATCCTCTTCTTTTTGCTGAGGAAGACTGGCCCTGAGCTAACATCCATGCCCATCTTCCTCTGCTTTATACGTGGGACGCCTGCCACAGCATGGCTTGCCAAGTGGTGCCATGTCGGCACCCGGAATCTGAACCGGCAAACCCCAGGTGGCCGAAGTAGAACGTGTGAACTTAACTGCTGCACCACTGGGCTGGCCCCACTCAATGTTTAACTTTTTGAACAACTGCCAAACTGTTTTCCAAAATGGCTGCACCCTTTCACATTCCCACCAAGAAATGCACAAGGATTCCAATTTTTCCACATCCTTGTCAACAATTGTTATTATTCATCATTTTGATTATAGCCATCCTAGTGGGTGTCAAGTGGTATCTTGTTGTGTTATTTGTTTTTATTTCTTCCTGTCCTTCCCTGCTGAATTTGGGCTCCATGAGGCCAGGGGTCCTGTCTGGCCTGTTCTTTGCTATATCCAGCTCCTACCCCTGGCACGTGCCAGGTTCTCAACACGTGGAGGTTGAGTCAACACATGAGTGAATTTGTCCTCATTAAATTCTTAGCTCACAGCCCAGGGCCTGGAACAGAAAAGGCCTGTGATGGGTGTGTGTTGTGTGTCTTGATCCAGTGGCCCTGGGATGTGGTCTGGCCTCTAGGGGAAGAGTTTCTCAGTACCACCCAAAGGGAAGGACCCCAGCCATGTGGGTTGGGGCTCAGAGCAGCAGTCCTGCCTCCATGGGACTGTAGTAATGAAGCAGGAACTGGCGTAGGGGCTCAGCCCATGACAAGGACTCCTGCTCCAAGTAGGGATTTGGAGGGAGGTGAGCCAGCAAGGCTGAGGCACCCCCTAGGAGCACTGGCTCACAATCTGACAGCTACTCTGCAGTCCCCCTTTGTAAGTCCTCTTGCAGTAGCCCCTTGGGAAGCTCCTTCCAGCCTGGTTCCCTGTCTCATGTTGCCCCTTTGGGATTTGTAGACCAGGCCCTCGGGCTAACAGCCTGGGGGACTGAACATCTTCAGATGCAGCTCTTGGTAATTGTCCCTCAGTTGCAACCACAGAGGTTGAGGGCTCCTCCCACTGCCTGGTAGGGGAGGGTGACAACTTAGGGGGAGCTGGTGGTGCTGGGGCTTCTAGCCTGCCTGGCTGGACTCTCCCAAGCTCTCAAATGGGGCATGGTGGAGCCTGTGGGCTGCTTATCCCAGCTCACTCAGGCTCCAGATAGTGCAAAGATGCAAGGGCTCTGCTCCGTGGGCACAGCAACAGGCACAGGCATTCATTCTATGGGCTTCTCCAAAGGCAGCCCTTGGGAAACACTTTGATGGTTTCTTCACAAGTTAGGAACATAGAGTCACCATGTGACCCAGCAATTCCAGTCTGAGGTCTATACCCGAAAGAATGGAAAACAGATGTTCAAACAAAAACTTGTACACAAATGTTCTTAGCATTAATATTCACAATAGCCAAAAGGTGGAAACAACCCAAATGTCCATCAATGGATGAATGCATAAAATGTAGCATTACCACACAACAGAATATTATTCAACTGTAAAAAGGAATGAAGTATCGAATCATTATTTGCACTCCTGAAACAAATATGATGTTATATGTCAATTATATCTAAATTTAAAAAAAGGAATAAAGTACTGATATATACTACAACATGGATGAACCTTGAAAGCATTAAGCTAAGTGAAGGAAATCAGATACAAAAGTCCCCGTGTTGTATGATTCCATTTGTACGAAATATTCAGAATAGGCAAACGCAGAGACAGAAAGCAGATCACTGGCTGCCAGGGGCTGGGGCGTGGGATGGGTACTAATGGCTTAGCGGGCAGAAGGTTTCCTTTTAGGGTGATGGAAATGTTTTGGAAATAGTTAGAGGTGTTGGTTGTGCAACATTGTAAACACACTAAATGCCACTGAATTGTTCACTTTAAATGGTTAATTTTATGTTATATGAATTTTACCTCTATTTGAAAAAAAAAAAAGGCAGCCTTCTCTACCTAATGCCCCTTTAGGCCTCAGAATTGCAACTCCTCATGAAGATTCAGTTTCAGGCGAAGGCAGGAAAACGGCAGGCAGCTTCATGTCAGGAATCACTGGGCTTTGGCCTAAATGCCCACTCAGTTCACACGAGGGCCCACTGCTCTGCTCCAATAGCGTCCCTCGGCGTTTTCACTCCTGAGAGAGGTAGCCAAATCAATACCTATTGTTTGCACCCCTTGTAAGCCAGTGTCCAGAAAATATGTGGATAGAGATTCCCAGGCCGGTAAGCCCCAGGACATTTCGGGGACTGGCACACAGCCAAGGTGTTGCAAGGCTCACACTCAATTTGGCACAAGACAGCTTCTGCTGGGAGGTGGACATAGTCACTGCAGAGAGCAACCTCTGCTCCGGGCCCAAAGCATGTGGAATTGTCCAGAAGCATGGTCTTGACGAGTGGGCAAGTATTCAGATGAGCAGTGCTGCTGAGCCAGGCCTCACTTCTCCCTAAGGCTTCCTGAAGTGCATGGAGCCTGCAGAAGACCTCAAAAAGAGCAATGAGGCTTTCGGAGGTCATCCTCCCTTCCCAGGGCGGGTCTCAGGGCGTGCAGGCTGCTGCAGGCCTCCAAATGCCCCCTTTGAAGGAGCCAGGGCCCAGCCAAGTCTTCAGGTCAGCCCCCAGCTGGAATCTCCCAAGGCCGGGCTGATCCTTCCAACCTGCCCAGGCCAACAGGAGCCCTCTCAGCCCAGGTCTGCGGTGAATCTGGAACTCTGCCTTGAATCGGGTTGAAAGCACATAGGGACTATTTTATACATTAGTTAACATAGCCTTCTATCGTACTTCCTGATGCCGGAGAGATTTTTCTAAAGCACAGATCTGAACATGTCTTGCCCCTGCTTAAAAGTCTCCTAGGCCTCTCTGTTGCCTTTTGGATCAAACGCAAGCTCCCTTGGTGTGTTTCAGGACATCTGTAGATCTCAGGTTCATCCTGCTAGCTCTAGCCTCATCTCCCACCACTTGCCTGACACTCTCCCCCAACTCCTCCCTTCTGCCACCTCCCCAAACACGAGCTTCATAGTGTTCCAGCCAGAGCTGGCAGAGCTGCAGTGGAGGAAGAGGGAGTGGGCCTTGCTGAGGCGGGCGCTGGAGTCCGGAGGGGCCAGGGAGGCAAGAGGCTTCTAAGAGAGGCTGCCAGGCACACAGAGAAGTGGCCTGGACCCCAGGACAACAAGCTCAGTTACCAAAGCCAGAGCAGGCGTGCTCCAGGTCTGCCCTGAGCTGCCCTCGGGGGGCTGGGTAGAGGACTCCTAGCTTTTGCTTTACAGCATCTTGAAGTCATCCCCCAGGCCGTGTCACACTTGTAACCACTCAGACCCATGGTGCCTTCCTGGCTACTGCTTCTTGGCTTTTGTCCATCATCTCAGCTTGCAATGTTCTTATGTTCACTTTTTAAATTTTAAACAATAAGGAAAGTTATTAACTCATAACAGGAAGTCCCAAGATAGGGCATGCCCCCACACTATAGTCAAGCACTCAGATTTTTTCTCCTCTCTTTGCTGTCATCCCTAGCAGTCATCCAAAGGCTGATTCCCCTTGTGTTCCTAATATGGCTGCCAATAGCAATTCTGGCTGCGTGATTTGTTTGCATCCACTGGGCAAGAGAGCCAGGAAAGGCTGTGATGGGCCTGCTTAGTTCACAGGCTCATCCCTGGACTAGTGACAGTCACGGAAAGAAATGCCACGTGCCTTTTGGCTTAAACCTAGGTTTCTGCTTTTCACCCTGAACTGTGGAACTGCGTGTGTCACCAGGCCCCAGCCAGTCCCTGCCCTGCATCCCCGGGTGAGTCAGGCAGTCCCTTCTCAGGGCTCCCCCAGCCCCTATGCCTCCTTTGTCGCAGCACTGCTGCCACTGTCTGGTCATCGAGGTTTTTTTTACTGTCAGCTCCGGGAGGACATGGGGGGGGTCTGTGGGAGGGTGCTGTCTTGGGTGCTCTGTGGTCCCAGGGCTGTCCCAGAAGAGCTGCTTTGCATGATTTGTTGAATGAAGGAGAGAACGAGCGAGTACACGGTTGAGTGAGTGCAAGGCCTGAGTAGCGTGAGCGGGAGATAGGGACAAGAGGGCATGGAGGAGAGGGAAGGCCACTGCTACAGGCAGGTTCTGCTGTCTAGAGGCCAGAGTAAAAGCGGGATGTGCCTGTGTGTGAGCATCTCGAAGTCCTCAGTGCTCTCCTCCTATCTGGAAGCCCTGAGCTGCAGCCACAGGGAGCCCTGGGTGACCGGAGGCTGGCCTGGTATGGCTCCTTTAAGCAGCTGGGCCTGCACCAGGTCTGACCCATCCTCCCTCCCTCACCCTGGCCTTTCCTGGCCACTGACCTCACCCCTTCTTTGCCTGCCTGTCCTTGTCTCACCTTCTGGATTTGACACACACTGGTGCCCTCTGTCTGGTTGTTAATAATACTCAAGGGTCATGCTAACAGTGTCTGTTCCCAGAGTGATTTCTCAGTGCCAGGCCCTCTGCTAGTGGCTGCACCAGGCCACGGATCTCCCAACCACGCCATGACATAGGAATCATCACCTGCATTCACAAAGGACACTGGGGCCAGGGGTGCAGACAGAGGGGTGCTGCCTGAGGGCTTGTGACGCTGTTGCTGTGCTTAGAGAGGAAGAGCCTTAGTTGAGGCCAAAGTCAGGGCACGGTGCAGTGAAAAAGTAGTGGATCCCTTTCTTTAAGGGAAACCTTAGGTGAGTCCTCACAGAAAGATAGATCACAATGGAACTGCTCTGGCTGCGAGCTGGGGACAGGAGCCCCGCCTCCTCAGTTCCTCATCTCGTGCTCAGTGGACCCTGAGGCTCAGCCTGGGTTCGAATCTCAGCTCTGCCACTTAGTAGCTTGGTGCTTTGAGCAAGTCGCCTTAGCTCTCTAAGCCTTGGGTGTCTCGTCTGCAACAGGAATGGGGAGAGCAGTGAGAGTCCTTGCCTCAGAGGATTCTGGTGAGCACTGCACGATTTGCTGAGGAGTGAATGAGCCCACGCACATGGAGTGCTTGGCACCTACTCAGTGGGCTGCCCAGGAATCGCTCAGTGGGCTGCCCAGGCCCTCCTCCCTACACCTGAGGACCCCTTCAGAGTGTAAGCCCCCTTTCTCTATGGCTCTTCCTGCCATCTCCGAGCCTGTCTTTTAGCACCCCGAGTCCCTCCCCCTTCAGGCATCCACTACCCATTTATTCACGTGACAGATATTTGTCAAGCACCTACTATGTGCCAGGCACTGGAGAGCCCCCCCCCAGGTCTCTGCCATCATGGTGCGGGTATGACCATTCAGTGCCAGGAGAGCTGGACTAGGCAAGCATCCTCCCACCAACTGCTGTGGGACAGATCCCTTCACACCCCCTCAAGGTCCTGTTCGACAACGGACTGGGACCCAGCCCCCATGGCCCCCACGCTTTCTGCAGGGGAGGCTCTGCGGTGTGTTCTGATGCTGCTGAGCGAAGGCAAATGATGCCAGCCTTCTGCCCCCTCCCCTTTGCCAAGCTTTTCCCAGGGTTCTGCTGGTGCCCTCAGCCATTCGGTCATGGAATGGACACGTGCTGGACAGTCCTGAGCCCAGGAGACCCTCTTGGAGCCACTCTGGGTAAACTTTTTGGGGCTCAACTCAGATAGCTGGAGAGCCCTTCTCTCCACTGTGATCCTCAAATCCCTTGGAATCACAGTCACTATGGCCTAGGGGAAGGGAGTATTTCATTTACAAGAAGCCCTCATGTATATGTCCTGCAGCTTTGCAGTGACTTTCTGGGAACTCCATGGTTGGCCACTGTTTTAGTCCATTCGGGCTGCCATAACAAAGTACCACAGATTGGGTGGCTTAGAAACAACAGGAACTTATTTCTCACAGTTCTGGAAGCTGGAAGTCCAAGATCGGGGTGCCAGCAGGGTCCGTCACGTTCTGGTGAGAGCCCTCTTCCAGGTTGCAGACAGTTGACTTTCTGTTGTAGCCGCACATGGCAGAGACAAGAAAGAGGAAGCACGCACTAGGGCACTAATCCCCATTCATGAGGCTCCACCTTATGACCTCATCTAATGCTACATAGCCCCCAAAGGCCCCACTTCCTAATGCCTTCACATTGGGGGGTAGGGCTTCAACATATGAATTTTGGGAGGACACAAACATTCAGCCCATAAGAACCACCTTCCTCTGCCACTGGCATGGATGTGGAGAGTCATGGGAAATGCCCCTCCAATGAGATAGCTACACCTTCTCTTCTTCTCATGGATCTCTCAACCTGGGCCAGTAGGGCTCTGCTGTGACAATCTGGGCAGCCGAGTGGGTACACAAGCTGGGCTGATGTGCTCCCAGGTGCTGATCCTAGGATGCCAGGCCAGCCAGACCCTGGGAGCATCAGAATGTTCACGGAGGTACTTAGAGACCCTCAGCTGAAAAGGGTGGTTGGTTCTCTGATCGTAGAAAGGTCAGCGCCCTGGCGGGAGCACAGGTTATTGCTTCACCTAGAATGCTCTTCCTTCCCCAGACATCTTGGGGTCTTTCACACCTCACCATAGACATCACTTCCTCCAGGAGTGACACCTACCCCTGCACCTGAAGGAACAGGTGCCAGCTCTGGGAGGAGGACTGAGCAAGGCCAGGAGGGCTGGGGGGGCTGTGATCCTCTTGGCCTGTGCCCTGAAGGCAGTGTGCAAGCAGGCGCCTCCTGCTCCCTGGGGACGGGGTGAGCAGTGAGCACCTGTTAGTACGGAATGGCAGCCTGGTAGAACACCAGGCATCTCCAGCTGGGGTCCCTACAGCCTATGACCTGTCTTCCTGGAGGCTCAATTTTACTCCTAAACCGGGGGGATTTAGTTACTTTGGCAAGTAAGGGAAAGACTATTGTATTTAAATAGACGTGGATGCAGTATGCCTTCGAATGCAAACTTCCAATGGATTTTTGAGCTATAACATCAAGTATCAAAAGGTCATCTCTGGGCTGTGCCCCCAGACCATCCTGGGGGCCTACACCTCATTGTCTTCAGTTGTTAGGGAGCCCCACTGGAAAAAGTTGAGAAGCACCAGAATATTGGGGGAAAAAAGGTGGCCTTTGGCATCAGATGGAGTTGAGTTGCCATCCTAGTTCCCTCTGTAGCTTGGCCCCCCTGTTGATGAGATCCCGGGGACATCGAGAGGTCAATTCTAATGCTTGGGGATGATGACACCTGCCTTAGAGACTGGCACGAGGATGAGAGGCTAAGGAAAACAAGCAGGCCCTGCTCAGACCCCTGCTGGGGCCACAACGTGATGACCGCCCCATGTGCGGATGGATTGGAGGCACCCAGTGTTCTGGGCAGCACTGCTTTGTGAGCCTTTCCCCGGCTCCTTCTCTTGTTTGGTGGGGGCATGGCCATTCCTGAGCCTATGTTGAGTCCATTGTGCCAGGCAGTAGGCTGAGCAATTTACACCCTGATTTCTGCCATCTTCCTAGCAGCTATGAGAGAAGTCCGGGGGCCTCTGGGGCTTTGAGGAAGAATACCACCCCTCCTAGGCTTGAGGGCCCAGGAAGGTCTAGCTTGGATACTGAGTGCTAATTTACTGTTCCCATCCTTGGAGAAGCACCCTCCCGCTCCCCTCCATGGCCACCTCAGCTTCTGGGTCATCCTTTCCTGGTCTAGCCTCTCCCTGACCCCAAGAGGTAGACTGACTCAGCCTGACAGCCCATTCTGCTTACCTGGCCACCCCGACTCCCCAGTCTCCTGATGGGGAGGTTGTCTGGTTCGTGGGCCCAGGCAGGGGTCTGTGCAGAGCCTGCTTGCTTTCCCTAGTCTCTAGTCCTCATGTCGGTTTCTAAGGCAGGTGTCATCATCTCCAAGTATTAACATCACATGCTCAAGGTCCCAATGATCTTCTCAATGGTGAGGTCAAGCTATGGCGGGAGGTTGTATTTGTTTTCTGGGGCTGCCCGAACAAAGAACCACCAACTGTAAGCAACGGAAATGTGTTGTCTCCCAGTTCTGGAGACTAGAAGCCTGAAATCAAGGTGTCGGCAGGGTGGGTTCCTTCTGAGGGCTGTGAGGGAGATTCTGTTCCATGCCTCTCCCCTAGCATCTGGGGTTTGCTGGCCATCTTCGGCCTTGCTCGGCTTGTAGAAGCATCACCCCATCTCTGCCCTCATCTTCACATGAGTGTTTCCTTGCTGTGCTCACGTCTGTGTCCAAATTTCTCCTTTTTATAAAGACATCAGTCGTATTGGATTAGGGCCCCACCCTACTCCACTATGACCTCATCCTAACTTACCTAATTCCATCTGCAGTGACCCCGTTTCCAAATAAGGTCACATTCTCAAGTATTGAGGGTTAGTACTTCAACATATGAATTTGAGAGGAGGGACACAATTCAACCCATAATAGAAGTGAAATGGAAATTCAAGTTCATCTGATGCCAAAAGCTATCTTTGATCCCAATATACTGCTGCTTCTCAGATTTTGCCACTAACTGCCTAACAACTGAAGAGAATGAGATGCAGCAGCATCTCATATGGCATCCACTGGAGGAAATACGGAGAGGGATTTTGAGTGCTCGCTCCCAGTACTGCTCTCCCAGGATGTCTTTGCTCAGGGCCACCTACTGCTGTTACACGTGCCTTGGTCTCCTGCATCCTATAAGCTTCCCACCCCACCCCCAGCCAAGCCCAGGGTAGCTTTAAGCTCCCCAATTTGTTCTCGAGTCCTGATCTTGGTATTCCAGCCTTTCTTCCAGAAGGAAAGCCTGGGAGCCCCCATGCCAGGAGGATTCCCTCTGGTCTACTACCCAGAGCCCTGGAGTGTCCCTAGTGGCACCCAGGTTAGGTTTCCATGGGCACCCTTACTGCGTTTCATTGTCCCACCCATTTCTGGCATTCTTTAGACCGCGAGAGATATCATTCTGACCCAGGCTTCTGGGTTTGTTGGAAGTCTCCAGATTGTGGCTGGAAGAGTGATGCTTGGGGGAGCGTGTGGAACCCTTCCCAGGAAACGTGCCTCCTCGTTTGCAGTGGTCTGTGTCAGTCAGAGCCTGCGGTTTCTATTATTGCCATTTCTGCATGCTAACTGCACGTTTATTTTAGACTCATCTCAGGAAAGCATGCTCTGATTTAATTCCTTTCAGCTACACTTTCACACTGCTGTAACCTATTTATATGTAACAGTTTGAACACTGAAGTGCCTTGATTAGAATAATCAATTCTGTATCAAGTAACAGTTTCTTCTGGGAATGCAGAATCCAACCCAGTGCCCAGATGCTGAGAAAACAGTCCTCTCATTCCAGCCACGTTACCCTACATGGTGGACTCTCCAATCCCCAGGTCCTGCCACTGTGGAAAATGAGATCGCTTTTGAATGGATTCTTCTCAAAGGACTTTTGAAGGGAGGCAAACCTTTCCGCAAAGCAGCATCAGGTTTTAAGTTTGTCAGCATTTTTAGTGATCCTGTTGGTGTTAGATGCACTTAAGGACAATTGAGAATGTGTGATAATAAGATGCTAATTCTTAATGCTCCCTGAGCACTGACCAGGCGTCAGGCACTGGGCCAGTTGCTTCCCCTGCCATGCAGTGTCTCACTTGGTCCTCGCAACCTCCCTCCAAGGCAGGGCTTATTCTTATGCCCATTTTCTGGATGAGTACACTGGGGCTCAGAGGAGGTAAGCAGCTTTGAGATAATGTAGTCAGGAAGTGGCTGTGGCTGGATTCAAACCCAGGCAGCCTGGCTCCAGAGTCCCAGAATAGAATCACTCTGTTGCGCTGAAGGTTAGCACTAGAAAGGACTCAAGGATTTGATCCAACTCCTTCATCCCTTGGACCTGATGCCCGCGGAGGAAAAGGAAACTGCCCAAGTTCATAGAACAAGGTGGAGATAGGCCAGTGGGATTTCACAAGTCACCATGGTGGGGGATGAAGTGAGCCCCTCAGAGAGTTGAAAGAGAGGCCATTTTGCTCTCCAAGTTGTCTCCATTGTGAACATTCCCAAGTCTTTTTCATCGCTCCTCAAAAGTCCTGGTTTCTTTGAAAGGGAGAAAAACCCAGAAAATGAATCCTTACT
Organism: Equus asinus; assembly: GCF_041296235.1. Classification (NCBI taxonomy): domain Eukaryota; kingdom Metazoa; phylum Chordata; class Mammalia; order Perissodactyla; family Equidae; genus Equus; species Equus asinus. The sequence goes on along the minus strand of NC_091820.1, from coordinate 136,103,526 downwards.
TACTGCTTATTCAGGAATGAAAGTCTTACCCAATCTTTACACCTGTGCATTTATTCACCCCTCCAAATGTGTACTGTGCACTAAGATGTGCCACGCACTGTTCTACGTGTCCAGGAAACACTAGTGAGCAAGACAGACACAAGCCACCACCCCCACATGTGCTCGTGGGGAGACAACAAGAAACTGGGCAAAAAGAAAAGGCCCAAATGGAGAACAAACGTGGTGTGATGCAGTAGAGAATGAGAAGACTGGGTCGAAGGAATGTCCTCAACAAGGTGCCATTTGAGCTGAGATCCGAATGCTGAGAAGAAACTAGCGACGCAAGCACATAGAAGAGCATTCCAGGCAGAGGGACCACCAGGTGCAAAGGGCCAGTATGGAGAGGAGCTTTGTGTGTGGAGAGACAGAATGAAAGCCAGCGTGGCTGGAGCATACTGAACGTGGGGCAGGGTGGTAGATGAGGTGAGAGAACTGGGCAGGGGCTGGGCCTGTTGGGCTTTGTAAGCCAAGGGCAGGGTCACTCTGATTGCTGTGGAGAAGGGACTGGTGGAGGAGGCAGGAGCAGAGGAGGGAGACCAGTCTGGATGCTATAGTGGGTTAAATGGGGCCCCTCCCCAAATATGTCCACTCAGAACCTGCGAATGTGACCTTATTTTGAAAAAGTATCTTTGCTGACGTAATCAAGTCAAGGATCTCAAAATGAAGACCATCCTGGATTTAGGTGGACCTAAATCTAAAGACAAGTGTCTATACAAGTAAAGAGAAAAGGAGAAGGCCATGTGAAGATGAGCTGAGCAGAGACTGGAGTGATGCCGCCACAAGACAAAGACCGCCTGGAGCCACCAGAAGCTGGAAGAGGTGAGGAAGGCTTCTCCCCTAGAGTCTTCAGAGGGACACTTGGGTTTTGGACTTCTAGCCTCCAAACTGTGAGAGAATAAATTTTTGTTGTTTTAAGCCACGCAGCAGGTGGTAATTTCTTATGGCAGTCCTAGGAAACTAACACAGAGGCTATTGCAATAATCCAGGTAGGGGTGATGGTGGTTTGGACCAGGGTGGTAGTCATGGGGCTGGAGAAGTACGGACAGGCTTCAGATATGTGTTGAAGGTAAAGCTGAGAGGACTTGCTGATGGCTTGGATGTGGGAGACAGGGGAAAGCGAGGAGTTTCCTAGTTACAAATCTCCAGTGGGCACGCCACACTATCTGGCCATCCTTGGAGACTCCCTAAATTTTCTGCTTGAGTAATTGGGAGAATAGCAGTGCCATGTACCGAGCTGAGGAACGCTGGGAGGGGAGGCTTGGGAGCAGCCAATTGGCAGTGTATCTGGCCAAGGTAGCTTTGAGACGATGTCCCAGTAAGGTTGAGGTGGCAGCCAGATGTTTGGGTATGGAGTTCCGGAGAGGACCTTGATGGGGATACAGGGATTTAGGGAGTTGTCAGTGTAGAGATGATATTTTTTTTCAATTTTTTAAATTGTGGTAAAATACACATAACATAAAATTTACCATCTTAAGCACTTTTAAGTGTATAGTTCGGTCGTGTTAAATACATTCATAATATTGTGCAGCCATCACCACCATCCGTCACTATAGCGCTTTTCGTCTTGTAAAACTGAAACTCTGTCCCCATTAAACAATAACTTCCCATTCTCCCCTCCTCCCAACCCCTGGGAACCACCAATCCACTTTTTGTTTACTTTGTCACTTTTTGTTTTGTTACGACTCTGACTACTCTAGGGACCTCATTTAAGTGGAATCATGCAATATTTGTCTTTTGTGACTGGCTTATTTCACGTAGCATAATGTCTTCAAAGTTCATCCATGTTGTAGCATGGGTCAGAACTTCCTTCCTTCTTCAGGCTGAATAAAATTGCCTTGTATGGATTGACCACATTTTGCTTGTCCATTTGTCCATCAATGGACACTTGGATTGCTTCTATGTTTTAGCTAATGTGAATAACGCAGCTTTGAACATACGTATAAAAATATCTTTTTGCTTTCAATTCTTTGGGGTATATATCCAAAAGTGGAATTCCTGGATCATGTGGTAATTCTATTTTTAAATTTTTGAGGAACCTCCATAATGTTTTTTACAGTGTCTGTACCATCTTACATTCCCACCAACAGTGTGTACATGCGTTTCCTTTTCTCTACATCCTGACCAGCACTTGTTATTTTCTGTCTTTTTATTTTTTTAAATAGCCATCCTAATGGGTGTGAGATGGTATCCCATTGTAGTTTTGATTCACATTTCCCTAATGATCAGTGCTGGTGAGCACCTGTTCATGTCTTTATTGGCCATTTGAATATCTTCTTTGGAGAAATGTCTATTCAAGTCCTTTGCCCATTTTTGAATTGGGTTGTTTGGTTTTTTGTTGCTGAGTCCTGGGAGTTTAGAGATGAAATGTTTCTACAGTCGGGAGACTGGATGAGATTATCTAGAGGGCGAGTGTAGACAGAGAAGAGGAGGAGTCCAAGGACTGATCCTGGTGCATTCCAACATTCAAAGACTGAGTGGTGAAGAGGCCCTAGCAAAGGGCCAAGTGCTGTTGACAGACAAGGAAGATGAACTACCCAGTAGTTTTGATAAGATGTAGGTCATTGGTGACTTTTATGAGAACTGTTATAGCGGCATGATAGGCGTGGAATCCCAAAATGGAGTGAATTGGGGAGACAATGGGAATGAAGAAATGGCAATAGTCTATATGGATAACTCTTTCAAGAAGTTTTGCTGTGCAGGGAAGTGGAGAAGTGGAGCAGTTTGCTCAAGGGAGCTAGGGAGTTGGGTGGGAGAGAAGGTGGAAATTGTTGAGGCAACAGTGAAAGGGACTACCTGTAGGAGCAAAGCCCTTGAGAAGGCGAGGTGCCTGGGATCCAGGATGTGTGTGGAGGGGCACATGGACATGTCTTCTGTGGTAATATTAAGGAAGACAGGGGGAGTGGGTACAGATGCGAGTCCTTGATAGGGATGGTGACCAGAAGATGAGCTAGTTCTGGTCTGATCATTTCTAATTGTGGATGGGAAGGAGGTGAAAATGTGAAACAGTTGTTTATGAGAGTGGAAAAACCCCTGTCCTTGGGGAGGGTAGTAGGATGCTGGACAGAGTGCTCACGTGGTGGGATTGTTGATTATTATAATGAATAAGATTTAGATAACACCATTTCCAGGCATTGCTGCTTGGCAATGCGGTGTCCTGGTGAAGAGCAGCAGCTTTGAACATTTGCTTCTTGCATTGGCTCCTCCTAGCTGGGGAACCTTGACTGAGTTACTTAAGTTGCCCTGGATCACACAACCAGAAAGTGAGCAAACTATGATTCAAACCCAGAGCCCCCAGCTTTCCTCCTGTGCCATATGGCCTCCGTTCACCGGTAAAATCTCAAAAAATAGCCCAATCACTTCGGCTCTGCTGTTAAGATACTGTTGGAAAAGTGTGGCTTTGGGGACCCTGTAGTTTGCCACATGCTCATTTCTGGTTACTCCATCCTGGGTTTGAGAGACTATGGAATGCTCCCTGGGCCGCCCTTGCCAGGTTCCCAGGCTCTGCCTCTCTCCTCTCCCCAATTCTTGAGCAGCTTGTCCCTGGCACCTATGAGCCCCTCTCTTGGGGCCTGGAGCCCAGCCCAGTCCAGCTCAGCTCTGTGCATCGAGAGTTTGAAGAGAGGCAGCCTTTGTCCGGCTCTGTGGGATCCTTCCCTCACTTTCCCAGAACTAAGAGAAGCCAAGCCTGGGACTCTCTGATGATCAAAACAACTGCTCCGAGGATCTTGAGGAGACTGGCAGAGGGGCAAGGTTTTCTAGTTCCACCTCACCAGACACTCATTAAAGATGCTCTGCCCAGTCCCGGATGGTCACAGAGAAAACATAGCGAGCACTATGACTAGTGTTAAAAGGAACTTTAGAAGCAAAGATATTTTAGGCCAAAAACAGTCTCTCTCAGAATTTTTCTGAAATCTTCCATTTTAAAAAAATGTTGGCAACAGACTCAAAAACACATTATCAAATGTCCCAGGTCCTTGTCCTTGTCATAGCTTCATGCCAGCAGAACACAAGTATCTTTAGTGGATTGAAGAATATGGCCACCACGTCTGTAAGGTATTCATGGAACCCAAAAGAATCACAGAGGGGTCCAGTTGACTTCATGGGTGAATTGAAGATCTGCTTTATCAAGACGCGTTTTTGGAGACTGCCTAGAGTCTTTTTGACATTCTGGTGTTGCGTGCCTTTTTGCAGCAGGCCATTTCGATGAAGACAGAATGCTGGTCCACTGACATTTCTGAGCCTGTTCCCCACACTGCACTGTGTTTGTGTGGATACACGCTGACACCGTCAGATTTGCCTGCCAGGATCAGAACAGGAGTCAAAGAACCGTCAACATTGGCCATGCATATGGGCTTCGTTTCTGTCCACTCAGAACACCCTTGAGCGAGGGCATTTAACAGAATGGAGCAAGTCGGCCCGCTGGGACTTGGCAAGGCCCTCTGTGCTTTGTGTTCTGCCTGCGCAACCTCCCACAGGAACAGCAACACCTCGGGACTGTGCCAATGATAGGTAGACACTACCGAGGAGCAGTTATAGACTGAATGTTTGTGTCCCCCCAGATCTGTATGTTGAAGCTCTAACCCCAAATGTGACTGTATTTGGAGACAAGGCCTCTGAGGAGGTGATAAAGGTTAAATGAGGTCATAAGGGTGGGACCCTAATCCGATAGGGCTGGCGCCCTTATAAGGAGAGGAAGAGACACCAGAGCTCTCTGTCTCCACCATGTGAGGACACAGCAAGATGGCGGCCATCTGCAAGCCAGGAAGAGGGCCCTCACCAGGGAATGAATCTTCTGGCATGTTGATCCTGGACTTCTCAGCCTCCAGAACTGTGAGAAAATAAATTCCTGTTGTTTAAGCCACCTAGTCTATGGTATTTTGCTATGGCAGCCCAAGCTGACTAAGACAAGGGCCTTCCTCACAGCTCTCCTTCGGCAGAGCTGGTGGCCCCATCCCGATGATTCCAGCAATCCTGTCACAACAGGCCTGGTGGGCTGTGATGAGATGTGCACTGGCCTCTGAAGTTCCTGGTCTCGGGATGCCACTCATTCATCTTGGGGTGGGGCAAGGCAGAGACGGTCCCCATCTCAGGCTGGTGGTACCATGGCGCCCTTGACAGGAAACTTGGCAGGGTCTCTGCCCATCCAAGTACTGAGCACATCCTGGTACAGAGGTTGCACTCCCTTGGGGGGCCCTCATCCACCATGAGTTGGGGTAGTGGATTGTGGAAAGGGGGAGTGACTTCCCTGGCCCCAGCTGAGGTGCCACATTTTCATTCTGCAGCTTCTTTATCATTAAGTGAGGGAGACGTGTTCACCATTCTGGCCCGAGGGCGAGCATCACGAGCAGGAGCGGGCAGGCGGTGGCCCTGTGTGCCTTGGCCTGGGTGCAGCAGCACATCTGCACGGTGTGTTTGGCCGTTCCACAGCTGTGCTGCCTGGTGGCTAAGAGTGGGGAGACAAGAGTGCACCTGATGGTTCTTCCTGACTTGACCTTCATCAGCTATGTGACCTCGAGCAAGTCACTCTATATCTCTGAGCGCCAGCTTCCTCCTGTGTGGAAAGGATGTCGTAGTACCAGCTCCTGAGCGTTAGTAAGAGAAGCAAAGAAGACCACATGCCCTTAAGGCTCTGAGCTCTGTGTCTGGGGTATGCCAAGTGCCTGAGTGGGATTGTAAATTTACGCCCATGCGACACTTCACATGTGCAAAGAAAAAGGTCGATCCATCAGGTGACATAACAGCTCTATTCTTGCTCATGAGCCTCTGCTCTGAGGGAGAATGCAATCTTGCTAATTGATGGTGCCATGGTCTCATGAAGTCACATCTCCAGTCACACCTGGAGGTAAACACACCCCTTCCTTGCAGTGCTTTCCAAGATGGCATCCTGAGCATGCCCAGGCCTCACTCTCCGCCCCCGGCCCGCCCCCCCCCAGTTATTGCTGGGCTTTCATGGTCCACCACCATGGGCTCCTCCAAGGCCCACAGACAGCCTCCCTGAGCCACCTGCCCATGTGCCCCCAATCCGCACACAGCCCTCATGGGACTCCAGTCTCGAGGGGGAGGCGAGACTCACGTGTCTACTTCTCCCTTTTCTTTCCTTTTCCCACCATCCCTTTGGACCGGAGTGGAGTGGGGGAGAGGGGACTGCTTTTCACCTCTTTTTCATCACATCCTGAGTTTCTGCTACCTCTAGCATATTATAAGGTGGGCCTCATTTTTGGTATGATGATAATGGGAGTTGTATTAGTCAGGGTTCTGTCAGAGAAACAGAACCAGTAGGATGTGTGTGTGTGTGTGTGTGTGTGTGTGTATATATGTGTGTATGTATTTATTATAAGGAATTGGTATATGTGATTGTGGGGTCTGGCTAGGCAAGTCCAAAATTTGCAGGGTAAGATTGCAGGCTGGAAACTCAGCAGGAGTTGACGGTGCAGTCTTGAGGCAGAATTTCCTCTTTCTTGGGGAAACCTTAGTCTTTGCTCGTAAATCTTTTCAACTGATTAGGTGAGGCCTACCCAGATTATTGAAGATAATCTCCTTTACTTAGTCAACTGACTATATATATATATATATGTGTATATATATATATTTTTTAGGAAGATTAACCCTGAGCTAACTGCTGCCAATCCTCCTCTTTTCGATGAGGAAGACTGGCCCTGAGCTAACATCCGTGCCCATCTTCCTCTACTTTATATGTGGGACGCCTACCACAGCATGGTGTACCAAGCTCTGCCATGTCCGCACCTGTGATCTGAACCGGCGAACCCCGGGCCGCCGAAGAGGAATGTGTGCACTTAACCGCTGCACCACCGGGCCAGCCCCTCAAATGACTATAGATGCTAACCACAGCTACAACCTAAATTAGTGTTTGATTAAATAACTGGAGACTATAGCCTGGCCAGGGTGACACATAAAACTGACCACCACAGGAACCAAAAGAATTTGGAAGAAATATCTTTTCTCTGTAGATAAAGTCTGGCTTTCAAGACTATAATCTGGTCATTTTGTGTCTAGATACAGAATTCCTCTTTTGGGTATCAAAAGCTGACTCTATCTTTCTTATATTTCCTGTTATCTTCTTCCTGTCATCAGAATATTGTGGGTGGAATACCACTCACAAGGAAATGTGAATGAGAAAGACACATTAATAAAGTTTTAGTATGACGTTTTGCCCAAGGAAGGACATTTCGTCTTTACAATTGCAAATCATCTCATTGGAGAATAAAAGGAATCAACTAACGAAACCAGCAAACTCCCATTTGAAAAGAACATATGCAAGGGTGGGTGGTGGGGCTTGACCCCAGGCAAGGTGGGCACAGACTGTTGGCAAGGCTCCAGGAAAGCCAAAGCTAAGAAGTAGATGAGGGGCGTGGAAGATGCCAAGGACAGAGCCAGGGGCATGTTTTCAGCCCTGCCTGGCACTTGGTGACCCCAGAAGGGATGGACATGTTGCTTAAGGAGGCATGTTTAATATTAGCAGCTGCTAGAGGTAGGAAGAACAACTCAGTTCCTACTTTACTTCTTATCCAAGAGACAATCTCACACTGCGAGGGGCCAAGCTAACATCGCTGAGTGGGAAGGGTCACTGAGAAAGGGCGAGGCAGTGGCCCCAGCTTGCTGCAGGGAATTCTATCTCCAGGCTCAGGCCCTCCCTGGCTCACGACCCTGTGCTCCTGGAAGACTGGAGGAGGCAGTGAGAGGGAAAGAGGCTGATGTGGTCATCTGTGCACAGCATACTTGTTTTTGATCTCTGCAAATGTAAAGAAGGGTTTCCCAACTAGATGCTCGCTTGAGCTTCCCTGGACACGCACTACCCTGTTCTCTCTCGCAGCCTCTGCACCTTGAGTCTGGCAGGCCCCATGCGGATGCCTTGATCCTTGCAGTCCGGCCAGTGCTAGGCTCTGCGCAGAGGTGGGAACCAGGTGCCTGGGGTCTGCACTGGGGAGACGTGGAGGATTCTGGGAGAGGAGCCAGGGGGGCATTGAGGACCGCTCTCCAGCCTTCACACGTATTGATTCTTGTTTTTGAAATTTGGTTCAATGGGAAAGGACAGTGTATTTTATTTTTCTGATGAGCAGTTTAAGTAACATAACATTTTTGTTTTTTTAAAAAAGTTTGGTTGAGATCTAATTCATGTAACCTTCATTTTACCCATTTAAAGTGTGCAATTCGGTGGTTTTCAGTCTATTCACAGATACGTGCAACCATCACCAGAGTCAGTTTGAGAACATTCCTGTCAGCGCGAGAAGAAACCCTGTACCCTGTAGCTGTCACTCCCTGATCCCTCCATGGCCCCTAGCCCCTGGCAACCACTAATTTATTTTCTGTCTCTATGATTTGCCTATTTTTGACTTTCAAATGAATTAAATCACATAATATGTGACCTTTTGTGTCGGGTTTCTTTCATTTCACATAAAGTTTTCAAGGTCCATCCAAGTTGTAACCTGTATCAGAATTTAATTCCTTTTTAGGGCTGAATAATATTCCATTGTGTAAAGAGACCACAGTCTATCTATTCATCTGTTGACAGACATTTGGGTCATATTTGCAGTTTTCGGCTAGTATGAATAGTGCTGCTGTGAGCATCCGTGTACAGGTTTTTGTGTGGACACTTCTTTTAATTCCTCTCGGCTATTGGCCGGGAGTGTCATGTGATAACTCTATGTCTAACCTTTGAGGGACCTATTGGTTCTCTTACTCCTCACAACAGCCCTGTGAAATGCAGATATTATTATTATCCTCATTTGGCAGATGGGGAAACTGAGGCCCAGAGAGGCTAAGTGGCTTGCTGACCTGCCAGGGCCCCACAGGTAACAAGCGGTGGAGCCGTGATTTGAACCCAGGGGCTCTGGCGTCAGAGTCCCATTGCTTAACGGCTGCCCTATGCTGCCCCTTGGCTCATGGACTGTTTTCCAGTCCCATGAGGCCCTGGGGCAGCCGGGTCTTTGCCTTTTCCCTGAGTCCACGCTTGCCGAGTCCTCCCAGTGCTGTTTGCAGGCCAGGGTGGTCAGAGTGCCCAGCCTGTTCCGTTTGTCCCCAGAGGAGCCTTGCAGCCATGACGGAGGCGGGGCTCTGGGTGGGCAGGCACACAGAGTGACCAGGGCTCTGGATGACTCTTTGAAAGGCCCACACGTTTCCTCATTTCTTGCTGACTATGCGCCCTGTTACTGAATGCGAGTGGGTTGACTTATCAAGTCCAAAGGCAAAGGGACCCAGAGAACAGGAATGAGGATGCTGCATTTCCACGAGGGCTCCATGCCCTGTGCCTCACGTCTGCAGTGACCAGATTTCAATTTTCAGAGACCCAGCAGATGCTTTGGTGGCCATGGTGAGGCCCTGATCTTCTAATGGAGAAGCTGCCACCTGTGGCCACACAGAGGGAAGGGGCTGGAAAGAGGAGGAGGAAAACCGCCTGTAGAAGAAAATAAATGGAGCTGGCCCATGCCCGTGGAGGTAGCCTGGGGTCTGGAGCCAAAGCCGGGCAAACGAGGCCAGGGTCAGAGGCTTCCGCAGCCTGGGATTTGGAAAGCCTTGTGGCTAAATCAATTGCCCCAATGCCATCTCAGCTTTGTGAAGGCCCAGCCTGAACCTCTTGAGAATGTGGGCCAGGTGACTCTGGGACAAAATGAACCTGCTAGGGAGCACAGCTCCCCCATTTCAGCAAGCACAGCAGTGAAAGCAGGAGCACCCTCCTTGTCCCTGTCCATCAGAGGGACAACCTCTGATAACAGCTTTGGGTACCTTCTTTCTGATGGGCGGACCAGGTTACTGCAGGTGGCGAGAACTCTCATGAAAATATCACTGTGTGCCTGTGTGTGTGTTTTCCCGATAGTCTCCCTACCCCCAGGGTCAGACAGGGCGCCTGGCTTCCCTGCTTCGGGGAGGTTGGAGAAGAGGCACTAGTGCCTTGAAGGCCGCTTTCCTTCCTGGCATTTGCAGAGCAGGTGCGGGCCGGGCGGAGCGGGGAAGCGGGGAGAAGTGCCGCGGAGGAACCTGCTTGCGGGGCAGTGGGCACAGGGGTGTGTATGTGGAGGCTCCTGCCGCACACCTTTTTTTAGCAAACCTGAATTTTAATAGTAGGTTCCTTTAAACGTATTTATTTGGTACTGAATATTAAGACAATTGCTATGGAGTAGAAAAATATTTACCTTATTGTCATCATGTTTTACCTAAACAATACAATGTAAAATCACTATGTCTATTTCCACCTCTCTTTGCCCCAAGAATCTTTCGCTTCACACCCTTAACAGTGGGTCTCATCCTAGCATAAACTTTAGAACCTGAAGACACCCGTACAATGTGCCAAAAGAATGGCCTGTTATGCAAATAAGCCTAATTCTTTATCGTGTTGCTACCTGTCCATTCCTTCTCGTTTTCAATTCCCGGAAAGCATCTTTGCAGGGCAACATGAACATTCCCACCCGTATCCAATCGGCTCCCCATCCTATGTTCAAGATGAGCCTTTCAACGCAAATCTCAGGCACCTGGGAGTTTCTGTTTCGTGGAGAAACATCCAGTCCCATTTCTGCTGCCTTTTTGGTTGGATCTTTTCTTCTTCGTCCTGCTGTTGGAACAGCTCTTCTAGAAGGTAGTAGTAGCAGGGATGATCAAGTTACTGAGGCCCTTACGGGGCATTCATGAGGAGGACTGAAGGTTAAGTGCTGAGCGACGGCTCTGTTTCCTTAGTCTTTCAACGTCCAAAGTAACCATGTCTGCTCTAATGGCCTTTGACCTTTCTGGTGCGGGGGACGGGTAGTTGGTACCAGGACTGAGGGTCAAGTTACTGAGGCCTTCTATCAGCATTTCCGAGGAGGAAGGATGAGAAGCTGTTGTGCCTTCCTGAGAATTTTCTTTTGAAGACATCTGGGAAGACTCAGCATCCAAGACAGGGTGGGACTTCTGTAGTGGCTCCGTGGAGGTCTAGCCACAGTGTGAAGCTCCTCTTGGATCACTGGGTCTGAAGAGGAAGGTGATGCTCAAGGCTTTCAAATTGGTGTAAGTTGGCGTGGAAAGGATTCCAGCCCAGTTTGGGCGGTGGAACTCAGAGTTCCAACAAATGGGAAGTCCTGCGTGCTTTTGAACAGTTGCATAGTCCTCCATTGAAGGGCTTTAATTAGGCCCTATTTCGGACATTTGGGTTGTTTCCAATTTGAGGGTAGGTCAAACAATGCTATAATCAACAATTTTGTACACACATCTTTGAACGTCCATGCGAGTTTTCTCTGTAACAGATGCCTATCATGTCAAAAGCCAAGCCAGTTATCCTCAATCCGGGAGCTTCAAACACAGATTCCTGGGCCCTCCCCAGCCCCTCTAAATGATGTTCTTTGAGGTTATAGCCCAGGCAGGCGTGTTTTTCAAAAGCTCCACAGGTAGTTCTTATGCACAGCCAAAGCTGAAGCTCCCCTGAGAATTGCCAAACTGCCCCCACAGCAGTTACATGTGTTTGCCTTCCAACCAGGAGTGAAGGACAAGAGGGCCCGTGGGCCCACGCTCTGCCTTCATGGCTATTATCAGTTGTTACATGTGGGGCCAATCTGATAGACACAGTATGACGGAGTGTCATTAGTGTTCTTGGCACTCCTTTCCTTATGAGGGAGGTTTAGCATTCTCTCCATGGTCCCTGGCAATTAGCATTTCTTCCCTTAACTGACTATTCACGTCCTTTACTCATTTCCTCTTCACAGGGCAGATAATCTTTTTCTTAGTGATTTGAAAGGGCTCTGTTTTTATTTTTTATGTAGTACATACAAAAGAATAAATGTTTAGCAAGGTAAATAATTTAATTAAGAAGATGAAAATGGCAAACTTTTAAAAGAACAATTGCAAAAATATTGAGAATGCAGAGACAATTCAGGTGAGCAAAATGGGTGAACAATGGTTTGAGTGATTAATTTGTGCAAAACGCTGTCAGAATAGGTGCCATCAGCCCCGTCTACCCACCTGCTTCACGGGGCGGGGCCTGTGGAGCTCCCTGTGCTTTTGTGCTGACCGACATGGCTTCTGGAAAAGAGACTGGAGGAAAATGAGAGACCACTCCTTTCCCTCCTCCCAAAGACAAACTTCATTTTTGTGGCCTTTTTTTTCCCACCTCAAATTGCTAGATTTGGACTTGAAATGCACCTCTGTACGTCTAAAAATTATTTTCCTCCAATATTTTATTATGAAAATTTTCAAGTAATCAGGAAAGTTTGAAGAAATGTACGTTGAATCGTCATAGGTCCACCTCCCAGATTCTACAATCAGTATGTTACTCTACTTGCCTTCTCATCTCTCTCTCCAGATCCCTCTATCGTCCATCAATCATCTCTTTTGATGTGTTTCAAAGCAAGTTGCAGACATGAGCACACTGCACCCCTAAGCGCCCCAGCAGATCCTTAACTAGAGTTCAATACTTGTTAAGGTTTTTCTATTTTAGGTAAAATTTACTTACAATGAGATATCCAGATCTTAAGTGAACCATTTGCTGAGTTTTGGCAATGCATACACCCATGTAACCCACATCCCTATCAGGAGAGAGAATTTATCCTCAGCCCAGAAAGTTCCCTTGTGCCCCTTTTCAGTCAATTCCCATACCTGCCCCAAGGGTCCTATTCTGATTTTTTCACCATAGATGACTAGTGTCTATTTTAACGCTTGATATAAATGAAATCATGCAGTACATATGCTTTTGTGTCTGGCTTCTTTCTCTCAGTATAATGCATTTGAAATGTAGCCATGCTGTAGCCTGCAGCAGTAGCTCGTTCCCTTTTGTCCCTGGGGAGTACACTTTGTATGGATCAAGTAGTGTTACATTGCATGAACATACCAGAGTTGGTTTATCTGTCCTCCTACTGATAGACACCCGGCTGTTTGCAGTTTTTGGTTACTGTGAATACAATTGCTATGAAATTCTTTTTTTTTTATTTCTGCTTTTTCTCCCCAAATCCCTCCAGTACATAGTTGTATATTCTAGTTGTGGGTCCTTCCAGTTGTGTCACGTGGGATGCCGCCTCAGTGTGGCCCGACGAGTGGTGCCATGTCTGCGCCCAGGATCCAAACCAGGGAAACCCTGGGCTGCCGTAGCGGAGCGCGCGGACTTAACCACTCGGCTACGGGGCCGGCCCCATTATGAAATTCTTGTACTTCTCTTTTTGTGGACAAGCTGCTACTTGTGAGTATTAGCTGTATAAGCCTTTGTCTGTCACGTCTTCCAAATATTTTTTTCTAAATATGTCATTCATCTTTTGACTTTCATGGCGTGTTTTTCTCGTGCGAGTTTTTAAATTGTATGTGGACAATTTCATCAGTGTTTTCTTTTATGGAGCCTGGGTTTCATGTCATGATTTAAGAAGCTTGATGGACCCTGATATTATAAAAATATCCACCCTTGTTTTCTTATAGTGCTTTCACGGGTTCTTTCTTCTATTTTAGTCTTCAGCCCATCTGGATTTATCTTGCTGTCAGGAGTGAGGTAGAGGATGCGGATTCATTGTTCAAACAGCCAGTCAGGGCCCCCGACACCAGGCGCTGAGTCTGTCTCCTGATCTGAGGTGCCGTCCTTCTCGCGGTCTCAGTTCCCGGGCAGGCTTCTGGCTCCTGTCCACTGACTCGTCTGTCTCTTCCTGGTTCAGCCCACGTTGTTTTAAAAACAGGAGCTTCATGACAGAACCCTTCCTTGAGTCTTCTTTTTTAGAAATTGCCTGGCTATTCTTGTTTTGTTTTCCCACCAGATGAATCACCTGGAATCATTTCGTCATGTTCCAGAAAATAATCCTGCCAGGATCTTTATTATGATCACAGAGATTTTGCAGATTAATCTGGGGGAGAAATTCCATCCTTCCAGGATACAGAAGGGATGAGGGAAAGATGAGCATCAAGCATGACTCCCAGGTTCTAGACTTGGAGCCCAAACGGATTTGGGGCCTTTAGGAGTGGGGCAGCGGGCTATGGTGACTGCCTTCGTCTGAGCAGGAGCACACGCAGGCTTGGAGGAACGAGGAGTTCCATTTGGACCTTCAGAATTGGCGATGTCTATGGGAAGTCCGCAGGGAGAAGCCCCAGATGTAGAGGTCTTCCTTACTGGCTTCCCTCATTCATTCTGGAGTCCACCCGCTACATGGGTACTGGAGTGACCCCAGGCTTCCCTTGTGGAATGCAGATAGCCTCCAGAGTCCTGTGTGGTCCAGCCCTGCCCCTCTCTGCACCCCTCTTCTGCCTCCTCTCTTCTTGCTCACTGGGCCCCACCTACCAGCCTCTTTTCCATTCCTCCTAGCATTTGTACTTGCTGTTCCCTCTGCCTGGAACATCCTTGCTCTAGCTCTTTGCAGGGTTTACTCCTTCCTATCTTTTAATTTCAGTTCCAATTTCACTCCCGGAGAGATGTCTTTCCTGAGCACCCTAGGTAAGTGGGCTGCTCCCTACCCCCAGCAGCCCCACCAAACTGGGGTCTCTCCCCATCTCTTTCTCTCTCTACTCCTTTGGTGTTTCCTTTGTAGACTTTAATGAAACTTGTTGCTGTTTTACTTGTTAACATGTTTGTCATCTGTCCCCCTGTGATGATTAGTTTTATGTGTCAACTCGGCTAGGCTATAGTGGTCAATTATTTTATCAAACACTCATCTAGGTGTTGCTGTGAAGGTAATTTGTAGAGTGGCTAACATCTACGTCAGTTGCCTTGAGGTAAGGGAGAATATCCCGGATAATCTGAGTGGGCCGCAGCCAATCAACTCGAAGGCCTTAAGAGCCAAACTGAGTGAGGGTCCCCTGAGAAAGAGGAAATTCTGCCTGTGAACGGCAGCGTCGGCCCGTGCTTTAAGAGTTTGCAGCCCGCCCTCCCTGACTGCCTGTCCTGGGCATTTCCGACTCCCTCAGCCAGTCTCACAGTTGTGTAAGCCAATTCCCTGCAATAAATCTATCTACAGCTCTATCTATATTTATCTATATAGACAGAGTTAATCATATACAGATGATGTTTGATTTTCTGTGTCACCTTGCCTGGGCCACAGGCTGCCCAGATTCAACCTTGTTTCTGGGTGTGTCCGTGAGGGTGTTTCTGGAGGAGATTGCCATTTGGATCAATGGACTCGGTAAAGCAGATGGCCCTCCCCAATGCGGGCGGGTGGGCATCCTCCAATCTGTTGAGAACCTGAATGGAACAAAAGACAGAAAAAGGTGGAATTAGCCTCTTTTCTCCTGCCCCATTGACTGAGCGGGGACATGTTGTCCTCTCCTGCCCTCGTTCTGGGATCGATACTGCCGGCTCCCCTGGTTCTCAGGCCTTCAGACTCCGCCGGAACGGCACCATGGGCTTTCCTGTCTCCAGCCTGCAGGGGGCAGGTCATGGGCTTTCTCAGCCTCCATAACCATGTGAGTCAATTCTTCATAATGAATCTCTCTCCCCCCTCCGCAGCCCGCCTCTCTCCACACACACACGCATATCTCCTATTAATACTGTTTCTTTGGATAACCCAAACACACACACACACACACACACACACACACTCACACACACGCACATCTCCCACTGGTTCTGTTTCTCTCCTATAACCCTGACGGACACCCTCCCTCCAGTTGACTCCATGAGGCTGGGGACCGTGTCTGTCTCCCTCCCCATGCCTGGAACAAGCGTGCTTGCTGAATCACTGACTGGCCACACACTGGAGAAGCCGACAGTGTGAGCTCCCTCAGAACCCCATGTCCACCACCAGACCCCTGACTTTCTAGGCTAAAGGGCAAATGAGAGACAGTACCTTACGCACAGACCTTGGCGCTGGGACCTCCAGGGACCTGAGCCTGCTATAATGGAGGAGGGAGGCCCTGGGGTCTCACACACCTCCCTGGGGACTTCTGGCATTTCCCCCGGGGCTTGGCCTCAGAGTTGGGCAGGGGAGTGACAGGATAGGGTGTGCAGGGAGCCCCTCCCCCAGTGATTGGATTTTCTCTGTACCTCCCAGGGGGAGGCCTTCAGGACACCTGCAAGCTCCCCAGGAGCCACGGGCAGCTGAGGGCCTTCTGCCTCCCAGCTGTCTCGCTGAAGGCCTTGCACAGGCTGGGGGCTTATGAGGGACTCCAGTCACGGCTGCCGTCTGCAGCAGGAGCAGGGTGAACCTTCTTCGTGGGGGGCATCTGCAGCTCTGTCACTCTTTCCTCAAGGGGCCTACAGGGCTTTAGCCCAACGTGCCACCCAGTCCAGCAGCAGTCCCCTAAAATTAGGGCCCTGCCCCGATGCACCATGCTCTTCTTGACCAGGCTGCCAAGATGCTGAGAGCTGGTGTGCAGGCTCACGAACCCGTTTGTCTGCCTGGAGGAAGAAACTGAAAGATAGGGAGAGGGTGAAGAAGTCCCAGTCGAGTGAGAGAAAGTGATGGAAGGAGCAACGTCTCCTTGTATAGGGGCAGGAGAGAATAAACCTCAGGGCGGGAGAGAGGGCCAGGCTGCAGACCAGAGGAGAAGAGTCCCAGGGGACTGTGGCTCCCAGGAGCCAAGAGGCAGTCCTTTTCTGGAAGAAGGGAGAGGCCAGTGCTGCTGAAAGGGCAAGGCCACCGAGGACTGGACAGCTTCCATTGGATTCATGGCCGGGTGGAGGTTAGTGCTTTGTGACCAGTGCACTTCGGGGAAGGAGCAGGGATGGAGCCAGATGGCTCTGTTCGAGGAGTGAGTGGGAGAGGAGGCAGGGTGCTGCCACTCCTTCCATGGGGGGCTGGGGGGTGGGCAGAGAGCTCGAGCTCCAGCCAAATGGGCTGTGGAGTTGAGGGTCTTTTTGACATGGCCCAGTTGAAAGCGCTTGGGAAGAATCCAGCAGAGAGGCTGACAGTGCGGGAGGGAGGGGAGCTGAGTGATGGCAGAATGATGGGGGCTGGCATCTCTAGGAAGGAGCATCCTGAGACAGCCACGACTGGGAGGAAGAAGCAGGGGCCGCCGAGACCAGAGGGAAAGGACTACTGGGAGGCAGTGAGGCTAGGCTGAGGTCAGGTGGCAGGAAGTGCTCAAGGAGCTATCTACACTGCTGCCCACACTGGCTCAGCCTTGAGGTCACCATGTGGTTGGGGTGGGAAATGAACCCTCTGGGAATGGAAGATGGAACCAGCTCAGTGGGCCAAGCTTGTCTTTTATTTTGGGCTCTGAGGGCCAGCAGAGCTGATTGGGGACAGCTGTGACCCTGGAAGCCCTCTGGCAGGCTGAGAAGGCCCCAGTAGGAGGGCTGGCCTGGGGGATCTACAGGCACGGGCTTCAACACCCCAATGGCTGGCTGTGAGCTGCACGGTCACTGGGCCAGTGGGTCACACAGAGCCAGGGAAGGGCCCCTGGGCCCACTGGAGAGAGGGGACAGGAGAGGTGGGCCCAAGTGCCCCGTACGGCTCTGAGGGGAAGCAGGGGCCTGCCTGGGGCCTGGCACCAGTGGGAGCCACAGTGAGGATGGCTCCTGGGGAGGCCTCCTGAGGAGGCACTGCCTGAGAGGGGCAGGGGGAACAGAGGCAGAGACTGTGACAAGGAGGGATGACTGGAGCTGAGGGACACCCGTGGGACACATCCATTACCCAGACCTGCGAGCACCGCTCTGCAGGAAGCAGGAGGGGCCTGTGTGAGCAGATGGCTGAGCGCCAGGGCTTTTGGGTAATGACTGTTTCCACGACTCCTCTGGCTTCTGGGCTGGGGAGGCCTGCTTCGGCCCCTGCTGACCTTTGCCCTCAGTCACAGCCATTAAGAGTGGCGAGTGGGGGCATCTTCTCAGAGCACTTTACGTTCTGCTGGACAGAACAACCTGCCTCAGTGTGCGTGCCTCCCTCAGCCCCCAAAGTGTGCCCTTGTGTTAGAACATTTCGTACCTCAAGGACGAGAATATAGACTCTCCCTGCCAGTTAGGGGGATAAATGTGATGTATTCCATTTTGACTGCATCGGATCCCACCTGGGGCTTCAGCTGCACTCTTACAGCACATGGGGGAAGAAGGTTCCAACTAGCTTCCTTGCCACCTTTGGGGAGGTGTGGGTCCATCTGCAACCCCTCCCACCTGCATGCCATACCCTGGCCACCTGGTGGCAGAGGCACAGGTCCCAGCCATCTTATTAGGGTCCCCTTCAGAATGAGGCTCAACCATAAACCAAATTCAGATGAAGCTCTGTGGAAGCCACTTTCTTGCTGTGAGGAGATGGCTGGAGTGTGGGGTGACAGGAGTCTCTGTCGTCTTTTTGCAGTTTAAATCTGAAACAATCAGCAGCCAACCTGCTGGCTGCAAATGCTGGTGGGGAGGAGAGGGGAGGAGGGAGGAGGGAGGAGGGGGCCGGGGCGGGGCCTCCAGATTGGCTGGGATCCCCCAGCAGGTCCAGATGGAAAGGGCCAAAGTGGGATTCCAGAGGGTGGGGCTCCAGGGAGGGGGTGGAGCTCAACAGAGGTGGGACAGTCAGGCAAACTACAGCTATCACTCTCCTGCCACTGCAGTCCTGGACCTGAAGCCAAGCCATGGGGACTTCGACCTGCCCCCTGCACCCCCGTGGACCCTGCACCCCAGCCCGCTGAGCTCTTCTGGCTCCAGCACTCAGGACGGACACCGCTGAATTTAGCCTAGGCTTTGGAGGAGGAGCCAGAGGAGGGGAGTTGGGGAGACCTCTTCTCTCCAGGGACCAGGCACCCCAAGGATGCTCAGCTGCCCAGAGACTTCACCAAGGGCTTGTTGGCTGTCTTTGTGAAGTGACAGTACTTCACTCTCCTGTGCAGCAGACATGTTACTCGCTTTGGGGTCCCTCCCACCTCCAGCCACCCTATATGGGCATCCCTTCCATGGGAGGAGCTGGATCTTTAATTGGGTCTGCCATGCCTCAGTGGGAAGAGGATAATGGTGTGGAGAGTTTAGATTCTCAGTGCGAGGCGCCCTCTGTCTCCAGCCCCCAGTGCAGAGTTGCTTTAGTGGCCTCCTGTCCCCTCTATTTCCTCCTCTGTAAAATGAGGGGCTGGAGTCAAAAATGATGTGTTTCTATGCTGTGACGCGACACGATCACAGCGCATGCTACACAGACTGCTTACCCCTCACTCCTCGGTGCAGCATCTTCTGATCCACAAGACATTCAGTTGCCTTTGAAAGAACCGAAGGCACTGCAGGCTTGGCTGACAGGGGTTTGTAGGGACAGAACGCTCCCTTGAGAAATGAAAACATAGAGGCACTTTTCTCCTGGCTGTTTATTACAGAACGAAGAAAAAACGCACTGGCTGGAAACAGACGCCAGATTTCAAATGTAGAGGCGAAATACAAGATGGCAATTAAAATGTGATTACACAGAGTCTGGACACTGAGAAAAGTTTACAGGACAGTGGAGGTGGGTTTTCTATAACAGACACTTAAATATACATGACGATAATTGCAGATAGAAACCATCAAGACAAACCGCAAATCAACTATTAATGTTTACAGACTTTTCTTCCCCCAAACCACAGAGCCTTACATCAAAACAAATACTGAAAGTCTTCGAACCATGACCGTCCCACCTCCACCCTGCAAAGGTGCCGCTGGAGAAGTGCAAACCCAGGTTTTCTCTCCATCTGGATGATACAGGGAGGACACGCGAGATTCTCAAGGTGGACGGTAAAGACAGTGCTCAGCTCACACGCTCTCTTCCCCGTTCCTAAACCTACAGAACTCTCTCAGCCCTGCAAGTGTCCTCCGCGGACACTGACGACCAAACGGCTTCTGCTGTGGTGCTCATCAGGAGGGAGCTAGCGGAGACCGACAGGTTTGCAAAGGAGACTAAGAATCACACAAGGCGATAGAACTTTTTGTGAAAATGGAAATAAATGGCCAAGTGGTTTTCTGTTTGGCATGTGTCAGTCTGCACAACACCTCCTGGTCATATCCACATCTCTCACTGCAGCAATACCATCAGCGACTCGGCTACCTGGCTTATAAGGTGTCACTGGAGCGAACAGCACAGTCTGCGTATTTGCAACAATGTAGAATAAACACAAACAATGCGGAATAAACACAACTACTGAAACGAAAGCCGTCACTTTATTTACAAAGTCACAAAACGAAGTATAAATACTTCTGTCATTAATGTTTAGGAAAACCATTTACAAAATTTTCAAATATGTACAGGTAGCTTGAAAAATCACCAGCTTTCCATTTTGTCACAGGTAGAGCGAGGGATGGGCATGGGCTGATGCCACTCGAATTATAACAAGGAAACGACTGCGTGGCTGTGAGGCCAGCAGTGAACTTGCTGTGGCTTCACGCGGCTGCCTAGAGTGATGCCGGCGTGGGGGTTTCTAGGGGCGTTTAAAGCTCCACAGCATTCTGGGTGACTTGGCCCGCATTCCGGGCTGCGGCATTTTGGGCAGCAGCATGCTGTTCCAAAATGTCATCGATCAGCCTCAGGTCGCACACCCAGTCTTCATCTGGGCTTGCGCTGGGGCCTTTCAAGAGAGCTTCAATGAAGTCCACCTCACTGCAGTCAGGTGGGGAAATCAGATCGTTCAGTGGGGGCTGGGGCTGGGGCAAAAAGTCGTAGGGTGGCAGCTCAGGAGGAGTACCCATCCTGTTAAATGGGCCTGGGGACTGGCTGGCAGCAATGGCAGAGGCAGCAGCAGCAGCGGCGGCGGCGGCCACATAGCTTGGCGGCTCAATGCCCTGTATGGGACTCATGGGACCAAAGCTGGCCATACCCTGCTGGAGGGACTTGGTGGCGTTCAGCACAGGCACGGGACCCCGCACCGGGCTCTGTCTGAGGCTCTGGCTGCCCAGCAGGCTGAAGTTGGGGTTGGCCAGGGTGGCACTCACCTTCTGGCCAGGCCTGCCTCCTGGGGCTACCTGATTGGGGGGCACAACTGCCTGCTGCGATGGAAAGGCTGGGGCCACCAGGGGCACTCTCACGGGTGCCTTGGCGAACATTGAGTTGCTATCAAAATGCTGCTGGATGCTATTATCTACTTGGCTTGGGGCTGGTTCCCTAGAGCTCGCTGTGGTCGCAGCCGCTACTGCCGCCGCCGCCCATGCAGCATTGTTGAACATGGTGGACATTCTTGGCACACAGGGCTGTCTGAGCTGGTGGGGACTCAGGGGCTGGCTGCCCAGGGGGCTGGGACAGAACCCAGGCAGGGGTACTCCTGAGGGAGTGGCCCTGGGAATCTGCATACGCCGGCAGACAGAGTTGAGGCTGCCCAGGGGGTTCTGGGCTGAGCGGGGGGGTATGGGAAATGGGGGGCGGGAGCTGAAAATTCCTTGCTGCTTGCCTGGCGTCGGTGGGATCATGCCCATGCCCTCACGGCTCTGGTGCCTGGTGGGTGGGGTCATTCCTGGACTCAGAGGGTTCTGAAGGAGCCCAGCTCTGGGTGGCATCATGTGCTGGCTGGATGGGGGGCTTGCCTTGGTCCGGCTACACTTGGAGGTGACTTGCTCTTGGACGGCTATAGAAAGAGAGAAGTGGGAATGAGTTCCAAAGGTGTCCTCACCTTGGGCCACAGCTGCTGGCGAGGAGCTGCCAGCCTAGCACTGACCTCTCACCTCCTGCCCCTGGCTCCTACTAAGCGTCCCCTGCACCTCAACTCTTCTCAACTCCCTTGTTCCTCCACTTTCAGCCTGGACTGCAGTTCTTCTGGGAAGCCCTCCCAGACTCCCCGGGTCTGTGCTCACAGCCCACCCCTGGCCCCGCCACCAAGAGCAGATCACATTGCACTGAAAATGCCAGCTTATCTGTCTGTCTTTTCAAGTAGATTGTAAGCTCCACAGGGCGAGGGGCTGGGTCTGCTATCCTCCTCAGTTCTCCGTATGCAGGCCTGGTACCACCCGCCCCTTGACACATGCCTGCCGTTGACACTGGCCTGCTTGGAACTTGTCTGCCCTGTGTCTGCAGCTGAAGCCTGATGTGCCACTCCAGCCTGGGCAGGTGGTACATTCAGCTGGAATTAGGCCCAAGGAACAAGGGATTTTGCACGAGAATGAAGGAGCAATGCTGCAATGGTGGCACTGGGCTAAAATAAAGATGCTGACACCTGTTGGAGGGCAAGCAGCCTCTCCTGAGCCCCCGAGCGAGAGTACCCTGGGCCTGGCCCAGTGTCACTACTGGTTGCTAAGGGTTGCTTAACGCATGTCTCCCCGGCTAGTCGGAAAGCTCCACCAAGTAGGGCCCATGCCTGGTTTTCGCTAATAGCTGTATCCCGACCAGTAAATGTTGATTACAGTCATAAGGGCCGTGGTAGGGTGGGGACCCCTGCTATCTGTTGAGGCTTGGGGAGCCCTTGCCATGGTCTCCTTGAGGCAGAGCTTCTCCAACCCCATATTCATGGCCCACACCTGAGAGATGGCCCAGGACCCCATTAGAACAGAAGTTACTCCAGCAGCGGCGGATGGGGGGTTGGGGAGAAGAAGGGCAGGCTCAGAACCCTGGGGTGTACCTCTCTCCCATTGAGAATAACTGCTGTAAGGCGCCTTACTCAGTTTAATCAATCTCCTGAATCAAACAGTGATTTTGGAGTCATTAAGACCCGGCCTTCAATTGCGATCCTACCTAAGCTTTCAGTGTGAGAGATCCAACCTGGGTGCTATTTCATTGACTTGCAGACCTCTCCTCTCTCCCTCACTGCTTGCTCTGGAATGAATTCTCACCGCACCCTCACTAGGTACCCTCTGGCCCACCCCTTTAGGACTATGGACCTCAACTACTTACCTTGAAACTGACTCATCTGTTGGGCGACACATGTACTCCGCTGTTCAGGGGTCATTGCCATAAGACCTGATCTCTGTTTCTCTTGCTAAACAGAAGATGAAAAAGACATGTTAGCTTATGGCTACCGAGAAATATTAGCCTTGGGATCGCTGTGTGGGGACCCAGGACTTGGCTTTGGTGTAGCAGAAAGCATGAGTGAACACACCAACACACACTTGCATGCATGCCCCACCCTCCCAAGCAAAATTCCACAGGTATAAATAAAAGCAGGATTCTGCACCTGGGTTAAAAAACCAACTGCGACAGCATAGGATGGGGCGGGAGACACAGAGCTTAACAGCAAGAGCGCATAGAAAAAAGATTTAGGCATTTTGGATGTCCTTCTGCTCAGGATGGGTCAGCAGTGAGATGTGGTCACCAAAAGAGCAAATGTAACATTAGGCTGCATTAATAGAAGCAGAGTATGTAGAAGGAGGGAGGTGACAGTCCTACACTACTCTGCCTTGGCCAGATCGCGTCTACAGTGCTGACACGAGTCTGGGCGTGCCAGTCTCAGGGAGACCCAGACGAACTGGCTGCATCCAGAGGACACTAAGCAACGGGGACAGGGTTTGGACTCCAAACCACGCAGACAATGAATGGCTGAGCAAACCAGGGATGCCAGGGCTGGGGCAGAGCAGACTCTGGGCTCTGTGGTGGGAGGTGCCCAGCCTCTGCAGGGCTGTCATGGAAAAAGGGCCGAGGCTTGTTCTGGGTGGTCCTGGCATGAACAGCAAGATGATCACACGGTCAGATGGATGCACTGTCCGACACCCCAAGTAGCCACTCAGTGCCAGCTTCCCTTCATTCTGCTGACTGGCTGCAGCATGGGCAACTGGGCCTGGCTTCCGGTCTCCATCTCCAAGCTGGGTGGGCAGGGGAGGAGCCGAGCTTCAGGGCCGCAGTCCCAGCACTGAGTCTGGGAGCAGCTCAAGGGAACAGCCAGGAAAGAACCAGATGAAGGCCCAGGGAAGTCACGCCTCCCCCTGAGATCCTCAGCCATTCAGTTCCAGGTTGTGACTGGGACCCAGGACTGACTCCCAATCCAGTGCTCACTACCATCTCTCTCCCCTTCTCAAGAAGCCTGCTTACTACTGTACCGACAACCTAGGCAGCTCCGTCAGGGAGCAAGCCCCCTGCCCAGGTCCACTTTCTGAGCTGTGTCCCCCCAGATGCCAGGAGACCTGGCTCCACAGCACGGACTGCTTGCCCCTGGGCCTGCTCTTCTGTGCTCGGCGGGGCAGGCGTGGGTCAGGGGCGGGGTGGAGGGCCTGCACTTGGGACAGTGCCCAGCTCCCAGGCCTGGCGGCAGCTCCTAGCCTCAGTTCCTGCCAAGGCAGAGAGGCCGAACACATGGCACTGGGTGGACTACACCACAAGCGGTTTCGCCATCCCGCCCTGAGCCTGCTTCCTGTCCGGGCGCTCGCCCCCTCCCCCGGGTCTGCTGACATTTGGGCAGTGGGGACACGCCCGCCTCTAGGCCTGCTCACGTACTGAGCACCCCACACCCAGTACTTCACATTGTCTGGCAACAACCCTTCGAGGTGGGCTCCGCTGTTATCCCAGCATTACCATTTTGGACACTGAGGAACACAGAGGCCACGTGAGCACTCAAGGCCACACCATCAGGCGTAGAGGAGCACTGGGTCTGTCCGAGCTGCTTGGGATGGGTGGGCATTTCAGAAGGCAGCACTTTCACGTCTGTTCTTCACTTGGTCCCTGACACCAGCCCTGGGGGATCCGGGCAGATTTTTGGTCCCCAGCTCACTGAGGTGACGTCTGAGGCTCAGAGAGGTTAAATGACTAGACCAAAGCAACATGAACCCAGTGCTCCCGCCTCTCCAGCCTGCTTCTGGGGACTGGCTCCTGTGGCTGGCTAGGTCTACACGGATCCTAACTCTGGCCCCACTGGCTGCCCCATTAGTTTCATCTAGTAACGCAGATGTACAGGCGTGAGGGTGGGGCAGGTGGAGGCTAGAGCGTGACCAAGGAAAAAGCAGTGGATGGCCAGGAGAGTCCAAAGGGCCGGAGGTAGAGAGGAAAGACCCCCAGGGCATAGGAACAAAAGGAAGGCTGGGCTGGGCAGGAGTCAAGGGTGGAGGCACTGGGGAGTGTCTGCCAGATGAAAGAAAGGCTTCTCAAACAGTCCAGGGTTACAGGAACAACGAGATGTTGGCGAACGTTTGTCCAAGGAAGCACGAAATCCAGAGCATCCAGAGTTTAAGGGAAAATCCGGCCAATGGCACGGCTGCAGAAACTCCCCGAGTCCACGCAGCGCAGCTGCCACCTCGCCTCGGGGGTGGGCCTCCGGCGTCCTGGGGCGCCGCCATCAAGCAGGGGTCTCTTCACGCGCCTGGGGTGTTGCGTCCAGGGGCCCGCCGGCACTCCGCCCCCTGCCCGGTCGTGTGGTCCCTGGCAGAGTGAGCCCGAGCTTTCTCTCCAAGCCTCCCGAGGAGGCTGCTTCCTTTGTTTTGCAGACAGGGCCCCCATCCTTTGTTCTGAATCCATGTGCTCCAAAGATAAGCCCCAAGAAAACAGTTGTTGCCTTTTGACACTGACAATTAGAATCGTTGGAAAATGGAGAAAACAGGAAACGACAAACGTTTTCAGTGACCAGGAGGAAGTGGCGGCTGAAAGTTGCTGCCTGGTGCCGGACACTCGTGAAGGCTGGCCCAGGCAACCTGCGGCTTTCCATAAGCACAGTTATGGAGGAGGCCACCAAAGGACTCCTTTTTCTAGAGCTGCAATTGTCATGGTGCTAGGTCCTACTGTGCCAGGTGACACTGACAGGGCAGCTCCAGGTGGGCCCTGTGTGTGCCTAGGTGTGCTTCCCCCATGGTGGTCACTGTCGTGAGCCTGGGGCTGGGGTCAACAGGAAGTCTCCCAGAGAACTAGGGCCCGGCTCTTCCCTGTCACACCTGCCCCCAGTCACATTCAGCCCCGTGGCCACAGTCGCAGAAAGGTCTCAGACAGGATGGCGACCAGGAAAGTCCTAGGGCTGCCTTTCTAGAACTTCACACTGACGCCCAGGGAGCTGCACAGCCCCCGCCTGTCCTGGGGGCTCGTGGAAGGTCTCGCGTTCATCTGTGAGCGCCAGGCAGGAGGGCGAGGTGAAGGGCCAGGCCCAAACCTCACCACTGCCCAACCCAGGGCCCAGCAGTGGGCAAGGCCAGGCACTGTGTCAGCTTCACCCTTTCAGCCACCACGGGCGAATGTCTCCTGTAAGCCCCAGAGCAATCACCTGGCTGCTTCCTCTCAGCACTGCAGGGGAAGAACGGTCTCATTCCTGATTAACCACTGAATCAGGCAAAGGGACTATCTAATTGGATGGGGGACGGGCCAGAGGCAGAAGGGCAGATGATCAGCAGGACTCACACATAGACGCCCACAAAGGGTTCCTAGAGTTTAGCCGGATTCAGACTGAAGTTACTCCCTCCGTGATCCCCAGGAGAAGAGCATTCTGACTAGGAAGGGGCTCCCAATGGAATGGCTTCTAGCGGACAGAGGGGAATGGATCCAAAGCGGTATTTTGTACAGCACATTGAGGCAGGGAAGGAGAGAGAAGTGGTGGGGGGGGGGGGGAGGGAAGGAGAGAGAGAGAAGGAGGAAGAGGAGGAAGGGAATGGGGAAAGAGGAGGGGTAAGAGGAGGAAGAAAACAAGGAAGAGGAGGAGGAGGGGGATGGGGGAGGAGGAGGAGGGGGAAGGGGCAGGGAGGGAGGGAGAGATTTCTTTTTCCGCCCCTGCCACTGGGAAACTCCTGCCTCCTTTCCCAGCAGATACTGCCCCGTGAGCGCCCCCCCAACCAGAGCCAGCCTGCCATGCAGCAGCAGGCACTCAGCTGTGTATTAAGGGTTCAAAGATTAAAGAGCTCTAGGGTATGAGTTTGTTTGTTTATTACTCTACTAGGAAGAGCATCTTCTTTTGTAGTTTTCGGGAGCCAGGTGTGGAAACAACTCACCCACCTTTCTGAATTTTCTTATGAAATGGCAGAAAGACAGCATTCTGCATGGAGACCACAAGATCAAGACCTGAATTCTGGAGGCTCCCACACCCATATGGATGGGCACACCTCAGACCCAGGGCTCTGGCTCACCATGGCCCATGGACAGAGGCAACAGAGATTTTTCCATCAGAAGCCCTGTTTGGGAGGTGTGGCTGCTCTTAGCCGAAAACTCCCCTCAGGTGTCCTTCAGAAACTACAGAGGCTTCCTACAGCGAACAGCAGGCGAGGCTCACTGGTTCCTTGTCTCTCCTCAGAGCCTGGGACTCAGTTTCTCCAGAGTGCCTCCAGAGGAGGTAGGGCCATCGGGAGTGATGAGTGTATCATCAGGCTACTTCTCCTCCCTGTGTGTGCATCAATGAGGCCAAGACCTGGGAGGGCCTGCCCCACGCCTGTCTTCTTTTTTTTTTGTTGAGGAAGATTAGCCTCGAGCTAACATCTGTGCCCTTCTTCCTCTACTTTCTACGTGGAACGCTTGCCACGGCATGGCTTGATGAGTGGTGCGTAGGTCCGCACCCCGGATCTGAATCAGTGAACCCCGGGCTGAAGCGGAGCGTGCGAACTTGAACCACTATGCCACTGGGCCAGGCCCGCAACACCTGCCCTTTGGATTACCTTTGCTCTCAACGCCTTTCCCTGGCCAGAGTGCAGCCAGGAGACGTGGGCTTCACTAACTCTGGGGCCCCCAGAATGAACTTGCGCAAATACCAGATGGGAAGACAGGGTTTATTTACTTGGCAGCCCAGTGAGTCCCTCTGTCAGTCAGTGGACAAACATTTCTCATGGGTCTGCCATGGGCCAGGCCCTGTCCCAGGAAAGGAGACAGCACTGTGTGTCTCTACTCATATGGAGCTTACAATGGAGGGGGAGACTGACAAGACACAAGTAAATTGATCAGGAAAGATCACTCCAGATGGTGACACGTCTTCTAAAGAAAATTGGACAGAGTGAAGGCATCAGCAGTGGGTCAGCAGGGGACCCTGAAGGCGACTCAGAACCTGGCACACCATTCTCTAAGCCAGGTGAAACCTGGGGCAGCAGTGACCTGTTGGAGTCTTTCTTGGCCCCTCTGGGCCTCCAGAGCAGGAGCCAGGGGATGCCCCCATCCCCGTGATGGTGCTGCCCTTGGGTCTGACCCCTCTGAAGCTGTCTCTAGGGGCTTCACGAAATCAATGCCATCAAAAGCGAACGGCAGAGAGCTGTAGGTGAGCTTTTACGCTTTCCATTTCGTCTTTCCACTTGATCTCCAACTGCCTGACTCCTCCTCCATCCCAGGGGTTTCAGGGCTGCCTGGGGCCAGAAGGGCTTGGTCTAACTGCTGGGAGTGATCCTGGGGCAGAGGAAACAAATGTCTTTGTAGCTCGCCTTTCTTCTTCCCGTGTTGCCTGCGTCCTGCATCTCGCACTGAGTCTGGCCTTCCTGCGTCACCGACTGAGCTGGCAAGGTCCTGTCTCTGAAAGCCCTCCAGGTGGGCCCAACTTCCAAAGCTTCTTCGGGAAGATTTGGGGGCCAAGCATCTGCCCTGCCCTCCACTGCTGAGTGGGAGGCACTGGCTTGGGAAGAGACAGCACAATGTCGGGGAGAGGAATTCTCAAGGCAAGCTAGCTGGGATCCTCTCATTTTATGACTTCTGAGGACAGGGAAGGGCAGGGCAGACCCAGTGGAACACAGCGACATCTTGAGCGGACGATGTCCCCATCCATTTTGCTAGTTCTGCTTCCCTGGCAGCTTTGTGCCAGACGAGATTTCTCGGAGAGTACACAGTGAGTGAAAAGGGGAGAAACAGAGAGAGAGGAAGATCAATAGGCCTTGAATGGAAAGCACTGCTTGTTCTTCCAGGCCAGGGCAGGCGGGATGAAGAGAGCAAGGCCCTACGTACCAAAGCAGCATTTCCATTAAAGGCCAGAATCCCGGAGGCCCTTTCAGCTTGATGACCATCTTCTGATCACTATCACTTAGCAAACGCTCAGTTCTCCAGTTTTCTCTGCAGATAAGGCAGGCATCCTGTGCACACTGATATTTCATGTGCCAGAACAACAACAACTCCACGATCCAAATGAAATTCCCTGTAGAGGCCCACTCTGGCTGGTGTCCACCATCTTGCTCTCGTGACCACTAATGTGACTCTGTAGGGCAAGTCAAGCCATTCCTTCCAGACTCTGGGGGATGATCCAATCTCACAGCCCTCTTGGACAGGCTTGGCTTGGGTTCCTTCTCTCTGCCCTTCCCAGGCTGCCAGTCCTCCAGTGGGGAGATCCAATTTCCCACTTAGAGGGTGCGAGAGTCCTGGGTGGAGTCAGAGAACACCGCGGGGTGCGGAGTCCACAGCAGATGGCTGGCGGGAGAGGCAGTTCCTGAGCACCCACGGGGTATGGAGCAGGCACGCACTGGGGGGATTTGGAGGTACAGAATCGCAGCCCCTGTCCCCCTCAGGCTCCCAGACTGGCCACAGGGACAGACAGGCAGGGAAGGAACTGGGGTGCTGGCAGGCGTCCGGCAGGGAGGGAGCAAGTGCACCCAGGGCATTCCCCACTCATTTCCCTGGAGTTGAGGCTGAGGTGCCTGGAGCATTCTGCTCGCTTGGGTGGTCACTTTGCCAAAGACTGGCTGGGACACAGTAGAGAAAGCACTAGAAATCCCTCATAGGTGTGCAGAGCTTTATGGGCTGTCACCTCCTGTTTTCCTCCCAACAACCCTGTGAGGCAGGCGGGCAGGCTGAGCAGGGGACTGCACCCCAGTTGACAGATGAGGAAAGCGAGGCTCAGGGGAAGTGACTTACCTACGGCGTCGCAGCTAGGCAGTAGTGGAGCGGGCACCTGCCTCCAGGCCTTCGGATCCCAGCCGCCCCAGGGCGCTGCCTCTGAGGTGCTGTACGAGGAGGTGACTCGGGCCAGCTCATGAGCAAAGGAGCTGCCGGGCAGGAAGGACTCGCTCCCCAGGGCCTGGCAGGATGGGGGCTGTCGCCCGAGGCTGACCTGGGGGGGCCTGGCTTCCCCAAGCTTGCAGGCTTTGTCTACATGAGTCTACAACAACCGATTGAACAGTCCATCAGCTGCTTGGCCACACAATGATTCTCACTGATCTCGTCACTGCCCTGATTGCCTAGCTGGGTCGTTTGGGTGCTGTGGTTATACACACCAACTGGCCTGGGGCAACAAAACCAAGCAGCTTCGCGGTCTTAATTGTCTTGGGTCACAGACACCTTTGAGAATCTGTTAAAAGCTATGGTCTCTCTCCACAGAAAAAACACTTACAGTGGTGTCTCCCTCTTCCCAACCCACCAATATTTTACATATAGCTTCACGGGTTTTCTGGACCACTTAGTACCCATCCGTGGATCTCAGTTAAGGATCCTCTGCCTCGATCAGTCACTGTCTTCCTGGAAACGGGAGTAAAGCTAGGTCAGACAGCTGGTTCATTGGCAAGTGCCTTGACCAATGCCGGTCTCCCTCCGCCCCCTGCCCTCCCCAACAGAGCGCACAATTCTAAACTGGTTTGTAGGTATGTGTGTGTGGACATGCGGAGGAATCTGCAAAACCAAAGAGTCAAGCGTCAATCTCACAACAGCCCCATCCTGAGCGGCAGCCCTCACTGCTCTTCACCTTGCCGGGGCCCCGAAGCTTTCAGGACTCGGGTGTGGGTGGGGCCTCCCCTTTCCATCACGTTTTAGAAGACAGGGATTTCACCAGAATTGAACATATGACCCAATTCTTCAAGCCGAAGGCAATTAGAAAACCTCACACTTCATAATCCTGTCAGAGAAAGCTTCGGGACTTCAGGACTCGAATGAGCTGCTGCTATAGCCCTGGCATCCTGACGGGCACACCAAGCGCTTGGCCACAGTGCCATCCAAGCAGAGGGAGCCTGCCTGCAAGAGCAGTCCTCCTTTCTACGAGAACCGGCCTCGGGCTCCCCTGCCTTCCTCTTAACACCTGAGCTGCGAGTGATCGTCCGCCTCTCCTACTGAACATCCCAGAAGAAAGGGAAATATTTATCCCCAAGGCGAAGCTAAACAGTTGAGTCAATTCAATTCACTGCAATAAACACTTACTAAGCACCTACCAGAGGCATGTCTCTGCAATGGATGATGGGCCAGGAAATACGTAGATGCATTATTTGAAAGAACAGTAAAAATCGCCACCACTGAATTTATCGAGCATTTGCTGCGCACCAGGCCCTAACCCAAGTGCTTTCAATATTCAGTCTCACTCAACCCTCCCATACAGCCGGATGAGGCAGGAGCTATCACTGTCCTTATTTCACAGATGACACTGAGGCTCAGAGAGGTTAACTAAGTTGCCCAAAGTCACACAACTCGTTAGCAGCAGAGCAGGATGCAAACCCAGGTTTGCCTGGTTGCCATGCTCAGATAGAGTTTGCCATGGTGCGTGTGTGTGTGTGTGTGTGTGTGTGTGTCCAGTCGTTAACTTGCCACGTGGAAAACAAGTTTTGAAATGTAGAAACTGTTAAAATATGCCATTAAGAAAAGTATGGGTGATGCTTTACAAGGGGGTTCCAGACAAATTTTTGAGAACAAATGATGAATACTTAAAGATGGGACTAGGAAGGCGACCTAACTACCTAGAGACTTTTAGAAGCGACACTCCTCCCACAAAACAAAACTGAAACCAAAAAACAACCCGAAATATTCTTATCAAGCAGAGAGTGCATTGTGAAACGAACCCTCTCTTCTTTCTGACGGTGGCTCAGTAGCACAGAGCTGAGCTCACTGGCCAGCTGCAGCTTCATTTCAGTAAGCTCCAATTTGTCCTTGGATCAAGGTCAGCTGGAACATGAGCTGAAATGTCGCCTTCAACAATTGATAATTCTTTATGCCTGCATACCTAGCTCCTTGATAATTTTAAACATTATTTTGTAGCTACATTGGAGTTTTTATAATCCCAATATGCAAATATTACTAGGCTTCTGATTGCTTGCTCACTCCATGACAACACAGTCTATAAGCAATGAATGGGCTTATTTGTAGGGAACTGAAGCATTTTAAGCTTCTGCACAGGAATCCCTGATGGCTTCATGTGACTTGTAGGATATTAGGGATGGGTCAAGAAACAGAACCCCCCGTCAGCATTAGCATACGCTTGCAGTGCCCCAGTAGTTCATCAGGCAGAAAAAACTGCAGATGGCACATGGAAATTCCCAGTGGCGGAAGATGTCCCAACAGTGTGGGCAGTTCTGTTTCAGCAGCAACTGGGAGTGAGCCTGGAGCCACTCAGTCAAGTGGAGCAGACAGGCAGGCACTTCGCAATCCCCAGTTAGAAAACGAAACAAATAAAATAGATGAGATTCAGTCTTGACTCAGACCGACAAGGGGCCTTATAACTGATGCTCGTGCGTCTTTTCCATTTTATCTAATTTGGAAAAGGAATTGCTTATCCCATACCCTATAGGCATGAGGCCCAACTTCCAAAGAAAAGGTTTTTAGGACATTTCAACTCCTAGAAGTTTCCAAACATAAGGTAAATCCATCTCTCTCTCTCTGGAATCATTGAAAATCTTGGAGAAGCAAGTCAATCAGTAACTGGTAAGCTGGTTCCACATGACTTCAAATTTCATAGAAATAGACCATGGCATGGGTAGTATCCGATAGAGGTGCCCGATTTCACAGAGCTCACACCCACTCAGTACCCTGGACCCTGGGCTTCGCATGATGGCCAAACAGCTTGCTGGAAGGATGTTGGCCCAGGGCCCCACCCATGAAAAGTCCTCCAATGGCCTGCGGCTGCCTAGGGACCGAAGCACATCTTGCTAAGCTCTTCTCTGAGGGCTCTGCATCCCTTGGCTACCTGACCTCTCAGTAGCCAGGCTGTGTGTTGCATAGTGTCCTGTCCTCTCCCCTCCCGTCACACTGATCTCCTCAGAGCTCTCCAGACTGGCTGCCACCTGCGTTCAGCCCTCTGTGCTTGTGCTCCTTGGTTCACCCAGCCTGGAATGCCCTTTCTCTAAGCTTCCACCCTGGGAATGCTGCACGGCCTTCAAGATCGAGCTCCTCCACCCTGGGAATTCTGCCTCTCCTTTGGTTCAGCTCCTGTGGCTGAACACCTCTGGCTGACTGAACGTCCTTGCTGGACCAAGTCTTAATCACCTCTAAATCCCTCTGGTGCCCAGACAGTGCCTGGCACAGGCAAGGGCTCAGCAAATACTTGGAGACCTCAATCGACTTTACTCTGTCTGAGCTTGGCATGATGTCCCAGGCATTTGGGAGATGACAATCTGGTGAGTGCTGTGCTGGACTCTTTTTGGGATGAATGTCAATGATAAACTGAGCCTTGACCTTCATTTAAGCACATCTACTCAGCCTTTTTCAATCCTGTTGGGTTACTAAAACCCATTGGTATAACAGGGAGGGATCATAATCACGCCGTAAAACTAGCATCAGCTAACACATTTGCTGAGCACGCACTGTGTGCTGGGCACTGAACTCTGTGCGCACGTGCATTGGAGACTGTCCCTAGTTTACAAGACAAGGAAGTGGAGATAGGTTTACCCACTACACAGTGGCAAGGTGGGGTACAGACCTGGATCTGACTTACAGAGTGACTAAAACCCACGTAACTCCCGAGTTGGGAAGAACAGAGGCGCCTTCTTTGCACATGGAGAGGACCAGCCAGCTGTCCTCCTTCGTTCACACTGGAGCAAAGAGCCATGTTGTTGGCTACCCCATGACATCACCATAGCTCAACGGGGCTCTGGAGCAAGGATTTCAGATTATGACTAACCCTCATAGATAGTCAGCTGCTTTGCAAGAAGCAGGTGATTGCTCTGACTTTATAAATTATTGACTGGACTGGATACTGATTCAATCTCTGCCACAGAGATTCAGGAGGTACATGTGCATTTGGAAGGTTATAGTTGTATACTATAACTCCACTGGCTTCTGGGAGCTTGTAGATTTCTAGACTTAATCATCCTGGGAGCTCATGCAACAAATCCTGAACTTATGCTTTTCTGTCTCTGGTCTTTACTACCCATGTAACAGAGGTGAGCAGAGAGGGCCCAGGAGAGGGAACTGAAGACTTGGCGCATGTGCTAGCAACTCTCAGAGGCCAGAAGCCGGCCCCAGCTGTTCAAGTCACTAGTGAGATGAAGATGCAAGGTTACTAAATGTTATGCCGATAGCCCCAACAGGTCAAGGCTGAGCTATGCAAGAAGCTGGATCTTTGGGAAAATTGGTGGATGTCCCTACATGTCAAACAGAGGTGACCGGAGACAACCTTGTAAATTTGAAGGAATGCATTAGAAAACCAGGAAAATGTAATGGGAGTCAGACTTCTTGGCCTCTTGCTTGTCATTACCTTACTTGGCCAAGTGCAAATGGGATTTCAATATAAAACAACCATGTGTCTATTAATAACAATACAAGACAGCTATACAACTCAAGTCTGAGATTTTGTAAGGAATAGAATCCCAGAAGCTTTCTAAGCAGCAGTGTCCCACACAATGTTCTGAGATGATGCTGAATCATCCTCCTAGAAAGAAGAGAGTGCTTTAAACCTTCACTGTCCAATATGGTAGCCACTGGCCCATGAGGCAATTGAACACTTGAAATGTGGCTAGTGCAAATGGGGCACTGAATTCTTAATTTCATCTACTTTTAATTAATTTAAATTTAAATAGACATATGTGGCTGCTGGCTACAGTACTGGAGAGCACAGCTCTCTGGCACACTGGCTAAGACTGCAGGCTCTGGACAAGGAGGCTCTGGGCTTGACTCACAGCTTTGCCACTTCTCAGCTATGTAATTGTGGGGAAGTTACTTAACCTTTCTGTGCCTTAAGTTCCTCCTCTGTCAAAGGGAGGTCATAGTTGTGCAATATTCACAGAGTGGTGGGGTTATGTGGATTTATTGAATTAACACATATGCAGTGCCTGCATGTTGCACGCACTCTCTAAAGCTTAGTTAGTGGTGACAACAATACCTCTGCCACGTATAGAGTACTTTTACGATGTTCCAGACACCGTCCTATGAATTTTACACCAGTTAGCCTGGAATTGGACATGCTGCTCTAGACAAGGTCTGGCCAACACAGCTCAGCAGGGCTATCATTTCTCCTATCTTTTGGTAAAATAGACTAATAACAATGGTAAAAAATGATGATGATAATATCAGAGACAATTATTGAGAACTTAACATAAGGCACTGGGCTCAGTCCTTTCTTGGGGTCATTTCAATTAATTAATCCTCAGAACAATCCAATGAAGAAGGTACTGTTATGAACCCATTGTGTAGATGAGGATACTGAGGCACAAAGAGGTTAAGCAACTCACCCAAGGTCACTCGTGAGTAAGTACCAGAGCCTGACTTCGAAGTCCATGCCCTGGGTTGCGCTTGATCAAACTGCCCAACTGAAACCTTTGCTAGTGCTATAAACAGACCATCAGAAGGAAGATTCTGGACGGCCGCTAGGGTTCCACAGCTGTGCAATAGCTGCTGGGCTGGCTACTGTGTGATCCAGGTGTTTTTTTTCTTTTTACAATGACCATACCCTAAAGTGGAGAGAACTCCAAGTTGGGGAATCTCTGTTGTGACACTGGTGCTATGGGAGGGAGCTGGGGCTCACTAAAGAGATTCTGCAGAGAAGTCGAGCGTAGTGCCAATTCTGCCCATGTGCCGGATCTCCTCTGTAAACTTGCATTTTGTAAGTTTCCTTTGAGCTGTTCTGGATTTTTCCTCTATAAATGTACATAATTTAATTTTAATGTCTCAAAGTTTAAATGTCTAGGGCTGACTAAAATTGATGGGGTCTCAAGTCAAGTTCACTTAGTAAATCAAGTTCTCAGACTTGGAATTTAATCACAGAATTAAGTTCAACTGGTAAATTGCTACTTTGCCTAGGGAAAAAAAATAACCCAAGAACACAAAAAGGTGAAAATCAATAATGTATAAATCAGTTAAGGAATGAAGGAACAAATATCTTCTTTCTGCAACATTAATTCCAATGAATAAGCAAGTGGCTTGCTAACTCCCTGGGGTAAAGACTGGCATACTCCTCTGTATGTCCCACAGTGCTAGGCCCAGAGCAGGTCTGCAATGCACTCTGACATTTAGGCTGGCCATTTTCTGTGGGGCATTTTTGCAGAGTGGCCAGTGCTGTGCCTGTCATCAACAATGCTGGGTAATGAGGAAGGAAGACTGTGTGCTTGTCAGGCTAGGTGGGCCACTGGGAGTCATCCCAGGACCAAGGTGAGGTCAAGAACACAGCCACGGGGAACATCAGGGCCTGGGTCAAAGGGCAAGGGCATCAAGGTTCTCCAGAGTCCAGAGCCTCAGCAGTCAGGAGAGGTCTGTGGCAGTAGTTGCTCTAACAGCTTCTGGAAGGTTCCTATTCTCTCATGATGGCGATAGCTACCATGTATTGAACATGTACAGCATGCCAGGCACTGAGCGAAATGCTGTACAATTTTTAGCTCAATCCCCATGGCATCCCTGAAAGATGGGTACCATTATTATCCCCACTTTATACGTGAGGAAAATAAAGTTCAGAGAAGCGAAGTAACTTGCCCAAAGTCACACAGTAAGTAAGTAGCAGAGCTGGAAGCTGAACCTGGGTCTGACTTACTCCAAAATCCAGGCTCTTAATCACAAATACTAAAAATGCAATGTCTAAAGTATAACCCTCACGCTTATGCATACTGACATCCTTCCCCCATTTCCCCCAGTGTCTCCCTGCTGGATACAGTAAGCACTGCTGACAGGCCCTGGGGTTCCAAAGGAGCCATCCAACCAGCTGTCACATTCGGGCAACCGAGGAAGGGAGCGGCAGGATTTCCTGTAGAGACTTCCGGATTCAGACAGCAGATTTAAGGCACGCATCTCAATTCACTCCTTTCCAAAGTCCTACTAAAAGTGCAGTAAGGGTGTGGTTTTGTTTTCAGACACAATCCCGCAAGGATAAGGAGAATGCTGCAGGAGATAACAGAATCATAATTTCCCAAGCTCAAGAGTACCTAGACCAGGGTTAACTGGCTACACCACCCCAAGGAAGCCAAACCACAAGACGGCAGAGGGGAAAGCAGAAAAGCAGCTTGGTCTGGACGGCAGAATCGTCATCAGGCTCAAGAACAGCAGCCCCAGGTGGTCTCTGGGTCTGGGAGGTGAAGCGGAGGGGATCGCCAACATAATGGGGTAAAGCCCTGGATTGCCTCCCCAGCTCCACGTCCCTGGGTATCTGCCTCTCCCCTACGCTGGCAGAGATCTGGCTTGACCATTTGCTGCCAAATTTCCTACTCTGCCTTCCAGATCCTGCCGCCTGGATCGGCTGAGGACATTCATTCCACCCCACAGAGGTGTTCTGTGTTGACCTCCAGCTGGAGGTCTTGGAGGCAGACTGGTGAGCCGGAAAGCAAACAGAGAGAAGCCCAATCCCTCTGGCCATCCTTCTTTGGCATGTCCAGTGCCATGCCCATGACTCTGCCGGGCATCCTGACTGTGGTGGGCTCTCTACGTTCCCAGGCCCCTCGTGCCTTAGCCCTGACCTCCCTAAGAGGGGAGCCGGGGCAGCTTTTCTTTCAGAAGCCTTCATCCAATAGTGGTGATATGACTCTTTGCTGCTTACGCACCTAGACTGTGCTCGTCACTCGGTCCTTCAAAATGAAGCAATTGTTTGTTTAAGAGTTCACTACTAAGTGGTGAAACTATATAGAAAAGAAGAGAACGATTGTTGAAATCAAGACAGTGGTCACCTCTGGGGGGGGGAGAGGCTGTGATCAGAATGTCTACTCAGGGGTCGACAACGTTCTATTTCTCAACCTGACTGGCTTTCACTTTACGCTTCTTCTTTAAACTGTACGGATAGGCCTTGCACACTTTTCTGTGTCTATACTTCACAATGAAAAGAAAAAGCTATATACACAGCTTGATGCCAGTAATGTGAAGGATATATTTCCACATAGAAAAAAGTAATGAAATACTCTAACATGCTAACAGTGGTCATCCCTGGCTTATTTGTATTTATATATTTTATTACCTCCTGGGGGTTGTGTTTTCTTTACACTTTTCTGCATTTTCCAAATTTACTACAAAGAGCACATATTACCCTTGTAGTCAGAAGATCCTAAAACATTGAAAAAAGACAAGGTCCCCATCTAAGATGGAAATGGATCAACACAGAATAGATGGGATGAGGCAGCTGTGGAAATCCACACAGAAGATAACTACCTAAGGAGATTGGTGACGTGCCTGATCTAACTAGGATGAGCTCCAAGCTCGCCAAGGAGCCCAGGGTGTATTCCTAGAGTTGGCTCTGGAAGTCAGGAAGTCAGGAGAATTATCATCTCTGAGAAGAGGGAGGGCATGTAAGATATTTTGAATGCTCTACTTCTTAATTTAGTTGGTGTGTACATGGGTGTTGGTTTCATTATGATCTGTTTTATATACTCTTCTGTATCTATCATATCGATTCAAAAACACCAAGATTGAAAAACCCAGGAATCATGTAAGTAGAAAATATGGTGCCACGTCAAAGGAACAATTCAAGTCCAGTAAAATCACCATCATTTAGAGGTTAAGGTCAGGGTAGGGTCAAGGCTGCAGAGGCCTAGCTCGGCAACTCTTCATGGGCTCAGGGTTGGCCTCCCGGTGGCTCTCTGCGTTCTTGTCAGGAATGCCAACACGTCTGGGGCTCAGGATTTGGGCCTGCCTTCTTCCCCTAGATTCTTTTCACATAGACGCGCAAGTAGGTATTCCAACTACAAATGAACCCGTGCGTTCCTGTTACTACTCTCTCTTGTGGCTACCTATCTGGTCTCCTTCCTTCCTTACCTGTGTGGGAGGGCGACATCATTCTCTGCTTTCCTTTCACTGAAGGCCTTACCTTCTGTCTTCTGCTGGCCTATTCTGTTTCCTCTCCTTACTACCCTAACACTTTTTGTAACTTGAGGAGAAATGAGAGATCATCTACTCAAGTCATCACTCTGTCGATGAAGGAGAGGTCCATGGTTTGCTCAAGACTCCCAAGCAATGGCTAAGCTTCACCCTGGGAAAACCACCCTCGTGATCATGGAATCTCCCCTGCCAGGTAACTATAGTACTAATTACCAGGGGCTGAGGGGAGGGCGTCATTGGGAGTTATTGTTTAATGGGGACAGAATCTCAATCTTGCAGGATGAAAAGAGTTCTGGAGATGGATGGTGGTGATGTCTGCACAGCACTGTCAATGCACTCAATGCCACTGAACTGTCCACTTAAAGACGGTTAAGAGGAAATTTTATGTTATGTGTATTTTAACCACAACAGAAAAATTGGGAGAAAAAAGACTGCCAAGCAAGTTAAACACAGGGAGTCCACTAGTCAGAGAGCCCTACACAGAGCACCTAGCTCCACGATTTTGCAGGGACTCAGTGTCTGGGAGTGAGCCCTGCAGTGCCACCCTCTGAGAAACACTGGTTGCCACCAACTCTAGCTTGGTAGGCAGGGACACTGAGGCTCACGATAGGGAAGGGCCTTGCCCCAAATCACAGTAGACTAGAACTCAGCACTCCCGATTCCCTGTACAAGGTGCCTTCTCATGACCCCTTTATCCCAAAGGAAGCCGCCTTCCCTGGTCTGAATGCCAAGAAGGGAGAAGAGAAGGGTGGAAGCTAGAGCACACAGCTTCACTGCGCAGTCTGGTGGAACCATATGTATATGAAGAGCAAATGAGATGAGGAAGAAAGAGAAGACAGTGTCCCACACAGAGCTGACGTCTTTCAACCCCTCTGTGACTCTGAGGTAAGTAAAAAGGGCACCCCAAATTTCTGAGTTGAACAGGCAGGCCAGTGCTGGGAAAGCCCTGCTCCACGCACTGCTGACAGCCACGACACTCCCAACTCCCACTGTAGCCCCCAGGGCTGTGCTCCTGGAAATAGCCAATGGCCCCAGCACCTGGCTCTGGGGTGGGTGTTTCCAGAATGCATTTTTGAAGAGGAGACAGAGG
This sequence comes from Equus asinus, assembly GCF_041296235.1. NCBI lineage: Eukaryota > Metazoa > Chordata > Mammalia > Perissodactyla > Equidae > Equus > Equus asinus. The sequence goes on along the minus strand of NC_091820.1, from coordinate 136,063,881 downwards.
CTTTCGGAGGCCCGTAGTAATAGGGGAGTGGATGGGTGAGGTGTAGGGACCCTTGATGGTGGACCAGATGGAGGGAGAGTACCAAATGCCAGGCCTCCTTCTCTGTGGCTCCAATCCAAAGACTTTGGGAGCCCTTCCAGGTTGGGGGGAGCATCAAGCATGCTGTCCCTCCAGTGCCTCAACAGTGACAGCAGCACAACCTCAGGCAGCTGGCCATTGGAATGCAGCATCCCTAATCTCGACTGGGAGGACTCCTCAGGGGCCCAGCAGGCCCCCTACAATGCATATCTGGAGGCAGCTAGACTAACTGGACCCTCAGCACAGCTCCATCTGAGATGCCCAGGTATGAGGCCAAAAAGAGAACTCACTTTACTGAGTCCTGGCCGCTGCATCTCTCTCTCATCATCCTCAGACTCTCTGAAATGTCTTCCTTCTTTTTCTTGCCCCATCGGGAAGCAAGAGTTCTCACTGAGCCATGCTGTGACAGAGTCCAGGCTAGCCTGGTCCCCAGCTTCTCCAGGAGCAAAGAACAGCCTCATTCCTCTTTTCTCCCCGCTGCCCTCCACTTCCCAGTCATTTGGCCTCTGGCTCCCCCAGCGCTGCTTGTTTCTTTACAGCCCTCCAGTCCTTGCACAGATGTTTTAGTCATTACTACATATAAATGGTCACTTAGCCCAAATTACACCAAGGTAGGTCAACAGCCTGGGCTCTGAGAGTTGTCACATACTGGCACAGGAGAGGGAGCTCTTCCCGCAGAGTATTTCGAGGACACGCCAATCCATTGACAGGAAAAAGCCCATCTACTTGGCTTGGCAGTAGGTGACCTGAGAACTAATGGGAACCAGCTTAACCCAATGGCACCAATCAATGAAAGGAGCAGTGAAGGGCAAGGGAAAGTGCCAGAGGTGGAGGCAGGAGACCTGGGGTCTAGGCTTAGCTCCTCCATGGGCTTGGCAGCTGGGTGGCCTCAGGTAAGTCGCGTTACCTCTATGAGCCTCAGTTTCTTTCCACAGTAAGTATGAATAACAACAGTGCTCACTGCTGGGGGCTATTGTGAGGACATGGGAAAAGTCCTCAATGTGGGGCTCAGGGCAGCGTACACACTTGCAAGGGATAGCTCCGCTCTCCCTCCCCTCCCCCACGCTATTAGGCACTCTGGCCTGGAAGTCAGGTGACGTGAGTTTAGGCTGGGTTTTGCCATTAGCTTTACGAGCTTAAGAAAATGCCTTTCCCTTTTGTGTCTATTGAGATGATCACGTGTTTTTTGTCCTTTGTTCCGTTAATACGGTTTATTACACTGATTATCACAGGTTGAACCAGCCTTGCACTCCTGGGATAAATCCTACTTGGTCATGGTGTATAATCCTTTTTATGTGTTACTGAATTCGGTTTGCTAGGGTCCTGTTGGGAATTTTTGCATTTCTGTTCATAAGAGATATTGGTCTACTTTCTCTTTTTAGGGCTTCAGTGTCCCTAAGTGTAAAATTACATAGGTGAACTAGACAACCTCCAAAGTCTTTTTCAGTATTTGTGTTCTCTGACTTGGTGATACTAAGATAACTAAGAAATAGTGATTCTTAAGCACCAGACAAATAAAACTTACTTTTCCTAGAGTGGTTAAGAGTGAATATTCACTTTGCTTATTTCTCAAGTAACTTTAGTCTCTTCAGTCTGCCCCACTTCTAATGCCATATTTAGGTGCTTAGGATGGAAACTAAAGCCTGCCAGCTAACTCACTGTAAACTTCTTCCAAACGCATAGGGTTTATTTTCCTAGACCTGCGATCAGAAGGAGAATTGAGTAAATGAGGGGAAAAGAAAAAAACCCCAAGACTCCAAACATTGAGTGAAAAAGTAGCGAAGCAGCAGTCCGGCTACAAACCAACCCAACAGCCTTGGGCTTGCTCTCCGAAGTAGTCAGTCTGCTTCTACCTCCTGCTCCTGCTCCTGTTGCTATCTACTGTCCACCAGGGACTCTGGGAACGGCCTTCTCAGCCACAGCTATCAAAGGAAGGACGTGGTAGCCAGGCTATGGCTGCCCAGATCTCCTGCTATGGGGAGCATAACTGACTCATAGCCTCCTGAAGCCATCCCCTTACATCTGCGGATCCCAACCAGTTACTGAGCATGGCAGGTGTACTGACGCAGGCCCATTCCTGTGAGCTGCAGGACTCCTCCAACGGCGACTTTGGCTCAAGGACTCTCCACATGCCTGGCTGAATCTTTCCTGGAGCTGCACTCTGGTCCGACACTCTTCTGACCCGATCCTCCTGTGTCCCCCGATCGTCACAGACCACCTGCATTGTGACCCAAGGCTCTCCCCACCTTCTCTTTCTCCCTCTCGCTTTAGCCTTCACAGGATTTCCCCCCGAATACATTTCTTGCATGTCTCATGTCATACTGGTGTCTGCCTTTTGGGAGACCTAAACAGACACAAAGGAGCACTTGGCTCCTTAGCCCTTCTTTCTGCTAAACATATAGAGGAAACTCTTTTTTTTCCTCGCCCCTCTGCCATTCCCTACACTGCCTCAGTGAATGATGATGGTGAGCGACATAAGAAACGCTCGCCTGTCTCCTCCCTTAAGCACTTGGCTCACAGCTCAGACAGTTAATTTCTGTCTGAGCTTTATTGTAGTTTCTGCAGATTTCTTGGGCTAGATATCTTATTCTGTTACTTTCCTTCCTTGCCCTGGTCAGGAATTGGTTGTTTTAAAAACGACAATGCAAGTCATGGGGAAACCTCAGACAAGTCTACTCTCCCGGTGTTCCTGGCTAACTTCTGACTGTGTCCACCTGCCCAAGTCCAGCAGCCTTGCAGCCTAGTAAATGTGTGGATTATGGCACTGTCTCGAAGGAAGAAAAGCTAGCTCTGAGAACCAAAAAGGCAAGCACAAGCATAATCTACCATATGCCTGGGCAAACAGACATCCTTTTTGATGTGTGTCCATCCAATGAGAGCAGATCCATCAGTTACATTAAACTTAGGCACAGTCTTCAAAATCAACATATGCAGGATATACTTCTAGTCAGTTTGTGGATTTTACCTGTAATAAATAATCTGCCTTCTCTAAATAAATTATTTTAAGGGTTTGGTTTGGTTTAATGCTAAAATTGTATTTAACAGCTGAGAATTACAGCAATGGTGATAAACTGTAGAGTGAATGAAGTTCATATCCCGTTCCCAGGTCTGAAGCTGCCTGCCTGCTTCCTGATGCAGAACACGTGAGCCTGGAGTCTGAGCCGGAAGTTACTTGGGGCCAGTCATTTCATGGCCTCCCTGGACTCCCACTGCCCCAGTGGGAAAATGGGGGCTTCAGCCAGATCAGCTTTCTGGGCCCGGCCGGCTGAGGCATGCTGTGAGCTGCAGGGGCCTCTACTGCTTTCACCCAAGTGCCTACCTACAGACTGCATGGGTGTGGGAAAGGAAGGAGCCGGTTGCTCAGGGGGCTGCTGTCCGAAGAGAGGAGGCCCAGGAGCCTGGAATAGAGATACCCTGGGCCCCTGAGGTACCAGTTTCCCAGAGAGAAGGGGGTCAGGGCTATAAAAGAGTGGGCTCCAGTTGCCAGGGACACTGGGGTTCTCCATCAATGTGTCTGTTTCTTCTGAGGGCTTGTCTGTTGCATCCCTCTGCAGCACCATCATCATACACTGTAGAATGTATTGTACAGTCATAGGCCACATAATGAAGTTTCAGTCAACTATGGGCTGCATATACGACGGTGGTCCCATGAGATTAGGTCCATACAGCCTGGGTGTGTAGTAGGCTGCACCATCTAGGTCTGCATAAGTACACTCTGTGACGTTTGCACAATGATGAAATCGCCTAATGACGCATTTCTCAGAACGTATCCCTGTCCTTAAGCGACACATGACTATAGATTGTCCGATTGTTCTCCAGTATAAGAAAATACTGTGGCTGGACTCTGCTTGCAGTCTGCCTTTCATAGCATTTGTGCAAAACATATTTACTGAGCACCTACCATGATCCAGGCCCCGTGCTGGGATAACACTGGTGGACAAGGTGGATATGGTCCTTGCCCTTTTAGAGCTGGCCCATTCGTATAACGGAGAAGCACTTTAACACAGATTTGTAACAAGGGTTCGTAAGTGCTATATAGGAACACTGCAGAGTGCTAAAGAGCAAACAACAGGAGAACCCAACCTAGGCTGGGGTCGGGGGTTGGCTAGAGGAGGCTTCTTGGAGAAACTGAATTTTAAGCTGTGACCTGAAAGACAAACACATGTTAAATAGGCATTGGCCAGGTAAGGGGCTCTGGGAAGGAATTGGCACAGTTCCCAAATTAACTGTATCTACATCACACTTCCACCCAGTGCCACTTCTATCCTAAGACCTGGCAGATACCCACATTACGTAGGGAGAATGCCTGCAAAATGAGGCCTAAGGAGCCGGGTTCTCCCCGGAAAAAGGCTGCTTTCTGGAGTCATGTAGTCATCCCCAAGAGCGCCATGCTACAGTGAATGGGGGCCGGGGAGGATGGATGAACCATCTTCATATTTCTGTTCCCAACTTATGAAGTTCAAGAAAGTTGTTAACTTTCCTGAAGGCCGAAGGTGGCCTCCACTTTCAGCGTTGCCTGTTGAAAACCAGAGCTGGAGCTCCAAGATGTTTTCAGCTTTACACACGGTAGAGCTGGCTGTGTTCTATTTATAAAACAATCTGTTGTAAGTCAATGTAGCGCAGAAGAGATAGCTAAGAAAAACCTAAGTCCTGAATCTCATAGTCAGAAGGGCCCGTGGGAATCATCTACACCAGAGCTTCTCTAAGTGAGGGTCCTTGGACCAGCGGGAGCATCCTCTGGAATCCTGTTAGAAACGCAAATTTCTGGGCCCCGCCCAGATCTGCTGGATCAGAAACTCCGATGGTGGAACCCAGTAATCTGTACTTTAACAAGCACTCCAGGGCACACTCAAGCTAGAGCCACTGGTTTAATCCAATGCTGTCACTATACAGAATAGGAGAGTGAGTTCCAGGGAAGGGAGGAGGCCTTCACCCCAGGTCAAGCTTTGCTACCCCTGTCCAGCAGGATTAGATACAGTTGCTGGGCCAGTGATCACTCTGTGTTGCTTTCCAACTCCCTCTTTCCAAATGGGAATTGTTTTTTTCCTTCCTGTACTCCTGCTATTTCTCTGCCAAGGTGAGCACAGTGGCCAGGGGTCCCTGGAACATGAGGAGTTACATAGTGACCAAACTGAGACTTGAGCACATTACCCAGAGTTTCGAGATTGGATCTGAACCCCTTTGGGAAGAGAGTAAATAGATTTTCTGGAGGGGTGAGCATTTAGGGAGGCATATGCATGGGAAGGAGGGGAGTATATGGATGTAGATAGCCAAAGAGGTTGATTGTAGCAAATATACTTGGCTGCTTAGCCAACATCTAGTCTTCCTTCTCTTGGTACCTTCCCTGGTTTTCCATCAGGCAGCCTCACTTGCCCCATGCTGCCTAGATGCTTTGGGGAACCCTGGCTTCACCTGGGCTTCTAGAGGCGTGGCACTTAGCTCAGCTCACATGAAGCAGCAGAGTAGGCAAGTGATCAATTCAGGTCACTATGCCCTAAGTTCCAGGGGGCTTCTGGGAAAGAACTTTCCTTTCTCTTCTGACAGCAACTTTCTTTCTTGCTGCCTGAATGAGGGCAGGAGGAATGTAGCCCCTGGAGTCGCCGGCAGCTATCGTGTGCCCACAAGGGGGAGCCAGCCTCAGGATGAAGCCGATGCTCTGGAAGGCAGAAGAGACCTCAGGAAAGAAAAAGCATCTTTGGTGACGTGGTTGAGCAGTTGGTTCAAAGCACTCCTGAAGTCTGCCCAATCACTCGACTTCCATTTCTAGGACTCACTAAGCTGCTTTTATTGTTTAAGCCAGCGTGAAATGGTTTTTCTGTTACTTGCAACTCAATACACATCCTAACTGATAAAGAATCTAGCCTTGCTCCTCAGACCTGTGAGTACCTGAGGTCTGCATTAGCCCTCCAGCCTCAGGTCGGAGAACATCTCATGTCTAATGGTGAAGGGCGGGGCCTGTTGAACCCTGTTCAGCCTTGAGTCATGTTCCTTTCTCTGCAGACCAGTTCATTCAAAGAGAAATCTAATACGCCTAAACTGTCTGTACAACATGCTCCAGCAAACATATCTAGTGCAGATCAAATATTGCAATCTTGGGCTCTTCATTCATATCTCAAATGTGGTACTCAAGCTCTTAAATACTCTATTTTTGCATTAGTTGAATTGGATACACATTTTAGAGGCAACAGCCTATCTTAACAACATTAAAAGTTTCTGCATCATATTCAATTCTGATGCAAACTCAAATATGTGCTTTGTGGGTTTCTGTGAAGAAAATAATTGACAATCCAAACTGGAATTCATCTATAGAAAATAGGCAGTGCTAGCTCTTAAGAGCAATTATTGGCACCAAGCTTCTGAATTTTCAAATTCCTTGAAAAGTCCAAGAACATACCAGGAAGTCAAGTTTTGATTTCAAAGGTAATAACTGTAAACAAAAAATTATAAGCCTGTAAGAGGTGATGCTGAGTAGGATGCTGATGGCTCTAGAAACAATCATGAGGGTTCATTCTCTTTCTCAATCCCTAGTTCAATATTAGATCGAAAACTTTATCTACCAAGAGAGTTAGAAATAGAAATGACTCAAGTGCAGGCTTACAGAGAAATACTCCGCCTTCAGGAGCCTCGCCTGGGAGGGGGATCTATAAGGTGGAGTTTGCCTGGACAATGAGCTCAGGCAGAGCAGACGGGGATGTGGCTACGACCATTCCAAGTGAGATTCAGCGCTCAGGACCAAAGCGGGATTGCTGGGACCAAGCGGAGTGAACCTCCTGCTCGCCTCTGCATAGGTCCCATGCATCTGGAGCACTTTGATCAGTCTAGGAGAGCCATGCCCACCCAGAGGGCCTCCCTCCAATACCCTGTGCTCAGTTCGGGGGCAAGCAGCCAAGACAGGGGCAAAGAATTGGGGATGGGAGGGGAGACTCCGGGGGAACATCAAAGTTGCCTTCAAATCTCTGAGGGGCTCTGAAGTCTTGGGGAGCATATTCGACTAGGATGTTGATCAACCTCAACATTTTGGAATTGGCCTCAAAAATGGGCATGGAAAAGGATTCTAAACTCTAACTGGATGTCAATCTAGCTGTGACAAGTCACAAGCTGATTTCCTGCTGGCAGCAGGGGTTTGGGGGAGTCTGGTAAGTTCCTGAGGCCACGCCATCATTCCAAAAGCCGACTAACATAGTTTTATCAAGGGGTGAGTCCTTGCTTACAATCCTGTCTTCTGCAGTGAGTGGTAACCATGGAGCTTGAAAGAATGGTACTGCCCATCAGCTGCTGAGGGAAAAAAACCAGGCAGAACAGATCTACATGATTCTAGATCTATGTGAGTCGAGAGGGAATCGACACGATCACGACCGTTGCCAGAGGCTGCCCTTTTCCACCCCATTCGGCTCCTTTGATCTGTATCAATCTTGAAATACAGCAGTCAACAGAGCAGTAAGGAAAGTCAGGAGACCTTTCTGGGGGACGTTAGGAAGGAATCTTCTTGTGTGATGTAATTATTCTGCTAAAGAAGACACTTCCAAATGAAAAGTTAACAAAGCAAATAAAAGAAACTAACCATATAGCTGTCAAAATGACAAAAACAAACAAATCAAAACAAAATCTACAAAAGATCCCTTCCACAAAAGATGTACAAATCTGCGCTCATGAACTAGTAAAATAAACCTCAATTTTTTTTTTTTTATTTTTAAACCAATGGTGGGAGCTATTCAAATATAACCAAGTGTTCTTATAAGTTACATTTTGAGCTGACAGGAGAAGAACATATGCTGAACAGCCTTCAAAACATGCTCACTTGGTTCCATGCTAGTCAAGAAGGACTGGCAGAGTTCTCAACACACCGTGTGTAAGCAAAGACCACTCACTGCCCGCGAGATGGACTGAAAGCGACTAGTTCACGTTAGGAATATTCGTGCCACCCCAGAGCGGCATGAATGAATCTTAACAGGGAAAAAAGCAACGGAATGAGTGGCCTGAATTTCTAAGCCAGCTTTTTTCCCTTTGGCTTTTCTAGTATCACGTGCTGCCGTCACTGTGGGATGTGAAATGGCAGCCAGAGGTCTCGTTTCGTCCTTCAAAAACGCATGAAAAGAAAACCACCGCCACCACGACGGAACAACCTGTGCAAACTGCCACTGGAGGTACAAAACTGTGTATTTGTTGGAGGTTGAAGAAATCATACACATTTGGATAGCACACTTGTAGAAGTGTAGGCAAGGACTTGCCCAAGAAGGACAAGAGCCTCAACTGGATCAGAAAAATACAGCACAGTCGAGGGGTGGTGGCCCTACATGCAGATGTGGAGTCCTCCCTTGAATGTGAGTTCATCAGCCACCCGGGCCTTGAAGATTGGAGTTTCTACCAATAATTGCTCTAAAACACTCAAAATAGTCTCAAGAGCTTAGTTCCGCGAAGGCGAGGAGATGCAATTCCTTTATCAGTTCATTCCTCCCTGCATCCGTCCATCCATTCATTCAAAGGGCCCTTCAGCTCACTTTCACAGAGCTAGACAAGACATCTTCCCGTGTCTGAGGAGTTTGATATCAAGCAGGGGCGCAGACAAGACACAAATAACTCTGATTAAAAAGCAGATATCACTAAGCCCTGAAAGGCAGAAACGAAATGTCCTGGGAGCTGGGGTGTGAGTGGGGACTGTACAAGGACCAGGTGTGTCAACTTTCCAAAATTCATTTGGGCAGTGGTCAGAGGCTCCTGGGTTCTACTTTGTGTGCCAGCGTCAAGGCCCTAGGAGCTGGTTCTCGTTGCGGTTGAGCTCCTTAACTATTTCCAGCACTCTACCCCAGGGGCCAGCACTTGCACCGGAGGGACAGTTTGCACAGAAAGCTAGTCACAGACAGCGAGCCCCGAGCATCGTTCTGTTGGCTCTTGTATTAAGTAGCAAACTGTGAGTCATCCTGGCGTTTCCAGACTTGCAGATGCACCAGAGACCCAATGAAGCAAGTGGGGTTGCTTATCTCATTCAGAAGCAGAGATAATGTCCCTTCCTGTCTACAGGCACTTCTTTGTTTCCCCACTCACATGTTGTCATTTCTCCAAAATGCCCAGAAAAGCAGAGAAATTGTGTTCAATTTACCAGGAAAGTGATTTCTAAGCACTGGCCGTGCCCAGGACCCTATGCCATGCATTTAGCATGCACGCACTTCACCGAGACGCCCAGACAGCCCAGGTGGCCACACAGAATCAGGAATGTCCATGCAGCCAGCGCGGCCACCTTGACATGGTGCCGGAACATCATTTGAAAAGAAAATACTGCTTTTGATTAGGAGAGGATTAGCAAATGTTTTAAGACTTCAGTTTTTTCTTTTTTAATTGTGGTAAAATTGGCCATTTTAACCATTTTAAGTGCACGGCTCCACGGCATTAAGCACATTCACATTGCTGTGCAGCCATCCCCGCCATCCATCTCTGGAACTTTTTCATCTTCCCAAACTGAAACTCTGTCCCCACGAAACATTAACTCCCCATCTCACCAGCCCCAACCCCGGACAGCCACCCTTCTGCTTTCTGTCTCTCTGACTCCAACTACTCCTAGTACCTCACAGAAGTGGAATCGTACACTATTTGTCCTTCTGTGTCTGGCTTATTTCACTTAGCATAATGTCTTCAAGGTTCATCCGTGTTGTAGCATGGGTCAGAATTCCCTTCCTTTTTAAGGCTGAATAATATTCCATTGTATGGATGGACCACATTTTGTTTATCTACTCATCTCTTGATGGACACTTGGGTTGTTCCTACATTTTGGCTATTGTGAATAGTGCTGCTATGAACACTCGTGAACAGATATGTGTTCGAGACCCTAGTTTACATTCTTTTGGGTATATACTCGGGAGTGGAATTGTTGAGTCATATGGTAATGGTATGTTTAATTTTTGGAGGAGCCACCGTACTGCTCTCCACAGCAGCTGCACCATTTTACGTTCTTACTAACAGTGCACATGGTTTCTTATTTCCTCACGTCCTTGTCAACACTTGTTATTTTCTGTTTTTCTTAATAGTAGCCATCCTAATGAGTATCAAAATTTTGGTTTTTGAGGACATGAAATAGAAAGCCACATTTGAGTGCTTTACCCGTTCACCTTTTCTAGAGCTTATCTTTGAAAGTGCTGCCTGATAGACGGAAAGGGGCGTGGAACTGTTCCCACTTATTCCCACTCAGAGGTACTTGTGGGCCTCCCACACCTTTCAAAGCTTTGCCACGTGGAAATAAGTCATCAGTACTCAAAATGACAAATGAGGAGTCCACCTTCATCTCCTGGCCCCCGAGTCAGCTGGCTTTGGCAAATTCTCCTCATGTGCCATGCAAACGCGCACCTGCACGAAAGTCTGAGTCCTCACAACTATGCTCACCTTCTCTGCTCAAAAACGGAGGATGGTCGGACGTGGTAGCACGTTACAGGGACAAAAGCAGCTAGAGCCTGTGCGTTTAGCTTCAAATCCAAAGCTCCCGAAAGCAAAGCAAGAGTTGGAAGAATTTCTAACACGGTAGGGCGATGCACCTTTCAGGCCTTCAAGGCCACATTTAAGTGAAGCCTAGATGGCAATTTCCCGAAGTGCCCACTTCCCTTTTTCCCGTGCAGTGAGCTCCAATAACCAAATCAAGGTCTATGGGTTCTGTGCGATTCCAAGATGCACATCTTCTAATCTAACATGAAACTTGGTTAACACCGGCAGAAGGCCCAAAGTGCGGGAGACACGGAGAAACGCCGCCCTGTACTCTGCTCTTTCTTAGCAGCTGTTACCCCATCGGGCGTCAGGAGCCAGGGACGGCTCTGCCAGGGGTGCTCTGTGGGCTCTCAGGATGGCCACAGATGTGGGTCTCTTCAGACCTGGAAGTTGCTTTTAGTTTTCAACAATCTCACTGTCTTTGATGGGGGCAACTAAACTGGTAAGATCTCATCTAACAACCACAAAACACCATAAAACAAAGCGGCATTTGGCAGGGTGAGCAAAATTAACGAGATCAAAGAAAAACCCAAACTTTTTGGGTGCTTTAACTGTAAGCAGTGTTCTACCCTCCGCTGTTCCCTTCAAGCTCCCAGGTGGACAGGCCAGAGCACACACGGTTGCTTCATGCAGCAGGCCCAGGTTATGGGACTGTCAACCCCTAAGGGACAGAAGAGGCTCAAAGTACAAATGGACTCCGAAGAGGTTTCCGTAAATCTGTGCTATGGGGCCATTAACGGATCGGAGAGGGGGAAGCGGGGGCGGGAGCAGGAAGGACGGGAGGGTGCAGTCAGCCCGCTCAGTCTGCATCCCTGGCTCGCCGGGATGGGCCACATCTCTGACCCACATAGCGGCTCTGGCACCATGCACTCCTGCACTCAGTGGCGGTGCTGGCTGCAGGAAATAGGGCCAAAGCTGAAGGGATCAAGGCCACTGTGACCTTCCATCCGCCCTAGACATTTTTTATGTTTTGCTAACTTTTCACCTCCGGTCATAACAGTAGCGGAGCAATTCACTTTCAAATCACTTGGCCGTCCAGACCTGGACTGCCTCTCCACGTGATGGTCTGCAGCTCGGGTCTGTGCATATTCACCAGGAAGCACAGTTGAAAGGAGCGCAACATAATGATTTATTTCTGTCCTCGTCTGCTCTTTGAAAACTGAAATGAGATTCCTTTCCTTGCTTTACAGTGACGAATAAGCAGCTTGTTTCAATGAACTCAGTATAGAATAATTTATATACTTTGGTTTTAAAAAGTCTCATTTTGGGCACCCCAACTTCAGCAAATTTCATTGTTTCTCTTCAGGTATGTTAAGACAAAACAAAGAAAAAACCAAAACTTGACAAAAGGTTTCTTTTTTTTTTGAGGAAAATTAGCTCTAACTGTTGCCAATCCTCTTCTTTTTGCTGAGGAAGACTGGCCCTGAGCTAACATCCGTGCCCATCTTCCTCTACTTTATATGTGGGACATCTGCTGCAGCATGGCTTTTGCCAAGTGGTGCCATGTCCACACCCGGGATCCGAACCAGTGAACCCTGGGCCACTGAGAAGCAGAACGTGCGCACTTAACCGCTGTGCCACCAGGCCGGCCCCAAGAGCTTCCTGAAAAAGGTTGCCTTTTCAGCTTTCCTAAATCAATTATTAAGCAATTAAACAAGTGGATCTACTGATCTCTACTATTGTGGTGTCTGTAGTTCGGGCTTTGCGCATCCTGGGAAATGTGGGTGTTGACCTCGCTGAGTGATGGATCGTTGCTCCAGGGACAAGAAGTGACACTGCCTGAGCGTCATCTCACTCACTCTTCAACTTCTGACGGAATAAAGGCTGGCATTTGACAAGCAGCTCATTTTAAATTTCCGCTTTTTGAAAAAGGAACATAGCTTTGAGGTGGAGGATCATTAATGGTTCTCAGAAACCAAAAAAGAAACTGAAAAAAATCTGATTCTTCGTAACATTAGTACCAAGTTCTGAGTCTGCATTTCCCAAATTCGATAGCCTATGGAGTTTCGTTTCCTGGCAATGCACAGCGGTTAAAACAAAACTTGTTCAACACTGAGATACGGGGCCCTAAATTTTCAAAATGTATGTTACACTGTGTCTAAATATATTTCCTCCCAAAGCAGCTAAAAAAAGTTTCCCCAAACTAAATAGCTCTTTGTGGCCCAATTTAGAAAGCAGGGAAAATTAAGCTTGTATGTGCAATCATGCTTAGATACAAAATAAAGATACTTATTCAGGAAAATATTGCCATGTCTGGCAGAGAAGATGCTAGCAGGGTAAGGCCCAGCTCTGACCACGGGCTCTTGGAAACCTGACTCGCCCCCGCCCCATCCTTCCAGAGCTTTCCCCAGAGGTCTGTGCTCTTGCATTTCAGCAGGACTAACTTTCGAAATGAAATCTGTGATGCTCCACGCTGGAACTAGTAAAAGACAAGCACAAAGAAACTTTTCTCATAACACGGGGAGCAGTCACTCTCCCCCAACCCTTACCCGCAAAACAAGAGGAGAGTTAAGGGAAGCCAGTGAAAGGACTTGCAAGGCCAAGGTCACAGGCCCTTCCTTGACAATATGTGGTGCTTCTGATTCCATCTCGCCTGATCCTCTTTCTCCAGTGGAAAATGGAGCTGATGTAACTTTGACAAGAATAGAGAATTCTCTTGGTCTAACTAACTTGGTTTTATCATTTTTGTTTTCAATGGGAGGTCATGATGTGAATGTAAGGATTTTAATTTGCAGTGCTAATTGAGACAGCCGTAATTAAAGGTTCTGCTCTACCGAGCAGGTGAGTCCAGCCTTGGAAATTCAGATCCGAAAGAATCTTGAGTCTCTGTGAAGGTTCTCTGTGGAGGCTTTGGGGTGGGAGGCATCCCTGAAGGATCGGCGAGGGTGCTCTGGACGCTAGGGCATCCCCCTGGGGCCTGGTTGGAGCTAGCCTCCGAAAAACAACGCAGACGAGAAACACCAGTGCCCCAGTCCCAGTGACTGAACCGAACCAGCGATCCTGGCAGCACTGTGGCTGGGCGGGTCGGCAAGGCTGGCCCTCCCTCTCTCTCCTATTCGCCCTCTTTGCCTATCAGCCTATCAGTAGCATGCCCTCTGTCTGGATCTAGAAACTGCAGGCAGCGCTCAGCCTGCTGCAAGCAGCAGGGTCGGGGCCAAGCTGACTGTGGGCAGAATTGGGCTGCCCCTTATCCCCCTCCTCTCTGCTCACTTAAAGTCATCCTGGGGTCCGTTTGTTACTCAGCATCCACGCAGGGCTGAGGCAGCCCCCACAGGGCTCCTAGGACTTCTGCCGTCCGTGTTTGGAGGGAGCAGCAGCCAACATTCTGCCCTCCCTACTGGTCAGGGACGCTCAGGAAGCTGTGGCCTGGCTTAGCTGCTTTGCTCCTTTCTGGGGTCACCAACCTGTATCTGCCGCTTGGCTTCTCCTCAGCCACCTGGCAAATGTCCTCCCTGACGCCCCCTCCACCCAGAGAGCACTCCCCTGCCCCTCCTCTGCACGTTACCACCCAGCTCTGGGAGCTGGAGAGGACCCGGGCACTGAGGCAGTCCAAACCCACTCCACTGGGTTACCGGTATTCTAAGGTTCAGGAACTTTCTTGAAATAGCGGCAGCCAACATTGATGGAGCATTATTGTTTATCGTGTACCAGGCCCTGTGCCAAGCGTTTTCACCTCATCTCAATTAATCCTCCCAGCAAGCTAATTAGATAGATGGAGAGGCTGAGGCCTGGAGAGGGTAAACAGCTTGTCAAATGAAAAAGTGAGAGCCAGGACTTGGACTCAAGTGATCCAAAGCCTGGGCTCTCTTGAACCTGGTCTCAAGCCCAGCCCCAGGGCCCACACCCTGCCAAGGTCCTGGTGTCCTCTGCCCTGTGCCGTCTCCCTTCAGGCCCTGGGTGCTGGGAGTGCTACACTTCGGAGGGCTCAGTTTGCCAGGAACAAGAGGGACCCACAGGTGAGGGCAGCAAGAGGGCTTCCCCAAGGCCCCACTTCAGACGGAGCTGCCCAGATCCTCATCACAGGCCCAGATCCCTATCACAGGCCCAGATCTCCGGCACAGGCCCAGATCCCCGTCACAGGCCCAGATCCCCGTCACAGGCCCAGATCCTCATCAGAGGCCCAGATCCCCCTCACAAGCCCAGATCCCCGTCACAGGCCAAGATCCTCGAGGAGGCAGGAGGGCAAGCTGTCGATTCGCCCACCATCTCCACAATCACTGAGAGTTCACTGCTGCCTAAGCTGAGGAGATGCCAGGCTTATTGGTAAAGGCAGAAAGTGGGGCAAACCCAGGAGGGGCCTAGCCCAGCCTTCCCCAAGGCAGGCTTGAGTCCCCTAGTCGGCCCTCTCCAAATCTGTCCAAACAGTATCGTGCACCTCTTTGGTCTGTCTCTCCATAGCTGCCCCCTTGCCCCTGTGCTGGGCCTGCTTCGAAGATCAGATTGCAGGCGTTTTTCTTCTTATTCCAACTGGCCAGCCTCCACATCCCTCCTCCCCTTGATGCTGCACTCCCAGCTCTGCAAAGGCTCCTCCAAGGGCGCCGCCTCCTGCTACCCCAACTCCTCTAGAGCGCAACTGCCATCTCCCTGAGGGACCCGTCGTCACCTTTGAGTAAATGTAAGCTCCAGCCGCCGGGGGCCGATGGTAAACTTGAAGTCCTAAGGGTCCTAATGCTGATTTCTGCACCGCCCTAAGCCATCTCCAGTAGTCTTCAGGGAGAAGGAGCTTTAAATTACGGAAACAAAATTTATTTTGCCTCACGTTGATTAAAGACACACAGTTGTCACCCAGCCTTGGGAGTAGGGTGGGGAATACAGTGAGGAGATTTGGAGTCACTAAAATCCACCACACCAGGGCTGGGGGAGTCTTGACTCCAAAAAGAGTCCCTCCCTTGATCATTTCAGGTCCACACCCCTTACCTATAATTTCAAATCAAAAAGCTCGCGAGAAGGAGGGCTGGAGCTGTGGATGTGCCCGGCTTGGAGGCCTGCTCAGTGCATTTTGAAAGTCTATTTTATCTTTGTAAATTTGGTGTCAAAATTTATTAAGGGGGAAATTTTGACCTGGAGTTAGTTAAATATTCATATTTCTCAGCAAAAATAATGAAATGCTGCTCCAGACTCCACCACAGGGTTGTGTGATATTTGGTATATGCAGGATATTGCTTTTCTAAAGTCCCAAATGCTCTGAATTTGGAAACACATCTGACCCCTAGGGATTCAGATCCCAGATGGGAGCCTGTACCAGCCCTGACTGAGCACGCTGTGTGTGCTGGCAGGCTTCTGAGCAATTTCGATTGAGCGTCTCCTTGTCTTCCAATGCCCTAAGAGATGGGGACGATCCCTTTGCCCAGGTGCAGCTGAGGCTTAGAGGGGTTAAGTAACATTGCTCCCATAACACGACCCAGTCAGTGTTGGTGCCTGGACTGGAACCCCAGCTCTGTCTGCCTCTAGTTCCCTTGCTTAAACTGCCACGCCGAACCGCTGCCCTGACGCCAGATGGCACTTGCCTTCTACCTTCACTGCGAGCAAATGGCCCACCGCAACTGGATGGTTCCCTTAACCGGTAGAGTGAAATTCCCCAAGCTGAGAAATACTAGTCTGTGAGTAAGTATGAACTCCTATAGACAGCTGGGTTTGGCATTGCTGCGTACTCAAAAGTTGGTTCCTCATCTTACATTTAGAAACTACTCCTTAAAAAAACTAAGATCTGGATTAAAATGAATGCCCAGTCTTTCTATGGTCACCACTACCATCCATGGACGGGCAATGAGCTCATCAATGACACACAGGAGATACTGAGTGTTTTCTGAGGCTCAGCTTGGCCATCTATAAAACTTGCCAAGTTCACCTTCTTGGAAGCAAGGAGCATGCACTTCTTCAACACTGGGGCTGCTGTCTGTCCTTCCGCCGGTGACCCAGCTATTGCCTCAAACACTCGCCTCTTCCCTTCTTTTCTCTCCTCTGGAAGAGTGACCAGGGCTGAGTTCTTAGGCCTTCAGGGGAATGGGGAAAGGCCATGAGAAGGAGGGCTGGAGTTGTGGATGTGCCCGGCTTGGAGGCCTGCTCAGTGCATTTTGGCTAGAATGCCACGGACAGAATAGCGTGCTGGGGA
This sequence comes from Equus asinus, assembly GCF_041296235.1. NCBI lineage: Eukaryota > Metazoa > Chordata > Mammalia > Perissodactyla > Equidae > Equus > Equus asinus. The sequence continues at coordinate 136,047,224 of NC_091820.1, read as the reverse complement.
GAGGGCTGGAGCAAGACTGAGAGAGCTCCAGAAAGAAGAGAGGGGAAATCCCAGCCAGCCAGGCAAAACGGCTGTTTTCTCTTTTTCACCAGGCCTGGAGGTGTTGAGGCAGGGCAGAGCCAAGAACAGGAAGAGCCCACAGGCTAGTAGGCCCCACGACTCCTGTCAATCTCATGGCGTGAATGGGGTCTGGAGGGAGCACTGCTCATACTCTGTCCTGACACAGCGCCAGTTCTGAAAGCTACATCTTAGCTCCCAGAAACAGATGTGGAGGCCCAGCCAGGGCCAGGAGTGAGAGTCACAGTGAGAGCAAAGCGTCGATGGCAGGCCAGGCGCTGTTCGAAGTGCTGTAGATGTGTTAACGCATTTAACCCTCCAACAATCCGCCCCCCTCCCCCATTTTGTAGAAGAGGCAATAGTTAGGAGGTTAGGGCAGGAATGGAAGGTTCTGGAGGCAGTGCCCCATGCGTGCGGTTACAAGTGTGGGCTCTGTAGCCCCACTCCCTGCTCTGGGCCTGATTTGCTGTGTGGCTGTGGGCAACTCTGGCGACTTCTCTCTGCCTCAGTCTTCTCAGCTTTAAAGGGAATGATAACAGCCTCTACGTCTGAGGATTAACATGAGGAAAGGCAAGTGAAGTACTGAGTTGCATGCCTGGCCCACGGGCACTGGCCAGCACTGGCTGGGAAGGCAGCCCTTGGTAGCAATAGCATCGCATCTGGGGAGCCCAGCCTCTGGGCTCTGCTGGTGGTGGTCACCTGAGCGCTTCCTAGCCTCAGGGAGCTGGGCCACTTGGTCCTTCTCCTGAACACTTTCTCCAACTCTACCTAGGTAATCGGTTGGCTATGATTTTCACGACCCCAATCATTTAAGAATTCTCCCTCTGAGCCAGCTGATCTGGCTCTGAGATGACGCAGTCAGGCTACAGATGTAGCCCATTGAAGAAAACAGAACAAAACAAAAAGGCTCACAATGTTGGATGGTGACACGTCTCCAGGCTGAGGATCTTGCCTGCTAGGGTAAGAGTTGCAGTGCTGATGCTGGCGCTCCCCTGAGCCAGCCGCAGAAGTCCACGAAAACAGATGGCAACAGGCCTATAACAAAACCAAACCAAAGTGCTCCTGAACTGCGGACAAAGGCCTGCTGCTCGCCCTGGCCACCCCTGCGGGAGCTCTGCTTGCTGTGGGCATCCATCAAAGGACCAATTCCCTGGTGCGGAGCACTCTGCTTGGTTACGCCTCATGAGATCTAGATGAAAAAGACACAGTCCCTATCCTCCAGGGCTGCCATGGTCACGCTCATCCAAGGCCCTCAGAAAAGAGGTCAGCCCCAACAGTGCCTCCTCTGGGCCAGGTCCCCAGCTGGTTTCCAGCCATCTCCTTGGCTGCTCTACAGAAGAGGGAGGCAGAGTGGGAGATGGAAGCACCCAGGACAGTCAGGGAAAAGCTTCCTGGAGGAGACGGTGCCTGAGCCTCAGAAGCTATAAGAGTGGGACAGGAGAGGAAAGGTGACAAGGAAAGGCTGGGCACAGGGAATGGCAGGAGTCAAAGCCGAGAATGCAGAGAAGGCCAGAAACTGCAAGCACTTCGGAGTTCTAGAAATGAAGTGCCTGATGGACCCTGAGTCTAAGGAGGCAGATGGAGCCAGGTTATGGGCCTCCAGAAACTTCTGAGCAAGTGTGAAATGTGATCAGGTCTCTGCTATAGCAAGGTAATGCTTAGAGTAATAGATGGTTTATGGGGGGGAAACCGTTTTAAGAGTCAATAGTATGAGTTTGGACAAAGAATCAAGAAGGCCTGAACTTGGGCAGGGATGAGAGTAAGGGAAAGGAGGGTCCTTGATAGACAGTATTCTGGGTAGGCAGACATCTGACATGGCCCCCGGGGATTCCTGTCTCTGGTATTCACACCTTCACGCAATCCCCTCCTGGCAGTCACATCTTTATGCTTGTGTCTAATGAACAGAATACAGTGAAAATGATGGGATGTCACTTTCAAGACTAGGTTATAAAGACTGTGACTTCTGACTTGCTGGCATAGCCCCTGCCTCTTTTGCTGGCATATTTTCTCTTGCTCACTCGGATAAAGCTGGCTGCCATGTTGCAAGATGCTCTATGAAGAGGCCCATACGGCCAGAAGGCCTCTGGCCAACAGCTCATGAGGAACTGCGGCTTCAGTCCAACAACCTGCAAGGAACTGCTTTCTGCCAACAACCAGGAGAGTGAACTTGGAAGCGGCTCCTTCCCAGTTGAGCCTTGAGATGACTGCAGACTTATGAGAGATGAAGAGCCAGAAGACCCAGCTCAGCTGTGCCAGGATTTCTGACCCCCAGAGACCGTGAGGTAATACAGGTGTGTGTTCTGGGGTAATTCGTTACGTGGCAGTAGAGAACTAATATAGGCAGGGCTCAGGACAACGGAGAGTGGGGCCTGCGAGAGACACCACTCGGAGAGTCAGCGGAATCCAGTGATTGATGAGACTGTAGGAGATGCCACAGAGGGAAAAGACACGGTAATTCTGAGAAGAGCGCAGCCTCTGGAGCAAGACTGCCTGGCTTCAAGCTCCTGCTCTGCCCCTGGCTAACTGTGTGACTCTGGGCAAGTCATTTCAACTCTCTGAGCCTCAGGTTGTTCGTTTGTAAAATGGAGATGGTAAGCGTTAACTACTTTACAAGTATCTGTCCTTTGCATTTAGAACCTGCCTCCGCATCCAGCACAGTGGTGAATGGCACACTGGAACTGCTCAGCAGAAGTTTGCTGTGGCATTTCTAGAAGGCTCAGTGTGCAGCCCTATGCCAGCAGGGCCAAGACTGAAATGCTTCAGTGCAATTCCTTGCATCCCCCGAGCCTTCGCTAGTCCTGAGTGAGGGACAACAGCCCAGTGCAGGGGAGGCGGTCCTGAGCCACTCTGCCTTGTCCCCCCGGCAGCACCTGGCGGGTGCAGTTTCCCTAGGGAAGTTCAGTGACCGACGTGGACACTGCAACCATAACCTCAGTCTCATTAGTACGCTGCTTTGACCACACAGAATTAGCTGGCTTAAATAGACTTTTCCAGAGTCAAGCCCAGTCTCAGAGAGGACTCCAGCCTGGATTTGCCTCCAAAGCCGGGTATCAATAGCACGAGGCACGGTTCTTATATCCGAAACAAAGGAAACCACCAGCTATGAGACTGTCTTACCTGTCTGGGCAGAGAAGGCATGGAGTCCGAGGCTCCTGATCGCGGAAAGCGCTGGGGCTGCTGCATCATCTGCTGCAGGAGGAACGCAGAGTGGTCGGGCTGCTGAGGCGGCAGCTGCAAGCTGGCGGTGGCGGTGGAGGAGGCAGTGGCAGAAGAGGCCTGTGCTGGCGTCGGCTGCTGCAGGTAGTGGAGCAGGGAAGGCTGCCTAGAGGTGGCAGGCATGGAGGGCAGTTTCTGGGGGCCAGGCTCAGCAATGAAATGTGACAAAGGCTTGGTGTTGCCAAAACTAAATGGCTCCGGGGCTCCCGGGCTGGGGCTGGCCAGCCCCTGCTGCATGATCATGCTCAGAGTTTTGGGTGAGTTGGTGACCATGGGCTTGAAGACGGCATTTGCTTGCTGCTGCTGCTGCTGCTGCTGCTGCTGCTGCTGCTGCTGGCTGAGTGGGTTACTGGCGGGCGTGAGGCTCCGGAGCAGGGAGCACTGTGGCGTGAAGGACTGCTGCGGCAAGCCTGGGCTGGACAGCTTCTCCGGGCGGTAAGGGGGGGACGGCCCAGGGTTGCTGGTGGGCAGAGCAGACATCAGGTGTCCTTGAGGATTTTTAATGGTAGAGGACACCAGGTTGGCAAGAATGGAGTTCTGCGGGCTGAACTGTGGCTGCTGACTGAGAGCTGGGCTGGGGAGCTTCTCGGGAGCATAGGGCATGGCGGGCCCAAGGGCAGCACTGCTGCCAGACACCATGCTCGAGAGTAAGGCATTGGGAGAGCCTTGGAGAGTGCTCCCTGGCAGGTTGCTGGACGACATGCAGGATACCATGAGGCTCTGAGGGCTGAATGGTGGTGGCGGGTGTGGCGATGGCACTGGGCGGTAAGGTGGGGAGAGGCCTGTAGGAGGCAGGCCAGACCAACTGGGAGTGGGCCCTGGCTGCTTTGTAGCAGATCCCTGCTTGCTGGCCGCCAACACCTTCAGCTGGTGGGCATGATGCCACTGAGGCACCGGAAGTGGGGGCAAAGCGACAGGGAGCATCGCCTGGACCTGGTTCTTGGCCTGTGCTGTGGAAGAACTAGGTGAGACGAGCTGCTTACTGGTGGAGGGAATCGCATAGCTGACCCCTGCAGAGGAGGGCGGGATTTGAAGTGACACGCCAGGGACCTGGCTGCAACTGGAAGCAAACTCTTTGCCGGAAGCAAGGCTCTCCAGGTGCGGCATCTGAGCCGAAGGCTTGGGAGCTGTGCCGAGGCCCGCCTGAGGGTGATCCAAGACCAGCGGTTCTTCCGGCTTGCTCCCCAGTATCTTCTCAAGATCGAGCTCACTCGGAGAAGGTTCCTGAATCTTTGTTAGCTCCTCCAGCAGATCTTGAAGTTCCTGGTCCACAGCTGGCATGCTGTTGGTTTTGTCATAGTAAGGGACAGTGGGCCCTTTTAGCCCCAATTCTGCAGTCGGTGGTACCACAAACGGTGTGCCCATCACGTTGCCGTTCACGGGATTATTCTCGAGTAGTAACGGATGGCCAGCTACTCCCATAGCTGCAGGGCTAGGGTTCACTGGTAACGGAGCGACCTGCAGCTCTGCACACGGTGTGCTGGGGTGGGCACCAGGGCCCATAGAAAGGGTGACGTCCTCAAGGCAAGGCCTCTTGATTTTATTAGGGTAACCCCCGTCAGCCATGCCTGGAAACTGGAAGTTGTCTCCTTCCTGTCTCCTCTTAAGGGTTCCCTGTGGCTGAAAGGGGATTGGGGGGGGGGGGCGGAGAGAGAGAGGAAATTTTATAAAGACTCTGAACATTAGAGCTAATGAACAGAAAACTTGCAAGATCAACCAATCTCTCAATTTCAAGATTTAAAGTTGTCAAAACTATACAATACAGCCTATTTTTAGAACCATAATGCTTGTTTCTTTGTTGCAGCATTTCATTTAAATGGTCTTATTACACTTCAAATAAGGCATTAGGCTGTCTGCATACTAAACATGACAGAAAGGATGTGCTCTGCCCGCTTAAAGGAGAGTTCAGTGAAGCTACACAGAAGCCACTAAATGCACTGTGCTGCCAAAGGTAGGCATTTGAGAACAAACTAGAAGTAGCTAAGATATTTTCAATTCTGAACTATCTACAGATACCCCAATTTTTAAAAAGAAAAAGCGTAGCACAGGCATTGAACTTTTAGGTCGCCTGTCCTGGTTCGATGCCTCAGGCTGCGGTGATGAGCCTTCAGAGGCACGGGGGAGGCCTGGCTGTGTCCTGGTGGGCAGCTGGCTGAGCTGCACTCCTTACAGGGGAACGCCAGTTGCAGAACAGTCATCGTAGCATGGCTCCACTTACTCTGACACGCTCGAGCACACATAAGTCACTTGGAAGAACAAATATACAACCGTTTGGAGTAGTCATCTCATGGGATGACTGGCAAGCCCCTTTCTGTTCTCAACATTTTTGTGTTGCTTGTTTGTTTTTAATGAGAATGACTTATAATCTTATAAAATAAGAAACGCGCCTCTGCAGATGCATCCTCAGGTTGGGGAGATAGGAAACAACAGGAAAAGGCCCCAGTCTGCGATCTGCACCTTGGGGGAGCTGTCCACCACTTATAAAAGCAAAGCCTTTGGGGACAAGGCAAAGAAGTTAGTAACACTGTATTTCCTACTCTTTCAAGGCTTCACACAGTCCTCCATGGCTGTCATGTTAATGACCATGACCTACAAGTAAAGGAGAAAGGCACTGGAGTGAAGGAATGTGTGTGGGAAGAGAGGGCTTGGAAATCAGCTAAACGCCAACAGTCTAAGAGATGCGTTTCTCTCCAGGTGCTTTCTCAGGTGAGAACCCCCTTTTTAGCTTTGGAAGTAGTACTGAGACATTCAGTGCTGGTCCTCTGATGTCCTCTCACATTTGGCCCACTGGGGTTTCAGCGCACGTGTGGAGGCCGCCTGCTAGCACAACGGTGCTCAGGACTCTTGCGGCAGAGTGAACATCAAAAGAGGTCCCCCGGGGCCGCACAGCCTAGGCCTTGTTGCACATCAGAATCACTCAGAAACAGCCGGATTCCCAGGCTCTCCCACCACAAATGGATTGCTTCAGTCTCATCTAGGGTGGGGCCCGGGCGGCCGAGTGTTTTCAAAGCTCCCTGGCTGATTCTAAATGGACAGCCAGCTTGAGAAGCACTGGCCCAGAGCCTGGGCGGAGGCAGTGTGGCATAGGGCCCTGGTCCCCAGGTGGACACAACTAGGTCTTGGCCTTGCCACTTAACCTCTCTGAGCCCCAGTTTCTTCATGTGTAAAATGAGTCTAATTTTAGATGTCATCTCATGATGCTGCTCTGACTCGTAAGTGAAATGGGGCAGATCCTGTGGCACCTGGTAGGTCCTCACTAACTGGTAACTGGCATTACAAAGGGCGGGTCCTGAAGGGTCCTGGGAGTCCAATCCTGTCCTATGAAACACGGGGAGCCTGAGACCCACGCAGGAGGCAGGGCTTGCCCAGGCTGGCTCAGCTGGAGGGCCCCAGGGCCCAGGCAGCTGCAGGGCTCCTCCACCGCCACTCCGCTGCCTCCCACCCACTGCCTTCACCCAGCCTGGTTGCAGGACACGGTCTCGTCTCCACACAAGGGGCTCCACTACTCTGAGAGAGGGGACTTGCCTACTTCTTTGCCTTTTCTTTTGAGATGTCTATGACCTGATCAAGGGCACTCTGAGGGACAACTCTGCCACCAAATTCATCTGAGGGCTGAATACCACGGGGCAGGCATGGTGGGCTGGGGAAGGGTCGAGCAGGCACAAGAGGAGGCCTATCCCGTCATGCGTGCCCACTCTCCCACCCAGGAGTACTGCCTGGATTTGGCCGACAGCAGGTGCTCCAGAATCAGCAGCTAAATGAATCAGCGGACAAGGGAACACAAATGACCCAGCACACTGGGAGCTCTGCCACCTACTCTCCTGGCCATTCCCTCAATTATGGGGCAGCCCACAAACAAGTCATTGGGTCCCCTACTGAAATTTGGTCTCTTCTATATCCTCCCAGAGTTCAAAGAAATCCAGCATATTGAAAACAGAAACATGGGAAATGGATTGATAGGAATGACTGGGTGTGGGGTTTATGTAGGATCCCCTGCAGGGAATCCGAGCTGGCAATGGTTGGGCCCAATGTGTTGTCCGCGATGTCTTGGACTGCAAGGCAATGATAGTGAAGTCTGTGCGGCACCAGGCGGGGGATGGATGTGGTTGGGGGATGGGAAGCCAGGGAGGGCAGGGCCTGAGAGCTGCAGGGGCCTGGAATCCCTGGCTGATTCTGTGGGCTTTCCCTTTCATTTAATTGTTGGTCTGCCATTAACCTGTTGGGACTAAGGCGGTGGGAGGAGGGGAAGGCGCAGTGTGACCAGAGGCAAAGGAGAGGAGTCTCTAGCTCTCCGAAACGAGAACGTGGGTGCACACAACTTCTCAGGCCCCCGTCAAGCGCACCCATGACATGTTCCCCACTCAATTCCAATTCTGGAATCCACCGGCTCCTCAGTAACAACGCGGATCCCAGGACACCCCTGTGGGAGGTTGGTGACCGTCCCACTGTTGGTGGATCTGACTTACGGGAGCGGGTGACACCCTTGCTGTGCTGTCTACAGCTGGACGCGGCTGGTGCTCGCCTTACTGAATGCTCTGGGAAGATGCCTAATCAGGGGGCAGGCTCGCCCTGCTGCCCCTGCGGGTGCAGCGTGTCGGGGGCGGGGTGCTGGTGCAGGCTGCAATTTCAGCAGAGGGGCAGGTGGGAGCATCTTCTGAGCTTTCGTTTTTCAAGGGACTTCAAGGAGACTCCACTCTCTTAGAAGGCCGCAGCACCGCCTTTGGGATTTTACTATGAGAGCTTTCAATAGTTAGCCCAAAGCACCCTGGCTAAACGGCCAGAACTCCAGCCAAGCCTAACCAAGGCCGCGGGAAGGCGGCTGTGTTTACAGGAAGCGCTCAGCCTCACCCTAACAGCATCTGCTTTCACCAGGCAGCAGTGAGGTGGAGGGATCTATTATTCAGTTAATTTTGCCCCTAGATACAGGCCCGCCTCAGTGCTTCCTTTTGCCCAGTCCCATAATTTGTTACTCATCTCAATTTCGAGAGGATGGCTGGGCTTTCCCCCATGCCCAGTGCCACACTGGTGCCTTCACCAGGTCACCTGGGCCAGTGGGCACTGCTGCTGAGGTCTGCCTGCCTGGGCTAGATGCTGCTGACTGAATCCCACGACCACCATTTCAGACCAAGTGCAGCAGACAGCTTGCTACTCCAGAGTGATTTTCTCTGTCAATGTTGGGGGTGGCAGGCCACCCACCGAACTTCCAGACCCTTCTAAACCAACTTTCCAGCTTCCCGCATGTGCCATTTCCCAGTCTCTGCTGACTCTGTGACAGCAAGCTATTGGTCCCAGCTACCAGCCAGCCCCTACTTCCTCTAGGCCGTGTATTGCACATGATCCTGTCCACTCACTGAGGTTTTTCTTTTTTTATCATAAGTGAATCAGTAGACACTGGCAGGATTTCTAGAGAACACATCCCAACCTTTTTTTTTTTTTTTACAGAAAACAGAATGGGATGTGATTTGCTTGTGGTCACACAGCTAGTTAGGGGATGATGACAACACTAGACCCCAGGCATCCCAATTCCCAGCCTGAGCCCTCACGGGTCTGGCCTTTGGTGGTGGTGATGCAGAGGAGTGGATGGGAGAGGAAGTGAGGGGCAGTCTCCTGGAGTCTGAGAAAGGACTGACTTTAGCTCCATCCTCAAATGCCTGCAGAGTCCCATGTCATAATGAGGCGACAGAGCCACCAATGGGATCCCCACGACCTCATAAACATTCATTCACACGCATTGCAAAGCATGTGAAGGCCTCCCCATCCCCCAAATAATGAGAAAACAAAGGCCACCCTTCCGACAGGGGCCAAGCTCAGCTCTGAAGTCAACATTATTTCTGGTTCCGTCTGAACAATGACATATGGCAATTCTTCCCTTTCTACATTTTTTAGTGCAGAATGGCAAGAAGGGGAAAGATTTCTTGGAAAAGGTCTAGATTATAAGAGCGCAGTCCAGGCCCATAAAATGGGCGCAAGGAGAATAAAGAATATACCTTGCAAATATATTGCTCTTTCCAAAGAGGCCTGGCCGGCTGTTATGGACACTTCATTTTGGACACTCTAGCTGGAGGTTTACCACAGACACCAAGGAAAGGCCAGCAAAAATATGCGCAGTTCCTACCGGACAAGAACGTGGGGGGCTGAAGGTATCCAGGAAAGATCAGCTCACGGAGCCTCATTTTCCCTCCAGCGGACACTGGGCCCTGGGAAAAACTGTGAGAAGGGTGGAAATCGCCCAGGGCTTATCTAGTCTCTCCTCTCTCCCTCACTAGTGCCTCCTCCAGTGCAGCTCACGCCAGCCCGCCTGCTGCTTCCCTTCGTCTCTCACAAGAACACCCGTACTCCAGCAACGACTTCCTTCAATACTGTTACAGGTTCCCCCTATGAGTTTCCAAGAACCTGATGCTAGCCAACTAGACTGGCTTTCAAGCGTTCTGAGATAAGAGTGGTCCCCAGTAGACTTGCTCAGAAGAAAAGAAAGCAGACATGGTGGGGCATGGTGGAGGTAGCCCCAGAACAGATAGGACAATGATGCTACAGGACTGGGTTTGCAGGAAGGGAGGGAGGGACGGAGGGAGGGAGAGAGAAAGAGAATATACGTGGATATATACATGGGCTCAGATGTGCACCAGTATAAATGCCTATATTTGGGCATATGTGTCAATTGCATGTTTGCTTTTTAGATGAATGTCCCCACAAACTGAAACTGACCTTTCTGTAGAACAAACAGTATTTTCAGCATTTGTGGTATTGCAAGACCTGAGGCTCTGGAGAAGCCCAGGGTAGCTGGGAATGGCCGGGAACCCTGAGTGCTCATCGGCTTCCAGAGGAGTCCGTTCGTCTCAAGAACGAATCTCTGCTAATAGGCGGTTTGGAGCAAGAATCTCAACTTACAAATAAGGGATATATTGGTGCCCCTGGCTTGCCCTGAGCCTGCAAACTGCATACTCAGCACCCAACGCAGGCTGTGGTGGAGGAAAGAGCCCTGAAGTGGGCATCAAAAGACTTACATTTAATTCCTAGCTTCTCCATTTGCTGTGTGACTGTTGGCAAGTCACTCCCCCTCTCTGAGCCTCAATTTCTTCTTCTGTAAAGCGGGTACTTGGCCTGCCCTGTGCGCCTCTCAGCATTGTTGAGGCGTGCACATTGGGAGAAGTAATTGCTATTGATGTCATTCTCCAGGCCTAGGGTCCCCAAGCTGTCCCACTGCCCTCCAGTATGGGCCTTGACTAGCTCTCTGACAAATAAGGACACATTCATGAAGCTTGGGGCGTAAAGTGGGAGCGGAGGGAGGTGAGCAGCCTAGTCCTGATGGCACTGACCTACCAGCCGGCAGTGCTGCCTTTAAAATTCCACCTTCTGCTGCTCACCACCGCCCACCACTCTGGGTTCCGTCACGCTGTCTGTGGCACTCAGCCATTTCCACCTGAGGGCTTGTGGCTTCCACAAGCTTCAACCAGAGCTACTCTGAGCAGCAGCCCCAACAAATGCAGAAACGAGCAGACCTGGGTGGGGGTTTTTAGAACTGCATTCTCCCTTTCTATAGACATACCAGTTGGAAGAAATGGCAACTCTAAGAATGGCCCCAAACCTATAAATGCACATGGATTTAATGAACTCATAATTCCTATTGTACCATCCCCTGAGAAAACTCGAAGTATTCTGTCATTAAACAGTGTTTCTTGAGCACTAGCCTTATACTCCTAGGCTTTCAGAACTGTCAGGTCCTTAGAGACAAGCTGGCCCCAGCCACTCATGTTAGGGCTGGTGAGGCCTAGACCCCGGAAGAGATGTGCCCGTGGGCCAGCTTCTCAGACTCCCAGGTTGGCCTCTTTTCACAGGAAGAAACCCTGACCCCGTCTCCTCCCAACACATTCCCATGTGGCGTCACTAGTGAGATAAAGATGATTACTTGTGGGAGAAGAGAAAGAGGAGGTGGTTTCAAACGGCTGGATGGATTTGGCGAGGCTGGCCCACAGATAAAGCAGGTGCTGCCTGGGGGCTGAAACAGAAGCTGAAGGCCAAAGGCAAGGGCACTGTGCCAGGCCAGATGACACTGTCTGGGCAGGACCCAGGCTAGCAAGCATCATCTGTTTCCCTTGAATTAGGCTCATGAGCCCCGAATCATGCAGCGAAGGGGAAAAGGGGAGGCAGAGCTAAGGCTGGAGGCCGCAGACCCGAGGATGGGTTTCTCTGTGTGAAGAGGGCAGAAAGAAGCACGCTCGGAGGTCAGTGAGGCTCAGCCTCCTCATTGCTCCCGGGGCTCTGCTTGTGGCGTGACTTCTCGTGGGTCCCTTCCCCACGCTGGGCCTTAGTTTTGGTGAGTGAATGGGTCCCAGCTTTGGTAAGCTGATGCTATGACTTTCTCCCTGGACTGTTCCTGTAGAGAAAAGATGAATTATCTTCTCCCCCACCCAAAAAGGCCTCTCTGCCCGGGAAGAGCCTGATGGCTCACAGGCGTCCTTGCCACGGGCAAGATCTGTACATCACTTCCCACTCCAGACACTCTCAAAGAAAGCATAACCTGCCCCAGCCTGGTTAGGTCAAGTTATAGTCCTGCCCAAATGTCTCCGTGGCTTTTTAACAAGGAATGAACTGCACACAGTGTGTGTGTGTGGACTAGCAGTGTTAACCCTGAGAACAGCAGGTCTGCACTAGTTGAATCAAGAGAGGCGGCCTGCAATTTTCAGTCCAATGAGCCATGCTCACTCACACGTTCTATTAGAGTGTCCCAGCAAGTCACCAGCCACCAGGAAGGCTGCCAGCTCTCCAACCACTTCGAAGGGCAGGTGAAACCAGTGATGCCATTTTAAAGCTTGTTCCTGGAGACCTATCTAGAATGAGAACTTCGCAAACTAGTCTTTACTGTGCTGTGTGTCAGTCATCTGGGCCTGTGCCCTAAACCCCCCTCCCTTGACTGCTCCCCCAGTCGGTGGAGGCGTTGTCCAATTGCAAGTTTGGATTCCTATGATCAGAATCCAGCACATATTAAATGAACAAAAATGAAGGGAGGGGGGACTGGGTTAACAGAGAATGCCAAGCCAAATTCAGCTCACTCACCCACAGGCTGTCTCACCACAGCTCTCCCAACTTTCCAGAGGCTCCTGTGTTTTGATGGCAAAGCAGGAGCGAGCCCAGCAGCCAGGGGGTGCCTCCGTAACTGAGGCTAGGCTCCCACTCTCAACTCCTCAGCTTCGGCCCACCCCTGATGATAGAGGGGACTCCTGAGAAAACACTCTTTTTCTAGAATGCTCCAGAGATGTAGAAGAATTCAGAGGTAAGGAAGGAAAGTCTCCACCCGGTGACCAGGCAGTTTTTTTACAAAATCCAGACTTTCCTTCATCTGGAGAGTGACAAGCCCAGTGAAGAACACCCTCAAACAGTAATCCCCACACAGTAACCCTGTGAGCTGGTGGGGTCCAGATACCCCACAGGCTGGTGGGGTCTCAAGGCCTGTTGTCGTGTCATAAACGTCTCTCTGTTGCCCTGGGCTGTGACTGACCCTGTCCCCAGCTTTCCACACCTCTACCTGGAGCACGTGCATAGGTGGACAATTCAGGTAGGTTGCAAGTATGGACTTGGCCCCAGAGCCATCCAGGAAGGTGGGGGGTAGCCACCTCGGCAGCTCCAGGCCCGTATGATAAGCCCTGCCTCCACACCACAAAGGCCCGACTGAGGCCCCGGATGTGGCTGAGGAGCGCACACTGGGTGAGTATCGGGGGAGCTCCTTCCCTCTTCGTGCCTCCTGGCTCCCCAGGCTTTTCCTTCCCCAGTGCCACCATGCCGGCCAAGACTCCAGATGGGGGGGTCCTCAGGCAGTGGTGGGCTCCTTGCTACTGTTGGTGGGATTAGGAGTGGGGTATGTGGCAAAGGCCCTGGCCTGGGCCCTGATGGGCTGACTGAGGTTTTAGAGGGGCTGTTGGTGCATTCCAGGCACTTGACTGCTGGCAGAGTTAAGCTGGGGCAATAAGGAGCCATTGATAATCTAGAGCTAGAAACAATCAAGTCCTGGGTCCGTGTCAGCTGGGCAGTCTGAGCTATGTGGAAATCACACCATACGGGGCAGCCACGGCTCTCCATCCAGATAGTCTTGAAGACTTCTGCTGTGACTGGGTGAACACAGCAGCAATCTCTCTCCTTACAGCAAGGCCCCATTGGATGGCAGTACAGGGTCAGAACCAAGGTGACAGTCCTGACTCCCTGGGAGCCACTCCTCCCCACCGCCAGGATACCAACTCGAGTAGTTTAAAGGGGGTGAAGAGAAAAACAGTTGCTGATTGGTCACCCCTTTTCCCCTGGACCCAGGTACAGAGCTCTGCTTTGTGGGGACTGAAGCTTACGCAATTTGGAGGGCCCTCTTTATGAAATAGACGATGAGGTTAAAAGCACTGGATTAGGAGGCAGGCCTTCGAAGGTGTGAGGGATGAGTCCTGAAGCTCAGGCCCAGGGTGACTCCACGTCTGCCTGTGCCCCAACGATGGGCTAAATAAAATGGCAACAGGCTTTAGACCACGGAAGGAATTTCCCTGTGTGAGAACCCTGACAGCTAGGTCGGTGGGAGGAGAATCCAGAGACACGTGTTTAGTCCAGTGCATTCTGGAGGTCACGTGCTTATGAGGAAGCACATCTTCGCGCCGAGTGCCACCTTCTGCCTCTAAAGTCTACTAACTGTCCACAGAGAGATGTAGCCACCCCTAGTAGACCTAGCAGATGTTAGGGCCAGGCTGTTTGAGCTCCCACGCTGAAGCAGCAGAGGCTGGGAGGGGCTGTGGGGGAAGGGGCATCAAGTCAGTCCAGGGACTCTCCCCATCGTCTAGGTCCTCTTTTTTCCCCAACTTTGTCAGGGTATGATTGATGAGAACTGTATATATTTAGGTTGGACAATGCGATTTTTTTAATGAAAAGGTACAACATGATTGAATATATGTATACATTGTGAAATGATTTAGAACCTCTTCTTTTAAATTGAGGTAAAATTCACAGAGCACAAGCTCACCCTTTTTTAAGTGCACATGGCAGCGGCATTTAGTACGTTCACAATGCTGGGCAACCAAACTGGGGAGCGTGAGGCCCTGCTCACAGGTTTGTTATAAGGGTCACCTGAGCCTTGCGACGTAGCGGGGAGCATAGTGCTGGCCTAGGATACAGATCAAATAAATAGTCTCTCTCTTTCTGCTCTTGAAAATGCGAACACGTTCTTGGTGGTCTATCAGATCCTTTCACATAATTTACTCAGCAGCATTTGCCATTCAAGGCAGATCTGCCTTCACTCATTGGCTGCACTCTTGAACAGCTGTGCACAAGGCTAACTTTTGTAAACCAAATCATAATAAAATGCAACAAGAATTCACCGCTGAAAAGAAATCCTCAGTGAATCCTTTTATGAAGTGAAAGATCTCTTATCCAAAGTCATCCTTTTTTAAGTTGTGTGCTTGGGGATATTGGCTTTTCTTGTAATGAATCTTAATTTAATTTGGCCACAAACACATGCTGATGTTCTACAGCCCCAAAGCACACAGCAGCAGGAGGAGATTACATATCGAAAATAATGACAATCTGAAAATATTTCTTTCTTTCACTATATGTGGAAAGTGTCTGTGACTGCATCATGGGACGCGTCATATAACCTGACAAATTCCCCTTGCCTCTGTGGCGGTGCTGGTATAGGTCATGGTGAGAATAAATGGTGGTGGTAGTAGAGGCGATGGTGATGGTGATGGTGGTGGTGATGACGGAGATAGCAGTGATGGTGGTGGTAGTGATGGTGTGGAGGTGATGGTGGGAGCAGTGGAGGAAACGGTAGAGTGGAGGTGATGGTGGTGGAGATGGTTAAGGTGAAGCAGGTGTTGGTGGTGGTGGAGATAGATGTGATGGTGGAGGTGGTGGTGGAGGTGGAGGTGGAGGTAGAGGAGATGGAGGAAGAGGAGGAGGTGGAGGAGGTGGAAGTAACAGAAGTGAAGGTGGTGGTGTTGGTGGTGGTGAGGTGGTAATGGTAGTGGAGGTAGTGATGGTGATGAGAGTGGACGGGGAGGTAGTAGAGGAAGTGGAGGAGGAGGAGGTGGTGGTGGTGGAGGTGGAGGTGGAGGAAGAGGAGAAGGAGGTCGAGGAGGAGATGGTGGAGGTGGAGGAGGTGGAGGAGGAGGAGGTGGAGGAGGAGGAGGAGGTGGTAGAGGTAGAGGTGGTGGAAGTGGAGGTGGTGGAGATGGTGGAGGTGGAGGAGGTGGAGAAGGAGGAGGTGGAGGAAGAGGTGGTGGAGGAGGAGGAGGTGGTGGAGGAGGAGGAGGTGGTGGAGGTAGAGGTGGTGGAGGTGGAGGTGGAGGTGGTGGAGATGGAGGTGGTGGAGGTGGAGGAGGAGGAGGTGGAGGAGGTGGAGGAGGAGGTGGAGGAGGAGGTGGTGGTGGTGGAGGTGGAGGTGGAGGAAGAGGAGAACGAGGTCAAGGAGGAGATGGTGGAGGTGGAGGAAGAGGTGGTGGAGGAGGAGGTGGTGGAGGAGGAGGAGGTGGTGGAGGAGGAGGTGGTGGAGGAGGAGATGGTGGAGGAGGATGAGGTGTTGGAGGAGGAGGTGATGGAGGAGGAGGAGGTGGTGGAGGTGGAGGTGGTGGAGATGGAGGTGGTGGGGGTGGAGGAGGAGGAGGTGGAGATGGAGGTGGTGGAGGTGGAGGAGGAGGAGGTGGAGGAGGAGGTGGTGGAGGTGGAGGAGGAGGAGGTGGAGGAGGAGGTGGTGGAGGAGGAGGAGGTGGAGGGGGTGCTGATGATCAAGGGGGTGTTCTTACAGGAGACTTCCTTCTTGCTATACCTCTCTGTAAGAAGCTCCACTGACTGAGTCAGAGGAAGAAGACTCTGAATGTATTATTAACAGGAACCTCACAACTGTCTCCTTGCAGTCATGCATAATTATCTTTTTCTCACCTGGAAAACTGAAGCTGAATTACTAGTGAAAACACAGGAGATCTTTGTTTGTTAAAACGCTGCCAATAAAATAATTTTATGTCAGATTTAACTACAGGAAAGGGCAAGGCATTTCTAAGTTCCTTCGCTGTCATGTGGCTAAAAAAAGTAGGATGAATGGCAGTTAGCTACTGGACACTCAGCCCTTTGAAGCAGATGTTGGGTGTTGGAGTTTGGGGGCTGGTTTCCTGGAGGTATTTTATATTGGCCAAATTCATTGTTCTAAACCCCAAAGGCTTGACTTGAACGAGGAAAAGAGACAAGAAAATGTGCAGCTTTTCTGACAGTGTCACACAGGAAGCCCTTACACTAGACAACTTCAGCCCCTGAAACTTATTCTAGAAAAAGAGGCAGCGAGAGAGAGTGGCACTGGGATTCTGCCTGCTACAGAGATGAGGGTTTCTAACTGCACAAAGCATGGCTGTCTAGAGGGCCCGGGACAGAAATCCCCCAGAATGAGCACACACCAGGGAGAAAAGTGTGAACCAGAGGGAGAAGGAGCTGGAATTCTAGGGGGATGAACGGTAAGTGAGCAACAAGAGCAAGAACCGAGGGAGCAGCATTCTTCAGAGGACTGAAGACACAGTAATGTGACAGCGTGGCCAGGTGGCTCCTGTGAGGTGGCGACATTTAAGTGGACATCTAAATGCAGGCCAGGAAAAGGACTGGGAGCATAATGCTCCGGGCAGGACGGCAAAGCAAGGAGGCCCTGAGGGGAGTGCTTGGTGCGTTCCAGGAATGGGCGGCTGGCCAGTGTGTTTGGTGTGCAGCGAGTCAGGGAAGCAGCCGTGAGGTCGCAGAGGGCCTCGCAGGCCCTGGGAAGAGGGGTGAGTTATCAGTTGTTTGCAGTGGGAAGTGGGAAGCTTATGCAGAGGAATGATCAGCTCGATCTGTTTGTAAACGATCTTTCTGGATGCTGATAGGAGAGGCAGAAGCAGGTTGCAGGAAGGACAAGGAACAGCCACAGAGGCGAGGACTCTGGAGAAGACATGGGATCCAGAGTTGGGGGGTCGGGCCAGCTTTGGCAGCACAGAGGAAGCAGAACACCTGCAGAGGCGTGCAGACTTGTGATTTTCCCTCAAGCAGGTTCTGAGGAGAGCGCCCGCTTATTAGATGAAACAATGGCACCGGAAAAAAACGAACCAAAGCCTAGTGACCTAGACCAGGAAATGGCAATTTTTTTCTGTAGAGGCTCAAACAGTAAATATCTTCAGCTTTGCAGGCCATGTGGTCTCTGTTGCAACTCTGTATTAGACAACACATTAACAACTGGGTGTGGCTGTGTGCTAATAAAACTTTATTTACAAAAACAGGCTGCGGGCCAGATTTAGCCCACAGACCAGAGTTGCCAACCCCTGACCCAGAGCATGAGCTGAGCATCTTCCCCAAGGGAAATAAATTATTTCCAAATTGTCCTCCTCACACTGCAGGGGGCCGCGTTGGCCTACAGTTCATAAGAGAGTGGCAGGCAACATTTTTGGAGCTAAAAAGCTTCAAGCTATCTACCAATGTACAAGTTAGGCAACCATTTCTGAACCGGGCAAGGTATGTAGCAGTACCACATGCCACGCTTCACCTGCACTAATGACAGTTATTACTATTGCACATCTGTTGGCGGGTGCTCCATAGCTTCCAGTGAAAGGAGAGAATACTGTCTCCTCTTTGCTCTTCTAGCCTTTGTATGCTCTTGAACAATTCACATCTTGTCCAGCAGATTAAAGCACAGCCTCCTCCCTCAGGCCTTCGAGGATCTCTAGAATAAGATGGCCTCACCTCTACCCCTTCCACTCCCAGCCTGGGTGCTCTGGACAACCTTGAGGCCGCCATTTTAGGCATGTGCATTTCCGCCTCCAGCATGCAGCTCTCTGAAGGCCAAGGCTGTTTCCTCCTCATCTCACCTCTGTACCCCCAGAGCACCTAGCCTTGTGACAGGGCTCAGCTGGCATCTGCAGATTTGAATTAACCATTGGAGCAAAAGGTTTCCTGCAAATTATCCTGTTCTCTTCCCATTTCCAGCACAAGGCCAAGAGACAAGCACTTTTCAGAAACTGTGATGAACTCACTAACTGGCCCAAGGACTTTGGACATGCCCCTTTTCCTTTATGTGTCTTTGGCCTGTTATGTTCAACCAAGGGGGTGGCTTGGACGATTTGAAAGGGGCCTTCTGGCCAAGAGGAAGAGCAGTCACTGGTTCCTGAGCATTTACTAGGAGCCAGGTACTGAGCCAGGGGTGGAGGGCATAAGAGCAGATCTCCGGTCACAGGCATCTGCCAGCTGACAGCCTTGGGGAGCAACTAACCTGGAGAAGCAGCTCTGGGTGAGGAGTCAGGAGCGTGAGCGAGCCCCATAGCACTGGAGGGAGGCAGACAAAGGCATGTTTGTGCACAGGGGCAGGGGCAGGAGTGCAGGAGGCAGTGGCAGCGGCAGCCATGCCTGGGCCTTGGCGCTTGGCACTGGGCCCCCAGTGGTCAAGCCCAGCTGCCTGCGGCTCACGCCTGCTTCTCTAGCTTTGGTACTTTGGGGGTTGGAGATCTGGTGAGGGGGGAGGAAGGAGATGAGGAGGAGGACAGGCAACGGGAGAGCAGGGAGGGTTTTGCCCAATTATTCGATGTCCACTGCAGAAATCAAAATCTGTGACCCAAACCTGGAAGCACAGGCTCCCCACTCCCCCAGGTCT
This sequence comes from Equus asinus, assembly GCF_041296235.1. Taxonomy (NCBI): domain Eukaryota; kingdom Metazoa; phylum Chordata; class Mammalia; order Perissodactyla; family Equidae; genus Equus; species Equus asinus. The sequence continues at coordinate 136,028,332 of NC_091820.1, read as the reverse complement.
GGAACGGGGCACCCCAGGGGCAGCTTATGACCCAAATATCCGTCTGCAAGCAGAGTCACAGTAAATTCTCCAGCTGGGGATGTTCAGTCAAAGCAAGAGCCCTCGGCCGGCACAGGCCAGCCCAGAGTTTGGGGAGCCCCAGGCCCACATCCCTAAGGCTGCCCCCTCGACCCAGTTTGCACACACCCTAGAGGGGGGTGGTGCCCGAGCTGCAGTTCAGCTGGGCTCTCTTGCCGCTCCTACAGGGGTCCAACAGTGTCCGCTCTCCTCCCCGGGGAGCTCAAGCTTCAGACACCTGTCACCTTGGGCCTAATGTCAGGGAAGCTGGGGGCAGGGGACAAGCAGGAATACAGACAAGGCCAACGTGGGCTCCTGGAAGTTCAGAAATAGTCAGTGTCGCGCTCTCAGATGCCAGCGGAAGCCAGCTGCTCAACGGAACTCCCCCTCCCAGCATCCTCCTCTTCAAATAGACTGCAATTTTCAGGTCACCAGTTTGCTGAACTGGGCTACCTAGGCAGGACCCAGATGCAGAGCCCAGTGGTGTCGTGCAAGCTGAGCAGTGCTCAGCCCTTGCAGAACAGGTTCGCCTGAAGGCAAGGCCTCTGCCTGGCAGCCCACCCGGGTTGGGTGTTTTACGCCCTTACAAGGAAGGGCCCTTACTGCAGGAAGAGCAGGAGGGAGAAAAGGGAGCAAACAGCTGCGTGCTCCATGGGGAGGATCCCCAAAATAGAAAGGCACATACAAATTGTAGGCCTTAACCCAGAATGCTCAGAGCTACACCATAAATCCAGCTCTCCTCAGTGCAGTGGGGCTGTTGAGAAGACTGAGCCATCCTTAGGGGCCCTGTGTGTTTCGACCTGAGCTCCAAGGACACACATTTCCCATCCCCCTTCTGAGCCAATGCCCAACTTTGATAATTAAAAATAGTGCTAACAGCAGTAACGCCCTTTGTGGTTTATATCACGTTCATATCCACATCTTGTTCATCATCCCAGAGACCCTGACGTGGGCACAGGGCAGATTATTAACCCTATTTTACTGGTGTAGAGACTGAAGCCCAGAGACTCATGCAAGATCTCAGTAAGAGTTGACGACAGCTGCTTCTCCAGTGAGCTGGCCCCTGTACCATCTGGTTTCTGGAAGTGGGGCCATACACCAAGGCCCCTCTCCTGCAGCCAGACCTGCAGCTGCATCGTGTCCACAGCCTGCACAAAGCAGGGGACACTGGGCTTCCTCTCCAGGCTTCCGAGAGGGCTGCTGAGACAACTCAGCCCAGGCCTCAGCTGGCTGTCCCTACCTCCCTGTGGGCTTGTTAGTCAACCTGGCTTGCTATTCACAGGCTGAGCAGTGGATGATGCTGGCCTGATGGTTCCAGGGAGCCACCAGGATGAAGTAAAGATGCTTCCACTCTTTCTCTGTTTATGGGTTGTCTCTGCTGCTGGAATGAAATCTCCAGGCAGTCGGGGACTCTGTGTTGTCCACTGTCCCCTAGCCTGAGCCTCCAGAGTCCCGCCCAGCTGGCAGAGGCCCTAACTATCTGAGCTCCTAATCTGGGAGGCTTCAGGGCCAGGAACCTGGGTTTGAGATGTGATGTCCAACCTACTGACGGTGCAACACTGGGAAAGTCCCCATCCTCTCTGAGCCTCAGGATCCTCATTGGCAAAGTGGAAATATTAATCCCCATGTCATAGGAGTAGATGGGCACAAGTAGCTCGCACAAAAGAGCCACTCAACCATTCTCTCCCCCTGGTTTCACAGTAGGACAAATTGAACTACAGAGTAGGACAGACTAGCTCCCAGTGGACTCGTTTGCTCCTTGGCTATGAACTGCTGTAGCTCAGGATCTAGCACAGGGCTGCACACACAGAAGGGAGCCCAGAACTATGGTGGGAGGCCAGAGATAGACAGGCCCTCTGGCCTCAAGAGGAAAGGGACTCGCTCAAAGTCTCTCAAAGCACTAATTACAGCCCTGGGATCAAATTCGAGGTCTCCTTACTGCGTCTTGTGCTCTTTCTACAAGGAAAAGCATGTGCCCCCGAGAAGGATGGGTACAAATCCTACACCCGTGCGAAAAGACCTCCTCCCACTGGGTATTTCCAAGGTCCCGGGTCTAAAGCCGCGGGCCAGATAGAACAGGGCCAGTGTTTTGCAGCCATTCAAACCTCCACACTCCCTGCTACATGCAGGGCTCCTCTCTCCCCGTCCTCAGTCCCACTTGTGTTCAGAGGTGAGAAGAGAAGGAGTGAGGGGTGGTTTTGGTCATACTGTGGGTGGAAAGCAGACTGCACTGGAGGTCACCCAAATGGGGACCCTTGATGTAGCTCCCCACTTTCTTGATGGGCATCTTTCTGCAAGTCACTGGATTTCTCAGACCTTAGTGTCCTCATCCATAAAGAGAGAGAAGAGTTGGGAAGCTCGGAAGGAATACTGTGCATGCCAACTCATTGTAACCTATAGAGTGAGCTATTTATTATCAGGAAATGACGAAACACAGAAGATCAGCAACAAGCACGGGATCTCCTTTCTTCTTCAACTGTACGTCTAATGCTCTTAACACTCATTTTGTCTGGAGCTGCCTTATGAATGGAATAGGTAGTTGCTCACAGCTGAGGAATCTTTGCAACTCGTGGTGCGGTGTAGACTGAAACAGAGATGACATATGACGGGGACACGGAGTCCCAATTCTGTACTGAGCCCCAATTCTGTGCCGGCTCCAGAGCACTCCCATCTGGAGTGCTAATGTTTTAGAGATTCTTGCGCTAGTAATCAATCGACCCACTAATCTGGGGGAGGAATGGAGATCTTAACTTCAAAGGGAAGGACCAAATGTTCTGCCTCCTGTTGAAATTCCATACACTAACTGCAGAGACTGGGTGCCTTATTAACCTTGGGTGGATGCCCAAATGTTCAAAAGGTGAAAGTCCTCTTTCCTCCAGATCACAAGAGTCATTAAGCAATCATGCTGCTGAGTGAATGAACAAACGCTGAAAAGGCCCTTACATCGCTGAGATTTCTTGTGATGATGACTGCCGCCTGGTATGTGTTCAGAGCTCTGTGGTTTTCAACACGCTTTAGATCCAAGAGGAAGCAGAGTACAGCGGTGATGACAGCAGGCTCTAAACTCTGCCTCTTCTTATCTCTGTGACTGTGGCCAAGTTGCTCAACCTCTCTGAGCTTCAGTTTCCTGGAGATGGCCTCTTCATCCCCAGGGTATCCTAAGGATTACAGGACATAATGCCTCCCAAATGCTTAGCAAGTGCCTGGCACCTAGTCACTGCTCAATTAAAGGTGGCTATTCTTACTCCTGGCTCATTTGACTTCTGTTCTTAGGGAGGGAAAAGGATGGACAAAGCCTCATAGCCAGTTAGGACCAGAAGCAAGACTAGAATCTAGGCGCCCTGAGCCCTGGTCTTAGGCCAAGAACAACCATCACATCAGATGTGCATTTTCCTGTGAGGAGGCTCTCAATTACTCACCTGGCAATCTCACGGCTGATAAAAGAACTCTCCTTTGGGACCGATTTAATTTCATTATATTAAGACCTTGATGTAATAAAGGTTTCAAGACCTTGACTTGAAACATGTTTTTTTGTTAGTTTGTTTTTTGGGGAAAAGGACAAGAGAACCCGGTAAGCTGAATGTCTGAATCAGATCTCCGTGTTAAAGATGCTTGCAGGATGAGGGGTGGTGGTGCAAGAAATGTGCTTTCAGACGCACACAGCTTCCTGGCACTGGAGTGCAGGCTATCATCCCTGGATGTTATGAAGGGTCAGGGGGAGAGCAAGCGACAGAAATAGCCGAGATCCAGTTCAAGCCGCACCCAGCAAGTGCAAGCCCAGCTCCCACAAAACACCCCCTTTTGCCGCTGCATTCTGGGCCCTGCAATAACTTGCTGGGCCAGCAGGTTTCATGGTGAACTCACAGCCCATTCTGCATTAATCTGTCTATCTCCGTCCCTCGGGTCACAAACACCTGGTTGCTGAGCTCCTCAGCATGTGCGGCAGAGCTTCATGCTAGCGCCGGCTGTCTTCTTGAGGCTGCAGGGATTGACCAGCCATGAAAATTCAGCTGGGCTCAAACCAAGAGCTGCCCTGGCTGCTGGCTGATGACAGCAGCAGCGCCTGGCTTGGCTAGGCTCCATGCATACCTGTCAGGCCCAGCCAAAGGAAGGGGCTCCCTCAGTGAAATCCCCGTTGGAGACGATATGCATCTTACAAGAAGACAAGTGTGGTTTTCACTGTGAAGAGGACTCATCTGAGAGAGTTACTTCTGGAGCCTCGGGCGTTTTTTTGCATCTCCTCAATTGGGGAAAATCCTTGGTCTTCTAGGATAGCTTGGAGTTTCAGAAACAGTCAGGTCACTCAGAGCCAAGGGCAGAGGACAAGGTGTACCATGGAGGAGGGTGAACGGCTGATTTTGATCAAGTGCAAGGTGTGACTCTAAAGCAATGAATGTGAATTTTTGGCAAGGCTTGCAAACGACTCTAAAGGCCATCTGCAAAGAGAAGCCAAGCCCGAAAATGGCATGAGCAATGGCAACTTCTCCAGAATGAGGGCATCGATGGCCACTCCAAGGCCTTGTTCTAAGAAAAGTCCTTCCAGCATTGAGGTCTACACTGATCGAAATCAAAGCAGTTACTTACTAGTCACACTTTTTAAAGGGTGCTGATGGGGTGCGTGAGGAGAGGGGCAAGAGGCTCCCTGCGACTCCAAGCCACCACTCTTCCCTCCTGGGAATGGAAACACGTGTGGAACAAAGGGGAAACTGAAAGGCACTCTGAAACTGATCACGGCCTCTGGATGCATTACCAAGTGGTTTTTCTTCACTGACTCGGTTGTTAACCATCAAAGAGAAGCAAGAAATAAAAGGGTAATTAGGATAGAGGTTAGAGATTGCCTTCTAGAAGATGTCTGACTGAAGGGCTGGCAATTTGCAGGCGAGGCTACTGGCCAACTAATTACTCCATCTCTGCCATCTCATCTGGCTGCCATCTCTGTGAGAGCTGGAACTCTAGCAAACAAAGTTGTGTAAATGTCTACATCCCCAACTTGATACTACATTCTCAATACATTTTTGGTGGTAGACAAGGAGGAAAAAAAGAGAAGCAAGGTTTCAGTAATCCCCCCACACCTGTGCACATATCAGAACACTAACCTAAATAGAAAGCTAACTTACTATAAGTGGATTGCCCTTGGAATTGGAGAAGCCGGGCCCTCTAGTTATGTGAAATGACATTACCTCAGAGCTCCGAGCTTCCAGGTCTCTGAACAGGAAGCAGACGCACGGCTCTCTAAGAGCCATTTCCTCTCTGCTCTATTAATTTCAGAGATTAAGCAAGCCACTCCTCTGCAGACCTAATACCCTGAGATAACAGCCATTGTGTTTGTGGCAACTCCTACTAACCAAGCTAATCTTGGTAGACTGGCAATGTTGCAGGCTTTTATCGTCAACTAACCAGTGGTTCTCAAGGTCCTTCTATTATCCTGGCTCCTAGAGCCACCACCGGAATCCCTAACTCTGCATTTCAGACATACGGAATGATGTCTGGGTTCTAAGAAAAAAGCAGAAATTTGTCAAATCAGATTTTAAAAGGACACCAGGACCAGTGTTGAATGGGAATCTCTTTCTGTGATGTCCTCACTGGCTTCCTGCTCTCAGTGGTACCAGGAAACTAATCCAATGCATCTAGAGCCTGGCACTCCCACATTCCTGGTTTCTAAGAGAAAAAGTAGGCTTTCCTTCCTTCTCACCCTTGCTCAGTGTCTAGCTGAAGGGGTGCAGTGCAGAGATCGCTGGGCTGGGAATCCAGATGGAGCCTTAGACTACATTTCCCACGCTTTCAGAAACTCACAAGAGGCAAGCTTAGCTCGTCTCCTAGATCCTTTCTAGGTCAAGACTCTAGTTCCTTACCTTCTGACTTGGTTCCCTGCCACCAACTTTGCACAGAGAATTTCAATAACACATACTACGTTCAAGTTTAAGATTAGAAGCATTCAACACCCCCCTTCCCCCCAATAGCCCATTTTCTGACCGATTCCTGGAGCTTTCTGGGCTCCTGACGATTTCCCACCACGGTGAAATGGGGAAGCATGCTCTTGATTACAAGCCGACTTTTCCAGTCATCCATTGTTTGACCTGCAATTTTATTCTTGACTCTCCAAGGCGCTTCCCAAACGACCTAGACACAGGGCTTAGGGAGACAAAAAGTACACTGTCTTTCAGATATGAAGATGAGACCATTGACCCCGTGAATCACAGACTTTCATTCTGAGGACAGGTTTGGGCAGAGTCAGCCACATTCTTTTTCCTGTCCCTCTCCCCACCCCACCCCCCTCATTGAGCCCCTCCCACCACCAGGGATGAGGGGCACTTGTGAGGTAGTTGGCTGGGATGACATGGCACTTCCTGGCCATGGGCCAGAGCGAAGTCCACTGGGGAGCTGAGGGATGGGTGGAGAAGCAGCCCGATGTAACCAAAATAACACTGGGCTTGAAGGCAGGGAATGCGGGTCCTAGGTCTGGCTTTGCTTTTGTGTGGTACGCAGTGAGATCTGTGGAAAGGCTCTTCCGTTCTCTGACACAGTTTTCTTATATGAAAACCATGGTGGTTGGATCAGGTGATGGCTTATGGACCCTTCAGCTCTTCTAGTGTAGGCCTTATGGCCCACAGAAGGGGCAGCTCTCAACTCTGCCCGCTTAGCACCCAGCCAAGCGAGCTAACAGTTCATACCCTGACAGCCAGTGAAGGAAGCAATGGACGCTGGAGCAGGCTCGTGAAACTCCGGTGCACTGGTTTACAAAAAACTAACCTAGGAGGCTGTGATGGTGGCTACCCCAATGTATGCCCTCTATGAGGGCTGAGCAGACAGGTGCAAACCCATGTAAAGCTGTTTGTTTCATTTCGTTTTGTTTTTCTTGAATGTGGACATGAAATAAGAGCTCTGCTAAAGCATTCATATATGAGGGAAGCTCTCCTTCCCATAAATCTCCTTGGCAGTACAGAATCGGGCTCTAAAATTTCAATGTCCAGACTTCTGCCTCCAGAAAAATAGAGAAGTACTTTTCCCATTCTCTCACTGAGTACAACTAAAACCTCTGGACAATACATATAAAACAGACATGGGGAGACCCTGAAAGATGGAGAGAAAAAGGTAGACTAGATAGGCCTTGGGGCCTGAGGAACAACGTGATGATGAGCTCCCTGGGTTTTCTTTTTGTCTCATAGATCCTGGACATGGACCTGAAGAAGCCAGCAACCCAAAATGCCAATGCGCACAGACAAAAAGGCACCAGTTAAAAGCCTGCGCTCTTTAGCCAAAGGACCGGGACAAGGAAAGGGGCAGCTTACCAAGATAGAAAACTTTCATACAAGAACCATTCAAAAAGAAAAAACAAAAAGAACCACTTTAATTCAGCTAAACACTACGGAAAAAAAGTGTGGTTTCACTCAGTACCATCAGCTAAGGCCAAGTAGGGGCCCAGACTCCACTCCCATCTGGCAGTAACTATTCGTTTCTCCCTGTCCCCACCAGGGTGGTGTCAGAGGAGTCCTAATAGAGAGTCAGGACATTTGCTCCTGCATAGCAGTAATGAGTCCACATCCTACCCCTGCCAATGTCAGCAGAGGTCACACGGGGTCACACAGAGGTCACAGTGATGAGGCATTCCTACCCATCCCAGCCAGGGTGGTATCAGTGGAAGCCTAGCGGGGAGCTGGAACTATCACCACTGCCCAGCAGTAATAAGGAGCCCCAACCTGCCTGGTGTCAATGAAGGCTGAGTGGGGAACCTGGACTTCTATCCCCACGTGGCAGAAATGAGATGGTACTCCCCAGCTGCCCTGCCAGAGCATTGTCAGAGAAGTCAGCTAAAACAGAAGATCTAAATAAGTGTTGAACTAGAACCATCAGCCCAGAATCCTATACTCAGTGAAAATATGCTTTAGCTATGGAAGAGGAATCAAGACATTCTCAGATGAAGGAAAACTAAGAGGACTGGTTACCAGCAGACCTCTCCTGAGAGAATGGCTAAAAGAAGTTCTCTAAACAGAGAGGAAATGATCAAAGAAGGAATTTTGGACATCATCAAGGAAGAAAGAGCAATGGAAAGAGAAAAATATGGGTAAAGATAATAGACTTTCCTTCTCCTATCAAGTTTTCTAAATTATGTTTGATGGTTGAAGCACCAATTATAACATTGCATGCTGTGGTTCTAAATGTACGTGGAAGAAATTTTTAATACAATTGTATTACAAACAGAGGAGGGTAAGGGGGTGGAAAGAGAGGTAAGGTTTCTATACTTCACTCAAACTGGTAAAATGTTGACACCAGTAGACAGTGATAGGTTACGTGTATATGACGTAACACTTAAAGCAACCACTAAAAGTGGTATATAAAAAGATACACACAAAAACACTATATATGAATCATCAAACGGAATTCTAAAAAAGGTTCAAGTAACCCACAGGAAGTTAGGAAAAAGAAAATAGAGAAACAAAAATAAAGAATGAACAGAAAATAAAAATAAACTGGCAGAATTAAGCATTAACTTATCACTAAAGTACCTTAAGTGAAAACGATCTAAGTCCACCACTCAGAGACAGAGATTGGGAGAGCGGACTGAGAAAAGGACCCAACTATATGCTGTCTGCAAGATACTCACCTCAAATACCATGATACGGGCAGGCTGAAAGTAAAAGGATAGAAAAAGGTGTATCATGCAAATGTTAATTTTAAAGAACTAGCAGGAGTGGCTCTAGTAAAATCACATAAAGTAAAATTCAGAACAAAGAAAATTACCAGGGACAGAGAGGGACATTATATAATGATAAAAGGGTCAATCCACCAAGAAGACATAGTAATCCTAAATGTGTATGCACCAAACAACAGAGCTACATGATATATGAAGCAAAAATTAAAAGAACTGAAAGGATAAATAGAAAAATTCACATTTATAGTGGAGACTTCAACATCCTCTCTCAAAAACTGATAGAACAACTAGATAGAAAATCAGCAAAATAGAGAAGAATTCAACAACACCATCATCTAACAGGATCTAACTGACAATAGATCACTCCACCAAAAACAGAAAAATTTACATTCTTTTCAAGCACCCAAGGAATATATATCAAGATAGACATATTCTGACTATAAAACAGTCCAAAAAAATTTAAAGGAATTGAAATAATACATGGTGTTTTCTCTGACTATAATGGAACCAAAGTAGGAAACAGCAACAGAATGACAACAGGAAAAATCTCGAAACACTTGGAAACTAAACAACACACTTTAAAAAAATTCATGAGTCACAAGGAGGTCTCAAGAGAAATTTTAAAAATACATTGAACTGAATGAAACTGGAAATACAATATATGAAATTTGTGGGACACAGGTAAAGCTGTGCTGAGAGGTTAATTTATAGCACTAAACACAAGAGAAATGAGGAAAAGTCTAAATCAATATGTAATCTTCCACCTAAGGAACCAAGAAAGAGGAGCAAAATAAACCCAAAGCAAACAGAAGGAAGGCAATATAAAGAACAGACAGTGACATGGAAATGATACTGAAAACGGAAAAAAATAGTGAAACCCAATGGGGAAAAAGTAGTTCTTTGACAAAATAATAAAACTGACAAGCCCTAGCAAGACCGACAAAGGAAAAAAGGAAGACACAAATTACCAATATTGGAATGAAAAAGGGGATATTAGTACCAACCCTGTAGACATGTAAAGGATAATAAGAGAATACTACAGACAACTCTACACACACAAATTTGGAAGTTAGATGAAATGCACCAATTATTCCAAAAGCTCAAAATTCACCCAATATGAAATAATCTGACTAGCCTTATAATTATTAAAGAAATTAAATTCCTAATTTTAAAAAACTCCAGAAAATGAAAACTTCAAGCTCAGATGATTTCACTAAAGAATTATATCAATTCTTTAAAGAAGAAATAGCACCAATTCTATATAATCTCTTCAGAACATAGAAGAGGAGAGAATGCTTCCCACCTCACTGTGTTACCCTGACAGCAAAGGTAAAGGCTGTACAAGGGAGACAACCACACACTAATATTTCTCATGCATACAGACACAAAAATCCCAAACAAAGTTTTAGCAATTTCTGAGAAGAATTATACATTATGATCAAGGGAGGCAAGGCTGGTTCAATATTCAACGTCAATTCACATTATCCACCATATTAAAAGGCAAAAGAACAAAAACTATATGATAACCTCAAAATAATATTGAAAGAGAAGAACAAAGTTGCAGGATTCACACTTTCCAATTAGCAGCTTTATTTATAATAGCCTCGAACTGGAAACAACCCAGAAATCCTTCACTGGATGAATTGCTAAACACACTGGTACGTGAATACCATGGGATGGCCAACCCTGGTGGTCTAGTGTTTAAGATTCTGCACTCTCGCCACCACAGCCTAGGTTCATTTCCTGGTCGGGGAACCACACCACCCATCTGTCAGTTGTCATGCTGTGGTGGCTGTGTGTCGCTGTGATGCTGAAAGCTATGCCACCAGTATTTCAAATACCAGCAGAGTCACCCATGGTGGACAGGTGTCAGTGGAGCTTCCAGACTAAGACAGACAAGGAAAAAAGACCTGGCCACCCGCTTGCAAAAAAAATGGCCATGGTAACCCTATGAATGGCATTGGAGCATTGTCTGATAGAGCGCTGGAAGGTGAGAGGATGGCTCAGAAAGACTGGGCAGGGTTCCGCTCTGCTGTACACAGGATCACTAGGAGCTGAATCGACTCAATGGCACTAACAACAAATACCATAGAATACTACTCAGCAATAAAAAGACACGACTGTTGGTATACACAATGACCTGGATGAATCCTCAGGGAATTATGCTGAGTAAAAAAAGCCAATCCCCAAAACTTACATACTGTGTGATTTATTTATATAACATTCTTGAAATGACAAAACTACAGAAATGGACTGATTAGTGGTTGCCAAGAATTAAGGAGGGGGTCAGTGTGGGACGGAAGTGAATGTATCCATAAATGGGGAACATGTAGGATCCATGTCGTGATGGAAATGTTCTGCACCTTGACTGCACCAACGTCAGAATCCTGGTTGTGATATTGTACTATAGTTTTGCAAGATGTTATCATCAGGGGAAGCTGGCTAAAGGGTGGATGCGATCTATTTGCATTATATCTTACGCCTGCGTGTGAATCTATGATTCTCTCAAAACAAAAAAATCCAATTAAAATCACATGATCATACCATTTGATGCAGAAAGAGAAGCACTTCACAAAATTCAACACACAATAATGATAAAAACTCTCAGAAAACCAGGAACAGAGGGGAACTTCCTCAATTTGATAAAGAATATCTGTAATAAACTTACAACTAACATCACACTTTAATCGATTAAAAACAATGCTTTCCCTCTAAGATGGATAACAAGGCAAGGATATGTTCCTCTCTTCATTGCTTGGATCAAATCAATATGTTGTACACCTTAAACTTACACAATGTTGTACGTCAAATATATCTCAATTAAAAACAACAACAAAACCCAAAAACATAATCCTGGAAGTTCTAGCTAGTCCATAAAGGCAAGAAAATGAAATAAAAAGGCATACATATTAGAAAAGAAGAAGTAAAACTCTCTCTATTTGCAGTTGACATGATTGTCTACATGGAAAAGCTTAAGCAATTTATAGGAATAATAAGTTCAGGAATAATAAGTGAGTTCAGGGAGGTCTCAGGATACAAGATCAACACATAAAAATCAATTGCATGTCTATATACCACCAATGAACACATGGACATTGGAATTAAAAGCACATTATTGCTCAAAAAATTCTTAGGTGAGAACCAAGCAAAGCATGTGTAGGACTGGTATGCTGAAAACCACACAACACTGTTGGAAGGAATCAAAGAAGATCTAAATGAATGGAGGGACGCTCTGCGTTTGCAGATTGGAAGACCCAACATACCAAAGATGTTAACTTTTCCCCAAGTGGTATACAGCTTTAACCAAATCCTATCAAAATCCCAGCGAGATTTTTTGTAGATATAGACAAAATTCTTCTAAAATTTATATGGAAAAGCAAAGGAAGCAGAAGAGCTGAAACAATTTTGGAAAAGAAAGAATAAGTGGAAGGAATTGATCTACTCGGTTTCAAGACATTCTATGACTACATTAATGAAGACTGCGTGGTACTGGCAGAGGAACAGACACATAGGTAACCGGAAGAGAAGAGAGAACCTGGAAATAGATCCACACAAATATGCCCAACGGATTTTTGACAAAAGTGCAAAAACAATTCAGTGCAAGAATGATAGTGTTTATAAGACACGGTCTGGGAGCAACGTAACATCTATAGGCAAAAAGTGAACCTCAACCTCAACTCCATACTTTACAGAAAAATTAACTCAAAATGGACCACAGAGTTAAATGTAAGACAAAACTATACAAGTTTTAGAAAAGGGTAGGAGAAAATATTTGGGATGCGGAGTTAGGCAAAAAGTTCTTTCTTACACTTGACATCAAAAGCATGACCTGTAACAGGAAATTTTGATAAACCAGATGTTACCAAAAGTGAAATCTTTTGCTCTGTGAAAGACCCTGTGAATAGGATGAACAAACAAGGTCCAGACTGGGGAAAACATCTGCAAACCTCAGATCTGATCCAGAACAACTAGCTGGAATAGATAAAGAATCTCAACACTCAACAGTAGGAAAACCAACCATCCAGTTAGAACACGGGCAAAAGACACGAAAAGACACTCCACTGAAGAGTTTCTACGGATGGCAAACGATGTTGGAGATCATTACCCATTAGAGAAATGCAAATTAAAACCACAATGAGATACCACTATATATCTCTCAGAATAGCTAAAATAAAAAACAGTGACAACACCAAAAGCTGGTGAGACTGCAGAAACTGCATCCCTCATCCATCGCCGGTGGGAATGTAAAACGGTGCAGCAAGGCAGGCTGGCAGTGTCTTATAAAACTAAACACGCAACTATCGCATGACACAGCAATTGCACTCTAGGGCATTTATCCCAGAGAAATGAAAATTTATGTCCACATGAAAACTTGTAGCTATTTCCTGGTTCTGATATTGTACAACTGTTACATAAGCTATAACCATTGGGGGCCTCTCTGTACTGTGTTTGCAACTCCCTGTTGATCTACAATTATCTCAAAACAAGAAGCTAACTGCTATTCAAAAAAGATTTCAGTGCCCAGATCCAGGGGCGACACTGATTCTTCTTATTGCCTCTGGGATATGTCCTAAGTAGCATGCTTTTTTCCAAGCAATTTACAAAAGTTTGTACAGACCTTTTTATTCTTTTTTTTGGTGAGGAAGATTGGCCCTCAGCTAACATCTATTGCCAATCTTCCTCTTTTTGCTTAAGATTGTCGCTGAGCTAACATCTGTGCCAATTTTCCTCTATTTTGTATGTGAGATGCCGCCACAGCATGGCTTGATGAGCGGTGTGTAGGTCCGCACCCAGGATCCGAACCTGCGAACCCTGGGCCACTGAAGTGGAGCCCGTGAACTTAACCACTATGCCACTGGGCTGGCCCCCAGACCTTTTTATTCTCTAAAAAACAATCCCCACCCAAATCTTTCTTGAGTGTTTCAAGGATCAAGCCCGAGGCCTTGGCTGTGACCTCACTTAAATACTAGAGTCTAGAGAGACACACCAATGAGGACAAAGTGGTATATAGTATACAACGCACCCAAACAAAAATGGAGAAAAGAGACCTCATTTACTGCTGAGGCCATCACTAACTCCCTGGCCCAGTGGCTCGAGTCTGTGTGGGGGATGGAGACCCAGATCTCATTTCAGGGCTGGCAATACAAAGCCTATGGACATCAAACAAGCTATCCATTCGGCCTTAAAGAAAAATGGGAAAAAAAAAATAATAATGCTTTGGCTTTTAAAGACTCCACTCCACTAACATCTTGCCCTGCCCCTTTGTGGCTCCCAGCAGCCAACATAAAGGGGACAGGTAGGGGTAATGGCCAGAGCTTCCTGAACGAAGGCTCAATTTTCTGGTCTGCAGGAGCAACCTGCTGGCCCACCACCACACCACCGTGCTTGGGTGGTGGCTGGGCCCAGGGCTGAGGAGTGTGGCCAATGGAGGGGATGCTGGCAAGAGATCTCTGCTTGGAAATTGACTTTGTTTGGCCTAAGCCAGAAGGGGTCTCTCACCCTCAGCACACCAGCCTCTGGCCATGGTCTCATTTCCTCTTTCCCTCTAGATGAATGTGGGCCCGGGAAACAGCCCTGGGGCAGACCTTTCTGTCCACTGCAGGGATAAGCCAGTTTCCCACCCCAGAGGCGTGCTTGGGCTCCTTCTCCCCGCCTCCAGGAAGCTTATGCCCCCAATAAAAAGAAACCAAACCCCTGGCAACATTTCTCACCCAAGCACAATCCAGGGCTGTAGATGAACCCCAAAGCCATCTGCCCCATGCGCTGTGGATTTCAGCCTCATAAATCTATGTGCTCTACCCATGTTGTATTTAATGCAGAAAGAAAATGACCCCATCCTCAAGTAAGTTAATGCTCCAGGGAGATGCGTTGCTCTGTGGTTTTGTAGCCTGTGCACATGGGGAGTGGGGTGTGGTGAGGGGGTGTACTCAGACCTCAGCTTCAGAGCAGAGGCCTGTGGGCAGTCTCCCTTTCTCCCTCAGGCTCTAAGCACATGCCTGGGGGCCCCTAGCCACTCATACGCAGAAGATATCTGGGTGATATCGGTCTGAGCTCTGAAGGCACTCTAGTACCTCTGGGGTCATCACTGGCTCACCCCTCCCCGTGTTAGCCAAGGCCTCCAGTACCTGACCTCTTACTTCCCAGGCCAGATCCCTGAGGTCCATCTCAAAGTGCCAGCTGGGGCCAGCTCTACCTTGTTGCCACCTGACTCCAGGTATGACAGAGGAAGGAAATCAGGAGCCAAATCAAAGGCACTAGGAAGGAGGGAAGGAGAGCATGAGGATACCACAGGCGCAATCTTGAAGGACCGAAATCTTCTTTAAAAGCACAAAGGAGCCCTAGTACCACCCCCCGACTCCACCCCCGCCACAGCCCCCACCAAATTAGAGAAGAAATGAGCTAATAAGGAGCAGACGCAGCCTTGGGCTTCAGACGGGAAGGTCAGAAGGTGAGCTGCACTGTCAAGCCAAGTTGGGTGACTACTTCTGAGGTGCACCCGACACACCTGAGTGTGTTCCTCATCCTGATTGCTTCTTCCTCTGCCCTCCCGGATGGGGAGAGGGTGAGGAGACGGGTGCTGCTCAGCAATTCCCAAGGAAATCTCTGAGGCCAAGATGCCCCACCCCGAGTCTCCAGATCGTTGGGCAGATTTTTGGTCATGATGGAAGATATTCGATATTAAAGGCTTCATTTTGCAAGGGTGGAATTTAGCCCCCAAAGCAAAGAAAAAAGTAGAAGACCTCCGGGTTTCAAATGGAACACATCTAGTTGGGTGGAGGTAATGTTGATGGCAAAATAACTCAAATCTGTCTTCAAACATGTACACTGGTGTTATGGGTTGAATTGTGTCCCCCCCAAATCCATATGTTGAAGTGCTAACCTTCAGTATTTCAGAATATGACTTTATTTGGAAATAGAGTCATTGCAGATGGAATTAGTCAAGGTGGTGCCATACTGGAATGGGTGGGCCCCTAATTTGGTATGACTAGTGTCCTTATAAGAAGGGGAAATTTGGACACAGAGTGACAAACACATGGAGAACATCACGTGGATAGTGGAGTTATGCTGCCACAGCCAAGGAACTACCAAGCACTAGAAGAAAGACCTGGAAGAGATCCTTCTGTGGTGCCTTCAGTAGGAGTGCGGCCCTACTGACACCTTGATCTCAGACTTCTACCTTCTAGGACAATGAGAAAATAAATGTCTGTTGTTTAAGACATCCAATCGATGGAACTTTGTTACAGCAGCCCTGGCAAACTAATACACTAGGGATAGAAACACTTCCACAGGGAAGGTGCAGATGCTAGTGAGGATGGGTCTGTGTCCACAGCAGAGTGTGCTCACTGGTTACTCTGAGCTTCTGGGCTTACTTACTCTTCTGTGGGGAAGGATCACCTCTCGTTAGGATGACCAAGAGCGGGAGTGTCCCTAGTCCAGAGCAGTCTTTGGCTTTTGGCACTTAGAGAACACGCAGTTCTGGACTTTTATTACTCAGCCCGCCCCAGTAGCCTGAAGCCAGGGATCATCCTATCCCAGGCAGCTCTGAACTAGAGCACCTGACACACTGCTTGGCTTGTGGCAAATGCTTTACAAACTTTTATAGACAAAACTGTGGTGCAGGGGCCATGTGGGAATGGAGAAGAAGCAATGGGAAAGAGGCACCTCCAATGAAGATTCACATGCTCGATGGTTGGCTGTATCAGACCAGGAGGCTAAGGCCTCTCCTGTCTTCCAGACTTCCAGCCTGAATGTTGGAAAGAAGTGTGGGGCTGTTGATAGGCAGAGAACACTGCATGAGGAATAAACCCATCAACCCACTGCCATCAATCATGGCCACTTTGGGCTCTAATCACTGCAGATCACCCTGCTCTAAAAGGGACTAGCTAACTGTTACTAATTACCACCTGCCACTAACAATCTTGGTATTAAGCTTGGCATGAGTCAAGTAGGATGCCCTGGTACAGCAGGAGCCAGACTAGGGAGAGGCAGGTAGAGCCCTGGCTGGAGATAGGCAGGTCAAGGGTTCAGAAGGCCAGGCTTCTAGATGTCCGTATAGTCGGGGCTTTAGAGCCCAATGACAGGCCCTGAAGCAGAAAAGCTGTCTCCTCAGTCATGAGTTACGGGGCACTGGGGAAGCTGCTTAACCTCAAAGACTCAGTTCCCTCACGTGTCAAATGCAAAGTTCTATACAGAAATCTAACAGCTACCATTGGGTGTCCACTATGAGTCAGGCATCTGGCTTGGTGATTTACATAGAGTATTTCACCAGCTCTCTTCAACATTCCTACAAGGTACATATGAAGAGCTTCCTTTGTGTCCCCGTGGCCCTTGGCAGCAAGTACTTGTCTAGCATGTAGCTCCCCCTCTAGACTGTAAGATCCGTGAGGGAAGGATGCGTGCCTTCTATGTGGCTGCAGCTCCAGTGTTGAGAGCACACAGTAGAGGATCAGGAACGATGTGCTGAGTGGGTCTGCAGAGTGGGTTCAAGCTGGGGTGGTGGGCTGGACTAGAACTCTCTGAGGCAGTCCCTGAGCCCAGAGCCTTGACGACTTGGTGTGTTCGAGCACATGCATCCTTAGGTATGCAGAATACGTCGTTCAGTATTTCTGTGCATTTGAAAGGACTGTTTTGACAGTACGCAAGAGCTGTAAGACATACAATTATAACCTTGTGCTAATAAATATGTCAATATTCTAAAACACTACTTTTAGTTTTTAAAAGTTGACTTTAAAAAGTCCAAAGTGACGTGGAAAAATTGGAACCCTCATATATTACTGGTGGGAATGTAAAATGGTGCAGTCACTCTGGAAAACATTCTGGTGGCTCCTGAACAAGTTAAACCGAGAGTAGCTGTCTGATCTAGCAATTCCACTCTTGGATCTGTATCCAAGAGAACTGAAAACAGGTCCATATGAAAACTTGTACATGAGTGTTCACAGCAGCACTATGCATAACAGTCAAGAGGCGGCGATAACCCAAATGTCCACCAACTGGTGAACGTATAAGCAAAATGGGGTCTATCCATACAATGGAATATCATTCCATCACAAAAAGGAATGAGGTGCTGAGACACGCTACGACATGGAAGAACCCTGAAATCATTATGCTAAGCGAAAGATGCTGGGCACAAAAGACCACATATTGTATGATTCCATTTATATGCAATGTCCAGAATAGACAAGTCCATAGACACAGAAAGTAGATTTGTGGTTGCCTAGGGATGGGGGGAGAGGGAGAATGTAGAGTGACTACTAATGGATATAGGGTTTCTTTTAAGGGTGATGAAAATATTCTAGAATTAATTGTGGTACTGGTTGCACATCTCTGTGAATATACAAGAACACGTTGGATTGTACACTTTCAAAGAGTGAACTGTATGGTATGTTAACTATATACTAATTAACCTTTTCTTTTATAAAGCCCAAATTGTTATCACTCCTTAATTTAACTTGGGGTTTTAGAAAGATGTTCCTTTTAGAGAAAGGATTAAGCAACATATTCTAAGTTTTTGGAGAAAAAAAGCATGTATCTTCCATGCTCAGCAAGACTGGCTGCTTTTGAAATGAGATGTCAACGGGCCTTTTCTCCTATTAGTGACACAGCAGTGCTGGCGCGCTTTCCCCAGTGACCCACATAATCAATAAACAATCTACACAGTCAGTGTGGAATAATATCTCCAGCTCTGGTTGATCCTACTTTTGAAACCACTGCTGCTGCTCCCTGGGAACTCTCCAATCTCCCGACTTTTGGTTTCAGGATATCACGCCACTAATGTTAAAAATGCCCTCCCCCCGCCCAGGGGCTGGCTCCGTGGCCGAGTGGTTAAGTTCGCGCGCTCCGCTGCGGCGGCCCAGGGTTTGGATCCTGGGCGCGGACACGGCACCACTCGTCAGGCCACGTTGAGGCGGCGTCCCACAACAACCCACAACTAGAAGGACCTGCAACTAAGATATACAACTGTGTACGGGGGGGGGGGGGGTTGGGGAGATAAAGCAGGGAAAAAAAAAAAGATTAGCAACAGTTGTTAGCTCAGGTGCCAACCCTTAAAAAGAAAAAGGAAGATTGGCAACAGTTGTTAGCCCACGTGCCAATCTTTAAAAAAAAATGCCCTCCCCACTGCACACACACCTGGTCATGTGCCACTCAGTGACGAATCAGCTTGGGCCTAGGTTTCCTGGCAAGGACAAGCGTCCCATGGTCCCATACAGTGGGCTCGCACGGCAGATCTGCTTCAAGGAGCCAAGACTTGTAGAAACCAACAAGTCAGTCGAGAGCAAACTTTCTCCAGGTGGCCCTGCCCTGAAAGCTGATTTGACGCTAAGACCGTACAGCAGACAGTAGCTACCCATTACGGTAAGCAGATAACAGAGTTTTCTGGAACTTGGGAACACTAAGAAATGAGGGCAGACGAAGACAGTCTTACAGCAGTGATGACAATGCTAATTTTGTCACGTGATTGACTGCCGCAGAACTAGCCTGCAAGGTGACGTGAGGCCAAGTTTTGTGAAGACCTCATTTCTTACTGGACTTGTTCAGGGTCATCTTCTCCTATTCTACAGACATCATGCACTTTGAGAACTGAAAGCACTCTGGGATTTACAGTGGCAGTCAGGATGAAGACCGGACCCTCTATGTACTGGCTTTGTCGTGCGCTGAATGCCTGGCAGCTGAGTTCTCCTAAGCTTTTCCACAGCTGATCACCAAAGTTGGGGTTGTGTTGGAGGGTGCCGGGAAACTGTTCTGGCGTCCTCTACAGGTCCAGACCATCCTGCTCATAAATCAGTACACACACATACACACAAACAGTCACTCATGCACGCAGAAACACACAGACATACACACACAAACACACATAGACATTATAAGCGCACATGCACACAGAAATACACAAGCATACAAATGCACAAAGACAGACACAGACATGCATACAGAGACACACGTGCACACAGACACACACACACACACACACACACAGCCTTTCTCTCTCTCTCCTGAAAAGCACCGGTGGGACCTGGCCCCCCTCCCTCCCCGTCTGGCCGGCTCCAGTGCCAGATGGCAGGGGGAAGAGAACCAGAGCTGCTCGCCTCCTTCCCAGGCCCTGCTCACCACTCAGCTGTGGTCCTGAAGGCACACACAAGCAAGGTTCTTTTCCCCTTGAAATGATCTGAAAAGCAATGATGTCCCTACACTTATCATACAAGAATAACTGGATACACTGGGCTAGGGAGGAGGGAAATGTCAGACAGGGTTTGGTTCTGCAGCAATTTCAGCAGGCAATAGCTGCAGAGTGTAGAAACAGCTTGTAAACACGTGCCACCTGGGCCCAGGTGCAAGCTGTAGCAGCAGGCTGAAGTAGGCAAGTAAAGGTCTGCAAAGTACTTTTAGCAGGAAACGGTGCCAGCAACTGAGTGGAATGGAAGCAGTCCCTTTTTGTCCTCTCCCTCCTGTATAGTTTCAGCTTGGTTAGAATCCTAAAATAATATTGGAAGGGAAAATTAAAGATTATAGGTAACTCCCATCTTGTACAGATAGGGAAATAGAGGCAGAGACTTGTCCAGATAACAAGGAATGAAGGACGGAGATAGCTGTCACTAGAAGTCAGGTTCTCTGAATCCCAAGTCAGGGCACAACTGTCCGGCTGAAGACAGACACTCGATCTAATATTCCCTTGGGTGCACATTCTGAAAGGTACTGGGCAGAAGAAGCCTAATAAATCCCAAGGCAGCCTCCCCGGCTGTCCAGTGACCCTGCCTCTCTTCAAAGAAGTGCCGGCAGCATTGAGGCTTCAGCCACTCCCTGCCAAGGCTGATGAGTGAGTCGCTTCCCCTCTCTCGGTTTCACTTTCCTTCAATATACTGAAGAGTTTGGCCTGGAGGACCCTATGAGGACTGCCAGCTGGCGCCACCTCTGCAGCGACTTCTCTCTCTGGCCATCCACCTATTATGACTCACCAGCCAGAGCGCACAAACAGACTTGTTTTCAGTGGCTGCTGGAGAGAAGCAAGACCAGCTCGAGATTCCTAGTGGGGCTGGGTGGAGTTTGGGGTCCCTTCATTCCACATTAAACCAAAGACTCATGAGTCCCTCAGATTCTAGACAAGACAATCTGGGGATCAGAGCCCTGGATCATTAATTCAGACAATGCTCAAGAATTCTTCATCTGAACATGATGCAGTCCATACAGAAGTTGAAATATAATAATGTACACAGGAAATTTATATAATGTTATAAACCAATGTTACCTCAGTAAAAAAAAAAAAGTGAACAAGAAAAAAAAAAAGAATTCTTTATCAACTTCAGAGCCCAAAGTGCTCTGCAAAGAAAGTGGGAGGCAAT
Organism: Equus asinus; assembly: GCF_041296235.1. Lineage (NCBI taxonomy): Eukaryota > Metazoa > Chordata > Mammalia > Perissodactyla > Equidae > Equus > Equus asinus. The sequence goes on along the minus strand of NC_091820.1, from coordinate 136,007,290 downwards.
GAGGAAGGCCGCAGCTAAGAGAAATGTGGGCAGTTGAGTTGTCACCGGGCATTGCAAGGAGCTGTCCCCATAGCTCTGCACCTCCTGTCTCCGAGTACACTGTGGTGGGTCCAACTGAGAAAACCACCTAAGAAGGTGGGCAGAAGGAAAGGTACTTAACGAATGGCCAAAAGGAGCAGTGAGTTAAAAGAAGAAACAGAACAGCCATTACAACAAAGACTATTAGGCAAGAAAAGATCTGTGCGGAGTTCATGTTTAAGTTGTCTTCCTTAATACGTTCCACTTTTTGGATGGATTTAGAATGACAGAGAAAAAATCCTAGTGTTGCCCTTAGAGACTTCACGTGAGATCTCATTTGATGGAGGAAAATGTGCTTTCAGTGCCTATTACGACGGAATAGGTTCTCTCCATTCTTGGAAATGCTTCTTTGCAAATATTTTAGGTATTATTTCACAAATGAAAGAAAACAGTCAAGGCTGCTACCACCAGCTTTGGAGGAAACAATCTAATTTTCAAGATATTTATCTATCGTGAGTCGGCACCAATGGCTCTGGTTTCCAAAGAAAGTGGGAAAATTGATGTGCATTTTGGAAATGGTGCTTTGAGCTGCATGGCATGATAAACAGGCAAGACAAATGTGCAGCCAGCCAGCTTTTGGCCTCTGAAAGGGCTGGAAGGGAAAACTGACATGCATACTTTTGGTAGGCTACTCTGGTTGACAGCAACAGCAGATTCCCACAGTTCAAACTACCCAAGTCGCTTCCCCTTGCCTGCCCCGGAACTCTCGCCTATGTATCAAACAGGAAGCTCCACCGCTGTGATCCACCAGGAGCAAAGGAGAACCCGCCGAGTCCCAGGCCGATCTTAGATGCCAGTCATTTGACCAACGGCTACTACTCCTCCATCCCAGAGGCCCAAATGCTCAGACTGGAGGCGAGGAGGACATCTTTTCTGGATCAAAATTGTCTTCCCTGAGTCAGGAAAAAATATGCCATTGGCTGGAGCTTAAAACTGTGGAGGCTGCATGTGCAGTGTGCTAGTTTACCAGGAAGAGGAAGTTTCAGGAAAACCTGCCTCAGGCTGACTCTGTCCTTCTCAGGGGCCCCAGCCAGCTCTGTTCACCTGAGGAGGCATCTTGAGCCAGCCAGGAATCACACAGTTCTGGTTACTCCTGAGCTGGACTTTAGCCACTGTATTTATTTCTTCTGGACTGATTTCCTCAAAATCCAAATCAGTGCCACCTCCACAACTTCTACAGTCCTTGCTCTAATTCCTTCAAGGATAAATATTTGGGGTCAAATACAAATGTACGTTTCTGGGGTTTAAGGATTCAAATAGCTAGAACTTGAAAGGCATATCACCATGACACATTACAGACCCACAGAGCTGCAGGCTCTTCAGTGGCATGTCATCCATTACCGTTCTTCAACTGTGTGCAAAGTTATCGGGAATTCGGAAACACTCCAAATAAACACTTGTGCCAAGACTTTGCAGTTCATTCATCCAATTAGCCATCCGTTCATTCATCCAATCAAGCCGCCCGTGTCATACTGATTCATCCTTCTTTTTGCATATCCAAAGCAAGGATGAAAGAGTTGCAGAGAAGGCATAAGAGACAAACTTTTCATTCTGTACTGCAGCAAAGTTAAGGTACAGTGAAACTGTGTTGGCTATTGACCTTGGTGCACCCAGGAGGGGTTGTTTTCACAATGCTTACGTTTTCTTTTTGGTGAGGTAGATTGGCATCAGATGTGAGCTCAGGGCCAGTCTCTTTTTGCTTGAGGAAGATTGGCCCTGAGCTAACATCTGTGCTACTCTTCCTCTACCTTGTATATAGGATGCCACCACAGCATGGCTTGATGAGTGGTGTGTAGGTCCACACCCGGGATCTGAATCCACGATCCCCATGTTGTCGAACTGGCACGTGTGAACTTAACCACTACTCCACCGGGCTGGCACCCCATAACGCTTACCATTTAAAATGGTTAAGAAACCGCTGGTGGTTTATGAAATTCATTCCATATTCATTTAAGAAATTGCTTTTTATGAGAGAGTATCTGTGCTGAGTTTCTCTTGGGTGTTGGAAGTAAGAGGGGCTTGCCCACCCACCTATAAAGGCCAATAGGGTCTCTGCTTTCCACCGAATGTTTTCCAACTCTCAAAGCATTTGTCAACATACTCAGAAGAATCAGAATAAAACGAATCCAAGGCTTGGTGTTCAGTATTGCAGCAGACTATTATGCTGCCTACAGAGTCCTGCACAGGTGTTTAGTAAAAAGGTCTGAAGTTGGAATCAGGAGCCCTGGGTTCAAGTCACAGCTCAGGGAGGCCACAGGCTGCATGCAGGTAACTCCAAGGCTCCTCACCACCCTGCCTCTCACCACCCCAGCTACCTCTGCTTGTCTGTATCGCTTGATGTGAACTGAGCACCAGGCTCCAGGGGCGGCCACAGCAGCATCTTCCCCTCCATGCCCAACGGGCCATTGCTGGCACTGCAGCCTGAGGCCACGGTAACACTGCTGGCAGGCTCAGCTCACTGCTGAATCACACTGAGATCACGGTCAGCTAGAAGTCCCCAGTTTTTTCTCAAGCAACTGTTCCCCCATCCTACACTTGAGCAGATGAGTTCAGGACCCAAATGTAAGACCTGGCATTTATTTGTCCCTGTTAAATTTCCCATGACGATCTTGAGTTCATCAAGATCTCTTTGGATCCCAATTTCGTGCTACAGAGAATTCATCACCCTCTGGCACCATATCAGGGGCAAATCTGGTAAGAGCGATTTCTCTATTCTTGTCCAGATCATTGAGAAAAAGGGAAGCAGGCCAGGAGGGAGCCGTGGGACCTGCCTCTAGACTTCCCTCTCTAAGGGAGAACATTAATCCATTATCTATGGCCTTTGGATTCAGTCCTTTAATTGGTTACACAATCACATAACTGGGCTGTAAACGAGGATTTCACAACAGACACTGCCAATGCTTTGCTGAGGTCCAAAAACACTAGCCTGCTTTTCTCTGACCTACCTGCCTAGCGAGCTCTTCCAACAGAAAAGAAGGTGCTTCTAACACCACAAGCTGCACCTATTGAACCTGGGGTGGCTCTGAGGGGTGCCTGCTCTTTCTGCTTTGGTTTTAGACCCACTTTGTACTGGTTTCCTTTTCTAAGCAAGCAATTATTCATGCACTATTTCTCTAACAGCACGTTCCACACTTTTTCCAGGGAGCAACATCGAGCTAACTATAGCTACATAAGATACCCAAGTTAAGGAATTTCTTTTCTGAAAATTTGGAAGTACATGCCCATCTGATGGTTTATGGTTCTTTTTTTGCAGTTCTGTGTGATTCCTTAAGCTCCATGGGTAAAGGTTCAAGGTCTTGTCGGCAAATGCTTCCTCTCCCTCAGCACCTTGGCCGACCGTTCACCCTGGCCGTCAGCAACCAGGCAGCCCTCTCACAACCCCTTCATCCACCACAGTCTTCAAGTCTAGCTGAGCAGCATCACCAGCCAATCTATCACTTGCAGGTTGAAGATCATTCTCTTCTACAAAGAAGCCTGAAGTTTTAGGGTAGCCACTAAACTAAAAAGCAGACCAGAGACACAAAAAACATATACGGAAAAAAACAAAGAAACACAGCATAAAAAACTGCATAATTCAATGGGTAGACCAAAACACTCAGGACGAGAAACAAAGGAAATGCAGGAAAACTGGAACACGAATGATAAAATGACAGCATTAAGCCCTCAGACATCAATAATCACCCTCAATGCAAACGGATTGAACTCTCGAATAAAAAGACACAGAGTGGCAAGATGGATTAAAGAACAATTTGTTGCCTCCAGGAAACACATCTCAGCTCCAATGACAAATACAGACTCAGAGTGAAGGGGTGGAAGACGATACTCCAAGCTAATGGCAAACAAAAGAAAGCAGGGGTCGCAATACTTATATTAGACAAAGTAGACTTCAAGATAAGGCAGGTAAAGAAAGACAAAGACGGGCAGTATATAATGATCAAAGGGACACTCCATCAAGAAGAAATAACGCTTACAAATATCTATGCACCCAACACAGGAGCACCAAAGTTCATGAAGCAACTATTAACAAACCTCAAAGAAGATATTAAAAATAACACAATAATAGTAGGGCACCTCAACACCCCACTCACATCATTGGACAGATCATCCAGACAAAAAATCAACAAGGAAACAGTGGAATTAAATGAAAAGCTAAACCAGTTGGACTTAATAGACATATATAGAACACTCCATGCCAAAACAGCAGAATACACATTCTTCTCAAGTGCACATGGAACATTCTCAAGGATAGACCATATGTTGGGAAACAAGGCAAGCCTCTATAAATTAAAAAAAACTGAAATAATAACAAACATCTTCTCCAATCATAATGCTGTAAAGCTAGAAATTAATTACAAGAAAAAAGCTGAGAAAGGGAAAAAGATGTGGAGACTAAACAATATGCTACTGAACAAGCAATGGATCACTGAAGAAATTAAAGAAGAAATCAAAAAATATCTGGAGACAAAGGAAAATGATAACATGCCATACCAACTCATGTGATGCAGCAAAAGCTGTATTAAGAGGGAAATTCATTGCAATACAGGCACACTTTAACAAACAAGAAAAATTCCAAACAAGCAATTTCAAATTACACCTAACTGAATTAGAAAAAGAAGAAACAAAGCCAAAAGTCAGCAGAAGGAGAGCAATAATAAAATTCAGAGCAGAAATACATGCTATTGAAATAAAAAAGGCAGTAGGCTGGTTCTTTGAGAAGATAAACAAAATTGACAAACCCCTAGCCAGACTTACAAAGAAAAAAAGAGAGGAAGTTCAAATAAACAAAATCAGAAATGAAAGAAGAGCAATAACAACAGACTCCACAGAAATACAACGGATTATAAGAGAATACTATGAAAAACTATATGCCAACAAAATGGATAACCTAGAGGAAATGGACAAATTCTTAGACTCTTACAACCTCCCAAAGCTGAGTCAATAAGAAACAGATTATTTGAACAGACCAATCACAAGGAAAGAGATTGAAACAGCAATCAAAAGCATCCCAAAGAATAAAACCCCAGGACCAGACGGCTTTCCTGGGGAATTCTACCAAACTTGAGAGGATTTAATACCTATCCTTTTCAAGCTATTCCAAAAAATTAGGGAGGATGGAACACTTCCTAAGACATTCTATGAGGCCAACATCACTCTGATACCAAAGCCTGACAAGAACAGCACAGAAAAGGAAAATTACAGGCCAATATCGCTGATGAACATAGACGCAAAAATTCTCAACAAAATTTTGGCAACCTGAATTCAGCAATACATCAAAAGGATCATATATCGTGATCAAGTGGGATTCACAACAGGGATACAGGGATGGTTCAACATCTGCAAATCAATCAACATGATACACCACATCAACAAACGGAGCAATAAAAACCACATGATCATCTCAATAGATGCAGAGAAAGCATTTGACAAGATCCAAAAGCCATTTATGATAAAAACTCTTAACAAAATGGGGATAGAAGGAAATTACCTCAACATAATAAAGGCCATATATGACAAACCCACAGCCAACATCATACTCAATGAGCAAAAACTGAGCTCCATCCCCCTGAGAACAGGAACAAGACAAGGATGCCCACTATCACCACTCTTATTCACCACAGTACTGGAGGTTTTGGCCAGAGCAATTAGGCAAGAGAAAGGAAAAAAAGGAATCCAAATAGGGAGCGAAGAAGTGAAACTCTTGCTGTTTGTAGACGACATGATCTTATATATAGAAAACCCCAAAGAATCCACTGGAAAACTTCTAGAAATAATCAACAACTACAGCAAAGTTGCAGGGTATAAAATCAACTTACATAAATCAGTAGCGTTTCTATATTCTAATAACGAACTAACAGATAAAGAACTCAAGAACACAATACCATTCACAATCGCAACAAAAAGAATAAAATACCTTGGGGTGAATTTAACTAAGGAAGTGAAAGACCTATACAACAAAAACTACAAGACTTTCCTGAAATTGATGACGACATAAAGAGATGGAAAGACATTCCATGCACATGGATTGGAAGAATAAACATAGTTAAAATGTCCATACTACCTAAAGCAACCTACAGATTCAATGCAATCCCAATCAGAAGCCCAATGACATTCTTTACAGAAATTGAACAAAGAATCCTACAATTCATATGGGGCAACAAAAGACCTCAAATTGCTAAAGCAATCCTGAGAAAAAAGAACGAAGCTGGAGGCATCACAATCCCTGACTTCAAAACATACTACAAAGCTACAGTAATCAAAACAGCATGGTACTGGTACAAAAACAGGTGCACAGATCAATGGAACAGAATTGAAAGCCCAGAAATAAAACCACACATCTATGGACAGCTAATCTTTGACAAAGGAGCTGAGGGCATGCAATGGAGAAAAGAAAGTCTTTTCAACAAATGGTGCTGGGAAAACTGGAAAGGCACGTGTAAAAGAATGAATATTGATCATTCCTTTTCACCATTCACAAAAATAAACTGAAACTATATCAAAGATCTAAAGGTAAGACCTGAAACCATAAAGCTTCTAGAGGAAAATATAGGCAGTACACTCTTTGACATCAGTCTTAAAAGGATCTTTTTGGACACCATGTCTCCTCAGACAAGGGAAACAATAGAAAGAATAAACACATGGGACTTCATCAGACTCAAGAGCTTCTTCAAGGCAAGGGAAAACAGGATTGAAACGAAAAAACAACCCACTAATTGGGAAAAAATATTTGCAAGTCATATGTCTGACAAAGGGTTAATCTCCATAATATATAAAGAACTCACCCAACTCAACAACAAAAAATCAAACAACCCGATCAAAAAATGGGCAGGAGACATGAACAGACATTTCTCCAAAGAAGATATACGGATTGCCAATAGGCACATGAAAAGATGTTCATCATCGCTGTGCATCAGGGAAATGCAAATCAAAACTACACTAAGATATCACCTTAAACATATCACAATGGCAAAAATAACCAAAACAAGAAGTAACAAATGCTGGAGAGGTTGTGAAGAAAAAGGAACCCTCATCCCCTGCTGGTGGGAATGCAAACTGGTGCAGCCACTATGGAAAACAGTATGGGGATTTCTCAAAAAATTAAAAATGGAGATACCATATGACTCAGCCATCCCACTACTGGGTATCTATCCTAAGAACCTGAAATCAGCAGTTCTAAAGTCCCATGCACCCTTATGTTCATTGCAGTATTATTTACAATAGCCAAGACATGGAAACAACCTAAGTGCCCAGCAACTGACGATTGGATAAAGAAGATATGGTATATATATACAATGGAGTACTACTCAGCCATAAAAAAGGATAAAATCATCCCATTTACAACAACATGGGTGGACCTTGAGGGAATTATGTTAAGTGAGATAAGCCAGATAGAGAAAGACGAGCTCTGTATGACTCCACTCATAGGTGGGAGTTAAACATGTAGACAAAGAGAACAGATTAGTGGCTATGAGGAGAAAGGGGGGGTACAAAGGGTGAAGGGGTGCACCTACAACACAACTGACAAACAATAATGTACAAGTGAAATTTCACAAGATTGTAAACTATCATAAAAATAAAAAACCCTAAAAATAGAACTACCATACGACCCAGCTCTCCCACTACTGGGTATCTACCCAAACAATTTGAAATCAACAATCCAATATAACATATGCACCCCTAGGTTCACTGCAGCACTATTCACAATAGCCAAGACACGGAAGCAATCCAAGTGCCCATCAACCAATGATTGGATAAAGAAGATGTGGTGTATATATATATATATATATATATATATACAATGGCATACTACTCAGCCAGAAAAAAGACAAATTCATCCCATTTGCAATAACATGGAAGGACCTACAGGGAATTATGCTAAGCGAAATAAGCCAGACTGAGAAAGACAAACCCCAGATGATTTCACTCATGTGGAATATGAACAAGTACTGGGGCAAAGAAAACAGTTCAGTGGTTACCAGGGGAAGGGGGGTTGGGGGAGCACAGGGGGTGAAGGGGAGCACTTATGTGGTGACAGTCAAGAAATAATGTACAACTGAAATCTCACATTGATGCAAACTATTATGAACTCAATTAAACAAACAAACAAAAAAAGAAGCCTGGAGTTTTTCTCCAAAGAGCCTGGTTTCTCCTTCTGTGGGACAATTCTCTTCACTATCCAGGGACTCCGGGGTGTGGTGTCTCTTTGCCCTCTTCTCTCCCTTGGGGGCACATCTCTCCAGCTTTCCACCCCTGACTCCGACTCCGATGCATCTCGGCTGCTTCCATCCGATGCTGCTCCTTCTCCAGAAGATCTGGGGTACTCCACTTGGTGTGATGAGCTTTAAACTGATTATTTCTTGCCATTGGAACAGCGTTTCTTCTCGTCTTCCTTGTCTTACGCCTCTCTTCATGTTCTTGACTCAATCTTCTGTCTCAAAGCAGGGTTCCTGGGTAACCTGGGAAAGGGAAAGCCGCGACTGCCTCCCATCTCCTAACTGTCCAGAGTAGGCGTATGGTGAATTGCCCTGGGCTCACAGACTTCCAGCAACGGCTGAGTGTCAATCACTGTGCTTCCAAAACAGGTGGCATACAGAGCTTACACAGAAGGGAGGGATCCTAGAAATACTGTGCAAGAGAAGCCAAGGGGGCCAAGTGAGTTGTCAGGTGAACAAAAAGACATCTCAGATGATTTCTTACGATGCCTGAATAGGTAGGAGAAGTGATCTGATCATCCGCAGTAACTAGAAATATAGGGACCAGCAAGGGAAACCCTTCAAATTTCCAAAGTTGGGTTTGCGGCACCTCAGGTGGCTCAAGGAGTGCTGCGATTGGAATAAAATTGATAGTATTCACTTTAACTTAAAAATAAACTCATAAGGCTATTTAAGAGAGAGAGAGAGAATGAAAAGTGGCTGTGAAATCAAATTAGTGGGAGAAGTTGTCACAACTCCATACAGGTTTGAGGCACAGTCCATCAGTCCGTGTGGAGTCCATTGGGTTGGGCTTGAGTTGCCAACCAGATGTGTGGCTGGACCGGGGGAAGGACGGGCCAGAGGAACACAGAAGGCTGTAGACTGACAGAGAACTGGCCAAGAAGGGGAGTCCACCTTGAGGGACGCAAGAGGGGAAGAGCCTGAGGGTGGAGCTGGAGAGGTGGCTCCTCTCTCTGTGTGGACGGGTGGGAGCCAGCAGAAGCCTGGACGGGGAGGGCTGCTGGGTGAGAGTGTAAGGTAAGGAGGGTTGGGGAGGGCTTCCCGGGTTGCTCCCCAGGTAGGAACGGGACTGTGGAGAGAGCTGAACTGTCCCCCCTCACACTCACGGCTGCTGTGCTGTGTTCTGATGCTGAGTCGTGAGCCCCAGGGCCCCCACCTTACTGTCTGCAGCTAACAGAACAAAATAGCACCCAGTGTTGTGCGTTTGCTGACACATGCACTTTTCTTTTCCTAATGAGTGATTATATTTCCTTCTAGGAAAATCCGTATGGCCACACTAACACCATTTTAGCTTTAGAACATTTTGTAGGGCACTTTTAAATCCTTGACTTTTAATATGGTTCTAGATCATATGGTTTTAATTACTAAGTTTTTATTCCCTAAATTTGACCAGAAATAATGTGATTTGCAAAGCAAACAAGCCAGTTAAAGTGGATTCAATGTACTGGTGGCCTGCTGCTTCTCCCACCAGTAAGTGCCGTTTCTGCTCCTGGGGCGCTGACAGCTCCCGACAGTGGGCTTGCTGGGACCCAGGAAAGCAGGAAATGGGCCAGAGAAGGCTGCCTTGGCAGCAAAGGGTCCTGTTGGGCAGGTTTGCACGGCAATCTTCAGATCAGGGCAGTGTGGGATGTGGTGACAGCACCCCAGACACATTGACAGACAGCCTCTAGGCAGCGTCTGGTCCAACCTGCACACATCTCCTCTGCTCACCATGGAGGTGTTGGCTAGGCCTTCTGCAGCTGGTTTGGAGGCCAAATTCAAGAGGCATTGTGCATGCCAAACACTGAGACGGCCTTGCAGCTAAGACTGCTCTAGAGCACAGGCAGTGGTGGCCACCAGCTCGCCCAGCAAGCCAACAATCTATCGTTCTCTGCAAAACCTGGTGACCCAGCTTGGAACCCAGAGTAGGGTGATGGATGGTCAGTGCTGATGGACTTTTTGAAAGGAGGGAGCTGGTGTGATCAGAGCTGGCTCCTTGGAGCCTCTCACACATTCTGTGAAGCAAACAGGGCTGAGGTTCCTATCCCAGAGGAGGGTGCTTGGCTGAGGAACGGGAAAGGAGCACTGGCCAGGCCTGGCGATACCCAGATAGCACATGGCTCCCCCAGAGTTTCTTCCAGAGTGAAGGTGCTCACCCTTAGTAGGGAGAACCTAGGGCTGGACTCTGGCCTGGCCATTGGGCCTTCCTTGAACTTGGTGGGGTCTAGACTTCAGATTCTGTGCCATCCTGAGAGGTAGTGTAGTAGCTGAGCAGTGAAAGCATGGACCCTGGTGCCCAATGGTCTGGATTTGAATTCTAGTGCTGCCACTGATTAGCTGTGTGGCACTGGGGAAGTCACTCACCCTCTCTGTGCACCTGTTTCCTCATCTGTAAAAGAGATATGATAATAATAGCATCTACCCCATAGAGTTGTGGTGAAGATCAAAGGCATGACATCCATAACGTGCTTACCACAGTCGCTGACAGATGGTAAGCCCTGCCAAATGTTAGCCAGTGGTACTGTGTTCCTCCAGGTCCCCACTGGGTCCTGACAGAGGGGAATCTGGCCACTGCGGCAGTAGTTGCTGGGTGGAGTGAAACACTGTGCACAAAGCAATCTGACTGTTTTTCTGTCCAGTCTGCCCTCGCTAGAATATGCGGCCCATGCTGACTGCCAGCCCCTCGAAGAGAGCCTGTGCCGGGGCAGGTACACAGCGGAGAAGGACAGTGGGTGCAGGAGTCTCCTTCGCAGCAGATGGCTCTGGAAAGGGCCCCAACATTCAAAAATTACTAACTTGGGTGCGAACACAGTTGGGTGACAGAGAGCAGGAGAGACCTGAGCAGGCTTCAGAGGTTCTACAGGACAGAGCGGAGAGCTGGCCTAGGAGTCAGGAGGCTGGGTTTTGAGAGGCCCTGCTGCTCCCTCGCTGTGGGGCCTCGGGTAGTCCCTGCCCCTTTCTGGGCCTCAGTGTCCTCTGGATGCCAAACAATGTAAGATGGAACCATGCTCTGCGCCCCCAGGGAGCTCCTTTCCCATCAGGGCCCAGAACACACACGGCACAGCAAAACAAGAGGGGAAGGGACGCACCCAGTTCCGAGGCTCGGGCTCACTGCTCTCAAGCTCAAGGTCAGGCTCAATTTCTGACAGCAATACTCACACACCGTTTCTGTGTCAATTATAGGAGCCAATTTCTCTGGCTTACTTTGTAAAATATATTTTCCCTACCCCCATTCCTAAATTTAAAACTTAAATTTGAAAAAGATATTTTGGAAAACAAGTACATTTTGACAGGAATGGTTTGAAATTGCCACAGGCAGAAACACACATGAATAGAGAGTGCTGTTTGGTTTGCTTCTGAGAATCACGGATTCCGTGGAGAGGCAGCTCCGCTGGCCACTTTATCTGAAGTGCACGGACCATGCCCTGTCGGAGAAAAGGATGAGCCAGGACTGGTCAAGTGGCTCGCCTGAGTTTAGGTTGTTAATTTTGCCACTCTGGCTTCCAGAAACCAGATCCCATCTTGGCAGCAATGGTGCTCCCATCCCTAACCGCTTGTCATCTTTGGGTAATCATGATATTAATGGCCAGGCTGGATGGTGACGCTGGCTTATGCACCTGCTGCCAAGCAGCCAGCCAGAGGTATTACCCAATTGAGTGGGGTTTTAGCAAGAGGAAACTTCAAAGACATGAACAATAATGCTGACTACCCAGCAAGGCAAGGAGTGGAACACCCCGAAGCACCAAACTGATTGTACCCACATTTCATAAAAACGGATATCCAAGGGAAGCTGCATCCGGGTGGGAAAAGTATCAGACCAGTAGCTCAGCAGGCCAGCCAAAGTCCCGGTGGAGCTCCTCAAGGCAAGAGGCAGTTCCGCAGCGCACCTTCCCTCTTGGAGCACCCCATAGCACCTCCACAAAAGAGGCTGTCCGGCCCCTTCCAGGACTGACGGGAGCTCCCAACTCTATAGCCATCTTCTCCACCAACTTCCACCTCCATCCTATTTCCTTTCTCCATCACGAGTTAGCATACTTAACAAGTGGAGAGCAGCATATACAAGTGGCTTATAGATTGTGGCAAGCTAGCAGAGAAGCACTCGAAAACAGCTCGTGCAACCAAATGCCAATGTTTGAGTAAACCGCCACCCCAGGCCTGACTCCCCCGCACTGGCCCGCAAGTCGAGCTACTCAGTGCTTCCATTTGCAGACATAAACATCCACTTAGGACTTCTGGAAACACCATGGAAGCCAACATTTGGACTTAAGTAATGCTAACAGGGCTGCATAATCAGTAAATTCACTCTTCTGCTGTGTGCCTTTGCAATACTCTTAAGGAAGAATGCACTGGAGTCTTACAGATAAAAGTTGACATGGAAGTAAGTTATGAGGACACAGAAAAATTGGATTTTAAGCAAAAAATACTGTACTCTGCAGATAAAGAGCAGAGATTTTTCCCCCTTATCTGAAAACGGATCCTTTGCAGAATTGCTGAGATGGAAGTAATTATCAAGAACTGAGAACATTAATCAAGAAAAACCTATTCTTTTCTTTATCCAAAACTGTGTAGATGGAAGAGCCAAGAGACTGAAAATGAAATTTACTGGGACCACACGGAACATTTAGTTTTCTCCCCCGAAACCCTTCTGATGTTTCACATTTTCCCAGATACAGTATAGGTTGCCCCAGCTCCCACCTTCTCTCCCTGTGGTGTGCTGGCAAATGCTTAACAAGTGGCTCTCCACTTAAAAAAGCTTTGTTGCAGGACTTGATGACTTCTGTTGTAAATACTTTTACTGTGGCTGATTTCAACCTATCAACATGATGTCAACCAGCTGGCAAAATTTCTGAAAATGTAACAATTGGCTTTTGGGAGCTGGTATGAGCCAGCTCCAGCACACCACTGCCCCCTCCCCTGTCTGTGTGTGTCCTGCGTCTTCTACTCTGGGATCATAGAGATGGCACACACATAAATCACCAAAGAAGAAGGCAGATTGCTAAAATAATCACACACATGCTGCCTTTTGGTTTATAAACTCTTTCCCTAATAAGAATAATTTTAGCTATCTTTATTAAGGGCTAACACAGTACCAGGATGTTTTACAAGCATTATTTTATTTAAGCCTCACGTCAACACTAAGAGGCAGGTACTATTATCATTCTCCTTTCACAGAGGAGAAAACTGATGTTCAGAGAGGTTCGGCAACTCACCCAAAGTCACACAGCTCATAAGTCGGGGAGCTAGGACTGGAACCTAAGTGTAATTGAACTCCATGGGTCCATCGCTTGGTGAATGTGGAGCCAAAAAGCACAACCAAGGCTGAATTGGGTGAAGAAAAAAGGTTATTGCTTGCACAAGCAATGGAGAACACCGGAGATAGCTCCTAAAGTCCTGACACCCCAGTTTAGTGCAGGTGGAGGTTTTATACATCGGAGTGCAGAGGATATGCTACAGCTGTGTAACAGACCGATCAGGACACATGTGCAGGCCGTTACACAGCAAATTCAATGCTATTACATAATGGCTTCAATGCAACATGCCATTTAGAGGTGGAGCAATTTGCAGGGGTCCTGCTGCAACGTGTAAGTTTCACTGTAGGATGGCAACATCTGCAAAAACAAGGACATCGACCTCTAAAAAAGAGCACATTTAGTTTTCTCCTTGTCTGGAAAATATTTGACAGACTATGTTTAGTTTTGGATCAGATTTTCATTAACCCTTTAGTTGCCTAGTTTCTGGTCACATAAGTTAGCTGGTTGTGCTTTGACAGTAAGAAGAAAATACAGCATGAAAAGTTGTAAGGTCAACAGTTTGACTTAGCTGGAAATCAGAGAAAAAAAATCCCAACCAATTAGATAGTTTCCGTGTTGTCTTAGCAGGGGCTCTTAACCTAGGGCTCACGGAGAGAATTCAGAGTCTCTAAACGCAAATGGGGAAAAAACTACACTTCTATCTTCACTAACCTCTAACTGAAATTTAGCATTTCCTTCAATTATGAATTTTGGCAGCAGACCACAGTAATATTTACAGAACTTGTGACTTCAGTGCCAAGAAAAATGGCAGATATTTTTATTTCACATTATGATCATAGCAGGAATCTCCAATTATCACTACCTTGAAATTACAGTTGTTATCAGACCTACTGCTAGATCTTAATGTTACGAAGCACTTGCATAAATATATCACAAATTTGTTTTGTTAATATAACTATTTTGAGAACTATTTCAATCTAATTGGTATCCTTTGTGATCCACTGTTTTATTTTGTGCATTTAAAAACATTTTTTTGTGTGTGAGAAAGGTCCCTAAGTTTCACCGGAAAGCCAAGGGTATCCATAGCACAAAAAGGGTTAAGAATCCCGGCCTTCGAGAATAATTTCACCAGCACCCAGTACTGATTCACTTCCCTTCCAGAAGCTGTGAGGACCAGCTCGGCCCCACAGAACTCAGAAGCCACTCATCAGAACTGCTGTAAGGATCCCAGAATCTACACCTCCCCGGCCCCGTGTCCAGGTATAAAGAGCCTTTTGATAGCTAGTCAGAGAGGTTCTCCTGAGAGCTCTGGTTTCCAGAAACAGGCATGCTTGTTTATTTAGGATGTCTGGGCCCATTCGGATAGAGGCCATGCCCACGGCCTGTAATCGTCGATGGGCGCTCCAACATTTTTCCCCTGTGAGACAGCTTGGGATCATGAGTCAGACCTTCCTGGGAAATGGCTGAGAAGTAGCTTTCGGAGATGAAAATGAAGTGGAGTTGGTGACTGAAGGAGGGGCGGGGGAGAGGCTGAGTCAGACCCCTGTCCACTCTTCCAGGCTATCCTAGAAGCCCTGCTCCATGGAAAAGCAGCACTGTCCGGCCCTCTCAGGGTGAGTTGTTCCAAGGTGGCTCTGCTCCTCTGCCTGCATCTCTCTTGGTGGGGCCCCAAACCCAGCCAATGTCTACCACAGAGAAATTCTAGAACAAATGTGGTACTATCTTGATGGAAAAATACTAACCGGGTGGATCTTCCAGGGAATATAGGACCCACCTCCTCTTGGCTTGAGCATCAAAGCATCCCATAGGCACCCAGTGGATCCCGGGGCACCTATATTTGAACAGACTAAGGAAGGACAGCTGTGCTTTGGGATTTGGAGGAGTTCAGTTGGGCAGCACTTGTTTTTGGTCATTTTGACCCAGGCTTTGTGAGGTGATGGAGGTCCGAGGGCAGCATGCCTTTCCTTCCTGACTTGCATGCTTGGATTTCATCTTGCTGGAGAAGGACGTTCCTGCTCGAATTCTTTTTCTTCTTAACAGCTCTGCCACTCCCTGGCAGTGTGACAGGAAGCAAGGACTATACCATTCCTGTGCCTAAGTGTCCTCCTTTGTAAAGTGGAGGCAGTGATAACAGAATCTACCCAACAGGTGCTGCGAGGCTTAAAAAACAAGCCCCCAAGGCTGGCCCCATGTCCTAGTGGTTGAGTTCCGTGTGTTCTGCTTCAGTGGCCCGGGTTTGGTTCCCGGGCTCAGACCTACACCACTCGTTAGTGGCCAGGCTGTGGCAGCGACCCACTTACAAAACTGGGGAAGACTGGCACAGATGTTAGCTCAGGGCAAACCTTATTCAAGCAAAAAGAAGAAGATTGGCAATAGATGTTAGCTCAGGACCAATCTTGCTCAGCAAAACAATAAAAGATAATTTAAAAAAAGAGCCCCTGAGTGTAGTCCTGAGGACCATGTCCAATCCAGAGTGAGCCCTCGGTAAGGATCAGCTTGGCCCTGCTCCTCTTAGCATGATATGAAAGGCACCCAGCACACATGCCTGGCTAAGAGGGCAGGCCCAATTAACGTTCACATCTTTGTCTTCCTCCTCATCCCATCGCTTGCCACCAAAGGATGGCCAGAGGAGACTGCACCTCACCAGGGCAGGAAAGACACCATTACGTGCTTCTAGTAGAAATTTATGAGATGCAGAGATGAGAGATTTGATACAAAATTTCTTCAACAAACTCCCTTTTGCAACTCAAGGTCTAGGATGAAGCCCTGGAGCTGGGCTCAGGTTCTAACCCTTGGAGCTGAGTACTGGAAGAAACTCAGATACCACCTAGTCTTAGCCACATCCTGTACATGGGGAAACTGAGGCTCTGGGATGGGAGCAGCCCTGCTGCTCTGGCAAAGCCAGCCCTAGAACAGAAGTCTCCTGCCTCAAGGTCTGGCAGTCCCTAGACACTATCCGAACACAACCCCTGAGAGCAGCAGACGGATGCCCGGCACAAAGACCTCTGTCTGGCAGGGGATTTCTCTGAGAAGGCACAGTATCCCCCAGGTCCCCTCCCCACCTTGCCTCTCTCTGATCGGCCTTTAAAGAGTTAACAGGACAAACAAGAAGGGCCATACAAACAGTAAGTGCTCAAAGGGTGGAAAACAGGTACTGTCACAAACGCCCTCTCTTCCTGGCTTATCCCAAGTTACACGCTAAGTGTACGCTGCCCCACTGCAATGGGCTCCCAGACCCAGGCAGTAACATGGCCGCGCAGGTGGGTTCCGGGGCCTACAAGTGAGCCTCATTCATTCTCCAGAGGGTTTCCATTTCTCCAGCAGGCAGCCAGGAGAAAGGCTCTGAACACCTGGCTGTGCCCTCCCTTCCCTCAGCCTCTGGCAGTTCTCAGTCTTCCCTTCAAAGGGGCCAGTCTGACGTCTGCTGACGTTCCCCATTCTCTGAGCTTTGTCCCCATCCAGTTTTCCCTTTCCCACCTGCCCCCCTTCCAATCTTGCTTCATGCTATAGACCAAGGGTTATTTCCGGATTCAGCCCAACGTCTAACTTGCTGCAGAACATGTCTGAAAACCCACCTCCCTCTGCCAACCGCGTAGAAAGCCATGGATTTTAAAAATCACACCAGCATGGAATGTAATATTGTACAACTACTTTCAAAAAACAGTTTGGGAATCTCTTTAAAAGTTAAACATACACCTTATGACCCAAGCACTCTCTCTCTGGGCATTCACCTAAGAGAAACCTAAGAGTATGTCCACATCAATGCTTGTTCGCTTATGTTAACAGCCAAATCCGGAAACAACCCAAATGCCCATCAACAGGTGGATGGATAAATAAATCCATACAACAGAATACTCAGCAACAAAAACGAATGAACAATTGATACCCACCGCCTGACTGGATCTCAGTCATTATGCTGAATGAAAGAAGCCAGACCACGAGAGTCCCTATTCTATGATTCCATTTATACAAAGCTCTAGAAAATGAAAACTACTCAGGATTGACAGAAGACAGATCCGCGGTAGCCTGTGGATGGTGGAGAGGGCCAAAAGGGAGGGATTACCCAGGGGCATAAGGAAACTTTAGGGGGTGATGGGCGTATTCATTATCTTGACTGTGGTGATGGTGTTTACATGTATCAAAACTGATCAAATTGTACTTTAAATATGTGCAGTTTATTGTATGTCAAGGATAGCTCAACAAAGCGGTGAAAAAATCCCACCAGCAGCACCGTTTTCAGCTCGTGGTAATATCCCAGAGACTCGGAGGATGGGAATATGGACCATTTTTGACATTTCATCTGAGGCATTGATGCGCTTTGCTCATTGTTCTCATGGGCCTGTGCCTTCTCAGCTTTCTGGATGAAGGTCTCCAGTGTATTTTCCCTTGAACTTTCTGGAAGGCTCCCACGAAGCCACAGCCTAAGGAGAAGCTGTTGTGGAGGAAATGGCTCTTTAAAATCACAACCATTTGAAGCGACCCTTCAGTAGTGATGGAGTGAGTGCAGGGGGCTCACGTCCTGACATTTCTATTTTACCCTTTTCTACCACAGGGTGCAGTTGATCCACCCAGAAGTCAGATGGGAGCGTGAAATGTCCAACCACGTGGGCGGCCCGAGGCGCCTCTCGGGAGGGCCAGGCTACTTTGTTCTTTATTCCGTGAGGACACATGCAAGCGAACATCTGCTCCCTTGGGCTCTCTGCGCTGCCTGCGGCTTACGTAAAGGTGGCGAGACTAGCCTGCCCTCCTCAGAGCCCAGAAAGGATTACTGATCTCCAAATTTTCCGAAACCAAGTAATAAAATATGGTTTCAAGCCCGCAATGACTTTGTTTATTGAGGTAGAAATCACATAACATAAAGTTAGCCATTTTATTCTAAAGTCTCCAATTCAGTGGCATTTAGTACCATCACAGTGCTATGCACCGTACGCTCCACGTAGTTCTAAAACATTCCCATCACCCCAAAAGGAAACGTTGTACCCATTAGCAGTCACTCCCCATTCCCTACTCCCCATCCCGGCTCCTGGCAACCACTAATCTGCTTGCTGTCTCTATGGATTTACCTGTTCTGGACATTGCATATAAATGGGATCATACAACATGTGCTCATTTGTGTCCGGCTTCTTTTCTTAGCACAATGTCTTGGAGATTCCATGTTGCAGCATCAGTATTTCATTCCTTTTCTCGGCTGAAGAATATTCCAGTGTGTGGATAGCAACAACTTTTAATATCTTTGCCTTTTTTCTGCTTTCTAAATCAAAATCCTCCGACTGGAACACATACTAGTTGAAGTGTCTGTAACTGTCACAAATAAGGCATGAGGTGAGGTATGCTGACGGAGAGCAGGGAAGAACATTCATCTGGGAGGTCTGGGTTCTAACCTCCCCGGAAAACTTCCAATCTGTGACCAGGCGGTAGCCACTTAAGCCACAAGGCAGAATGAATTTGTAGATCTCTTGGGCCACCATCCTGTTTCTCTGACAATAACATATGACAACTTCTGAGCAACACCCAGTAATTTTTTTTAATGAGACTCTCTTTAGAGAGCAATGGGGCAAGCTGAGTTAGAAATATAAGATGATCTCTTTCCAAGCCGCCAATACAGCTGCTGCCAAATTTTTACACCACGAATGTCCCCTCACAAACTCCTTCAATAGTCCCTGAGAGCCAGTTCAATTGTTCTTTCATACCATTTGTATTAGTTTTCCGTAACGAATTACCACAAACCAAGTGGCTTGAAACAACAGAAATGTACTCTCTCATAGTTTTGGAAGCCAGAAGTTTGAAATCCAGGTGTCAGCAGGGTTGGTTCCTTCCAGAGGCTCTGAGGGAGAAGCTGTTCCAGGCCTTTCTTCCACCTTCTGGTGCTGCTGGCAGTCCTTGGCATTCCTTGGCTTGTAGATGCGTCGCTTCATCTCTGTCTCCATCTTCACATGGCCTTCTCCCTGTGTCTGTGTCTACATTTACCTCTGCTTCTAAGGACACCAGTCACACCGGATTAGGGCCCACCTTAACTTGATTACATCGGCGAAGACCCTATTTCTCAGTAGTCACATTCATAGGTTGTGGGGGTTAGGACTCCAACACAGCTTTTTGCGGGGGCGACACATTTCAACCCACAACACTATTCAAAAGCCTCTGAGTTGAACACCTTCCACAGTTGTTAATAACAGTATTTCTATCCCAGATTCTAGCCCACGTCTCTGTATGAGTGACGTATCAGTCAGGCCTGTCTGTGGAGTAATAGCCATCTGTTGATCCTACCTCTCAACCGCCTGTCAGGTCTGTCTCCTTCCGCTGCCCTGGTTTATCCTCAGCATCTTTCCCCTGGACTCTTGCCACAGCTTTCTGCCAGGGGACCTCCCCTGACTCCAGTCTCTGCTTCCCACTTTGTTCTCTACACTGCAGTCAGAGTGATCTCTCCAAAACACTGATCTGACCGTCTTCTCTGCTCAAAAATATGGATGGAGCCGCATTCCCTCCAGGGAAAGCGCCAAAGCACAGCCTTTACAGTCCTCCACACTTGGCGGCCCCTCCCTGGCCTGCCTTCAGCCCTCTGCACCCCCTGCTGCTCCCAAACTCACCACCCCAGGGCCTAAGCAAAGGCTTAGCTGCTTGGGGGATGCTCTCTGCCATGCATGACCTCTTCTTCATTGCAAGTGACCTCTGGGCCATACATCTTCCTCCTTTCCCTGAACCTGAAATATCACTTGGTTTGGACCTTTCTGGCACCCATCCATCTACCCCTCATTAGAGCTTAATCTGGGCTGGGCACTGGGCTTGGAGTTCAGAGGGAAAGGTTGACCTATGACACATGTCAGGTGGTGCTGGACACCAAAATAGAAGATCTTGAGGGTTGTAAAACTGAATAAAGGAAACCTCATTTCAAAGGGAGTTGGGTGGCCAGGAGGAGGAGCTCTCAGGCACTACCACACCATATCAATTTCAGGAAGAATGGTCAATTCCAGACCCCAACAGGAAAACATGTATATTGCATCTCCTCCCCAAGAAACTGACTACCTCAGCAACTCAGCCAATGAGAAACTGTCAGCACCCTGAACTCTTGCCTTCTACCAATGCACTTTTGTTCAAAACAACCCCTCTCAACTTCCTCGGTTTTCTCTATAAAATAGCCTTCCGCTCCTTTGCTTGCGGGACTTGCGGGTGGCTTTTGCTATAGCTTACTTGTCCTGAATTGCAATTCCTCTGCTATTCCTGAATAGACGCATTTTCCTGGTAAAATAACTTGCTGTTCTGTTTTTTAGGATGACAGGGTGATAAAACCTGAGCTGACTGTAAGCTCCTGCAGGGCACAGAGCATACCTCACCAACGTTCCATACTCAGTGCTTAAGTACAGTACCTGTCACAGAGCAGGTGCTCAGGAAATGTTTGTGGAATGACTGCTAACCAAGGAGACTGGAGAAAGCTTTCCAGACAAGTGACATATGAGTGTAACCCTAATGAGTGAATAGGATTCTGATAAGGAAACAGCGGAAGATACAAAGATGGATCCAAGACAGTGCCTGCTATAAAGGAACCAACCTTCTGGAAATAATCATACTACAAGGCTGCAAGCAACGCATACCTTCAGAAAACAGAAATATCCTATGGGGGTTCGTGGAGGAAGCAGCATTTCTATAGCTTGCTTTGTACTTATGCTCATTGATGTTATATTTATTTGTTGGCCTCTTTCTTCCACTAGCCCAGAAACTCCCTGATGGCAGCATATAGTCAAGGGGGCAGGATGTCCATTACTGAGTCCACATGGGAAATGCCCTGGTGTAATAATCACTGACAGCCTTCCTACTACAGATGCCGGTGCTGCCAGCTCTCTTTACCTCCACTGGGAGAGCAGGAAAGAAGGCATATCCACAGCTAATGTTGATATGGGTCTTTGGAAAGCTAATGTACTCTCGTGCCTCCCTCCGCCGCCTCCTTCTCTTCCTCCTCATCCTCCTTTTCCTTCTTCTTTACCTCTCCTTCTTCCTCTCTCCCCTCAGAGTATTTGGACATGATGTGGGAGAGGGCGGCTGGGGTCAGCTCGGAACATGCCCTGGATGTTAGCAAAGAAGTATGGCCTTCAGTCTGGATGTACTGGAACATGGCAGAGCCATGGCCACAAGTGCGTTGTAGGAGAGCCGCATCAGAAGTCCACAAAGAGATGGGAAAGAACCGTTGTAAGCTGGGGCAACAGGCCAGGGAAGGGTCATGGGTTTGAGGTGGGTGCTGAACAAGCACAGGTGATGATGTTAGAAAGGAGGTGATGAATTTGAATTCCTATTTCAAATTCATACCGTAGGACATTTCGGGTTCTGACCAAGATGGAGTAAGCCCCATTCCTCCCAGGTTCCCCCTCTTACAACTAAAAAGCCCTTGCATATTGCCCAACAATGTGAGTATGCTTAACAATACTCAACTGTAAACTTACAAATGGTCAAGATGATAAATTTCACATTATGTATATTTTATCACAATTAGAAATGTTTTAAAAAGCAAACTGCAGAAACAAACAAAACCTGGTCATGACAGAGCAAACAAGCCTAAGAAGACTTTAGAAGGTATAAAGAAAAGGCAGTCAACCCAGGGACCTAGAGACTTGAGGAACAGCACAGCAGTAAGTTCCCTGGGTTTCCTTATTGTCGCTCATATGTCCTTGACAGGATGCTGCACAAGTTTCCAACCTGGAACCGCCAACAGGTACAGGCAAATAAAACCCTCCAATAAAAGCCTTTTCCCCCTAGTCAAAGGACTCTAGAAGGCAGCCTAAATGACAGAAGACTTTCTTAAAAATCTTTGCCTTATTCCAGCCAACACCAAAAGAAAACCATCACTGTCCTGTGGTTTCAGCCAGGCCAAATTGATGTTCCACCTCACCCCATCCCCTGGCCCCATGTAAGCAGATGGTCGTGCTGATTGCTCCAGAGGTGGAGATGTCAGGGCTCCAAGAATGCTTCCATTCTCCCACCAGGGTAGTGTCAGCAATGTCCAGAGAGAAGCTGAGCTTCCACCTCCACCTGCAGACTTAAGGAGGTGGTATGAGATGGAGCTGATCAGTACTAGACTTGAACAAGCACTCTCCTCCCCAGGGATCAGTGAGGTCGAATGGGAAGCTTAACTTCTACCCTCACTCAGCATCAATGAGACTGAACATGGTCTTGCGAGTTGCGGCTAGTCAGCACTCCACGTTCTACGCAATCACGGGTGCTGGTTAGAAAGGACCAGTGGGGAGCTGAACCTTCACATCCCCAACTGGCAGCAACAAGACTGAATGAAACAGAGGGAAGCAGGGCTAGACTGCACCCTCGTGTTGTCCCCCAACCCCCGCCAGCCAGATGTCAGCTGGAGCCATCAGGGATCTGAGATTCTGCCCTCACTTTGCAGCAAAATGGCAATGTGGGTCAGCTCTCCACTTCTCCCTTCCCCAGCAGGGCCTAATGGGAAGCTGAGCTTACACCCACTCAGAGGCATCAAGGCAAGGTAAGTCAGTGCTCCACTTTCCCCAGGAAAGTGTCTGCAGAGCCAAGGGGGAGCTAAACTTCCACCCCACCCATCAACAATAAGGCCATATCAGTCAGCTCTCTACTTCTGCTAGTGGGACCCAGCAAGAAACTGAACATACATACCCACCCACTCACATTGCACCTTAACAGGGAGACAGTTTGCTAAAAAGTAAGACTGTATACCATCCAAAGTCTCATAATATAATATGCAAAATGTCTAGGATATAATTTAAAAATCACTCATCGTACCAAGAACAAGGAAAATGACAACATATATGACTAAAGGTGATCAACAGATACCAAGACCAAGATGATTCAGCTATTGGAATTATTCAGCAAGAATTTTAAAGCAGTGATCATAAAAATGTCCAACAAGCAAAGAGCATTTGTAAATACTCTTGAAACAAATTAACAAAATAGAAAAATCTCAGCAATGAAATAGAAATTACAATGAAGAAGCAAATGGAAATTATTTAACTGAAAAAAACACTAACAAAAATGAAACAACTCACTGAATGGGTCAGTTTGTAGAGTGGAGATGAAAGAAGATAGAATTGGTAAACTTGAGGACATACGAATAGAATTCAGTCCATCTGAACAACAGAGAGAAAATAAACTAAAAAAGAAGAGGAAGAGGAGGAGACCGAGGAGGTGGAAGAGGCCCTCAGGGACCTGCTGGACAGCTACAAAACATCCAACATTTGTATCACTGGAGGCCCAGAAGAAGAAAAAGTGAGATTGAAAAATTAGGCAAAGAAATAATGGCTGAAAATTTTCAAAAATTGGCAAAGTCACAAACCTACAGACTCAAGAACCTGAGATAATCCCAAACAGAAAAAATGCAAAGAAATCCATGCCAAGACACTTCATAATTAAACTTTGGAAAACTAAAACACACATAAAACAATCTTGAGAACAATCAGACAATAATGACACATTACTTACAGAGAACAATCAATCCAAATGACAGGGGATTTCTTTTCAGGAACCATGAGGTGCAGAAGGAAATGGCATAACATTTTTCAAGTGCTGAAAGAAAAGAACTGTCAACTCCAAATTATGTATCTGGCAAAAAATATCCTTCAGGAACAAAGGGAATAAAATAAATCTAGGCTTTTGCAGATGAGGGAAAACTAAGAGATGTCACTAAGAATCTCACCTTTAAAGAATGGCTAAACGAAGTTATCTAAGCAGAAAGGAAACGGTAACAGAAAAAGACTTGAAACTTCATAAAGGAAAAAAGAGATGCAGAATAGGTAAAAACAGTGATAAGTATAATAAACTATTCTCCTCACAAGATTCTTAAATCATATTTGATGGATGAAGCAAAAACTGTAACACCATCTCATCTGATACTCGATGTAAATAGAAGAAATGGTTAAGACAATTATATTTAAAAAGTGGGGAGGTTAAAGGGATCTAAATGGAAGTAAGATTGCTACACTCTACTCAAAGTAATGAGATGCAGACTGTAGACTGTGATAAATTACTTATGTATGCTGTTATTGGAGTGACCCTAGGTAATTACTAGAGCAACCACAAAGAAAACTATACAATATGATATACTCAAAAACACTAAATATAAATGAAGATGAAATCCTAAAATATGTCCAAGTAACCCACAGGAATGCAAGAAAAGAGAAAGAGAGGAACAAAAACCAGAGGAAGCAAACAGAAAACAAATAATAAAACAGCACACTTAAGCTGGAACGTATCAACAATTACCTTACACTTATATGGTGTAAGCATACCAATTAAAAGACAGAGATTGGCAGAGTAGATTTTTTAAAAGATGACCCAACTATATTCTATCTATAGGATACTCCAAATACAACAGCACAGATAGGTTGAAAGTAAAAGGATAGAAAAAGATACACCACACAAATATTAATTCAAAAAAACATTAGCAGCTATATTAATATCAGGAAAGGACTTCAGAGCAAAGAAAATGATTGGAGACAGACAAATATTACATAATGATAAAAGAATCAATCCACTAATGAGGCATAAGGATCCTAAATGTGTATGCACCAAACAGCAGAGTCTCAAAACACATGAAGCAAAAACTGAGGGAGCTAAAAGGAGACACAGACAAATCTGCATTATAGTTGGGGACTTCACACACCACTCTGAGTAACAGATACAACCACTAGTCAGCATCAACAAAGATGAACTCAAGAATAATTCATCAGGGGCCGGCCCGTGGCCGAGTGGTTAAGCTTGCACGCTCCACTTCAGTGGCCCAGGGTTTCGCTCGTTTGGATCCTGGGCGTGGACATAGCACCACTTGTCAGGTCATGCTAAGGTGGTGTCCCACATGCCACAACTAGAAGGACCCACAACTAAAATATACAACTATGTACTGGGGGGATTTTGGAAGAAAAAGCAGGGAACAAAAAAGATTGGCAACTGTTGTTAGTTCAGGTGCCAATCTTTAAAAAAAAAGAATACTTCATCAATTAACAGGATCTAGATAACATTTATGGAACACCCCACCCAACAACAGCAGATTACACATTTGTTTCAGGTGCCCATAGAACATATACCAAGATAGACCATATACCAAGATAGACCATATCCTGGGCCGTAAAACACACCTCAACAAATTTAAAAGAATACAAACCATACTGAGTACGTTCTTTAACCACAATGGAATTAAGCTAGAAATCAATAACAGAAAGAAATCATGAAAATCTCCAAACACTTGGAAATTAAACAACACACTTCTAAATAATCCACGGATCAAAGAGAAAGTCTCAAAGGAAATAAAAAATGCACTGAACGGAATTAAAATGAAAACAACTTATAAAAATGTGTGGGACACAGCTAAAGCAGTGCTGAGAGGGAAATGCATAGCACCAAACATGTACATTAAAAAAGAGAAAAGGTCTCAAATTAGTATCTAAGCTAAATCGATAATCTAAGCTTACACCTAAAGAATCTAGGACAAGAAGTTCAGAATAAACCAAAAGTAGCAGAAGGTAAGAAATAAATAAAGATAAGATAAGAAACCAAGAAAATTGAGAACAGAAAAACAATATAGAAAAATCCATGAACAAAAAGCTACTTCTTTGAAAAGATCAGTAAAATTGACCTTGAGCAAGAATAAAGGGGCTTTGGAAAGAAAAAAAAAAAAGGAAGATTGGCAACAGATGCTAGCTCAGGGTGAATCCTTCCCTGCAAAAAAGGAAACAAGAAAAAAGAAATAAATCTTATGCTTATGTTCAATTGATTTTTGAGAAGAGTGCCAAGACAAAGTAATAGTCTTTTTAACAAATGGTGTTGTGACAACTCGATATCTACATACAAAAGAATGATATCAGACCCCTCTTTCACAATATACAAAAATTAACTCAAAATAGAAGACAGACTTAAATGTAAGAATTAAAACTATCAAACTCTTAAAAGAAACATAGGAGCAAATCTTTGCGACCTTGAATTAGACAATGGTTTTTTGGATATGGCACCAAAAGCACACGTGATAAAAGAAAAACTAGATAAATTATACTTCATTGAAATTTAAACTTTTGTGCTACAAATAATACCATCAAGAAGGTGGCAAAATGACCCAGAGAATGGGAGAAAACATTTGCAATTCATATATCTGAATAAAGGTTAGGTATTCAGAATATATAAAGAACACTTAGAACTCAACAATAGAAAGACAAAAAACCCAATTTAAAAAACGAGCAAAGGATCTAAAGAAATATTTCTCCAAAAAAGGTATATGAATGGTCAATAAGCACACAAAAAGATGCTCAACATCAGTGGCTATAATCAAAAAGACAGAAAACTACAAGCGTTGGTGAGGATGTGGAGAAATTGGAAGCCTTATATATTGTTGGTGAGATTATAAAATGGTGCAACTACTTTGCAAAAAAGTTTGGCAGTTCCTCAAAATGTTAAATATAGAATTACCATATGACCCAGAAATTTCACTTCTAGGTATAAACTCAAGAGAAATGAAAGCTATGTCTACACACAGAGTTGTACACAAATGCTCATAGAAGCATTATTCGTAAGTCAGAAAGTGGTCACAACCCAAATTTCTGTCCACTGGCAAATGGATAAACAGAATGTGGTACATCCATACAATGGACTATTATTTGGCAACAAAAAGGAATCAAGTACTAACACATGCTAAAACCTGGATGAAACTTGAAAATATTATGCTAGGGGAAAGAAGTCAGTCACAAAAGGCTACCTATTCTATGACTCCATTTATAGGAATGACCGGAATAGGTAAATCCACAGAGACTAAAAACAGATTAATGATTGCCAGGCGCTGAGCATAAAGGAGAATGGGAACCGGTTGCTAATGGGTATGTGATTTCTTTTCGGGGTAACTAAAATGTTCTGAAATTAGATACTGGTGATTGTTGCACAACTCTGTGAACATACTAAAAACCAGTGAATTGAACACTTTTAAATTATATCAATAAACCTGTTTAAAAACACAATACCATTTACACTTGCTCCAAAGAAAATACAATTCTTTAGATATTAAATCTAAGAAAATGTGCATAGGATATATATCCAGAAAATTACAAAATGCTTACAAAAGAAATAAAGATCCATGGGCCGCGGCCCCATGGCCGAATGGTTCAGTTCACGCACTTTGCTTCAGCTGCCCGGGGTTTTGCCAGTTTGGGTCCTGTACACGGCACCGCTCATCAGGCCATGCTGAGGCGGCATCTCACATAGCACAACCAGAAGGACCCACAATTAGAATATACAACTATGTACTTGGGGTTTTGGGGAGAAGAAGGAAAAAAAATTGGCAACAGATGTTAGCTCAGGTGCCAATCTTTAAAAAAGAACAAAAGAAGAATACAATGGGAGGAGTCACTCTACCAGATACTAATGTTTACTATAGCAACATTAATCAGGACTGTGTGATATTGGCAGAGGGACAGGCACATAGATCAATGGAGCAAAAATAGACCCACGCAAAGATGCCCCACTAATTTTTGACAAAAGCATAAAAGCAATCCAATGGAGAAGGGATAGCCCTTTCAACAAATGATGCTAGAGTAATTGGACATGTATGGGCAAAAAAAAAAAAAAAAAACCTCGATCTAAATCTCACACCTTATACAAAAATTTACTCAAAATAAATCACAGTCTTAAATGTAAAATGGACAGCCATAACACTTAAAAAAAAAAAAAAAAAGGAGAAAATCATTGGGACCTAGGGCTTGATGCAGAGTTCTTAGACTCAACAATCAAAGTATGGTCCATAAAACAATCCTTCTGCAAAAGAACCTGTTAAGAGGATGAAAAGGCAAGGTACAGACTGGGAGAAGATATTTTCAAATTACTTTTCAGACACTGGACAAGTATGTAAAATAAGTAAAGAAATCTCAAAATTCAATGGTAAAAACAAAACAAAACAAAAATCACACAAATAGTCCAATTAGAAAGTGGATCAACGTCGTGAACAGACGTTTCACTGAAGAGAACATACAGACGGCAAATAAGCTCAAGAAAAGATGTTAACATCATTAGGCATTAGGGAAATGCAAACCAAAACGACAACGAGATATCACCACGCACCTATCAGAAAGGACCCCTCATACACTGCGCTACGCCACAGCCAGAATTATGCTGAGTGAAAAAAGCCAATCTCAAGAGGTCACCTATTGTATAATTTGATTTATATAACATGCCAAAATGTAGAAGTGAAGAACAGATTAGTGGTTGCCATGGGTTCCGTTTGGGACTTGGGGTGGGGCAGGGTGGGAGGGAGGTGGGTTTGGTTATAAAAAGGCAACTTGGAGGATCTCTGAGGTGATGGAACTGCTCTTTATCCTCACCATAGTAATGGTTACACGAATCTACATATTTGATAAAACTGCTTTGAGTTAAATACACACACACACGAACACACGCACACAAATAAGTGCATGTAAAATTGGTGACATTTGGATAAAGTGGATGGATTGTATTAATGTCAGTGTCCTGGTTGTGATATTGTATTATAGTTATGCAAGATGTTACTATTGGGGGAAACTGGGTGAAGGTACATGGGATCTCTGTTGTATTATTTCCTGAAACTGCATGCGAATTACAATTCTCTCAAAATAAAAGGTTTCAAACATCATGCTGTAACTCTTCTACAATTAAAACAGAGTGGTAGTGGAGAAAGAACCAACAAATCGAACAGGGGACAGAATCCACATCTAGAAACAGACTCAAGTATATGTGGAAATTGAATATATGATAAAGGTGACATTTCAAATCACTGGGGCAAAGACGGACGTTTTAAAAAATGGGGTTGTGATAACTGAGTAGCCATTTGAAAATATGGAAAGAGCCATACCGTATAACCATCCACAAGAATAAACTCCAAATGGATTAGGAATCTGAATGTAAAATCTAAACCCTGCAAATACTGAAGGAAAATTGGGTGAATTCCTCCATAACCTGGGTGTGAGGAAAGTCTTTCCAACTGCAACTCAAAATCCAGATGTGATTAAAAAAAAGATTGATATTTGTCTACATAAAAACGCTTTTGCATGGCAAAGAAAAACAAACATCAAAAAACAATGAACAAATTGGGAAAAGCTACTTGCAACATATATCACAGATTAAAAAGCTAATATCCGTAATATATAAAAACTCTTATAAGTGAGGATAAAAGACCAAAAACCCAATGGACAAGGGGAGAAAGACATGAACAGATAATACGCACATACAAATATCAAAAAGGCTCTAAAGCTTGTGAAAGGATGCTCCAAGTCACTCATAATTAGAAAAATGCTAATTAAAATTACTGAGATACCATTCCTCACCCATCAGATTTACAAAAAATAAAAAGCATAGCAAACACTTTGTTGGTGAGGCTTTAGGGGAAAAGACACTCTCACACATTGCTATACATTGCTGATGGGAATGCAAATCGGTACAACCTTTCAGGAGGGTAATTTGGCAATACCTTTTAACAAAATTACATATGTGTCTATTATTTTTTTGTTTTGAGGAAGATTAGCCCTGAGCTAACATCCACCACCAATGCTCCCCTTTTTGCTGAGGAAGACTGGCCCTGAGCTAACATCCGTGCCCATCTTCCTCTACTTTATATGGGGGATGCCTGCCATGGCATGGTGTGCCAAGCAGTGCCATGTCTGCACCTGGGATCCGAACCGGTGAACCCTGGGCCGCCAAAGTGGAATGTGCAAACTTAACCACTGCGCCACCGGACTGGCCCCCACTTTCTTTCTTTCTTTTTTTTTTTTTTTTGGTGAGGAAGATTGTCCCTAAGCTAACATTTCTGTCAATCTTCCTCTATTTTCTATGTGGGATGCCGCCACAGCATGGCTTGATAAGCCATGTGTAGGTCTGTGCCCGGGATCTGAACCCTCAAACCCTGGGCTGCTGAAGCAGAGCACACGAACTTAACCACTACACCACCCGGCTGGCCCCTGTGTTTAATTTTTGACACACCAATTCCACTTCTAGAAATCTACTCTGAAGATACATCTCCAACAAAATAAAAATACATATGTAGCAGGTTGTTCATTGCATCATTGTTTATAATTGCAAAATACTGGAAACAACCTACATGCTCATACACAGGAGGGTGGCTGAATAATCTTGGGTGCATCCACCCAACAGTGCAGCTGTAACGAAAGAATGAGGAAGATCCCTATGACCTACTGTGGAGTGACAACGAGGACGTACTGTCAAGAAAAAGTAAAGCCCCAAAGCGTACTATTTATAGTATGCTGCCCTTCATGTAAGAATGAAGGGGTATACGAAAATACACAGATACCTACTCCGTTGTGCAAAAGGAAACACAGGAAAATGACTGAGGTTGGTTACTTCGAGGGGAGGAACGGAATGAGGCAGAAAGGATAGAAGCAATGGGAGGTGTCACTGTCTGCACAGTTTTAACTTTTGGAATTATGTTACTATTTCACATGCTAAAAAAATTAAAACTAACAAGGATGGGAAAAGAAAATGTCCAAAAGGAATCTAAAGAGAAACAAGTGAACAGAACCATATTCAAATGACCACGCTGGCGGCATGGGGACGGAGAACCAGCCCAAGTAATTTTTTTAATAGTCTTCCGACAATATACCCTTAATCTAAAGACAAAGGAATTCTAAACAAATATTGTACTCTAGTTAATAGGCTTCTTTTCACAGAGCTATGGGTTAGCAACTCTGAAACTACTTTCTTTGTATTCCAGGATCCAGTAAATATATTATGGATAATAGCAGAGAGATTTCTCACTGACATAAAAGAGAGTTACAAATATGAAAAGGGGAAGACAGAAAGAACTTTGCTGTTGAATTGGAATTTAGACTTAACAGTGCGAACTCATGGTTTATAGATAGGCAGGTTGACAGAGAAATGATCACAATGATAAAATTAATAAAATACTAAAATCAAATGAAATACTGGTGTGAATTAATTAATTTATTTCCCAGTTTTGTGGACTGAGAGGGCCCACTAGCAATGGCACTCCTGCAGAAATGAGCATATATCTACAACCAAGATCTTCGTTTCTAATTACCATTCTTCACTAAAAGAAACTAGGGCTCTTTGGAAGAATGGCTGATTTTAGGGCAGAAAATGTACAAGATGAGCCTAGAGCATCTTGTTGTGCCAGAAATTAAGACCATGCTCAAAGAATGCTTAGGGACATGTCAAAAAGACATAGGAGCCAGCATAAAGGGGCTCCCACTGGCCAAACCTGGGACAATTTGAGCATCAAAATAAGTAATGATAGTAAAGGATTATAACTTATCGAATAATCCATGAGTTCACCAGATATAAACAAATACATAAGTAAATAAATCATGAGGGAAGGAAAGCTCTCTCTTACAGTAGAAAGCCAAATAATAAATACAGAAGGAATGATGGAATTAGAAATTCATTATTTGGCAACTAGCATAATAAACTTGCCTCAGGCAAGGATCATCAATGGATGCTAAACTCGTGACTGAAAATTTGGGGAGTAACAAGATATTAACATGTCGTCAAAATATATTCCCATAAGATAATTACAAAAGGAAAAATAGTAACTTGACAGGAGCAACCTGGCAGGTACCACATTAACCAGGTGATCAAGGTTAACGTCACCAGTAATGAGACATATCGACATCATGTACCTCATGATATGATGCTCTGAGAAGGACACAGCATCACTTCTGTGGTGTTCCTGCCAAAAGTGTAGAACCTGAATCTAATCGTGAGGAAACATCAGACAAACTCAAAATGAGGGACATGCTGCAAAATAACTGGCCTGTACTCTCCACAAATCTTAATGCCATAAAACACAAAGACAGACTGAAGAATTGTTCTGGATTAAAGAGACTAAAGAGACATAACGACCAAATGCACTGTATGATCCTGAATTTTCTTTTGCTATAGGGGACACTATTGGGAAAATCAGCAAAATCTAATAAGGTATTTAGATTAAGATCTTTAGATTAGATTGGTACCAATATCGGCTTCCTGATTTTGATCAACACCCTATGTTTATGCAAGAGAACGTCTTTGTTTTTAGGAAATACACATTCAACTTTTATTCAGAGATAAAAGAGCAGTGCTTCTGCAATTTATTCTTACAATTTGGAAAAAGAAATAATGTGTGCGTGTGTGTGTTTGTGTGTGTGTGGAGCGGAGGAGAGGAAGAAATAGCAAGAAAATGTGGTCAAATGTTAATATCTGGGGAACTGAGTGAAAGTCTTCAGAAGTTATTTGTATTATTCCTGCAGCTTGTCTTGGAGTCGGAATTTACCTCAAGCTAAAAAATTAAATTGAAAAAGCTTAGACGTGATCAATTACCCCCCAGGGAGAAGGTGTAGAGAGCAGAGGAGAGGCCTGAGGGACAACTCTCACAAAATGCTCACAGTTGATGGTTGAGTTTCCAAGAAGCAACAGAACTGGAGTCCCCAGGCACACACAGGCATTCAGGGAATGGTAACTGGAGCCTTCCTTCTGACAAAAGACCTGTTGCCAATGCTCCTCAAAGCCATGCTCAGTGTGGTAGACTCCAGCTGGTCCACTGATCTGCACTCAGAGTATAGCCCATGAGGCAGGAAACTGAGAATCAGAGGGCTTCTTTCAGGTAGAGCCATGGATGGATGGATGGAAGGTTGGTGGGAAGGTAGGAAGGAAGGAAAGACAGGTAGATACACGAGAGTTAAGATATTAAAGGCTACTAAAGACCCGCGGTAAAAGTACTTATGCAAAGTAATGATGATTAGCAATGTTCAGTATTTTAAATTTCAGTCCAGTCAGCAAAGAAAACACCCTGTAAACCACAGTTTATCAGGGACCTGCTAAAATGAGAGTGTTTAACTTGAAGAGTCTAGTTATGTGCTGTCCAATGTGGTAGCCACTAGGCACGCGTGCCCACTGAGGGCTGGCAGCGTGGGCTATAAGTGTAAACTACGCCTTGCAAGGTGAAGGCTTAGCATGCTAAGAAAATGTACAATAGCTCAGCAATTTTTAAGTTGATTACATGTTTAAATAACAATCTTTTAGATAGATTTGGTTAAATAAAATATATTATTAAAGTTAATCTTACCTGCTTCTTTTTTACTTTTTTAATGTGGCTACCATAAAATTTAAAATTGTATGTATGGCTTTCATTCTATTTCTCTGAGAGAGCCCTGGCCTATTTGATGAATGGTTTTGCAAGTTTTTGCTCAAATCTCACCTTCTCAGCAAGGTTCTTGCTGGCCACCCTACTCCCCAACTCCCTTCCTCGATTTATTCTGTTTCAAGGCACTTATCACCTCGGATATACTATATTTTTACTTATTAATCTTGTCTATCATTGGTCTCCCCCACTAGACTACCGTCCATGAGAGTTCTGTCTGTTTTGTTCACTCTCGTATCATCACCCTGACACATCATT
This sequence comes from Equus asinus, assembly GCF_041296235.1. Taxonomy (NCBI): domain Eukaryota; kingdom Metazoa; phylum Chordata; class Mammalia; order Perissodactyla; family Equidae; genus Equus; species Equus asinus. Next base: position 135,973,394 of record NC_091820.1, on the reverse strand, counting down.
AATTTGCATAAGTTCTTTCACTTTGGCTATTTAGTAGCCTTAACTCTCTTCTTAACTCTCATGTATCTGTCTATCCTTCCTTCCTTCCATCTGTCCATCCACCCATCTATTCTCCAACAGTGCCTGTCGCATAGTAGATATACCAAATATCTGTGCTGAATCAATTTCTCAAAATGCCTTTTGACCAGTTCTTGAATTGACCAGCACTGAAATTCCACTTTTGGGTTACTCTGGGATCCAGTTGCATACTGACCCCTGACCTGGTCAAATGGGAGCGGAGAGGCAACCCAGTGTGTCCCACCACCTTCGAGGGTCCACAGCAGAGAGAAGCGTCTTAGGCACTGCCTGCCTTTCCCACTTCCCTCTTTGCCTTAATTTCAACGCCAAAGCTCTTAGCAAAACTAAGTGGGAGGGAGAGAACAGACACATTTTTTCCAAAAAGCAGACAGCCATCAGGAACTACGTGGGCAGAGAAGCTCATCTACTTGAAAGTACTCGGCCATTTCATTTTTCTTGGACTAGAAGTCTACCTACCTCTTTCAATGATTCAGATGATCGGGGAATTTTTCCTCTAGAAAGGGTTTAAAGGTCATACACTGCACTGGTCAAATCACAGCCTCCAAACAGAACAGTCCAACCCACTAAGAGGAAAATCTCAGAGAGCCGTCTACCCCTCTAGGCCAGCCTTTCACTGTAGTGATAGGAACTGTGGGGACCACAGAGGAAAAGGGACTTGCCCAAGGTCACACAGTCAGGCTTAGAGCTGGGCCTGGCACCCAGGCAGCCACCCTCCAGCCCAGGGTCCCCCTGGCTCTGCACCCCGACACTGATCCAGTACCAGGCCAGAGGATGTGGGGTCTGGACACAGATAAGAGGGGGTTTGGCTAGAACCAAGAGAAATAGCCCCAGAGCTGATGGCTGAGGGATGAGCCGGGCAGATTTTGTAAACAACCCATGAGCTATAGGTGGCCAACACACTTATGAGATTCAAAAACAAACAAGTAAGCAAACACTCTGAGTACTGTGAGTGCAAACAGCTGAGAAACTACAAGCTTCTTCTAGACAAGACAAACTATTACTTATCACAAAAATAAGGGTGGGGTGGCTTATTTTTTTACATATATAGTGAAAAGTCTGCAAATAGGAAGTCAAACCTAAGACAGCCCATATGTTTAAATTAAAATAATTCCAAATAACAGGCCCCCAAGGACCGCCCCCCATTATTAAAAAAATTGTTTTATTTTAAATTAGGCGTCGGTACAAGACTAACAAAATTCAATATTTACTTTAGCTGAAAGCTCTTGGTTGTCGGGGGCTGGGATGGGGGATAAAAATTCCTTTTTGATAAGCTACTATTTGATAGCTAGAAATCAAAATCTCTCAGCCCTATAATCTGCTGCCCGCAGGCCCATACTAAGCTGGAGGCCTGGATGCTTCTGTAAGGGTCTGTGAGGTACCGGGTGGAGCAAACAGCCCCAGGGTAGGCTGAGTCCCAGACTAGCTCGGCTCCCAGCAGCTTGTGGGGGGATCCAGCCCCAGCATCCGCGCGTGCAAAACCAGGGGTCTCCAAGCGAACTTCCACTTTCCACATTCTTTGGTCCTACATAAACATCTATCAACTCTTTTCGTGTTTATCCAAACTTCTAGAACTGTGCTCCTCTGTGTAACAGTCACAGCCCCCACCTGCCAAACTAAAATGAAACCCCCACACTTTCAAGTCTCTGGTCATTTCAAAAAGAATAAATTAGGATTTATCCTTTTCAAATACTTCAAGTAACTTGGAGTTTAATTTGCCACTCAGAGAATAATGGAACGTCAGACCTACAGGAGCCTTTCGGATTCCCTCAGTCAATTCCTTCATTGTACAGATGGGGAATCTGTACAACGGACCTGGAGCTGGGCCTGGAGCACACGTCAGCTGACCCCCAGGTGGACATTCTTCCCCCTATAGCGCCAGGGACCCCTCCCAGACGCAGAAAGCTGGTCCCAAAGAGTGAATCTTCCAAAGGGCAGGCACCAACTGCCACAGCTGCCAATTTACGGGACCACCATCCTTTTGGTTGATTATGTGAAGATGCCTAAAATTGCTGGGTGGCATCTGCTTTCAAGTAACTTGCGCATTCCTCCCCCTCCAGATGAATAATGAAGCTAAGGCCGAGACGCTCCAGCAAAGGCTGGGAATCGGCGCCACTCTGCATAATGACCCGGTACTGAACACTCATTTTCAACATGATCTGCACTTAACCAGCCCTGGCAAATCTGGCTGGTTTAACAAAAGAAAGAAAGGGTGGGGGGACACCTCAATCTGTTTGCAAGCCAGTTCAAAGCAAACCAGCACTCCTCTTTATAAAGGAGAAAGCCCAAGCTCCTAGCAACACGCTCCCTTCCAAAAGGTTCCTAACTTGGGTGTGGGGGAAGGGAATCCACGGCTCTACAAATGTGTGGCTGCCTCGACTCTGCAACTGCGTAGCAACCGGCTCTGCAAGGCCAGGATCATCCTCTGAGGGTTCAAAGGGCTTTCCAAACCTGCTATTTACTCTCTCGCGCAGACGTGGAGGACCTGAGCATTCGTTAGAGCCAGGTTAATCTGATGATGGGGTTGTGTTTTTCAGAGAGGTGAAAAGATACTATTGTTAAGGAGCCAGAGAGCCTGGAGGGAGCACAGGCCTAACGAGGGCCAAGGACATAGCTTCATGCTCATCTGTGTTCTCGCAGGGCACCAGACCCGTTATGTGACCTTCAGCAAGCACCGGCTCCTCTCAGGGCATCAGTTTCCCCATCTGTGGCTTAAGAGCCCTACTGGTCTTGCCATGAGGAATCTTTCCACATTTGTTTGAAATGAGTCCAGCCAGCCTCTTCTCTCCCAGGCGGACTCCCCCACTAAAGTGGCTCCCGAGGCTCCCCTCCCTCAGGACAGGGCCCTGGCCAGACCTCAGGGCAGGTCCACCACCCGGTTTTCATAAGAAGCTGACCAGGGCTTTCCAGGGATTTCAGGGGAGAGTCGAGGATCCACTATTCTCTCCTGACATAAGGTGGGACAGCACTTGAATGTGGACAACCAAACCAAACCGCGTGCCTTCTCGGATCCCATTTGTTAACTTCTGTGGCAGGCGGACATGGAACCTCCTCCAGGGCACTGGGCCAGATACACACACCCTGGACCCACTCCGGAGCCACTGAGGGCTGGGCAAGCAGGACCCCTAACCAGGTGTGGCCTCCGGAACTGTCTAGATCCCAGACACACTGTGTGCCCTGGGAGGTCTCTCCCAAGCCAGAGACTCTCTTATGCTAGCTTGCCTGGGTGTAACTCATGCAATATCAAAGGAAGGGACAAAAGGTCTTTTCATGTCAAAAGAGACCTGCTTTGCTTTTGGTAAATTTCTCAGGCCAAATGGGAAGGCAAAATGAAGAGTGACCAGTGACACTAAAGAGAGCAACCCGAGCGTGTGCCCTGAACATGATGTTTGCAAGACAATCTCACCAATACCGGCTCACTGGACTCTCCCAAGATGCCTTAAGTTAGGTAGGGCTGGCATTCTCATATTTCCTTCTGACGACCAAGGACACTGTAGCTCGGGTAGGTTCACAGACTTTCTTAAAATCCTACAGCTGGTCAGTGTCCTGCACTGAAGGCAAAGCTCATTGTTCTTCCTACATTACAGTGGTGACCAGGGATGGCTACGCAATCTGGCACAGCCCAAGGCACCATACTGAGGAGTTCTTAACCTGTCTCAAAGGATCTCTGAGGGAGCCATGAATGGGCCTCCAGAAGGCTCTGAAATTAGGCACAACATTACACAGACTTGTGCAGTGGTCTAAGGAGAAGACCCACAGCTTTCATCAGATACTCAAAGAAGTCTGTGATCCACAAAAGGCAGAGCTGCCCTTGCTCGAGAGAGACAGGAATCATTTTTGTTAGGATTTGGAGCTCAAGAGACCAGCTGGGGTCGACTTCCCTGGGGGCCAGTTCAGGAGAACCTTGGCAGCCAGGTGGTCGGCCGTTCTGCAATCTCATGAACAGAACCAGCTTTGTGCATGGTACCACTTGGGGGGTCCAAGAGGGCCTCCCTAACCCCTGAACACCTCCTACCTGCTCCCTAAAGAGCAGATGCTCTCCAAGGTATGGCTACCTTTGCATCCTTAATTCAAGTTAGAGGTTCCAGATTCTCCCGAGGAAGGGAGTCACACTAAGGTAAAGAGGGCTAAGGATAATGCCTTTCCAGGTAAGGAGCAAAGAGTGGTGAGGGGCAGGGGTGGTCTAGGACCCAGGAAGGGGAAGGTGGGAGGACTGAACTAGAACTTGGTTTGCTCAGGATTTTGCAAAGGGCCAACCCAAAGGCATGCCTGAAAAGGCCGGACAGCCTGTCCCCAGCCATGTGGGAAACAAGGGCTTCAGACCTAGCTCTTTCTATCTGGGTACCACCTTCCTGAAAGGATGTGCTGACGATAAGAGAGACAATGTCAGCTTCTAGTTCTCAACTCAAGGGGCAAAATGTGCTCTAAAAGGCGAAGTGCCCCTACTTCCTGGGAGGAAATGAAGAGTGATCATGTTTCTCTGCCACTGAGATAGGAGTGAGTGAGAGTGTGTGTGTGTGTGTGTGTGTAAAAGTTCGGTTCTCCAGGACTGCCCGGACACGGAGATGAAGCCCCACAACCGCCTAAGCTGGCCGTCACTCTCATCCCACGTCTACTTCAGTGGACTTGGAAATAGGAAGCAAACGATGCTGCTGTGAGCAACTCCCACCCAGGGTCTGAGAAGCCAGAATCCTCCGCCACCCCAGAGCAGATGATGGGCCTTTGGCTCCCACATCCACTGCTGCCATTTGGGAAGGTGAGGATGAAAGAGATTTGTAGAACTGCCAAGGGGCTGTTACTCTGGGGGGCGCAGGGAGGAGGAGGCAGAGAGGCCTGCTTGGAGACTCCCCGTCGGGTTAATCTTGCAATTTCATTGTCACCACGCTCTGAACAGGTTCTGCCTCAGGAGCAGGCCCTTGGGAGGCTCCAATTTGATAACAGCCTCACATCTGCTGTGGGACAAGACCTCACCACCCTCCTTATTAGCGGGTGGAAAGGGCTCCCAGGCTGCCCTACTGCGTGGGGCATTAGTCACGCTCCAAAGGCAACAGACAGGCCGTGTGTCGGAGCGCGGGCTGCTCCCCTGGGATTAGTGCAGTGACTCTCCTCTGTATTTGCAGGGCTCATTTTGAGGGCTGTGGCTGCGACTAACACAATAATGCTCTTTACCCCATCGCTAGGGGATCACTAGAAACAACCAGATTGTTCACTTTAATTCGAATGTCAGCACAATTATTTTAACACCAAGTGTGTCAGATTTGACTCCATATCCCTGATATTAATTTTAGAGTGGTGGTGAAACGAAATGGCATACTTCTTTGAGCTTTTGTTACAACATGTTCATGCAGCAAACTGTGAAGAAAATGTAGTAATTAGAGGTTAAATTAATCCTTGACAGACAAGCAGCTTAGAAATGCAGTGCCCTCCTCCCCAAACCTAGCCTGATGCATGCCAGTCTTTCAGTATTAGACACTCAAAGCATGTGACGTTGGCAACCACACTGAAACTACTGTCCCACTTAAAATTCCGAGGTCGGCACTGGAACTTCCAGATATTAACAGTGAGATCTCATTAAGAACAAAACCCAAACAACCCTGCAAATGGCAACAGAGCCCACCCAGCCAAGCCCTCCAAGGGGCTGGCTGCCCAACTCTCTATCAGTGACTTGCAAACAAAACCAGATGAGACACACTCCTTTCCGAGGCGCCAATGCCTGGGCCCCAGATTGATCCTTAACTTACAACGTCTCATCTTCACCTAGCTCTAGACTTTGAGTTCTGATTCCAATATGCCCCTCAGCTGTCCTAACAATGCTCAGCAAAGCACACAGTGACACAGGGCAGGTTACGTTACATCATAAGGAAAAATGGCCCTCCTCCACGCACTGCATTTCCTCTCAAAACGGAAGCCTGTGAGCCCACAGCATGGGTACAACATGGATGTTCTGGACCCAACTACTTGGTCGAGAGTGAGAGTCCAGGCTTCTGTCTACTTCAGGCTCCCTTCCCTGTGTCCCCTCAGGAAAGTCGGGCCCCCTCTCTGGGCCTCACTTTCCTCTTCTGTCAAGTCACAGAGCTTTACTCTTCTAGCTTGACAATTCTCCGTCTTTCAGCATCTGAGTTTGTTGGTGAGTTGGGGCATCTACGCCAACTATGTGCAGAAACTGTGGTCAACCAGCTAACGGGACCACAAAAAGGCAGGCAGAGCTGGATTCCGTCCCCATCCCACTCTGTGTCACCGAGCCCCTAAAGGAAGCTGGAGGTGGGGGTTTCAGGTTCAAATGCTGGGCAAAATATAAAAAGCACTCTTCATTGAGTGGGGGGTGGGGGTAAGGGGGCTTCGGAACAATTGGACGGAGTACTCGAGATAGCCCAAGGTGTTCAGGACAACTTGACTTGGTTCTTGTCCTGCTTTTAGTTCCCAAAGGCCCACAATTCCTAAAAGATAGAAGGCACAAAGCTGAGGCCATCAGGCCCTTCTGACCCAGATGCCATTCACTAGTTCTGGCCCTGCGGCCTCCAGTGGCCTCTTCTAGAATCAGCAGAAATGTGTCCCTATGGCCCAGTGTCCAGGTACTCCCGTGGCTGGAGAAAAGGAGGAAAAACAAGGGCCAGCTGGCCAGGTTCCCTTCTAGCATGACGAAATCCCACAGTCAGCCCCATCCTCCTCTGGGCCTCGTGGAACAATTCTCAGCCTTAAGAAAATAGCATTTCCCAAACCCCACTTAATGGTTATTTACCCGGCAGAGTGAGCAGCAGGGTACACTGGGAGAAGGCAGCTGGGTACCCCTACCCCAAGGAAATGGGGAGACTGTGAGGCTGGGACCCAGGCTGTGCAGAAAGGGGCGCTGGCTGCCCCGAGGGCAGAAGGCAGCCAGGGTAGGACTGGGTTCCGATGAGTGGGCTTCTCCTCCAGGAGGAGGAAGAGCCCACCCTCACATAGGCCAGAGAGGAGGAAGGAGTCTGAAGCTGGGATTCCAGGGAGGTCCAGAGGAACCTCTCTAGACAAAGAAAGTTCTTGAAGACTTTGCAAAGGGCTTTTTCCTTCTGGTGCTCCTAGGCCCTATCTCTGGAAGCCTTTACTCCGGGGGGCCCACAGCCAGTGAGGCCCCTCGCTATGCCTCACTCTGGGGGATCTTTCTGGGTTGTGAGAAAGCTGATTGCTTTGGAAATTATGAAGAGGTCGCATTTTAGTGGGGGGACTTGAGGCCCGAAGGAAATTGGGGATGCTCTCTGAATGGGGAGGAAAAAACGGGATGGGGGAAGAAGGGAACCCAACTCTTTTGCTTCCCTCCCTTCTCCCTGCAGAAAATGCTCCTGGGGCTTTAGCAGGCCCGGGCTGGTCGTTTGGGAGCAGGACCTGACGGAGCCTGCACATCCGCCATCCTTGCAGGTAAATACTTTATAACACAAGCTACTGCTCCTCACCTCTATGGGACCCTCGAATAACTGCCCCTCAGCTCCGTGGGGCCTGTTCTTCTTCCTCTGCTCTATTTGCAGACTAAATGACAACAATGAAGACAAAAACAAGTACTAAGCACTGCAATAAAACCACATCAGGTTCACGCAGATTTACGAAGTCTCCTTCCTCACAGTCCCGAAGCTGTTTAAGGACTCAGTGTCTGAAAAAGCAGACTGCTTTCGACTGAGCTTCGGGATACTTCTCTCCTGCCATACAGTTGACTGGTGCTGCCTAGGTTACCCCTCGGTGGCGTTGTGAGAGGTGTATGACGGGAACTGGGTTATTGTGCTGATCCATAGTAACCGACTCCTGTTCCGCCATCATTTATCTCCCTCCCCAGCCACATCTGGGTTGGTCTATTCACACTCTCAGCATTCTATCTGCTCCAACAAACACTCAGCCTTTTCTGCTTGGATAAGGAGATTTTTTAGTTACATCCATTATATGTGTATCAACATTTATGGCAGCAAGATAATTGCCAAAGAGCTCAGAGGATAAAAGGTCCTTCTTCATAATGTTCACAGCCCCCCATCCGTTTAAAAAAAATCAATATTAACATCAAGCAGGACAGGGACAGATTCTTGCATGGCTGCTGTGTCTTCAAAGTTGGAAATGTGGTTTTTAAAAAACACCCAGCTGGATTAGGAAGAAAAGAAAAGGTTCAACACTGAGTTCAGAGTCCATACCTCAGTGGGGCACATGCGTGTAGAAGGGAGGCCTTTTTGTCCTTGAAACCTTTGCTAAATAACTGCAAAGCAGCAAATCTGCTCTATATTAGATGAGTCCTTTGGAAACACGCCAGTCTAATTTCAAAGAGTCTAGATCCTGTTATCTGTAAACCAACCCAATGGTCAGGAGGCCTGCCGTCAATAGATTAGGGGGACTGGACAAGAAGCCCTGCGGGTGGCCTCCCAGCCTCCACCATGGATGCTTCTGGCTTAGAAGCCCACACTGGCAAAAGACACAGAGAGAGGGAATGTTTGCCACTTTTACAGTGTTTTGATTGGCTTTTGGCCATTTCCTACTCTTTCCTCTTCTTGCTGCCCCTCAAAATCTACCCCCATCTCTTTACATACCTAGCTGTTTTCCCCATTGCTGTCTCACTTTCACAGAAAATGACTATTTCATTCACAAATCAGTGTTAGAGCTGGAAGGGACTCAGACTCCGAGGTCACGAAGGGGGAAGGAGGAACAATGAGGGAGGACGGACTTGCCCGAGATCACTCTGCTAATAAGTGGAAAGAGTGTTCCAGAACACAAGTTTCCCAGCTCCTAGGCTATTTAATTATCTCTCCAATGCACTGCTGCAGAAAAAAAATCAGAATCTTAAAAAGAAAAAGATTTACTGTGCATAGGAAGCCCCTTTTAACTAGGGGAGTGGTCCAACTGTTGGCAGAAGAGCCGCTTGTTCTGCTGCTGCTGCTGCCCGTTTCATCAGCCCGAGGAGCAAGTGAGCTTCCTAGGGCTGATCTATTAACAGGTGCGCTGTAAGCCTTAGGTGATCAGCTTAAAAGGGAAAAATGATATTAAATGTGCTGGCCAAGCTTGAAAAAAAATCCCTTTTCTTAATGAAAAAGATTGCTAACAGTAAATCTCCTACCTTAAGATGCACCCCCACCCCCACCTCCACCCCAGCAACAGGCTATTTCCTGGTTGAGTTTAAAAATCCAATGACGTTCCTGTTTCAACCCACACATCTGTGTCACTGTCAGCGTCAGTGGCAGGAAAACAGACGAAGTCACCCTTTGCTAATGATTTCCTAACATGGAATTTCCTTGTATCTCCCCAAGCTTTTTCTTCTTCCAACGCCAAAATGTTTTTTTCCCTCTCTCAAACACACTGTACTGAAGGAAAACTGAAAATGGGCATGGCCAGGGGAGGATGATTTCTAAGGAGATCTTATAAGGAAGAACTGCAGCTCTTCGTGATATTTTTAACGGGGGTGGGGTACTGCTCGTTTTTCTAAAGCCAGTCCGAAGGAAACAGAGAGATTTCCTCCAGGCATCTGGGAATCTCTCAGCCCCTCTCTTTCCCTTTCCCTTGCCTCCTTCTTCCCAAGTTCCACTTTCAGCAACATGCTTACATCGGTGTCGGAGGAAACACACTCACACACCGGAGGCACACATGGGGAGAGGCCACAGCAGCCCCCAGAGCAGGGGACAGGCATTGGAGAGCCAGCAAAGCACAAAGCAATACAGGAACCCATTACGGTTCTCCTCTGGAGAATATCCTATTTAATAGGCAAACTGGGCATCCAGAGAAAAGCAGGCTGTTACTTTAAGGGGAAGAAGCTGATTAGCTGCTCTGGCTGGCACCAAACAGCTGGTCTGTCCGGCAGGTTCAAGGCCATTTCAGCTTCTCTCTTATGGAGGCACCATATGTTCCATCTCACACATCAGCAGCTTTATTTTCCAATGATCTTGCTCCAGAAGGGAAGCACAAAGGGGGGAGGAGAAGGTAGAGCCCATCGTTTACCCTTTGAGTACTTTCTTGCGGTTTAGATGCAGTTGGGACGTGTGTATTGGGGGTGGGGGTGGGGGGAGTTAAGCTTCAGCATCTATTCCAAAGACCGGAGGGGAGTGGAGTGGGGGAAAGACATGCGAAAAGGCACAAATAACATGTCGCCAGGAGATTAAATGGGAAGAGGGGGCGGGGGCGGCGAGAGAATGGGAGGAATCTGACTTTGCTCCCGAGACCCACCAGTCGAGTTTGCGCCCCGCCCACTTCTCCTTATTTGTCAAATTTCCTTATTGTTAGTATTCCTTTTCCGAATAAACTTTACAAGGAGAGAAGCGGACCGCTTTGGGGGACGGGGGCAGCCAGGCCGACAGGATGGAGAAAGGTTACTTCTAACATGAAGTTTAGCATTCCTCAGTTCCAGCCTAGGTTCTCAGAAGTTTGTGGACGAGGGCAGGTGTAAAGGGTAGGGGCCGGGCTAAATCCTCAGTCCAACTAACGCCGGCAGCCGATGCGTCCTGGACACCTCAAGTGCCCGGCGCTGGGTCCGTGCAGAGGCGGCACGGTCCGGAGGTGCATCCTCGTCCCCACTGCCAGCCCAGGCTGCAGGAACCTCGAAGGTGGCGGTGCCGACTCCCTCCCTGCCGCCAAACAAAGGGGGCCCGCGGAGCGTTTGAGCCCGTCGGGGATGGGGGGCGGCGGCAGGAGGGCGGGGGAAGGAGTGATGAGCGTAGCCGCGGGGTGGCGAAAGCCTCAGAGTCGCCGCCGTCGTCTCGGCCACTGGCGGGGGCGACAGCCGCCCTGAGCCAGGGCGGCGAGGGCCGCGGGCTGCAAAGCGAAACCGAGGAAAGGGCGCCCCCTATGCCCGCGCCCCAGAGAGCGCAGCGGCGAGCCGCGTCTGCTCACCCCGCCGAGCGTGCGCCGCCTCTGGCCTCCGGGCCCGTCCGCTCGCGGAGCCGCCCGCCAGGCCGTCCGGACCGCCAGCGCCCGGGGTGTACACCGCCGGCAGGCTGGGCGCACGGCGGGCGGGCTTCAGGAGCCGAGGGCTCCCTACACCTTCCGGGGTTCCGGCGGAGGATCTTCGAAACACCGCCCCCTCCCCCACCGCCTACACTTGCCCTACTGTCCCGAGCGGCTGGAAGCCACTGGGAGGCAACCGCCCCCGCCCCCTGCCTCTGTGTCCCTTTCCATTTCCCTCTCTCCAGCCTCCTGGGAAACAAAGGGGCTTTTTATAAAGCGGATTGTTGGCGGCAGCGGCGGCGGGGGTGGGAGGGAGGGGGGATCTATAAAGACAAGAAGAGGTGGGGTGGGGGAAGAAGCTGCGCGGCCTCCGGGAGCCCTGATCGGCGGCGGCCAGGAAGCCCCCGCGGGTGCGCGGCCGACCCCGCCCGACCCGTGGGCACCCGGGCGGAGGCCCGCGCCTGCCAATGGCCTGGCTGCGCCTCTGCGATGCTGCTCGCCAGGTTACCGCAGCCCGGGAACAGGATCGCCCGGGGCCTGGGGCCCGGGCCGGTGGGGGCGGCGCGATTCCCGCGGGGGTCTCCCCTGGGAGACCCGGGCCCTTTTCCTAGCCAACTCTTTTGAAATTGCTCGGGCTCGGGGAGACTTTGCCTCTTTGTTCCAGCGCGGCCGCCTCTCGTACGCTCGCCTCGCTCGCCCTCACAGACAATGTCCCCGAGGTGGCCTTGGTCGGCTACCCGCAAACGACACGTTTGCCGTGGGGACAGCGCCCCGGGGGCATTCCTTCTACTGCCAAACAACGACAGGCTACCCCAGCAAGTGGGGTCCCTTCTCCCCACGTTCCCCAGCCATCGTGTGCCTCCACCCGCGCGCACACTCACACCCACACTCGGGTGCCCCGCTCAGCCGCACCCAGCTGCAGGAGCGCGGCCAGGCGAAGCCCCCAGCCCGAGGTGCGTCTGTTTGCTCAGGTTCCGACGACTTCAGGGCAGTTTTCTGGCAGGCTAATCCTATTAGTGTCTGCACGGTCCGCATTTAATCACGGATCAACATCAGACGGCATGGTCAGCTTTCCAAGCGGCTTCGGACACACTGCATGGGGACGGAGTCTAGCCGAGCCAAGTAGCCACGAAAAGTATTTGGCGGCGCTCCGGGGGGCTTCCCGCCCGCCCTGGCCGGCACCGGGCTCTGCCGCTGCTCCGAGGCCTGGGAGCTCAGAGCGCGGGGGCGCCGGGAGGTCTGGGCAGAAGCCCAGTCGGAACTGTCTCGAGCCACCAGCTCTCCTCGGGGCTGCTCTCCAGAGGAAGATTTGGCAGGGGAGGGAGCGCAAGGCAGCGGGCTCGGCGCGCGCGCACACTCCACACTCCCGCTCCGCGGCGGCAAACCCGGTTGGGGTGGGGTGGGGGGAAATCCTGTGCCCAGCGCCCACAGCCGAATGGCCCAGGCTCAGGGAGCTGGCATGCGAAGGCAGCGTCGCCAGTGGCATCCGGGCTGCAAGCGGCCCGGAGGCGCCGGGACGGAGTAGGAGCTTCCCCGGTAGCCTGGCGCGGCCAGGGGAGCCCGCGTGGCTCGCGTCCCTCTGCCTTCCCTCCCCGGTACTTGGCTGCCCATGCCCGATTCCAGACGCCCGGTGGGCGCCGGTGAGCAGGCAGAGGCCGCAGTCCCGAGCGATTCGAGCTGCGCTTAGTCCAGCCCGGCCAGTCCGAGAGGGGGGCGGCCGCGCGCAGCGCCAGGTGGGCCGTACGCTCAGAGCAAACTTTGGGGTCCCTCTGCCCTCAGCATCCCCGAGCCCTGGCTCCTCCACGATGGGGACCACAAGTGGGGGCCACAAGTGCACCCTGGAGACCCCAGAGCAGTCGCGCCTCTCGCGCCCGCCCTCAGCCTTACCGTGCTGCGGAGCTCCAGCGGCGGCGGCGGGGGCAGTGCCCGAGGGGCGGGCGGCCGCCGGCGCGGGCAGCCTGGCCTCGGGCGCCTGCCGAGTGGCGCGGCCCGGTTGCAGATCACCCCCTGGCTAGCGGCCGGTGCCCCCGCGCCCGCCCGCCGCCGGCCGCTTCAGCTCGAGGCCAAGTTCATGCCGGCGGCGCTGCAGTGGCGGCCCAGATCTCCTCGCTCCATTCCCACCGCCCGGCTCCGCGCCGCGCGCCCGGAAGGTGGAGTTTCGGGGGTTTAAGTTACTGATAGGCATTTCTCACTGCTGTGTCACTCGGGGAGGAGGAGACACGCACGCCGCACACTCACACACCCTCACACTCACGGCGACGAGCGGCTCCGGCCTTAAAGGGGAAGCCACGCTGCCCCGCCCGCGACCCCACCAGCCCTGAGCCCGAAACGACGCGTTTCCAGGCCTGGATGGGGCCAGGGGCAGCGGAAGAGCAGCGGCCGCCTGAGGGGCCTATCGGGCCCTCCTGCCACTTTTAAAAAAGGAAAGCGGCTGAAGGCTGGCTTCGCTGTGGTCGTCTCATTTCTCCAGTCAACTCCAGTCAAAGGCAGCTGGGAGGAACGGGAGGGAAGGAAGGGGCACGGGTGCACTTACCTTGGTGGCTCCGCAAGCAGCGGGAGGCGGTAGGTGCCCTCGGCAGCAGGTGGCCCGCCTAGACGATGCGCTGATGGGGAGAGGCGACAGCGGGGTGACCAAGCGCTCCCGGGCACGAGCGGATGCAGCTCGCCCCAGGGCCGCAGGCGGAGCCCCGCGCACTTGGGAAACCCGCACGAGGCAGGTAGACTTCCCGCGTCTGGGCAGAGACAGCTGATGAGCGGTTCGCGCCCCTGACCAAGGAGAGCGAGCAGAGAGAGCGGGAGTGCCAGCACTCACCAGCGACAGGACGAGAGAGCGCGCGAGACTGACAGAGCCCGAGAGAAACAGAAGGAGACCGTGGGAGACAGAGAGAGGGAGAGACAGAAACCGAGAGGGGCACCGACAGAGACCAAGAGAAAACACGGACATAGAGTGGTAGAGAGACACCGTGTGAAAGATAGAGAGACATGGCAGACCAGATCCCTGGAGGACCCCGGAGCGGCACAGGGACGGAAGTCCCATCGTAAAGTAGCCTGTTCCACACCGCCCCCCCCCCACCCTTTCCCATTCTCAGCAGAAACTGACCCAAGAGCTAGCGGCCCTCCTCGCCCTCGCCCTGGGAGGGCGCTCACCTTCAGTAGGTGGCTGCCGAGTGGAGAGCGCCCGTCCCACTGCCAAAACGTCTGCTCGATAGCTCCCGCCGGGACGGCCAAGCCGACCTGCTGTGACGGCAGTGGGGACTAGAGCTCTCAGGTGGCAGCTACTGAACTGCACCCGCCCCCCTCCTCGCCGAGCGTCCCCCTCCCCTCTCTCGCAGCTCTCTCACCCTCCACCCGCCCTCTCCCTCCTCCCGCCCTCTCCCTCCTCCCCTCCTCCTATGCCCGCCACCACCCAACCCCCACCCTCGCCTCCACGCGGACCATGTCTATGCTGACCGCCCCTGTGCTCAGCCAGGAGCCTAGGGGCGCCCGCGACAGTCTCCCGCCCCACTGGCCCAGGGCCGGCGAAGCCCCTGCCCGAGCTGGGCTGGACTGGCCCGCTCTGCACGGGGTTATCCCGGGGCAGACACCTGCAGCTTCTGCAGAAACATGGGTTCCTTCTGAACTGCCCGGCGGGCTAAAGCGCACTGTCTGCCCTCTGCCCTGGCGCCGCGGCCGGCCGGTGGCTCCCCTGTCCTTATTCCCGGAGGCTGGCCTGTGCCCCTTCTCCAGGGTCCCCGCCCAGGGTGCATTTCCTAACCTGGACTTCTGCGGCGGTGGCAGCGGCGGCGGCGAGGACTAAGCTCAGCCCACGGACGCCGCGTCTGGTCCGACAGCAGCAGCGGACAGCGAAGCTCCAGAGACCGCTCTCAGCTCCCGCCCGCACCTCTGAATAGCGACCTGTCATCACCACATCTGGTCGCACTCGGCCCAGCCGAGGGCCAGGAATAAAGGGGTGGGCCCGCCGCCCACTCGGCCCCTCCCTCCCTCCACGCCCACGCCCTCGGCCTGCAGAAAACGCTGGGGCCCCCTCCGAGGACCAAGCAAAGTCCCTTCGTGGGCTGCGTAGGCGCAACCGAGCTGGGCACTTGCCTCCGAATGTTTCCCGAAGTTTCCTGGCTGAGCTGCTGCGTCCCGGGGCCCAACCGCGAGGCACAGGTGTCGGACTCCTGCTCCGAAGCCCCCGTACCAGGGCCAGCAGGGCCCACTGGGGCGCGGTGGGGGCACGCGGCTCAGCCGGGCTGTTGGGAAGGAACCCACCTTGGTCCCACGCAGCCGGGGCTGCTCTGCAGAGGGCCCATGGCCAGGAGAGGGTATTGCTCTCCGGTGATTGAACTGATCTCAGTCCTTACCTTCACTCCAGATGAGGCCGTAGTGGAGTCTTGGCCCTTGGACTGTCTGGGTCCTGCAGGCAGGGAGAGTCATCCTAGAATGGCTATGTCTCCCTAGAGCAAGAGAAAGCTCCTGAGTACCTTGAAGGGAATCGGGTTAAACAAAGGGGAACTGGGGATCCCTGTGTCTATCACAGGGCGTTGCAGGGGGTTTTTAAAGTGCACTGCTCAAGGAGGTGGAAGATGGGGTTCTATTCCCAAACACCTCCATTCCATCCTCATATCACTTCCCCTTGGCTTCCCCACTGGGGCATGTGATGCCTACTCCCCCCGAGTGTCTTGGGAGCCTGTGCGATCACAGCTGCACCTGTGTCAAATGGCCAACTGCCTGCTTGGCACCACCACCTGGATGCAACTAGACATCTCAAACTCCACATGGCCTTAACTGAGCTCCTGGTCACCCCGCAAAGCCACTTCTTTTATAGTCTGCCACTTCAGTTCGTGTCAGCTCCATCCTTCAAGGTGCCTAGGCCGAATGCTCTGGAGTCTTCCTTGATTCCTCTTTCTTTCGCTCATACCCCACATCCAGAGAAGTGGTCAGTTCTGTTTCTCCGTCTTCAAAATGCATCCACAATCCCAGCATTCTCTCCTCCTCCACTGCTACCGCCTGGGCCCAGCCACCAGCATCTCCCACCTGGATTACTCCAGGAGCCACCTAACAGGTTGCTCTGTTTCGTACCTTCCCCAGCCACACCCTCCTCCAGCCCAGTCTAGTCCCCCATCTCTGTGCACCTGCAGTAGCTTCCCATTTTACTTGGTGAAACTAAAGTGCTTCTGATGGCCTAACAGGCTGCGCCTAAACACCTCCCCGCAACTGGATGACATCATCTTCCCTCTGCTCCAGGTATCCTGACTCTACCTCAACACACCAGGCATGGCCTTCCTTAGGGCCTTTGCATGAACTGGCTCCCTTATTTCCTTTAATCTTGACACCAGTGTCACCTGGCCGCTTTGTGTAACGTTTCACACCCTCATGCCCATCTCTGGCGCTTCCTCCCCCCTTCCCTGCTGCGTTGTGTCTTTGGTACTTACCACCCGCTGACCTCCTCTATAGGTTAGAGCCCGGGAGGGCCCAGGCTGGCCTGTTTTGCTCACTGCTATATTCCCAGCTCCCAGCACTGTGCTTGGCAGGGAGTATCTGCTCAATGAAAGTTTGTAGGATTCCAATTTCCTGGAACTTTTGAGGAAACTCTGGGGACCACAGGATTGTACAAACACAGTGGGAAAGGGGCCTATAGCTGTCATTACATTTTAAGGAGGTTCCTGACTTGATCACAGGTTAAGAAAGATGGAGGTCAGGCAAAGAGTTTTGTGTAAGTACCATGAAACTAGCCTCAGGTCATGTCACCAAGGGGCCTCGTGGCTCAGACGTGTTGTGGTTCTTTCAGTTACTGTTGGAAACAGGTTCCTTTGTGCTTGTCACCGTGGGTACCCCAAGGCTGGTGAAGAAATGGGAGAGGAGGCCAGAGGCAGAGGCTAAGTGAAGGCTTTCTCCTCACTGGGTAGACCGACTGTGAGACCCTTTGTCACCAAAACTGCAGACCAAGCGTGGGGCTATAAACTCTCCATTACCATGGGCTTTACCGGCCCAACCCACGAACCCGATGAGGTGTAAGCTATCCTCATCTCCATGTTCCAGATGAGGAAATGGGAGACTCAGAGAGGTGAAGGGACATGTTCAGGGTCACACAGCTTGAGAGTGGCAGAGCAGTAAACAGTTGGGCCTCAAAGCTTGGGATGCTTCCACCTGCCATGTGGCCATTCACATTTAGCTTGTGTCGTCCTGGCAGGTGGGTCTAGGCCAGGGAAGGAATCCCACAGGGGTCTCAAAGGGCTTCCCTTCTCCTGGGGAAATCTCCTGGTCCTGTTGAGGAGAGGCTGCCAGCAAAGGGTTAGGCTTGGGCTTTGGGGGTCCAGGGGCACCATGCCAAGGCCAGTGTGGGCCCTGCCTTTGGTCTGGTCCAAACCTAGAACTCAAGGGATATGAAGGCAATCAGCAGCTGTCTGTCATTCATAGTCATATTCCTGTGAACGTATACTAGATTTTCCCAAGTTCACGTGACAAATGCTGGGGGCTTAACAGGATAGCCAGCCTCTGGAATTCTGTGTGGCCTGCACAGGTAGAGGCCCATGAAGAACAGGCGTGCTGACTGCAGGTAAGAAACACACATCCAGTTGCTCTGTTCATTGTTACTCCCTTGCTCCAAAACCTCCTGTCGCTCCCTACTGCTAAATCCCAACTCCTCAGCCTGTCGTTTAAGGCGCTCCGTAGGTGGGCCCCAGCCTCCATTTCCAGCTTCATCTCCTGGTGCTTTCGTACATGCCCTTGGGCCTCCTGCCTGGCTTGGCTGTTGATTAGACACCAAATAATTCCTAGTTCTTCCCACCTCGCACCTTTGCTCATGCATTTCCCCTGCCTAGAATTCCAGCTTTCCTGTCAAAATCCCACTTGACCTTCAGGGCTCATCTCAAAAGCCTCCTCCTCTGTGAAGCCTGGCCTGAGACCCATCACAGCACAGCCTGGGCACCCTCCCTGCCTTGGCCATCCACAGCCCTGTCTGTATCTCTGTGACTCTACAGCCCTTTGCCCTCGGCTCGTCCTGTTTTACTGTTTTAGTAGAGACTTCTGGGGTTCCCCTGAAGCCTGCCTGATGAAATCACAGCTGACCCCTGGTTAGGGTGGAGGGGCGTTCAGGGTACCCTCTAGATGGCAGAATCCGGATCCAGAAGGAGGAAATGGAGTGGCGGATGTGGCAGGGCTCAACACAGTGCCTGGCATCTCCCCCTGCCTACCACTGCATTTGTGCAGAGGCTGTTGGCTGTGCCCACCTGGAGGTCTTGCACTCCACCTGTTCCCTCTGCCTTGCCCCTGGCTCCCGGCCCCCTGCAACCATGCCTCACCCATGCAGAGGCCACACCCCACAGTTCAGGCTCTGAGATCCAGGCTCCGAGCTCCTGGCTGCTGGAGCATTAGCTCAGGGCTTCCGGACTCCTCTGCATACAGTCCTGACCCCAGTGACCTGCGTTCTCTAACCACAGCAGACTGGAGGCCACACCGACAGGAACCAGGACAGACAAATACCGGTGAGGAGGCCCAGGGTGGCGGCTGCCCATGCGGAGGAAGTGCAAGTTGATCTGGGAGCCCCCGGCGTAGACCCAGGTTCTGCCGCCTCCTAGCTGTATAACCTCGGGAGCCGGATGTCTCCTTTCTAAAGTAGGGGTCAGAGTAGTACCTGCTTTGCTGGGGTGAAGTCAGGGTTGCAGCCCCTATGCGTGGGACCACCCTTGGCAGGGCGCCTGGCCTGTAGGCTGGTAGCACTCAGAGAAGAGGCTACTGTCATGATTATTATCCCAAACCCTCCCAAAGACGGGGCAGGTGTTGAATCCAGGAAGACAAAGCATATTAGGATGAAAGCTCAGGTCCTGCATGGAGCTCTAGACACCGTATGATTTTGGGCAAACTGTGAGTGTTTTGATATGTCTGGCAAAAAGTAAGTCTGTGCCAGGTGAGGAGCCAGATTGGGGCACTTGCATAAGACACGTGGCACTTCGCCTAGGAGGGTAGAGGAGAGCACCTGGGAAACGAGTCGAATTATTTCTCTTCACTATGTTCTTAAATAATTTTAATTTTCTTGGGGACGTTGGTGGTGGTAAGCGTTTTTAAGAATCACAATGGAAACAAATGGGAAATTGTTAAAGTATTGATTGTAATTTCCTGGTGACTTCACTGATTTAAAAAATAGGAACCTTTAAGGAAAAAGCCCTCATTAGCAAGCAAGCAGTTAATTAAGGGGCTGTAGAATGGCTTGCATCGATTTCACCAGGAAACCAGAAAGCTGGGCTGTAAGTCAATTTTTCCCCCACAGCTCCTTGCTTACCACGAATGCCACTTCTAGAATGCCGTGGGTAATACCATGAGAGCACAGATAAAGATGGGAAATGGTTATTTAAACCGAGATGGATAACTAATTTCAGGAATGATCGTAGATCTCGATGGTTGCCAGTTTTCCTCTTACACCATACACATAACTGAAAGACATTGTCATAGCTTTTATATAGAAAAAACTATGCAGATGGCCTGCTAATTATTACTCTTTATGCAATGACATTTTTTTCCAGCAGCACAGGCATGACTGGCCCCACATGGGAAGAGGCTCCATCCACTGTTCTAGGACCCTTTAGAGCATTTGCAATTTTGTGATTAAGAAAAACCCACACAACAAACCCCTGGCCTGTTGCTGTCCTAGCAACGAGCTAGGCTACTGCGGCACCATCACCACAACCATTCAGAAAGTTAATATGACCCAACACCAGGGAACCGGCCAGGGCCCAGCATTGGGCAGGCACATCGTCCAGGCAGACGACTGGAGAAATAGCGGACAATGTTCCTCTGCTGTTCTGGAAAACACAATCATATTAACAATAAAAGCAGCTAAAGCTTGGGGCACACCTACTATGCATCAGGCCCCCTGCTTCACATCGTGAGTTCAATGAAGCCTCAAAAATTAATTTCAGAGATGAGCGAACTGAGGCCCAGAGAGGTTCAGCAGCTTGTCTGAGACGGCAGAGTTACTCATGCTACAACCAGGATTTGAATGTCCTAGGCGGTCTGGGACTCAGCGGCCTCCATAGATCCCCTTTAAGACAAAACTGACCAGGGAGGACGAAAGTAACATGCACTTCACATGTTACTCCCGCTGGGCCTGGTGCTGTGCTGGTTGGCTGGCCTGCACCAGCTCATGAGGAAGGACTGCTACATTGTCAGGAATTTTGTGAACCTGTTGATGACTCATTGGTAGCTTGGAATTGGCCACAGTGGGAGTATCTACACCACAGAAATGAGCAAATGCTGCAAATGAGGGCTGGTTGTTCAACGTTGCCCAACATACCATCGAATGCAGGTGTTAGAGCAGAACTGCCTGGTTCAAACCAGGGCCCAACGCTTACTGGGCGGCCTGGGGTGAGTTTTCTAGTCAGCAAAATGAAGATAACAGTAGTGACCACCTCATCGGGTTGTTGTAAGCATTAACTATAATCCATGTGCAGGTAGCACAGTATAAGTGATGAGCTAGTATCAGTTGTTGTAAAAGTAAGTATACCGCAGCTACTGCAGGCCTACCTTGGAGACAGTGCGGGTTCGGTTCCAGACCACTGCAACAAAGCGAACATCGCAATAAAGCCAGTGACACAAAATTTTTGGTTCCTCAGTGCGTATAAAGTTATGCCTATGCTATAGTGTAGTCTCTTAAGTGTGCAATAGCATTGTTAAAAAAACACGTACTTTAATTAAAAAATACTTTATTGCTAAAAATGCTCACCATCACCTGAGCCTTCAGCGAGTCATCGCTGGTGGAGGGTCTTGCCTCGATGTTGATGGCTGCTGACTTATCAGGGTGCTGGTTGCTGAAGACTGAGGTGGCTGTGGCAACTTCTTAACATAAGACAACAGTGAAGTTTGCCGCCTCGATTCACTCTTCCTTTCATGAATGGTTTCTCTGTAGCATCTGATGCTGTTTGATAGCATTTTACTCACAGTAGAACTTCTTTCAGACTTGGAGTCAGTCCTCTCAAACCCTACTGCTGTTTTATCACCTAAGTTTATGTCGTATTCTACATGCATTTCAACAATCTTCCCAGCATCTTCACCAGGAGTAGATTCCATCTCAAGAAACCACTTTCTTTGCTTGTCCGTGAAAAGCAACTCCTTGTCCATTAAAGTTTATCATGAGATCACAGCAATTCAGTCACCTCTCAGGCTCCACTTCTAATTCTAGTTCTCTTGCTATTTCCACCACGTCTGCAGTTACTTCCTCCACTGAAGTCTTGGCCCCTCAAAGTCATCCATGAGGATTAGAATCAACTTCTTCCAAACTCCTGTTCGTGTTGATATTTTGACTTCTTCCCGTGAATCATGAATGTTCTTAATGGCCTCTAGAATGGTGAATCCTTTCCAGAAGGTTTTCAGTTTACCTTGCCCAGATCCACCAGAAGAATCACTATCTATGGCAGTTAAAGCTTTACAAAATGTTTTTCTTAAATAAGATGTGAAGGTCAAAATTACTCCTCGATCTATGGGCTGCAGAATGAATGTTGTGTTCGCAGGCATGAAAACAATATTAATCTCATTGTACATCTCCATCAGAGCTCTGGGGTGATCTGATGCATTGTCAATGAGCAGTAATATTTTGAAAGAAATCTTTTTTTCTGAGGAGTGGGTCTCAACAGTGGGCTTCAAATATTCAGTAAACCATGTTGTAAACAGATGTGCTGTCACCCAGGCTTTGTTGTTCCATTTATAGAGCACAGGCAGAGTAGGTTAGTACGATTCTTAAGGACCCTAAGATTTTCAGAATGCTAAATGAGCATTAGTTTCAACAGAAAGTCACCAGCTGCATTAGCTCCTAACAAGAGAGTCAGCCTGTCCTTTGAAGCTTTGAAGCCAGGCGTTGACTTGTCCTCACAAGTTATGAAAGTCCTAGATGTCATCTCCTTCAATATAAGGCTGTTTCACCTTCATTGAAAATCTGTTGTTTAGTGTAGCCCCTTCATTAACGATCTCAGCTAGATCTTCTGGAGAACTTGCTGCAGCTTCTCCATCAGCACTTGCTGCTTCACCTTGCGCTGTTATGTTATGGAGACGGCTTCTTTCCTTAAACCTCATGCACCAACCTCTGCCAGCTTCGAACTTTTCTTCTGCAGCTTCCTCACCTCTCTCAGCCTTCATAGGATTGAAGAGAGCTAGGGCCCTGTTCTGGATTAGGCTTTGGCTTAAGGGAATGTTGTGCTGGTTTGATCTTCTATCCAGACCAGTGACACTTTCTCCATATCTGCAATAGGCTGTTTCACTTGTTTATCGTTTGTGTGTTCACTGGAGTAGCACTTTTAATTTCCTTCGAGAACTTTTCCTTTACATTCGCAACTTGGCTAACTGTTTGGCACAAGAGGCCTAGCTTTTGGCTATCTTGGCTTTCGACATGCCTTCCTCGTTAAGCTTAATCATTTCTAGCTTTTGATTTAAAGTGAGGGATGTGTAACTCTTCCTTTCACTGGGACACTTAGAGGCCGTTGAAGGGTTAGTAATTAGCCTGATTTCAATATTGTTGTGTCTCAGGGAATAGGGAGGCTGGAGAAGAAGGAAAAAGAAGGGGGAATGGCCGGTCAGTGGAGCAGTCAGAACACGTACACCGTTTATCAATTGTCTTATATGGGCATGGTTCATGGTGCCCCAAAACAATTACAGCAGTAACATCAAAGGTCACTGATCACAGATCACCATAAAAATATAGTAATAATGAAACAGTTTGAAATAATGCAAGAACTACTCAAATGTGACACAGAGAAATCAAGTGAGAAAATGCTGTTTGAAAAATGGTGCCAACAGACTTGCTGGATGCAGGGTTGCCACAAACCTTCAATTTGTAAAAAATGCAATGTCTGTGAAGCTCAATAAAAGGAGGTATGCCTGTACTAATTATGATGATTATTATTATTGTTATATTAGGCGACCATCCACTTTCACCTACACGAACTGGGTGGCTTAAACAATGGGAATTTGTTGTCACAGTTCTGGAGGCTAGAAGTCTGCAGTCAAAGGGCCAGTAAGGGTGCTTCCTTCTGAGGGCTGTGAGGGAAGGGTCTGTTCCAGGCTCCTCTCCTTGGCTTGTGGACGGCCGTCTGCTCCCTGTGTCTCTTCACATTGTCTTCCTTCAATGCAAGCGTCTGTGTCCAAATTTCCCCCTTTTTAGAAGGACATCAGTGATATTGGATTAGGGTCCCACGCTACACTAGTGTCACCTCACCTTCATTAATTACATCTGTAATGACCCTAGTTCCAAATAACGTCACATTCTGAGGTACTGGCGGTTAGAACTTCAACATACAAATTTTGGGGGGACACAGGTCAACCCCTCACAGCCCACCCTCTGGATCCCAAAAGTCCCTGTGTCTTTCTCACATGCAAAATACACTCAATATCCCATCCCAACATCCCCCAAAGTCTCACTCCATTCCGGCATCAACTCTCAGTTCCAAATCTCATCCAAATGTCACCTAAATCAGGTATGGGTGAGACTCAGGGTATAATTCAACCTGGGCCAAAATTCCTCTCCATTTGCAAACCTGTAAAACCAAGTGATAAGTTATCTGCTTCCAAAATGTAATGATGAGTATAATGGTTAATTTTGTGTGTCAGCTTGGCTGGGCTAAGGAATGCCCAGATAGCTGGTAAAACCTTATTTCTGGGTGTGTCTGTGAGGGTGTTTGTGGAAGAGGTTAGCATTTGAATCAGACTAAGTAAAGGGATCTACCCACACCAATGTGGGCGGGCACCATCAAATCCGGTGAGGGCCCCAAAGGAACCGAACGGTGAAGGAAGGGCCAATTCCCTCTCTCCTCTTGAGCTGGGATGTCCATTTTTTTCCTGCCCTTGGACTTTGCAGCTCCTGGTTCTCAGACCTTCCGACTCTGGGACTTACACCCGTGGCCCCCTGGGTCTCAGGCCTTGGGACCAACTGACTTACACCACTGGCTTTCCTGGGTTTCCGGCTTGTAGATGGCAGATTGTGGGACTTCTCGGTCTCCACCATAAGGTGAGCCAATTCCTATCATCAGCCTCCTCGTGTCTATCTATACATATCTCCTGTTGGTTCTGTTTCTCTGGAGAACCCTGACTAATACAGTGGGATGGGCACAGGGTAGACATTCCCTTCCAAAAGGGAGAAATCGGAAAGCAAAGAGGGATCATGTGTCCCAAGCGAGTCTGAAACCTAGCAGGCCAAATGCCATGTGCTTTGAAGGCTTGAGCCTAACTTTGACTCAGTCTGTCCTCTGGGTTTGCCCCCAACCTTCACAAAGACAGCTCATGTGTGCAAAACAGAACAAAATCATTCCATTTGCGATAACATGGATGGACCTTGAGAGAATTATGTTAAGTGAAATAAGCCAGCAAGAGAAGGACAATCTGTGTATGACTCCACTCATATGAGGAATTTAAAATTATGGACTAAGAACAGTTTAGTGGCTACCAGGGGAAAGGTGGAGTGGGGGGTGGGCACAAAGGGTGAAATGGTGCACCAACAACATGACTGACAAACATTAATGTACAATTGAAATTTCACAAGATTGTAACCTATCAATAACTCAATAAAAAAAAAAAAAAAAACAAAGACAGCTCATGTGGTGGCCACAGCGAACAACTGGTCATTCCAAAACACATTGTTCTTTCACACCTCCATACTGTGCCCTCCAGGCAGCAGAGGGCCCTGCTTTTCCTGCTCATTTGGGGCGTTCCTCTGCAGCCATCAGGCCTCAGCTGAAGCCTTAGTGCTTGTCTGTGACCCCTCTCCTCCCTGAGGTCAGGAAAAGGAGCTGCCCCGGGACAAACAGCGCCTCTGGTGCCATCTTCGGGACCCTGGCCTGAAACTGCAAATCCGCCTGTCTCCCCACTAGACTAAGTGCTGCAGGATTTCAGGCACCAGCTCTCGTTTATCATGTCAGGGTCCGGCACACAGCTGGTGTGCGCTATAGAAGTGCCAGTGTGTCTGACTGATAGAATACACAAAAGAGCCTTTTCTGAACACCTACTGTGTGCAGAGTGTTGGACTTGGGCTAATACACTCTTGAGGGGGCAGTGATGAACCATCTCACGCTCATCATTAGACACCACGGATGTAGCTCACTTGAGAGCTGGAGGAGCCTTAACAGCAGGTGCTGACACCTGCCACATATTAACTCATTGGGTCCTCACACTGACCCTGTGCGAGATTACACAGCATAGTGTCAAAGCAAGCAACCAGGAGCCAGCCTGATTTCAATCCAGGCTTTGCCACTTACCAGCTGTGTGACTTTGGGCAGTTTACTTATCCTCTCTGTGCCTCTGTTTTCTCGTCTGTAAAATGGGGCTAATCGGGGTACCTACCTCACAGGGTTGGAGTGAGTTAATATCTGTCAGATGTTAGCTGTCATTCAGGTATGGGCAGTTTCTACCTGCTGCTGCTGCAAAATGCTTGCTGAGGGCGAAGCATGCTCATCCACCCAGTGAAGGGGGCCAGGCAAAGTGAGGCCCAAGGGCCCCTCCAGCTCTCAAGTACAGTCCATCTGTCCTGTACATGAAGTGACATTAGTGCACCAACGGGCAACAGACAAATAAATGTGTGTATGTGGGGAGAGGGTGGGCCCCTAAAGAGCCAGTGATGCCAGGAGTCTATTGGTGGCAGTTCCATCAATGATAAGAGGCCTGGCCCGGGAGGCAAGACCCTGGGCTCTTGGCTCAGTCCTGCAAGTGGCCCAGCGTGGGACCTGGGGCAAGCTCCTTTCCCTCTCTGGGCTTTAGGTTCTGCCTCTCCCACAGGCTTGGCCTCCCATCTGCAGCATTTTCCAGGCAGGCCTCCCGACCTGCCCTGGTGGCTGAGAGACCCGTCCTGGGCTGCAGGTAGCCCCAGTTGTGTTGGAGCTGCGGCTATGCCTCCGCTGGCCTGCCTCCCGGCCGCGTGGCATGTCTGCCTGCAGGGAAGCCCTGCTGCCTTGAGGAATGAGTAGAGATGTCACCTGGTGCAATTTGAGTAATGAAACCAAAGGACAAGGAAGTGGCTTGCTGCTCTTCCTTGTGAGCTGGGACATTTGTTTCACCGGCCCTTTCTCCTGAGTGCAGAGGCAAGTGAGGCCGAGAAGATGCTTTGCTATCCAAGTGCCTTCTCTCTGGGCACCTCGTTATTCCCCCAGCGCCTCAGGACCTACGATGCAGAGCAGTCTTCTTGCCCCTGAGATGCTGCCCAAGGCACTTCCAAGGTGGCACTCTATGGGGAATTACGGTACTGGGCATTTGCCAGGAGGAAGAGAGTGTGCTTTACATGGGACTGAAATGTCCCTGTTGTTCAGAGAAAGGAGATTCAGAGAAAAAGGCAAAATCGGTGCCTTTTGCAGCAGCCAAATTTCCATCTCTTTGCTGTGTGTGCTGGCAACGTGATGCCCAGAGCCAGATCGCACAGGCTGGTGTCACGTTGCATCAGCGGCAAAACAAACTGCTTTAGTAATCAGATCCCCGGACCTGGTGGCAGATGCCTAGCTGGCTAGGAGAGCCATGGCAGCCCACTTTAGAGCTGAGGCGTTCTAAGCGAGCTAGACATGGTGCCACACTGACCCTTGCAAGTGGGTATCCGGAAGCTTCCCATCGGTGGCCATGCAGGGCTCAGCTTCTTCCCCATCCCGCCCCCGTCCCTAGCCCTGTCCCACAGAAGTCCTCCTTGCATGGATGCATCATTGCCCATTCCAGCATCCTGACCCTGTCTGTGAAGCTACAGCCACACACTGTGTCCTTATTCCTGAAGAGCACATGTAGCAGTGGGCCACCTCATAGACACCAGCCCACCGTGCCACTCTGTGGGCTCAGTGAGGCTGGGGGAATCAAAGCAGAACCCTTGAAAGACTTCTGTATCCCTAAGAAGCTGCGGCCACAAGGGACCACGTTTCCCTATAGTAGGATGGACAGCAAGCAGAACATTTGCTACCCTTGACGGAGGCCAGAACTAGCTGTCCCCTGCAAGCTCCATGCCGCCTCCTCTTGCTCTCTGCTCAGGGCTCGTTCCTACTAATGAAATGGCCGTTTCGCCAGTGTAACATTACTTAGCGATTTATTAGTGATTATTGATTTTCAATTGTGGTTTCCTGGGACTGTGGGATGGAGCAAATCGAAGGCATCCTGCCTACGGACCTCCCTCCATTTGCTTGAAGCCATGGACTCAGTCGCAAGCAGCTCATCCATTGCTGAAAGCACCGAGAGAGACAGCCAGTGCTGCTTCCTGCTGCTCAGTTTCCACTCACTGTCTCCTGAAGAACCCTTCATCCCACTTCCTCCAGAGGCCCAGCTGCGGATAGGAACAGATAGGACTTTAAGTGGATGCTTTTATGATTTTTTTGGTGGCCCTATTGGATCCTGTTCCCATCTCTTGGGACTCACTCTGCCCTCTTATTCCCCAGAAGCCTCCCTCCTTTACTCCCTCTTAAAGGATTCCTGCTGCTTCCGAATGATCCATTGTCCCTCTGCTTGGAAAATGGTGGCCTCCATCCCCTGGCAGGAAGGAAGCAGAAGCCTGTATTGCCTTATAGCCCTGGTCCTCCCCACCACCAGGCTCCTGGGCCTGGAAGGAATCCTAAGCCGGGTGGTCCACTTCCTTCCTCGCCCCTGTCTGTGACTTCCAGCTCCAGCCTCCAACCTGAGAAGGAGTAGGCACTCACACACGCTCTCCCAAGTATCTGCTGAGCACCTCGCTCTAGCGCCACACTAGCTGTGGGAGAAAGATCTGATAAAAAAGGGAAGGCTACCGACAGCTCTTCTGTACCATATAGGATCTGCTTCACCTCACTTGTCTCTTATTCCAGCCACCTCTGAAGCAAACAGTTCTTTCTACGTGGGGTCCAACAAAATGCATGCGGGTGCAGCTCGACAGCACCTCACCTCAGGCTTACAATGCATGCCTGGTCCTTCTCTTGACACTGTGGCATGGAACGCCAGGGGGACTTGTTTGGTATGTGCGCATGCAGGGGAGTTAAGTTCCCATGGAAAGAAACTTTGACCAACGGGGAAAGGAGATGAGGAATAACTGCTCCCCTTTCTCCCCCTAGTTCTGCGTCATATTTCATTTGGCTCTCAGAGGGTTATGTGGCATCAAGCAAGCAGTCACCCGTTATGGTGCATAATTAGATAGCGTATCTGTCTTTTGGCTCTTCCTCCTTCCCTATGGTGCTCCCCTCATCCCCCTCATCTCTCACTCCTGCTCTCTGGGATCAGATTTCCCAATAAAGATACTTACATATAAGCCTTTGTCTTATGCTCTGCATTCTGGAGAACCAGATAGCTGGTACTAGGAAGGGCCTTAGAAGTCCTGAAGACGGGATTTGGGGGCTAGATCTCCTACCAGTCAGATGGTAATACGGACCCCGTTTCTGGTGGGAAGAGGGATGGTGACAAGCGTTGACATGCAGTGGCATCACAGTTATCTAGACTCTCACTTGTGAAGCACGTGGTTATGTGGTAGTGATAGCACTCAAATGTCATAGGGACAATGGTAATCGTAAGGATTGGGGGGTTGTCTGGCTTTTATTACTTTGAGAAACTTGCAATAAAGAAAATGGCAGGCTTGGGTCAGCCACCCGTGAATTCAAAACACCCTGTGAAAGCTAGAAGGCCTCTATGGAAGCATTCAAAGGAATCCTCAGACCGTGAGGAAAACTAGACCCAACATCAAATTGTAAGAATAGAGTGTTGCAAAGAAGATTAAATACAGCCTCAATAGTTTTCTGTATTAAGGTCTTGATGGGAAAACAGTGGGACATTGAGACCTGAGGTGGGGACATTTGGGTGGATAAGCCTGAGAATCTTGAACCCTCAAAGTCTCCAGAACTCTTCCTACTGGCAGCCTCTTTTCTTTGCCAGAGGAGAGCAGCCTGCCCCACTGTAGAGACCCTGCAATGACATCATCTGATGTAGGTGTCTTGCAAGATGATGCTTTTCCTCTTCAAGACCCACCTTCACTACCTCTCATTGCCTCTAGGCTGACAACCAGGGTCAGATCTCAGGCTTGGAATACAGCCCAAGCTTGGAAGTACAATTCTTGTTCTGGAAGAAAATAGCTTGCTTGCCAAAGGAATTGCAGAAACTGGCTAATATATGCTAGTAAGAATTGTGAGAACGCTTATGGGGGCTGGATATTGAAGGTATTGGACCCAGGGAGTAGACAGGGGAGAATCTATTGACATGGTGGCACTCACTTGTACCCAGGGATTCAAGGTTCAGATAAAGACATTGGGAATGAGTCCTAATACTCTGCTGACATGGCTCCTTGAAACCTGCCACGACAGTAGCCTAGAATAAATGAGATGGAGCTGCTGTAACTTTCTTGGTATAGTATTGAGGAAGGAAGCGTAATGTTCAGAGAGATATTAGAACAGATTACGTGATATCAGAAAACCTACTATTTGACTGTGTTCCTTGGGTGGGACGAAGAACCCTTCCTTCACCAAGGCGGTAGGTGAGAGGGGCACTAGCATATTTGAGAAGCTTGTTAAGTAGCTGTTTTCTCTAGGTTGAGTTTTACAGTATGAGATACACCATGGAACTGAGTTCTCTGGTATCGGTGGAGATGTGACTCTAGAATGGTAGAGGTCAGGTGGCAACACTTAACCATCATAGTAATGTAAGCAAGGTCAGAGTAGCCACTGCGGGGTCACAGCTGCTGGGATCTGTGTGATGACCAACAGACCATTGTGTTCCTAGGAGATAGGTGGGAGATAATGAGGGCATCATCTGATTAGTCTAACAGAAAAACATCTGCAGCTTATGAGCAGAACACGGATATCAGCCACCACAATGAAAAATTCAATTCCTTACCCAGTTTCCAGATTTATGTCACTTCTCCAACCCAGAGCCCAGATTGAAGGGGAGACTGCTCTCCTTATGGAAGAACCCTACAGTGCCACCGCAATTACATATGACAAATGTTCTCCCAATCCTTCTGCAAAGGGATCTAAGGACGTTTGTGAAGGTAACCATGCCAGGGAAAGGGGACTACTTATACTTGTCAAGAACTGTTGGATACAAGGTCTGAGCTTACACTAGTATCAAAAAACCAAAAATGCCATCATGTTTTTCTTGTTAGTCTGGGGACTTCCTGAGGTCAGGTGATAAATGGTCTAATGGATCTGTAGGCCCATCCTGTGGTCATTTCTCTGGCTCCCAAGTATATAACTGGGATAAACATTTTTAGCAGCTAGAAGAACCCTCACATTAGCATCCTGACTCATGGAGTAAGAATTATTTTGATAGGAAGGATCCAGTGGAAAGTGTGGAAACTGCTTCCTCAGCTGAGATGGGAAATCAGAAGCAACACTAGGAGGTATTGCAAAAATTTGTCTCACTATCAAAGACTTAAAGGATGAAAAAGCAGTGGTCCCCATCACATCCTTGTTCAGTTCGCCTATACGGCTCCGGCAAAAACCAGATGGATTGTGGCACACTATGGTGAACTGCTTATTGTAAACTCTACCAGGTGGTCACACCAGTTGTGGCTGCACTGCTGGCTGTGCTATCTTTACTGCAGCAGACCAGAACATCCTTTGACACTTGGTATGTGGCTCTTGGGCTGGAGAATGCATTATTTTAATCCCCATCAATAAATGAGATTAAAAGCTGTTTGCCTTTACACAAGAAGGCTAGCAGTACATATTCACTATTTTACCCCAGGGCGAGGGGAATTCTCTGCTCTCTGCTGTCACAAGGTAGTCTACAGGGGCCTTGATCTTCTTGACATTTCACAGAACATCACACTGGTTCATCATATTGATAAAATTACTGACATCATGCTAATTGGACCCGGTGAGCATCAAGTGACAAGTACCTCAGACGTCCTTGTAAGACACATGCAAATAAGAGGGTGGGAGATAGACCCCAAGAAGACGTATGGGCTTGCCATGTCAGTGAAATTTTTAGGGGTCTAATGATCTAAAACACACTGTGACATCTCCCCTAAGAAAAAGGACAAATTATTTTACTGTGAATTGCCTACCCCTAAGAAAGAGACACAGCACCGGGAGGGTCTTGTAGATTTTGGAGGCAGTGTAGAATGAAGTTGGGAATTTTGCTCCAAGATATTTATTGGGTTGTGCAGAGGTTGCCAGTTTTGAGTGGGATTTAGAACAAGAGAGGGCTCTGCAGTGGCCCAGGCTGAAGTACAAGCTACTCTCCCTCTTGAGCCTAATGACTCATCAGATCCAGTGGTGCTAGAGGTATCTGTGGTAGACGGAAATGCTGTGTGGAGTCTTTGGCAATCTCTAATAGCAGAGTCGCAGTGCAGACTCCTACGGTTTTGGAGAAAGGTCACGCTTTCTGTGGCAGAGGATCGCTTTCCTTTGATAAAAGCTTTTGGAGTGTTATTGGGCCTTGGTAGAGAACTAGCGCTTGACCATGGAACCCCAAGCAACTATAAGACTGCAGTTGCCCATCATAAGCTGGGTATTATTAGATCTACTAAGTTATAAGCTCAGGCAAGCACATCCTTTGTATGATGAAAATAATGATTTGACTTTGGATCCAAGAAGGTCCATAGACTCAAGTAACTTACTTAAACAGATGGCTGCATCTGTTGTATTAACCACACATTTCCCACAGCTCATACTTACGGCTTTATGGAGTTTTCCTGTGACCAATCAATGGAGGAGAAAATAGTTTGGGCCTCGTCCTTAGATTGGTTGGCACAATGTATTGGTGAAAGCTGAAAGAGAAATGGACTGTTGCCACATTCCAAGCCCACTTGGCGATGGTGGAAAGAACAGCGGTAAAGGGAAATACTCCTAGAGGGTGGGGTTGGTCGTCAACTTGGCGTAGAGGAAGTGGCCTACAAAAGGATGGACGACTGGGCAGTGGCAATTGGCTTAGCTGGTTGCCATAGGTTGAATTTTGTCCACTTTCCAAATTCATATGTTGAAGTCCTGTCCCTGGTACCTCAGATTGTAACCTTATTTGGAAATAGGGTCAATGCAGATTTAATTAGTTAAGATGAGGCCATGCTGGAGTAGGGTGGGCCCTAAACCAATATGACTGGTGTCCTTATACAAAGGGGACATTTGGACAAAGAGCTGTATATAGAGGGAAGACGATGTGAGGAGACACAGGCAAAGACGGCTGTCTACAAGCCAGGGAGAGAGGCCTGGAGCAGATCCTTCCCTCAGCCCTCGGAGAGAACCAACCCTGCTCGTTCCTTTGTTTTGGACTTCTGGTCTCCAGAACTGTGAGACAATAAATTTCTGTCCTTTAAGCCACCCAATTTGTGATACTTTGTTATGGCAGCCCTAGAAAATTAATACACTAGTTGGCTAGGGGCCTGGAAGGAACCTGCTTGGAAAATCGTGTTAATGGCAAAGGAGGTACAACATTGGGCACAGGATTCACTGAGATTACTGTGTGCCCAGTCACTCAGTAGCAGTAGGCCTAATAGAATAGCCTGTTAAAGACTTAGCTAAGATGCCAGCTTGGGGACAGTACAGTGTGGGGTTGAGGTGCTGTTTTCCGGGATGCAGTATATACACGGATCCAATGACCAACACATGGTCCTCAATAGCTAAAACCCACACATCTGCAAACCAAAAGGTGGACATAGGAGTGGGCCTTCTCACCATCACTCTCAGTGACTCATTTGTTGAGTTTATGCCTCCTGTCCCTGAAGCTTTAGTCTCTTCCAGATGAGAAGTTCTGTTTTGATGGGACAGAATATTTCCATCAGGGGTCACAGTAAGGATTCCATTGAACTTGAAGCCACAATGACCATATAGTCAGTTAGGGTTTTCATTCCAGTAAACCAGCAGGAAAAGAAAGGAGGGCTTAGGGTTGCTTCCATGCAATGGTGGCAGGGAGGAATATGTTTAGGGCCCAGGGAATTCAATGGGGGTGTTTTCTTGGTGCTTCCCTGTCCAGTAACAAAGGTGAATGGGTGCTTGCAGGAACCATGGCCCAACAATGGCCAGGCAGCTAAGGGCTTAGACTCTCTGGGGATAAAGGCCTGAGTCACCTCACCAGGCAAGCAACACAGACCAGCCAAAGTGCTGGCCCAGGGAAGAACATTTCTAGAATACGAGGTGGAGGAGGGAGATGATGAATATCAACTATGGCCTAGGGATCAGCTGTGGCACCAAGGACCGTCACTTTTTCACCAACCCTCCTGCATGAAGTCTTTGCAAAGATTGCAGCTGCCTATCACTTTGAAAGGGCTTCTGGGTAGATTGGTCTTAGACTTCAAATGTCTTAAGGAGGAAGTGAGAGCATTTGGTTTTCTCAAAAATGGAAGCCCCATATTGTAATATGGGAACAGGGTACAATGGAGGATACAAGCAAATCTATGTGGTGCAAGGAATGGACTGTATCAGACACTTTTTAATGCCCCACTTCAGGTTCTCTTGGCTTCACCCATCTCTTACTCCAGTCACTGCTGTGGAGACCAGTTTTGTGAAAATTCTGACCACCTTCATGTTGGTGCATCCTGCTGGCACCTTGCAGTGTCTGTGATGCATGCTTTCCCCTCCTTCCCCCAAGCCAAGTGCACCTTGGTTTTGGGGGGTGTTAACACTCCATGAAATAACTGCTTCCCCTTTTCTTCCACAATGGATGATCTCGAGATGCATTTCATATGGCTTCTCGGATGGTCCCATAAATTCAAGCAGCCAGTTGCCTTTCACAGTGGCCAGCTTGATAAACACGGTCTTGTACTGACTGTCCTTCTTTCCCTGCATCACTGCCCCTGCCCCTTACTTCTGCTCCCTGGTGTCACTCTCCCCGGAAAAATATTAACACATAAGTTTTTGTCTCAGATTTGACTTTCTGGAGTCTGCAGACTAAGAGAGTAGGCACATGCCTGCCCTCACTGAGTTTCCAGACTAGTTGAGGAGACAAACACAGAACATTTATATTTCTGGTGTAACACGTCCCGTACAGGGGCTGCACCCAGTGGGGCAGGAGTGTGGGAGACCGTAGGAGCCCTAAGTAATCTGGGGGGAGGGGTTTTTAGGAGGGATTCCCTAAATTGTGAAGGTTCAGCTGATATATGCAGTATGAGTAGAAGGTTTGTCAGGAGAAAGGGGTGTGGGCCAACGCTTTTGTGGGGCAGGTGTTTTCGCAGAGGTGAGGGGAGGAGGGGATGCATCAAAGGTTTCTGGATGTTTCAGCCTTAGAAGCAGAGGTGGTCATGGGGATGTGGGAAAAGTAGGGGCAGCCGGAGCCGAGTACCCTTTCTACAAGAAGTGAAGCTCCAGAGGACATGGGACTCGATGGGGTCCAGGACCCAGGGGAATGGGTTGGCCATCCACAAGGGAAGGAGCAACCCTTTTTCCTCTGAGACTGAATAGAAAGAAGGAAGAGAGGGAAGGGAGGTACACCGTGAGTTTGAGGTGGCAAGGACGATGGAAGCTTCAAGTTGGACAACTTTGGTCTTCTCTGCAAATCCCAAGCTGAGTTTGCTGCTGGCAGAGTCAGGGTGGGGCCAGGGCTGGAGGAGGCTGGTGGCGCAGGCTCAGGACAGCTGTTGTGGGGAATTCCAGAGGGATTGAGTTGACGGAGGGAGCGCCGCCTGCCCTACCTGTCTGCCGGGCCAGATGGGACTTTGCGTAAAGGAGGGCCTCGGGGTGTTTGCTGAATGTAGAGCGGGTTTACCGATTGTGGCCTGAGTCGCAGTGAGTCCACGCTTACCCTCCACTTGACCCACGCTTGGTTCTCCTTCTTACTACCACCCGCACTCTCTGAAATGCACCCCCCTTACCACCCCTCAGCCTTTGCCTGAGCTGTCCCCTGTGCAGGCAACAACTGGTCTTAGATCCCCCCAAGCCACAGCCCACATTCTTCAAATTGCAGCGTGAAGCCCCACCTCTAAGAAGCTATCTTTGTGATTAATACCGACCATTCTCGAACCCCTCAGCAGAAGCCCCAGAGCGGACCTCTTGTCCAATGCACTCCTGTAATTCCTGTTGCTCTCCGAATTTAGCCAGGGCCAGGAGATGACAAGCGCCCGTCTCAGGGCCCATGTTAGAATGCCAGCTCTGAAGGGTGGGAGCTGTCTCCTGGCCCCCCACCTCACACCTAGACAAGTAAGAACTCTCCAGACTTCCCTAGGCGTCAAAGGTTGTCAGAAGTGAGCCCCATCCAGGAGCCCCAAGAGCATTCCAGGGGCTTCTTAAGCCAAGTCCACACATCCCCAAGAAATCCAGGGAGGGCTTCAGGTCGTTGATAAGACCCTTGGATTTGGATGCAAAACATTGTGTGTGCATATGTGTGCATGAATGTACTTCTGTGTGTTTTCTGGAGACAAGTTCCATAACTCTTCTCAGCTCTTCAGAAGGATCTCCGAGGGGCTGGCCAGGTGGCACAGTGGTTAAGTGCACACGCTCCACTTCGGTGGCCCGGGGTTCGCCGGTTCGGATCCCGGGTGCGGACATGGCACCACTTGACAAGCCATGCTGTGCTAGGCATCCCATATATAAAGTAGAGAAAGATGGGCACGGATGTTAGCTCAGGGCCAGTCTTCCTCAGCAAAAAGAGGAGGATTGGCTGCAGTTAGCTCAGGGCTAATCTTCCTCAAAAAAAAAAAAAAAAAAAAGGATCTCCAAGCCCTGAACAGCCCAGAACCACTGCTGTAAACCTTTCTCGGTGGACACAGCCCACAGCAGGCCTACACCCCACTGCACAACTCATCTGCAGTCAGGGGGAATCCAGATGATCAAATGGATGCTGCTCCCAAGTCCCTGGGCCACTGCCAAGGGTGTTGTGGCCACAGATATTTGTGCTCAATCAGAATTCAGTCTGTGGGTCATAACATCCCTCAACAGTCCAATGAATGGATGAGAATAAATAGAGAGCCAATCAGGTTTATGAGTCTTGTGGAAATTTAAAGAATCCTAACCTGTGGGAGCTGGAAGGCTGTTAATAGGCCACTGAGTCCAATATTTCCAGAAATGTGTTCTATGGAATGCGAATTTTACCAGACGTGAACAGAATAGCCCTTCAAAGAAAAAAAGGACTCTGAGATCAAAAAGTTTGGGAGACATTGGGTTAAACAATGTTAAATGGTTCTCTCTCCAGTAGGACTTCTCAGCATCTGCATTAGGTAATAGAAGCTTTGAATTTTCGGGAGGGAGGTAGTGTTTCCCAACTATAAGTACTATGCAGTGCCTGTGCAGGGTATCTGGTGGGATAACAGTCTTCCGTTGACCCGGTTCGGGTCAGAAACCATTTCGTGAGTTTCGGGAAGTTCTATTCACCCCTACTTAACTGGAGAACTCTGCTGGGCACATGCGCTTCCTTGGGGATGAGTGGGGGGTGGGGGCAAACGTGAGTGCTCGGGTACTCCATGCGCTGTCACTCCCAGCCCTTCCCCCCACAGCTGCCGGATGCTTATTCTAGGATCCCTTGTGTAGTGCTAACTTATGGCCCAGATGCTGTCCCAAGCACACTTTATAGTTACTCACTGTGTCAGGCAGCGTTCTCCAGAGGAATGGAGACAGTAGGATATAAATATATAAGGACTACTTTAAGGATTTGGCTCATGTGATTGGGGGGGCGGGCAAGTCCACCAGTGGCAGGCGAGGCCAGCAGGCTGGAAACTCAGCAGGTGTTGCTGGTGCTCTTACCTCTACAGCAGGCTACCTCTCAGGGCAGCCTGCCGACCAAAAGTCAAAGGTCTTGGGGCAGCGGCCCCCTGGCTCCCAGGTCAGGCTTTGGGGGCCAAGGCCCAAGGCCAGCCA
This sequence comes from Equus asinus, assembly GCF_041296235.1. Classification (NCBI taxonomy): domain Eukaryota; kingdom Metazoa; phylum Chordata; class Mammalia; order Perissodactyla; family Equidae; genus Equus; species Equus asinus. The sequence continues at coordinate 135,936,783 of NC_091820.1, read as the reverse complement.
CAGTCTTGGGCCAAGGGGGCTGTTATCCCCCTTCTCCCCAAGATTTTCCACCAAGGGGGAATGCTCCCACACGGTCGGCCGAAACTTGGCCCCTATCTAGGCCAGGCCTGCAGGGCTTCATTTGCCTGTGTGTTTGTTTGGAAATGTCTCTGGGTTGTATTTTCTGGGCATGTGCGCTCAGGCCTGCAGGAGTGGGGGATGCAGATCTGCTGCCTGGTCGGGCTGTGGTGCTTCAATATCCCTGTGCACCCAACGCTGCTCATGAGCCACCCCAAAGTCTGCAACTCCAGGCTCATGCCCTAGTGTGTGTCCAGCCAGGACCACAGCCATGACTATGGCCCACAAATTTCCCAAATGGGTATGCTTCAGTGCAACGTCCAGAAGTGCCTCCCATGCTGGCCATAGGGCTATACTGCAGGCCTCATGCTCTGATGGGGATCTGAGCTCAGATGAAGCCAGGGCTGGGGGCTGATGCGGAGGCTGTCCCTTGGGTTGGGCTGACAATGGTGACCTCGGAAGATGCCTGCCCCCTCTCTGGCCTCAGTGATCCCATCTATATGATGATAGGGGAAGACTAGAATGATCCTTAGTGTGCTCTCCATCTTCAAACTGGTCTTCAACAACAGAGTTTGAAGCCACTTCCTTCTTTCCCAGATACCGAGAGGCATTCCAGAGGGCATTGTTGAGGACTCTTTTTCTGGACTTGTGCCTCAGGAGCCGACTATAGACAGCTAATGGCTAGGCATTGCTTGGTTACATACTTGCGTACAATAAGCCAACAAACAAAATCCAACAACCTCTAGTAGGGCACGCCATTCTAGGGGCAAGTGATGGCAGTGCTGAGACAAAGAAAATTTGGGAGGAATCAGGAACTTTAGGAGATGTAGCCTCTAGGATTCCTCCCTCCCTCCCTGCCTCCCTCCCTTCCTTGCCGTCTGTCATCTGACCCCAGGCACAGGTCAGCTCAAACAGCTGAACAAGGACAGCAGGCACGCTCTCTTGGATCATCTGGGGAGGGGGCTGAACGGCAGCATTCTTCCCCTGCCACCCCCTCACATTTAACACACACTCCCCCATTATTCTGAAAGAAAAATGCCAGGATTCCAGGAAGCAGCACAAATGTGTGCTGACCTTGGAGCCCCAGATCCATAGTGGCAGCTTGTCCTCAAAGCAGACAACTACAGACGGGTGTGCTGCAGGCTTCTGCCTCTATTTCCTTCTGGGCCCCAAGGTGGCTGATCCTTGGGCCTCAACTCTGCTTATAGGGAATGCAGGTGATACCCTGGAAGACAGCCCTGACCAATACCAAGTTTAGCAGGAAGAGCTGGCCCAGCTGAGGCGCTCCTGGGAGGCACCCTCTACTGGGCCGCCTCAGGAAGAAGAGCCTAGAAGCCTGAGTTCTTGTTCCTGCCTTTGGCTCGTTGGGCTTCCGTAAGAAGGCTCCCTGGGGTGTGCACAGTTCTTTATGGATTACCAAACATGTTGCTGTCCATTCCATTCCTCCGCTCATCTGTTCATTCTTACGTCCACCACATACTTATCAAGTGCTGGTTGTGTGCTAGTATTGGAGGTAGAGGGGTGACTGAGATCCACCTCATCACTGCCTTCCTGCTGCTTCCATCTTGCAGGGAAGATAGACAAGGAACAGAGAATTCGAAGAGGGGTACATGTTTCAAAGGCAATGAGAGTCTACTGCAGCGCCAGAAGAGGGCCGGGAGTGCCATGTCAAGAGTGTGTGGTTAGAACAAGGCAGGGTGGGCCGTTTGAGCCTGGTGTCCTAGCTCCCAGCTCAGGGCTTTCTCTACCTCTCTTCACTGCCCTCCCCTTATTCCACCCACCCCCCAGCTGCTGCCTATTGGATTATCATTCACTGTCATTCATCCAATGAGCTTGGCCAATAACAAGGTCCTACGTTAGCTTCCTCTTGCCAAATCAGGTGACAAAACCAAGGCTCTTGGCAAGGTGGAGAGAAGGCCAGGCCATGGACAAACAGGACAGCTTATCAACTTTCTTTGGTGTCCCCTCTTTACTGCCAGGGCCAGGCTTAGCCCTGGGGCTCCTGACACCTGGGAGTGGGACAAGGTTAAAGGGAACTGAAAGGGGGCCTGTTGGGCTGGGGCTGGAGAAAGAGTGACCTGCCTTGGTGCTAGATGCTGTGGGTGTGGCTACGTTTAGGATGTAGAGGGACCCAACCAACTCTGGGCCCCTCCTGTGTGCAATAAAGCTGCATTTTAAGGGTAAGGAAGCGGAGGCTTAGAATGGGTAGAATACGACTTCTTGTCTGAGGTCATCTTGACAACTGCCCTGTATGGGAAGTCCAGTTGGCAGTCCCATTTGACAACGGAAAACCTGGAGGCACAGAGTGGAAGTGACATGCCGGAAGCCACCGGGCCCCCCAGCTGCATTCCTGGGCCTCTTGGTCCCACACTGAGGTGTCTAAGCCTGGGCCTTTCTCCAGAGGGTGGGGGGGCTTGGCTTATGACTGCTGAACCATGTTCCCTGGAATTTCACAGAGGAATCTGAGACTCTGTGATGGTCCCACACACTAAAGCACTGGTTCCCTTTGTTGCCACACAGATTCCATTCTCCCAGCAGCTCGCCCTGCTGTCCACTGTCCCTCAGGAGCAGGAAGCCCTGTCCCAGCCCTATGACTAGACCCATCAGCCTTCTTCCCTCCTCAGAGTGGGTCTAACAGGCAGTCCCTAGACCCTGGCACTCAGGCCTCCCTTCACTGTGATAAACCCAATGGTTTCAGGCCAGGAGCTCAGGCCCTCCAGGAAATGATAGCCCATTGTCATTACCCAGAAAAATCTCAGCAGCTCCATCATGAGGTGTCTAGCCCGTTCCAGGGCTAAATTTGGCGGGGGAGGAATCTGAGGAATTCTTTAGGCTCTCAGATTCCACCTTTTTATTTTGGGGTAGAGGAAAGAAGGGGCGGAAACCGTGAAACTGTATCCTCAGCCCCAACTCCGGCGCTGAGGGGAGAGGGAGGGCTGGTGAGCCAGCGCTGGGAGCCCCAGGGAGTGACGGCCTTCTCTCCCACCCTCATCCTCTCCTTTGTCACCATGGCCACCAGGACCACGCAGTGGTTTCTGGTTCAGCCAAACTCCTCTGGGTCCCTGGAGCCCTGTGCTTGGGGCTTCTATGGGGACCCCAGCTGCCCACCCTAGTGGGGCCCAGGGCCCCTTGCCGGGCCAGCCTCCTCCTGCCCTCGTGCCTTCATCCTCAGGCTTGTCCTGAGGAGTCTCACTCTCCAAGGTCTGTCCTCTGCCCCCTGGCTCCCCTCCCCTGGGCCCGCCACAGACAGCCAGGCCAAGAGCTCAGTGGTGGGGAGAGGCCTGGGCTGCAGGCTGTGTCCCCCCCGGGGCCTTCCGCCATGTTGGGCACATGAGCTGAGCCATCTCCGTGCTGTGGTGGAGTGAGGTTCTGCCGCTGGGGCCACATCCAAAGCCCTGTGTGCACCTTGGCTGGGCCAGGACCTGCCTGAGGGCCAGCGCCCAGGGTGGCCTGCTCTCCTTTGCAGAGAGGCCCAGCACCAGGGGAGGCTGGGGAAGCCACCAGCCGGCAAATGGCAGTGCCCTCCCACTTGCGGGGAGCAGCCCGCTCCACAAGGGCTGTGGGAGATGGCCGTTCAGGCAGGAGGCGGAGGGGACCCAGAGCTGAGGCCCTGGCTCTGTATCCCTCTGATGGAAGGAAAGCGGGGAGGGACAAAAGAAGAGAGGAAGGAAGGGAGGAGAGCAGGAGAGAGGGAGGGGGCGCCCATGGCCTCCCTGGGAACCCACTGGAAATGCCCCGTGAGCCAGAGTCAGGCCAACTAGGGCCAGGGTGGCTGCTTCTGAGACACGTCCTGTGCTCTTGGTGACTGTGTGCTTGGCTGATGCCACCTTCCACAGGTGACCAGGGTCACGCAGACCAGGCCAACAGAGTCCCCAAGGAGAAAATCTCCCAGCGACCCAGCATTAGACCCATTGCTCCTGGTCATCTTGGATGCGGCTGCTGGATCCGCAGAGCTGAGGACACAGGGACCCCGGGCTGGCCCTCACTTGCACGTGACCCTGGGCACAGCCCTGCCCGCTGTGGGCCTGGTCTCCCTGCCTGTCAGCAGCTTGGGCTGGGGGCCCGGCTCACCTGAAGGGCCCTGCTTGTCCCTCCCACAGGCTCCCAGGTACCGACCAGCTCAGGGCTCAAGGTGTACCAGGGTCCCTGGGCCACCCTGGGTCAGCTCTGGCTGCCCGCTGCCCAGGAACAGGAGGCCATGGCAGCCTTGGGCCCATCTATTTCCACCCCTCCTGTCCCATTGTGGCTCCAGGGACAGAGTGCTCCTTCCACTCTGAAGTGCTGCCCTCTCCACTGTAAACAGTGCTGGTCCTGGAGTGTCCTCCCAGGGCAACCAGAGCTCTGATGGGGCTGATGATCTGCAGCCACAGACGTGAATGGAGCAGTGGAGACAAAAGCTGGTAGGGCTCTCTCAGGCTCGGGCTGAGATTCACCAGGGTCATCCCCTGCTGGGAGGCAGTTTCTTACTGTCTCCAGTGTGCAGATGAGGAAACAGTGACCCGAGGCTGCACAGTACCCAGCAGGGGTGGTCCCAGGAGCCAGAATTCCAACTCAGGTTTGAATGACCCCAGAGCCATAAATGCTGCCTCCTGGCTGTACTCCAAGACCCCTGGCAGCTGAGACCCTGTCCGAACCCCCACCCCACCCATTGCCCAACATCGTGCCAGGCACAAAGGAGACATCCAGTTAGCATTTCTTGATGGATTGTCCGCTAAAGGAGCCACCCAGCCAGCTACATGGGGAGCAGGACCCACCAGGCCTGTCCTGACCCACGGGCCCCGCGAGGAGGGAGGCGTGTTTCTGCACAAGCACTGCTCCTTGCCTTCCCAGCACACAAGCCCAAGCCTGCTGCCCCAGGCAGCAGGGGCTGCTTTGAGGCGCACGTCTTACTCTTTCATGTCACAGGGCGAGGAAAGCCGGCTTGTGGCCTCCAGCTCTGCGAGTGAAGGAAGAAGCCAAGGTGGGCTCCCAGCACCAGTCCAAGCACATATTGGACTCCAGAGCTGCGCTCCACTCCGCAAAGGGTCCTGGAACCCACTGAAGGGCTCCTAGGGCCTGCAGCTACCACTAAGTTGTGGTGGGAGGGGTGGGGCCCGGCGTGTGCGGAGTGGGGGGGGGATGCCTTTAAAGTCTCCCAAGGAATTACACTTCTGGAAATAAGCACAAGTTACAATCAATTTCCAGATAATACACGCCTTGAAAGACAGATTGGTGGCTTGCATGTTCATTGTACCCAAACTTTAATTAAACCCTTTAAAACGAAAACCTGCCCGGCATTATTCTGCTAATTGACCCGACCTGGTGAAAGCAGGCTGAGACTGCAGTGCTGTGTGGTAATAACACTTATTTCTGCAGTCTCCCCTACTCCCTATTATGGATTCAAGAATTGTATGGGCTCCCAGCCAGTCATCACAAAGCAAAAAGTAATAAAACCTCCAAAGACTCCTTCCCCGACCCGCCACCCCACCCTGCCATTTCTGGGCAGGCTCTGTCGTGGCTGGGCAACGTGTCCCTGAGTTCAGGTGGGTCCATTTGGCGTTCTTCCCCTGTCCAGCAGTGGGGATTTGGAAGTCCCTCGGTTCGCTGAAATTGGCAGTGCGAAGGCTCACTAAGTTCACAGGGAATGTGACTGGTGATGGGGAGGGATGTTACTGCTCAGCACAGGCTGTACGGTACGCAGCTCGTTCCCCACGATTCCCTTCAGAGACGTCAGGGGTTGTGGCCAGCCCAGCTCCTTGGCCTCATCTCCTTGGTGGGCCGCAGTGCCTGGAGCTGTCATGGCACTCCCAGAACCTCGGATCTGGCTGCCCTGTCCCTTTGCTGCCCATGTATCTGGGGGAAAGGAAGCGCCTAAAGCCTCAGCTCCTTGGCAGCAGGACAGGGCTTGTGGCCTGGCCTTTCTTATGACACACAGGGTGTGGGTTACCCCTGAATTTGAGGCCCAGTTCTGTCACTGCCCTGCTGAGAGACTCTGGTCAGGTGCTGTCCCTCTGGACCTTGGTGTCCCCATCAGCCCAGGGATGGGCAGTGGTCTTTGGGCCTGTGATTACTCCAATGCTTGATGGAGCTGCAGCCTCCTGGCCGGGGGTGGGGGGGCTCTGTTTGGGAGGACATGGGGGAGGCCCACCCTCAACCCCAGCATGGACTGCCTCCATGCCCTGCGCTATAAGTGGGGAGGGCTGGTTTTGATGGAGAGAGAAACCACAGCACAGTGTTTCCTGACCAGGCCTTCTTCTTGGGCTCGTCAGGGGTTTGTAACCCGTAAGAGGGCCTGGCTGCACAACTATGTCCCCCTGGGCATGGGCCCTGGGTCTTCATGGGGCAATATTAGGCACTTTCTCAGTCACTCAACAAATGGGTGCTTGGAATGACAAAGCAAGCAGGTGCCAGGCCCTGCCTTGGTAGCTGTGGAGACAGAAATATCTAAAGTACCACTTGGCAGGTGCTATAAGAGCAATACATGCAAAGCACTGTGGGAACTCAGGCAAGGGAGTGACTAAGCTTTCTGGGGTGCAAGCTGCCAGACAAGCAAGGCTTCCTGGGGAGGGGCCATGGAATTGGGTTTAAGGGAATAACAGGGATTACCAGGAAGAGAAGCAGAGAGAACAATGAGCACAGAGACTGGAAGGTCATGGAAGCTGCCAGGGGCCTCTGGGGTGTCTTTGGCTATGTCCGTGTTTATCATCCTGACACCCACACAAGAGGAGAGATTATAGGGTTGTGATTGGGACTGCACAAGTGCGGAGCTGCAGATGCCTGTCTGGAGAAGGCAAGAGGCAATCTCGCACAGGAAATGCCAAGAGGGCAGCAGTGCCAACTGCCTGGCACACACACACACGCGCACACATGCAGATGCAGACATGCACACACGTGCAGATGTGTGCAAGCGCACACACAGGCCCTGTTATTGTTGGAACTATTGTGTCCCCCAAATTCATATGTTAAAGCCCTTAACCCCCGATGTGATGGGATTGGGAGATGGGGCCTTTGGGAGGTGGTGAGGACCTAAGGGTGAAGCCTCCATGATGGGATTAGCGCCCTCAGAAGAAGAAAAGGAGAGACCAGAGTGCTTTGTCTCCACCACGTAAGGACACAGCGGGGAGGTGTCTGTGCATAAGCCAAGAAGGGAGACAGGACCCTGTCTCATCAAGAGATGAACCAAATTTGTCGGCGCCTTGATCTTGGACTTCCCAGTCTCCAGGACTGTGGGAAGTAAATGTCTATTGTTTAAGCCCGCAGCGTATGGAATTGTGTTATGGCAGCCTGAGCTGAGTAACACAGACACACACACACATACGTGTATGCACACATGCATGTGCAGGAACACACGCATACAGATGGGCACACAGAGACATACACACATGCACACAACCCACAGATGGGCACGCACACACGTACACGTGCACACCCAGAGAAGAATTCACTCGTCCCCCTACAGACATGTGCTTGCACCCAGTTGCATACTCAAGGCCACACCCCCACACAAATGCACATGCCCACAGATGCGTGCATGCAGCATATGCACACTCACCCCCCTTCCACAGTACCCCAGCACTCTCTGCTCTTGGGCATACAGTCAAAAGGCACCACTCTGTGAACAGAAGCCAAGTCTGGAACAGACCCTCAGTGTCCCATTCATTCCACAGGCTGAGGCTGTGAGTGGCCCTTTCAGAAAGGCATGGAAAATCCTGTCCCAGGACTCCTAGATGGGACAGCCGTTCCCAACGGGGATGGATCAAAATCCATTCTTTCATCTCTGCTTGCACTTCCCCACCCCCGCTGTCACCCGCCCTGGAGTGCTGTGCTGGGAAAGGGGCGCATGGTGGGGACAGAGGAAGCAGTGCGGCGATTCTGGGGTGAGTGAAGGAAAGGTAGCCTTAAGTCTGGCCAGTGGGAGAAGCATCTGGTCTGTGTGTGTTCTTGTGTCTGTGAGTATATATGAGTGTGTATGTCTGTGAGTGTGTGTGCGTGTGCATGCATCTGCATGTGTGTTTGTGAACTGCAAGCAGCAACCCTTACTTGGCCCCCTTGAAAATGTCAAGCCACTGACATCTGCCCCCCAGGGCCACACTAATGTGGGCATGACGGGATGGATGTGAGCAGCCCAGGGGGAGTAGTGAAGATGTTCTGGGACCTCTGAGCCCATTAGAGGGACTGGGGGCAGGGGGTCACAGCCAGCCGGCACAGTGTCAGTCCTCAGATCTGCCCCTTAGAGGTCAATGGGAAGCACGACTTGACCTAAGATGCTGTGTGCCCAGTTGAATGCCAGCTCCATCCCTATGTGGTTTGGGCAAGTCCATTTTCCTCCCTGGGCCTCAGTCTCTCCATCCTAGGAACTTGTTAAAAAGAAATATGTAAAACAGTTGCTACCCTTGTTAAAGTGGGGAAAGTGAATTTTGAGGATCAGGAGGCGTCTATGTAGTGTCTGCAAGTTCATTCCACAACATGTAGCTGGCACGGATGTACCAAATGCAAACTCTGTGCAGGCTCCACGCTGGGCCGGGGAACATGTTCAGGATCATGCAAACATGCCCAGTTTGTGTGTCTGCCTTCAGTGGCTGACATTCTCAGCAGGGAGCTGGAATAGACAGAGCTGGACACAGTGGGTGGTCTCTAAGGGCCCTTCTGGCTCTGAGGCCCCCGAGTTGGCTCCTAACCAGCCTGGTCAGGAATGGGAGTGCACTGTAATGCTGAGGGCCCCAGAGAGAGGAAGAGAAAATGTGGTCAGCAAAACAATGACATCTGAGGGCAGAGATGTCACTACCCAAATTCCTAGAACCTGGAAATTTGTTACCTTCCATGGCAAAAGGGGCTTTGCAGATGGGATTAAATCAAGGATCTTGAGATGGGGAGATTCCTGGATTATCTGGGTGGACCTTAAGTGTAATCATAAAGGTCCTTATAAGAGTCAGTAGTGGGACATGTGAGGTGGAAGCAAGAGGTTGGAGTGACGTGAGGGAGGGTCACGAGCCAAGAAATGTGTCAGTCTCTAGAATCTGGAAAGGGCGAGGAGACAGGCTCTCGCCTAGAGGCTCCGAAAGGAACACAGCCTGCCGATGCCCCGACTTTAGCCCTGTGATGCCCATTCCACATTTCTGACCTCCAAAAGAGTAAGAGCGTAAATTTCTATTGTTTTAAGCTACCAAGTTGGTGCTAATTTGTTACGGCAGCCACGGGAAACTAATACAGAAGGGCGTTGGCTCTTAAGGCCTTACCATGTGCCAGGCTCTGCGCTCAGGGATTCCCACCGAGTATCTCATTTGACCCATAGAATGCTCCCTGTGGGTATGGGAAGCTCTGCCTATAATACCCATTCTACAGATGGGACTCACGGGGGAATGGCTTGCCCAGTTCACGCAGTGGAGAGGTCAAGGATTGGCCCCGGGCCTGCTGGACTGGGCCTTCTACTCTCTGACTGCCGCTGCGGGGAAGGAACCGCTAAGGCTGGAAGGTAATCATTCCGGCGCCAGGGAAGGAAGTGGCCGTCCTGGATCAGGCTGGACTCACTTTCCATCACCAACATCCCCTGAAGCCTGGGGCTGGCTGGGCATCAGGGTCCTTCGGTAGCCTCCAGCCCCAACCCCAGCAGTGATACCCTTTCTAGCACCCATGCCTGGGCATTGACCCCAAAGCTTCAGCCAGACGCCTCCAGGGGCAGAGAGCTCACGAAACTGTTAGGCAGCTACTGCTATGACTGAGCAACCTCTTTCTGCCCCATCTGATTTCTTGAAACCAAGGGGGTCCTGGACACATGTGTTCTGAGGCCCTGGCAGATTGGTCACTGAGCCTCAGAGACGGACAGGGCCTTTGTGAAAGGTCACCCAATTGGGTCAATGTTGGATGGTGGCAGAGCCTGAGGCTCCTGATTGCCAGCAGCTCACTCTTTCTGTCGGCTGAGACTACTGGCCCTGATCTATGGGCCGAAGAGACCTGATTCAACAGCAGGCGCAAGCAACACCCAGTTAGCCTGCCGGCATGGTAGCTGGCGTGGCAAAGTGAATGTCTCCACTGGTCCTTGCAAGACCTGTTTCAATAACACAAGTAGGTGTTAACATCGATCCAAGAGGCCTTACTTCCCAGTTGCTTAAATTAATGCTGGTGATTGTCCAGCCTGTGACAAGGGCAGTGGCTGGCGGCAGCCCGGCTCACATGACTGACCATGTCATCCTCACTTTGTGTGAGAGCCCCATGGAGAAAATAGCCAGAGCAGAGGAGAGGTGTGCAGGTTTCCATCTCACCAGACTCGAGTCTCAGGGGAGCAGCCAGGGAGTGGGGTGGGGGACAGACCCTCTCTCATCTGTGTCCTGCTCTTTCCTCTTGCTTCCAAGACTCTCCTTTGGGGCAATGCCAAAAAGAGACTTATAGCGCCATTTGGGAGAGTAACCCGAGAAGATGGGAGTGGTCCCCTTTTCCAGGTTGTGGCTCACTGGGGACCCCTCAGGCTCTCCTGCAGATTCTAACTACAGGAGAGCCGTGGCTTTGTGGAGAGCAGTTCTGTGCACCCAACTCCCTGCCTCCCCTCCACGGTCCTAGCTCCATCCTCAAGAGCCTCTTAGCAACCTCAGAATAGCGGACCCCAGAAGGTCAGAGCGGGGCAGGGTGTTCTGCTCCCAGGTAGAACTCACAGTCTAGTGGAGAAGAAACAGGGGAGCTGAGGTTCTCCCCAGGGGCACGTGTCCCCAAGAATCATGAGTCAGGGCCTCAAGGCTTTGAACCATCACCCAAAACTCTATGAGGCAGATCTTGTTATCCCATTTGACAAATGATGAAAGTTAGACTGAGACTGGTTAAGCAGCTTGCCTACTGTCGCCAGCGGGAAAGGAGCTGACAGAGATGGGAACCCACAGGGAGTGAACCAAGAGCAGTGCTAAGCCACTGCACTGGACAGGGCACTAGTCTCTGGGGCTCCCATGGTCTCTGAACCACATGTTGGGCTTTCCATTCACTTGCACTCTCATTTGGGAGCAAGCCTATCTTCATTTCTGATTGATTGTCAATATATTTTCTCTATTCCAAAGTAGTTAATGGTCTGTAAACACATTCTTAAATGCACCTGGGAGCTATTTAGTTAGTGCAATCTTTTTTCATTATTCTAATACACTGGTTCTCAAAGTACGATTAGAAAACCAGCAGTATTATTATCACCTAGAGCTTCCTAGACATACAAATTCTTGGGTCTTCCCCCTTCCACCCCGCGATCCACTGAAGCAGAGATTCCGGGAGGAGGGCCCAGCCAGGACTGGCTGCGTAATTTGTGGGGCTTGGTGCAAAATGAAAATGCTCGGTCCCTTCTTCAAAAATTCTTAAGAATTTCAGGACTATGATAGCAGATCATTAAACCTAGCGTGGGGCCCTTCTGAACACGGGGCCCTCTGCCACCGCACAGGTGGCACGTTCTTGAAGCTGGCCTCCAGCCTGTCGGCGCTGTGTTTTCCCAAGTCATTCTGATACCCACTCATGTGTGAGAACTGCTGCTCTAATGCTTTTTTTTTTCATTTTAAAAGTAATACCTGTTAGTCAAAGGAAATTTAGGAAACACAGAAAGAGGCAAAAAAGAAAATTAAAAAGAAAGAACCACAAATGATCTCACTACCCAGGACAATCTGTTATTAACTTTTCATCATATTTCCTTCCTGTGTTTTTTTCTAAGCACAGATTTAGGGTTTTTATATACACATGTGATGCCACTAAACATTCAAGGGCATACCCTGTGCTCCTCTTGAACACGCTATCATAAGCATTTTCCCGATAATCACGTCTTTGTTGCAAAGATCATTTATAATGGCTACATACCTGTGTCAGCCATCTTTCATCCTCATAGCCTCTCCTCCTGCCTTTTTGCCCTATTGCGGCGGCTTGCTCTTCACCTCAGCGGCACCAGGTACCCCTACATTCTTCCCCAGAGCTATTTTATCATAGCAGTCTGCTTAGCCATTCTTGGCACCTCTGCAAATCTGGAAAGTGAGAGTCAGCACTCATGGGGGCAGCCTTTGATGAACAGATAACTAAACAGTCTTCTCTTCCCTGTCTTGGACAGACAATTGAGACACATTCTATTGGGTCTTCAGAGTGTCCCCAGTGGATCTGAGCCCCAGTTGCCCACAGCAGTGACCAACTCAATACCATATCTTGTTTCATTCTTTCCAGTCCCTCCCTTCTATTTCCTGGGACCACTTCCCAAAAGAAACTTGGGTCAGACTCTCCTTTGGAGGGAATGAAAGCTAATACGCTTCTGGTGAAGTGCGTGGAGCGTTATTGTCTTAACCACTCTCACTCATGGACTCTTAGTTCTTGGTTTTTCTCCCTTTTACACCAAGGGGGATCTCTCTGGCTGCGAACCTTCTCTGTATACAGGTGAATTTCCCACGACAGAATCCCAGAGAGAGAGTTTATGGGTCCAAATGTTGAGTACTTTTTAGGCTCTCGATCTTGCACTATCTAAAGGAGAACAAGTCAGCTTCTGGCTGGTTGGGGAAGCTGCACTTGACTGATGGAAAACCTCTTGGCCAAACTCTCCTGGCCTGAAGGTGTAAAGCATGGCCTGGACATGGTTCTCACACCATCCACTGAACTTTAAGTAGGAGGGCCAAGTCGGAGGCAGGGAATGGGAACACGGGGGTAGTAGTTTGCTCGGGCTGCCGTAACAAAGTGCCACAAACTTACTAGCTTAAACAACAGAATTGTGTTGTCTCTCAGTTCTGGAGGCTGGAAGTCTGAGCTCAAGGTGTGGCCAGGGTTGGTGTCTTCTGAGGGCTGTGAGGGAGAATCTGTTCCAGGCTTTTCTCCTAGGTTCTCACGATTTGCCAGCAATCTTTGGCGTTCCTTGGCTTGTGGCAGCATCACCCCAATCCTGCCTTCATCTTCACATGGTGTTCTCCCTGTGCATGTGTCTGTGTCTAACCTCCCCCTTTTTATAAGGACACCAGTCTTATTAGATAGGGGCCCACTCTACTCCAGGATGACCTCGTCTTAACTAATTACGTCCGCAACAACTCTAAACAAGGTCACTTTCCAAGGTACTCTAGTTAGGACTTCAACTTGTGTTATTTTGAGAGGATAAAATTCAGTCCCTAACGATAGGGTTAGAGCCCACATAGGAGGCCTTACATGGGGCTCTGTGCCTCCATGGAATGAAGAGGAACCCGGAAAGGGCCCTCCTTCAAACCACAGTCCCAGAAGCACTTAGGAAGTCATGGGTAGAAAGAGCCACGGTTCCTGTGTGGAAGTGAATGTGGAGTAGAGCTTGTCCGAACCACAATGCCTTAAGCGAGGGTCCTCAGGCCACCACCCAGCACAGGTCCCCTCCGACACGTGAACGCCCTGAAAGACCAGGAGAACCACAGATTAGAGCCCATCCAGCTCAACTCTCACATTTTTCAGAGAGCAAGCTGAGGCCCACAGAGGACAAAGGGCTTGATGGTGATCACAGAACGAGGCAATGGCAATTGGGCCTGTGCCAGGTGCTCTGGACTCCCATGCCCGCTCCATGGCCAACTGTCTCCTTCCTTTTCCTCCTTAGCAGAGACTTTCAGAGACCTGAGGTCCAACAGAGGCCCAGATGGGACAGGAACTCGCTCAAGGCCACCCAGCAAGTCAGTGATCGGGTCAGGACTACAATCAAGGTCTTTTGACTCCTCGCCCAAGGTCCCTTCTGGCGCCCCTGCAGGTGGTGTCCACCCCTGTTTCCCACGTCACATTCCATGGACGCCTTGTTCATAGCGGTGTCACACTAAAATGCACCAGCTCAAATACGTTTGAGAAATAGTATGTTCTTCAAAATTCAGCCGCAGGACTTCTCAGGGCCTTTCTGAGCTATGTGCATCAGGATTCTCCATGATGGGGGTAGAAAATGCAGGGTTTTCCAACTGCTTTGACCTCAGAACTCCTTTATCTGTGAAACCCTGTTGACGTTTCTCTAGACTCTCAGGATGGGACTCTGAAGGCCATGGGAGCCTTGAGATCTCTCTGAAGGGCAGCAAGTAGGACAGTTTGGGCCCAGGGAGGATGCTGCTAAAGTGATGTGTGGGATGAACTGGGGGGTGAGGGGAGAGGTCTTCAGGCCTGCCTTCTGTGGACTCAGGAACTGGAGCCATCTCTGGTCTCCATAAGAATTATTCTAACCTCATCTTGACAGCGTCCCTTAATAAACCTCTAATTTATTCTGTGCTGAGTTTTCATAGACATGTTTACCTCTCTACAGAAACATCTAGTCTTCTTTTCTGTTCTCGCCCGTACCATACGGCCCACTCCTTATGCCAATTTCCATCCTCATGACAGAGCTCAGTGTTTCCAGAGGGAGCCTCAGACTTTCCACCATCAAAGGAAGGGGATCTGGAGTGGAGCTGGAAGTCCCCTGTCCTGTGGAAGGGCCATGGTGGCCTCCATGTCAGCTCCTGGGGGAGAAGCCGGATCTTGCCTTGCCTCCACACCTGCTGCCTGTTGAACAGGGCCAGGCTTGGCTTGAGTGGTGGGATGGCTGATCTTTGGTGCTGGATCCTTTGCAAAGAGGGGCTGATGGTCAGGAAAGGGAGAGGTCCTCTGTAGCAATTCATGAAAGGGCTTCGCCATGACATCCAACTTCGAGGATTTCAGTGTAAACAAGGCAAGTGCATGGAGACGAAGTGTCCCCTCTGACATAACTTATTTCCCAAGCCGAGGGAGAGAGTGTTTGGCAAAACTCGGCAAACCCAGGTGGATGTGGGTAATGATCCCCAACCTCCCGAGGCAGAAAAACACCAGGTAGGAATCCCGAGAAAGCTCACGTCCCAGCTCTGGGTTTACAGTAGATTGAGCTAAGCACAGTGGAGCCTTCCAATTTGGAGCCAACAGATGCATGTGGCTCCGGCTGCACGTGCCCAGTGTGTCTCGTTGTTGCCCAGGAGCCTGTGAGGTAACTGTTCCCTCCCTTTCACGGATAGCAGAGGGAGGCAAGGAAGGTGAAGGATTTTGTCCAAAGCCACACAACTATTTCGTGGCAGAGCTGCACCAGAGCTAAGTATTACGTACTTGGAAACACTGCTTGTCAGAAGGAAGAGGAGCCTCTGATTTGGCGCCCTTGGCTGGCAGGAGAAGGGGAAGGAGCCAGCAGTGGCTGTGGGCACCTCCCAACAGCCAGGGCTCTGCTCCCTGCGCAGTGCCCAAGCAGACGGCTGGAAGCCAAGTGGGCAGGAAGCCCCTGTTATCAACATTCAGGTCGCCTGTCATCAAAGGAAGTGTGTTCTCCGCCCTCGCTTCAGGGGAATTTAGGAGGCATGAAGCAAACGGTGAGTGCAGGGACTTCCTGCTCTCTGCTGGGTTGGGGCTGGCATGTTGCTGATTTGAGGATCGAGGAGAGGATGGGCAAGTCCATCTGACCTCCCAGTGCGTGATAAAAGGTGTGTTCTGAATTTGGCAGAATATCCTATTTTATTCATGAAGCACCAACCTGAAATAGACCGAGAGCTCTTACGTGTGGACATCCTGGGAAGCTTAGAAGGTAAGAAACAAAAATACCACAGCCACAACATTTGCTACCTCAACTTCAGGCGGGAGAGTTACGTAATTGTCACTTAGTCATACTATTAAGTATACAGACTGCAGGTTGATAACGGGGTGGAGGCGGCTGGGGGAGGGTTTGCTGCAGTGAGACCCCACCTCCTAGCTCCTCAGGACCTGGGCACCTGGCAGCTGCCCCGGCTCCAGGGCCGAGGAGCCGGAAGTCGGGGACAAGAGGAGCCAGCTCCCCATTTCATCCAAGCTCCATTGCCCCTGGCAATGGCTGGAAACAGGAAGCCCTGCCTAGATCCCCAAAACGACTGCTTCAGTCGCAAGTTTGGGGAGATTCACAGCCGGGGGGCCGGTTTTCCGGAAGCTCGTTGGAGGAGCCGGCTTCAGGTCTGCCCTGGAAGCGGGCTGGCCTTCAGGCTTGGGAAGCCCTCGAGGCTCCCGACACTGTTTAGAAGCCAACCCCTGAAAGGCCCTTGTTGCCCTGGAGGCTGGAGGGAGGCTGGGGCCAGGACTGCCCACTCTGAGGGGCCTTGACCAATGTCACCACCACTGACACCTCAACCTGTCCTCTGGGCCAGAATCCTGCTTATGGTGAAGGATTAGTCAGGGGTGACAACTCTTAAAACCTAAGCGCCTAAAGAAAAATGGCGTTAATTATGCTGTATGGCCCTGAACCTGATTTAGCTGTTGATCTAAAAATTAAGAGAGAGAGACAGAGAGAGAGAATGAGAGAGAGCTATTCCATGGAGAAAATACAAAACTCTGGGGAAAGGGAGTGAGGACCAAAGCTACCCAGAGCATCTCTGGCTGTTAAGAGTGTATTGACGAAGCCAGCTGTGACGACACAGAGGGCAGTCCAGTGCCCAGGAGAGGACACCAGACTGGCATTAGCAGCCTGGATGCCAGGCCGTGCTCTGTTACTTGTTAGCTCTGTGACTGCAGGCTAGTCACTAACTCTCTCCGAGCCTCAGTGGCCTTAACTCTAAAATGGGGGCAAAAGCATGCTCACCCCGTAGGACTGTTGCAAGGGTCACATTAGCTAAGGGTGGGAAAAATGCTTTGAAAAGCATTGTGTGTGGAGAGGACAGTGCTACATGGAAGAGTGGGAGAAACGCAGGGATCCACAGATGCACCCTGTCTGCCCACCCCCCGTGTCTCCCCCTTCCTCTGCCTAGTGAAGGCTTCTCCTCTTTCAGGTCTCAGCTTAGAGGTTGGGTCCTCGGGGAAGCCTCTCTGACCCCCCGAGCTGGGCTGGGCCCCTGCTCAGCTCCCTGCACTTCTCCTGCAGAGCACCTGCCTCCATTGTGTGATCGTGCGCGGTTTCCCTCCCTGGACGTTTAACCAGACGGCCTGGGGTTCTTCCTTCTGCACCGTTGAATGCCAGCATCAAGCCCGAGGTCCAGCTCTGAGCTGGTGCTCAGTGAATGCTGAATAAATGAATGACTGAGATGAATGAATGAAAGAAAAGCTCTGCTCTTCTCAGCGAGTCTCAACTCCCCTGAGTTGCACTTTCTTTGTCTGCTAAGTGAGAAGGATGGTGTGGATGTTGGTGCTTCTGGGAGTAATAACGGCGGCTTGTTTGCAGCCTTTTGTGTGGATGATCTCATGCAGTCCTTGCAACAAGCCTACTATTATCCCCGATTTACAAATCGGAAAACTGATGCTTAGCGAAATCAGGCGAAGCTGGCCTAGGTCACACGGCCTGTAACGGGTAGATCTGGTAACTGAGCTTAGAGTGACCTTACACTAGAAGCCATGGCCCCACTCTACCATCACGTTGCCAGTTGTGGCACAATAATGTGCTCAGAACACTTTCTAGAGTCCTACAGAAGGTGGTAGAGGAAATTGTAGAGTAGGTTGGAGGTGATGGTGGAAGAGGCAGTGATGGTGGTGATAGTGGTGGTAGTGGTGGTGGAGGTGGAGCAGGTGGAGGAGGTAGATGTGGTAATGGTGGAGGTAAAGGTAGAGGGGCTGGAGGTAGAGGGGCTGGAGGTGGTGGCGATGCCTCGAGGTGATGGCGGTGGTGGAGGCAGAGACAGTGGAAGTAGAGATGATAATGGAAGTGGAAGTGGTGGTGGAAGTGATGGAGGTGATAGTGATGGTGGACATAGAGGTGGTGATGGAAATGGAAGTGTGGGTGGAAGCGGTGAGGGTAGAGGAGGTGGATGTGGTCATGGTGGAAGGAGAGGTGGAGATGGAAGTGGAGGTGGTGGTAGAGGTGGCGGTGATAGAGGCAGTGGAGGTGATGGTGGTGGAGGTGGGAGTAGAGGTGGTGATGAAGTGGAGGTAGTAGAGTTGACGGTGATGGTAGAGGAGGCTCGTGCTCAGTCTCTAAGTCCTCTCTCTGGCCTCGGAGCCCCTGGCGAGGGGGTTGACATTACTCCAGGGGGAAGGCAGGAGCGAGGGGAAGGCTGGTGGAAGGAAAGGAGAGCAGGAGGGAGGGTGAATTTTGAGCCAGCCTGCTTACATCTCGGGTAGGATAGGGCTGGCATTCAGCACTGGTGATCACCCTGGCTGGGGAACACGTGCCTACCTGAGGGTTCAGGCTTCACCGTGCTTCTCATCTGCCGCTGGCCTCCTACTCCTAAAAGTCCATCCTGGACTGACAGACCAAGCTAGGGCGGGGAAGGGCTATAGGCCGGCACCTCCCTGAGCCCAGCTAACCCGAGGGTCACCACAGAAGTTCTCATGCTGTGCTAGCTGTGGTCTTTCAAGAAGCAGAGGCCAAGGTGGGATTATTATGCAAGGATTTTATTAGAAGAAGCACCTGTGGGAGAAAATGGGGAGGGAGCCGGAGAAGTCTGAAGAGCTGTCAGACCACAGTGCAAGTCTGACCCTGAGTGAAGGAGAGAGGGAAGGAAGGTTGTGTGGAAACGTCTAGACTGCCATGCAGCCTAAGGAAGGCTTGGCAAGGTCATCAGGGAGTCCTCAAGCCAGAGTCGACCACCAGAGGAGGCCCGTGTCTCCCAGGAAGGGGTCTGACTTAGCACCCCTGCCAGCTCAGTCTTCGGCTGGAACAGCCCACGGCCTCGGTGCCAGCGCGGCGATGGATTTCAGAGGGCAGAGCCAGGGCCCACGTCAAGGATGCCCTTGCGGTCGGGGCCTGAAGGTGCATTTTCACAGCTGCCACACTATCCTTGTTGCTCACCTCTCCCCCAGCTTTCAGGAGGCTCTGAGTGAGCAAAACCTCACTGTGACAGTTCACCTTCTGTGCTGATGGAGAACTTTGGCTCCTGGCCTGGCCAGTACTCACAGAGCCGAGGCTGTGCTTGCTTCCTTGCAAAGCCGGCTCAGGCGAGTGGCTTGTTTGGGGTTTGCTTTCTACTTCAGTGCAGAGCGGAGCGGCCTTTTGCAGGGCTCGAACTAGCCCAGCTCCACGGAAGCCTCGCTGCCCAGTGCGCTGTTAGAGATGCTCGTACGAAACAAACCTCTAGCAAGGAGATTTCCTACTGTCTTACAAGGGCAAGGACAGACCGCCACCTTCACTTTGATTTCAGTCCCAACTCCTTCTACCTTGTCACTGGCCTGATGGGCACGTCCAATGCTTTTTCTCTAGTCTGACTCCTTTCCACATCTTTATTCTCACTCGGGTACCTGCCTCTTCCGAACTATCTCCAGAGCACTGAGAGAGAGAGGATGAGAGAGACAGACAGACAGACACACACCTACAGAGAGAGAGAGGGGGAGAGACAGAGACAGAGAGACAGACAGAAAGATAGAAAGACAGAGAGTCTCACACGCACACACACAGATTGAGAGAGAGTGACAGTACGGCAGAGAGAGAGCTCTGAAGAGAAAGAGTATGCCTATGTGAGCGGTGAGTCTTATGTGAGCTGTAAGAGCGTGTCTTAGTGTGCAAAAGAAGGTGGCGTCAGAGGCGGGTGGGGGAGAGCAGAGAAAGTGTGCATCGTCGGTCGTGGTGGGAGAGCAAATGTTTTCCGCACTCCCCTAGAGGGAAGCTACGTCTCAGGAGAAGAGGAAGGCAACGTGGGAAGATCAGCGGGGGACCTAGCTCAGGGTGTACTAAGTTAGGTGCGTTTGTGGTTAGTGTGCACCCACCTCAAGCCTGGGCCTGGGCAGCAGGCCCAGACTTACCAGAAGGCCCGCAGTCCTAAGGCCTCCCAGTCTACAAACCTCATACACGCTTTGCCTTTTGCTCTGGGGCCTGCCAAGTACAGAGGCCCTTGCAGCATCCTCCCAGTAATTGCAGTGACTCCCCTACATCCTTCATTAGCCCTACAGGCTGGTCGCACTGGGCGACTCCATCCCTGTTGAACATGTCCTCTACTTCCTCCTCTTTGTGATTTTCCTCACACTGTTTCTCCAACTTGGAATGTCTTCTCCAGCCCACTCCACCCCATCCATCCTTCCAGGTGGCAAATCTGAATGCCGCCTCTTCCAGGAAGTCCTCCTAAACTCCCCCAAGGTTAATGAATCACTCTCCTCTCTTCTCTCCAGGAGCAATTTGCTTGTATCTGATTTAGCTCTTCATTATTCTGCTGCATGCATTCACTTTTTCTGATTATTCAAGCATGCTTATGGGGACAATTCAGCCAAAAACAGAAAAGCGTCAACAAACAGCCAAAGGGGAAAACCACCTCTGCTTCCCTCTCCCAGAAGCAACTGCGGTTCAGATTTTGTCACATTGTGTACACTAAAGCAGAGCATTCATGGTGTTACAATTTTTGCTGCAACCATCATAGTTCAGAAAACTCAAGAGGAGGAAAGTCTCATGTATTTACCCACATTTTTACTCTTTCCGTTGTCCCTTTTCTTTCCTAACGTCCCAATATTCTTTATTTTGTCATTTCTTTTCTATTTAGAGACCTTCCTTTAGCCATTCCTTTAAGGTAGGTCTTCTGGTGACAAATTCTCTTACTACTCCCTCACAAAGATATGTAGTCTGGAATTAGACGTCCGGATTGACAGTTCTTGAAAAACGACGTGTCACTTCCTTCTTCCCTCCACAGTTTCTCATGAGAAATTTGCTGTCATTCAAATTATTTTCCCCATAATGAGGGTATTATTCTATTTCACTCCATTCAAGATTTTTCCTTTGTCTCTATTTTTTAGGACTATGATGTGGCTTGGCGTATATTTATTTGAATTTATCCTGTTTGGGATTCACTTAGCTTCTTGAATCTGTCGGTTTGAGTCTTTTGACAAATTTGGAAAATTTTCAGTCATTATTTCTTTGAGTACTTTCTCAGATCGACACTTTTTTCTCTCCTACTGGGGCTTTAATGACATGAATCTTTAATGATCTTTCATTATAATGATCTTTCATTATAGTCCCACAGGTCCCGGAGGCTCTGTTCGTTTTTCTTCAGTCAATTTTCTCTGTTGTTCAGATTGAGTAAACTCTATTCTTCTGTCTTCCAGTTCACTCTTGAGTCCATCCAGAGAGACATTTATTGCACCTATTACATTTTTTCAGATCTAAAATTTCATTTCGTTCTCTTTTATATCTTCTATTTCTTTGCTAAGATTTTTATGATTTTCTTTCTTTCGGGCATGTTTGTAATTGAGCGTCAAGGCATTTCTGTGACAGCTGCTTGGAAATTCACGTCACATAATGCCAGCGTCTGACTTGTCTCAGTGTTGGTGTCTGTTGATTGTCTTTTCTCATTCAAGTTGTGATTCTCCTGTTTCTTAGTGTGACAAGTGATTTGGATTGTATCCGGGATGGTTCAGGTGTCACGTCTGACGCTCCGGGTTTTGTTTCAATCTTCTGCTGCCGTATGTGACACCACACGGCGGGGGAAGGGGCGTGCTGCCTTGTCATCGCCAGGTGGGGTTGGAAGCCCAGGTTTTCCACTCAATCTCCTTTGACACCGGGTGTGGGGGATGAGGAAGGGACACCTTGTACCTACTGGGCGGGAGTGGGAGTTCAGGTTCTCCATTAGGCCTCCAACGACACCTCCCTGGCTGAAAAGGGGAGGGTTGCCTCCTTCTGCTCCCCAGGTGGCCTCCGTGACACGATGAGTGGAGGACTCCTTAGTACTTGGGGGAATGAAGGTTCCAGCTCCCTACTTGGCCTTCTCTCATACCACCCTGAAGGGGAGGTGGTGTGCCTTATAGCCTGGAGAGGGTAGAGGGACAGGCGTTCTGCCCAGCCTCTGCTGATGGCAGGAGGCAAGGGTCACAGTTTTCTGTGATGTTTGGTGGGAGTAGAACAGCTATTTCCTAAAGGTTTTCTGTCTTGCTAGGCTTTCCCTTTCTTGGTCCTTTGGCCATAGAGAGCAGGCTTTCACTGGGGCTTTTCTTTTTCTTCTTTTGGTGGGGAAGACTGGCCCTGAGCTAAAATCTGCTACCAATCTTCCTCTTTTTGCTTGAGGAAGATTGTCACTGAGCTAACATCTGTGCCTATATTCCTCTACTTTGTATGTGGGTCACCGCCACAGCATGACTTGACAAGTGGTGTGTATGTCCATGCCCAGGACAAGAACTTGCGAAGTCCAGGTCACTGAACTGCAGCATGTGAACTTAACCACTATGCTGCCAGACCAGCCTTATTGGGGCTTTTTAAAAATCTGCTCTCGTTGATGTTTCTGGGTTGCTGGCTTCTTCAACTCTGTGTCCGGCATCGATGAGGCAAAAAGAAAACCCAGGGATTCACTGCCGCGTTGTTCCCCAGGTCCCCCAGTCCCTAGCTGAGCTGCTTCTCCTCTCCACCTTTCAGAGTCTACTTATATTTGTTTTATACGTAATGTTCAGGGTTTTTTGCTGTATTTAGCGAGAGGAATAGGGAAAAGTATATCTACTCCGTCATGTCCCAGCTGTAATTTCTCTCTTAATCCTCATAACAACCTCGTGAGGCAGGTACTAATGTTATGTCCATTTTACAGATGAGGCAACTGAGGCCCAAGGAGGTCACACAGATACCAAGTGGTAGAGCCAGGCTAGAACCCAAGGCTCTTAACTCCTGGTGCAGAATTTATTCTATGACACGAGGCACGCCTCCATATGTTCCATATGTTCTTGATCCCCAGTACAACTCTGGCAGGACAGAGCCAGAGGCGCTCAGCTTGTCACCATATAGCTGAAAGGAGAGTTAAGAGCTAGTGGGCTTGGTATCAAAGAATGGGCCAAGAGGGGCCAGCAGGTGTGGAGTTTCAAATCAGAGGCGGTTTGTCCCAGACATGGTTTCTGGTACCATATGGAGTAAGCCACGGCTCTGCGCTCCCATGCCTTCCCAGGGTGGGGAATGGGACTTTCTCTCACGTCCACCTTTGTGGCCAGTGTGGCTCCTGTTTGGACTTCTCAGCAAGGGTGATGGTTCACAAGCCAGAAGGACCGGGATGGGCAGGCCATGAGAGCATCAGGCTGAGAGCCAAGCCAAAGGCCTACAGGGCTTTCCGAGGACCAGACGTGGGGCAGCATTCTTGGGCTCTTCTCTGGCTCCTTGGGCACTGGTGGGCAGGGGGAAATGGGCAGGGCTCAGCTGTAACTCTCACTGCCTCTTTGCGGTCCACATCTCATCTCATTAGAAACTCAACTTCTGTTACTCTTATTCGCCTCAGCTTACAGGGAGGCCCTTGAGGCCCGGAGAGACGCAGTGACTTCCTAAAAGCTCCGCAGCTCCTAAATGCTTGCGCATCCGGCTCCCCTGTGACTGAGAAGCCCCCTGGGTGGGGGTGCTTGACCTGATTCAGTTGAGTCCCCAGCATCTAGTTCAGTGCCTGGCATGGAAGCGAGGGAGAAATTATTTTCTGTCTCCCTCCTCCCCTGGCTCACTTGTGGATGGGGTCCAGGTGGGGGCTGGCACCCACCAGGCAATCCCAGCTCTCACTCATGTGCAGAAAGCCAGGTGCGAGTAGAAGGCAAAGATGAGGGAGCAACCCACCAGAACCAGACCATCTGACCTCGGGGCTTGTTGGCTCCCGGCCTCCCACTGCAGAGAGAACAGGGGATGGATGGCCCAAGGCTTGGGATTAGCCAAAAGGGACACGGTGGCATAGCAGTGGGGCCCATGGGCAATGAGGGGGCCTTTTGCTGCTTTCTCCCCGGTGTTTAGGAAATATTTCCTGTGGATGGGCCCTTAGCAGCCCCCTTCACACCTTACCGGATGCTCTTTGAGGGGGACCAAGCTGGTGACTTCATGCTAATTACAAGGCTTCAGTTACAGGGCCTCAGAGAGCGGCTGAGCAGATGTATCTCATGTCACATCTTTTTGGACCACGCAGAGCTTGTATATGTGCTGCTAAATAGGAATATTGCTATTGGATAAGATTCGTAATAAACTGCTGCTTAGTCTGAGAAGGATGCTGCTCAGGAGACTGGGGGAAGAGGATTCATCTGGGTCCTCCACAGTGAGGCTGCTGGTAGCATCTAATAACCCCAGCAATTTATTGTGCATGGCCACACACATGCGTGTGTGTGCACACATGAAGCGATTCTTTCCGGTTGTTCTTCTCCGTGAGCAGGCAGGAGGGGAGCTATTTGGCAGCATTGTAGAGTGACTGGTGATGGGGCCCGTGGTGGCTTTGCTATGGGGAGGTGGCAGCACTAAGGGAAGGAGCTGTCTCACTGAGTGCCCACCGAGGCTTGCCTTGAGTGAGCCATGCCCCGGCAGGGTTCTGCCTACTGACCAAAGCCTGCTCCCCTGGCCTGAAGCCCCGGGGAGGACACAGCCCTGGTTGTCTCCTCGTGCTCCAGCTACCAGGAGCAGGGTTGTGGAAACAGGGCCTGGGAGCCGCTGTGCTCTGGTGGCTGGCCAGGCTGACAGGGCAGCATGGGAGACTGAGGCTGTCCTCACAGCCTACTCCCCCGAGGCTCTGGGCTTGGCCCCGGGCGGTGGGGATACACGGGCCAGGCCCGTAGGCTAGTATGTTCAGGGAGCCCGTGTCGGGGGAAGCCGGCCCTGTGATAACAGCAGGACCCTATGCCCAGGTCTGCTTCACCTCCACGTCCGCTGTTTGTCTTTCCAGTGAAGCTTCCCTATGACCTGGGAGGGGCCCCAAAGACACTATATGTGACCAAATCCAGAGCTATTATTAGCTGAAGGCTGAGACACTTTTCAGTCTGGCGGCAAATGCCGTGCTTAGCAAGAAGAAATTCTTCTCGTGAGCCGAGTCAGCTTTCTGTTTCCCCGTTCTCAGAGAGCAGCAAGGATTTCTGTCTGCCCGGGCCTGCGGAGGCCGCGGAGCTCGCAGTTCCTCACTGGACTTTTCATAGGTCACCCTTCGACCTGGCGCGTTCTGTTAATGTTCAGTTAAGTCACCATTCACGAAGCGCATACCGCACGCCAGAGCCTGCATACAAAGACACGGTCCTCTAGAACCTTCACAACCAACTTGCCAGGGCGTATGAGCTTCCTGTAACAAATTACCACAAACGTGGGGGCTTTAAAACAACAGAAATTTATTCTCTCACCGTCTGGAGGCCAGAAGTCCAAAATTAGTGTCACTGGGCTAAATCAAGGTGTCAACCTGGTCACGGTCCCTCCCGGGGAGAAATCTGTTCCTCCCCCTTCCAGCTTCTGGTGGCTCCAGGCATTCCCTGGCTTGTGGCCGCATCGTCCCATCTCTGCCTGCGGGACACATCGCCTTGTCTTCTGTGCATGTCAAATTTCCCTCTTATAAGGACACTCGTGATTACATTTACGGCCCATCTGGATAATCCAGGATCATTTTCTCATCACAAGATCCTTAAATTAATGGTATTTTTGGCCACATAAAGGAACGCTCACAGGTTCCGGGGATTAGGGCTAGGTATCTTTGGGCCACATTTTTCCACCTGCCACACGGGGCCTATTGTTGCCAGTTCTCCAGGGGAAGAGGCGGGGAATGGCTCCCAGGCGGAGGCAGGATGGAGCCGTGAGCACTTGGGCATTGCTGGAGTGGAGGCACCCAAGTCAGGACAAGGGTGCAGGGAGAGAGTGCCCTGCTCTGGTGCTAGGGTCCGTGTCGGCTTCCTGTCTGTGCCTCACACCGAGGAGCCCAGCCCAGGACCTGACCCAGAACCAGAGTTCAGACAAGCTTGGAGGGAGTCATGGGATGGAGGACGGATGGAAGGATGGGTGGGTAGAGCAAAGGATGAGTGGACAGATGGACAAATGGGGGGTGATGGGACCCACTGACCTGCCTTAGCCCCTCATCCTATCTGTCTGCATTTCCCCACAATCAGGATCGCTGCATTTCTCCCTGGAGTGTTTTCTCTCCCAGCCAAGGTCACTGTCCCCCTTCATCCGATGTTTCTCATTTGCTCTGCTTGTTGGTTCTGATTCAGAGCTGAAATGCCTTTAGAAGCACAATCAACAGTCTTTTCAGCTCCACTCACCAGCCCAGTGAAGATGGAGATCAGATGCCAGCTGGGCGGCCTCCCTCCTTTCTCCCCACAGCCCAGGACCAGCTTCACGGGCACTCCTCTCCCCTTCCAGGCAAGGCGTCTGTGTTTTTTTCCTGCAGAGAAGGCTGGATTCCTGGCGGGAAGACGTCTCCGAGTCTCTCTTGAATTTCCCTCCAGTGTGGCTGCTGTCCTGGCTGGAGCTGAATTCAGGCTTTTCTTCCCCAGAAGAGCATGTCCCAGTCTCCACGGAGCCCTTACCACCTCTATTGAAATCCGAGCTCAATGACAACACTGTCGTTGGAAGAAAGTCTCTCTCTTTCTCAGATGCTCCATTCTGCTTAGACTCCTCCCCAACTTGGTCAAATGAGCCGTGGGAATTTGTCACTCCTGCTAGCAGAATTCACTTCTAAAGTGATTTCTGTGTTCCGAGAGCCTCACGCTCCTGACAGCCACATCCTTCAGCCACACATAGGTAACCATGGCTGATTCGTTACACCTCTGGTGTCTGAGCTCGAGCCCCTGCGTGACTTTGGAAGGCAGAGCACGTTTCTGGAGCAGCCCCCACTAGGAGCCTGTGCCTTATTTTTAAGCTGCATCTATAAAGAATAGCTATCTTGGTGTGGATGTAGAAGAAAGAACATGGCTCTAGAGTCACACAGATAGGCGCTTGGCTCTCTGCTACCTCCATGCTAGCTGTGTGACTTTAGGCAAGCCACATAACCTCTCTGAGCCTCTACATTCCTTATCTGAAAATGGGTGTGTAATTAACCTCAGAGGTTTATTGTGCGAACTGAATGAGTTAATAACTATCAGGGAAGGTAGGGCCCTCCCCTGTCCTCCCTGGTGGAAGGTAATGTGGTTGTGGCTAGAACTTGAACTTCAGCTCTTCGAAATGAGCCAGGAGGGTGAGCGCCCCAGGGCTGGGCCCACCAGGGAGAGCTTTGGCGCAGGCTCAACACGGGGAGGGGGATGGGAGGGAAGGACAGATGTATTCACAAGTTGGGGCTGGGGCCAGGAGCAAATGGGCTTCGGGGAGGGCTGAGAGGGAGAAGGGCCCTGAGGGCACCTGCTTCCCTGCAGCGTGGACTGCGGAGTTGTGTGCAGGGCCCACTCACTCCCTCTTAGAACTCGGAAGCCCTCCAAGACCACATAGGCACTGCATTGGTCAGGATTCTCCAGAACAGAGCCGACAGGAAACTACCTGTCTATGTACCTATCTATCTGTCTGTCTTAGGAAATTGGCTCACATGATTGTGAGGGCTGGCAAGTCTGAATTTATAGGGCAGGCCAGCAGGCTGGGCGCTTGGGTAAGAGTTGATATTACAGTCTTGGGACTAAAGGCCAGAAACTCAGGCTGGGTTTCTATGACGCAGTCTTGAGGCCCAATTTGTTTCTCTTCATGAAACCTCCAGGTTTGCTCTTAAGACTTCAACTGATTAGATGAGGCCCACCCACATGGTGGAGGATGATCTGCTTTACTCAAAGTCAATTGATTTAAGTGTTAATCACATCTAAAAAATACCTTCACAGCAACGTTTAGTCTGGTGTTTGACCAAACATCTGGGCACCATGGCCTAGCCAAGTTGACACATGTAATTAACCATTGCAGGCATCTTGACTTTGGGCCACTGCCCAATGTCTCTAACTGCTGACAATCCTTAGTCAGGGCTGGCTTTGTGATCAGAGAAGCAAATCTCAGGAGCTCAGGTGCTGCTCCTGAGAAGTAAGATTGTGACAGTGTCTTTGGTGGCCTTCAAGTCACGTCATCACAAGGTGGGCAGAAGCTGGAAGCTGAATTCCTGTTCGCACTGTACTCCCCATCTTCCCGGGCATGCTCTCCTTAAACGGTGGTGTGGGGCACAGGGAAGGTAGGCAAGGGGGCTGGGTGTTTAGGCTCTCCATATTTCCCCCTGGCAACCCCCTTTTGCCCCTTAACCTGATAGATACTTTGCAACACCTCTCAATCCCCTGCCCTTGGTGACTCATGTTGGAGTCATCCGTCCCCTTCGATGCAGCTCTTTACTGTAAACTGTCAGTGTTTCAGTCACATGATATGGCATGTGGCTCCAAATTTGTCAGCCTTAGGTCCCAGACCTAGGAGGTGAAGGGCTCCTTGCAGGTCAAGAGGCCAACTGACATCCAGAGTCTCAGAGTTTTCAAAACTTTCTTGGCAATTCACTGCCTCCTACCCGGCCCAGACACACACAAACGCACACTCACACTTAAGAGGCCTCACCAAATGCTATAGAGAATGTCTTGAGGCCTTCAGAGCACGTGGGCTTGGATTCTGTGACAGGCGCAGCGAGGTTCCAGCTGAAGGGGACCTTGCACTGGGCCAGGTCTGAAGTGGGCCACAGGGGACTTTTGTCTTAATATGCTAGGGCGTGGCTGAGTGTCGGATGCAGAGAGGGGGTTCTGGGTGTTTTTTCATTGACTTTTGAGAGCTGAGAACAAGTGGATCCTGTGAAAACATTTGCGTCAATACGGGAAGGCTGTAGAAACAACCAAGAAAGGCCCAAATGGTGGTATGGTAGGCCAAAAAACGTCCCCGTAAAGATATCCACGTCATGATCCCTGGAACCTGTGAGTAGTACCTTACATGGAAAAAAAGAACTTTGCAGAAGACATTAAGAATCATGAGATGAGAGTCAGATGGCCAACAGGCACATGAAAAGATGTTCAACATTGCTAATTATTAGGGAAACGCAAATCAAAACTACAATGAGATATCACCTCACACCTGTCAGAATGACTGTAATTGACAAGAAACAACAAGTGTCGGAGAGGATGTGGAGAAAACGGCACCCTGATCCACTGCTCGTGGGAGTGCCAACTGGTGGAGCCACTGTGGAAAACACTATGGAGATTTCTCAAAAAGCTAAAAATAGAAATACCATATTATCCAGCTATCCCACTACTGAGTATTTATCCAAAAAGCATGAAGTCAACAATTCTAAAAGATATACTCACCCTTATGTTCATCGCAGCATTATTCACAATAGCCAAGATGTGGAAGCAACCCAAGTGCCCATCAATGGAAGAATGAATAAAGATCATGTGGTGTATATACACAATGGAATACTATTCAGCCATAAAAAAGAGGAAATTGTGCCATTTGTGACAATGTGGATGGACCTTGAGGGTATTATGCTAAGTGAAATAAGCCAGACAGAGAAAGACAAATACCGTAGGATTTCATTCATATGTGGAAGATAAACAAACACATGAATAAGGAGAACGGATTGGTGGTTACCAGAGGAGGAGGGGGTGAGGGGAGTGCAAAAGGGGTAAAGGGGCACATGTGTATGGTGATAGATAAAAAACTAGACTATTGGTGGTGAACACGATGCTGTCTGTACAGAAACTGAAATATAATAATGTGCACCTGAAAAATGCACAATGGTATAAACCAGTATGACCTCAACAAAACTAAAAAAAAAAGAGAATCATGAGATGAGAGATTACCCTGGATTATCAGGTGGGCCCTAAATGCAATTACAAATGTTCTTACTTGAGAAAGGCAGAGGGAGATTTGCTACAGACACCCAGACGCGAAGGCAAAGTGAAGATGGTGGTGCAGATGGGAGTGATGGGGCCACAGTCCAAGGCGCACCAGCAGCCAGCAGAAGCCGGAGGGGCAAGGCCCAGAATCTCCCCAGAGTTTCTGAAGGGATCGGGACCTGGCCAACACCTTGATTTCAGCCCCCTGATCCTGATTTTGGACTTCCGGCCTCCAGAATTGTGAGAGAATAAGTGTGTGTTGTTTGAATCCCCCCGGTCTGTGGTACTGTCACAAGAGCCCTAGGACGCAGCACAGGCAGGCTGAGGGGAGCGTCTCTCTCTGGGAAAAGGAGGGAGGACCGGGACTCGGCCATGCTGGAAGAGTTCAGGACAATCGTCTGCATCAGGCTGCTCGATGATGGCGACACTGAGGCCCGGGGAAGGGAAGGGTTTCATGGAGGGTCCACGATGAGGTGTTGGCCGGCTGAGACCAATCCCAGTCTTCCGGCTCCTGGGACGGGCGGGGGTGTAGCCTGCCCACTTGTTCTTCCAGAGGGATTTGGCTTTCCACCTTCTCCTGATCTCGTGCTTCCCTCTCCTCTGAATCGCCCTAAGCCTCTGGCTTCCCCACTATCAGGCACTTTATAGCCTTGATCCTCCCGGGTCTCTTGGTCCTCCTGGTTGGGCCTCCAGCTTCCCGTGGGCGGGGCTTTCTCCTTCATTCAGTCTCCAGACTTCTGTCTGACTCCAGGTTGCTCGGCTCCCCTGCCCCCAGACATTTGTCTTCTAGCTGGCTGTTGCTTTCTCACAGGCAATCTCCCACTTGGCACAAGAACGCACTTAAATAACATCGGCATTAACACCAAATATACAAAACATGGCTCCTGTCTACAGCTTCAAGGGGTGTGCGCTCCTCAGCCAGCCAATGCTGAGGCCAGCCCCCTATTTTGAAAGCTGTAGTCTTTCTAGTACTGCCCAGCCTGAAAACCAAGGGAGCTGACCGGCAGGCTGGCTGGCTGGCTGGCACTCTCTGCCCCCTCACCACATGGAAGCCTAGCCACATGCCACATGCCAGGCAGCGGGCAGTCAGCAGACAGGGGCCACTGGGGGTCCCGAGCCAGCCCCCTTAGCACACCGCTTCACCGGCACCACGGTCTGGCCGCCTGGTCCCAGCACTGCCCCCTGGGCAGCCACCACACCAGCACTGTGCCAACCAGCCTTTCCATATTTATCCCCAGGAAGAGATGGAAAGGGTACGACTGCTCATTTAAAAATAAATGCCATTTCCTAAGAAAGATACCAACTGTCCTGTCAAGGATCGGCATCCTGCCTCTCGATTTAACGAGTAAATCTCTGGAAAAACAAAGCCCAGGCTCTGAACAACGAAGGCGACCTTCACCTTGTCCTCATGTGCAAACTGACTCTCACCAACCCACTTTGAAATCTTCAGCTGAGACGCCTAAATATTCAAACGACATGCTGTCACCTGACCCCCAGTGTCCTTGAGGAGGCCTCTGCAGGTGACAGAGCAGCCGTCAGGGAGACCTACTCATTGCTCCAGAGAGGCCAGGTTGGTCTCCTGAGGTGTTGCTTTCCACATTTTAAAGCACCAAATTATGATTAAACCCCGTGCTCACCTTGGCCTTGAAAGTGACTCACGGCATAGCAGACATTTCACCTTTTGGTAGCTCTGCTGCCATCAAGGGCTTGCTTCCCTGCGGGGAGTGCCGGTCTGCTTCGGGGTCCTTCCACAGCAGTTCTGGCCCCAGAGGCCTCATGGTACAAGCCTGGGCCCTCAGTTCCAGGCCAGCCCTCTGGAGAGCTGAGGCCATTGCTCATGATCCCTATGCCCACCTCAGATGCTGCGGGCTCATGTCCACTTCCCATCTGGGGCCTGACCCCCAGAACACTGTGATTTTACCCAGGCCTCTTACAGCCATTCGGAGTGAGCTGAGTCATCGAGGGACAGAAGGGTAGCAGGATTCTCACCTCCTTCATTCTGGGGACTCCACCTCTTTTAATGCACACCACAGCTTGTCTGGCTGCCAGTTTCCCTGTGGCCCAGGCTCACTGCCGTTGCCAAATTCTGGGGTACTTGGCTGAGGGTCTGTCGATTCCAGGTCTCACTTCTCCCTATAGCTCTGTTCGGTTTGGCCCAGACCCCTGGGGGCCCTTAGGGCTGGGGCTGGATACATTGGCTGCCCCTCTCACCCCAGCATCACCCATATTCGACACTCACGTTTTCTCTCCCCTCCTCTGGAGTAAGGTCCCGCTCCCCTAAACAATTCTGAGAGTCCCAAAGCCACAGTGCACACCTGCCAAGTGCGAACTCTGAAGGGATGCAGTGCCCCTGTTTGAAGAATGAATACATTCCAGCAAGGTTGCCTGCAAAGCGCATCTCTGCAGAGCAGTGTTCATTCTTTCGTTGATCGCTGCCATGTTTTTTCGATTGGAAAAAAGAAACTTTCTAGTTGTATGAGCTATAGGCTTTTTGGTCAGGATTGGGTTAAGGTGGGGTCTTGTCCCAGGGGATCTTCTGCTAGGATCAGGGCCAGATTTGTGTCCCCTTGGCACGACCTTCCCACATTTTATTAGTTTCCTGGGGCTGCTGTAACAAAGTACCACAAACTGCGTGGCTTAGAACAATAGAACTTTCTTCCCTCGGGGCTCTGGAGGCCAGAGATCTGAAATCCAGGTGTCGGCAGGGCCGCGTTCCCTCTGGAGGCTCTAGAGGAAGATGCTTCCTCGCCTCTTGCAGCTTCTGGCGGCCCCAGGTGTTCCTTGGCTTGTGGCCACATCACTCCAGCTTCTGCCTCTGTCTTCACATGGCTGTCTTCCTTTGTGTGTCTGTTTTAGAAGGGTACCTGTGATTACAATTAGGGCCTATTCAGATAATCCAGGATACTCTCTTCATCTCAGAATTCTTAACTAAAATCACATCTTTCGCCATATAAGGCAATGTTTATAAATTCTGGTAATTAGTATATGGACACATTTTGGGGGCCACCATTCAACCCACTACACACCTCTACAATCCCCCAGTAACCCGAGGCCCTGGCCACCATGGTAGGAAAGCCCCACTTCCACTTTCCACGTTCCTAGCTTCCAGAATGGGCCTGCCACCTCCCCAACTGCTTTACAAACTGAGGCTATAGCATGACACTACCACAGGCTGCTTGGCACCTACCAGGCTGCTGGGTGGCTGGGCCGTGAGGAGATGTGGTGTGTGTCCAGGGCAGTCAATGAGGGGGATGCCTGTCTGAGGAAGGGAATGCACTGGTGACTGTCCATCTTTAAATGACGATCAGCTGAGAGCTGGAAGAAAACATGGGTTTATTAGCGGACATGTAAGCCTGAAAGTAAGAGAAAATGCACCACGGGGCCACAACGTGATACACCAGCAGAAGAGACAAGGCGCTCTGAGCGCTGCCCCAAAGACACTCTGGAGCTGGGGGCCGTGATACAGTCCTCGCGGCACGCGGAGTCATGCAGGGCTTCGGATGCGGAAGGCGTTGCACTTGGCCCACAGGGGCTGCCTGTTGTAGGGCTCTCCATCTCGTTATGTAGATGAGGAAGCTAGAGTCTGTGGTCTTGTCTCTCCTTCCCTTTCCAAGCCGGCTACCCTGAACCCTCGCTCGTGCTCCTCACCCTGGATCAGTAGAAGACCCTCCTGTCAGGTTGCCTGCTCCCTCCCCACCGCCAGCAGACCAAGGAAAACCTAGCCTATTTCTTTGCTCTAAGTCTCCAAGGTTCTTTGTTGTGAAAAGCGGTCCTTCCCAACCCTTTATACATTGTGGATCACCGAGAAAGTGATCATAGTTGTCCAGCAGATGAGCCTACTTAGACCTGGAGGGGTGGCTTGGGCACCGACCAGTCCAACTGGCCGTTGGCTGGCAAGGCCGTGTAGGTTGACCAGTTGACCATTGAGCCTGCCTGCAGCCATCAGGGTACCATGTTGGGAGGCGCTGGGTGAAGGATGAAATCTGGAAGCCTTGCAGGGGAACTGAAAGCCCTGTGAGGGTTCGCCCTGTCTGCCTCAGCCAATCAGTCTGACTTTCCGTAATTTGATACCTCAATCTTTCTTCTGGCCAGACTGGCAGTTCAGAGTCTTCTAGACAGTGCCATGTTTACCCCACCTCTGAGCCTTTGTGTCTGTTGTCCTCTCACGTGGGATGCCTTCTGCTCTAACAAGTCAAACTTTTTCCCAGTCTTTCTGGGAGCTGCCTTGTCCAGGAAACCTTTCCTGATTGCTTTTGAACCTGTTTTAGTTCATGTTGACCCTTTAACGCATTGCCCCTGCATGGTCATTTAGCTATCGCAGTTGTGGGGGTCGGTGTTGATTCTCCTGTAAACTCGAAGGGCAGAGACCAAGCCTTGTTCCTCGCTGCATCCCCTCCGGCCAGATCGAGGCCTGGAATGCAGCAGGTATTCAATAAGTGATGGCAAAATGGACTTGACTGAGGGATAGAGTGACCTTTCTCAAATCTAATCATTCCCAAGTTAGACACAGCTGCCCCTCTCGAAATGAGGATGAAGCTCGGGGTCGGGCCCTGCCTGGCTCCCAGCTGCTCCTTCCATCCAGGCCCCATTTCTGGGGCAGCTTGGCCGCAACCTGCAAGCTCAGCCTCAGGAACCTACAAGCCCCCATGGGGCCTCGAGCCATCCCTAAAGCCCAGATCAGCTCGTTGCATCTCAGCCCAGGCATTGGCACCCTGCCCGCTGCTGACTGGTCTCCAGATCCTGGTTTGCCGCCTGTAGGAACTGCCACTGGCCTCTGTTTACCTGCTTGTTGCAGTGGGCTCAGCCCGTTCCTACTCTGCTGGGCCTCCCTGGGGGCTGCTGCTGTCTTGTTGTGGGGCTGCTATGGACTGAATTATGCCCCCCCAAATTCTTCTGGTGAAGCTCTAACCCCCAATGTGATATTTGGAGATGGGGTCTTTGGGAGGTGATTGGGATTAGATGAGCTCACGGGATTAGGGTCCTTATAAGAAGAGACGCTGGAGAGCTTGCGCTCACTCTCGCTCTGCCGTGTGAGGACACGAGGAGAAGTTGGCTGTCCGTGCCAGGAAGAGCGCTCCCACCAGAACCTGACTCTTGATCTCAGACTTGCAGCCTCCAGAACGGTGAGAAATAGAGTTCTGTTATTTAAACCACCCAGTGCACAGTATTTTGTTACAGCAGCACGAAAGGCTTAAGACAGGGGCTGCCTGCTCCATGGCCCCACCCTCTCCCAGCCTGTGGTTGGCTGAATAGTACCCCCCTCCCTCAAAATGCCCATGTCCTAATCCCCGGAATCTGTGAAGACGACCTTGTATGGCAAAAGGAACTTTGCAGATACAGTGAAGTCAAGGATCCTGACACGGGAAGAGCAGCCTGGACTAACCAGCGGGTTTGATAGAATCACAAGGCTCCTTCTAAGAGAAAGAGGGAGGCAGGAAAGAAAGATTTGAAGACATTATGCCGTCGGTTTTGAAGAAGGAGGAAGGGGCCATGAGCCAAGGAATGTGGGCGGTTTCTAGAAGCTGAAAAAGGCAAGGAAATGGGTTCTTTTCTAGAGCCTCCAGAAGGAATCAGCCTCGCTGTCACCTTGATTTTGGACTTCTGCCCTCTAGAACTGTAAGAGAATAAATGCGCGTTGTTTTAAGCCATCAAGTTTGCGGTAATTTGTTACAGCAGCCACAGGAAACTAAGACACAGCCCCATGTCTGTCCTGCCCTCTGGCACTTGCCCCACCTGCCCCTTCCTCCTGAGACATTGTCAGACCCCGTCTCCTGCCCAGCACCAGCCTCAGCCTTGCCCCAAACTCTTCAGAACTGGTGCGGGGGAGTCTTCCAGTCCTGCCTCCGCCCTGTGATGCTGGCTTTCCTCTGTCCTGGAAATGCCAAAGGCCAGGGGGGCAGGCCTCAGCCACCAACCCCATCCCCCACTCTGCTAACAAGTCAAGGACCTAGGAGGAGAGAAATATCCTCTCAATAAGGGGCATAGGCCCAGGGGGAGACGGGAGCAGCACGCCCACAGGAGGATTTCTGGAAAATGGATGAAGACTGATGCTGATCAGTGCCAGTAGTTCCAGAGGGAAGACGAGCTGCTGCCACTTAGCAGGCAGCCCAAGGGTGCTCTCCACACGTCAGAGACTGCAGGGAGCTGCAGCTCATCCAGCCTGTGGCCATAAGTACTCACTGAGAAGGGGCAGCACAGGGTGTGGGTGGCATTGCCAGTTGTGGACCAGCCAATCAAGGGGAGAGGTGCCCACGACAGCCTGCCAGATGGAGTCCCTGGCACAGAGCCTCTCCAGGTCGCGCCTTCCTCGTGAAGACTCTCCCCATCCCGCCTTGGACCTGAGCTCACAGAGGCCAGGATCCAACTCATCTGGAAGGCGCTTCCACTTCTGATAGTGCTGAGTAAGCTCCTTTGAGACCAAGCCTCCCACAGACAACAACTCTAGACTCTGGACAAAACCAAAGCAAAGCCAGACACACCTGATGGCACTGGAAAGCTACCCAAAGCAGGAGGACTGGGAGGGAGTCAACAGTTGGAAGAAAGAAACAGCTCTGGTGAGTTCCCTGTTTGCACAACTTCCAGCTTGGAGGCAGCCCCACTCCGTACTTTACACGGTGCCTCACTCTGGGGAAACCCCCATAGTCTTTCTGGTCTGAGGAACGAGAGAATCCCACACGGGAGAGCCAGAGACGAGTCCCAGACCCTGCGGACAGACGCAGCCCAAATCTCTGGTTGACCCTGACCTTTGTATGCCTGGGGACCCCAGGTAGGATGTCTGGAAGGTCCTCTTTCTAGTGTACCTGACCCCCTCCTGGTGTTTAGTGAGCACCTGCTATGTGTCAGGCTCTGGGCCAGATGCCACAGTGCCCTAGCCTGGGTTTCCCCGGAAGCAGAGTGATCCCGGCGGGTGGAAGTGAGGGACTAGAGGGAGGGCCCAGGCAAGAGGCACTATTGTGTTGGTTGCTGTTACTTGTGACAGACTGCTCGACTCTACGTAAACCACGTCTCCTGGCTATGTGTTTGGGAGGAGAAAGGGGAAGAATGTTTCCACAGGCTGCCATCTCCCATCGCTCAAGGGCTTGCCCCACAGGGCCTTAACTCCCCCTCATTTCTGGGTTGCACATGAGTGGGTGCTAAGCAAGGTCCCACAGCATGCCGTGCCTCTGGGCCACCGGGGACACCCTGGGCAGGAGGCAGGAGGCAGGAGGCAGGAGGCTGGAGGTTCACAGTGTGGGCATGAGGTGAGACCCCTTACTTGCTGTGTGACTGCTATAGACTGAATGTTTGTGTCCTCCTGAATTCATATGTTGAAACCTAATCCTCAGTGTGAGGGTGTTAGGAGGTGGGGCCTTTGGGAATTGATGCCGTCGTGAGGGTGGAGCCCCCATGAATGGGATTAGTGCCCTTATACGAAGAGATGTGAGAGCTTGCTCCTTCTCACTGCTCTCTGCCATGTGAGGACAGCAAGAAG
This sequence comes from Equus asinus, assembly GCF_041296235.1. Classification (NCBI taxonomy): domain Eukaryota; kingdom Metazoa; phylum Chordata; class Mammalia; order Perissodactyla; family Equidae; genus Equus; species Equus asinus. The sequence goes on along the minus strand of NC_091820.1, from coordinate 135,899,978 downwards.
ACGGCCACCTACAAGCCTGGAAGCGGGTTCTCACCAGAACCCGACCGCGCTGGCGCCGTGGTCTCAGACTTCCAGCCTCTACAACTGTGGAAAATAAAGGTCTGTTCTTGAAGCCACCCCGTCTGTGGTATTTTGTTGTAGCAGCCTGAGTGGAGTCAGACAGTGACCTTGAACATGCAGTGTCACCTCTTGGGCCTTGTTTTCTCATCTATGAGAAGTGGACAAGCAGCACTTGTTCTGCTTGCCTCCTAGGACTCATGAAGGTTTAACGACAACAGTGGCCAGCATTAATTGAACATTTCCTTGGTGTCAAGTCCAGGGCTAAGTGCTAAAGACAGTTGTGGTTGGGTTTTCCCAGGGTGCTATGAATAGGTAATATTGACCACAGAGATGACACTCTGGGCCAGTGACATGGCTGAGGCTGGCAGCTCAGAGAAGAGCCAGACCTGGTCTGCGTGGTGTGTTCCTCAAAGTCTAAGGAGGGAGACAGACCCAGGCCCTGCCACCAACAGCTCAGCTGGGTGTGTATCATGTTAGCCCTGGGCTCAGATGTTTCTGGAGCTGGGAGGATGACACTAATTGACCTGTGGAGGCTCTAAAGGAGGGCCAGGTGGAGCTGGGCTATGAAGAAAGAGCAGCATCTTCAGACACATGCGTCATTACCAGTAGAGGGACCAGCAAAGGCCCAGAGGCATGATGGAACTAAACTGCCCACAGAGGCTTGTGTGGTTGAGGGTAGCTGCCTGTGGGCTGAGGGTGGGAGCAGTGGAAGAGGAGGCTGGAGAAGCAGGTCGAGCCTTGCTGGCCACCATTCGGAAATTTGACTTGATCCTGAGGACAATGGAGGAGCCATGGAAAGGTTAAAGGCAGGGGCGTGCCAGGGTCAGATTCAGGGGTTCAGACGCCCACTGCAGTTGCAGGAATGGAAGCACATTGGAAGGAGTAAGTGTGGAAGCAGGAATTAGTTGGGAAGCCACAGCTGTTGTCTGGGCAGCTGATGGCGAAGACTTGACCAGGAGCCATGGCGTGGAGGTGCAGCCAAGCGGCCGGGTGAAGGTCTTCAGATTGGCACACGCGCTTGTGTTCTGAGTCATTCCTGCCCCGGAGCAGTTGCATTGTGAGCTCAGGGACTGGAGAGCTGCGGCATGTTCTCATGAGACGTCCCCTTTAAGAGGGCGTGGGGCTGGGGGCTCCCTTCCCAGTCCTCGAGCTAAGCCTGGGTTAGCACTTTGCTTAGAGACCTTGCTTCTCCGGGATTTCTAACTTCCTCGGCAAGTGTGGTTCCAAGGGGCCTGTCTTATAACATGTTGGTTTGCCTGAAAGCATCTTTTGAAAACAAACTCCATAAAATTATTTCTAAATTCCACATGGTTATCTGCATTAAAATTTGCATAAAAGAATATCTCTAACCGTTTTTTAATAAGAAAGCTTTGATTTTCAAAAAGAAAACTGGGTAATGATTTACACATAAAGTGGCCTTGTTTCCTTTGAGAGTCTAAAGATCCCAGGCCCAGACTCAGTATCTGTTTTGGACTCAATTTGGCCAGAACAAAGCAACCAGTCCCCGCTGGGCATGTGAACAGCATTCTCCCCAAAGATGCGCAGCTGGTGGTCAGAGGAGGCGTGTCAAGCACGCCCTGCACTGCCGGTTGGCCATTCTGCACCAGGCCAGGGCTGTGGCCTAAGGGGTTGGGAGTTTTTGCAAGCCTCGGGGTCATCATTTCAGAGAATGTCAGAGCTAGAACTGACCTTCGAGGCAATCCAGGCCAGGCTCCTAACTGTATGATGGGCACATTGGGGCCCAGAGAGGAGGTGGACTTGGCCGCAGTTTTGATGTGAGACAGTGGCAGAACGTGACCTGGAAGCCAGGCTCCTCCTTCCAGCCCAGGCTTGCTCTGCATCCTCGCTAGCCCCTGCCTCATTCCCCGAGGACCGTATCTGCTTGGTACGGAGGCACTGAGGGACCACTCAGAAGACTTCGTAGTACTCAGTCAGCATCCAAGGCAAATGGTCCGTATCTGTCTCAGCTTAAGCCCTGTCTGTCTGTGATGGCTGAAAGGAAAGGGCTAGGAGCAAGACGAGGCCAGTGAGGTGCGTAGGGTGAAAACTTTCTTTAGGCACCCACTCATAGGTGCTGACCCTACACTTGTACGACCCTGAGGTGAGGCCTTCTGAGATGTCTCACTGGCTTCACCCTAATCCCCAGCCCAGACCCAAGTTCCAGTGGCTTCCATGTTGGTCCCGAGGGTTCCTCTATCAGACCTGGGGCCTTCTGCTCCCACAGAAGCCTCTGGGTGCCTGAACTGCCCTCTCAAGGGCAGATCATTAAGAGTTGACAAAACACATTGACACCCGTGAACTCATGGGGTCCTACAGCCTTCTTTTAATGCAGGCAAGGCAGAGAATCTTAGCAACTTGTCTTAGATTGGGCAGCTGAGGCTCAGAGAGGGTGAGCAGTTTGTCGAAGGCCACACAGCCTATAGGTGGCAGAGCTGAAAGTGAACCCGGCCCTTCACTCTACCCCATTTCTTCATCCTCCCCCCCATTCCTCCCCAGATATGCTGTTTGCCCACAGCCACCAGGCAAAGCCTCTTGAGCTCAGGGCCTTCAGGTAAACTTAGGCCACTGTTCCTCCTACCTTGCAGGACCCACACTAGTGACAGATATTTTTAGTCAAACAAAAACAGTTATAAGGCTGAAATAATTGCCCTCATTTTGAATCTCAGAGTCTTTTCAGATAATATAATCTTGTGTGGCCCCAAAGAGGCTCCTGCCTGCTCTGCCGATTGGGATGGAAGCAGCCCAGGTAATTGCCTCTTCTGTGCAAGACCAATTTGTCCAGGGAAACAAGCATGGTTGATGTAATCAATTAAAATACTGAAAGCAGTGCAGAATATACAGGAAATGGAAAAGAAATTGAAGCCCTCTGCCCCGCCTCGCTTTCCCAATGCCTGAGTCCTGCCTAACCAGTTGACAATTTCTGTCCTCTTTGAGCCAGACTCCAATTTGTCTAAAGGAGGCTGAACTGACAAGACTCCTGAGGGAACAAAGCCCCAGCTCCCCAGCCAACTCAGGCTTCTTTGCGGGTCCTGGCCAAGCTGTGGGCGCAAGGGCTGCTCTGGACAAGGAGCTTCGAGGAACATGGGGCTTCTCCTGAGTCCGGCCCTGTGCTGGGCACGGGCTCACCTTGGGGGGGCATGAGCCACAGACCCACCGGGGTCTCTTCACAGCTGGGCGCTCAGGTCAGCAGTGGGTGCTTGAGAGGAGCTGGGTACCAGAACCCAACAGGAGCCCTGCTGGGAGGCCCTGCCACCAACTCTCAGGGGTCTGGGCTAGCTCTTGGGCTCTGTCTGGCCTTTGGATCTCTATTTGCCAGCCCTGTGCTCTTTCTGGCTGTTTCCTTGGCTCCTGAGGCTGGGGGAAGCTCGGGTAGCCTGGCTGGCCAGCATGCTAATGCCCCCTGGCATGGGGCCGACTCACTGGCTTGCAGTTTTGTGTTTTTGGCCTGGTGCCTGCAACTGTTACACAGGCCAGGCTAAGTGGTCCCAGGGTCCCTGCCTGCTGGAGCCCACTGTCTGTGGGGTGGCAGGTGCGTACACAGCACTGCAGGAAGCGAGGCCCCAGACTGCCCAGCTGAACATGCTCAGCGCTCCTCTATGCACCTGCCTTCTGGGTAGTCTGAGAGGTGGAGAGGACGAGCTGACAGAGAATGCAAGAAGCAAGATGCGGCTCTTCTTCTCTAATTTCTAGCCTTGACCCTCCAGCTAGGAGCCTTCTCTCATCTTTGTAGGTAGGTAGGCCCTTGCTCATCTATCAGAAGAGGAGCAACAAATGCCCACCCAGGCAGGAATACCACCTGGGGCTCAGAGGTCAGATTTTTGTTTCAGAGGGAACCCACCATACCCACCTAGGGAATTGCTGGTGACCCTCTTGAGGCCACGAAGTGACCTGAAGAAGTCTTGGCCATATCCTTCAGCAAGGAATGGCATCCAGAGATTGACAAGCTTGGCCAGGGGATAGATGGCCCCATCACTCTGGTAGGAGTGAGAAAAGCCTTAAAGCCACCTGGGAGTTTGGTCTTTTAATCTAGGAGGCCAAGGTTTCTAGAGATGGTCTGTCTCCCCAACTTACCTCTCAGCTTCTCCGGGGCATGGAGCGGGTCTGATTTCTGGCTAGGGTCTCAGAGAGTGTGTTCTGTCACTCCACCCCACCCAGATTTGGGGTATGTGGCCCATAATGCCTAGGAGGCTGAGATGGTAGAGGATTCCACTCCTCTTGGATCTCAGCAGTGATCTGGCCCTGGTGTGGCTTGTCCTTGAAGGAGTATTGGGCAGACAGACCATATGCCGGACATCTGCAGCTTCTGCACACTTTGGAGGCACTTCTACCTGTTGAAGGGAGCAGGTCCTCTCAATGACGAAGACCTTTAGGACAAAAATGACACATGGGATTCTGTTTGTGTTCCAACATTGACAGACTGAAGGTCCAGGCTCAGTGGGATGAACACCATGATTGATTAACAATGTCTGCCAGGCCAGTAGGAAGGGGTGATAGCTTGTGTTTAGGGTTCTTGCCATCCCTGGTCCAGGGGTTCACAGGGATGTGTGTGCGGCACATGTTGAGGAGGGAAAAGAGGGGAATGGTGCATGTTTTGCATAAAAATCTCCTTGCCTTTCTTAGGCAGGGTCCCCTTGGCCCCCAGTATCACTTCCCAAGCCATATTCATTCTGTGGTGGAGGCAAGTGGGAGACAGGTGTCTACCAGCAATCTCTTCATTTCCAAAAATGCCAGATGGGTCTGTGTTTTCATCACTATGGTAGCGGTGGCTCTGGGCCCCAAAGGCACAGTGACACCAGGCAAGAGGCCTGGCATTTTTCTACAGGGGAGAAAATCGAGTTACCACAATAAGATGCCTCTTCCTGTATCCCCCTGTGGCCTCTGTCTTCTGTAGCAACCGAAGTCAAGGTTATTTCTTAGAATTGAAAGAGAATCAATATCCCTTGAGAGAAATCATTGTTTTTCCCCATCGAAAGCCACTCAGTGGCTGCCACTGCTCGTCCCTAGCCTGGTGATTCTGCTGTGCTCAGTCAGGTTTGTGGCTTAGAAGGCCTCGAAGGCCCTGGACACCTTTAACTGACCAGCCTGGCCTGACTGTGTTGCATTCAACCAAGAGGGTATGCTGGCCTTGGGCCCGGGGGGGCGGGGGTACCCTGTGGGAGCAGGAGCAGTTGTCGAGACAAAAGGTAAAATGTTTCCTTCCTAGCCAAACTCTTGGCCTCCAGAGTCTCTTGAGGCTTGCCTGTTAAACAGAGTGGACCGAACATCCACTTTTGTCTCCGCTCCCTCCCCAAAGCCTGCTCAGATGCCGAAAAAGAAATAAAGACAGGCCTATACCCATGTGGCAACAAAGCGGGGAAAGGAGGCAGCTACAAGCAAGGGATGCATCTGGAAAGTGAATGGATGAGTGGCAGGTGAATTTGCAGAGCGAAGAGAGGGGAAGTGTGAATCTGTGAGTGTGCGTCAGCCGGGAAGAGGAAAAGCAGACTAGAAGACAGCAACTGGGAAGACTCAGGAATTGGAAGCAAGGGTCTCTTTAAAAGCGGGGCGCGAGGTAGGGCTGAGGCCAAGAGGACTGGTTCAGAATGCGTGTCGAGAGTAGTTAGCCCTCTAATCTCCTCCCTGAATCAGCGCATACCACCCTGGCAGAAGACAGGAGGCTGCCTTGCTGGCCAGGTGCCCAGCTGAGCACGCGGGTGAAGTAGCTTGGAAGCCTCTTTCCTGATGGTGAGAAGCCCCCAGCCTCCTTCCCTGCTTAGACTCCAGAATGCCAACAGCCAGCTTTATCCTTCTCCGGGCAAAAGATGGGAGGACACCATTGTGGGGGAACTGACCCGCCCGATTAGGGAAACACCAAATCCTGACTTACGTAAAAATGGTGATATGGTTATACTGGGAGCTTGGGATGGGGAAAGGGTAAACTACACAGGGATGATCCAAGGAAGAGAAATCCTTACTTTCCACAGTAGGAAGCCAAACGATTTTCTAAAATGGTAAAATCAAGAAACTGCAGTCTAAACATGTTATATAGAAATACAGAAGTATATACTAGACGCTGAAGGGCTACAAGAATTGGAAGTGGCTGCCTCTGTGGAGCAGGAATTAGGGATGAGGAGGAGCGGAGCAAAGGATGCCATTTTTTATATTAGCCTGGTAATCTATTTGACTTTTTAAACTATTTATAAGTATTACTTTGATAAGAATAAAAAGTAAGTAATCTTTGTAAGCGTCGCTTGAGCCAGATGAGCAATTCAAGTTCATAGGCTTAGCCGACTCCTGAATGGCAGGAGAGGGTCTTCTGGCAAGATGGTAGAGTAGCAAAAGAAGTCAGATGGGTACTAGACAGGCGTTGGCTCTGTGCAAAGCAGTTTCCTTTCCATGCTGTTGAGTCACCCAATCGCCTTGTGTTCCCGTTACAGAGAAAGAGCCTGTGACTCAGAGAGAGGAAGGGGCTTGTCCATGGTCCCGCCAGGAGCAAGGCAGGGCCAGGACCAGATCTGCTCTGCTGCTCTTCTAGTCTTTGCTCTCAACTCCCTCCCTCTGTGAAGGCAGCCCCATTAGCACCTCTCAGCACTCAAGGAAGAAGCTCTATCCCACAGAGGCTCCACAGCCATTCCTCTGAGGTGGAGCCTGCTAATATCCCCATTTTGCAGATATGGCCACTGAGGCGCGGAGGGGTTAAGTAAGGGGCAAAGGTGGAGCAAGCATTCATGGATAAGGTTTACGGAAGAGACAACACATGAGATAAACTTTTTATTTTGAGGTCACTGTAGATTCACATGCATTGTAAGAGACCCCGTGTATCCTTTAACCAGTCTGCCATGATGGTGACATCTTCTAAAACCGTAGTGCAACACCACCACCAAGGTACTGATGCTGACACAGTCAGGACACGGAACAGTTCCATCACCACGAGGATCCTCTTGCTGCTTCCCCTGCCCCTAATCTTCTCCTCAACCCCTGGCAGCCACTAATCTTTTCTCCACTTCTATAATTTTGCCATCTCAAGAATATTACATAAATGGAACCATACAGCAGGTAGCATTTAGGGATCGACTTTTTTCACTCAGCGTAATTCTCTGGAAATCCATTCAGTTTGTGAGCGTCAAGCGTTTGTTCCTTTCTTTTCCCCAGAATGGAGGCACCACAATTTGTATCCATTCCCCCGCGGACGAGCTGCGTGACTCACTTAGCCTCCCAGGGAAACTTCTGTAGACCTAGATCAGAACAGGGCTTACCCCGTGGATTGTTGCGAGGATTAAATGTGTTAATATTTGGAAAGGTTTTAAAATAATACTGTGTACACACTGAGTGCTATATAAGTGTTGGCTAAGTAAAATATAAATAAATGGGTTGAGAATTTCTCCTTGGATTTGTGGCAGCAGCAAAAATACTTGCTTTCCTGATCAGCAGACAGATCACTGGAGTTCGATCTGAAAATCAGGAAACTGTACGAACACTTGCAGAGGGGCTGTGTTGCCTATTGAGGGCAAATGGAAAATGCTTGTAAACAGTCGCTGGTTCTCAGCCTTCCTTGGGTTTAGAAGCCGGAATGTTGTTGCCAGCTCCCTTCCTGCCTGCTAAGCATGAGGTCCCTCTCCTTCCTCTTGTGCCCAAAAGCTACTTCTAACAGTGCAGCATTGAATGTCCTCTGCTCCACTGCTGACATTTCAAGCCCTAGTCAAAACATCAACCTTGTTTATATCAGGCGTTACCAAATGTCCAAAGCAAATGCTTCCCTCAAGGGAAGCAGGGCAAGCTCATTGCTGAGCTCTGCTGCAGCTCAGCCTTTGGGGACCAAGTTCCTTGATAAGAGCTCCAGGTCTTATCAAGATACTGGAGGCGAAAATCTTGGGTAGCTTGGCTCCATGGTGTGAAATGAAATGCAAGACTTGTTCAATGCAACACCTGCAAATTCCAAACCCAATGTGACAATGCGCAAATCCCCGGGGAAGTCCAAACAGCCCAGGTGGTCCCCCCCCCACCCCCCGCAGGTGGCATCTAAAGCCACTCCTGCCAAGCAAGGGCCAAGCAGAGGGGGGCCAGCTCACGGAGAGCCTCCCTCTCTGCTCCTGCCCCAGCCTCTACCTCAGATTGAAAGTTAAACTGGAAATTGGCAAACCAGAGTTGCACAGGGGGAAAACTGGGACCAAATCTGGGCCAAAAGGGTTTGCAGTGCAAATTATATTTCTCTACTAATTGTAATCTGTTAATTATATTCGAAAAAGAGTAGAAGAAGGAGAGGCTCCCCGCCCCCTACATTCCAAGGAAATCCACTGCTCTGCGTATGCACTGGTTCAGCGAGGAGCACACAATTTCAAGATAGCAAAGGCACACATTGAAACATGTCGCTATATTTAGAGATAATGGAGTTTTTGTTTCTTAAGGCTTGATATAAACTTTGATTACATAGCATTTCTTTAATTTGTTGCTATTCGAGAAAACCTGGGAACACCATGGCATGCGATGCCTAGCTTTTTCCATTTGCATTTTTCATTTGCATATTTTAATTTCCATGGCTACATCTCCACACCTACATGGGCAGCCCCTGTGGGAGGGAAAAGAATAATTTTCAGGATAAATAATACCTTTTTTTGGAGGGGGTGGAGGGTTACCAGTTGAATTTAGTAATTCAAGGCATTGGGGAAAGAATGTGGGTCTTTTTTATTTTTTTGGTGAGGAAGATTTGCCCTGAGCTAACATTTGTTGCCAATCTTCCTCTTTTTTTCGCTTGAAGAAGATTGTCGCTGAGCTAACATCTGTGCCAGTCTTTCTCTATTTTGTATGTGGGATGCCGCCATAGCATGGCTTGATGAGCAGTGTGTAGGTCCATGCCCAGGATCTGAACCTGTGAACCCTAGGCCAACAAAGCAGGGTGTGCAAACTGAACCACTACACTAGCCCCAGTGTGTGGGTCTTGAGAGCTTAGGGATGGCTTATCCCCATGCTAGGCTGCCCAGGCCATGCCCAGCTAAAGAATGGGGAAACTTGTTGACAGACCCCCAGATAACCTTCAGCTTCTCCCACTTGTAGAGTTTCTAATGCTGAGCAGGTCATCGCAGAGGCTCCAGCCAGCTAGACCTGGAAGGACAGGAAGGCCCTAGAAACCACCTCATTCTCCCTTCATGGGGCATAGATGGGACTGATGAGGGCTCAGCAAGCCGAGGAGTCAAAAGAAAGATTTCCCGGACTCTCAAGTTCAGGTGGGAGTGCTCTTTTATTCAGAGGATAGCATGGAGTAGCACGGGGACAGGACCCATGGGCAGGGAAGAGCCTCAGGCTAAAATTATAAGGCATGGGTATGTGAGTTATTTTTACTAGACGAAGGAAAAATCATGTAAAAAGTCATTAAAATGTATCAGTGCAGGTGGGGTCTTGTTATCGTGTGGTCGTGTAACTTTAGATATGATTCAGGTTGTATAGGTCGGTATGTAGGCCAGGATGCCTTGGGCTTCTCTCCCTGGGGCAGCCTTGATCCATATCAGGACCACTGATCCAGAGGCAGGCCAGACCCCAGGGCTCTTGGCTGCTAATCCTTAAGTCTTCCCAACGGACTGGACCATGCTGCTTCCATCGCTGGGATAGAACCAGAGCCTTGGATCCGTGCTCCAGCTTGGGGACATCTATTCATGGCTTCCTACTTCAGTATGTGAAACAAACAAAATGAATCTAAAATCCACACAGCCAGAAAATCAAGACAGTCTTAATTCTATCTCTGAAAGTAACGTTGTGTATCAATATGGAAAACTTGTGGGACAAGCTTTCACCTTCTCTAGAATATGTTCTCTGTAGGCACAACCAGGAATTTTTTTTTTTTAAAGATTTTTCTTTTATTTTTTCCTTTTTCTCCCCAAAGGCCCCCGGTACATAGTTGTATGTTCTTAGTTGTGGGTCCTTCTAGTTGTAGCATGTGGGACGCTGCCTCAGCGTGGCTTGATGAGCAGTGCCATGTCCGCGCCCAAGATTCGAACCAACAAAACACTGGGCCGCCTGCAGTGGAGTGCGCGAACCCAACCACTTGGCCACGGGGCCAGCCCCACAACCAGGAATTTTTAAACAATGATTATGTTTTAGCTATATGTTCACTGTGGGGAGTATAATCTGCATGTCCCCCCGCCCCGAGAATTCTGGAATGTCAGATTTACCAGCTAGGGTTCTATTTCCTTAAGGGTCTGTAGGTTTCTGGAGAAGAACATCAAGACCGCCATTTGGGCTCCTGTTACACTGGCATTTGAAAGCTTTGAGAACATGCTTGAGGGCTGGGAAGATTGGGAAGAGTGGGCGGAAGTGCTCCCTCAGCTAAGAGAGGGCTGAAGGCCCTGTGCCTTGTTTTGGATGCTAGTAGAGGCCCCAGGTAGTGTCACTGAGATGATCTCTACTCCAAACCCTGGGGCACTCACTCCAAGTTTACTCAACCGGTATGAACTGAGCACTGCTCTTTGCGCCAGGCTTTGTGTCAGGTGGTGGGGTGCAAAGGCGGGTAAGACACCTGTTGCCCCTGCCTCGTGGAGCTGACAGCCTGGTGGGGGAGATTGATGAGTGAACAAGCAATGATCATAAGCCAAAAGAACCAGGCTTCATTACAGGGTTGTGGCTGTCACCACAAAGAGCACAAACTCCTAAAGCATGACTTTGAAGCCAAGTAAATCTTTTACATGATTATAAAACAAAGTTAAATACACAAAAAGCAGTCCCTAAAAGTAAAAAGTAAAATGAAAAACAAAAATCAAAAGTAACATGAAACTGGGTAGAAGAGCTATTCCTAGTGACTTTAAAATACAGTAATTTGAGTGAGCGTCCCTAATTGGATTTATCCTAAGGAAAAAAGAGCTGCAAACAAATGCTTAACCTGTTTTCTGAAATCGTGTTGTTGGTGGTCGTGTTAGTTTTGTCATTCTGAGACTGTCGTGCGTGTGCTGTGGGATGAATCAACTGAGTGGGCTGGTTTCATTGGCTGGAGGAGGGGAAACAACCCCCCCGGAGTCCAGAATCTGAGTTGGAAGTGTTAGAATAAATTCATAACGTGTTATCTTAAAAATACTTCCTACCTGGCTCTGAAAAGACCTAGAAACAAATGGCAAACCCACTGACAGTGAAACCTCCAGTGCCCAGATCTTGATTCTAAATACTATTTGCTACTAAAAGGAGCCAGAGCTCCCTGGGGAAATAGTTGATTCCAGGTCTGGGGCAAGAAGTGTACCAGGCAACCCCAGAAAGTCTGCTCACACCAGAAAGCAAGGGAGCTGGCAAGGACCAGTCGAGTCATGGCAAAAGGACCCAGGAACCAATCTGGATAAGCTCCCACTGGCCAAAGATGGGACAATTTGAGCATCGACAAGAAGCACATCGAATATGTTTGTCTACGAGGTCCGATTGATACCAAAAAGGTTGTAAAAAGACATTGGTCTCATTGGTTCTCGTCTTTGGAGGAAACTAGGGAACCAATTCCTTATTTTGAAAACTAGTCAATAAAGGAGGAGAATGAAACATTTCTCCCGCCTTTCCTGTACACACTGTACTTCAGGATAACCCAATAGTTGGTTAGGAGGAGAATTTTCTTTTTATGGAAGTATCCTAGCTAATAAATGAAGATAGAACAGGAGAAGTAGACTATCACCATTTGGCAAGCCCTGATGAAATGGTGGACACTGATCCAACCCGCTGGTCTTCTTCCTACTCCCCCGTATTCACTTGTGAGTGGATGTGTGCATTTTGTTCTATACAACTCAAATTTATCACATGTGTGGATAATCACAGTCAAGATACCGGACAATTCTATTGCCATAAGGATTCCTCCTGTAAGCACTTCCACTTCCCTCCCACCACCACTCCCACCTCCCACACCCGTCCTTTCTTTTGGCAACCACCAATCTGTCGTCCATTTCCAAAATTTTGTCATTTCAAAAATGTTCTATAAATAAAATCATATAGTATGGAAACTTTAGAGATTGACCTTTTCACTCAGCATAATGCTCGGGAGATGTGTCCAAATTGTTGTGTGTGTCAATGGTTTGTTTCTTTTTATGGCTGAGTAGTATTCCATGATACGGATGGACATACCACAGCTTGTTTAACAATTCTCATCCAAGGATACTCCAGATTTTGGCTACTACAAACAAAGCTGCTATGAACATTCATGAACATAAGTTTTCATTCCTCTAGGATAAATGCCCCAGAGTGCAATCGTTCAGTTGTATGGCACTTGCATACGTAACCTATATATGGTTTCTAAAGTCTTTATCAGTCAGAGCTGCATATTGAATCTAGACCTGGACTCCCAGTCTAGTGCTCTTTCTCCGTCTGCTGCCTCTCAGCCCACAGCAGCTCAACAGAATATCTGTGAGATGGCCTGGAGCTTAAAGGGGTGGGGGTAGGGATAGGTCCTTGGACACGACAACTCACAGGAAACTGCCTGTGCCACCCAGCATATCAACTGGCTTTGCAAGCACCCGGCCCAGATGTGTCGGGCCTATGCACACAGACACCCTTTATGAGGCTTGCTCAATGGCCGTCTGTGAGCCCAGGGTTGCCTAGCCACCTCCTGGCCAGGGGCATCCTGGGTAACTGCCAAGCCAATGACAGAGTTCACACTCTCCAGCCTTTGCTCCTCCTTCATGTTGACTGGAAAGTCTCCATCTTCCACAACGTAAGTGGGGACACTGCAAGCATAGTTGCTGGCTGGCAGGGCTTGGGCCACTCTTCATTGTGTGCAAGTCGTGGGCATTGGGCCCTCGTTCTGCAAACATTTACTGAGAAGCCACTAGGTGCCCGGGGGGCTCACCAGCTCAAGGGGTGGAGCGGAGGGAAGCATGAGGATCCATAAGTACAACTTGGTTGGCTGGGGAAGCTCAGGGGAGGTACAGACCCCAGCCAGGTGTTGGAGGAGGGGAGAAGAGCTGGCCAGGGGAGGCCTAGAAAGAGTGGCAGGAGTCAGGTATGTGCTGAGCATTATGGGAGATGGGAAAGCAATCTGGGGCACGGGAACAGCCTGGGCAAGGGCCTGGAGGGCTAACTTGTGGGAAAGGGAGGAGTCGCTTGTGTCCAGAGTGGAGCATGGGCGTGTGAGAAGTGGAGTGGTGGCAGATGGGGGGAGGCAGGCTGCAGCCTCAAAGGGAAGACCTGCAAGGCCGGGTGAAGGGCTCTTCAGGGAAAAGTGCAGTTTTGAGCAAAAGTGGGGTGGGGGAAGCAACATCGCCAGAGTGATCAAACAGTGGGATTATTTTCTACTCCCGACCACCTTTCATGAAAACACTTTGATAACATCTGTTACCGCTGTGCATTTTCAGACAAGCAATTTGAAACCCTGCCATGATGAATGGGCCCAACCAAGTGGTGGGGCATGGATTCCGAGGGAACTTGTGAAAGCGAACATTTCCTACCAGGTTGCGCCCATATCTCAGAGCACGCCAAGCCTCCGTGCTACAGAGCCCCTCACTCCTGCCCAAGGGGCCAGGCTGCGGGCATCGGGCTCCCTTCCTGGAGCCTGCAGTCCAGGCCTGTCGGATATGCCCCCGGGGCAGGGCCAGGGCTGGCCGGGAGGCAGCCCACAAAGCCAAATGGTGCACACTTGACACCCAAGGTACTTTTTGTCTGGTGATGAGAGGTGGCCCAGCCACTCAATCTCTGTCATACCAAGACACATGAAACAAGTGCCAAGTCACACTGTCAGGCTACCATTAGGTAGCTCATTTCATTGAGCATTTATTATGGGCCAGGCCCTGAGCCAAGAACTTTTGTATTTGCTGGGATCTTCCCCCAAATCCTGTGGGGCAGCCCTATTATTAGCTGCATTTTGCAAAGCAGGAAACCAAGGCTCAGAGAAACAAAGTAGCTTCCTCAAGCTTGCACTCAACTAGTAAAAAGTCAAGGCAGGCTTCAAACCCAGGACTGGCTTCAAACCCAGGACTGGCTAACTTCAAAGTCCATGCTCTTCTCACCATAGCACACCTTGGAGCCTACCCTTTGCTTTTTAACTTTGAATTCTGAAATAATTACAGATTCACAAGAAGTTGCAAAGATACTACAGAGAGGTCCTGTGTAGCCTTGGCCCTATTTCCCCCATTGTTACATTTCGTGTAACTGTAGGACAATAACAAAATCAAGAAATTGATATTGCTACAACTTGTGTATAATTCTGCGTCATTTTATCACATATGTAGACTCCGGTAACCACCACAGCAATCCAGACACAGAACTGCAGTGGTTCCCCCTTATCTGCGGGGGGATCATTCCAAGACCCCCACTGGATGCCTGAATCCACAGATAGTATCGAACGTTATACATACTATGCTTTTTTCCTTTACATACACATTTGAGGTGTGACAGCAAAACTAGCATGAATTTCTTTTTCCTTCTTCATAATTTCATGGAGAGAAGATTCGTTCTTACTGTAGATCTTAGCAACCTCAGCATACGATTTTTTTCTTTCCTTGTTAAGTGGAGAACTCTGACCTTTTCACCCAAAGGAAGCCCTTCATGGCTTCTCTTTGGCATATCCAAATTGCCAGCATCATGACTCTTGTGCTTTAGGGCCACTGTTAAGTAAAATCAGGGTGACTTGAACACAGGCACTGCCATATCGAGATAGTTGATCTGATAACCGAGACGGCTGCTAAGTGACTAACGGACAGGCGGGTAGCAGATACAGCCTGGATCCGCTGGACCAAGGGATGGTTCACGGCCTGGGTGGGATGGAGTGGGATTTCATTACACTACTCAGAACGACGGTGCACAATTTAAAACTTATGAATTGTTTATTTCTGAAATTTCCCATTTAATATTTTCGAAACATGGTTGACCACGGGTAACTAAAACAGTGGAAAGTGAAACCACAGATAAGGGGGACTACTGCAGTTCACCAACAAAGATCTTCCTTGTTCTACCCCTTTAGACACACACACGCACGCGTGCACACATGCTTGCACACACACATTCCTTCCCATCACCCCTAACCTCTGCAACCATTAATGTGTTCTGCATCTCCATAATTTTTTCATTTTTAGAATGTTATGTAAATAGATTTTTTTGCTCAGAATAATGCCCTTGAGATCCATCCAAGTTGTTGCACATATCATTAGTTTCTTTCTTTTTTTTTTTTTAAAGATTGGCACCTGAGCTAACATCTGTTGCCAATCTTCTTTTTTTCTCCTTCTCCCCACAGCCCCCCAGTACATAGCTGTATATTCTAGTTGTAGGTCCTGCTGGTTATGCTGTGGGGGACGCCACCTCAGCATGGCCTGATGAGCGGTGCCATGTCCGTGCCCAGGATCTGAACCAGCGAAACCCTGGGCTGCCGAGGTGGAGCATGTGAACTTAGCCACTCGGCCACGGGGCCAGTCCCCCATTAGTTTATTTCTGGTTCCTGCTGAGCAGTATTCCATGGTGTGGATGTACCACAGTTTATTTACCATTCACCCACTGAAGGATAGCCGAGGTGTCTCCAGTTTGGGGCTATTACAAATTAAAGCTGCAATGGATATTTGTGTGTAGGTCTTTTTGTAAAACTGAGTTTTCATTTCTCTGGGATAAATGCCCCAAAGAGCAATTGCTGGGTTATGCAGTAGTTGCATGTTTAGTTTTATAAGACACTGCCAAAGTGTTTTCCACAGTGGCTGCAACATTTTGCATTCTCACCAATAATGTATGAGTGACAAAATTTCTCAGTATCTTCTCCAGCATTTGGTGTTGTCACTATTTTTTATTTTAGCCATTCTGATAGGTGTGCAATGATATCTTATTGTGGTTATAGTTTGCATTCCCTGATGGCTAATGATAATGAGAATCTTTTTCTGTGCTTATTTACCATGTGCAGATTATCTTCCATGAAATGACTTTTCACATCTTTTGACGATTTTCTAATGGGAGTTGTTTTCCCCCACACTTTGTATTTGCGGGCTCTTTATATATTCTAGACACAAGTTCTTTGTTAGATTTGTGGTTTGTAAATATTTTCTCCCAGTCTGTACCTTGTCCTTTCATCCTCTTAACAGGATCTTTCACAAACAGAGTATGTAGCTTTCATGTGATTCAACACATCTGTTTTTTTCTTTTATTGATCATGATGCTGATATCACGGCTAAGAATTCTTCACCAAGCCCTAGGTTGTGAAGATTTTTTCCTACGTTCTCTTCTGACAGTTTGATGGTTATATGTTTTACATTTAAGTTTGTGATCGATTTTGAGTTCCTTTTCATATAAGGTGTGGAGATTAGGTCTAGATTTATTTATTTTCTTTTTCTTTTCTTTCTGCCTATGGATGTCCAATTGCTCCAGCACTATTTTTTGAAAAGACCGGCCTTCCTCCATTGGATTGCTTTGGAGCCCTTATCAAAAATCTGTTGGGTACCTTGGTGTGGGGCTATTTCTGGGTTCCCTGTTCTTTCCCATTGGTCTGTGTGTCTATTCCTCAGCCCAAACCACACTGTCCTGTTCACTGCAGGTATCCAATGGGCTGTAAGACCGAGCAGAGTAATTCCTCCTACTTTTTTCTTTTTCAAAATTGTTGTAACTTTGCATGTCCATACAAATTTAAGGATAGCATTATCTATATTTACAAAAAAATCCTTCTGGGATTTGATACGACTTGAATTTAACCTGTATATCTATTTGGGAAGAACTGACACCTTTACTACATTGAGTCTTTTTATCTCTGAACATGGTATGTCTCTCCATTGATTTAGATCTTCTTTGATTTCTGTCATCAGCATTAAGTAGTTTTCAGCATAAAGGTACTGTACTTGTGTTGTTAGAATTATAGCTAAGTATTTCTTTCTTTTTTTGGAGTGATTGTAAATGGTATTGTGTTTTTAATTATAGTTTCCACATGCTTGCTGCTAGTACATAAAAATAGGATTGAGGGGCTGGCTCGGTGGTGCAGTGGTTAAGTTCACACATTCCGCTTCGACGGCCCGGGGTTCGCTGGTACAGATCCTGGGTGCACACCAATACAAGTTGACTTGTTCCTGATGTTAGAAGGAAAATACTCATTCTTTCACCATTCAGTATGATATTAGCTATAGGTTTTTCACAGATGCTCTTTAGCAAGTTAAGGGAGTTCCCCTCTGTCTTAGTCTGCTTGGGCTCCCGTAATGGAATGCCACAGGCTGGGTGGCTTCAACAACAGGAATTTATTTTGTCACAGTTCTGGAGACTGGAAATCCAAGATCAAGGTGCCAGCAGGGTTGGTGTCTGGTGAGAGCACTCTCCTTGAGTTGAAATGACACCTTCCTGCTTTGTCCTCACATGGACTTTCTTCCGTGCAAATGCAGGCTGTGTGTGTGGGGGTGGGGTGGGTGGAGAGAAGTCTGGGGTCTCGTTCTCTTGTTATAAGAACACCAGTCATGCTGGATGAGGGTCCCACCCTATGACCTCATTTAACCTTAATTATCTCCTTGAAGGCCCTGTCTCCAAATAAGGTCTCATTGGGGGTTAGAGATTCGACATAGGAATTTTAGGGGGACATAATTTGGTCCATAACACCTTCTTTTCAAAAATTACTGAGTTTTTTAAAATCGTGAATTGCTGTCTGATTTTTCTACATGCTTTTTTGCATTGATCAATGCGATTTTTCTTCTTTAGCCTGTTAATATGATAGATTATATTGATTGCAAACATGGACCCTACCCTGTATACCTGGAATGAACCCCACTTAGTCATGATGTCTAAATATTTCCATATATTGCCGAATTCTATTACTAATACATTTTAAAGAACGTTTGTATCTATATTCATTGTGGATATTGGTGTGTAGTTTTCTTTTTCTGTACTGTCTTTGTCTGGCTTTGGCGTCAACGTAAGACTCACCTCATAAAATGTGGTTAGAGTTTCTTTCCTCTTCTATTTTCTGGAAGAGACTATAAAATTGGTGATAATTCTTCTTTAAACCTTTGGCAGAACGCTCCAATTAAACCATCTGGGTCTGGAGACTTCTTTCTCAGAAGTTTTGTAAAACTATGGATTCAATTTCTTTGATGGCCGTGTGGCTATTCATATTATCTTTTTCATATTGGGTAAATTTTGGCAGTTTGTGCTTTTCAAAGACTTGGTCCTTTATATCTAAGTTGTGAAATTTATGTCTGTAGAGTTGTTCATAGTATTCCCTTGTTATTCTCTTGGTGACGATGGGGTCTATAGTGGTATCTCCTGTTTCATTCTTGAGGCTAGGAAATTGTGTCTTCTCTTTTTCTTTGTTAGTATTGTTAGACGCTTGTGAACCTTAGTCATCTTTTCAGAAAACTGGCTTTTTGTTTCATTAACTTTGTCTTGTTTTCCATTTAATCGATTTCTGTCATTTATTATCTCTCCCTTCTGCTTGCTTTGGACGTATTTTGTTCTTCTTTTTTAGGTCCTTAAAGTAAGAACTTAGACTATTTGAGGCTCTTCCTTTTCCCTGATGTATGTATTTAGTGCTATAAATTTCCTTCTGAGCGCGGCTTTAGCTGTGTCTCACAAATTGCAATATGTGGTATTTTGATTTATACTTTGATACCATTGTGGTTGAAGGACACATTCTTTATATTTACAATTCTTTTAAATTTCTTTAGATTTGTTTTATAGCCCAGAATATGATCTATCTTGGCGAATATTCTTTAGGCGCTTGGAAAGAATGCCTATTCTGCTGTCGCTGGGTGGTGTGTTCTGTAGGTCCGTTAGATCCAACGAGATGATGGTGTTGTTGAGCTCTACATCCTTGCTGATTTTCTATCTAGTTGTTCTATCAATTATTGAGAGAGGGCTGTTGAAGTCTCCAATTATAACTGTGGATTTGCCTCTTTCTCTTCTCAGTCCCGTCAGTTTTTGCTTCACGTGTTTTGCAGTGCTGTCCTTGGTGTGTGCACATTTAGGATTGCAATGTCTTTTCGGTGGATTGAGCCTTTATCATTATACAATGTTCCTCTCTGTCTCTGGTAATTTTCTTCGCTCTGAAGTTTACTTTATCTGATACTGAGATAGCCACTCCTGCTTTTCTTTCATATATGTTTGCATGATATTTTTTCCATCCTTTTATTTTCAATATGCCTGCATTATTATACTGAAATGAGTTTCTTGTAGACAACATATAGTTGGGTGATGTCTTTCAATCCACTTTGTCAATATCTGTCTTTTTAGAATTGATTTAGAATTTGATTTATCTGTAGTGTTTTCTAGAGTATCTATTTGTATAGTTTTCTTAGTGGTTGTATTGTAGTCTACAGATGTCAACTCTTTACCAGTTTGAGTAAAATGTAGAAATCTTACCCCCTTCATCTTCCCTTACTTTATAGTAGAATTGTCTTAACTATTTTCACTATATGTGTTTAGAATCCTATCAGACAATGTCATAACTTTTGCTTCAATTGTCAAACATAACTTAGAAAACCGAAGAGGCGAATAGTTTGGTTTTTCACCTGTGTTCTTATTCTTTCTGCTGTTTTCCTTCCTGATGTTCCAGGTTTTCTTCTTTTATCACTTACTACCTGTTTCTAGAACTTCCTTTAGCCGTTTTTTAGGGTAAGTGTGCTAATGATATATTTTCTAAGTTTTCTTTCATCTGAGAATTTGTTCATTTTACCTCTACTCCTTAAGGTTATTTTCTCTGAGTGTGGCATTCTGGCTGACAGTTCTTTTCTTTCCTTTTTTTTTTTGAGGAAGATTAGCCCTGAGCTAGCATTTGCCAATCCTCTCTTTTTGCTGAGAAAGACTGGCCCTGAGCTAACATCTGTGCCCATCTTCCTCTACTTTTTATATCATAGGCTGCCACAGCATGGCTTGCCAAGCACTACCATGTCTGCACGCAGGATCTGAACCAGTGAACTCCGGGCTGCCAAAGTGGAACGTGTGAACTTAACCACTGTGCCACCGGGCCAGCCCCTGACAGTTCTTTTCTTTCAGTGCTTGAAAATTTTGTGCCATCTCCTTCTCACCTCCATGATTTCTGAAGAGAAATACTCTGTCATTCAAATCATTGTACCTTGCTATGGATTGAACATCATTGCGCTCCACCACCCAAATTAATATGTTGAAATCTTAATCCCCAGTGTGATGGCATTAGGAGGTGGGGCCTTCAGGAGGTACTGAGGTCATGAGTCTGAGGCTCCCATGATGAGATTAGTGCCCTTATAGAAGAGATGATCTCTCTCTTTTCCCTGTGAGGATACAACAAGAAGACAGCCATCTGCAAACCAAGAAGAGGGCTCTCACCAGGACCCAACCATGCTAACACCATGACCTTGGATTTCTCATCCTCCAGAACTTGTGAGGAGCTTGTGAGAACTTTTGTGGGAAATAAATTTGCTGTTTAAGTCACCTAGTCTATGATATTCTGTTACAGCAGACTGGACTAAGACCTACCTTTATAGGTAATAAGTCATTTTTATTTAGTTATTTTTAAGATTCTTTTTTCTGTCTTTAGTTTTCTGAAGTTTGACTTTGATGTGTTAGCATGGAGTTTCTTTGAGTTCATCCTGCTTGGATTTTGCTCAGCTCCTTGAATCTGTGGATTCGTATCTTTCACCAAATTTGAGAATTTTTCATCGATTATTTCTTCCAATACTTTAAGTCTCATTCTCTCTCTCTCTTCTCCTTCTGGGACTTTGATAATATGAATGTTCGATCTTTTTATAGTCTCACATGTCCCTGAGGCTCTATTCATTTTTCCCCCCAATTTATTTCTCTTGTTCAAATTAGGTAATTTCTATTGTTCTATCTTCAAATTCACTGATTCTTTCCTCTGTCCCCTCCATTCTTTTGTTGAGCCCATCTAGTGAGTTTTTTATTCCAGTTGTTGTATTTTGAAGTTTTAAAAAATCAATTTTGTTCTTCTTTGGTCTTCTATTTCTTTACCAAGACTTTCTATTTTTTCATTTGTTTCAAGAATATTCATAATTGCTCACTGAAGCATTTTTACTATGGCTGCTCTAAAATCTGTGTCAGATAATTCCAAAATCTCTGTCATCTAGATGTTGACATCTATTGATTATCTTTTCTCCTGTGAGTCGTGATTTTCTTGGTTCTAGGTATGACAAGTGACTTTTGAATCTATCCCAGACATTTTGGGTATCATGTTGTGATATTTTCGATCCTATTTAATCTTCATTTTTGCAGATAGTCACCCAGTTGAGGCATAGTATGCAGGTCGAGGTGGCGATGGATGCTCTGCTCCCCACTGAGCCCTGATAATACCATCCCTGCAAAAGCAGCGGGCCAAATTACACCTAGAATTGGCTTACTCCTATCAGATGAGAGTGGAAGTCCATCCTCCTGCTGGACCCTGCTGACTCTACCATGTCTGGGACAGTGGAGTGCCGACTATCACCACCTCTCATTGTCTCGTTCCACCTCTTTGCTATCAGGGTGGGGCCAGAAATTCCGCGCCCCACCTGAACTTGCTGACACTACAGGGAGGAAGTAGTTTTTACTTTCTTGTGTGCCTGGAATAGGACAAGTAACATGAAAAATTGTTTCTATTCTGTTAGGTCACCTTTTTCCCAGTTCTTTGGCTAGAGGAAGAAGGCTTTTCTTGGCTTGCTTTGTCTGTGCCTATTGACAGTTCCAGGTTGGAGGTATCTACAGTTCCCTGTCAAGGATCTATGGGAGGCAATAAGGAAACCCAGGGAACTCACTACCATGTCATTCCTCAGGTCACAAGGTCCCTAGACAGTCCTCTTTCTTCTTTCCACCTTTCAGAGTCTTCCTATGCTTGTTTTTTGCATTATGTCCAGGATTCATTAGTTGTCACAGAGAGGACCTGAGAAGAATAGTGTTATTCTATTTGGCTAGACCTGGAAGTTCCTCTATTTTATTAAAATAATAACAACAATAAGAACAACAAACCCATATTATATGCTTATTATGGACCAGATATTCTGTCTTCTAACAGCTTTCTGTATATCATCTCATTCCATCCATACAACAATGCTGTGAAGCAGGTGTTGGCATTCCCATTTGATAGATGAGAAAACTGAGTCTCAAGGTTGAAATGACTTGCCTAAGGTCACACAGCTAGTAGGTGACCCAGAGCTCTCTGACTCCTGAGCCCTGTCATTAACCTCAATGATGAAATGCTTCTTAGATCTAAGAACAAGCAAACTGCAATGGGAATAGAGAGAAGGTGAGATTGATAATTCCTAGGGCAGGAGCAGCAGTCAGCAAAGGGAATGGACACAGATATTTCTTGAGTATCTACTCTAGGTCTAGCACTGCATTAATCTGTTCACATGTCATGCCATCAGAGAAGGCTTCCCAGAGGATTTGGCATTTCCCTTGGCCTTAAAAGATAAGTGGGAATCCCATAGGCAGAAAAATAACTGAAAGAAATTTATAGGTAGATGGAATAGTATGAGCCAAGCCGGAACGTCTGGAAAGCACAGGGAGAGCTCAGGGAACGGAGACCACACTGGGGCAGCTGGAACATGGGGAGATGTAGTTGGAGAAGTGGGCAGGGTCAAGTCACAGAGGGCCGTGTGTGCAAGACCTCGGTGCCGGGGCTGAGAGCGCTAGGACAATGGGAAACAAGGACGATGCATTCCAGTCCGAAGCAAAGTCAAGATGGTCCTCTGGGCATCCACACCCTCTCTTCTGGCCTGGGGCTTCTGAGAAGTGCAATCTTGTTTCAACTGAAGAAATTAGTTCCTCAATACATAATATTAAAGCTCTGACTAGATGGGATAATTTCCGATTAGTGAAAGAAAAGGCCCAAACATTGAGAAAGGCGTGATTCCTGTAGAGAGGAGTGGGGAAAGGGACTGCACAGCTGGCTGGGGGACTGCGCATCCGGTTACTCAACTCAGAGCCCACCCTAGAGGTGGTCAGCACTGCCTCAGCCCCAATCCATCCCACGCTGTCACCCCAACGGAGAGGGAGAAGGGCCTCCAAAGAACCCAAAGTCCCTGTCTCAGCCAAAGGCTTCTCTTCAATCCAGAAAAACTCAATGAGCTGCTTTCACGTCTGCCTAGAATCTTCTACCTCTCTGGCCATGAGGCATATCTTCTCTTGCAGAGAGAATGGAGGGGTGAGAGCTGGATGTATTCAGCTGGGAAGTGTTCTCAGAGCCCAGCCAAGCGTGCGTAGCAGGGGCTCAAGTAGATTCCTTGTGTGACTGATTAGCTAACTGTCCCTCCAACTGGAAGTGTGTCTTCCTATGTACAGTGTATTTCTCCATAATTTGAATCCCCCCCACAGCCTGTCAGGCAGGTTTGTAGTCTCACTCTACTGATGAGGGAGCCCAAGCTGCTCAGCAGGAAGGGACTGGACTGGATGCAGCTGAGCCTCTGACCTCTGGCTTATGTGCCTGCCCAATAGGACCTTCTGCCCATCTCTCACGGGTTCTCCATTGGGCATCTCGCCTCACCTGTCCACAAGGGCCTCAGCCTCTGCCCCAAACCTCCTTGGAAGAGGTAACAAGTTTCCACTGGTGCCTTCCTTGGTGAACTTACAACCTCTGGGCTTTTGGCACCCAGCACCACCACTGCCCTCTGAGCTGTTTGGATCCATACTTGCTAGTCTCTTGGGTGATTCCTGCGTTTGGTCTTTGAGGAGACCTCATCCACAGCTCCTTGCTGTTCCTTAGCATTAGGGTGTCCCTCAGAAGGCCGGCCAGTCTGCAAATAGATTCTGGCACCCATCCTGTGGTCATAAGTGTCCACCTGTGGCATAGTGGAACAAGTCTTGGTTTTTGGTACCAGACAGACCTGAGTGTGAATCACAGCTCGGCATCTTACTTGCTCTGGGTCCTTGGTCAGTCACTGTACCCTGTCCGTCTGAGTGTGGTTCTCAGAGGGAACCACAAGCTGCAGGGCATCCAGGTCCCGCCTGCTGTGAACCCCACGCCTCACGGGAATCACTCTGTAGAGCGTACCACTGCTGGAGCAGCAGCTGTGGCCAGTGCGGCCTTTTCCCACCACCATGCCCAGAAATCAGCCAAGAGGGGCGATATGTGTTTGGCTAGTGGGACACTCCACTGTGTGCTCGGGACACTGTGCAGTGAGTTTGCTCAAAGGCTTAGACAGCAGCATGCATCGTGCCCATCCAATTCCCACTTCAGGCACCGTGGGATGGTGCACCTAGCAGAGGGCCAGACTGCCTCTCAGATCCCTAGGACAAAGGCATTAAGACCCTCTGCCACCCTTGGAGGGCTTGATGGGGGTAGGCTGGGGTAGGGAGGATGGGGGGAAGGGGCTGCTGCCAGGGACAGCCTTGCTGAGAAGCAGAGCAAACTGAGAAGGGAGGTGGGGGCAAGAGGGGCTGCCTCAGAGATGAGGCTGGCTGAGGCCCCAGACCTGGAGAGCAAAATGAGTCCTGCAGCAGCTCCTCACCACCCCCAGCACAGAGCCTCCCCAAATCCCCTCTGTAAGAAGAGACATCTTCTCCCCGAGTCGGACAGGAAGAAAATCCATCATTCTAAAAGAACAGCAGAAATTTCCTGAAGGAGCAGAAATGAAATCTGGAAGGCAAGAGATTTTGGCAGATCTGATACGGGGTTTTTAATCTGCTAGCTGATCTCTAAACTAATTTCCAAACAAAGAGAACAAAGAACCAGCTGGGCCTCCGGGGACACTCATATTTTCTAACTGAAAAGGGCATCAGTTGGATGAGAGTAAACAGACCCACACCCATACCATCATCCTCCATGAGCGAGGCGCAAGAGCGGCAGGCTGGTGGCGGACAGTGAAGGGAGTGGGGGATGAGGTGAGAGGCCAGTGTCGCTAACCGGTACACCGCGCTCCTTGCCTTCAAGAATTGTTTATTTCCTAAATAATTTCTTCCCAACTTTTCTGGGTTCACACACTGGGGCACACCCGACGAGGAGGGTGCTGACACCTAGTGGCAGGGCAAAATGGGCCAGAGACCCGGCTGCGGTATCTGAAGACCTGGAAGTGAACCCTGGCTCCGCCATCCCTTGACTGTCTTGACTAGCTGAGTGACTGGTAGGGCCCTTGACCTGTGCTTTAAGTTCTGCCCACCAAGTCTCCCAGGGCTTTGGTAAGGAGCAGAAGGAGGGCGTTGGTGACGCATTTGGGTAGCTGAAAGGGCGGTGCCCGTGAGATACAGGAGTCTCAGAGCCATTTATGGCTGCCTAAGCACAACCAGCGAGGTGTGGCACGAGTCCACACAAGTTCAGAGCTGCCCTGCCTTTTCCTACCCATTCAATCAACAGAAGAGCCATGTTACCTGCAGGATGTCTTAGGGTCCACTCCAACACTTCTTCCTTGGGAAGGCTTGCTACTCTAGCTTTTCCTGCACATTGCAGCCAAGGTGTGAGCCACACATAGTCCTGACCATATCACTTCTCTGCTCCAAACCCTTCCACGGGTTCCCATTGTCCTCCGGATAAATTCTGAGTCCCTTAGAATGGCCTTCTAGGCCCTGCAGGATCTGGCCCTGCAACAACTTGGCCCTCATGGCCTGCCACTCCCTGCCCACCAAGTCATCTGGCTCCAACTCCTTCTTTAGGATTCTTCTCATATTTCCCGCTACATTGTTAGGATGATCTGTTCCCGTGGCTGTCTGCCTCATTAGACTGTGAAGTCTGATGGCAGTGACTGCTTCATTTATGCCCCAATCTTTCTTTCCCTGGCACAGAGATGGAGTAGATGCTCAGAACAGCTTTGTGGAATGGATCTCAGGGAGCATGTGACCGTGTGGACAAAGATTGAATGACACGGGAAAACGGCCCCATTACAGGCCCATGTCACCAAAGGCCTTCTGTTCATATCACTTTTCCAAGCCAATGGGCTCAGGATCTTATTGAGACACATGAAATTCAGATCCTAGGAGCCCGGACTCCCTGGGCCCTGTAAGTGTCCCGTGTAGGAGGCAAGATGGAGCCAACTGCGAAGGCACCGTGAGTGAAGCCTTGTGAACATCCAGTTGCTGTCCACCCTGGGTGGAAGCCTCTACCAAGTCCTTGTTCACCAACAGGAGTGCTGTTGACACTTCTGCCAGCCTCTCCTTCCGCCTCTGGCTTTGGTCAGCAGTGAGTAGTGAGAAGCAATCCTTCTCCCAGGAGGGCTGGCGTCTCTGGGACACCACAGGATGGCTCCCTGGGAGAAGTCTTCTCCCTCGCCTTGAGCACAAGCCCCTTGAGGCCTGATCGCATGTCTCCTACCCGTCTCAGTCCATAGGACCCCGCTGGGTGTTGATCCTTTCAAATGCAGACTGACTCCAGTCATTGAAACAAACTGCTACCAGTTACCAACCGAAAGTGAAGAGGATACATTTGTCAAGGGGAAGCAATTACCCTATTTCCAGGCACCATTCAAAGACAGCCATATCTCAACACATTTGACCTCAAAACCAAAATGGCTGGGGAGCCAGCCAGCTCAGCCCCTGGCAGAACTGCAGCTATGTAGCTCTGAGCCCTGGGCTTGGTTAAAAAGTGGTCTTAGAAACAGCCTTATGAATGTCTTCTGAATTTGCTTTGGAACTCTTGACTAGTGTTCCACTGAGTATCTTAACTCTAAATCCCCAGGTGTAAAAAAAATATGCCTTTCTTTCTGAATTTGAGGCTACTGGAACCTCTGAAGATAAAAATATGCTTTCTTTTTCCTGATGATGAAAACTCTGGAGTTCTACATGTTTTTTTCTCTTTTGCTCTGGCTGCCAGTAAGCTCCTGGCTAAATTTTATGCTTAGGAGTCCCCAAATTACGTTAACCTTTGGTAGTATCAGGTTTGTTTCTTCCCTTTTCCCCTAATTCTTTATTTTTTTCTCAGTGTTCCTATTTTATTGACGTGGGACAATACTCACCCTACCCACCAATCCTTTATTGAGTCAGCGTAGGGTTAGACATAATATAATATAGACATAAATAATGCTTTCAGAAAAGTCTTTCTAGAACGATAATCATAACCCAGCTGTGTGCTCAGAGAGTGGGATTCCAGGGTGCTCCCCTGGAAGACGTGGCTGACTGACTGAGCCATGGTGCAGGCCTGAAGCATCGGCCAAATGGCCAAGAGTCTCCCTCTTCCTTTCCACAATACAGTTGGGGAAACTGAGCCCAAGAGAAGGGAGAAGACTTGCCCAAGTTCATGGCCCAAGGCGATGTCAGAATTGGAAGGAATCTCCTCTGATTCAGTTACAGTTCTATCTCACCACAGCCCTCCTGCCCTCCAGTTTTACAAACGGGGAAACTGAAGCCCAGAAAAAGCAAGTAGTTGATGATAAGGCTCCTTGGCCCCAGAATCCTGGAGACCACAAAGGATGTCCAACTTCTTGATCGAATCTCATTATGGCACTGATGTGTGTATTGCAAGGGAGGCGGAGAGAGTATGTTCTATTCTGCAGTGAACCACGCACCAGCCTTCAGTGCTTAAGTGAAGACATGGTTTAAGCTACAAAACGGCCAAGTCTGCGGCCTACTGAGGTATTCATAGCAGGCAGATAGAATCAGGGGATTCTGGGGAAGAATTGATACTTTAGTATCAAACACTGGGGAGCTCCCCCCGAGTGGCCCCTCCAGCCTGGCTTGGTGCTGAATAGAAGTCATTCCAGATTACCCTTCCATCCTCTTCCGGGTCCACAGCCTCCCATGCTTATCCAATCAGCTGCCCACACACCCCTAACATGGCACCCTGAGCAGTGCAGTCAGGCATGCCAGCCCCATCTATCCCAGTGTTGGGTGACAGGCCTCAGTAGCATAGTCTAAACACTTCCCGGGGTTCTAGGCTGGGGCTCTGGCAAGTGGCACTGATCCCCTCCCCCCATTGTCCTTGTCCTAGTACTTGCTGGAGAGTATTTATAGCTCCCGGAGGAGCCCAAGCAGAGGAAAAGATACCAGCAAAACTGGGAGTGGACTCTGCCACTGGAAAATGGAGACTCTGTAATTTACTCCATTATAATTCAAGAAATAAAATATATTTCCGGTGATTAACTGGGTTTATTTATAGACTATGAGGCCTGAACTGTGATATTTATAGAATGTCATCACATTTAGCAGTAATAGCACAATTACATGTTTATGAAGTAATGGTTTTGCAATTTTTCCTAGAATTCTCTGACATTTAGATCTGGAAATTTTACATTTTAACAAGCAAGAACGGCTATTTAAGAGTGAACAGCAGAAACTGTCTTCTCTGTAACTCCTTTCACTCCAAGAGCCTACAAACCTGCCATTTTGGTTTTACATACGGAATAAGATGATGTACGGTGAATAATATAGCTCTTTTTGTAGAGCTCTGATTTCCTTCTTAAATGCCGCCTTTCATTGCTGGGATTCTTCCATCCCTGAATCTCCCTCCGTGGGATTTGGTGTTGACATGTTTCTCCTTTTCCATAATGATCTAAGTCAGGCTAAAGTGCCAATCCAGATGTGTTCAATATCCAAAATAATAGAGAGGAAGTGAAACGAGACCCCATGCCAAAGAGTCCGTCTTTGCTCTAACTCATACTTGAAGACTCGGTGTGGCGAGTGGGAGGTAAGTTCTCTTTGGGTTATTGATCTCAGCAGTCAGTCAGCATGACCAGTTGGACGTCCCTGGGACAGGTGCTGGAAACACTTTATAAGGCTCAGGCCTGAGTGCTTACCCCAAATCCCTTTATCATTTAATTCCAGGGGGGACGTCCTTCGCACGCAGCGACGAAACCATAACTCACAGCCCCCGGGCAGTGGGCACAGCCTTAGGTGCTGCAAGGTGGGTCTGCAGTGACCTTGGGGCCAGTGATGTGCTGGTAGCCTTTGTCCATTTCCATGGTGTAAACGCATCGTGGCTGATTTCAAACTACCAACGTGATGTCAACTATTAGCTGCCTCCAAAATTTCCGAACATTGAATGATAATCTTTGAAAACCAGTACAGACCAGCTCCAGCATGCCACTGCCTGGGGCCAAATGATGAAATGGAAGCTGCACCAGGCTGGGAGGCAGGAGTTCTGGGTCCAGCGTCAGTTCTCTGGAACTGGATTCATTGGATCATCCTTGTGGACTCACCTTCCCTGCCCTGAGCCTCAAATTCCCCAGCTGTCAAACGGTGAGAATAGTTCTCGCTCTGCCTGCCTCAAAGGCATTGGGATGTCAAGAGCCAATGGCCAGGGAAGTGCTTAGGAAACGTGAGGTGCGCTGCACACGGCAGTGCTTTCTTCCCTTCCCCCTGCCTCCACGCTAGGAGCCCTCAACACCTCCTCGTGCCCTTTCTTAAACCTATGTACATTTGCAGGTGGCAAAGCCCATCACTCTCTTGCCAGCCAAACTCCTTTGCAGCATTTGCTGGGTGCCCCGAAATGTAAAATATGGAGATTCTGGGAAGCAACCACAAGCTACCCGGACAGAGAGACCTCAGAACTCACTGGAAGTTTGGAAGAGTTGTTTCTGCTCATAGTGGACACTTCTGGAGGTGGAGCAGGCCTCAGGTGTTCAGCTTCCTTGGCCTCTCCCCACATCACCTGAAGCAGGGCATTGCGCATCTCACACTCTCACTTTGGTAAGTGACCCACCAATTCATGTGGCCTCTGCCCAGGCAGTGGTGTGGACATCCCGGCAAACTACCACCTCCTCATCAGGAAATGGGGGCTTCAAGATGGTAAAACTTTTCCAGGGGCTGAATGCTGCCCACAGTTGCCCCGCGAAGGCCTCTCTCTTTGTGAGCTCATCGTCTGGTTCCAGGTGAGGTTCCAGGTGAGGGCTGACGCTGCTGCTGCAGGCTGCCCGCGACCCTATCATGGCCTCCTCTCCTGAGCACCGGGTGTCAGCTGTGGACATTTCCTCCAGAAGGTCCCACAGGCCCCCTCATACTTAGCAGTGTCCCCTGAAACCTGCTCCTCCTCCAGACCTTGTCATCTCAGTAAATGGCCCCTCTTCTGCCCTGCCTCCCAATTTGGAAACCTGGGAGTCATCCTTGACTTCTCTCTCCCTCGTTTCCCACAGCTAACCAGTTACTGAGTCCGGTCCATTCTTCTCCATGTCCTGGAGCCTGTCTCTTCCCTTCCAGGCCCACTGCCGCCACCGTCTCTGGCCTACAATAAACTCCCGGAATGTGGCCTGCTTGTGGTCTCTCTCCCTCTGATCCATCCTCCACATTTCGTGACACAACCTTTCTAAATTGCACATACAATCATGTTACTCCCTGGCCTAAAACTTGTAGGGCTCCCTGCTGCTCTCACTCTCCTTGAGCAATTTCACCCAGCCCCACGATTTCAATTAATGTTTCTCTGCTCATTGACAGCACTCACAGCTTTAGCTCCAGCTCTAAGCCTCAGAGTCTATACAACCAATCATACCCTAGACACCTTCCGGGGATGCCCTACAGACTCGTCCGACCAAACTGAACTCATCGTCTCCCTTCCCTTTCCTCAAACCTGCCTCCTCTCAGGGCTCTCCGTCGCTGCACGTGGCCCGTCACACCACCAGCCACCCGGTGGGTAAAGTCCCAAGGTTGAGCTGTTGTTGACTTCTCCCTCTCTCTCATCTGGTCTGTTCCATTCCACGTCCTAAAAATGTCCAGAATACACCCACGTCTCTTCATGTCCACTGGCACTACCCTGGTCTAAGCCGTCATCATTTCTGCCTGGATTATTGCTAAATCCCCCAGACAGCCATTCTATCCTCTTCGTAGCAGTTCCCATGCTCTTAAAACACAGATCTCATGCTACTGTTCCTAGAAAAAATCAAGAGTATTCCATTACCTACATGATAAAGTAATTTGCATACATTGTCTCTGTGCTTTATAACAACCCAGGAAAGTAGCTTTTATCCCAGGAAACTGATCTCAAGGAGGAAACAATAAAGTGAGTGCATAGCAAAGTCAGGGTTTGAATTCAGCTCTGCTTGGCTCTAAGGCCCGTGCTCTATCCCCAGACCACATGGGTTGGGGGACAGTGGGCACGTGAGGTTTGCAAAAGCAGTGCAAGCTCTTTTCTAAAAGTACACTCAACCTACCTCATCTGCCAGCAGCCCTGACAAGCCGGGGAACAAGGACGAGGACCTGGAGCTTAGAGGCTGCTCTCTAAGGGCACTCCTAGCTTGGACAGTCACAAGCTCCAAGACTTGGGAGGCCATTTGACTGACTATTTGTCCTTTTAGAGGCCTGTTTTCACCTCTGCTAGTATTGAGGCATGGCTATTCATAGTGAAACGTGAGTGCACGTAGAGAAGATGCACAGTCAAGGAGGTAAATTCTCTTGCCCTCAGCTCCTCGTTAATGAAATAGGAAGATGAGTTCCTGCTCCATTCCCTCCCCAGCTTGTTGGATCAGTCAAGAAAACGTGGACATGAACATGCTTTGTAAATCGTGAAGTGCTTTACAGGAACGTGGGTTTATTAGGCAGAACCTTCTTGTATTCCTGTCGGTGCTGAGTAGACAAGGAACAGTCCCCTACAGCTGAAGAGTCGAAGACTCTGGGGCCGTGCAAGTCTCTGGCTGTGTGGTCACGTTGTCCCTTGTCATCTGATGTCTGTCAGTTTAGACAGGCTATGGGACTGGTGGGCTAATTCTCTAGTTGCTTCCTTTCTTGGGCCTCAAGCCACCAGCTCAGGGAGGGGCCACTTCCCTGATGCACATTCCAGGGAAGCAGTGGGTGCCTCTGGCCCTGACACCTGGCTGTTCGCGGGAAGACGCTCCTTTGGAGCCCAAGGCAGGGATCAGATTGACTGGGGTTCTAATCCCAGCTCTGTCTCTTACCAGCTGTGCAACCTGGACTAGTTAGCCACTCAGAGCCTCAGTTTCATCCACAAACTGGACTTAATAATTATTTGTCACAGGGTGAGTTTTGGCTTCAGGTTAAATAATTAAAATTATTTCAATGTACAATGACTAGGCACCCACTCTGCTAGCCCCGGAGCCGGCAATAATGATCACTAGCGTTGGTTGGGTGCCAGGTGCTTTATGCATCCTCACCAGTGCTAGGAGGGAGGCAGTACTGTTGTTCCATGTTATGTACCAAAAAGGAAACCAAGGCTCCAGGAGGTGTAGCGACTTGCCCAAAGTCACATCATGAGTGAGGGGCAGAGTGGAACGAGAGCCTTCACGCCACGGAGCCTCAGTCTCTGCTTCCACGCACCCCATGGGACAAGGGGAGGCGCAAACTGGCCACAGGTTGCAACCAGCATGGCTATCCTGCCAGCCTAGGGAGGAAGTGGGCATGGGCAGCATCTCCACGACAAGCCCATCTGTAGCCCGATGGACCAAGCTGTGTGATCTTTCTCAAAACCCTTGAGGATCATGGTCAAAGGGACAGACAGATCTCAGGATGGCTTGTGGCCACCTCTTTCTCCTGTGGTCCCACATTTAGGGCCCCTGCGGTGACCACCTCAATCGTAGGTAAAAAGACTGAGCAGCACCTCCCCAGCCTCTTCTGGCTGCTGCCTGGCAGAGCCGAGGTCCAACTTGGTGTTAATGATTAACACGCAGCGGTGGGATCTCAGAGTTGCCGAGAGTCCTGTGTCCAAGAATGAACCGTATTGCTAAATCAGCGAAGACAGTTGCCAAGGTAACCCCCATGTAATCTATTTAACCGGCTCCCCAAACACCAATCAAGGTCAGATAACGCACTCGAGCACCATATGAACACACTCAGACGGCATCAAGCTTTGTAGCAAGACAGCAGGGAAGGAAGAAAACCTCATTAGGAAGAAGGAAAAAAAGTACCCTAAATTCCATTTTGAAAAGTGTTAATTGGGAATGCTGCAGGCTTGGGTGGGGGCTGAGTCCACCACTCAGGGCATGTCCTGGCCACCGAGTAAGTCACTGGGGGCCATTTGTTAAGAGCTGCTGCAGTCTTCCCACTTAGGATCAAAACAAAAGGCATGGCTAGACTAAATTATTCATTTCATTGAGTGTTTTATTAATGCAAAGGCTGTATTTACATTCTAGCCTAACAGGGTGATTTTTACTCCTTTCAGGGGTGCCCTTACCTCTTTGCACATTCTACCACTAACCCCCTCCCCAGCACTTCTCAATAGTTCTTTAAAATTTCTTAAAAGACTCTGAGGGGCCATTGAAATTGCATTTCCTCTTCCCTCACCCCATCAGCCTCCTCACCCCATCAGCCTCCCCAGAGAGTGGCCAGAGGAAAAGTCCCCTTTGTAGATTTGCTGTCTAATGCCATCTCATTTCCTGCTCCTAGGGTGTTCATAATAAAGATCCTGGACAGGAGGTGGGAGAGAAAATGTGATGCATGGAGTTGGGGTGAATCTCTCCTGTGTCAAGAGGAGACATCCAAAAGCAGGTCACAGTCATGTCACCCATCCCTGTTCTGAGCTGGCACTGGACCAGGAAGAATAAAAGCCCAGGGCTCCTGTGCCCACCTTTGGTCTGCATGGGGCCCTATTCAGAGTCCTTGGCCTGTTACAGCATTGAGGCACTTGCCTCACTCATTTATCTTCCAGTCTACTTCCCAATCTTCATCCAATCCATCATGGCGACCTGGTCTCCCACAATCCCATCATGGTGCTGGGCCCACAGTAGGGGCTCAGGAAATGTTTCTGAGACCTGGCTCCCTGCTTTCTGGCCCTTAGTGCATCCTCCCCCTTCTAGCCCTTCCCTGGAGGAGACTGAGCCATCTGAACCACTAGCCATGGAAGCCGTTGATGGGCATGACCATCAAACATTTTCTCCAAAGAAGAGAAACATTTTGCTTTTTTTACCCAGAGGCCTAGCCCTGCCTAGATTTGTCAAGTTTCTGCCTTGAACCCTCTTTTTAATCATGATTACCTTGAGGAACCTCATGTGGGGCCTCTGAGAGCTAAAAGAGCCCTCAGCCCTGATGCTTTCATCGGAAAATTAGCAGCTCGTGTCTGGATTTGGGCTCATCAGGTAGAATGCTCGTGCTACTTACAATCCATAATAGAAAGTCTTCCCAGATGAACTGAAATATCCCAAGGTGGAATAATTGTACTTTATCAAAACATGGGCTGTAACTCTGGGAACTTTGAGCCACCACTTCCCCATTTGTCTTGAATATGGGAAAGGGGGCCGTAGGACACAGGACAGACCCACCGGGGATACACTCCTTTAGTTTAGGTATTATGAGCAAACGCTTCAGAAAACCCATCAATTACGGATGTGGATGTGGGGGTCGGGGTGTTGGGCTGGCGAGGGACAGGGATGTAAGAAGGGAGAGTGCTTTTGTGACTCCGTAAATATGTGTACATTCAAGATCCTGAGCAAATATTTTAGAGGCGGCTGCCCTTCAACAAAGGTAAATCTAATAGGACATTTCAGATTTGGCCAATGGGCTGATTTCAAAGTCCATTGCAAATTGTGTAATGGCTGTGGTGTGTTAGCACACACTGACCTGGGAACTGTTGTTCTCAACCTTCCAGCCTCAGCATCAGCCCAGCAGATCGCTCAGCACTAGAGACTTTTGTAAAGTCTTCCTATCGTCCCAAGCTGCTCTCCAATTGGCAGGCAGGTCACTCGGCTCGAAGCTTCTGGATCAAGGATTGAAGAATGGGTTTTGGTGGAATCTCTTCTGGAACAGAGAGGATCACAGCAGCCCTCTTTCAGTAAAGCTCCAGAGGGAGGCCAGCCTGTTACTGCTGCCTGGCTGGGGAGAGATGAGAGAGGGTCCATCAACTCTTAGCTCAGTGTCTTTCTCTCCCAAGTGCCCCTCTGCTTTCCTTCCTCCTCAGCCAGAACCAAGCTGTGCAAGGGGACTGGGAGGCAGGGGCGGGGGATGAGCCCTGGGGTAGGTCCTTTCCCTTGCCTCTGCCTACCCCTCTCTCACTACCAGTCCACCATTGGACACCTTATGTGAAAGAACCCCACTTGAGAAACATCCATTGAGTGTCCATCAATGGACGAATGGAAAAACAAAATGTGGTCCATCCATACAACGGAACGTTATTCAGCCTTATAACAGAAGTAAATTCTGACACATGCTACAACATGGATGAAACTTAAAGACATTATGCCAAGAGAAGTAAGCCAGTCACAAAAGGACAAATGCTGTATGATTCCACTTATATGAGGTCCCTAGAGTAGTCAAATTCATAGAGACAGAAAGATGAATGGTGGATGCCAGGAGCTGGGGGAGGAGACAGTGGGGAGTGGGGCGTTAGTACCTAATGGGGACAGAGTTTCAGTTGTGCAAAATGCAAAGAGTTCTGGAGATGGAGGGTGGTGATGGCTGCACAGCACTGTGAACGTTCTTCACGCCATTGAACTGGACATTTAAAAATAATTAAAATGGTAGATTTTATGTTATATATATTTTGCCACAATAAAACTTTTAAAGGAAGAGCCCCGCTTGGATCTGCTTGCAGGCAAGATAGAGGGGCTTGCAAATAAAATCATATTTAGGTCAATCCCCCATCACGCTCACTTCAGCTGGGGAGCACTTTTCTCTGAAAGCACGTTGAGCAGAGCCAGAGAGCGCTCTTCCCCCGTGGTGTAGAGGTTTCAGTGCTTCGGGGTGGGGTGAAATGGTGAGTGCTCAGATGAGAGCTGAACAAGTGGGCTCCTCAGCACCGACTGGGAATCAAAACAAACAACAAGGCCGGCGCGGCAGAGAGGCTCGGCTGGGCCCTCAGCGGAGGGGAGGCAGGAGAGAATGGTGGCATGCCAGAGAGAGGCTACTGAAGTCTGCTCCATGGGCCCTAGACGCCATCCAGCCCAGGCTCCTGTCTGGCCAGATGGGAAAGCAGAGGCCATACCCAAGACCACAGCGTCCGCGGTAGAATTGGGACTGGAACCTGAGTCTACACTGCTGGGCTGCAACCTTGCTTTGGTAGATTGCCCTCGCTTGGCATTTGGGCCATGCTAGGCTCCACTGAAACAGAGTGTAGCTACTAAAAAGAGCAGATTCTGGCCCAGGAGTTACCATTTTGAGGCATATGGAGCTGAGTTCT